>NC_135017.1:16181688-17413354 GCF_051020955.1 Megalopta genalis
ACCTTGACATAACCTTGACATAACCTTGACATAACCTTGACATAACCTTGACATAACCTTGACATAACCTTGACATAACCTTGACATAACCTTGACATAACCTTGACATAACCTTGACATAACCTTGACATAACCTTGACATAACCTTGACATAACCTTGACATAACCTTGACATAACCTTGACATAACCTTGACATAACCTTGACATAACCTTGACATAACCTTGACATAACCTTGACATAACCTTGACATAACCTTGACATAACCTTGACATAACCTTGACATAACCTTGACATAACCTTGACATAACCTTGACATAACCTTGACATAACCTTGACATAACCTTGACATAACCTTGACATAACCTTGACATAACCTTGACATAACCTTGACATAACCTTGACATAACCTTGACATAACCTTGACATAACCTTGACATAACCTTGACATAACCTTGACATAACCTTGACATAACCTTGACATAACCTTGACATAACCTTGACATAACCTTGACATAACCTTGACATAACCTTGACATAACCTTGACATAACCTTGACATAACCTTGACATAACCTTGACATAACCTTGACATAACCTTGACATAACCTTGACATAACCTTGACATAACCTTGACATAACCTTGACATAACCTTGACATAACCTTGACATAACCTTGACATAACCTTGACATAACCTTGACATAACCTTGACATAACCTTGACATAACCTTGACATAACCTTGACATAACCTTGACATAACCTTGACATAACCTTGACATAACCTTGACATAACCTTGACATAACCTTGACATAACCTTGACATAACCTTGACATAACCTTGACATAACCTTGACATAACCTTGACATAACCTTGACATAACCTTGACATAACCTTGACATAACCTTGACATAACCTTGACATAACCTTGACATAACCTTGACATAACCTTGACATAACCTTGACATAACCTTGACATAACCTTGACATAACCTTGACATAACCTTGACATAACCTTGACATAACCTTGACATAACCTTGACATAACCTTGACATAACCTTGACATAACCTTGACATAACCTTGACATAACCTTGACATAACCTTGACATAACCTTGACATAACCTTGACATAACCTTGACATAACCTTGACATAACCTTGACATAACCTTGACATAACCTTGACATAACCTTGACATAACCTTGACATAACCTTGACATAACCTTGACATAACCTTGACATAACCTTGACATAACCTTGACATAACCTTGACATAACCTTGACATAACCTTGACATAACCTTGACATAACCTTGACATAACCTTGACATAACCTTGACATAACCTTGACATAACCTTGACATAACCTTGACATAACCTTGACATAACCTTGACATAACCTTGACATAACCTTGACATAACCTTGACATAACCTTGACATAACCTTGACATAACCTTGACATAACCTTGACATAACCTTGACATAACCTTGACATAACCTTGACATAACCTTGACATAACCTTGACATAACCTTGACATAACCTTGACATAACCTTGACATAACCTTGACATAACCTTGACATAACCTTGACATAACCTTGACATAACCTTGACATAACCTTGACATAACCTTGACATAACCTTGACATAACCTTGACATAACCTTGACATAACCTTGACATAACCTTGACATAACCTTGACATAACCTTGACATAACCTTGACATAACCTTGACATAACCTTGACATAACCTTGACATAACCTTGACATAACCTTGACATAACCTTGACATAACCTTGACATAACCTTGACATAACCTTGACATAACCTTGACATAACCTTGACATAACCTTGACATAACCTTGACATAACCTTGACATAACCTTGACATAACCTTGACATAACCTTGACATAACCTTGACATAACCTTGACATAACCTTGACATAACCTTGACATAACCTTGACATAACCTTGACATAACCTTGACATAACCTTGACATAACCTTGACATAACCTTGACATAACCTTGACATAACCTTGACATAACCTTGACATAACCTTGACATAACCTTGACATAACCTTGACATAACCTTGACATAACCTTGACATAACCTTGACATAACCTTGACATAACCTTGACATAACCTTGACATAACCTTGACATAACCTTGACATAACCTTGACATAACCTTGACATAACCTTGACATAACCTTGACATAACCTTGACATAACCTTGACATAACCTTGACATAACCTTGACATAACCTTGACATAACCTTGACATAACCTTGACATAACCTTGACATAACCTTGACATAACCTTGACATAACCTTGACATAACCTTGACATAACCTTGACATAACCTTGACATAACCTTGACATAACCTTGACATAACCTTGACATAACCTTGACATAACCTTGACATAACCTTGACATAACCTTGACATAACCTTGACATAACCTTGACATAACCTTGACATAACCTTGACATAACCTTGACATAACCTTGACATAACCTTGACATAACCTTGACATAACCTTGACATAACCTTGACATAACCTTGACATAACCTTGACATAACCTTGACATAACCTTGACATAACCTTGACATAACCTTGACATAACCTTGACATAACCTTGACATAACCTTGACATAACCTTGACATAACCTTGACATAACCTTGACATAACCTTGACATAACCTTGACATAACCTTGACATAACCTTGACATAACCTTGACATAACCTTGACATAACCTTGACATAACCTTGACATAACCTTGACATAACCTTGACATAACCTTGACATAACCTTGACATAACCTTGACATAACCTTGACATAACCTTGACATAACCTTGACATAACCTTGACATAACCTTGACATAACCTTGACATAACCTTGACATAACCTTGACATAACCTTGACATAACCTTGACATAACCTTGACATAACCTTGACATAACCTTGACATAACCTTGACATAACCTTGACATAACCTTGACATAACCTTGACATAACCTTGACATAACCTTGACATAACCTTGACATAACCTTGACATAACCTTGACATAACCTTGACATAACCTTGACATAACCTTGACATAACCTTGACATAACCTTGACATAACCTTGACATAACCTTGACATAACCTTGACATAACCTTGACATAACCTTGACATAACCTTGACATAACCTTGACATAACCTTGACATAACCTTGACATAACCTTGACATAACCTTGACATAACCTTGACATAACCTTGACATAACCTTGACATAACCTTGACATAACCTTGACATAACCTTGACATAACCTTGACATAACCTTGACATAACCTTGACATAACCTTGACATAACCTTGACATAACCTTGACATAACCTTGACATTTTTTTTTTTTTTTTTTTTTTTTTTTTTTTTTTCCAGTGGAGGGGGAAATGCATTACGCACACCATAACCATGGTAGTGTGGGACTGGCCGAGGGTGGTGCAATCGGCTTACCCACTAAAACCTAACCTCCCTTCAGCCAAGTTGTAGGAGCCCCCCTCAATGGAATCCGCCTTTCAGCATTGCTTCGTGAGGGGGGCGGCTGGAATTACGGTTTTTTAGACCGACCTACTTGTCTTTGCCTTGCGGCTTGGCCTTTTTCCTCCTTTGGACATTGTTGACAGCAGCTTCCCTCTTCTTGAGACAGTCCTCGACGTATCCCTTAAACAGTATCCTGTCCTCGTCAGCCTTCAAAATCCTCTGTATCTGGTCTATCGAGAAGGCCCCGATCTCTCCGACCAGGGCGGAGCGCTCACTATCGTGAGCCGGACACGCCATCAGGGCATGTTCTACAGTGTCCTCAGCTCCCCGGCACAGCAGGCACGTTGGATCTTCCAACTTCCCGATGCGCGCGAGGAAGCTCGAGAAGCATCCGTGCCCGGACAGCACCTGTGTCATGCGGAAGTCCAGCAGCGCAGGGCCCCACTCTATCCAATCCGAGATCTTTGGAATGATCCCGTGCGTCCAGCGTCCACCGGTGGCTGCGTCCCATCTCCTCTGCCACTCGGTCAGCGTCCTGCCTCGCTCCTCTCTCTTGACCCGCAGAGTCAGTTGTCCATACTCCGGCGAGTCCCTTACCAGACCCGCCAATCTCGTGTGGACGCGCCTCCTCTCCGCCGCCACCAGCTCGAAGGGGGGGAACCCCGACAGGACGCACAGAGCGTCCAGAGCGGTGGTGCGATACGCCCTGATAACTCGCGTAAGTATCGCCCTTTGTGCGGTGTTGAGTAGCCTCCTGTTATTTCCCATGCGGACGGCCGGGGCCCAGATCGGGGCTGCATACATGACCACCGACTCCACCACGCGGTAGTACAATGTTCGGGCCCCGTAGCCTCCCCCGTCCAGGTTGGGCATGATCCTTCCCAGCATGCCGGCATACCTCGCGGCCTTCTCGCAGGCGCTGCGAATGTGGGCCCGGTAACACTGGTTGCCTTCAACCACAACCCCAAGGTAACGCGTTGCCGCGCATGCCCTGAGGGGGGCGTCACCAATCCTCACCGAGATTTGCTGTCTGGCTTTCCTGCTCGTGAGGTGGAGGACCTCGCACTTGTTCTCCGCAAGCTCCAGGTGGTTGCGGTCGAACCAGGTCCTGATATCTTTCAGGGCCGTGGTGGCCTTGTTCTTAGCCGCCTCCATGTCCCCGGCCGTCACGATCAGGGCGGCGTCATCGGCGTAGCCCAGGAGACAGCAGTCCCGCGGCAGTTCCATGTCCAGCAGTTCGTCATACTGGACGTTCCAAAGTAGAGGGCCCAGAACCGATCCCTGGGGCACCCCCGCATAGACGGGTATCCGCTCCGCAACCCCGCCCGTCCATGTCAGAATGCAGCGCCTGCGGAGGTAGCTGCTCATCAGGTCAAGGAGGCGGGGGGTGATGTTCCTCCCTCGGAGGGCCTCCAGGATGTTTTCCCATCTTGCCGCGTTGAACGCGTTCTTGACGTCCAATGTTATCAGGAAACAGTGCCTCTTCCTTTTCTTCGCCGTGTCCCAGAGTTCAACCACGCGGCTAACTGCATCCACTGTACTTCTCCCCCTCGTGAACCCGTATTGGTTGTTGGAGAAGGAGATAGTGGATGCGATCCTCTGCTTTATGCAATACTCAAAAGCCTTTGCAAGGTTAGAGAGTATGCAAAGCGGTCGCCAGGCAGGCCGGCCGTCCGGGCCCGCCTTTTTTGGTATCAGAACAAGCCTGCCTACCTTCCAATCACGGGGGAAGTATCCGATCGCCAAGCACCTCGTAAATAGGTGCGCGATATGTCCCGCCGCATATCCCGCCAGCGACCGTACAACCGGCAGAGGCATTCCATCAGGCCCCAAGGCCCGCTTCCTGAGTCTTCTCAGTGCCGCGCGGACATCGTCCTCCGTGAACGGGGGATCATTCCTCTCCTCAGTGAGCCCTCCCCGAGCGGTCAGTCGGGGCGCAGCATCGGCGACGTCCCGGTCGAGTGGCGGAGGGGCGACGGTGAACAGCCTCTCCACTAACGCCCGCTGTTCCCCGCGGCCCAGTGCGGCCGGGGGAGGCCTCCCCTTTATATTTCTCACCACCCATTTGTAGGGTTTCCCCCAGGCGTCCGTGTCTATTCCCCGGATGAACCTCCTCCAACATGCATTCTTGGAGTCTTGAATAGTCCATTTCAGTTCTTTCTTGTGTGCCAAGTAGATGGCCCCTGCAAGCTCAATCCGGGATGCGGTGCCCTTTTTTCTTGCTCTCTGGAGCCTTCTCCTGCTTTTGACCACCGCTATCCTAGCCGCCTCGACCCCAGGTGACCACCACCATCTGGGTTTTCTGTGTTCAGAACGCAGCTGGGGGCGGGACGCCTCCCTCACGAGTACTGTCATCAGCTGTATGTAGCCATCTATGTCCGCCGCCGTCTCGATAAGGAACGGCGAGGCCAGCCTCGCAGCCGCTTTGTAGAGGGCAAGGAACTTGTCCACGTTGACCGCTACCGGCCTGGGCGCCCCTCCGTATCGAGCGGCGTCCTCGGCGAACTCATGCCTTATATATCGGTGGTCCGAGGCACTTTCTGTGTCAATGATGTTGCTACATATATGCCTCCGGAGCACCGCCTTTCCACAGAACATGGCGTCAATCACCGAGTGCCGTCCGTTCCTCTCAAACGTGCTCCCCCCCTTGCTGATGACCGGGCTGATTCGAGCCCGATTGGCCATCTCGAGGGTGGACGCGCCTCGCGTGTCCGTCTCCGCCGACCCCCATGCCGGCGACTTCGCATTGAAGTCACCCGCTACGATAACCCGGTTGTGGTCCAAGGTACCCAGCAAGCCCTCCAGATGCTGCAGGCGAGCCTCGAACTCGGCCAGTCGCACGTTTGGCGAGTAATAGCAGCTCACTACTGTGATGTCACCAAGCTGAACCGCCACGCATCCATCCGTTCCGGCTAGTTTCTGGATCGGGGCCGTCCTCCTGGTAGCCCTTTCCGTGACCCATATGGCCGCCCTGTCGTCGCTTGCCCCGAACCAATCACTCAGAACCTTCCAGGGCTCGGATATGATTACCACATCCACGCCCCAGTCGACGGCATTTTGCTGTAGCAGGTCATGAGCCAGCCTGCAGTGATTTAAATTTATCTGCAGGATACTTAGATGGTCATCCTTTCCCTTCTTCCTGCCTTTTGGGTTTGTACGGGGATGTGTTTGTGTGTGTGTGTTTGTCATTGATTGTGCTAGTTATTGTTGTTGTTATTGTAGTGTTGTTGTTGCGTGATGGTGTCCTGAGGCGCTTGCAGGGAGGCTCTACTCCCTGTCGTTGTTGTTGTCCTGGTTTCTCTTGGCTCTGTGGTCAGATCTTCCCCTCCAGAGGTTGTTCGTGTCCCGGGAGAACCTTCCTCATACATTTCTGCGACGCTTTTGGCGATCAGCGTTACCCTTCCCCCAGCTTTCCTGTTTATCCCATGGTCTGGATTAGCTGCAGTCGGCACGGGGTCCTGGTCTATTTCCATGCGGGTTGTCGGCGGATCGCTCTCGTTAGCTCTTGTTGCATCCGAGTCTCGTCCGCCGCCATTCTTTCCTCCGCTCCTCGGGTCCACTGTTTTATTCCCACTATTCGCCTTTGCCGCCTTTGGTTTCCTGGTGTTCTTCCTGGCACCGTCAGTAGGCGGTTGCTCCTTGGTTCCTTTGGCCTTTTTGTGTTTCTCCCGTGCCTCCGCTAGTGCCCTGCTGTATGCTGGGCAGTTTCGCCCCCCTGCTGTATGACCTAGCGTGCCGCAGATCACGCATTTCTCCTCCTTGGTGCAGCCTTTTCTCTCATGGCCACGTTCTCCGCATCTGTGACAGCACTTCGATCGGTCCTCGTTGCTGCACGTCGTGCTGCGGTGTCCGAATTCACGGCACCTGAAACATTGGGTTACCTCAACGCGTTCCACCACACGGCAGTGACCCCACCCTACCCTGAAGCGCTTTACTTCCAGTAGCCTTTTGGCGATCTCGGCTGTGGTTATTATTGTGGCGTTCTGGCTCCCTGCATGCCCCGGCCTTAGGGCCTTCACTTGCAGTTCCTGCGCGTCCATTTTGGTCCCTATTACTTTAGCGAGTGTCCCTAGGATATCTTCACGGGTGGCATCCCCATCCAGTCCCTTGAGGTGTAGTGCCTTGGTGTTCCGGGTCGACACCTTCGCCCTGACATCTGGAATCTTCTGGTTCACTAGTGCAGTGAAGCCAGTTGCTTTGCCTCTGTTACCCCTGACCGATATCACGAGGTCTCCTTTTTTATTTGCTCTGACGGCAGCTATGCTTATATCCTCTCGGCCCACGTCCACGTTCTTCTTGACTGCGCGTAGTATATCCGCGTATGTCTGACCATTGCCGGATATGGTCACCGTCTCTTTTGCCGGTTTATGGCCGCCGTCAGAACCTCTTGCCCTCTTCTCCGCCGATCCTCCCTTGTTAGGATAAAGGCAGAACGTCGTCTTGCTCAGAGGGGCTGCCAGCTCTACTATCTTCCTGACGTTGTCCATGCTAGTCCCACTGGGGCAGACCAGCGCAATGTCCCCCGTCATCGAGGAGTTCGCGGTTAGCTGCGCCAGGCTTCTGACGCACTGATAGACGGTGTGCTCATTCACCTCGCCCTTAGCGTCGTCCTTGTGTATTAGGAAGTAAAGGGTCTTCTTCCTGGTCTTTGGAGTGGTGTTGCCTCCTCTCCTGTCCGGAATCGTGGTGGTGGTTTGCAGGTAAGCCACCTCTCCCCTGCGGGTCTCCTGCACCAGAATGTCTTCCAGGCACGTCACTCTGTTCAGGATTTCGCGTGCCCCCCCATCGGCGGGTTGTAGGTCCGCCGGGGCGAAGCACGCCACACCACTGGCGTCCCTCGGTGGGGTGTCGGCTTCAGCGGTCCTGGTGATAGTGTAGGCGTCGGCGGCCCAACTACGACTCGTGACCTCTCGGAGCTCTTCCGAGCTTAATTCCCTCTGCGCATATCTTGTGACCTCCCCAGGGTCCACCGCCTCCGGGTCCGCGGTTTGCGTCCCCATTGTTCTGAGCGTTTTATGCGTTTTACGCGTCAGATATTCGGTGGTTTGGAGGACATCGATTGTGCTATCGTTCCCTTTACGATGTTTGTGAGTCCCTCCGGTGATGGCCTCCTTCGTGGTCCTTTTCAGCGAGTTGGTTTCGCTCACCAGCGAGGCAACCAGCTGCGATAAACTCGGGTCAATACCAGGTTGTGATCTGCAGTACGCCTGTACTGCTCTGGTGCAGGATATCAGTTTCCTGAGTTGGTCTGTAATGCCCCGCATCAGGTCGTTCGGTGCACAGGCTGTGTCAGAGTTTTCTTCTTCACTGTGGTCCGACAAGTTAACCAGCCTTTTCCTCTTTTGTACCCGTGTCGGCTCGTGTTCAGTGCACCGAGGGGTCCCATCCTCTTCGTACTTCCCCGTCGTCCGCGCAATATCCGTCAGCGACAACGAGCGCTGTCGCGTGTCGGACGGCGAAGTCCTTGGAATTCTCTTGGTGGGAGGGTAGGGGGGTTTGAATTCCGCCTTCTCCCCTTCTCCGTGGCTCACCTTCTTCCCAGCGGTGCGCCGTGCTTCTCCGACGCCGTCGGGTTTGTTTGCAGGAAGGACGGTGGCCACTCCGGAATCCCCACATCCTGGTCTCCCTGGTGGCTTGTGTCCCTCGTTGCTTCTCACCGAAGCGATGGTCTCCAAGTCAATCCTGGTAAGATTCACTCGGGCGTCTCTGCTGACTGTCTGTTCCTTGGGGCAGGCACTCTTTGTGTCCATCCCATGTTTCTTCCCTGTAGTTGTTTCAATCGGGAGAGCCAGGGGTTCCACCCTACCCGATGAGCAGTCGTCGGATGACCGTTGCGCGGGGCCTGCTCGCCCACACCCGTCCACAACGGGCTCTGGGGGTTCCGAAGCCCCCTGAGCAGTAAATGAATAAGTCGTTTTAGACATCTCCATGTTAGTTTATGTGTGTTGGCCGCGCTTAGTTTTCACCGCTCCGACTGGACCTTACCGGCAAGGGAGGCCCTGCCAGGAACCGAAGTTCCCGCCGGCATCGCTCCAGTCTTCATCACAGTTACTTAAGCCCCTATACCACGACAAGGTGGCGACCACATAGGGGGACATAACCTTGACATAACCTTGACATAACCTTGACATAACCTTGACATAACCTTGACATAACCTTGACATAACCTTGACATAACCTTGACATAACCTTGACATAACCTTGACATAACCTTGACATAACCTTGACATAACCTTGACATAACCTTGACATAACCTTGACATAACCTTGACATAACCTTGACATAACCTTGACATAACCTTGACATAACCTTGACATAACCTTGACATAACCTTGACATAACCTTGACATAACCTTGACATAACCTTGACATAACCTTGACATAACCTTGACATAACCTTGACATAACCTTGACATAACCTTGACATAACCTTGACATAACCTTGACATAACCTTGACATAACCTTGACATAACCTTGACATAACCTTGACATAACCTTGACATAACCTTGACATAACCTTGACATAACCTTGACATAACCTTGACATAACCTTGACATAACCTTGACATAACCTTGACATAACCTTGACATAACCTTGACATAACCTTGACATAACCTTGACATAACCTTGACATAACCTTGACATAACCTTGACATAACCTTGACATAACCTTGACATAACCTTGACATAACCTTGACATAACCTTGACATAACCTTGACATAACCTTGACATAACCTTGACATAACCTTGACATAACCTTGACATAACCTTGACATAACCTTGACATAACCTTGACATAACCTTGACATAACCTTGACATAACCTTGACATAACCTTGACATAACCTTGACATAACCTTGACATAACCTTGACATAACCTTGACATAACCTTGACATAACCTTGACATAACCTTGACATAACCTTGACATAACCTTGACATAACCTTGACATAACCTTGACATAACCTTGACATAACCTTGACATAACCTTGACATAACCTTGACATAACCTTGACATAACCTTGACATAACCTTGACATAACCTTGACATAACCTTGACATAACCTTGACATTTTTTTTTTTTTTTTTTTTTTTTTTTTTTCAGGAGGAGGGGAATGCTTTGCGCACGCCGCCCCTGGATGTTGGTGGGCGGGAGTGTGGGACTCCCTGGCGAAAAAGGTGCAATGCCTGGTATACCCACTAAACCCCTCCTCAGGCTTCAGCCTTTGCGCAGAACACCCACCGCGGCGTCCCCTCTCGGGATTCCTGCACGGTGGGTGTCTGGATCAAGAGTCAAAAACCGTTTAACTAAGGCCACGGTAAGCCTATACTACACCTAGAGTCAAAAAAGCAGGGTCAAGAATTAAACCTAGAATAAAAATAATAATAATAATAAGCAATTTAAAATAAAATAAATAAAATATAAACGCCTAGCCTAAAGGCTGAGGCTTGTGTCTCTGTCTGATGCTTTGCATCCTACGGTGCCGTCGCTTTTCTATCCGGTCAAGCTCTTCTCGTTGCTTGGCAACACCGGTGATGTAGCGAACGAGAGTTGTCCTGGTGGTGTCGTTTTTTAAAAGCGCCATAAAATTGCCGAGGCCGATAGTTGTTCCCATCGAACCCTCGGCGGCGCCCCTCTCGGCAGCAAAACGCCCGCACTCCAAGAACGCATGAACGGGGCCATCAGGCCCACGCCCACATGCCAGGCAGAGATCACTCGACAAAAAGCCCATCCTCGACTGATACTCAGAGAAGCATCCGTGCCCGGTGATAAACTGGGTCAGGTGAAAACTGAGAATTTTAGGGCCCCACTGGACCCACTCGCTGATAACGGGAATCAAGCGGTGGGTCCAGCGTCCATGCTTTGCAGCATCCCATCTGTCTTGCCAACGCTGTAACGTGACAAGCCTTTCCTCAGCCTTAACCCGCCCAGCCTCCGACACGAAGCCCTCCGAGCCCCGGTCGAGGGTGGACAGCCTGCGAAAAATGCGAAGCCTTTCCTCCGCCACCAACACCAGAGGCGGCACGCCCGCCAGAACACAAACGGCGTCGAGGGACACGGTCCTGTACGACCTGGCCACTCGGGCCAGGATCGAACGCTGGACCGCGTTAATGGCCTTATCGTTGCCGCACCTCGACGCCACGTGCGCCCAAGCAGGGGCCGCGTAGAGGACCACCGACTCGACCACCC
Organism: Megalopta genalis; assembly: GCF_051020955.1. Classification (NCBI taxonomy): domain Eukaryota; kingdom Metazoa; phylum Arthropoda; class Insecta; order Hymenoptera; family Halictidae; genus Megalopta; species Megalopta genalis. Next base: position 16,193,421 of record NC_135017.1, read on the forward strand.
TATAATAGAGCAGCCGAGCCCAGTAGCCCCCGCCCCGGATATTGGGAAGGATTCGGGCTAGCAGGCCCGCGTACTTGGCTGCCTTCTCGCAGCTTCGCCTGACATGTGCACGAAAACACTGATTTCCCTCGATCAGCAGTCCAAGGTAGCGCACGCATCCGCCGCCTCGAAGGGACGCCGAACCGAGGGCCAGCTGGAGGGGCCCCGGAGCCTTCCTGCTGGTCAGGTGCAGGACCTCGGTCTTCTCCTCCGCCAGCTCTAGATGGTTGTCCCTGAACCACGCGCGGATGCGGGCGAGCGTTTGCTCGGCCAACGCAACCACGCGATCGGCACTGCGCGCGCCGACGAGCAGGGCGACGTCGTCCGCAAATCCTATTAGACTACAGTGCCTGGGAAGAGGCATCTCGAGGAGGCCATCGTATTGGGCGTTCCAGAACCAGGGGCCGAGAACGGAGCCCTGAGGCACCCCGGCATGAACTGGAAAACGCTCAGGTCCTGACGGGGTCGTCGCCTCCACCACGCGCCCGCTGAGATAGCTACTCAGCACGCGCAACAGCGGAGCCGAGACCCCTTTCCCCGCCAAGGCGCCCAAAATACCGTCCCACCTTACGGTGTTAAAGGCATTCCTGACGTCCAAGGCAACCATTACGCAATGCAATCCTGTACGCTTGGCAGCGTCCCATGTGTCGATGAGGCGACACATGGCATCGACCGTGCTTTTGCGCTTGACAAATCCAAATTGATTGCTTGCGAAGGCCACCACGGACGCCAGGCGCTCCTTGAGACAATACTCAAACGCCTTGGAGAAGTTCGAGAGAAGGCAAAGCGGGCGCCACGACACCACGCCCCCGGGTCCAGGCTTCTTAGAGATCAACACCAGCCGGCCCACCTTCCACGCCTCAGGGAAATATCCCAATTCGAGGCATGTGTTGAAAAGGTGGGCGACGTGGCTGAGCGCCTCTCTCCCAAGAGCCCAGACCACGGAGGACGCTATGCCGTCGACGCCGGCCGCCTTCCTCTTGACCTTTTTGATGGCCGCCTCGACCTCGTCCTCTGTAAAAAACTGCCTAGAAGAGGCAGGGCACTCTGATATAAACTCCTCAATTCGAGGGAAAGGAGCCCCACTAGGAGGCTCCGTTACAAAAAGCTTGCGGACGACGTCCGCCACCTCGCCGGCACTAAGGGATGCTGGCGGAGAGCGTCCCTTGACCCTGCCGCTGACCCACAGGTACGGCCGGCCCCACACATCAGCCTCCACGCTATCAGTAAACTTTTTCCACGCGGCGGACTTGGCAATCGCTATAGAGCGTGCCAGGTCCTTTTTAAGGACTTTATACGCCAAGATACGAACTTCCAGGGCCCCGGCGTCCCGACCGCGCCTGGCCCTCTGCAGGCTTCGCCTGGCCTTGCAAACCATTTTCCTGGCCGTCGCGATCTCGCTACTCCACCACCACACGGGACGCTTATCGCGCAGCCCGGGGTGGAGGGTGCGAGACGCTCGTCCGGCCAGGTCGACAATCATGTCTATGTACGCGTCCACGTCCTCAACAGTAACAATACTGAGAGGGTTAGCTTCATGCGCAAACTTGTGATACTCTTTTATGAAACGTTTAATATCTACGCTCCGGCGCGGAGGGCCACTGAACGGTCCCCGCCCGGCAGCGCAGTCTACAAACTTGTGTAAAATGTACCGATGATCGGAGGCAGTCTCAACGTCGAGAATTCTGCTCTCCGTCAACCTTGCATAGGCGCCCCCGCCACAAAGCATAAAATCTATAAGGGAGCGTTGGCTCCCCCGCTCAAACGTAAACGCCCCGGCGCTTCTCACCGGGACGAGTCCAATCCTATTGACAAGCTCGAGGACGGCATGCCCCCTTGCATCAGAGCAGACCGATCCCCAGGCCGGGGACTTCGCGTTGAAGTCCCCGCCCACTGCAATCTGGCCCAAAGGAACTTTTCCAATTAGGGCCTCAAGCCCACCGAGAAGGACACCGAATTCGGTGAGCGGGATATTCGGGGAGAAATAACAGCCAACGAGGGTGAGATCACCCACGCCGACCGCCACCGCCCCCCGAACGGCACCAACATACCTAGCTCCCGCCCCCGCGGCGCCCCTCCCCGTGACCCAGACAGCCGCCTTTCCGGTTTCGTCCCTGTGCCAGTCACCTGGAACGGTCCAGGGCTCCGACACGAGGACAACGTCGACCTCGAGCTCGTGCACGGCCTGCTGGAGCAGGTCGTGGGCAAGCCGACACCTATGCAAGTTGATCTGGAGAACATTGAGACCCCCCAGCCGGATACTCTGTAAACTGGCCATATTAGCCATTGCGCCGCACTAGTATAACGTCTCGTGAAAATTGAAAATTGAGAGTAATTATGGGATTTACCGTCGGCGAGACGTTTGCGCTCTGCTAGAATTGAAGCGAAGGTATTCTGGTGGACCAAACAGTAAATTCCGTGCAGCAATGTTAAGCTCGGCGTTGCCGTTGCACCCACACACTGCACTTCACTAATAAAATTAATTAAATTAAAATTTCAAAACTTATCGGTTAACGACCGATAAGCTAACGTTATACAAAAGAAAAGAACTGTAAGAAAAGAAAAAAGTTTTAGAAGTAGGCCGACAAGAAATATACCTCGCACAAAAACTCTTGCACAAAAACCGTGCGTGTCAGTCGCGTATCGAAACAGACGTTACGTGACGTCAGCCTTATTTTCTATATTTTGACGGAGAGGACCGTCCCTCTCCGCACGTCCCTGCTCCGCAGTGCTTGTTGAGCCGCTCGGCACCTGTCGTGTAATTTCGCCCAGCTCGGCCGCGCCTGCGCCGCCGCCTGCGCGTTCCGTGCTGCGCGGACGCAAGACGACGTCATTCGGACTCGTCAGCCCGTCTCCCCCCGCGCGTCCCTGGGCCGGCGCTCTCTTCAGCCTGAGCTTCGGCTCTTTCCGGCACGGCTCGCGACGAAGGGCCGAGTCTGCGCCTTGGTCTGCGCAGACATCGCTGCGCGTTGGCGACGCGCTACTTGGCACAGGGGGTACCCCCCCGGCCGGTGCACCGCGCGGTGCAGGCTGCGGACATCCACCCGCGCGCGCACCACCGCCCCCAGAACTAATGCCTGCTTCATTCCGACGAGCAGACTGCTCAGGTGTTATATTATGATTACGCACCGCGGACGAGCCAATCCCCTTTTCAACCGAAGGGGGAGAGGCTCGCGCTCGCGGCGTTATTTTTGGACGTCGTTCGATAGAAGGAGGCTTCCCCCCCTTGCTCCTGGCCTCTTCAAGGGCCCTGCGGTAGGCAGGACATCTGAGACCCCCGTCCCGGTGCCCGTCCTGGTCGCAGACCACGCACCTCTCGCGCCCCTTACACTCGCCCGCCCGGTGATCATCAGCGCCGCATTTGCGGCAGACCTTTGTACGGTCTGGCCCTTTACAATCAGCGGCCCGATGTCCGTATCCCCGGCACCTGAAGCACTGGAGGATTTCCTCGCGCTCAGTTACCAGACAGCAGCTCCAGCCCACGCGTAGCGGGCTGAGGGCGAGGATACGCGCCGCCACCGACGCGGGAGCCAGAATAGATGCATTCTGCCTCCCAGCAAACGCCGGCCGGAGAGCGCGTATCTTGTAGCTGTCAGATGGAAATTCGGGCAGCCTCCTGTGAATAGCCGCCTTTATGTCGTCGACGGTCGCGTCGCCTTCGACACGGCGGAGGTGCAAGGTGCGGAGAGGGCCCCTTCCCACCCCGACCGACGCCCTAAGCCCTTGTACCTTTTCGTTAACCAGGGAGCTGAGGGCCCTGGCCTTCGCCCCGTCGCCCCTCACTTGTATGAGCATATGTCCCTCCCTGCTGGTCCTGACGTCGGAGACGAGAATCCCCGCGCCGTCGATGTCGACCTTATCCTTTACGGCCCGAAGCATCTGAGCGTACGTGAGGTTCTCGCCCCTCACCAGTACCGTGTCGGAGGGCTGCTCGGGGGGGCGACGCATTTGGCCGGCTGGGATCCCCCAGATCTTAATTGCAACCCCGGTTCCCGAAAAAACCGCCTCGAGCATCTTTCGGAAAGGCTCCGAAGGAATGTCGGGGTGGGAGGCAATGGCTATGCACTTGCATGCCATCTTGACTCCCAGTTCCCTTAAGTGCGCGAGTGCCCTGTACGCGTTTTCCGCCGCGAAGGTGCTGGGCCCGGTTGCCCTGTCAGCCGCGAAAAATATTCTTTTCTCGCGGATTCTGGGGGGGGCATCGCGGCGCGGAATGGATGTCCTGAGGGTGAGAAATGTGGACTCACCAACCGATGGAGGGTCCGTCCTCAGGTCAGCAACCCCCGGTATCCGGTCTAGAAGGAAGCGGGCAGGGCCCGTTCCCACCTCGAGGTCAGCTGGGGCGAAGCACGCCAGATCGTCGTCCGGACAGCTAACGAGGGGGTTACCCTCGACAATCGTCGTGTTCACGAACGACGATTCCGCCCACCTCCTGTCCACCAGTGCTCGGAGAGATGGCCAGTCCCTGGCCCCGCGCGTCCAGTCCGCAACGTCATGATCGTCCACCTCCTGCGGGTCGCAGGTCTGAGTGCCACAAGACCTGGTCCTCGGCGGGGCGATGCACTCGGTGTCCATCCTCTCCGTCGCAGGCTCGGTCTGCGTGCCCGTATTGACCCCGCGACCTCCAGGCTTCGCGTCCGGAGCTGGGGAGCTCCGTGTTGGAGGGCGGTGGGCTGGAGTCAAGGTTGAAGGGGCTCGCTCGTTCCTCCTCATAGCCTTGACCGCATGTTGCACCTCGTTGAGACTCCTGATAATGGTGTTAAATAGCTTACGCGTGCCCTCCTCTTGCTCAGCTGAGGCGCCTAGCTTTTTGGAGAGGGCTCGCGTACCGGCAACCGCCTTCTTAACTTGAGTCTCCAAGCAAGGCAGGGGACTCACATAGCCACTGGCCGACGTCGATTCGTCCGACGTGCATTCGTGTGCTTCTTCGGGCGACGAAAAAGCGGTCCTCTTCCTCTTGATCTTCCCCCTCCCCGCTGACCCCTTTCCGGAGCCAAGGGTGGGGGAAGAAGGGAAGGTAAAGAGGGAGGAAGGAGGGAGAGGGGAGAAGAAGGGAGGGGAGGGGGGATTGGGCACCGGAGAGGAGGCCGTAACGGCCGCCGTCCGGGGATTCTCCCGGTCCTCGGCCTCACGTGCAGGATCACGAGATCCTGACGGCGGAGACCGTGCCAAACTCTTTCTCGGCAGAAAGGGCGAGCCCTCCTGCGCGAGATCGAGGCGCTGACTTCCAGTAGCCAGCACGTCCAAGTCGGCCTGGTTGCCTACCGACTTGGCGGAATTGCGGGTGCCGGGAAGCACCCTTACCTCGGATAAACCGAGGGACGCAGGCGGCACTGTAAAAGCCTGCTTATTTTTAATATCTTTATTCATTTTTGAAAAAAAAAAGAATTAAACAAAAAGGGGACAAAAACAGTGTAAGAGAGTGTAGGTGTGTAATATGGTCAGGAGGATCGCCGGGAGAAGGGGCACCGGCAGCCCGTCCTGGACCCCCCCGATGTCCGAGCGTCCCTACAATCCGGTGGCCTCGTCGGTTCCCCCCCCGCTCCCCGCAGCAGGGTACCCGTCCGGACGCCACTCGGCACTACTACGAGAAGCGGGATTTAGCGTATTCGCCCTACCACTGTGCAGGGCTGCCTCCCAACTGGCTGGGCTGGGTTCGGGCCCCCCTACTAATGGCGGCCCGGCAGTGCCCACCGGTTTTAACCGCTGTACCCTCCAGATAGGGGGCGCACACGGACACGAGGAAGTCCCCTCAGGACCCCCGATCATTCCCTCCCCCGACGATCACTGCACCGTACTCCCAGACAGCGACCCCTCGAACTCGGAGACTCATTCATATTCCGGTGTACCTATTGACCAGGTACCCGGACCATTCATAACCCGCCAGGGCATTCCCGTTTATAGGTAGGCCCCCTTCATTCACGAGTGAACCCGTTTATAGGGTTACTCAATTCATCCACTGGCTCCCCGGAAAAAGGGGAAGGCCTCTCTTACACTCTCCCCGAGACAAAGGGTGCCCGGAAGCACGCGTAGAAAAGTGTGTGTATATGAAAGTGAGTGGTTGTGCCCGTCGACAGCTACCACTGTTGCTGCGTCATTCGAGAGCCTGAACCCCTTCGGCGAGAACAGCCGGTACCACGTGAAGGTGGGGAAGACTTGAACTGCAGAGGCTATGGCCAAAAGACCTTAGTTACGCATGACAGTCCCTTATCCGACCGACATAACCTTGACATAACCTTGACATAACCTTGACATAACCTTGACATAACCTTGACATAACCATGGGGGGGGGGGTTTACATTGACATAACCGTGGGGGGGTTTTCATTGACATAACCGTGGGGGGGTTCCTTGACATAACCGAGGGTTCCTTGACATAACCGGGGGGTTCCTTGACATAACCGGGTTCCTTGCCTTGCCTTGCCTTGGTGACAAATGTCTCTCGTTTCTCCCTCTTTCTCGCTTTCATTCGCTGTCTCACTCCCTCTTTCTCGCTCTCATTCGCTGTCTCACTCCCTCTTTCTCGCTCTCATTCGCTGTTTCACTCCCTCTTTCGCTCTCATTCGCTGTCTCGCTCCCTCTCGTGGTCTTAATTTCAGACAATGCCAAGCGGCTCGAGGAGTTCTGCGAAACCTAAACAAACAAAACACTGCCCCCACACAAAACACTGCCCACCCCGTATCGCGTTACACTCAGCGGACATTCTTACCCTCCTCTTTCCGAAAATTACGACGCACATTTATTCCCGAAATATGTAACCTTTCAGTATTGTAACATTAACGCTACACATCCATCGTTGTTTTCCAAATATTATCAGCATCTTGAAAAAAAAAAAAAAAAAAAAAAAAAAAAAAAAAAAAAAAAAAAAAAAAAAAAAAAAAAAAAAAAAAAACCCTTCGCCAGGGTTCTCATAAATCAACTTCACATTACTTGAAGAAATAAATTGTACTATACCGGGTTTTCCACAATTATTTTAACAGCCGAAAATGAGGGGTTGCTGAGGTCATTTGAAGTAACTTTTCCTTTGCGAAAATGCAATGCGCGGCTTTGTTTGCGAGTTATTAACGAAAAACACTGGCTACTGAGAGGTGACGGTGCGAGAGAGAGTGAGAGAGAGAGAGAGAGAGAGAGTCCGCGAGAGAGTCCGCAGCACGAGGCTTTGACAGATGGTCGGGACGGACTCGAGCCGCGTTCGAAGTATTGAACAAATCACGAAGCGAGAACTTTCCGGATTATTTTACTACGTAGCAGTGATATTTTTAAGAAAAACGCTGTTCACCTTTCCTTTAGAACGTCTGAAGAATATTTCGAAATTTGTCGGACCCGAAATAATAAAGAATTTAACCGTGACGGCCGTTTTAATTTTCTAGTGTGCATGACACCTCGTGTGTAACATGTGAATTTGTTTTAAGCAAGGTGGACAGTGAAGATTAGCAAAGTACGCAAATATTTTTACGTACAAAGTACGTAAATATAATTTACGTACTTTGCTAATCTTCACTGTCCACCTTGCTTAAAACAAATTCACATGTTACACACGAGGTGTCATGCACACTAGAAAATTAAAACGGCCGTCACGGTTAAATTCTTTATTATTTCGGGTCCGACAAATTTCGAAATATTCTTCAGACGTTCTAAGGTAGATTTATTTGGACAAATTGTGGCGTCGCATCCCTCTACCTGAGCGCGGCCGCTAGCAATAAAACAAGTACCGTTCCTAATGCTCAAAATTCCCTAAAAATCACGCACCCCTAATAAAGCAATTCTCCTCACATCTGGACACCTCGACCCACGCGGGACTTTCCCAACTTTCTCCTTTCCTACGAAAGCCCATCTATTCCTTTCTTCTCTTCCAGTATAAAAGAGACAAACGCGCAACTCCAAAAGCTCAGTCTGTCCTAAGTTGCTAGTCCTACGACACCACGCTAGTGGCGCCCGCGCTCATCGATAACAATTCAATAAACTGCATTAATAGTAACCTCAAACACGCTCTCCGATTCGCTAACCTTCCCTTCAGTGCTAAAAAATTTTAAGGGGATTATTATTTTCATTACTTCTCGGTAAAAAAAAAAAAAAAAAAAAAAAAAAAAACAGGACGCGCTCAGGGCGTAAGAGACAACGCGGTGAGAAGGAGATGGACAACGCTGATTGGGAAAACCCATTCGCGGGTCAACCAATCAGGAGTGTCCAGAGCCCTTGCCGGGGGCAAACAGGATAATATAAAAAGAGCAGCAGTGAGACGCTCGTTCTCATACCTCTGATACTCCTCATACCTCTCGTACCTCTGAAACTCCTCATACCTCTCATGCTACGACGTCACGCTACCCGAAAGTGATTCTACGCAACTTATCCAATAAAGTTAGTAATTACATCGCACGCACCAGTTATTTACAAGAACACAACTCATAACTAAAAATATTTGTTTTTCCGCGTATTTGATATTCGCGGTTCCCTACGACTCTTCAAGATGCTAGGGATAATAATAAGCTGAGTTTCTTTTCTTTAACATGGAATATATTTGAACATTCAACTTCACATCGATACAGAGTATAATTTTTAGAGAGTAGACTATTCCGTGTGCGGGTTGATGGTAGAATGACTGTTGTGTGTTCTCGGAGGTAAATTCGGTGTGGGTGTGTTCTAAATTTGAGACAGTCGGATTCGTGGATTGTTCAATTCTTGCGAGGAGTGAGGGAAACGGTCGCCCTGACTGATTGGATTGCAAAATTAGGAAAGTGACCGCCCCAAACTAAGGGTCACCCGCAGGTAGTGCTCGTGCCCTCGGGTGACGCCCGCGAAGGAATCCGAGTGTCCCAAGGATAAGCCGTAGCAAACAATGATCCCGAAAATGCCTCTTCTCGGTGGAACATGCATATCGTAAAAAAAAGAAAAAAAACGACTAAGAATGACATTTGGTGACCAACTGTGGATCATAAAAGAAATACTTGAATAGAAGACGGAAATGGCTTTCAACGAAATTGCTTACTACGGGTGTTTTGGCATTTCGATTGCTTCGTCCAAAATACGCTATTTCCTAGGGCCTTCGGTCCCTGGGTTATCCACATCTGGCAATTTTCCTCTTCCCAGGGACGAACGTGGATGGTAAATAATGTTTGACTCGAGGACAACATTTTTTCTCGCTTGATTTATAGGGGTTCCGTCATACAACGGAACAATATTTATGTATCGATAGTCGAAAGTCCTTCTGTACTGTCTATCCTCCCTGTTGGGATTATGGAATGAAAATGAATATGATTCCAATTCTTTTCTTAAAAAGACTTTATTTTTTTTTATTCCTTTATTGAGAGAAGGTATATGGGCGAAAACGATCGAGCGACCAAACTCTACTGAGAGTCCGGTAAGAAAAAGACGCTTCTTTTATACACTTGTTGGGTTCGTCTTATCCACCAATCAGAGACGTTTATTTGTCGCGCTTCACATTGTATACGTGACGCTGGGATCCCCAAACAGTCAGGGCACGATGTGTATCTAATGGTACCGGTGATGATGTATCGCGGTATCTATTATATACAGTTTACATCACCGTCGTTGCCCGCTGACGGAACCGACGAAAAAATGTAAACCGATATCTTAGTATCTTAGTACTAAGTAAACTATAGATTAATTTTTGTTCGAGGCTAAAATTTCCTTTTTTTCAACACTCCCTAATATTAATATTGTCTGTTCGACCTAATATAACAAGTATACCTTTCAATAGGATAACTGTTTAGAATTACGTCCTCTTTACCAACTTTACTTTTTTTTTTTTCTTAACGTCTTTGCTGTATTATATCGTTATTATTATTAATGAATCGCCGTAATTAATGTTTTTGAATCATCCTGCAGTGCACACTGCATGTGGCGCCTCTGTCGAAGAAAAGATGAAGCTCCGTTCCGATATCCGTACAGCGCCAATCGATACAGTGACAAAAGGCTCAAACTGTTAGCCAAATTATCGGCGATAGATTTTGGCTACCGGTTCCTGCGTTTTTCCGCTAGATGGGGGGCAAACACCGTCTGTTGTGGCGTACGCCCGTACAAGCGGCACACAGCGCCACCTACAACTTAGTAACTAGCTGTTGCTACGCAAACCACTGGACTCTCTCACAGTCTAATAGCAACCTCCCGAGAGTAAAGACGTACAAACAGTCTAAAGACGTACGCATAAAGTTAAATAAAACACGTTACAAGTTAGCCAAATTAACTGTTTCCTTTATTACCGAAAAGCCATCGTCCCCAGTTCTCAGAGAATCCAATTTAAGAGAACATAATACCAAGCAAACCGCCACACTGTCGAGTAAATAAAGTTCTCCTTGTACAGATCAACACCTCGAATTCATTTTGCAAACTCGCATACTCGCAACCCTCGATACGTTTAACGTTTCGCATCTGTTAGTACACAGCACTAATGTCTTTATGACACGGACGTGCCTAACCGGCTATTGTTTTGAGCTTAGGTTTTTGGGACTTCGCTTCTCTCGGCCTCGATGGCCGGGACGAGTCATAAAGAAGGAAAAGTTCCGAAGGGTCAGCCTAACATTGTATTATGACGGTGATGCCTAGAGGAACTTTCCTGCCTTTGCCGGAGCGATGCGGACGTGTGCTTTGGAACGGACTCGCTGATTGACTATTGCCACAAAAAAATCGGGCAGGGCCAATCGGCGAATATTGGAGGTGCATTGGAGGGATGGCAGTCTTTATTTTATACCGTCCACATATATAGCGTCATAATTCGTCGCTATTACTGACGACGCTGTGACGCCCCAACACAGCATCGATAACGGTTATGTCAAACGAATATAGAGAATTATGAACTTGACACAAGGAACATAAGGCCGGTAAAAGAAATTGCGTAACCATTGATTATGAAAATGGTACAATTCCAATTTCCATAGACAGGTGGCGGGTTAGTGGCCACCGGTGGCTTCACAATTGTTACTATTTTAGGTTACTTATTTTATTTTCCTCCAACAATGGATAATTTCATATTCACATCGGATAGTGATATAGGTAAGAAGAAATAGTAAATCAATGTTATGACAATTGAGAATATTTATTTTATTTTCAATAAATTTACATAGAAATAAGACCCATGAATATAAACAAAAGAATAACGAACTGTGATATAGAAGAATCAAGGAGTGCATTTTGCGCGCGTTTCTCCCCACCCCACGACCCTCGCGCGTTTCTCTCCACCCCACGAGCCTCGCGCGGCGCGCCCCCCCTCCGCCCTCGCCATTTCGCGCGGCGCGCCCCCCATTCCCCTTGCCTTTCGCGCGGCGCGCCCCCCATTCCCCTCGCCTTTGCGCGGCGCGCCCCCCCATGCCCCTTGCGGCGCCCCCCCAGCGCGCGTTTTTCGCGTGAAACCCCCCCCACAACGCCGCATGCGCGGCGACCCCCCCCCCTCCCCCTCGCTCGGCACCCCCCCCCCCCCCCTCCCCCGCGCCTTGTGACACCCCCCCCCCCTTAAATCTTGTCATTGCGCGGCTTGAGATGACGTTTGGGAGGAGGTATTAATGATAATACTAATTAGCTATTAAACTATATAATAATCAAATGTGTGTGCATCATATCAAATACATCAATTATATCCTCTTACAATTTATACAAACACGTATCTAGAATCGGAGATGTAATCAAACTAGGAATTTTCAATTCAAAGTAACCCATTATAACCTAGCAATACAAATTTATTAAGTCAACCGAAAAGTAATCTAAATCTTTCCTTGTCTTTCTTGGAGAAAATTTTATACAGCGCGTTAATAAACATGACTTTACTATTCCGATATTTATTAGCAAGTTCAAAGAACATTCGTATTAGCATGTGTTTTTATATCTGAATCCATTAGCATGTATAATAATTATTTCCGTTTCAATAAATAATTATATACATTTTTCTTTTTTTTTTAGCTGAATCAGAGGAAAAAAAAAATTAACGTGTCCCAGATTCCACAATAATATCAGTGACAATGCTTGAACAACGAGCGTGGGACGTACTTGCCCCCGCACCGCACCGGTCGTTTCAACTTTCGAGCGTACGAGTGTACACCACATTATGTTTCTAATGCAAGTACAGTATACACGCCATTCCGTTGTCACTTTCATCTTTCGTTTCATTTCAAGTGCGTGTGCACTCAGATTCTATGCTTTAGACATCATTCTGATTCCAAGAGGTGAGAGGGGAACGGTCCGTGCCTCGCGTCGCGTCGTGTCGTGCGATCCTCTGCTCTCAAACTGTGTTGTTTTGTCATCGTCAGTGCACACAAGCGTTTCATTACTTATCATTCTCGATGCCTTATGCCATCTAGCTCTAGGACCATCGACGCGACTCGATGTAATGCAATGTAATGAATCGCGGGATGCTACGCACCTGATCCACGGCTAGTCATTCAGATGCGAAAGGTTTAAGGTCGTCTGACAGTGACAACGACGACACAACATCGACGACACAGTTTAATCCAGTGTCTGGTCAAGTCCAGTTTAGTCGGCGCGGTACAGCCGCACGGCACGGCTCACTCGCACCTCAAGGTCTCAAAATCTCCTACTGATCTCGACGTGAACGTCAACCTCAACCTCAACCTCAACCTCAACCTCCATCGAGTCAAGTCTGAAATCTCAGTTCATCTCCACACGCATTCACGGTACGTTGAAGCGAGAGTGACTGCTTCGACAAGACTGAAAGCATTGTTTACGATCAATGCTGGACAAGCCAAAGTTCAACGCCGAAAACACGTTTATCTAATCCGGTTTCACGGTTGTTCGCGTCGATAAACACAAACAGTAATCCATTGGTGTTAACCAGTATCGTCAGCCTTCTCGGTTTGCGTTGCGTAATGTATATGTATAATCGACGTGATCACCAGATGGAGACGAGAAAATGAGATCGACGATACGTACGCTGCTATCGCATAACGGAATCGATAGACTGTGATCGGAAAAGTGTCATCGAACAATTTTCCTTTGATGCGTCGCGAGAACAACTGATTCGTATTCTGTGATTGGATAGAAAGTGTGAAAGCCATTCATCGTTTATAGTTTATCGTATAATGCCCGCTCAACTCAGCAAGTTCGTCCTGAACGCGTCCTGCAAGGACTATTGTCACCCATGGACAAACTCCTGTTTCACCGCGACGACCGGGCTCGGTTTGCACGCACTTCAAGAAAGCCTCAGGATATACTCCACCGTTTATTTAGTACGTTCATCATCGGTTTACTTTTATCTTTTGAATTTCGTATTTTCTCTCGTTGATAGATTTACGTTTACAATAGTCGTGTCAACAACATTTTTTAAATTGTCTGCGTTATACTAGGGACTTGGTAATCGAACGAATCACATTTTTTTTCTTTTTTTTTTTTCATTCGAGGTACAAATGTATTCCGTGTCAAGTTTTCAAATATTTTTCTTTCGTACATATTTCATTTACATCTTTTTCCTAGGTCGCACTGTTATTGAGGGGGAAATTCCCATCTAGGAAAGATGTCAGGAAAACATTCACAGATACGCTACAATCTGTAGCTTTTCTCTCGTGGAGCGCCTTTTCCTATCCTATGTTCATTTGCTTCCTGAGGTACGAAAAGTCAATGCCAATTTTTTTAGGTATGACTTGCAGACAATATACTATGGCTAATTAATTATTTACAATGAAATCTATTAAATCATGTCGATAAAGAATCACATTATCTTCATCAATTTTACGTATTTCAGAAGGCTGCTTAGAAACTTTAACTTTCTGACGGTATCTTTTCTACCATCGTTTTTATCCAGTTTAACAGCTATTTTCGTTGAAAGACCATCCAGACGTACATTGCTATGTTTATACGTATCTAACATTGTGAGTAAACTGGACTTAATATTATAATGTAATGCGTGCAGAGCCTCTTAATGGTTCGTATTATTTAACATGGTTAAATTATATATATACAAAATTTCCTATTCTGCATCATAGGAATTATCAGGAATACAATAATTGGGCTAAATTAAAAAATTATCTTTTATATTCATTCTTTTTAGGCTACAGAAACATTGTTTAGAATGGGTCAAGCCAGAGGATATTATTCTTCTATTCCTAGGGGAGATACATATATTTTTTCTACCAGTGTGGCATTATTGCTTTATTATTTCCGTTCGAAATCGAATAAACACGATTCGGTGTATAAAATATTTAGGTACTTACTGCAATTTTGTACCACTTGCATAATTTTGAAATAGTTTAAAAATCATTTCAAATCTTTGTCAGATTTGTTATTGGAAAATACGAAGGTATTGATTACATTAAAAAAAACACCTTACAATCTCCCACGTTAAAATGTTCTACCGATGAGTCTAATATGAGGAGTTCAAAGAAAAAGAATAAAAAACCTAAAAAGTCACTCAAAAAGAATATATTCCTAAAGTCTCTCGCAACATACAAGAAGATTATCGAAAATCTGAAAGATCTAGGGAAACACGCGTCCTGTCCACATTCTCATAGTTGTCTTCGTTACACGCTGGTGGTATGTATTCTACATGGATGAAACATTGTATTGCCATTGTACTTACGAATGTTGCGATTTCTAAGAATGCTAACAATAATTATTCTCGTTTGCAGGGTGGTATGAAATGCTTTAGTTATGGTCTTAGTGTTCAATTAGGACTCAATTTGGTATTACAATTTCAAAAGATACTTAAAAGACCACAGTCGATCAAATCTATAATGTTCAAGAGAAGCAACCTCAACTTGGCTGTGTTCTTAGGTGGTTTCTCAGGCCTTTATAAGGTACGAAAATATTTTATTACCTTCAAACGTTTCATGTGATATATATATATATATATTATCAAATATAATTCGTTCCCAATAGGTACAGATTGTTGTACAACACAGAAACGTTTCGAATCAAGTTCTCGTTAACTTACCCTGTACATCAATGTGTTATACTTGATCGTATATAATATATGTAAATTTAAAACTAGTTTCAACCATCCGTATGATTATAACTCACTGATGGACGTTGTATTTAGTGTAATTTTTGTTCTAGCTATTGTCTTGTTCATTGAGGAGACTTTTCCAGAAAGATTCTTCCCATTACGCGTTTCCAGCTGGATTCATAAGTGGTCTAGCATTCATGTCTTACGGTGGTAATACCATAGCATTATACTTTATGTGGAAAGCATTGCAGGTACTTGTGTTGGACAAATGATACTGTCGCTTGAAGCATTTGTTGACTTCATCGTATACATAGATATCTATTTCATTTTATTTTATTATTTTATTTTGTACGATGTTGCTTTTTTTTCTTTTTTTAGTTACTCTGGAATGATCTTGTGGAAAAGCAAATAGTACCCGAGGTGAAATGGTTTGTGATTTTCCTGTACTGTTTTAGTACAGCGGTACTCTTCCATGTAGCGATCATTGAACCACAAAATTTGCGTCCATCTTATTGGAAATTCTTATGCAACATATCCGGAGATAGGTAATGAATATGGTAGTACGTGTACTTTGTATAATATATTATCTTATTTCCTGTGTTCTTTCTTTTTTTCTTCTTTTAGAATAGCAAACATGTCTCGAATACCAATAGATCAATTTGGTTTAGAAACTAGTAAACATTTAGAAAAGGTGCTTGTGAGAACCAATACCAGCAATAAAAGGGCTTATATATTTTAATATTATATTTATTTTCCAAGAAGAATCTGTCAAGTCTTTATTTTGAATATCTATCATATACTATAATACTATTTGGAACACGTACACTGAACAGGCCAAACACCAAAGGGATGTACGAATTTAATTGGTTCATATTTGCAACATTGCAAGCCTACTTATTATACGCCAAATGATCATTTTATAACACAAGGGTACTATTGATATCAGGGTTCTGTAGTATGTGATAAGTCAGAATTCTTAAACTACGATAAATCTCTATGTTGTAAATACATGTATATTTTATGACAACTTAATATATAATTTCTGTACACTTGTGTAAGTAGAGTATACGCAAAATGAAAATTTTTTTAAATATAGGTATTTTGGAATACTAATGTGTAGTATACATATTCTCTTGCGTTGTAAATATTTGTAAAAGCATTTACAGGGTGAACTGTAAAATATGTTCGATGTATACAATGTTGTATATTGCAGTTAATATGAAACTTTTATATTAAGACATTTTTATAGAATTGTATAACTTATTACAGTGTAAAAATAAATTGTTGAGTTATCCTTCTTTCCGTGTTTTTATACTTTCAACAAATAGTAACAGCTAAAATTATAATATGTATATAAAATGCGATAAAACACGATGCACTATTTTTGTTTCCTAGCAATTTCCAGCGCCTTATTTACCATGACATCTGTACTTCTTTGTTCATGCTTTCTTTTTAGACGTTTCTTTTTTCTTAAAACGTTGTCCCAGTTAATTTGACTTTCCTTTTTGAGATCCTTGCTATCTAAAACTCCGGGTATAATTTCGGACTCCGAGATCGAAATGTATCGGTGTGAGACAGTCCTCAACGGTTTTAGGATTTTCATGGAATCTACTTGCCATGGAAGTAAACCAATTGGACATACTGCCCATTCGTAATTACCTAAATAAAATATTTCAATCATCATCATCATCATCATCGTTTACTTATTTATTCAATAAAAGCAAACTACACGCCTACCGAACATAGATTTCCATTGACTATTTCGCACTCTTTGATCCGTGAAAAAATGAGACGTTATGCTTTTGGATTTGCTTTTTTCAATTACGTTTGGTGCATGACGTTTATGTAAAGTCTGAACGTCCTCTACAGTGAAAGCTGTGTAATCCTTGTTGGAACTTTCACCGACGGTTGTTCGTCTCTCTGCATAAATTTTCACCAAATTCAGCAACATCTGTTTTTTCGTAGCATCTATCTTGGGACATATTAATTCCAAGATAGGTGATATAAATGTAATAGAGTATTCATTTGCATTTAACAAAAGTTTCGAAACAAAGTTCAGATCGGTTAAAATTGGCAATACCGCACCAGATAAATTGAACCATAAAACATGTTTCAAGTGTGGATAAGCATTTTCAGTTTCTTCCATCACCTTCATTTTAAATGCTCTTGGCGGTAATCTTTTCCCAGTCAAATCAAACTTGTACTCTAAAGTACGTGATATACAGTGAGCAATATCTAATTTCACAAAACCATAGGCTATCGAACTTATCCATAGCGAAGCGAATAATCTCTTATGTTTATCTACTTCTTGATCGTTTATTAATCCAAGTAAACCCATGATCAAAGTCTCCATCATTCTGTTCTCGTATAATAGAAATATAATATCTTTCCAGAATTTCAACATATCCGATGGCAAAATGTCATTTTTTAATTCATTTTCAGTATTTTCTTGTATGAAAATAAATAAAACATCTTTATTTGGTAAGAAAGCTTCCGATTTAAAGAGTTCATCGCAAACTACATCCTTTTTACTAGGATCGGATTTTTTACTGAAATATCTAGAAATCTCAGATAAAAGAACCATTCTAGCGGTCTCTAATGTATATTCTTCGCCTGTTCTTATATCATCGGTAGCCAGTTTTTCATAACCATTGTTATAGTTCTCTACGTTCTCGTTACCTTGTTGCTCAAACAGAGAGATGACATACGAATGGAGATCTTTTAAAGTTTCCCTATTCAAAACAATTTATTTATTTAATAGTTATAGCATATTATGAATTCTTTATGGACAAGAGTTTTTATACTTACACCAATTCAGAATCTGGAATATCCCCTACTAAATGGTATCCAGCATGAATGTATAAACTAACGGAAGTCCAAAGTTCAATTAAATCGCTAAATTCTTGAATTTCTTCATTTTCTTGAGCTTCTTTCACAGACTCCTCCATGACAATACACTCTTCCAATCTGTTGGCTTCGGCTGCCCAATATTCTTCCTTTAAGTATAATACAATTGGTCAAATGGTAATACAATTCTCTATATAGATTTACAAAAATATACAAAGTACGTAAAGAGATAGACTTACATGTAGCCATGTTAATAATATATTTATAGCTATTCTTAACACACCGATGGACGGCAACTCGTGCCCGTGAGCAGTATCGTGTCTCAAGTTCACAATCCATTCTGGGATATTTAGCTGCTTTGCAATCTGAAACAAGGATGTTTGCTTCGTGTGCCCTATGTTAGCGATATGATTTAAGAATCTCATTATCGTAGTTGAATACATTAAACATAAATCATTTTCATAACTAATCTGCAATTCCCCGTTATGTATCCTAGGAGTCCATTCAAGATCTCTAAGACAGACTTGCATGATAGAGAGGGTACAGTCCACGCCTACCGGCAATTTTGGCATCCTAAAGTTCATTCTGTTAATATACGATTACTATTCCAGACTATTTTAGCAAAGTATTCGCTGCTATTATTACCTTGCTTTCCATGCTAATAGAGTTTCATATGCCTTGGTTTGCTCAGTTTTGTTGTTTGAATATACTTGCTGATACACTTGGTGCCATTCGATTCTAAACATAGAAAGAGATAACGGTAAGTAATATTTTTACGGTTTATTTTTCGTCGAAGATCTCTATAAAATTTCCAAAGCATTTCATGTAAATAAAAATACAATTGCCTAAGCACGTGTACTTAATTAATGTAACAATATCAGGTAATACCACCCGATAGTTATCGCGTTAGACGAGGATCGTCACTGTTTTTATGATGTACGTGCACTTACAGTGAAAACCATGGAACTTGTTTCCCACTTTCCAGTTTTAGGGAAAGCGCCATAGTAAACCACGTGCAATTACAATCATACGCGTCTTGTTGCTTAATTTAACTGAACAGACGTTGCGCTGTGTTGATCGGTTGAAGAATATACGTGCATGTACGTGTATTGAACACACACGTACGAGGCTAGGTTACGTTACGGAAGCAACAGAAGTGTCGGTTACAGTCGCAGATCCACACGGGCTCGAAGCTTGAGAGACTGACAGAACCTAGAACTGTAAACTTTACAGTTAAGTAAAGTGGAACGCGCGAGGAGAAGAGCTTAACAAACGCGTTAAAAATATTCTAAAATATGACCAGACAAATACGAATGGTATTGATAGATCTTAGTGGTACTCTGCATATTGATAGCACAGTGATTCCTGGCGCTGTGGAAGCCTTAACCAGGTTGTTCTTCTCTTTATATGTACATTTCACTCTATTGCGCCGATATTCCTTTTATTGGCGCGATATACGTAATATAGGTAATCGTAATCGCATCGGGGCACAGATATTTAAATAGAATAGAATATTTTGTATTCGTTAAGATGATTAAATGTTGTTTGTTACAAGTTGAAAAAAAGAAACAGCAATCATGCTATGAATTTTCAAAACAGGCTTAGAAGTGCTAATATACCATTGAAATTCGTTACAAATACAACGAAAGAGTCCGGTAACTGTCTACACAAACGATTAAACAGCCTTGGTTTCGATATACAGAAAGAGGAAATCTTCAGCTCTTTAGCTGCCGCAAAGAATTTAATCATTGAAAGAAAATTGAATCCACTGTTGTTGATCGATCCCGCAGCCAATGAAGATTTCGATGGTTTAATAAAAAATGATCAGAAAGCAAACGCGGTGGTAGTTGGATTAGCACCGGATAAATTCCACTACGAGGAATTAAACAAAGCTTTTAGGTATGCTTTGATTATTTTTTGTCACACAACACATGATCGCTATTACATTTTGCATTAATATAATACTACTAAATAAATTTGTAAGATTAGATTGTTGTTAGATGGTGCTCCGCTCATAGCAATTCATAAAGGCAGATATTATAAACGGCCGGACGGTTTGGCTTTAGGACCGGGTGCATTCATTTCTGGTTTAGAATATTCCGCCAATGTTAAAGCTGAAGTTGTCGGCAAACCAACCGCGGAATTTTTTAAAGCAGCATTAGCCGGTGTACCTCCGGAGGAAGCTATTATGATCGGCGATGTAAAGAATTTACATATACATGTGATACTGTAATGTTTATGATACCACCTCTATCGATGATAAGATATTAACAGAAATGTTTATTGATTTAGGACGTCAAAGATGACGTAGCTGGAGCGCAAACTATTGGTATCAGGGGTCTTTTGGTGCAGACAGGAAAGTATAGAGAAGGAGATGAAAATACAATTATACCACCACCCATGAAAATATGCAGCTCCTTTATGGAAGCTGTGTCATATATTTTGGAGGAGAAGGATTAGGAATCGCGAGAATCATTATTTGAACAATGATAAGTGTAGAATAAATGAATATTCTGTATTAAATTAGATGTTTTATTTAAATATTAATAATCCCACAATGGTGTATACATGATCTGGAGTAGTTTCACGATATAGCAGTTTCAAAATAGAAAGCAGATGGTAATTACAAAGAAACCCCGTTATGATATGAAACATATAACATACAAATTTACTTCTGTTCTATTAATATTACCGACAAAATAACTTTTATAATACTATCCTCTTGCATACTACATACGTATATTGTAATGACAAGTAGATGAAAACAGAGGATATTTGGAATTTTCAACGGATATCGTCTCATCGGGTGATCTCAGCTGTAAAAAAGTTGTAGAAAATTTCATCTACTGTTAGGTGATAATACACTTTATAAATTATGATTTATAAATTAGAAATCATTCTTATCGAATCCAGATCTTTCTAGACGAGAGACGATATTTTTCTAAAATACTTATCTCCTTCTAAAAGACAGGAAAAAATAATCGTTGTAAATCTGAATTGCTACAAATACGTGGCCTTAGATAATACAAGTATATTATAACTACCGTATTTAATAAGTTATTATTATTAAGAGCATGTTCACAGAAACAGATCCTTTTTGTCTTGCTTTAAAAGGAGGAATTGGTGCACTGCAAGAATTTCCATCGGTATAAAATTTGGCACCATTCTGCAATCGTTTCGTTCTGTATGCAAGGACCGACAAACTTTTCGCATTCGAAACATGTTCAATGTCCGTCACTAAAAAGATGCGAGGGGTGTACAATTAGTTTTGATTTCACAAGTTTAAATTCGCATCTCAACAGAGTAGTCGCAAGTTTCTCTTTGTTCTTTCGTTTAAACGTTATACATTAATACTTCCATCAATGAACAATGTTATTTCTTTAATGAGGAAGGCTCAGTTATAATTTTTATGAATACTGTATGAAATGCATGACTTGTATCTAAAAGTAACATAATATTACCTATGCGCGTGAAACAGCTATAAACGGTAGAATGAAAATCTTCACGATTCTCTATCGAATCAGCTAAAATAATAGGCAAAAATTTGTAATTACAATGCAAACAAAATAACTTTACTTTTCTTCGACGCATTTTGCACAATCGAGCAAAATGACTTTACTCATTTCCAGTTAATGCTTAAAAAATACAATACATTCGCGTTGCGTTTGACATTAGAAAAATAAAACATGGTTAACATTTACGAATGAACATTATAAATATATAATTCAAAATGCTGGTCACTTTTCGCAAAATATTTTCTATGATTATGCATCGCAACGATATAACTTACAATTGATATTATTTCAATAAGGACCGGTACGCATCAGCTCATTAATTGAAATGCCCTCTACAACTTATAATCTATGATCAGGCACATGTTCATTTCCTGTCGCGTTAACGAGGGTCATTCGTCTTCTATCTTTTTGTTTGCTTTTTTTATGAAAATACATATTTCAGTTAAAATGAATTAATTAAATGAAAAAAAAACATACATAGAATGCTTAATTTACAAACATAAAGACATGAATCAAACTTAACTATAAAATGTACAAATTTTTTTTTGGTAGCCACATGTTCACATAATTAACGTTGTCATTGGCTCGAGAGAAGAACTGAATCGGAGATGTCTAACAGATTCGTAATTCACTGACTGTAGAAGAAAAATAAGCGGCAATAAACCATATCATTATATTATAAAACACCTATAACAAAAGCTGAGCAAAAAGGTAAACTTGCGGTACGCGGCATATTATAATGTAACAATGGAATAGTTTCTATTTGTTTCTATGTCATTTCGATAACACAAAAATTATAACATTTAGGGCCGTATCAATAAAGAACAGTATATTTCTCTTCTTTTCTCTCTCTCTCTCTCTCTCTCTCTCTCTCTCTCACGCGCGCGCGCACGCACACACAGAGACACACTCACTCGCTCACACATTCATTCTTTTTCTTTTGAATAGAAAAGTCAAGCGTTTATCCCAATTACATGGAACTGGTGTAAAAGCTTTAGTTTTCGATAGAATTTTATTTACACAGCCCATCACCATAATTAGGGAACATTACCTACACTCGCATTCATTATGTACACAATTTGTTGAATTCTAGTAAAGTGAATATTTTTTTAACAAAAGATCAACTACGTACTCTTCATTCTTCTTCTCTTTTATCTGTCACAGATTGTCTTCCAAGATCAAATTCTGTCAATATAGCTATATCTGTTTATTCGACAACTATATATCATACTTAAACTTTTCTTTTCTTATGAAACATTTTTATATATTTTGTAAATACAAATTTAATTAATGGAAGTTCCACTAGAGACAGAATTTGACCATATTGTAACGAAGACAGGTATATTAGATTGTTTCTTTCCTATGTTACTGACAGGAAATATTGAGAACTGTTAATTTGGCTGTTTAAATGTAATTTGATTAATAGTAAATTGACATTTTCTTCTTCCTATAATAGTTTGCTTCTTTCTTTACCATAACAAGGCAGGCGTGTGGAGTACTATTGACAAATATTAATTTCATTTTATTTGTTTGTTTAATAAATACATAATGAATTTCTCTATCTGTTTTATTCATTTGAATCAAAAAATTAAATATACTAATAGCTATAAATTACGAGATACGTCTACATGGTAGTAACACAGAAAAATTTGAGAAGCATTGTGTGAATACGATGGCGTTTACACAAAAAACGAAATTAAGATTTCCTGGGCCATAATAGGATCTGCCCCTCGATTTTGTGCTTAACCTTCCTCGCCGATACTTTTGAAATGGGAAGACAATAAATGGCTGACGACATAAGCATGTAATACTATACACCCAGGTACAAAAGAAACATATTATATATATATATATCTCTAAAAGCAGACCTAACTGAAATCAGCATTCCACCGCATTTCAGGGATAAGTTTGGCCTCAGGACATAAATATACAAACATGAGCAACTCATGCTAATACTTCCACACATTATTGCCTCTGAGCGCATTCAGTATCAAGTACTCTGTATGTTACTTGGCTTTAATTCATCGTCCGATGTGACGTTCAACGAACCATCCGTTAAAAGTCGATCGAACATCTCATGAAAAGGAGGTAACGTAAAGTGCCAGACTCTACAACTACTCCATATCTCTCCAGTTACTCTAAAATTCGATTTTTCTTATAGAGAATAATTGTCTCGATACCTAACTAACTAATAATAAACACATACTTACCTTACCATAGTGAAAAACCAGGCACACTTTAGAGATTCCTGTTCTGATGTACTCAGTCGTAACTATTTGACAGGCCGGTAATGAAACGTCAAGTCTGCCGAACTCTTCCAAATTAAATGCCTTACCTAAAAATACAAACAAAAATTTTGTAGAAAAGAAATTGATTATTATAACAATACTAAAGATTATTTCAATTGGAAGTCAAATGATTACTCGAACATTTACCGTTCTTAAATCCATAGAAAGATCCAAAACCTGATCGTTACATAGAATTTCCACCTTTTCTTCGGCCAGCGAAGAATTATCAGCGTTCGAATCCGTATTTGCTCTATCCCCAGCCGGAGAACCACCAGAAACTGTATTTCCAGTGCCTGCTACTGATCCTGAATCACTTCCTGCACCAAGCACCTTGTCGCAAACATGCTCCGCCACCTTACGAATTTGTATAAAATCGTTGGCGATTAAACGATCCCTTGAAAGATAAAAACACAGGAATATAAGAAAACTTTATTATGTTTACGCCAATAGTTACATACTTCTTCAAACTCTTTACACCAGATGTGGCATGTGGAAGGAGGTAAAAAGGTATTTTAATAAATTGTGGAAGATTCTTATCCACAACAATATTGACCACCCACGCTGGTACAGTTTCATTTAATAATCCTCCTTCTGTTTCTCCTGCAGCATCTCTAACTAGTAACCTATACAAAGTTTTTCCTCCCACTTCGCTACGATGTAAAAAGATTTATATATATATATACATATACATATATTGTTAACGATACAAATTATGTTCGAATTCAGTGAATGATATCTTATTAACTAACGTATACCTAAATATAAGAGGTGTGTGACTAGGTACTGAAAAGTATGGATTTCCTCCCCTCGTATGTATAGGACCATTACCATCGTTACTACTACCTTCATTCTCATCATCAGCATGCAACGGTCTCCACCAATGTTCGAGTAAAGCTTGCAGCAAAAGATTTCCATAATTCACTGAAATAGAAAATCTTCTTTAAGGGAAAAACACACACAGAAATGACAATATTCCTACTTCTAGAAAGAATGTTACCTTTTTGATCAACAGCATCATTTTCAGCGAGGCCAGTTTCCTTTGCAGAGACCCATGCAGAAAAACAGTCGTTTTCATCTTGACCTAAATGAATGGTTAACATCTACAAGAATAAACAAGCATGCAAGATTACTAATTACGTGTTACAGTTCTCTCAATTTGAACTGTCCTAGCAAACGATAGAAATGCTTACTCCTGTTTTAAGATCGACATTGAACCAATTCGGAACGTATACCATTTTATTTCTTTTCTTTATTTCCTGTTCAAAGTCTACTTTTCCTAAATCTTCAACTTTGCACGCCTTTAATACATCGTACAAGGCTACATTCTCTTCTGTATCTTTCGTCAAAACGTGTCTACGATCGTTTAAAACATGACAATGCCTTATCGCGGGTCCACCCAATATTCTTTGTGCAGGTTCCGTGTTACGTAAAACATTTGAAGACACTCCGGTAGCTGAGTCGCAGTAATCACCAATTCCTGAGTCCTGCCAATCTTTTTGACTTATAGTCTATTACAAAGTATTACAACACTTAGTTACTCGTATCGTTAAAAAAATTCATGTTGCACGTGCAGAGTATGAAAATTTGTTACCCAATTATTTATAGTCGATTCGCTGGTTGCCACCCAAATGCTAGACTGGTCAGGCATCATAACCATCTTTAGTATAGGTGCTTGCTCTTCACATATAACGGTATACCTTTCGGGATAACTTAATTCAGTCATTACAACTCTTTTATCCCTTCCCCCTGATAACACATGGCTGAAGGAATCTGTTGCCTGAAAAAATCTTATTGTGAGTTTAGAGAACGTACTAACCTCATAAAATTTATTACGCGAAAAGGTTAATGAAAATTACCAATAAAGCCCAAACACCTTCTGTGTGTACTCGAAAAGTTTGAATACATCTTTGCTGTCCTAACGACCAAAGTTTAATAGTTCCGTCGGAACTTGCCGACAAACACTCGCTTCCATCTCTATTTAATACTAAAGCTTTAATATTATCCGTGTGACCACGAAGTTTCATCAATTTGTTACAGTGTCTCGGATCCCACACTCTCAAAACTTTTTCTGTGCTTCCGCTTACTATAACTGTTCCAGTCTGATTCATGGCAAGACTGTATATTGAATCTTTGTTTCCGCTAAGCGACGATGCTGTAAACAACATTGTTAATTAAAAACTAATAAAATCGCGGCAATAAATGACTACTTAATAACCATATGGTTACTTGTTACTGTGTTGTTGCTAGCTGTAAGGGCAGTCAATGTATTAACGTCCCACAGGAAGATCAGTTTATCTAAACCTGCACTAGCCACTTGCTCTCTATCTTTAGCATAAGCTAAAGCTTTCACATAGTCCTTGTGTGTCCTTAACGTGGACATGCAAAAGCCTTTATGCGCATTCCATACCTTTACTGTTGTATCAGAGCTGGCTGATATCACTGTAAAGGAATAAATTTATTGATCTTTTATTCATTCAAAGTAATTAAAGTATAAATCAACTCCTTCTTAAGAGTGGAAGAGTAAACAGAATTAGTTTACTTTGGTACAACTAAATAATACGTACGATTTTTGCCACCACAACATAATACTATATCATTCACCCAATCTGTATGATGTTCCATCGATTGAATATATGGGTCCTTCATATTTTTGCAATTCCATATTCTTATAATACTATCTCTACCCGCGGAATAAAGCCTATGCAAAGCTGGGTCGTATTGTAAGGAGTTGATTCCAGCTCTGTGTCTCTTCTCCACTTCGTCTCTTATAACCATGGACACCTTTATCGATAAATGAGTAAGAAACATTAGAATTAAAATTTTTTAATGGATTTTACATCGAAAGGATAGCTTTTAAGTCCTACGTTGGTTAGACATTTTTTATATCTCATTTTTTACCCTCTTGTATGGTTGTACTAATTGCGATTTATAAACATTACCAAATAAGGTTGTAAATATGCAGGTAAAAATATGACATAACTTTTCTGCAAATGGAATTGGAGAACAGTTGATTTGATTCATATGAGAGATAATAACAAACAAACTGAAAAAGAAGTATGAAGAAAAAAGAAAAGGACAAAGAAAATGAGAAAGAAAGGAAAGAAGGAGAGAAGGAAAGAAGGAAGGAAGGAAGGAAGGAAGGGAGAAAAGAAAGAAAGAAGCAAGACTGGAAGACGATAAATTTTGCTAGAGAAAATAAAATATTTAGGACATGCACCTGGACTTTCTTTCGGGCGCTCTGCCCGCCCGTCTTATGAGCTGCCATTACACCGCAAATTGTTCCTCGAGCACAATGATAATTGAGGAAAACATTCAGATCGAACGATTATGCTGGGGCTGATCCACGTTGCGACGCGTCGCGACCACACACCAGTTTCATCGTAAATCACTTGCGATCACGAGCTCGTACGAACGGTGCGTACGGCTGCGCTTTTGAATCTCGGAAAAAATAAGTCAACGCGCATCACGGTCAGACGTTGAACAGCTGTCAAGCAATTTCTGATGGCGGTTGTTCATTCACGCTCATAACGAACGAACTACAGACATTCGGTACTTGTTTCAATGCCGGTGTCAATACGCTCGAGAATACGTTACACGTACAACGTTACATCACGTTTCTCGAGCGTCCGACAACCTTCCGACTCCATTGTTATGATTACGAATAGAATACCGAGACGTATGCCGTTGCTTGGCGTTATGCTGAAACACTGTGGCTCCTCTGCGCCGGTAGATAATCACGTTATCACGGGCTGATTACGATTTCTGTAGTGATACGCGCGGTCTCCGCCGCGAATTATGTATATGCGCGAGTCTATGAGTTTTCGAAAGTCGGGTGAAGTCGGTATGTACATTTCAATAATTCTGTAGTCGATGCTTGTGGCCAATAGCCGAACGAGATGCGCGTCTTGTGGGCTATAGTAACGGCTGCATTGCGCGGCCAATCAAAAATAATGAATGTGTTGCGTCTTGCGTCTCGATACATCCACGTATCGGATCCAGAATGCATAATTACAATTGCAAATTGCCTGTAAGTGAACACGTCATAAGTAAGTACATAATGTATGTACATGTATATTCACATGTGTATGCACATTTGTACATACATTGCATTTATATTTTGCTATTTCGACTGAAATATCTTATTGCCGTTTTTGCTTTCACTCTTTTAATGTCGATTGAAAAGGTGAGTACGATAAAGATATACATCAAATAGAATTCCAATTAAGCGATCAATACTTTTAATCAGCGATTTACATTTAACGATTAATTCTTTTAGTTGACGTAAATAAATATTTTATTTAATTACTCTCATACTGTACATGTGTACTTGACATGTATGCAATATTTTTGGGGAAGAGTACAAATATGCAAAGGTTTTCGAACACCCACGAATCGTACATGTTCAATTCAAGTAAAAAATTGTAAGAGGTATCGTCATTTTTTCAAAATTCATCAACAAATCTATATGATGCAACATTTAAAGTTTTGTTTAATTCTGTAAATTTCTGACCTGTATACAGTACATTTCTGTAATCCAGTTAGTGAGATGTTTGTAGATACGTAACTAGAGGGCGTCAACTTTATAGGAAAAAAATGGAGGCATTTTTGTGACCAAAAGGGCCATCTGTGATTTATCTGCATGCTTGGACGAACTAAAATTCAATATGGTTGCCTATCCACATTTGCATTTGATGGACTGTGGGTAGACCATGTGCCGACGCAACACCATTCCCGCCATTCTAAGCAAAGTCAAGCTAATCGCAAACGAACCAGTGAATAGATATAATGGACATAAGCAATAAGTCATACTTATTTTTATTTCCCATAGTCTCTTATATCTTTATAATAGTATTTAAAGTACACGTATTTTCGTTTTAGATTCTTTTAGATTGATCCATTCTATCATCGACAATGTAGCAGCGAGAACATCGGAGCCGCTGTCGAAATTCGCGACCTTTTTCACGAACTTTCTATACATATGTAACTGTCACGTACACGCATACATACTAAGTATGTACGCAATGTAATCGATGTGATGTACCCAGCCTTTACAGACTGACTGTATGCAATGTTAAGAGTGTTTCAAAACTCATCGAGGCTCCAGCTAGCGAGAATGTTCTCCACTACAGTGATACTTCTGTTTCTCCAAAACTCTCCGGCCACAGCACGCTCCGTTAGCGAGAATAGATGTAGAAATTGCTTTGCTATGATTGGCTGTCGATCCAATGCTAAGACAGAATTCACTGCGGATTGGCTGCACAGTAAAATAGTGGGGATACCAGGCGCTTGCTTAGAGGGGAAGAAAAATGTGCAGGAGTTGTGAGGTATGTATCACTCTGTATGTAGTACAGTTACGTATGCATCGCGTATAAATTTATGTGTGTGTGTATGTATGTATGTATGTATGTATGTATGTATGTATGTATGTATGTACGTATGTATGTATGTACGTATGTATGTAATTTCAGCCAAAAGGACTGCATCCGCCTCCGGTGTTCCCGTTCTGTCCCGTTCCCATGATAGAGGCGAAAGACGAAAGTTGTCGTTGTCGTTGTTCCTCAGTTGAGCTCCGCCATTTTCCTTAGTTGAAGTGAACGTTTCTGTTTCTGATCGTGGATTAATAAAACGGTGTTGTTCTGGATAACACGTATATACGCGTAAACGTATTCTTACATTGCTGGTTCGATCGATCCCATCGACATGAATCAATCGCGAAATTTCACGTCGCTGTTGAACCCGAGCTACTTGCAAAACGCACAGCAAAATGCTGCAACTGCAAACGCGGCCGCCGCTGCAGCGGCTGCAGCCGCCGCGGTCAGCGCTGCGATTGCAAATGGTACCCAGCTAAACGCCAATTCCTCAAATACAACGACGAACAATGTCAGGAAACGCGAAGCGGAAAGTATGCAGTATACAGTTCGTTTAATATATCATATGGTTTTACATAGCCTGTTACTATCCATTGTGCTGTGTGCTGTTTGTTGGTTGTCCTTTACATATATGTATACAGACCTTTGAAAAAACGAAAAGTATAGTAGGTGTAAAGAAAGAAAATCTGTTCAAATTCACGAAATTCCAATTTCTTTAACAAATTTATGGTACAGCCTTGATTATTAAAATAGTTAGCATTCTTAATTATAGTCTTGTTTGCTGTTTATATAGTAACTCGCAAGTACAATCACGATAGAAACTTGATGGCATTTTCAGACATTGTCAACTTCAAAAAAAACTTTGCTCCAGCTAATAGTTCTTGTATTGACTGGATCAAGCGGTAATCTCTCTCAAGATACAAGCATTTTCGCTATAATGAGATGTTCTCAAATATTACAATAAAGAGGATCTAAACATGATATGTCCATTGTGAAAGATGTTAATTATGCTTGAATAATTTGAAAATATTTTAGGTGACGGTAAACAGGAAAAAGAGACGAAAGAGGAACGTAGGAAGAGGAGGAGAACTAGATGGGGTGGTAGCGAACATGACAAAACATTTATACCTGGCATGCCTACAGTTCTCCCAACAAACCTGACTCCTGAACAGGAGAAGGCTTACCTCTGTAAGTTTATTTTCTTTTCATTTGTGTAGTTGTTGTTTCCATTTAATTACTTTTTTTATATGAATATATGTATGCGCACATGTATGTATATACATGTATGTATATATGATTACACATATACGAGCAGGAAACGATATAAGAATATCTCGCTTCTGCATATAAGTTTCTGAAACCAAATTTATAGTACTATAAAAGATGTAAGTATGTATGTATGTATGTATGTATGTATGTACGTATGTATGTACGTATGTATGTACGTATTGCTGAAGTATATAGCTGTCAGAGGTAATTGATTTTCTTTTGTTTTTTAAATAATTTCAATACATAACTTATGGCAATAGGAATTGCCAATTTTGCTGGACAAGAACAATTACAGAAATTCTTAGTGTAGATTAATTCAGCAGATTTTGACACCTGTTTTTGAATGCAACATATAATCGCAGCAACATATAATAGCAAACATAAACGCTAGAGAAATATATTTTTGTACCTTATTAAAAAAATAAAATAAAAGGAACAAATGTATATATTTTACTGGAACATTTACCTCATGGAAATTGTTAGATATAAGGAACTGTTCTACACCTTTGACACATGCTTACATTATAGAATGTATATGGCTATGGCAAATTGGCAATATCTCTAACTGTTGGGGTTTCCGCCCCCTCTAACCCGTTGGTTTACAGTTCAGCTGCAGATCGAGGAAATCAGCAGGAAACTACGCACTGGAGACCTTGGAATTCCACTTAATCCTGAGGAAAGGTTTGAAAGAAACTTACATACCAAAAATGACCGTTACATATCTACAATACCTATCTACTGACCATTCAGCAGCCCATAAATACTGGGGCCTTATGATTTGGCTCCAATACAATTAGTGTGGAATACTGATGTCTGTTTGAAAAGATTGGGCTTGATTTAAGCCACCATGCAGCACAGAAGATGAATTTTGATAATATTGGTTTGCCCTAATAAATTTATTTTACTAATTCATTTTTTAAACACTGCTACAAATGAAAATGTTTCTATTACGTTCGCATATGTCGAATTTTCTAATACGTAAAAAAAAGAAAAAGAAAAGAAAAAAACACTACTGATTTTCTTCACATATATAATACATGTATGTGCGTATATGTATATATAAATAAATTATAGTAGCAGTGTTTAATACGCAGTGGGTATTCTAGTCCATATATCTTCTAAATAGCTCTATTATTGCACATGTAGGGATATTTGAAGGTGTTCCTATGCAGTCCTATATCATTGAAGTTCACAGTAGTACAAATTAGTAGGCTCTATTCAACGATCAGATTTCATAGATCTATTTGAAAATGTTCGATTCTAATAAAATAATGGAAACTTGCGCATAGGATGCCTTGAGAAACACTTCTCCTAATTAGGCAGCCGTGACTTGCACGGTACTTTAAATCTTATTGTTTGTTTTGTTAATGGCCACAGGAATATCTGTATCATTAAGGAATTACGATAGAGTTTTTTCTCCTCTTAATGACAAGTTTAATGAGCAGATTTCAGGAAAATAATGAAATTGATCAGATGATAATTGCTATTATAGGCATAATACTATATAAAGATCAATCTTACGTTACTTTCAGGTTCGACTTTAACTAGATACACTTATTAATTTCTCTAATAAATTAATTTACTCCAATAGGTTTAACTTTTCTGATTTTAGCTGGAACCATTATTTTATATTATTGTGTTTCATTAGTATTATACATCATAGTAAGATATACAAGCTATTATTAACTAACCCAAAAAAATTGTTTCCTAATAATCACAGGATCTATCGTAGCAGCTGACATCATACCGATATCTGCCGTGCACAAACACGCAGTCTTCCAGTGGTTACCTACTACTGATTAGACATATATAGCAATCCTACAATTAACAATATATAATTTTTTATTCTTTGTTTCGATACCTCGGCATTGTTGGAAAACAAACTTTATACATTCTTAAATGTATAATTTTGGTGTATCGTACAATCAAACATTTTGAATTAGCAAACGCGCAATTGTTGAACTATCAAAGGTTCATCTTTAATGCTTAAACTGCTCTTGTTTCCCTCAAAACTCAAAATTATGACACATTGTACATTTGTATATAGATATGCCAAATGTATTATTTATTTTGGATTCTATTTCTATTTGACTTACTCGATGCAAAGGATAATAATAATTGTTTTGGATGTTGCATCGCAGACTATTCTTTTTCCAACATGGTCACAATGTATCTTATTTATAAGAGACAATATACAATATGTAAATGGAACAAACGATTAAAGCCAAATAATGTTGCATCGCAGAATATTTTTTTTTTTCCAACATGGTCACAATGTATCTTATTTATAAGAGACAGTATACAATATGTAAATGGAGCAAACGGTTAAAGCCAAATAACGTTGAAAAAAAAAAAAAAAGAAAAGCAGAAAATCAAAGCATTGTCCCAATTACCAACTTTCTGTTAATAATCAGCAGCTCTTTCCTCACTTAATCACACAGTCATAGTAGGATCAGGTTGCTTGTATGCTAGTATCATCTTGATTCAGACTTTGTATCTTAACGTATTCTTTTGTTCTTTTGTTTTACAGATCACCATCTCCAGAACCAATATACAGTAGCGATGGTAAACGGTTGAACACAAGGGAATACCGTACTAGACGTAAATTGGAAGAAGAACGTCACAATCTTATTCAGAAGATTCTCAAAATTAATCCCGAGTTCAAACCTCCGCCAGATTATAAGTAAGATTAAAGCATATGAAGAATTAACGAAGGAGATTTTCCCAATAACGTTTGGTTTTCTTGTATCTCGTATCTAGGCCTCCGATAATACGGGTACATGACAAAGTAATGATTCCTCAAGAGGAACATCCAGACATCAACTTTGTTGGTCTGCTTATTGGCCCACGTGGCAATACATTGAAGTGTAAGTAAATGCTGTGAATGCATGATAGAAATTCCATGCACGTCATGACTTATTCTTTGCTAATATACAGCAATGGAGAAGGAAACTGGAGCGAAGATCATAATTCGGGGTAAAGGCTCCGTGAAAGAGGGAAAAGT
The DNA here is from genome assembly GCF_051020955.1 of Megalopta genalis. NCBI lineage: Eukaryota > Metazoa > Arthropoda > Insecta > Hymenoptera > Halictidae > Megalopta > Megalopta genalis. The sequence continues at coordinate 16,226,656 of NC_135017.1, forward strand.
TGGAAGGAAAGATGGACAACCTTTGCCTGGCGAGGATGAACCTCTGCATGCGTATATTACAGCCAATAATTTGGATGCTGTAAAGAAAGCTGTTGAAAGAGTATGGTCGCGTTTTGGTTGCGTAGCCATTATCGTATTGCGCATGATTTTATAAATTAATATATTTTAATGCTTTCATTTTTTCCAACAGATTCATGAAATTATACGACAAGGTGTGGAAGTGCCTGAAGGACAAAATGATTTACGACGTAATCAGCTTAGAGAGTTGGCTTTATTGAATGGAACATTGCGAGAAAATGATGGACCACGTTGTACTAATTGCGGCGCATCGGATCACAAATCGTGGCTGGTTCGCACAATATATTACTTAATCCCCTTGTACTTTTAACAAGCGCCTTGATATGTATTTTCATTTTGATTGCTATAGTGTCCAGATAAGCCAAATGTAACAAACAACATAGTGTGCTCGAGCTGCGGAGGAGCAGGCCATATCGCTCGCGATTGTCGGTCTAAAAGACCAGGTCAGGGTGGACCAGCTGCCGCAGGAATGGGAGGAATGGGACCTGGCGGTGATAAAGCTAAAATCGATGAGGAATATATGTCTCTTATGGCAGAATTAGGCGAGGGTCCGCCGCCTGATAGATCGAAAAGTGGACAACAACGACAACCAAACCCAAATCCAAATTATCCGGGTCTTTTCGACAGGTAAGAAGATCGTGTTGTAAAAAGTGGTAATATTTCGAATGGTTAACCTATAGTTTTATAATGTTTCTCCGTTTAGACAACAAGCTCCTCGTGCTTTAATGGCGGCACCAGCTCATCCGCCTCCACAAATGATGCAAGGCGGACCAATGATGCCACCGCCAGGCATGGCTCCACCACCGTGGAGTCAAGGTGAAGTAAGCAACATGAATGGTATGAACATGCAATGGCAACCACCGGTTAGCATGCCTCCTCCACCTGGTGTAATGCAACCGCCACCACCACCGCCGGGCTCTACGTCCCAACCGAATATCCCTCCGTTGATGCCCTGGATGGCTGGCAATAATCAGCCACCGCCGCCTGGACAAATGCCACCAACACAGATCCCACCTCCTGGCATGGGTATTCCACCGTGGCAACAGGGCCAGCAAGGACCAATGCGGCCACCTCCACCTGGAACAGCTCCGCCGCCAGGATTTCCAGGATGGCAGCCGCAACAAATGGGTGGATGGCCACCGGCGGCACCGGTTCCACCTCCTCCGCAGCAACAAACACCAGCTCCGCCTGGCATCGATCTCAACACTTTACCTACGCTCTTGGCGCAACCACCGCCACCACCGCCACCAACAAGTTAGTGTAAAACAATCGTCTGCTCATTTAATTAAATCTTCGTCCGTACACTAGAGAAATACTATCGATCGTGTCAGTAAATGATAGATTGTAACGTTCGCCTGAAAGCAGTTAATATCTACGAGACGATTCAATCAATTTATTTCTCAATGTATGTTGATCTGGACCATGTGATGTGTAGAAAAAAGTGGCTTTAGGTTCGTAATACGCTGTACAAACGTATCTACTACGTGTTGTGCTCAGCAGAAAAACAACAGGTATCTATATAGTTTTGGTTACCATTATTTTCAAACTTATTGTGTATGACGTAAACCTAAAGTTTTCTTATAAATGTATATGTGTAAGTGATATACGCCAAAAGCATTTTTATAATGCCCCTCGAACCACGATCATTTTTACTTACATAATATTCTGAACACCCTGTATCGTACATTACGACTAGAATATAATTTGTACACTGTATTGTAATGTGCGAGTAGCGTGCACGAAATTGCGTATACCTACGTCGGTGCATTTGTTGCTGTGCACAAGTATTACTGTAATCAATATTTCGCTTCAGTATATTACCCACCGTATGAAACGAGGATTGTACATCGTAAAATAAATGTTCAATGCGAAAATGCGTTTTTCTACAAACCTCTTGTGTCGAAGTTCGTACGACTCAAAATTTGCAAGCGCGTTGTAATAGCTTTTATGACAAAGTTTTTGGTTGATTGTAATTATTTTAATTGATCGTTGAAACATTGGATAATATAATGAAGCGTTCAACAATAATCAATTATTTTCTTGTGTAAGCGATCAGTTGTCAATTTTAACTATTACTTAGGTTATTTATCTTAGAATAATTTCTGCAAATCTTTCAAAACCGATGCGGAATATGTTAAGTATTTACCAACTATACCGAAACATAAATATGATATCGCAAACGTCCAAGCGCAATAATTTTTCTTATCACCAATTTACTAACGAACACGAAGCGATTCACTAATTCAATATGAAGAATCTACTCTATGTATATGAAATATCGTTAGTATTGCGTGTTACGTTTAGAATACAAAAAGATAGTTTGTGAAATTGTACAATAGCTTGTGATGTGTATGTTAATTACACAATAAAGGTATACACAAAACAAATGCAAGCGTTTCTTAAAAAACATTCTTTCTTCTTTTTTTTACACATTACGTTAATGTAATCTTATTCTTATAATACTAAAAATATCGAAATCGTGGTGATATAGATTACCGTTATATGCATATATGTAGACCCGCTGACCCCGAAGTTAATTCTGCGACATCCGGATCTGAACATAGAACTGTTAATTGCATTGTCATTTGAGTGCCGGATAATGCTAATCTTGCACGTGCAAGAATTTCTTTATCATCTCTGAAGTAACCGCCCATGCTTGATGCACTTTATGTGGTATTCTGTCTCCGATTCTGTTGGATCGAATTCAGGCGATGATTTAACTAGTATCAAATTGCAAATCAACAACTCCAATTGTGGTATATCTAGTAACGCCGATCAATCATGCATCGTTCTCGTATAAAACTTCTTCGTTTTTTTGTCAACTATCTGATCTACGGCTTCCAATAATTCGTCCATTGTCTGTGCCGAAGGAATCTGAAAACAATCAAAATTTCATCGACTAGATGCTGACGATCATTTGTAGATATTAACGTACGCTGAAATGCTTATATGATTACCTGAGAGATATCGAATGGTTCATTCATGGATGTATGCATGTATTTCATTAAGGCTACTTCTAAACCAGACACGGTCAGATGGGGAGGTTGTATCGAGGGTGGGAGAATAGCGGGATCCATTTGCTGTTGGAGTATGGCGCAATAATAAGCCGCACGATGACGAACCTCGTCGTCATAGTTGTCTTCTCTAAATTTTGGAAAGGATTCCCCTCACCTAAAGAAAAAAAGATTACGTTAAGTAAAACATAATAAAATCGACCATCTGAATGTCACTCGGATAAGAGATATAGATTGAAAGATTTCAGTGAAGGAATACTACTGCTTCTTCGAACTTTTACGAAAAAGTCGTCTCAACCTGTTCGGTAGGAACTGCCACAAGAACGTGGCTGACCACCCGTTTAGTTTCGATTACAACTTAAAACTTACATTAAATATGAGAGGTAGAGCACGTATGTTCATAGTTACCATCTTCCTCCTCCTTCTTATCCCGTTTAAATGTATTCATTTTACAAAACCACAACCAAGAAACTGAAAAATAGGATACACGTCACCTTAACTTTTTTACGTCGGAATGGTTGGAACCATTGCGCACCATCGTGCATATTGTGCATGAGATGAGAACACTGCTATGTCCACGAGATGGACATTTGACATTTTGGCAGACTATTGTGGCGAGATATTGCAACTAATAAGTCGGTACGTACGTATATGTACTTTTGACTCCATTACAATTTTCTACATTACCTGACTTCGATAACACGGTATTTAATTGAAAGTTATCCACTTACACCGTGAAGTGTTATTACAGAAGGGTTATTACATAGTTAGAAAGCTCCAAGCTCTAAACCTGAGACAGAGAAATGAAAGACGGTCTTTCACACGGCTAGTTCGCGTTTGATGGATACCAACCGTACGTGTAATTCAATGGGAGTGTTCATTTGAATCTAACTTCAAATACAGTGTATTGAACGTGAATCGCGCGATGTAATCACAAATCGCCATGTAAAAGAGGTCTAAGCGTACAACTAGAACTGAGTTTAAATAAGGTAAAATTTTCTACATTTTTTATCACAGGTGGCGTAACCATTTGTTTGGCAAAACCAGAATTAAATAAATCGCCATATTGAATTTTAGTCGAGCCCCCCTGATAGTATGTGATTACATTATTTCACTATTCCGGTCAATATCGATGCGAACTTCTAACGAACGCTTTCTTAACGTTGTTGGTGAAAGTAATTATGGAAATAAAAGTAAATGAGGAAGAATTATTGCGTGAAATGGAAATGAACGAGATTACAATGAATTCGAACAACGAGAAAGTAAGAAAACTAGACGACGAAAAAGGCTGTGATAGTACCTTATCCAGTTCGATGGAAAATAATAGAACTGATTCCTTAAAAATTCCTAATGAGACCAGTAGTACCGACATAGTTTTTAAAAAACCGACTGTTACTGGACTCGAACGTTCTCGATTAGAAGGTAAACATTTGAAAACGTGCCCTGTCTTTTCGATTGGAAACCCAGAAAGCTTGGTTATAGTGGAAAAATCTCAAGAACATTTTAAGGATCCACCGTTTCCTTACATGGAACCTCCTTGGAGTGGAAAAGCAGAAAAAGATTACAAAATGGAGGTATTAAAATCTGGCGTCATTATAGACACAATTTCGCTCACGAAACAAAGTTTTTATGTCATTGGACGCCTACCATCGTGTCACATATCGTTAGCTCATCCAACAATTTCTCGGCATCATGCTGTCTTACAGTACAGATCGATAGAAGATCGTGAACACTCTAAAGGCCTTTATGTATATGACCTAGGAAGTACTCATGGTACTTTTTGGAATGGAAGTCGTATTAAACCTAATATTTATGTACGGCTGCGAGGTGGTCATATGCTCAGATTTGGATGTAGTCAGAGAAAATTCATATTACAAGCTCCATTGGATGATCAAGAAGAGGAATCTCTGTACACAATATCAGAATTGAAGGTATTTTATACTGTTTACTTTTTTAAATATAATTATTGAGGTACTACTGTGTATAAATATATTCGATGGATACGATATAAGCATTAATGCATGTAACAAACAACAATCTTATAGCAAATGCGAGCATCGAAGCTAGAAAAACCTGGCAACCAAGATGATGAATCATTTAATGAAAACAAAGAGACCGATGGTATTGACTGGGGTATGAGAGAGGATGCTAATGAAGAAACAGATTTGCAAGAGAATCCTTATGCCTGCATTGGCGACGAGGAGTTAGTTTTGGAAGACCCTAAAAAGACCTTAAGAGGTTGGTTCGAGAGAGAAGGATATGATCTACAGTACAAAACAGAAGAAAGAGGACCTGGTCAATTTTTATGTTGGGTAGAGTAAGTGTCCGTTTTGAATCTAATCGATCTTCGAATACTGTGTCTGTAAGCTGTATTCCCTTTTTTGATATATTTAATTACATGAATTGCAGACTACCCATGGAAGATATTGTAGGTCACTCTTTGAAAGCAGAAGCTCTTGTCAAGGGCAAAAAAAAAGAAGCTGTAGTGAAATGTGCGCTAGAAGCTTGTAAAATATTGGACAAATATGGATTACTAAGACAATCGCATCATGGTGAGTGCGTGAATCTGATCTGAGCTCGAATTTGTTTCTTTTCTTAATATATCTGTTGTGTCCCCTTGTAGAAGCAAAAAAACGGAAAACAAGAAACTGGGAAGCCGAAGATTACTATGATTCGGACGAGGACAATTTTTTAGATAGGACAGGATCGATAGAAAGAAAACGTGAACAAAGAATGCGGCTGGCTGGCAAATTGGAAGAAAAAGTGGAGACATACAATTCTTTGGTAAGCTTGACAATTGTGCACTATACATTTCTCATAATAGACGTATCATTGTATCCGTAATTCTTGGATTTCTTTCAGCTTGAAAAGTATGGGAAAATTCTAAAACGGATTTCGCATCTGACAGATTCGATTAAAAATTGGCAATATGAAACTAATATGAGGACAGAAACATCGGAAGAAGACGCCTTGGATGCTTTTATGTTAAATTTAAGTTCGTCCGCTTTGTCTAAAAACGACATTGTCAAGATGAAACTGGAACTACTGACTCTTCGTAAAGAAGAAGCGAGCGTAATGAAATTATTAGATTTGACACGACCAGCAAATTTACCGGCACTTGTTCAACAAAGTATAACAACAAATTCAACAACTGATCGAGATAAAATAATTATGAATACTATACAAGACATATCAAAAGCAAGTAAAATCCAACGTTACATGCTTGAACTTAGAAAGGTACATCTATTCGTTTTTTTGTAGTTTTCTTTATTTACAATCTTAATATCAACTTTCAACATGTCTTAGGGAAAACTTAATAATCGTCGGTCAAACGGAAACGTCGCTGGATTAATATCATATACATCTGCTAAGGATAGCATGGAAGAGGAATCTGAAGAAGAATCGGATCCTGAAGATGCAAACAAAGATGAATTGCTTTCAAATTCGTCTCCTCGCATAAACAAAAAAATTTGTGAACTACGACACTCTTGCACATCTAATGCAGATACCGTTGCTACTACTACTACTACTACTACTACTACTACTACTACTACTACTACTACTACTACTACTACTACTACTATTACTACTACTAGTAGTAGTACCACTACTAGTACTGCTACTGCTACTATTACTATTCCTACCACCACCGATGCTGACAATACTGATACTATCACTACAGTCGATGCTAATGATATTACTTCCACAATCAGCATAAATAGGTCTAACCGAGAAAAAAAACGTCGGAAAATAGTATCTTGTGATCAAGATATTTATGCCGACAATTATTCTATGTGGATTCCTCCACAAGGACAAGAAGGGGATGGAAAAACGAGTCTTAACGACAAATATGGTTACTAAATTTATGTTACACATAACGTGATTTCAATCAATTACATTTCGATGTATTATACTGTAAATACATACGTTTGTTTGTGTGTTTATTAAATTAAAAAAATAATCTGAGAATTTATCTATAGCATATTATAGCATAATAGATAGGTGAAAAATCATGCATGACCTGCCCTGTATTTTTATATTATCCCTGTTTGTCTATGGCCACGAGGCAACATTGTTGCGATACATAAGTATGCATATACAATATAATTTCGTTAGTTAATCGGAGTAAAATAGAAAATAGTTACATTTCTATGTTTGAGCGTATTTGTTGAAAATATACATATATAACTCTCCGGTTGAGAATTAAGTGTGCTCCTTTACTTTATAAATTCATAGATTGCCTCCCCACCGCGAGATTCATTCTTTGGAGGCGTGGTTTTATTAGTAAGCGATTCTTGATCTTGACTGTTCTTCCGTACTCGGTACTCTGTACGTTCTGTATAGGCATCATGCTGAAACCATGAAAAAGTGGTTCGAACAAACAGTGCTTTAAATATGGTTGTATATGTATTCAAATTATAAGTTCTTCCAAAAACATATCTATCAGAAGTATTTGTAGAAAATTTTGGTATGTAAAAGACAGGTATAGATACATGTGTTCTCTCTCTCTCTCTCTCTCTCTACATATATGAATTATGACTGTTCGATGACTGTTGATAAACAGTTTAACGTGTTTTTAATGTAAAATATTCTTAGAACTAGTATCTACAATAAGTCATTTTTTTATCATTCTAGATATTAACGGTTTCAACTTATCGATGAGCAACGTTTTTATTGAAAATCGAAATGAGCTGTTAAAATAATTATCGCGTAATGCTATAAGTTATAATGTGGGTATTTGGTTATGGTTCACTTATATGGAAAGCAGATTTTCCGTATGAAAAAATTTTGGTCGGACACATTAAAGGGTACAGTAGGAGATTTTATCAAAAAAGTACAGACCACAGAGGAATACCCAGTAGAGTATGTCTGCGATAATAATTTCTTCATCAAAATCTCTTTTATCCTTTATTACTATAGCTATGTGTTTATCAAAGGCATTTTATTGATTGGCAATAATTTGTATTTGCATTTCTCTAATTTTTACAAATTGATTTAACAGAGCATAAAATTCATTTTAGCCTGGCAGAGTTGTCACATTGGTAGCATCAAATAATGCCAAAGACGAAGTATGGGGTATCGCATATAAAATATCATCCGAAGACATAAATAAAGTTGTTAAACACTTGGACTACAGAGAAAAAGGTGGCTACGAAAGGAAAAGTGTCCCCTTTTATCCATCTTATTCGATAGAAAACATTGGAGTACATTCGTTAGAAAATAATTCTACTCAGGGCATCCTTGGATGTACAAAATTAATACCGTTAAGTGAAGATAATACACCGTTTTACATTACAATTTATATAGGTGGAGAAGATAATCCAAATTATGCGGGTGTAGAAGATGTTTTTACAATAGCTAAACACATACTTGTATCTCGTGGTCCTAGCGGAACTAATACCGAATATTTATATAAATTAGCGTCTGCAATGCGAATAATAGCACCGAATGTGTCCGACGAGCATCTGTTTACTTTGGAAGCTACTGTAAAGGCATTGGAAAAGGAAGAAGCTGAACAAGCAAAATTAGATAAAAATTCAACTGTTGACAAAAATAGATAAAATACATATTTTATACTTTATTAGGATATAATGTAAGTCCAGGAAAGATAGAAGTTATTACAAATATAAAACCTGTTAATACTTCTTCTAATGTAATTTAAATTAATTCTATGTAAAACAATTCTATCAGAATAGTTATTTCATTACAAAAAAATGTTTCTAAACGGTAACTATCCCCGACAAATTTTCAGTAATTCATGAAGAAAAGTATGTAGTGACCCATTTGACCAAGTTCGTCCAAAGTCTGAAGAAAGTATTCAATTTTGAATTCTAGTCACGTTATATTCAGTTCAATCGGCAATGACGAAAGCGATAAACGATAAAAATAAACAAAGCAGCAAACCTGTTACGCGTATATTAATAATCATATTTATGTATCCATAAAAAGATAATTGCACATGTATTTATTCGATTTCATCGATATCGATATGTTTCATTCGTTAAATCGTAAGGTTATCAAACCACCATTTACGTTAATTTAAAAAAAAAAAGAAAAAAATGATAAAAGCTAATTTTGTATGTTACACCGAAATAACATTTTTCGAACGATGACAATTATTTACGTCTTTACATTACTTTACGTTATAAGTTTTAAATTCGTGAAGGAACTACTTTTAATACGCATGAGCGTGCGTTGACTCCGTAACGCGTAATGATCAGCTGAACGTACGTGGTTCCGCCATTTCTTATTGTTAGAACAACTGTCAAACTCAGTAGTTCGTCTGCGTGTCTGTTTCCTCTATGTACCGACGAATACGATAAAAAAAAGCCAAGATTGGGTGATCTATTAACGTGAAAGCGTTTCGGACGCATCCGGGTGAGTTATCGTACGAAATTTTCTAGTTTTTCTATTACATGTATTATTGTTACATACATACATACATACGTACATACATACATACATACATACATACATACATACATACATACATACATACATACATACATACATACATACATACATACATACATACATACATACATACATACATACATACATACATACATGCATGCATACGTACATGCATGCATACGTACGTACATACATGCATACGTACGTACATAAATTCGATTGTCCAGCTAAGACAAAATGGTGGTAAGACTCAAATGGTACGATGAATATGTATATGTTTGTAATTGTTTTACAATCGAGACGATAACAAGTCCATAAAAAAGATTATTTTCTGCGATGTAGCTTAAAGCGGACCAATCTTTTTAATTGTACTTCCACCTGCTACTCTGCCCCATTCAACATTTGCTGTATATTATTATATCAAGCTTTTCAAAATAGAATGCATGAAAACGTATATCTTTCATTCGTAGAAGCGGTAATTATTTTATTCAAGGTGTTATTTTCTCAATGGTTAATCGATAGTTGTATACATAATAGCGTAATCAGCGGTAATCGTGGAATGTATTTTTAATTTTACATTTTTATACAGGGACACATATTTTTAAAAATGGATGACATGATAATATGAATAAACTATTATTTTGGTAATGCCTGTGTTACGGGCAATATTTAACATGTTACGTTAACGGCTTGAATACAACCATAGAACGTTTCGTTCGTAAAGTTCGTTTGAAATTCGTTTGTCGCCGTGATCGTTCGGGTATTGTTCATCTGGGACGATGTGACGATGTGACGATTGACGATTAACAAAGCAGTTGCGAGGTGCAAGACGAGATGCGACATACAAGATAGAGATGCAGTCAGTCGAGTTGAGAACACGCTCAAAGAGCGTATGTTCGTTCCTCATGGGAATTGTTTTGCTCTTACGCAAACAATGGAAAAAACGAAGTGTAGTATATATGTGCATAGTTTTTTTTCATAGTTGAGTGATCTCGTACGACCGTGTTTTTTTCATGTATGTCAATAGTATATATGCGAACACAATATTACACACTTACATATAACCGACAGTATTACAAAACATACCACCATCGATAATCCAACGGCCATTAACCTTCGAAATCTAAATGTTCTTTGCAGTTACTCACTTCTGCCTGTTCAATTTCTTCTTATTTAAGTCAGCATTTAGAACTAGTACAATCAGAATAGTTCGATATAATTTTTCACATGATAACATTTCAATTCTTGTATCCGGTAATTCACAAAAGTGTTCAACACTGAAATGTGAAGGTTAATCGAATTAAAAAAATACGTACCGTGTATTCGTCTATATGATTTCATTGTGTTACAAACTTGTACAAGCGTTTAAAGTTGACCCTTGATTTTGACAGTTCGTTGCATCAGCCGTTCGATGGCTTTGTATATGTAGTTATCTTTCTTTGGCGGTGTTCGTCGGTGGCAGTCGGCATAATTTAAGGTTGCTTTTACGATTCGATACCATTACTCCGTTCTTCGTATCATTTGATTAATACTGTTATCGTGAAATAAATATTTATTCATTCGATGTCAGTTACACATATCAGCATTGTGCCAAACAAAGATGTTTTTATGCTCTAGGGCCATTGCATCATAAGTGGAACTTAAAACTTTTTAATTATATGCGATGACTCGGACACTTGGTTCCGACGACCATATGTAATTCGTGAACGTTAAAAATATTGAGAAACGAATTTTAAAAAGTTCGACTCGCAAAAGTACGCGGATACCATGCTGTTCAGCTCTTCCGTATTTTTGTATCGTATATACATACATTTGAAATAGAAACCAAGTTATTCCAAATGTACTCGTTTTCTTGTCTATTCATTGAAACTGACAGTTCACTGTCAGTTTTACTACTCGTGGATGCAGACACGTATTGTCACAGCCTAGTAAAAGGGCAGAAGCATGGAGAACAAATTGTTTAAATATTTTTTAAATAATATTTGTGTGTTTACAATGTTTTTATAACAGATACTACTATTAAGGATATAATAAACATTCAAATGCTGGTTTAAGTAACTTTTTTCAGATCCGTTATCGTATTATTGTTACAGATACAAGGCTAGCCAGCTGCGCCATTCTTGTTGTGTGACACCCGCATCATCAGCCACACTACACATCTTCTGTGTGTTATTATTTCATTGTTGTTGTAGTTAGCTGTTGGTCACACATCGCAGGAATGGACACATCGGGCTTGCCTGTACCGGATGCAATCCACCCGCTACTCGAACAACTGCAAGAAGCTTTGGTCCTAGAAGTGAAATATCAACCTAATCTTCAGTTACCGACTATGTCGCAAGTAAGTATACAAGATGCATTAATAGACTTTCGTATATGTTGTGTCTGTAGTAATTTCCATTTTGTACCGTCCTCTTTTTCAGAATGATGAGATAACGATCGGGGCTCGTGATGGTTCAGCCCATGTTTTGAGGTGTTTGAAAGTATGGTACGATTTACCGTCGGACGTGTTTTTTATTGCCATCAATTTAATGGACCGCTTCTTAACAAAGATGAAAGCAAGGCCGAAACATATGGCCTGTATCAGTGTATCTGCTTTTCATATAGCTGCTGTTCAGTTAGCACAGTCCTTGGATGCTGATCACTTAGTCTCTATTTCCCAGTGCAAATGCACGGGTGGTGATTTGAAACGTATGTCGGAAGTGATACGGAACAAACTAGAGTGGGCACCGGGTACACAACCTGTTACACCCTTGACTTTTCTTCGATTATTTCATGCTATGTTCCATGCAGTCGCATTACAGTTTGGTTTAGGAGAGGTGTACAATAACATCGTTACAGTGAGATATATGTTTAATCTATTGTAGTAAAGATTTTTAGCGCTAAAATGAGAATAACAGAAACTTATTATATTGTCTTAGGAATCCGAGCTCCTTCTGAGACTAGAAATGGTTGCTTGCGATGGTAACTGTGCAAGTTTAAGGCCGTCAGAAGTTGCACTTCTTTTACTTTGCACATACTTAGATAGTGCAGTCAATCGACTGGATACAAATGCGGATACTACCAAATCTACAACCATTATACCTAGTTCCTCTGCGATCTGTAATATGACTGTAATACCGAAACATCAGATACTTAGACTTTTGGAATTTGCAGTAGATCTTCAGAAAATATGTAAGGTAACGTTAAAATAATAATAACAACGTTAATGATCACATTATATTTCTGCAATAAAATCATTATGTCCGTGTTTATTCATTATTCCTGCTTACAGATTTCGGACACAAATTTTTTCTCCACGCATGAGGCCGTAGGTGCTATATTGAGCAAATATAATGCTCAAGAGCAAACTCCTCATAAACAAAGACTGATATGGAGATTATCCTCTCGTACGGCGCGCCTTTTACGTCCAACCGATAAATTCACTTCTGTATTACCTGTTATCGCCGAACACGCTCCAGTTCCTTCACCGAGTAAAATTAGGTATGTTCCTACAATTACTTAATTTTTCTTTATAAATATTATCGCGTTGTTCGATAAGAATATTTTTTATTAATTAATAGCATGGCAATAATTATTTCACTTGTTTTTATAGAAAAAATCGAAAGTTTGGTCGACGCCATGGGAACAAGAGACGTTAAGTGGTAATATCGAGGCCTTAATGTGAGTCTGCAGTTGCCATTATAAGTACAAGTTTATAAATCGAAAGGGATGTGTTGGAATTTTTATTATATTATCTTTTTAGGTGCTGGATTAGAAGTTCAGTGTTTATCCGTCAAGCAATAAAAGAAGTTTAATTTGAAATTAGAAATTATTAGAAAGTACAAATACCGATGTATTTACGTCGTACGACGAACTGTCAGATATCTCTTTTCTATCATACATTGAAAACTCAAGTGAGTGTACGTTCACATTTTATTACAGTATTCTAAAATGAAAAATCAAATTGATTTTGGATATATTAGTTTCATCGGATGCATAATTTTTTTTCTTTCAATTGTACCATACCTTTTATAAAGAAAGACGAGAATTTCTGTTTGAAATTTAATGTTTCACATAGCACACGAATGATGTGCAAATGAAGGGAATAAAGTCGAAACAGCAAATCGTATTTTACTAACGTTAAAGTTAATGTGATACAATGTCCATTGTAAAACTCGTACTTTATGGATAAAACTCTAAATGGATGCAATTCTATTATTTATAACGTATACGTATATATATATATATATATATATATATATAATACGTATATATATATGTATATATATATATATATATATATATATATATATACATTGGGGGAGGGGGGTGCGTGCGTGCGTGCGTGTGTGTGTGAAAGAGCAAGGAAATTAATCATGCGCAAATATAAATTAAAAATTATTTAAAAATAAATTATAAAAATTAATAAAACTAATTACAATGATCAAAACATTCAATAAATCTAAACTCTTAAAATTTAACCAAAAGCGAATTCACAGAGATTGATGTTTTGTCGTGAGACTGTATTTAAATGGTGTGTATTGTTTGAGGATAAATTACGAATGAATGTAAATAGAATAGCCTTTTCTGTTATAATGTTTTTACGATATATCAATGGAGTAAAAGATGCAACGAAGCATTTTGCATTGAATAATTTAAACAGCTTATCCTTTTGCCCTCTGATGGTATTTTGCAAATTTCATTTGAATCTGTTTTTCAAATTTGTCGATATTCATAACATGAACATTATTTTTATATTAAATTCATATGAATTTATCTATATGTGTAGGTGACGTATAAAACATACACGATCGAAAAGACCGAGTAGTAATGAAGGTGACATTTAAAATAAACCAAAGTTGATTTAAATTTAGGTAGTATTTATAAAAGAATTATTGAAAAAATGTGAGTAATTGAAATGTATATACACGTTCTTTGTAAACACTTATAAGAGCGCAAGAGGTTAACGATATAATTATTATGAATGCTTCAAACAAACTGTTTGGAAATTAGATAGAAAAAGCAAAACGTGTCAGCTGTGAAAGTATAATTATGTGTAAAATAATTTAAGATACATAGTATTACATACGATTACAGATAAGAGCAACATTTTGAAGCCACAATTTGTGATAGAATTTTTTACTAAAGTAGTTTTCAATCGTGGCAATTATTACATGGTAGCGAAATTGTCTCGACCATTTGAGAATTAAAAATTTATCTTCTAACAATTTATTATCTACTAATTTTTCATATGATGCTTTTCTTTTGTGGCAATCTCATAGTGTTTAAAAGACGTTGAAAATAAAATGAAAATACTTTGAATTTACTATAAAAATAATTTACGTTGAACAAACACATAATAATTGTATAATTTTTATAGATTAATTGCAAAATCACGAAGATGTTATATTCTTATTTTATACGGAACGCCTAATTTTTAAGATACATATAGAAATGAGGTATAATACTTCAAATCGACGATCATTTTGATAGAGATTGATTCAATTGTTATCGTGTCTTTGCAGCCTTAGCCAGTTCACGCTAGTCATAAGTTGTACGCATTAAAATTTCATTTTGTTTGTAGAACGAATAGCAAAGATTAATTCAAATTACATATCTTAGAGTAATACTAAAATATGTTAGACTGTTATCCAGAGATGTATTTAATCAGATAAGAAAACAAGTTAATTATTATTATTGTGAAAACCATGAATTCTCTGAGATTTTTCATTAGCACACATTAACCAGTATTACATGCAACTCTGTATATTTTCCGAAGTTAATTCTACCGAATCTTTTCTTACAATAAAATGCCAATACAAAGTGAAAAATTATACATTTTAGCATACGAAATAGACAATTTCACAAGTTTTACTCGTTCTTCCTACGAAGGAATTTCAGAAAGAGATAATAAATAATAATAATAATAATAATAAACAATAATACTTTAAAGAAAAGAATGATGTTCTATAAACTATTTAAACTATGAATGTAATCGGTGATAAATTATAGATGTAGTACACGACTTAAGTACGAATTTGTTTACATATATTAGGTCGAGACATAAATGACTTCCGATGCAGCTAGGTAGAATCTGTTGTTCTTATCTATCCACTATGAGTCACCGGGACAAACGAGTTTTTGCTTTCACTAAACAGATAAGAGTTCGAAATAGATGAAATAAGAAAGAAAAAAGAAAAAAAAAGAAATAAATAAATGTTTGATAAAGAAACGGAAGTTATTTATGATTCGATCTAATATGTATACGTATGTATATAATTTTCTTGAATCTTCTTTCTAAACTCATAAAAAAAGTAACGAAAAAAGCTTACTGTGAGTATAAAATATTATATTATTCAGGTTACTATGAAATAGAGTAAAAGATTAGAATTTGTTATTAAAAATGGAATATTAGGAGGATATATCAGAAAATAAATTAAATGTTAACATATTAAATTGCAACGTTAACGTATTTTTTATTTGATGGGAATTGTGATTTTATAGGACAATATAAATGAAAATAAATTGTTAAAAATCACGTGCACAAAAAATAGTTCATTCTGTTTCAATTTCTATATACTGTACAATCAAATGAAAAGTAAAATGTGTAAAAAAACTGTAACTGTTTGTTGCAAACAATAAGATTCTGGTAAACTGAACAAAAACAGAGGTGTCGCATTTTATTCATGTGTGATGTTAGTGGCATTATCTCAAACATGAACATAAAATTTGTAATATAAAGACGTGTGTTTATAGTAAAACTGGAAAAAACAATCATATTTATGATGATGATTTGTAATAAAATAACAAATACTAATTATTGAATTAATCATATATTTTCTACCTCCCCCCCCTCTCTCCCTCTCTTTCTCTTAAAACATACGAGATGTCAAGATACATACATTATAATGTATATTCTCTATCAGAAATGGATATATTATTATTATATTAAGATTTTTTATTCGTCAACTGCGATTAAACAGTCACATAATGTAATCATGGTCAATTTCAATTATTGCAAGTTAATAATTGCACAATGTAAACGTACATTACGTATACATATATATATATATATATATATATATATATATATATATATGTACAATTACAATAATAATGGGTCCTGGTCGTCAGGTTGCAACTTGATCCGTTAGCGAGAATCGATATAGAAATTTTCTTTGCTCCGATTGGCTGACGATTCACTGCCTGAGACAGTATGTGCATTACGGTGTCACGGCATTACAATGGTGGGGATCAGGATCCCCACCATTTCCAACTTTGACATGAATATAGCTATGAATGTATTTCGAATATTTGAAGTGAGCATATATGAGCAACCTTCAATTTCATTTCATTTAAAAGTTCGAAAGCGAAATTTTTAAACCAACAATTTTCAAGTGTCAAAGCCATTTACGCACGATAATACGTGTTTCTTCTTGGGCATTTGATCATAGCATTAATATTATGACATCTACAGTACAGATTGACGGAAGTTTAGGCGAGGGTGTAAGTATTTAGAATCTGTTCATTTTTTAAAAACGAAACTACCGTTAGGTTATAGGATCGATAAACCGTAAATGTTAGATATTAATACAAATTTATGTTCTTAATTTTTGTAAGGGTGGCCAAGTATTGAGGATAGCATTGTGTCTGAGCGCATTGTACAAAATACCAGTGAAAATTAATAATATTAGAGCAGGTCGACCGAAACCTGGACTAGCTGCTCAACACTTAAAAGGTATACATATTCATAATTAGGTAATCTATATTTATGATTAAATTAATTCCCAATCAAATATTATTATAGGTATCGAATTATTGAAGAGTATGTGCAACGCGGAAGTACAAGGAGCAAATCTAGGATCGACTAGCATAGAGTTTAAACCGAATAACTTAAACTCGGACGGAAGACATACATTTGTCGTAGATACAGGAACTGCTGGTTGCATCTGTTTGTTAGCCCAAATAGCATTGCCCTGTGCTTTATTTTTTCCACGAGGAGATGTTGTCACATTAATCCTTAAAGGTGGTACAAATGTTCCTATGGGGCCACATATAGAATATCTTACAGAAGTTTTAAGACCTTTACTTAATAAATTTGGAGCTGATTTTGACTTCAGAGTTGTGAGAAGGTACTCGACATGTTATAGATAAAATGAGTTCCCATAATGCTTAACATAAGGTATAGATTGTATTATTTAGAGAATATTAATTTTTTAATGATCGATGGAGGGGTTATTATCCAAAGGGAGGCGGAGAAGTGCGTTTATACGTAAAACCTGTTCGCGTTCTGAATGCTGTTAATTTAATTGATCCTGGTGTACCTAAGGATATAGTAGGATGGGCATATGTTGCCGGTGTTGTTTATATCGAAGTATGCATTCCGTGTATTATTGTGTTGACGGCCACTCTATTTCTAATTAAATAATAATTTTTCACAGGAAGCACATAAAATGGCGAACGATGCTAAAGAAGTTCTGATAGAAGGTTTAAATAAATACGATATTCCAATTTCACAGATAAACATTGAATGTTATAAGGAAGATAAAGTTGTAGCCTTCGGAAATGGGTCTGGCATCAAGTGAGATATTAAAGTATTCTAAAGCAATATGATTCTACGAATTATATTTAATAATGAAACATAATTCGATACTAGTGTAGTGTGCACTACCACTAGTGGATGTGTCTATGGTGGTTCAGGATTGGGTACCAGTCGTCGAGAACAAGTTATACCAGGTGTACAAGCAGCTGGAGAAATCTTAAACGCAATTTTAGCAGGGTCTTGCGTTGACGAACATGCTCAAGATCAAGTATTTCTATCTATAACATAGTATAAAATTCTGTTATTATATGTAATTATGTAATTGAACTTTCTTTAATGTTTGTTTATTTCAGTTAATAATACTGATGGCTCTAGCAAAAGGCACCTCGAAAATTAAACTTGGAAGTCAAAAACTAACTTGTCACACCGAGACGGCTATAAAAGTGGCAGAAATGATGTTAAAACATTATAATCTTCGGTTTAAATTGAATGAAAAAAAAGTTGGAGATAACATTTCGTATACTTTAGAGTGTGAAGGTTGTGATTATAAACCTTTAACAACACAATAAATAAATGTTGTACGTTTCTTTTTATATTGTAATTGTAGCGCAGTCTCCTTAAAAATAATTCTGAGAGAAATACATTCCATACGAGGATACGGAATTGTTCCGGAGAATCTATTGTGTCGATAGCGTGTACAGAAACAACTGACGACTGTGAAACTGTAATTAAATGCTCCTTAAAGTATCGTTGACATTTATGTTAACTAATTATATTTTGATTTTCTTCCACGATATCGATCCAACAACAGATTCTCCTAAACAGTTCTGTGCCCCTGGCTTAGTCTGTCATGCCCCAATTTTGCCATAATTAATGTTTTCAGGCGATGTGTCCGCATTGTGCATACGCGCGGACGATATCTATGTACATATATTATACTGTTCGAGTGTATGCACTTAACCCTTTGCGCTCAGAGAATTTTTACAAATCACTATCAACTCGAACGTATTTATTCGTGAAGTAGTAAGTACATATGCGTATAAGATCTTCAAGTATAATATTAAATGATATAACGTTGGAAAAATAATAAATATATTTAAATAGAATATAACACGAGATTATATGGTAAAAAAGATTTGTAATTTTGAAAATGCCACAATTCCGAGCAGCTTTTTTTATGTCTACCGAGGATGGGGATCGGAGTGCCAAAAGGGTTAATATTAAGATACTCAATATTTTTCTTTCGAGCTTTTCTTTGGCAATGAAACTCGAATAATTTACATTTACGAATTTCTGAAGTTTTATAAAACGATTAATAAATACATTTTATAAAAAAGAAAAAAAGAAACTTATTATTATTAACACATTGGTTGATCAAAAATCATTTTTCATACAATTCATTCCTGTTTTTGTCGAAAAAATGGTTCTATCGTTCGTAAAAATTCTCTTTCAAATACCTCATCTGAAAACCGGCTTACGGATGCTCTGAAAAGTATTATATAAAAATATTTGTGATACTCGATCTTTTTTCCATTGCTTGCGCAATAAATACCTGGCTGTCATTTTAATGGCGTTTCTGTCTTCTGGATGCATACCAATGATATGTGCCATAATCGTTGCATACTCTTCAGCTTCTTCAGCCAAAAAACCATTTTGCGACCCTGGTTGAGTTTCAATTATATCAGCTCTAGAATTATTAATAAATACATTAAGGCATTTTTCTACTACTTGTTTCGCAACATTTTTCATTTCTTTTTCCTTTTTCCTTTTTCTTAACAGAAGATCACCTTGGTCCTCCAGAAGCATGAGCCACAACAATTAATCCTGCAGCCATACATTCAACTACGCTGATACCAAAATGTTCATTCCACATAGTATGTAATCCTATTGTTGCCCTTTGAAGTTCCGATACGAGCTCGGAATATGGTATATTTAATTTAAATTCCACGTTTTCGTCTAATGCAAAATGTTTCGATAAATCCTGCATGTCTTTAACACGTACTTCGTCTTCCACATTTCGGCAAGATCCAATAAGGATTAGGCGAATCTGGAATGTTCATGTAACGTGATGTGATCACTTTTCTATATTTAATTGAATTTGTACCAAATGTACCTTATCCCAAATTTCTTCTTTAACAATTGATCTAAGTTCGTACATCGCTCTCAGCATTAATGGATGATTTTTTTCTGGCCTGAATTGTGCAACTGAAACTATACGAATAGTATCGCTTTTATCGTCCTCGTTAAAAAGCTTTAATTCTGTTAAGTGTTTCACGTCGCACGGTGGATAGATCCTATGAGTTTTTAGTGGACACTTCCAAATTGCGTTAATGTGATCCTCCGTCCAAGAAGAATTAACCATGATAATTTCGGCGCTACTGCCAGCCCATCCATAAATCTACAGCGATTACTATTGATGACGATATACAAGCTTATTATACTTGTATTATATGATACCTTTCGATCCTAATCTACTTACAAACGCAAACAATTTGTAGTAAGCGATTTTAGCTGCTGACAGAAATGGATTTCTAGCTATAATTCGTCTGTTATTATGGGAAATAACTCTTCTGTAAATATGCCGTAACATATCGGTTGAAATTGTAGGATAATGCGTGTACGTTGCTACTCTACATCCTCCGATATATCTGAATAATGGATACGTAAATGCATAACCCATTGTATCGATGTAAATATCTAAAATTATACTTTAGATGTATGTTTTGACGAGACACGAAGCATTCGATGCATACAATAATCGCGAACCTGGTACGTAGCTATTTAAAGCTTCGATGCCTAACCAAATTGATCCTAAGCTTTGACCCAAAAGGGTAAAATATGGATACATCGTAGCTTCCACCCATTTGCGTTTATGTAAATAAACAAATTCCAACTTTCTCTCAATTTTAAAATTGAACACTGTTTCTGCTTTATTGATAATTTGTTCTGGATCCGCATCAAGGTCTCCCGTATAAATCACAATATGTACATCTGGATATCTGAAATAAAAAAAGAATGCGAAAAATAATAAGGATTTCGATAATCTACGAATTGAGCTGGATCAAGAGTAAGGCTTATTATATACCTAGTTTGTATGGCTCTAACTGCAGCCCAAAGTACTCTTTCACCACCACCACCCGAATTACAATACGGATGGAAGATGCCAACGACAGTTCCTCTATTAGATCTTTCCATTCGCCTTTTAGAGTATACTTTTTTCCACGTTACAAATAAAATGGGTACAGCTACGATTACGCACAATAGTTCGCAAATAAAAAGTACAAATAACATATTTAATGATAAAGCTATAGATATCCTAAAACGAAAACAGAAAAATTTAATTGGTTTGTAATTAATGGCTAGAATTGTTTCATATTAATTATTTAACATATAGTAATTTTCAATAATTATTTGACGTATTCAAATCTTACATGAGTGTGTAGAAAATCGTATTCCTGCCTTTGGAAAAACTTGAATTTCAAAAAATTATTTTGACACGGTTACACCCGTACGGGGTTATCTATAGTAATTTTGTGAGTTAACGCTATGAAACTTTAATCAATTAAATAATATCTCGCGTTAGGTTAATTCCTGCATGTGAATCGAACAAAACGTATACGTAATACGTATGTATTCAAGTGTAACCTTATGCAAATTTTATTGCTATCTTAACAACTGTGTATCAGCCATTACTTTGTTCTTTGATATACTTAAACTTCATAGTACAAACATAATCAATGTATACACTTAGATAGTTACATAAGCAATGTACATTCGTATGTAGTCTATATCCTACAGCTTTAATACTGTACAAAATAAATATTTGTTTGCAATGTAGACTTCAAAATGAAATGCATTATTCTGAAGCAAATCCAGTTCATCGTTATCGTTTAAGATTTTTACATTATTCCTATTATTGTTATTATTATTGTTATTATTACTCATATCAGCGTGAATGATTCTGACCATAATTTTTATAATGTACAAATACGCATTCTGGTAAGGCTTCAAGTTCAAACCATAGATGGTATCTATCTAGTACATATGTATATTATATGTATATACGTATGTAAGAAATTACAATTACGTACAGCGCCAATTAGTCTACTGACAAAACGCTCAAACTGTTAACCAAATGATATACCGACAGAGTAAATTACACCAGCGATAGTAGAACCACTTGTGTTTAAATCTCGAATTTCTGCTTGTAATCTGCAGTATCTGTACCGTGTGCATAATATGTGTTCAGATAGCGTTTTGTACAGCGGTAAAACTGTGAAGCGGTAAAAATTGTGAAACTAAATGAAACGTTTATTAATTGTTTATTATAATAAACGATGTGCGAAATTTCATTAATTTATAAATTTCGATGTAATTTCTAAAATGATTTCAAAGCTATTGTGCACTGATGTTCTTGCTATCCACAGCAGACGTAACCTCATTTTCGTAGGTTAGTTCAGGTTATATAAAATTTATTAAAAATTCTAAAATATGTAAAATATGTAAAAAAAAAAATAATAATAAAACAGAAACATTTTCTCTTAAATTTTGGCATCATTTATTCTCTCTATTTCGTTACAGGCGTAGGTACGACATTGCATATTTTTCGTGCTGACACTTTCGTGTTAGAAACAAAAATAGATTGTCTTTATCCAAATAATATACACGGTATTGTCGAAGGTCCTAATAATAAATTAGCTGTGTTCGGTGCTAATACTTTTTGTACTTATCATATTTGTATAAATGAAGAAACTTTGCAGTAAGTATGTCTTAAATATTGTTTTAATTGTTTCTTAAAACGAAATATTTATTTTAGAATTAAAGAAGATAATAACAAAGAGCTTCTGAACAATTGGATAATAACAGCGAACTGGCTTACTTTTTCTAAATGTGATTATTTAGTTATTTTATCGGCTCATAATAGCGTATATATATACAATACGTCCAACAAACATTACCAAGAACAATGGTGCAAAGAAAAGTGTATTCTGTATCCTTCTTTAAACATATTGAAACAATAACTTGATAAATAAACTTAACTGTATTCGAATTAGATACGCTGGTTTCATTTTCGTGAAAAATAACAAAGACTTGGTAGTCTTCAGTGGGACCGTTTTTCAAGAAATATTAATATGGGAATTAAATCCTATTAATTGTACGAATAAAGCTATGTCAGTTTTACACCGTTTACAGGGACATAATGTTAGTATTAGTTGATATTAATAAAATGGTAAAGTTCTTATAGATTTTGCTATCTGAACAAATTTTTTTCAGGGTGTAATTTTTTCAGTTATATTCGATCCAGTTACAAACTTTATTTGTTCTACATCCGATGATAGAACAATCAGATTATGGTCAATAAATTGTAACAGTAGAGAAAATGAAACCGATGTGAATTGGAAAAATGCAAAAATAATGCTAACAAGAACCATCTTTGGGCATACAGCTAGGGTATGGAAGTGTATTATTAATAATGACACTTTAATAACAATAGGTGAAGTAAGTAATGTAAAACGTGAAATATTATTAATGGTATTCTGTATTTTAATTTATTTACAATTTAAGGATTCTCTTATGTGCGTCTGGTCATTGAATGGTAAATTACTTAACAAAATTTGTGCTCATCATGGGGCTGCTATATGGAGCATTGATACATCGGACGATAATAAATATGTTTTTACTGGTGGAGCTGATGGTGCGGTTTACGTATGGCCTCTTGTTAACAATTACGTTCAAAAGGTTTTTGTAATACCCAAAAACTTTTTGTGTTCTTCGCCAAAACGTGTTTGTTCTTTATGTAATGGAAACTTTTTGGTCTTCAATGAAGATGGGAATCTTTTTGTTGTTAATAAGTTGTACAGCGATCCAATCGAATCACTATATCTAAAGAAATATAGTTCATATTGTGTTATGGAAGTATCATTATGCCGATCTTGTATTTGCTTTGCATCAAGAGATGGGGACATATGTATCTATAAAGGTAGATGTTATTGAACCGTATTGTATGTATACAGGGTGAAAAGTCTGCGAGAAGACTCTTCCTCATTATCAAAAGTATATTAATCATTTAATTATTTGTACAACATGTTTTCAGTAAGTATTAAGAAACTAGAACTAATTCTCGAAGAAAAGATAATGGACTGTCAGATCCTTTCTATTCAATGGTTACAAGATAATAAAATAATAGCGTGTGGATCAGATGGAATATTGAAAATAGTTGCCTTCGATATGACAGGTATATACATATATACATACTATATGTATGTATGCGCATACACGGGGTGTTTTTGGGTTAAATCAGCAAACTTTAGATATGAATTTAGGATTGTAAAACAAATAAATTTCTCCATAAGTATAAAACGCTAAATAAATATAAACGTTTTCTTTAAAAGATATTTGCTACTAAAGTTGTACGACTTGGTATAATGTATGCCATTGAAATAATTCAGATCTATCACGTATACTACTAAAGAAAATTGTTGTATTTATTGTAAAAATAATTGTAATTCTTACATGTGTTGTACAAAACGATTACCTTCAGTTTGCAAATAAACATTACTACGTTGTTTATTTTAGCATCCTAAATTCATCTTTAAAGTTTGACGATTTTGAAACCGAGAACACTCTGTGTACATACGATATGTCCTACATACACGAATTTGTAGTTACGTATTTTAATTTGATTGCATTTCGCACATAGCATCTATTACTATAGAATCAACGTGTTCGTTACCACCAAGTCGAGAACGTTGGCTGACAGCTGCGGTACTTTACGAAGGATTATTAATATGCGGTGATAGAGCTGGAAATATGCACGTTTTCAAACTTAAAGAATACGTTTTACACAAGGAAGTATATATAAAGGAGACTAACGATAAACCTATTCAAACTTTTACTAAAGTTCATGGAAAAGTTGGCATTCAAAGCTTTCTAATACTAGATTCAAAATTGGTATCATCGGGTCGTGATGGAATGTTAAGATTTTACGAATTGAGCGAACACGAAAATTCCAAACTGTTACGTATTTTACATAAAAAAAAAATGCCAATGGATTGGATCAGTGGGAGTATAAAAATTTCAGATGACATCCTGATATTGGGTTTCAAGGAGGTATAAACATTTGAAAAGATCTGATTTCATTCGATCGATATGTTTCATTATTTTCTTGCGATCACTTTCAGGTAGAGTTTTTGGTGTACAGCATGTTTTATCGCAGAACAATAGCAAGAATTCCTTGCGGCGGTGGTCACAGGTCATGGGACTGTATGTTATCCGGTGAATTAATCACATTTCTTTATATTCGTAACAAACGAGTACATGTTTTTGAATTTTCATTAAATTCTATCGAATCACCAGTTTTATTAGTAAGTAATTAATTTGTAATTAATTTACGTTGAAAGCTAAAAGCTAAAACGACGAGAACATTTTCGTTGTTTTATTTTGAAACTTCTAGAATGGTTTCCATACGAAAGAAGTGTATTGTATCGAACCTATACTGAAATTAAATCAAGAGAATGTTTTAATATCTGGAGGAGAAGATGGCAGTCTACGTGTCTCAACTATTACAAATACATTGATAAAGAACAATTTGAGTTTCCGAACGTTGGTCATTTTTAATGGGCATATATCCAGCATAAAATCTATAATTTCCGTGTGTTTGCAATCGAATTTATTATGCAGTAAATACCTTGTCTTCTCGGTTGGTGGAAGAGCACAAGTAAAAGTATGGGAAATCGATATAAAAAACTGTGAGACCACTCTAAAAGACTCGGACATTTCTTGTTCTGACGTTACATCTCACATGCTGTACGGAATCGACCAAATTCGAAGGAAACAATCGCAAGAACATAATCAGTCTTACATTATTCAACCTGAGACACGATATATGGATATTACGATCTATCGTGATATACAGAATTTAGATTGCATATTCCTTTTTATTGCTTGTGCAGATGGATTCGTCAGGTAAATCGTTTATTTAATTAGTTTTCTTACACAATTTAATACTGTGTAGCAGTAGAGAGTTAGCCATAAAGGTTGTTTATTTTTTTCTTTCTTTTTCTTTTCCATGAAATATTTCTAGAAAAACGGAACGAACATTTCTTCTTTGTTACATTTCATTTACAGGACATTTTTATATAATTTGAAAACGAAATATGTCTCGTTAAAAATACATGTGAAAATTGTCGACCGTTGCGTAGTGAAAATAAGTATTTTAAAGTTTGATGAAAAAGTAATTCTATTAACGATGTCAACCGATGGAGTTGGTCGTTTTATCGATTTTACCGAAATAATTTCGAAAATATCAAAAGGAATGCGAAGCGACAATCAAGAATTAGACGACTGTACCGATATGATTCTTGCGAAATTCAAATTACATCAATCTGGAATTAATTCATACGCCATAAAAACAATTAAGAAGGACGAGTATTTATTGGCAACTGGTGGCGATGATAATTTATTCAATCTTATACATTTTAAAATTTCTTCATCCGAAGATGGTGAACAAGTACACATTTTATTACTATCAAAATGGAATACGTCGACCGCACATTTTGCACAAATTACAGGTCTGCCTAAAAATCTTGTGGAACTGTTCTGTTCTTTGATAAACGAATTCTTTGAATATAGCTTGTATTTGTTTTAGGTATAAAGTTTCACGAAGAAGATAAAATTTTTAGCATTGGATTGGACCAACAAATCAATATGTACAATTATAGTTTCGCCAATGATATTTTATCTGTGAAAGTAATGAAAACTATTTTCACGTTCGTGACAGATGTAAAAGGCTTAACTTTGTGGGATACACCAAAGTATGCATTTTTGAAGAATACATTACCCTTTAAATTGGTCACAAATGTGTCTATATTTTAGATATTATTTTTTTCTTTTAGGAATGGATCAGCTATATGTGCTTATGGTAAAGGTTTTGAAGTTTTACTTTGTTAATGACAACTATGTACAACAAATTTATGGTAATAGGTAACACACTGTTTTCGAAAAATATTTCAAACTAAAACGGTTACATCTGTATTCTGTTTTTTCAATTAAATTCAAAATGTTTGTAATTCTCCTTTTAATCGACAGATGGCGAGTGCACAGGAAGACAACACATTAAGTTCAATACATTCAATGTTGAAACATTCGAATATCATTGTTTTGTTACCGAAATATTTTTAATAAAGGCATATATTAACGAGAGAATATTGGTTTATAAAAATGACAACTATTACAATATCAGCAGTTCGAACGCGAACAAGCATCCTTGATAAATCATTGAGTAAAGGGAAAGGAGAGGTTAGCCTTAGTTGTTTTGCACTTTTGTTCTCAGAACTTGTACAGTACTGTCAGAATCGAGTTTACACCGTACCAGAATTACAAAACAAGTACGTAGATCAACGAAACGATGAAAGATTTGCCTGTAAACGGAACGTTTTCATATTTATTGTTTAGATTAGCAGAAATAGGCTCGGAGGTTGGGCATAGAATAACAGACCTTTTAGTTATTCGAGAAAAAGGAGGAAAGCGCGAGATCAAATTATTGAACATTTTATTGTTCATCAAAAGCACGGTCTGGAAGTCTTTATTTGGTCGCGAGGCTGACAAATTGGAACACGCAAACGACGACGAGCGTACCTACTACATTATAGAGAAAGAAGCATTAGTGAATAAGTTTATATCAGTACCGAAAGATAAAGGAAGTCTCAATTGTGCTTCTTTTATTGCTGGGATAGTTGAAGCTATTCTTTGCGATTGCGGTTTTGTGAGTAGAAACTCAAAGTTTATTCTATGAATTTTAAAGATTATGTGCATTATTGTATTCTACGAATCTATTTTGAAATAATTACAAGTAATTCTATATTTTGCACCCAGCCAGCAAAGGTAACAGCGCATTGGCATAAAGGAACAACATATATGGTTAAATTTGATGATGCAGTTGTTGCTCGTGACAAGCAATTAGAAGATCGGTAAATATAGGTAAGAAAGAAGAAGGATTGTTATGATGTATTCATTCTACATGAATATAAAAAAAGCAAAGAAAATGTGTCCAATGAATTTAGAAAAAATTCATTATAATTGTTTTAGTTGTTAGTAATGTAGTCTTGTTACTTAAACCAAATTAAACATTTTATAAGTTCTACCGATACATTTACTACGCATCAAATTTACTTTAAATATCTCGATTATAACATTGATAGTTACAATAAAACTATACACAACTTGGATTTGTAGAATAACAATTTTATTGCATGTATTTTTCTAGATACATACTACGATAAACGATTTATTCTACATTTATTATTATTATATTTTAAATTTATAAACCACATCAGCATATTTCGTTTGCCCGGTCCACAATTTCTTTCTTGTCTCATTCTGTAACAATCAATTTTTTTTAATCTTATACTATACATGTCGTTTAATGTTGTTATTAAGAGACGAACAAATTACCTGCTCTTGCACTATTGTATTACGAGTAGCCCACATGGTAAACATCAGCAGTAATGTACCAATTGTAAAATTTCTTAGATTTAGTCTATCAAGTAAATGATAGTATTGTCTCACGTAACTATATCTATGTATCCCTGGGTCCATCTGTATATTCAAGACATAACATTATTATGTGTAACGATATTCCAATTGTTAACCATTATTTATGAAACAAACTGGTATGCGCCATTAATAAAAAATACAAAAAATTAATACCGTCTAATGAATGTCTTACATAATTTTCACATTTCGTACAAGTGCTGTTCAGATATATAATGTATAACTTTGAGAACCAATTGAATAGGAAGTAAAGAACGAAAGCAACTATAGATTACGTTTAATTAAGTTTTCTTTCATATAAATTTCAAAGTCATGCAAGTGAGGTTAGCAATTGAAAGGTACGTACAACAAGTTTTTGCTTTACTGGATTATGGACTTGTTTCAAATAGGTTTCGCGCAATTGTTTTCTTCTTGCAGCTTGCCATTCTAGTACTTCTCTGTCTTTCGCAGAAATATCGTACAATTCTACTCTCTTTGAACCCATTTTTTAAACAGGAAATCTCAATACGCGTACACCCTGTACACATGCACATGCATTAGTACATTATACGACATACATACTTACGTATGTATATGTACAGTAGCTCACGAAAGTATTCGAACGCCTTTTAAAATGCAATAACTTTTTTAAAACTGGTCTAAGGGACTTGAATTTTTTTTCAGATGATAGCGAGTCTAGTCTACCAGACGATGACCAAAGTGCTTTTTTCAAATTTTGCTATTACTTGGAATGACGAAAAGAAATAAAAAGAACTCTCGCTTTTTTTTAACTTTTTTATCTGAGCCTATAACGAAAATTTAAAAAATGCCTCTCGTAGATCTCGGTAATTTATATGCGTGTTGAAAATTCGAATACTTTCGTAAGCTACTGTATGTAGCACTTAAGGCAGACCCACATTTGTCAGAAACGAACCTCCTGTCGAAACCACGGTGTACATACATGTGTACATGTATACATATCATTTCGTGTAACCTAAAACTTAAAACTGATTTTCCGCGTATTATTCCTGCGTGAACAGAGGAATCATTTCAGAAACAGAAATATTTTATAAATTAAACTGTCTGTCCGCATCCAAGAAAATGGTATTTTTAACTGCTCAATTGTTCCCAAGATCTCGAGGCCCAGATGAATTTTGGCGAAAACGACAAATATTTAAACTAGCTGCTGTAAGTGTAATTGCCATATTCAGTTGTAATATAAAACAAAATAAATTTGCTGTAAGTATTCCATATCTTTTTTTTTTCCATTAAAATTGGACTGTTCAATTATTTAGCACTACATCGGCAGAAAAAGAAACTGTTACAGCATAGCTATCAGAAATGTACACAGGGCATTGTTAAACTCAACAATTGGAAGACAACTTAAAAAGGACGATATGAAAGAGGTAACACGTATCATTTCCTTTTTTGTCAAACATTCTACAATCGATGAAATAATTATTTACAGCTTTGGGAAACAAGAATAGAAGCTGCTAGTAATGAACATGGCATTAATTTGAGAACATTGATCGAAGGATTGACCAGGTGTAATATTTTACTGAATCGCAAATCTCTAGCAACTCTAGCTGTATGGGAACCACGAACGTTTAAAAGTTTATCAGGCATTGCTCACGCAAAAGTAAATATAGGAGATATTACAAAGATCGCGAATAAGCCTATGCCTGAAAGAGTTTTAACCAAGGGATTAGTAGACGATTAAGTAAACAGATTTAATTGTAACATTTATTATGCTGCGGATAATTAAATATTTACACGAAACGTATACTCTGAAAACTCTTTAGATAAAGAACAGAATAAAATATCATTATCTGCAATTTATTTTATTGCATTGAAATTTCTCTAAGTTTAAACAATACTTTTATAGTTGAGAATATCTGATCTTACTGTTTGGCGTTAACAATTTTTACAAAATCCGGTTTCAAGGACGCCCCTCCAACTAAGAATCCGTCAATATCTTTTTCTTTTGCCAGATCTTTCGCATTTTCCGCTGTCACTGATCCTCCGTAAATAATTTGAACATTTTCAGCAACTGTTGGATTCAGATTAGTACAGAACCATTGTCTCAGTTTATCGTGTACTTCTTGAGCTTGTTGAGGAGTGGCTGTTTTTCCAGTTCCAATTGCCCATACTGGTTCATAGGCAACAACTACATTATCCCAAGATTTTATCTTATCCGCGATAGCTTTGGTTTGCCTATAGACTACTTCTTCAGTTTTACCAGCCTCACGCTCCTCCAATTTTTCTCCGATACACGCGATTACCTTTATATTGAAAGTATTCCCATTAATACAAAAGTTGTACAGAGAGAGAGAGAGAGAGAGAGAGAGAGAGAGAGAGAGAGAGAGAGAGAGAGAGAGAGAGAGAGAGAGAGAGAGAAGAAATAATATTGTTTGGTAGAAAAATTTTACTTACCTTTAACCCTGCATCTAAAGCGTGAGCTACTTTCTCTGCTATTAATTCATCATTTTCACCAAAGACATTTCTCCGTTCAGAATGGCCAAGTATTACCCAATGAATTCCATTGTCTAATAGCATAGCAGGACTGATTTCTCCAGTAAATGCTCCTTTTGCTACTTTATACGTATTTTGGGCACTGACGGCAACATTATCGGGTAATATACTTTTCGCGTATGTCAAATATATTGACGGTACTCCAACAACAACCTCTGTTATAGCAATACTATTAGTATTATGAAAGTATTAGTTCAATATTTTCGTGTTTTGATTACACGATCAGATATATTACAGTAATCATGAGTTACATGATCTTTTTCAATGTTACACGAGAAGCACGAGAGATGAATTGTAAATTGTAAATTGTTCTAACATACGTAATAAACATACCAACATTTGGATCTAGAGGACCAGTTTTTAAAAACGCAACGATACCATCTATTTCATTTTTGGTTCCATTCATTTTCCAATTACCACCGACGAAAAATTTACGACCCATGGCTGCTGTGCTGTCTACTAACTTGTACGAATTATCAATTGAACCACGATTGCAATTTGTTAACGAACCTGGAACAAATTTCAAAAAATACTCTACTGACCTTCACGAGTACAGAAGGTGAATTTGGTCACGTCTACCCCCAATCTCGTTTCACCAAATCCCCTCTCCGAATTTCCTATTGTACAATTTTTACGTATGCACAAACGTACGCGCGCGCACGCGTGTACATGCATTGTGTAACGTGAAGTCACAAATGGTCACAAAGGGATATATATATATATATATATATATAGGTATCTACAATATTTTGAACATTCCAACTAATAAGACAAAGGTTCTCGACATATTATTGATATTAGTTTGTTCCGTCTCAGCAGTGAATCGTTAGCAAAATCCGAGCAAAGAAAATTTCTATACCGGACCCTCGCTAACGGATCAATCTGCGGCCTGGAGTTGTGCAGGAGTAGGACCCGTTACCGTATTTAATCATTGATTAAATAGAAGATTTCGATCTATGTATCTATCGATGGTAAGTCTGCATTTTATGTTATTTTATCTTCAAATAATGTAGCCCAGAGAGATATTTATGTATAAAGTCAAAATATAAATCACAAACACACAAGGTCTTAATTAATTTCTTAATAAAGGTTTTTCGGAAAATTTTTATTTTATAGGTTAAGGAATATGTCGTTGACACATTTGACGTTCTCGGAAAACCAGTTTGAGTTTTCTTTTTTTTTTTGATTACCCAAGAGTCAAACATGCAATGCACTTACATTGATTGAGAAATTTCTTGTTTAAAGAATCCATATAAAACATCTTCAAAAGATTACCACTAAGGAAATGAACAGTTGACTTTTTAATTACTATGTTTGAAGCCATGTATCATTATGAAGTTGCTTCGAAAAACTATAGAATGGTTTTTCACGATATCAGAGTTGTCAGTTATTTCATAACGAAGTTAATATTTTGGCTATTTTTCTATATAGAAGCTTTAGTATGTTTACACGTATTAATATATATTTTACATTATAAACATACCACTGTAACACATTAATTTGATAAGTCATGATTCAATTATCGATGTTAAATGTGGACAATTTTGTACACACGTTTGTTCAAAATTTAAGTTTAAAACTTGAATTCCCTGTTTGTAAAAATCACTCCAAAATCACATTTATTAAGTATGTTGATAAAGCTTATAGAATTAAACATCGATCATTATTCGCAGTCGAAAAGATCAGAAAGATTGATGTACAACAAAATTTAGATTTCTCTAATGAAAGAAACATACTATATTTCATGAACGAGAATGCCAGTTTCTTTGACAAATTGAATTCTTTGAGCAATAAACAGATATTAGCTTCGCACTTAAATAATATTAATGCAAGAATACTGCAGAAAGCAAAAGCAAAGAAACGAAATATTGAGAATATTAAGAAAATGGAACTCAAAGTATTGAATAAAAATATATCTTGTAAGAAAAAAGTGAAAGCAAGTATAAGGCATAAATTGTGCGAATTGAAAACGGAGGTATTACCTAGATTCCATAGAGATAAGAATATTAATTTACAAACAAATACGAAAAGCAATTTTAATGAGGCAGCTATAATTGAAGATAATGATAGAATCTGTAATGAATCTACTCATCCTAACAGTTACAAAAGTATTGATCGCTTTGAACCAAAATATGGTGATCGGAAAACATTGATTAAAAATAATTGGTCAAAAAATCTGATAGACATTACAAAAGAGGAAATAGAAATGGCAAGAAAAATCTTATGGTTCCATGCAAAAGATATAGAAATTCTTAGGAGGAAACTGCATGTTTCTCTTTATATTGCAAAGGTTATATAATAATATTATTGATTGTATTTATTTAAAGAACTTTCAGTTTTATTTTATTCGCTTCAACATTTATTATACAGAATAAAAATTATGGTGTCGACACAAGCAACCGAATGATATACAATCAACTCCTCTGTCACCATGCAATTTTATGTTTGATCGAGCCAAGTGACAAAGTTTTTGTTTTAGTCGAGGATGATTTAACGCTTGTTATTAAAAAGTATCTATTGCAAGGATATAACTATCATTTTGAATGTCAAAGGTATTTGATTTTAAAAGGGGAAGTTAGCATTTATACATATATATATATATACATTTTTTTTTTCTCTTTTTAAGAATTATATTATAGGATCACAAAGAGATGAAATGTTATTATTTCTTTAATAGAGATTCGCAGAGCTATTTTACTGCTTTGATTACTTTAAATCGGTGGGCTAAAGTTTTAGTTCAACACTCAAATACAACAATGATGCAGACAATTTGTGGTATACTTGGATGCAATGTGCATGAAATATTAGTTTTACGTGGTCCTTAAGAAAAATTGTTGCAGTATTTTAATATAAATGTAATGTTGCTGCTTAATAAAGACATTTTGACAGTACTATTTATAAATATGAATGTGCATTCATGCGTTTCATTGATGGTATTTCATAGATAAAATGAGAAAATGGTGAGCGAAGAAATAGTGGAGTTTAACAAGAAGTCACAGCCAATCTTCAAGAATCCAGTTTTTCAGCAAAAATTCCGGCCAACTAGTACTACTGGAAAGAAAAGAACCTGGCGCTCGTTAAAGCAGGTTTTGGCTCAAGAACGTGCATTACCGTGGCCCATAGAAATAGTACATTGTATGAATTATTTTTCAACAAATTAGTAAAGTAAGGACAAAGGACAGGTTTATCGTTGTGTTACACAACTTTCAGATAGTTCTATTAATGCACCGCCAAGCTTCAGACCAGCAAAGAAATACTCGGACATTTCTGGACTACCGGTACATGTATAGTAAATCTGTTTGTACAATTACACAATTAATTTAATTGTTACAACATAGGCATTAAATAGGTTTGATTTCATATAGGCACGATACACGGATCCACAAACCAAGCTATATTATGCAACCGCTGAAGAGTTTGCAACAGTTCGAAGTTTACCAATGGATATAACTGCTGGATACCTGGCATTACGCGGTGCTTCTAGTATAGTTGGTTAATTTATAAAATTCATGAATTCCTTCTATATAACCTTAGACACCTAGCTTATGAAATGAGAAACAATAGTTTTATAATTGTATATTTATTACAGATATACTTTAAATGAACAAACACAATATATAATTCTGCAAATTTTTTATGTTGTACAGTACATATAAACAGAAATATCTTAATTTGTTCACATTTAATTATATAAACTGATTTATACACGATCTACTCTCCTTTTCAACGGGATTCCCTGAAATAAACAACTGCACAAATAATTTAAATCATTTTCATTATTTTACCTTCATCTTTTACATAAGTAATCATTATTAAAAAAGCTTGTCCATTATAACTTAGCGTATGAACTACAGACTATAAAAGATCAGAAGAGAATCTTTAAAAAGTATATTACTGTTCATTCCATCGACCGCTGTATTCTTTTTCTGTTTACAGTTCTTTGCACACCTTTATCGATTTCTTTGCTACTGCATCACGGGCTGTCACAGCAAGATTGCAAAACTTATTTGCAATTGAAAATACAAATAGCATGGCCTACTGAAATATCGCCTGGTGGTGCACTATTCTTAGGTCGCCCCTTTTTTATTTTTAACGTTTTTTGAATGTAAATTATTTTAAAGTAGCATAAAAATTTTTCACTCAATTAGGTCAGGTAAATCATCATCGTCGCTATCAATTTCATTGCCTTCGTCTCCCATATCCTCGAATGTTTCGAAATGTGGCTTACTGGATCCTGAACCACCCGAACCACCCAAGCCACCCATTTGTCTCATCATCTGTAAGCGAACGACGAGATTAATAAACTGTGATTACATCTGCTGCAAGCTAGAAGTATGAAAAGTTTCGAAGAAAAGGATGGTTTCCTTACCTCTTCTAAATTATTGTTTTCCATCCCGATGCCATTTTCATTCTCACTGTCGTCTTCGTCCTTCCACTTGTTGAAATCGCTCTTTAGCCAATGAGCTTTTGTTTTTTCTGCTGTTAATCTTGGCCAATACGGGCCACCTTGTTTTTTAGAAAGAACTAACTCAAAAGTCCTTCCTTTTAAGTATTTAATCGTTCTGCGTGGAACAATTTCACCGTATAGATCGATCGTAAGTTCATGCATTTTCTGTTCTGTCCCGCCGACTCCCTTAAAATATATCTTTTCTGGTTCAATTTCAATAATGTGATCTTTACAATCTTCTAAGCAGATGGTAACATATAAAATGTCGTTCCTCTGTGCCCACATAACAGGTGGCGGAGGCAATCTAAAAGTAGCAAAACAATATACATACATATATATATATAGAATATATATATATATATATATATATATAGATATATATATATATATAGAAAAAGTGAAGTCACATATTAAGCAAGGAAGAAAATGGAAATTTCTCATTTAGAATGTGCGTGTGTGTGTGATTCGATCGTGTTTCGGGTAAACTTAATATCGCGTATAGCGTATCGCAATACAATTGCAGATAAATAATTTTATTAGCATGTACGAGTAATATTATTATTAAGATAAAATGGGAAGAAAACGGTATGTATGCAGTTGTAGAAGAATAATTAACGGAAAAACAAGTGATATATTATATGGATAAGTCGGTATTTCTCCAGAGAAACATGTGCTTCGATACACGTCTCGGGACAAGCTCGTAGTAACGTGCGAGGAGATCAGATATGAAAATTTTTGTATATATCATATAATTATATTCGAATGAATCCGAACGATCGTCTTACATAACTTAATAAGTGAAATAAAAAATTTGTAGCAGGACGATCGAGTGCCAATGGAAAAAGCATATGTTGAAAATAATGCGATAAACGTGAAACGTGGAGTAAGAGTAAAGGTTGGAAATAAAGTTGTACGGTTGCCGAGAAAAACCGCTAGTCATTGGTAGATAAAACGATACACAGTGTATCGTTGCTCGTCAACGAAACAGAATAAAAATAATTGCGCGTTGCCGAAAGCATTACGAGGAGGAACGTAGAATTCGAACGTAATATTTTTGTTTGAAAATTCGATAAATAATTGCTTTGAAATATGCAAGTTATTAAAAGCCAGTAGAACCAGGATGTTGATCGTTCGATATTTCGTCTAAAGCAAAACGTATGGGGAAGTTTAATATTTCGAAAGAATTCAATTGATCGGCGATGAAACGAAAGAAAGTTAGGAAATTGGCGAGAAAGCCAGGCACACAAAGAAGTTCATCGAAATTCTTTTCTAGAAATTTCGAGAATCAATAAAGTCGTTTTACAACATGGCGGTGTTTCGAAAGCCACGGGGCGGCATTTCAGCCATTCCGACGAATAACCAACGATTTTCACATCCCGATGGGAAAGGGATACGATTTAGAATTTATAGAATAGATCCGAGGGAGTTTTTACGTGAATTCTACTATACTTACTGGCCTTCTTGAGTCATATTTCCAGAGCTTCGTTCCGCGAGAAGCAAACAAACACAGGGCACTCACGTATCGCGCCGTAGACCTCTGATTCGATAGTGTTTCGAGATTCAATTTTCGATCAAACAAGATGGCGATTGGTTGTTTTCGACGATATCGACTTGGCTTGTTTCCGGAATCGAACATTCAAAAGTTCGGTTCCCGCGCTTTTTTGATCCGACGACGCGACGACGGGTATTTCATTTCAAACAGAAACTGCAAATTTCATAGGTGTTACGTAGATATATCGTCGAAACAACATACGTAGAATATTCGATAGAACGAAAGACGTTATCATGCATCAACTAACTATTAATAGAATATTCTGAATAAAAATCTGCAGATTTTGATTGCAATCGCATCGATATCAATAGCGATACCGATAAAGATATCGCGCAAGTATATCCCATTCTGGAAAGTATTGTTGCAAGATAAACGTGTTTCAGTTTGAAGTTTTTCAGCATGCAAGTATTTACTAAATAATAGTTTGTGTATCGATCAACGGGAATATCAAAAAGAAATACAAATAGAAGCGATACAATAAGAAGATGGAGTAGGAGAGAAAATAAGTGATCGAATGGAGGAAGATAATAGAGAATAATAGAGTAAAAGATCATTGAAGTATAAGAAAACTAAGATTAGTATTAAAAGTAAGGGGATACGAGTAAGAGAAAGAAACGAGAAATTAAGGACGAATAACCTACCTAATACGCTACCTAATGAAAGCAGTTATGAAAGAAATCATAATGTAAGGTTGTAAATAAATTGTGAAAGCGTTATCAATCACAATTTCAGGGGATTAGGTAGCGATAAAGAAACAGAGGAATAAGGGCAAAGAAGAAGTTTACGTTTAACTAAGTCTAATTTAGATTCGTATGTATTACTCCCGTATATAAAAGCGTGGTTTATTCTAGAGAGAGTTTCCATTCGTATTTTGCTGTAATCGTGAAATATTGTGAAAGAGAAGAGCAAGCGAAGGAGAAAGAGATGGTTGTAAGAGGAGTAAAGGAGGGCGAAAAGAGAGAGAGCGCTTTGACTTATTGTTAGTCCTCGTCCCCGAAGTTTCCATTTGCCGGCGTCATAGGGGCGTCTCTCGCGCCCCCACGCTCCCTAAAGTCGCCATCAAACCTCCTACTTGAACTGAAAGCCGAACACCGAAGTGGTAGGAATGCGCCGTGTAGCAAAATGTTGACCCGCGCGTCGTTACGTCGCGTCGTGTAGCATCGTGTAGCGTCGTGTCGGCGCAGGCGCATCGCAGTTGGGGAAGTCAACAATCCCCTCTATTACTCCATTCCAATTTAGTAACGTTGTCCATGTCGATCAAGTTAGAGGGTAGCGTGGCCGCGAGGGACGCTCCTATGACGCCGGAAAATGGAAACACTGGTTCGGTGACAACTGGAGGAGCCTTCGTGTTAGCTGTTGGGTTAGATTGTAGGTCAACACGGTATGGTGGGGACGTCGTTGAGGGAAATGGGAGAAGAGAGGAGGAAGAGGAGTAGGAGGAGAGAGAGAGAGAGAGAGAGAGAGAGAGAGAGAGAGAGAGAGAGAGAGAGAGAGAGAGTCGTACCTTTCTTACCGTAACCGTGGTCATAAACAGGACATGCATACGGTGTATCAGTCCGCTTCTTTCGCAGCTTTGACTCGTCCCGTTTCGTCCTGTCCCGTCTGGTGCAGTTCAGTTCAATCTTATGTCGCGCACAATTCGTTCCGCGCGAAACATCTCTTCGATTTTCTGGTTCCCCGCCATCGAACAGCTTCCGAATCTGAAAGTTTGCGACGCTCTCGGTGTTTCGACGAGAGTCCTAGTTTCACCTCTAGATTCGGTGATTTGCAAAAAGCTTTGCCTGGATTTTGCTCGGAGCTATTAAAACGAAGAGTGCAAGCGTGGGCACCTCCGTGCCTCGCGGGCGCGCATGTGCGTGCACGCGTGCAACCGCGTTCGACAAGTGCGACAAACTTGGTAGATATCGTGGTTCGGAGTTGTGGCCAAAATAACGGCGACCAACGATCGACAATGAAGCAGTTGTGAAAGTGCAACCCGTTCTCTGCAACTTGTTGCGCTTGGATTAACGCCATGTCGACTAGTTCGCTCTTTTACAAGGACAAGTACGCGGTGAGTACCTACCGCGTTCCTCTGGACCTTTTCTTCTTCTACACGTTTATTCGTTGATTCGATGATTTTATTAGTTGATTTTGATTCATTCGTTCATTCGTTCATTCGTTCATTGGTTCATTCGATGGATTGCATTCTGCGCGACAAACTGCTGTTTCCAAATTTCTCCATTGTTTTTCTATTTTTCTATTTTTTCTTCTAATTTTTCTATTTTTCTATTTTTCATACTTGGCAGAAAGCTTGAAGCATTTTGATTAATCAACAATGTATCGTCCGGCTTGTTTTCTATACGAGATATCGGATGTACGACCCACTTTTCTAAAAATTGTTGCGCGCATACACGCTACACACGCATGGGCGCTTGCGTGTAAATAAATTTACTCGATTCGTACGCTCTCTCGATCGCCTTAGTCGTTGCGCGTCGTTGGCTTTACATCGAAGTTTCGGGACCGGGATAGATGCTAGAACTCGATTTACGTTTAGAATACGTATAATAACAGGATTATACCAGCGTTCGATTCCGATGAAAAGGTAATACCGAATTGAAAGCAGCATTTATTGTAGCCACTAATCGTTGTACGATTTATACACGATGAATGCGTTCATCGAGCCTTTTCGATGATCGCGTAAGAAAAATAGGAAGCGCAGGGCGTGCACGATGATTGCGCTGGTGCAGTGACGCGTCGTCGCCTCGCCTCGCCTCGCCACGGCAAATGGCTCGCTGAACAATTATCCGCGGATAACTGCGTACTTATGGACAATGGCTGCGTTTCGTGCGTTCTATGAAACAAGATCGTACGAGCCTTGTTAGACGATTTTATCATTCGTGCAGAATCGTAGACGAGTAGAAGCACCGTCGCGTCGTTTTTTCTCGCTCTGAATTTGGATTCACCGACGCGTACAGATCGTTGCTATCACGAAGGCATGAGAAAAAAAAGAAAATAAATTTGACAGAGTCCGAGCAGATGATCGATTTCCGTGTTTTCGGATTCATCTTGTTTACTACCGTTTGCGTATTCGCGTTCGCGTTCGCGTTCGCGTTCGCGTTCGCGTTCGCCTTCGCGTTTGTACCAGCTTGAAAGATTGTCTCAAGGTCGCGAGAAGGAGAGAGACAAACTTGGTACACAGGTATATTATACAGTTACTTGTATCGGCGTGTAAGTAGTTAGCGAAACGCAACGAAGACGATCAGCAAACGGCATTGAGGTTCGTTTACCGAGCGGACGTTAAATCGCTCGCTACTCCAGTTATTCTCTGCTCTTGATCTAAAAACTTATTATCTCGGAGTTCGCTACGTATCGATAGAAAAAAAGAAAAGTATAAGCATCTTATCTTAGGATGGGTCATCGTTTCGCGATGGACTTGGTCATCGTGCCGCGCGAGGATCTAGATCCGCTATCGGCGTATCCATTCGTTCCGGGTATATCCCGTCGAATATCTCGATCGCAGCTCTTAATCTGAAATTTCATCGAAACCTAATTAAGTCGCGGCGATAACGGCGTTCCCTAAATTCTCGCTAACTAAATTTCCAACTAATTATCTTGGATCATCTTGTCGTTGTTGCAACAAACTTAACGGTCGCATCGCGGAGAGAGAGAGAGAGAGAGAGAGAGAGAGAGAGAGAGAGAGAGAGACTCGGAGCAATCGTTGCCGACAGAGGTAAAAATACCGGGAAGGTGAACGTGGAAACTCGAACGGTACACGACTCGATTGTTGCATCGTTTCGAGATCGGCTCGGAGATTTTTCTGTTCCGTTACGTAATTATCGATGAAGTTCGAGGCGAAAAGGCGAGTGGGGAAGAGAAGAAAAAGGAAGGGAGGAAGAAGGCTGCTGCAGGAACGGAGAGTGGCGGCGCGATGGGCTGTTGGCCTTTAAGGCGTAGGGTGTAACGTGTAACGCGTTTCTACTTTGCAATTGCAACGCGTGCGAACATGATACATCAAATTCCTGGCGAGCGGGTCAGTTCGAGCATTCTGCCATTCTGCCGGTCCTGTCGGTCCACTCGGCCCGCAGACCTCTATAGGCCCGTCGGAGACGCTCCGGGGGTGAAAGTGTTTCGGAACAAACACGCATCTTATTATGTCATGCAATCGTATTATACATGACTCGAGCAACCTCGCGAAACGGGTTGTACTCCCAGAACCGAATTGGAGGAAGAGGAGGAGGAGGAGGTAAAGGTAAAGGTAAAGGTAAAGGTAAAGGCAAAGACAACAACTGAACCGGACGAAAAGCTTCCTTGCCTCCTTGTGTCATTCCATCGGGCCCTCTTCGACTCCGCTGACATAGCCGCGCTACAAAGGTTGCGGCGCATCGCACCCTTGCCTCTTTCGTTTCCCGCACGTCTCGTGTGCGATCAAACGGCCAATAGATAGTACATACTTC
This sequence comes from Megalopta genalis, assembly GCF_051020955.1. Lineage (NCBI taxonomy): Eukaryota > Metazoa > Arthropoda > Insecta > Hymenoptera > Halictidae > Megalopta > Megalopta genalis. Next base: position 16,268,177 of record NC_135017.1, read on the forward strand.
ACGGAGATAATATCGTTCTATGGATACGGGAATTAGATAGGAAGTAAAAGCACGGAGTATCGGTTCGCGGAGAAGCGTGTTACATTACGCGGTTATCTATTAGCTGCTCGCATTCGCAGTTGGAGCGTGTCGCGAGAGAACTTTGTTCCGGTCGACGAGTCGTTTCCGGTTGATCCTAGTCGCCGTATTAATCGTTGGACGATACTCGTATCACCGTTGACCGCGTACTCTTGTCGGTCTCCCTGGGAGAAGATGGTATAAAGTAGCTTCGGCTCTGCTCGCAAAAATAACATTAACGGAAGAAACGTTGAAGAAAGTGGTTTTCAACCGATGTCGATATTAGCATTAGCGATATCTTTGCAAAGCTGAAAAATCTTGATACCGATAAAGGACCCGGTATCGTTGGGTTCCCTCCTTTATTCTTTAAAACGTGTCGCTCTATACCGTCACGGCCTATCTCTAAGACCGGGATATTTTCCTACCCATTGGAAGACCAGTCTTGTTACACCCATTACACATACTACGAAGGAACAGTTCCATCGGAAAGTAAGAGTAGCTGAAACGATTAAAATCGACTGGCGTTCGAGCATCTTTCTTGCGTTGTTTAAACTTGGGTTTCGTTCGCGTTCTCTGTTTTCTGTTTTCTGTTCTCTGTTCTCTGTTCTCTGTTCTCTGTTCTCTGTTCTCTGTTCTCTGCTCTCTGCTGTCTGTTTTCTGTTCTCTGTTCTCTGTTCTTTGTTCTTTGTTCTCTGTTTTCGGTTGTCCGTTAAGAAAATCGTAGAAAATCAAGAAAGTACGATCTCGGGAGACCAGAGAATGCTTTTACTGGAACACATCAGAGATTTGCTAGCGAGATCGACGTTTCCGATCGGTGTACAATGTTTCGCAATTTTCGGTCGAACAGAACGTCGCGTCGGATAAGAATGGATTATGCGATAAGAGGAAAGCATGCCTGTGAAACGAATGTTCGTTGCGCGTGGACTATCGGTAGTCTCGCGCGTTTTTATTCTCGTTGCTTGTCGTTGCCACGTCGCGCGGTGGATGCGTAGAGCGGATCGAGAGAATGCTCGGAGCGTGTGCAACGATCGGATAGGTGGAGTTTTCGCAGGATGCGTTCGAGACGTTGTCGGTGTCCCGGCTGCGTTCGTTCGAAATTCTTCCGAAATCTTGTCGCGACCGTAAGTATTCGCTCATCGGCCGAATTCCGAATATCCCGAATATACCGAATATCGTACCGAATGTCCCCAATATACCGTGACTCGTGCGTTCGCCGGTGCGTACGATCTGGTTTTTATTTCGATCGCCAGACCGGATGCAGGACACGTGCTCGTCCCGACTTGAACGCGTCGACTACTTATCGGGTGGCTCGCCTGCGAGACCCGTACGGTTCTTTGTCCGAGATTGAAAATTCATTTTTCTCGCGATGCGACGTTCGAATATTCTCGATGTCCTTAAGATTCGTAGGGCGGGAACAAGAACGAATAAATATTGGAGTCGGCTCGAGTCGCTTCGGATCGAGCGTGCTCGATGCGAGTACGATAAACGATAAAAAGATAGACAACCGTATTTTCTCTAACGGGTAGTGGATCAACGAGGTAACAGAACAGGCTGTCCATGGCTAGAGGCAAGGTGCGACACCGGATAAGCGTGCACCGTACTTCCGCCGCTACAGTTCCCTTCTCCTTCTCCCTTCTTTTCTTCGCCTCTCTCTCTCTCTCTCTCTCTCTCTCTCTCTCTCTCTCGTCTCCCCATCTTTTTCTCTTTCTCTCATTCTTTTGTCTACATAGTTGAGGGTAGGAGTATCGTTCATCTTGATCTTGCCCTTAGAAAGATTTCGTAAGGAACAATGCGAAAACTAGTTCGATTACTCGATCTTCTAGACCTCTCTATTTAGAAAAATTGGAACGAAATGCGATTTCCTTCGGGAACTTTTCGAACCATTGTCGAGTGGCGAGGCGAAGCGATGCCGCAGGATCGTTCGCAGTTTACAGCGTCGTGCTTTTCTTCCGATCGCTTCGGATCGTTCCGAACGGAAATTGACATTGATCGCAGGTTCTCGTATCGGGTCTCGACAATTTCGGTTCAGCAAGCAAACCCGGTAAGCGGCCCGTTAACCGGTCGGAGGAATTGCTCGTTCAAGTTTGAGAAACGCGATCGCGCGAGTGGTTGCAGTCGTCGATCGACGTTGCGCCGGAGAAGCTGCACGTGTCGTGCATCGTTCGCTTTTAGTTGCGCGTTTTAGCTGTGCGGTGCGGTGCGGTGCGGTGCGGTGCGGTGCGGTGCGGTGCGGTGCGGTGCGGTGCGGTAGTGTAGCATGCACCGTGTTTCGGTAACGCGACTCTCTCGCACGCGTAACGAAGCTAAATATAATCTTGAAACAAAACGACAACCTCCCGCCTAGAAACGCGTTTATCGCTCAAACTATCCGCTTCTGGTTGCGATCGCTCCGGAGTGTTGCGCTCGAAACGCGCATTACGTTTCCGACCGCGAAAGAGTGTCCGGTGCTCGTGTCCCGTGTCCCGTGTCCCGTGTCCCGTGCCCGTGTTCCGTGTGTCGCGTCATGTCCGCATCTATTTACCCGCAGCTGTGCAGCGCTCTCGACGCGTCGCACTCGATCGCGATCCGTCTCTCCTCTTTGTAGCCGTCGGATCGTCGCTGCGTATCCACGCATCGTTACCAGTTTCCTCTTCCGAAGGTGCGCCAGCAACGTCTCTTCGTTCTCGTTTTTCGTTTGTTTTTGATTTCGGTGCTGCCTGCCATCCGTCCCCTTCCGATCGGTTTTCGCGGCTTAAACGCGGTTTAAACCGTAGCAAAAAGGAAGCGACCGGAGGACCGGAACAACGGATGGATCGCCGCGACGAACGGAATCGTACATACGTGGTATTTGCGATGGTAGCGAGCGACGAACGAACGACTGCTCGACGCTGAAATTTCACAGCGTTCGACGAAAAGAAATGGAAAGATATCGCAGCAGAGTCTTGCCTCGAGGCCTCGAGGCTGCGGAGGCACGTGCCGCGAGTTAAGCGCCGCTTAATCGTTAACGCAAGGAGAATTTATAATCTATTATTAGGAGAGCGGTCCTCGACTATGCGCGTACTTACCGTTGCCGCGATTTCATTTCGCAGAGATACGAGGAGCACGGTGCACCGTTCGCGCGGTTGTGCAACGCGCGTGTACGCAACGTAATACGGATATAATTGTTTGACCGACGCTGTTGTATAATACGATACGACGCGACGTACGAACGCGAGTTCCAACGCGAATCCAGTCGTCGCTGGAACGTTGTCGCTCGAACATCACGGTTCGGGGAGCGTCGCGCTCTCGCGTTTTCGCGGTTCTCTCCCCTCTTATTTCTTCCATCGATCTGCGGAAATCGGAAGAGACCGCGACGATCGTGTTCGACACGATTCTTCCGTCGCGGATCGAAAGCTCCGATCGATCGCTCCTCGAACGGTTCGCGACGATCGACCGTGAAACACGGTCTCGTTCCCGGGAATCGCGTTTTCAACGTTCCGCGATGATTCTTTGCAAGGTCGTTGAACGGCCCGCCAATTTGCGCGGATCGGCATGACTGTGAAATCGATCGGTGAAAGAGTAACGAATCGACGATGCAGCCGGCGCGACTATGCGCGAATCGCGTAACGTGGAAAAAACCGATAAATCGTGAAACTGGAACGATACATAGGCGACCGACAACCACAGGTGCATCGGTCGCGCGCGGAAGCGGCTAACCGGGCAGACGAGGCGAGGCAAGGCGAGGCGAGGCGAGGCGAGGCGAGGCGAGGCGCGGCATCGAGACACAAGGCGCGGTATCGCCTTATCATTGTCGCCATTGTCGCAGCTGTAATCGTAGTTGCGTGCACCGTATATAACGAACATCGAAGCGACGTCGTACGGTCTTCGACGCCTTGAAATTGATCGTCGAACGTGTAATTTTTGCAAATGTGCAAACAGAAGCGGATGGACGAATTTTCGAGACAGTCCATGTTCGTGGGAAAACAGAAATGTCATCGACGTTCACCCACCGCGAAGCGTTTCGAAATTCGGTGCTCGTAGGTAAATCGACCGACGACGTTGGATCTTTGAACGGGTAGACGGGAGACGTTTCGATCGATACTATCGGTCGAAATCGCGTGATCGCGCATCGCGCGATCGCGTCATCGCGTCATCGCGGCTCGCGTCACCGCGTCACCGACGGACGCGCGAACGTTGCGACGTCGTGTCAGCATTCTGCGTTTTTATCGCGCGCAACGATCGATCCGAGCAGTGAACCGAATCGAATCGAACCGAACCGAACCGAACCGAACCGCGGGGAGCACGTCGGAAGAAAATGGAAGAAATGCGACACGCGTGGGCCTCTCTGAAATCGGTTAGAAAATTGTCGTCGTCACCGAAAGCGAACGCGAACGCGAACGCGAACGCGAACGCGAACACTGGGAACGGCAACAACAACTCGTCGACGTCGACGATCTGGTACGACGCGCCGACGCCGGTGATAATTCACTGCCGCGAGTTTTCCATCTCCGATGGGAATCGGGAGGTCGCAAAGGTGGTCGACGAGGAGCAACGGCCGTTCCGTGACCGGCGAGCCATCCCGACGGAACAACCGTCGGGAGATCGCGAGAAAGCAACCGACTGCCGAGACGAAAAACGGCACAAGACCACCGTGGAACTGACGGCGGTTGCATCGGTGGAAACCGACGTGGACGGGGTGCCGACGATCAGCTTCAGTTTCTTGCAAGCCGACGAGAAGCGTCCCGTCCTTGACTCGAATGCGCCGGGGTCCGCATCCTCGAGCATGGCCGACGACAACGACCAAACGAGTATCGTCTCGACGTCGCAATCTTATCGGCTCTACGACTTTCCCCGGAATTCGTACGTACACGACGAAACCGAGATCAAGACCGAGACCGAGACCGAGAACGAGAACGAGAACGAGAACGAGAACGAGAACGAGAACGAGACCAAAAGCGAAACAACCAAAATCAAAATCGAAACCGAAACTGAAACCGAAACCGTGAAGGTCGTAGAAAGTCGCCAGGACCTGGCAAAGACGACGAACGATGGCAATGAAATTCACGGCACGATTCGAAAAGAATTCGACGAAAGAAAAGAACCGGAGCTTATAAAAGAGGCGGAGACTCTCGAGGATTTGGTTGACCGATCGAACGATATCGCCCCGGAGAAAGCGAACGGACGAGCGATCGTGAGAATCGGTTCGGTCGGCGAGAAGAACGGTCGAAGCGGTCGCAACGACCGCGCGAAGCGATCGATCGGATCGTTCGAGTCGGGTCGAAAGAGCTACGGCACGGAGGAGGACGACGAGAACGAGGAGTACGTCGTCGGAATCGCCTCCGTGTCTGGATCCTACTCGGATCCCGAGTGTTCGAACGACGCTCCGTCCAGCGCGTCCCGTCGAATCCGGCGTTCAAAGGTACACGTATTCGCGCCCCGAAGGTGCTCTCGCAGCAGAGCACGCGCGCGCGGTCTCTTCCCGAGCAACGTCCGGCGAGCCGGTTCGAGTCGGGCAACGACTCGAACGTCGCCGGACGTTTTGCTCGCGAACGGACCGAGTGTACAATTTCCGCGCGTCCGTAGTTGCAGAAGCACCGATTGGGAAAAGCGTGGGACAAAATGAGGAGTTGGCTGCGCGACGAAACCACCAGGTTCAACGAGGTGGTCAACAAGCACGCGAGAATGCAAGCGGTCGGGGCCCTCGCCGCGGAGACCGAACAACCGGCGAACGTCCCTAAAGTTTCGAACGTCTCGAACGGCAAACGCGAGTCGGCGTCCTACGACTTGACCAGGGCGACGATCGGGCACACGGGCTCCGTCACCAGGGTCGAGGAGTTCGGTTTCGTTTCCGTCTCCGTCTCCGCCACCGAGACAATCGCTACTCGGCCGGTCGAAATCAAAGCCGATATCGAAGCCGAAACAGAAGCCGAAACAGAAGCCGAAACAGAAGCCGAAACAGAAGTCGAAACCGAAATCGAAGCCGCCGGCCCGAGAAGAGTGCTCGGCAGCGCGAACGATCCGAATCCCTGCTGCGGCACGGAAAACGAGGAGACGGACAACGCGATCGCCGAGACCGCCGAGACCGCCGAGATCAAGGATCGCGCTCGAAAAGTCGGCCTGATTAAGAGAAGAATGCTGGGCTCGATCAGAGGGTTAATGGCCTCTACTCATCTGCTTCACGTTCACGAGGCCGAAGAGGTATACGTCTTGGTCGTTCTATTCTACTCCGAATTTAAAATCGGCATCCGCGATTCCGAGAAATTTCCTTCTTTTTTTTGCGAGAGCCGTCTCGCGTCTCGCGTCTTGCCGCGCGCGTCCCGGTCACTCGATATTTCCACGATCGCGCGCACGCTTTCGATTCTCTCTCCCGACCGAGAGGGCATCTCGCGCGCGCACAGTTTCTAATTCCTACGAGAATATCCGACTGTATTCGTTCGGGCCTCGGGTACCGCTAACCGTAAATACTGTTTCGAACAACGATCAAACCATGGAAAGTGTGGGAAAGTTGGGCGGAGAAAATAACCGACTTTGTCTCGCGCGCGCTCGTCCGCGAGTACTCTTGGCTCCGACGCTCCTATACCGGTGTGTACGCTTCCGATGCTACCAAGCTCCTACGCGTTCCTACGCTCGCGCGCGCGTGCAACGCTTCTCCTCGTCGCGTCGATCGAAAGATACCGCGACTTTCGTTGCACTTTGGTCGCGACTGCAGATTCTCCGTTCTCCAATCGGAAAACCGTAAGCTGCTAGTTTCGCTCCGCGAAGACGGTATCGTTTCCTTGCGAGCAGCGAACATCTGAAATCGAAACTTTCTCAATGTTCCGTGTATTCCTTGCGTTCGTCTTTTTAAACGATCGCGAGTCAATCTCTCTCTCTCTCTCTCTCTCTCTCTCTCTCAATGCCGAACGAACGCGCGGAACAACGTAAAATACACCGTACAATAGCCTCGAGCCTCGACTATGCGCAGTACCCGCGACCTCTGCGATTTCACCGTGGCGCGTGAACCCGACTAGAGGAAGTCGAGGAAGTCGGCCATCATCGATTCGTTTCGAGTCGAGTCGAGTCGAGTCGAGTCGAGTCGAGTCAAATCGTGTAAAAGCGAAAGGAAGAGTCGTGGCCGTTCCACCGCGACATCGCTTTCCGAACCCACCCACTTTCGTTGCATCCGAAACGTTCCCGATGCACCTAAGAGAGGGCCGTAAGCGAGTTCCATCGTCGGATCATGTTTTTACGATTTTCGGCGTTGACTAGTTTCGATCGATCGATGGTTGGATTTTCGAAACTCGAACGAATGCGAGAACCTGTCCCGGATACTCTGTCTCGCCGCGGTCTCGAGTAAATCGTCTCGAAATCATAGGGAAGACACGCGGACGCGTGCCACCTGTTGCACGATTCGCAGAATCATGCCCGCGCCATGTTATCGCATCGCGCGCAACTACACGCGGCACTTGCACCGCGCGTGGATTCATTTTTACGGCGAACGGACGATCCTTTCTTTTATCGTTCGCGTAATCGCGAGTGTCGTAAACCAGATTTTTTTTGTCGCGCGATTCGCGCGCACGCGTACTCGTCGTTTATCCGATACGGGACGCTCTTTCCGAAGCTGGCAGCTCCGCGTTTCTTTCGAACGTCGGACAACGACGTTTCTTTAAAGTTTCTTCCGGTTCCAACGAACGTCCGAATTCGTCGGAAAAGCCTGCGATCAACCTCGAATGAGAATCGGTCGGATTCGAATTCGACGAAAGCGAAACGGAAGGCGCGTCGCCTTCGCTCGCAACGTCTCGACATTTTCGACGCGTTCCCTTCGATCCGGTTGTCCCGTCCCGCCACAAAAATATTTCACGTTGCACAAGGAAATCCGAGATATCGAACAGAAGTAAAATCGAACGATTTTTAGTCGACCGGTTCGCGACGACCGGTTTGATTACAGAGAATATACCGGTTTTCCTTTTCACTTAACGCGCATAATTTTTCATCTATACATCGAATTCTCATCGTACCGAATCGTTCGATCGAATCGAATTCATTCGCGGTTTCCGCCTTGTCTTCTGTCTCCTTCTTCCTCTCTCTCTCTCTCTCTCTCTCTCTCTCTCTCTCTCCCTGCCCCCGTCCGTGTCCCTATCTTGTTCCCTTTTGGAAAGGGACTCGGACGGCCTCGAGGATTCGCCGTCGCGAAAGATATTCGGCCTAGAGCTATTTAGCCATGACGTAAGACGCGCGAGTCGACAAGACGCCTAGATTCGCGCATATCCACGTTGCCGCATGTCCGCGAAACGATTTCATCCGATCAAGGCACTCTCTCTCTCTCTCTCTCTCTCTCCATCTCTCTCTGTCACCTTCGAAATATAGTCCTTAAATCTTAGATAGGATTCGGAAACGATTATTCGACCGTCCATCGAACGATGGAAAGCGCCCGATTCCGCCGACGAAGCTACCTCGCTCTCCTCCTCGAGCAAACCGATAAGAAGGTAGAATCGATCCTCGCTGGCGCGACGTCGCTCGAGAATTTCACGTGGGAAAGTAAACGCGCGTTGCCTCGCTTTGCCTTTACTCGACTCGCCTTGCCGCTCGTGCTCTCGACGAGACGCGACGGTGCAAACGCGCGAACGCGTAGAAACGATCGATCCAGCCTTTCTCCGGTTACGATCGAGCACCGAGGCTTTCGAAGAGTCGAATTTTCATCGAAAGACTCGGGCTCGGTCAAGATCGCCGTAAGTCGGATAACTCGTGCCCGTAAACCCGTCGGGACGGAGAGCGGCGAAAAGGTAGAGATTTGTAAATTTCTCGTTTTTTCGAGGCCCGACGACGCGTCCGGAAGAAGTAGGCGAAACTCGGCGGCACGCGGCGCAAGAAATCCTCGTAATTCGTTCGCGATACTTTAGAAATATCGCATCTCGCGAGCCACGATGCGTGGTTACCGCTATTTTCTAGGTTCCCCTTGCGTACCGCGATTATTCAACCGTGGAACGAGCCCCCGCGTCCGTCCGGGAGTTTCCCGTCGAAAGTGGACAAGCTACGGGAAACGAGAAACGGGGAACGGGGACCGGGGACCGGGGAACGGGGAACGGGGAACGCGACGGTCAGCCTCCATCATCTATCGATGCGTATTGTTTTCTGATTGCAGGGAGGGCAAGGCGGTTTCGAGGACGTTCGAAGGTACGTCAAGCAGGGCGGTGACTTTTGCAAGGAGTTGGCAGCTATCCTACACGAAAGGTAATCGTCGCCGCGTCGCACGTACCTACGCATCCGTGTACGCGTTCGCGATCGCTCGGGCGTTTCGTTATCCCGACGACGGGACGACGACGTTATCTGAAAACGATGCACCGTGCTCGTATTTTCTCGCTCGCGCGTACTTCCAACTACCGATATATTTTAGGGCGGAACTGGAAGCAACTTACGCCAAAGGACTCTCCAAGCTGAGCAACAAACTGACGAAAGCGTGCGCAAAGGATCAAGGTATTTTGGCGACGATTCTTTACGATCGAAACGATCGATTTCTATTGGACGTGCGACTATGCGACTGTGCGACTGTGCGACTGTGCGACTGTGCGACTGTGCGATGGGACGCGAGGTTGCGATCAATTTGCATTGTCATAATTAGTTGGTCGCCAACGGTGTTTCGTAACGCAGGTGGGAACAGCAGCGGAGGCGTGAACGAGGCATGGAGATGCATCGGCGAGGAAATGGAGGCTGCCGCGGAAGCTCACAGGGTTTGGAGCGTCACGCTCAGCGAGCAGCTCGCGAAACCGATCCGGGTAAGTTCGGTGTCCCGTCGATGTCCCCAGGCTCCTCTCTTTTCTCGTGCTCGACGCGTCGGATCGACAGGGGTTGGGGAGATGGGCCGGCACAGGCGAGAACGCTACCTCGGCGAACCGTTACGGCCTCGGAACGAGAGGCGTTAACGAGGCGTTAACGTATTCGCAGGTGGGAGTAGCGGAAGCTCAGGGCCGTTCGAGGAAGTCGATCGAGAACGCGGTCGACAAAGCTGGAAAATCTCTTCACGAGTGGCGTAACATCGCTGCGAAAAGCAAAAAGCAGAGTTTCGCTTGCGCGCGGGAAAACGAGAGGCTGCAGGACTTGGCGAGGCTGCAGTCGATCGGTCAGAGCCAGCAGAGCAACAACAAATCGTCGAGCCATCACCATCATCACCATATGACCGAGAAGGAGGCGAGCAAGCTCGAGGCGAGGAGGAGAAAGGCCGAGGACTCGTCCCGTAGGGCGGACACGGAGTTCTACACGGTGAGCGTGAGAGCCGAGAGAGCCAGGCTCGAGCACGAGAGCACGGTGAGGAAAGGAGCCAAGCAGATGGAACTCCTCGAGGAGGAGCGATCGAGCGCGCTCAAGGACCTCGCGAACGTTTACCTGGCGCACCTGCAGGCCCTCGCTCCTCGTTTGCAACAGGTGACTGACTACTCGCTCTCGCTCTCTCTCCTCTCTCCGCTCGTTCTCTCTTCTCTCTTTTCTCTACGCTCCCCACTTCCTCCAACTTTCCACTCGCGCCACTTTCCATTCGTCATTCGCCATTCGCCATTCGCCACTCGCCACTCGCCACTCGCCACTCGCCACTTTCCACTTGCCACTTTGTACCGATTCGTTTTCACGATCGGCCTCCGACCTTGAGAGATCTCGAACAGACTTTGACACCTGTCTTCTTTTTCGTTTCACGTTTCGTTTCGCGGCTCGCGGGCTCGCAGAGCACGGACCGTTTGATAGCGCCCGTGCGCAACTGCAACGTATCCCACGACATCGAGATTCTGAAGAATCTGATACGAAGAGTCGAGAGCAACGACACCTGCAACTCCGAGCAACTTTTGCCCGATTTTTACGCCGAGCATGTCACCCTCGCGATGAACAGGGAGCGTCGGAAACAGTCGCTGGTCAGAGTTCTCCATTTGATCAGGCAGGACTTGGAGCGAGAAAAACGCGGACGCGAGGGTCTGGAAACGCTTCACAGAGCTTTCGTCTCGACGCCCGCCTTCGCCGCCGACGAGAGCACGCAGAATGTCACGGAAAAGTTGCATCACGTACGTATTCCCTTCGTTCCCTCGATTCCCTCTCTATTCCCCCTGTTTCCTCTATTCCCTCTGTTCCCTCTGTTCCCCCTAATCCCTCGGTGGTTTTTTCTCCTGCTCGTTTCGTTCTCCTCGCGATCGTCCAGCGATAGCCATCCTGTATTTGCCGCAGATGCGCTCTATGCTGTTGTACTTGGAGGCAGCGAGGTACAAAGTTGGAGGAACTCTGGCAGAAATGGAAGGCAGCAAACGAGCCAAGCATCCCTTGGCGGAACATATATTGGTTTCGAGAGACAAACAAGGATTACAGCAGAGCGTCCTTAAGGTGAGCAATCGTCTTTATCGTAGATAACGGCATCGATTTGTACGACGATTTTCAGGTTCCTTCTTGGGCGAAGAACGAATCGTTCGAGTTTCAAGACGACCAAGACGACCAAGACGAAATGGATGTTCGTCTAGCGAAGGATCACGAGACCGAGAGCCGCGATTGGGCCGATCGAACGGCCGGCGACGGCAACTCTGAGAATCCGCCCGACGAGGACGACTTCAGCGACTTCGACGAGTTCAGCAGCCATTCCGAGGACAATAACAATCAAGATATCGACGGTGCCGGCGAGACCGAGACTACCGGAAAGCCCATGGAGGACGCCGCCACGGCGGAACGGTGCAGGGCGATCTATCAGTACTCGGCGAATTTGAACGACGAGCTCAGCTTGAGCCCCGGGGACTTGATAACGGTGCACCAGAAGCAATCGGACGGTTGGTGGATAGGCGAATGCAAAGGACGGACCGGCATATTTCCAGCCACTTACGTGCAAGTTATTCATTGATCGGACATCGGCGCGTTCGCGAGTCGGCCATCTTTTATCGGTACTTTTCTTGCATTCGTCGCCCGTGCGGCCGACAACCGACAACCGACGACGCTACGCTGCCGAGAAAAAAAAAGAAAAAAAGAACTTTCTCCGCGTGTGCGATCGATCCATCGATCAAAGTCGATCGAGAACCTACCAAAGCACGCTCGAACGTCTCGAGTAGCGAAGCCACGTTTCGTTCAACGTGGACCGGTCAACCCTCGACCGGTTAGAATAACATTTTTACTCGAATCTAACAACGTATGCGGTGTATACGCTTCGACTAATTTTATACGATTACGACACTACCGACTACTAAACCAAATCGATCACCCACAAAAGTCTTTGCAATTGTAAATCTTTAACCGTTCTACCTAAATCGAGTAAACTTGTCATCGAGATTGTTAGAATTCAACGATTAAGAAGTGCGCGTTTTACTTTACCATTGTGGGCGAACACTTTTCCGGTACATTGTATTATACGTATACATGTGCTTGCGTCCGCGCGCGTGTCTCTCTCTCTCTCTCTCTCTCTCTCTCTCTCTCTCTCTCTCCCCCCCCCCCTAACGTTATCCAAGTGCCAACTAAAGCATACGCGATCGATAGATACGTAGGTAAAACGCGCGGAACGTTTGATCGCGCAACTTATTTCGAATACAACGAACCGTTATCGCCCTGTGAATGTTTTCATCGTCTACGCCTTCTACTATTAAATACGATGTATAGTATTAATAGCATATAGTTGGTTCGAGTCACTATGCTGTAACGCGTAAAAAAATGTGTATCGAAAGATCGATTTATTTTCGCAACGAATCTAGAACGAATAATTTCGGTACGATGTGCAATAATTACCGATGAGCAAAGTAAAGAGCATTTATTTGAGAATATATAGTCGGTACACGTTGATTATTTATTTGAATCGAACGATCAGTTTCAGTCGCAAAGTTCGTCCCTGTTGTTCTTCTCCACCTGAACGATGGCTTGGCCGACCGCACCAGTGTCGTTGACAACTACTGAAAGATGAGCATAACTGCTGTTCAACCAAATCCAAGTCGAAATCGTGTACGAAATCTACTCGGTGCCTATGCATGTTTCACGAGCGAGCAACAACTTACGGCAAAATGGGGTCGAGTTCGAAGTAGCAACGAAGAATGTTCCACGCTGGGGATAATTTATGGCGTTTATACCCATTTCGGTGCAAATGTTTCTAGTACAAAGTTCCGACCCAACCGCCATTAGATTTCGATACGATAAATCCCAATGATGCGCCCAAAATGTACAATTATGTTTAACGTCGGATATCAACGACTCCGTTAAATAAACGTACGAACGTCCATGACTGCAGATGGAATTACCGATCTCTGAAAACAACTCGTTTTCTTCTATCGAGATATTCGATTACCTAAAAGCGAAGCGAAGGGAAACAACGCGAACGGAATTCCTTCGAAGGCTCGATCTTACCTCGGACAGGAAACGGTAAATATTGGTTGTACGAAGCGTCTATTTCCACGCAGCCAGGTTGGCTTTTCCCACCGTTCGGATAAAAGTCAGCGTGGCCTGGTTAAGAAGAAACTTTATGAACCGCGTCTAAGAGACCGTCTAAGAGAGCGAGCATTTGATGGCTTTCGTAAAGCCGTAATCGTGATACCGACCTATCGGCTCCGGTAAACCTAATCCGATTTTCGAGAGCAATTTCCCATTAGTGTGTATAATGTCTACGAACGATGCGTCGGATTTGTGAAGCTTCACGGTGGAATCCGCGTTCCTGAAACAAGGCTGGGCAGGATCCAATCCTGTTATTCTTTTCACTCTCCACGCGCTCCGTTTTCTTTTCAGCTCCTTCGCCGCAAACCCGCATATGTGTGCCCCGAGACTGTGACCCACCAAGTGTAAAGGTCCCCGGCTCTTATCGTTGCTGCCGCCGACGCTTCCAACGTTCGTCGCATCTTCTATCTGTTCTAAAAATCTTGGCAAAAATAACACGAAACAAAAATAACGAAACGCGATTTCGATGTTGCGAATACGTTCGACGATGAACGCTCGAAAGCGAAACAGCGGCAAACCTTGCAATTTCATATCCCACTACTCTTGTATTTACTGCAGCTTTGTAATAGTTCCAAGTATTACCTCCGCTACTCCAGTCAACGACCACAACGTTCACGTCATTCTGGGCACATAACACGAGACATGAACGTACTATGCGGATATTCGATTTCAAAGATAACGTATCCGTACATTTTTATCGCAAACATTCGAGAACAACTCACCCATTGGAGAAACGATGTTTCCAAATCATTGATCCACGATTCTTGACCGTTCGATAAAAATCCATGTACAATTATAATAGTTGGACGGTCGATTCGATAGTCTGTCCACTCCAAACCAAATTGTTCTCCGATCACTACCTGGACGCGTTGCGGTTGATTCCGCGAAGACAGTAAAAATTTGATATCCAAAGCTTTCGTTCCATTTGGTTTGCTCGTGAAAAGCCATTCCAAAAATGTCGCAAACGTTTTACCCAAACCAAGACAATCGACTTGATCCGATTTAGATTCTGCGCGATAGTCTACGAGATCCGAAGAACCAGAGATCGTATAAATGAACTCTGACAAATTTCTCATATAACCGGTCAAGGAATTTTTCACTGTAACGTTTACGTTTCTACTGGTATTTTCATTTTGATTCGCATTTCTGTCGAACAGCAGGCCATGTGCTGCAGAAACCAAAGAGAGCTTGATCAACAACGTCGGAAAGAATACCATTTTCTGTACCGAACTTCAGGCTTACACGAACAAACTACTTTCGATCTTCCGATCATCGTCGATACGTCGTTACGTCGTTACGTCGTTACGTCGATACGAACAAAATTTCAATTTTGTTTACCTAACGATAATAGCCATAACATCAGAAGTTACGTATACCGTCTTACATTACCACTACACATCGTCGATTTCAAACGAAATACGCACTTGCTTTCGGTATCGCAACGACGAACATCGCCTTCCACCCAATTTCATGCTCGAGTAGAAACACAACTGTACCCCATTAATTTTCTAGACAATATTTATTCGTTGTAGTAAACAAATTTGTCCGCGCTACATCTGTGTAGGAGAACGTAATGCAAGGGGGCTGATACGCTGATACCGTAACGCCAGAATTGCCTGTTAGCGATTCGAATCGAATCTAACCGAAGAAACAACATATTATAAAATAGAAGAAAAAGGATATACGTGGAGCATAAAAGTATAATAAACTATTATATTTATGTATACGACGTGAGTTCTCAGATTGCATTTCCTTGTAGCTTCTTTCGCTTTCGTCTCTTCTCGTGTTGTTTTTTCTATAAGTATAAAAGAAATAAGACGTTAGCACGTTAACACGTTTAACGTGTACCTTGATTCGATCACTAAGGAACTTTAACGGACGATGAAGGTTCTCTTACCATCGTTTGCACAAAGTTCGCTTTGTTCGTTGTATTTGCGCTTCCTCCTTGGAAGGAACTGAAATCGACTTGTTTGTAATCAAAGTTTCTCGATGGCATCAAACCTATATTCTTCAACTCTTGTATCGTTTGCCGTTTATCTCCCTTTTTCCTTATACTGCGGTTAGGACGAACAGTTAGGACAACGTATAGATCAAAAATACACAATGGATAATATATACACGTCAGTCTCACCGTATAGATTTGATCGTTTCCTTGACTTCGCCTCGATCTCGGATTCTTGCTAGATAATTTTCTACCTTCTGCTCCTCCATTAAGGATGTCTCGTCGTCCGATTCATCTTTCACCAATGACGGAGCTGGCGTTAATAAACTGTCGTCTTCCTTCTCTCGCGTTCCAGCTTCTTTTTTGATATTGGAATCTCGCTTTCGTTTTCGCCCTTGTAGTTGACACAAGGATACTGGTGCCGGTTTCTTCGAATTTTCTCTTGCCGTTATATTAGAAACTTGTTTGAAATGTTCGTAAACTCTATTTTTGCTTCCCGCTATTTCTTCTTGGTCTTCTTGTTTCTGCATTTCTGTCGCTCGATTTTCTTCTTTTTGCTTTTGCCTTTCCCTTTCTTGTGCTTCTTCCAGCGCTATCATTGGTATCACGCGTTTATATCGTTCGAACGGACTAACAAACACAAACTTTTTCTTTTTGACGCTTTGTTGATCGTCCTTTGTAGATTCTTCGTCCTGAAATCATTTGGAAAAATAAGAATACTTCAATTATCTTCTACAGTATCTAGAAACGAGATTTATCGCGTTTATTTCCTTTTTACCTCGGATGTGACTGGGCTATCGAACACTGTAACCGTATGTTCCACTGTAGTATTTGTCAATGATGTTTCAGATACCATACTTTTGTCCAACAAACATGGTAAATCGGCTCTCGCTTCCATACCGCTTGGAATATCATGGGGCGAATGCATCCAAGTTTCTGAATTTGAAATCTGATTTCTTTGAGTCAACCTTTGCCTGAGATCCTCGAGAACTGGTTTGATGAGCGGCTGTTCTCTAGCCTTCAATATGATTTTGTGTAACTTTAGCAAATGTTGTCGGACCAAAGGAGGTATAGGATTGCAACACGCCAAGATTCCTTGCATCTCGCGTGGTAATGTTTCCGCTATATTCAAGAGCATGTGGTTCGGTAAAACGTAAGCGGTGCTATCGTCTTCTTCCCTGGCAGTCGAATCTCTCCATTTGTGAACTTCTCTCAGAGCATAAAGCTGTTTATTATTAAACATTTTCTGACTCTTTCTATACAGACTCATACAATTTTCTTCCGTCCAGAACGGCTTTACGTAAGTTTTCTTACATATGTCTGTACTTCTATCGTACACTGCTTTCAAGATGTTCGTTTGTCCATTGGCAACATCTATTAAAGCATTCTTCAGTATATCTTTCACAAACAATAAATAATGCGTATCTTCTCTAGCGTATCTTTGAAGTTCTTCAGGCAAAGGTCTTATTCGCCAATCGGCCAATTGAAAATGTTTGTTCGGATCTACGTTACAATAATGTTTCAGCAGGTATGCTAAACTCAAATAAGGCAGATTAAGTTGTTTCGCGGCTTGATGTGTGTCGAACATGTTCACCACGTACAGGGATAAATCTCGTTGAAGCCATTGAATGTCTAGATCCGCGCCATGAAATACTTTCAGAATTGTAGGTTTCGTAAAAATTTCATTCAACTCGTGCAGCTCGGAACGTAACGTCAATGTATCGATTATGTAATCCGCATCTGCCGTCGAGATTTGCATTAGGCAAGTTATTCCTTGGAAACTCCTATAGGAATGATGCTCCAAGTCTACGGCAATTTCTTTGTACCTATTCAAGTCTTGTATCAGTGTTTTGACATCGGACGGGTTCTCGATCATTATCAAGGGCGTTTCGTCTAGAGATTTATATTTCTTAGGTTCGAATTTCTGTAACTGGCTGCAAGGGGGAGTAAAGATGTCCAATTCGTATTCGTACGGATGACTGAAAGTTTCTCCGTTCTCGCCCTCTTCCAAATAAATTGCCAAAGGTTTCAAAGAGTTTGGTTTGTCTTTGATCTTGGGGCACCATGGTTTCGAGCTGTTATCAATTTTATCCTTGAACATTATTTGAGGTCTTTGAATGTTTCTACCGGCAAGTAGCCGAACGGATTGCGCAGCGTCAATCGTTTCGGTCAATCGAGACGGTCGTTTGTTCCAACTGCCGTTCACAGTCTGTTTTTTCGTCTGCGTTACAACAAATTCTACTTCGGATGTCTTCACAATGCCAGATTCTTCATCCATTAACAAGTTCTACGAACAAGGTAACATCTACAGTTCGTTAGAAACACAAAGTTACTAATAATTCTATACAAACGTCTAAGCTTACTGCTCTGTCCAGGAGTATGTCGTTGGATTCCAACAGAAGGTCAAACTTTTCTTCCGTATCGAGCCTAGAAATGTTACCTTTAATACCCGCTGTTCCCAAAACATGCTGCATAACGCTTAACAATAGCTCCACATTATTATCTTTGGCAGTTAAAAAACTAGGAAAACAGCAATAATAGTTAAAGTTTGATTCGATCGGCAAAGCATTCGCTGCTTTGATTCCAACTCTTATAGCATCAAACGCATCCTGAAATAAGATATTATATAATACGAGAAGACATGCGAATTTTGAAACTGTACACAACTGAGATTTAGAAAACGGATAAGTTACCTGAATGTAGTCGTCGAACTTAACGTATCCAGGTATAGCTTGCTTAGATTCCTCATGGGCGATTTCCTGTGTCTGATCGTCTATCGGTGTCTGACAATTGCCGCTCCAATCTTCTGCAGGATTCATGGTCGATCACAGCTATTTCTTCCAATGAAAATAATAAACACATCAACACCTTCGAGTTATTCCTTGTGTTTTCCTATGTTCCTCGCGTCTAACGTAACCTAAACACTCTACGCTGTAAACCAGTGTCTGTCCGGGTCGAGTATGTATGTATGCATGTATGTATGTATGCATGTATGTATGTATGTTGCACCCGCTGTCCCTCCACAAGTTTTTTGATTCCAGGAACATTAATTTTGAACAATTGGTACTATTGCACTAGTACCGGTACCGGAGATCATTAATTTTTTCTATTTTCGAGTTTTCATTGGTTTTTACTGATTTTCACTGTTTATCGCTAAGTGGCAGCACCAATACATCACCATGGCCTTGGGATATGTAGCATACATACATATGTATGTTTGTGTAGAGTGAAGCACGGGCTGTGCTATGAGGACGTTAGATCGACACGTGCATACACCTCGTGGAATGATATGTACTGTCACTTGATGTACATAAATCATCTACGTGACGTCAGAATGTTTAAGATGTACTATATACATGCATATAAGTTATGCTAATGCATAATTATGGTTCCTTGCTTTCAGTAAAATATCCATTCACGGAGAAATCGGTTTATGAACAAATGAAGTTGATATCGGCATTCTGCGGTTAAAATGCATCGATCCATGCAATTTCGAAAGAGTGACACATTGATATTCCAAACGTGTTCAACTTCTTTATTGTTCGACATTAATGAATATGCAAAAATGTTTAATTTCGCAGAATGTATTTAAAGTTTAATTGAGATGTTGATGTAAGCACAAGCAGAGTACATACGTACATATGTGGACATACTTAGTGTAAGCACAAGCAGTATATGCAAAGACGTAGACCATGGACAGTAGTGACCTCAACATCACCACCCAATCACTCGACTATCATACACTCGGCGATCAACATCACTGAACGTCGCACTCACGCACACGTCACGTCGTCACTGTATGAGTTACAACAGCGGGCACATGTGCTGTGACCTATGGCCGCGTAAGTATATACATACATATGTATTTGCATAACAGATTGTATTGACATATCATTCGAATTGAAAATGAGAGAAAATTGATCGTTGCACCTTATGTCGGCTTCTTGCTTTTAGTAAAATATCCATTCACGGAGAAATCGGTTTGTGAACAAATGAAATTGGTATCGGTATTCTGTTGTTAAAATGCATCGACACGTAGAATCTGTGGATTTGTTGCTCGCAAGGCGAAAGGATTGTGATATTTTATGGGCTTCTCGACCTATGGATCCCTTATTACCACATAAAATTTCTTCCGAATCCAAGTATTCCAGAGATCAAATGATTGAAGCTGTCTTGAACGATGAAAAAGTTAAATTAGCAATTACATCTGTAGCTACGGCACAGCAACTAGACGTAAACAAAGTTGTAAAAGAAGCTCGTGTGATGATAAATGAAATGGCTAGTAAAGCACATTTAGCTACTGTGCGTTGGCTAGGTAAGTACAAAATTGAGAAAGAAAAAGCAATGTTTATCCATTAAATTATGGATATTGATATTGGTTTTCAGGTATTGTTATTACTAAAGTACTTAAAAGAATTTTTTTAAGCATTCACATAAATGAAAATGTACTCTTGAGAATGAAAAAAGAAATGCAAATTTCTCAAGTTCAATACGTGTATGCCCCTTCGCATAGAAGTTATCTAGATTTCATATTGCTATCGTATATTTTGTTTTCATACAACATGGCGCTTCCTAACATTGCAAGTGGCATGGACTTTTATCAGATGTACGTGATAGGAGAATTGCTAAGGAAAACAGGAGCTTTTTATATGCGACGTAGCTTCTGCAATGATTCAGTATACAAAAAAGTATTCCAATCGTATGTATCGTCGCTAGTAAAGCACAGCGACAGAGCAATAGAATTTTTCATCGAAGGCACTCGCAGTAGAAGCTTGAAGAGTATAATACCAAAATTTGGTACGTAGAAATTGCTGCTATTACGGTGTTATTCTACCATAAATACCAAACAATACAAACATAATGTCTAACAACATTCTTTCTAGGTCTTTTATCAACTATTTTGGAAAGTTTATTGGAAGGTGGGGTACCCGATATTCATTTTATACCTATAAGTATTAGCTACGAACGACCACCGGAAGAATTACTATTCGCGTATGAACTCTTAGGTGTTCCGAAACCGAAAGAATCTACAGTTGGTCTCCTTCAATCGTTGTCTATTTTACGGAAACCTTATGCATACGGTTGTGTGTTTTGTAATATCGGCGAGCCCATTTCTGCTTGTAACTTTCTAAGTATGAAAGTCCGTAAGGCAAAAGTATTATCACCCTATACAAAACTACCATCGACGGTCTGTGAAAGTTTGGCTTTCCATATAATTGATTCGCATAAAAAAAATACGGTTCTTATGCCTATCAATGTAATCGCATTGTTGTTCAATGAAAGGAGTCAAATGTATCCTGATAATCCGTACACGTTAGATAGTTTAGTTAATGATTATTTGTGGTGTAAAAACATTTTACAAACATTTCATGCGACTGTATATTCAAAAAAGTAAGTTTCACTTTAGAAGAAACCATTGGGTTTATTAACATTACAGTCATTATTATAAAATATGTTTTGGTCTAGGTCAGGGGATGCAAATGATGCAGGACAAGAAATATTAAATACCCTAAAGACTCATGAAGAATTACTTGTGTTTGATTCGTTGGAAGTTCTAAGACTGAAACAAAGACACAAATCGACAAAATTGAAAATCCTCACACAAGTTAAAGGACATACTCTCTCGGAGAAAACGATGCAAATAGCAGTATCAGTTATTAACGTATCAATTTATCTGAATCCCACACTTTCTTTTCTAATGAAACCAGCTATTGCGACGTTAGCAATTGGAATGGAAAGAGCCGAACTCGGTAATCTTGAAATAATTACTCATACATGTTCGCTATTATTAACGTGTGTGTATCAATAGGGTTAAATAAAATATTTTTATTATGTTACACGTAGATTCCGCTTTT
This sequence comes from Megalopta genalis, assembly GCF_051020955.1. NCBI lineage: Eukaryota > Metazoa > Arthropoda > Insecta > Hymenoptera > Halictidae > Megalopta > Megalopta genalis. Next base: position 16,289,393 of record NC_135017.1, read on the forward strand.
AAACGATATGCATTACTCAGGTTAATATTGAGCACAGAATTCGCAATGCCACTGTTGGAAGATGAGTCGGCGGTAATGTTCGAATGGAAAGAAACTCTAGATATTTTACTGAGACTGAATTATATAAATATTCACAATAACAAATATATTCAAGCACATAATTTGAAAGTATTCTCTCTCTTGTACAATGTATTACTGCCATTTGTAGATGCAATGTACATCACGAGTCTTGTTTTGTTTGAGGTGAAATTAGAAATCGATTCTTAATAATGCAGTATCGTTTCAATGTTCGATGAAAAATCTTGAAAAATCTTCTCAATTACAGTGGGATGAGTCGGTCGACGTAACTGTAAAAGTAGTTTCCACCGAAGCTCAGAAACGGGCTGAAGAAGCATTTCTCGAAGGAGATGGATGGGGGATGCATCCATATTCATTATCTCTTGATTTATTTTCCACATCGATAAGCAATCTCATATTGCAAAGTATTCTGGTACCATCAGAAAAACCAAACACCTACCATGTCGACAAAATTCGATTAGGGTTAGTTCTTGGAGAATTGCATAATCTTTCGTTGAAACGACCACCGGGTTCATATCGTGATACAGTATTATTGTCCGCAACGCCGCTAACTGTGCAAGCCAAATTGTAAACTTGGGTAAGAAACGTAAAGAAATATTCACCACAAAGTTACATCGGATAAATGAAGAATTTGTTCGCGGTGATAAGTTACTAGTACAGCTACTATGCATTTTTTCTTTCAGATGAATTTATCCATGCTGCTGAGTATCTTAACCGTCTCTTCGTCAAGTATGTTTATAGATCTTCTCCTTTTTCTTCTGCCGAGGAGTAACGTGGCACCGGTTGGGGTGGGTGCAGGGTTATTCATATTTCTGAATAAAAGCTAAAAGAATAAGAAACAATTACGTATAATAGCAAATACAAATCAAATTACTGGTGATAATGGAATTTAACAGATACTTATAATCAAGTCATTAATACCATTACTAGTCGAACAAGATATACAGCAAACGTGAGGAATGAAATAGCCATCAATGCACCTTCTATGGACGGAAATCCTGTGGCGTTGTCGTGAGAGTCGTAACCGAGATCATAATGTTCGGTTCCTCTTTTGTGTCGGCTACCTGTTACAGTCTGAGCGAGACGTGACTCTTTAAAAGAAAAAAATAAATCATGGTTATTATTTGTTTGCTAGAGATTTCTACGTCGCTTATAGAAATCATTCGATTACCTATTTCAGTTATCAACGTTTGTTCAAATATTTTCAAGAACAAGAGTTTTCCCTCGCTAGACGTGGACTGCGATTTTAAAATCTGATGAACAGTTTTCAATACGTTTACCGGTAAATATTTTAGAATGTCTACGTTGTTCGAGATCAAGGATCCATTGTAATATTCTGTGTTCGAATTGTTTTTCTGGAAAAAAGAAAGAATTCGAAGTAAGCAAAATCGATGGAACATAAAATATTAGCATACATCCGCTATCGAGGAATCGGTTGTCTTTTCTTGTTTTTCGGAACTAGTTGAAAACGAATTTTCTTCATTGGTATACTCGTGAATCGTCGTGGTTTCACTATCAGAATCTTCAAATCGATGCGATAGTAGAGATCCTTCGTTTCCGTTAACTGCTGCTACTTCTTCGTACAGATCTTTCCGCGATGATTGACCTTCTGTGATTGTTGGGGAAAATTGATAATAATGATCCTGTTTCGAGGATGGTATTCTACAAGTAAAAAATGGAAAACTTCAAATTAAGCGATGTTTAATATACATACTGTTTTTGTTACATACCTGTATATTCTATTTTCATCGGAGAACTGTGGCATGTCTATCCATTCTGCCAAACTGTTGTTCCACAACAACAATATACTTATTATACTTAGTATTAACATTTCAATGAACCTGATGATAACGTCTACTATTACTGTGGTATCGATTGCTTAGTAAAGTTCCGCAAAAAGATAAAAAATTGTAACACAATAAATGACATCAGCGAAATATCAGTTTGTTCCTTGCGCGAGTTTCGCATTCAAAGAACTGCTCGCACATTCCGTATTCGAATTTAAGTAATACAATAACCGACTGAAGTCCTTCCTTGGATACACGGTGTGTCACAGTGTTACTAAACAGGATGTTATTATTTCAAGCAGAAGTGCTGTTAGAATTAACGAGAACGAGACGAACAATTAAATTTCCACCGTGACAACATCGATTCGTAGACTTTTCAAAATGTTAGAAGAGAGAGAATGTTACAAGATCCAAATACGGAAAGATTTTAAATAAATTTTCTAAAATATCATCAGCGGTTTCACGATTTTTATACGTGCTAATCATAAAGATATCGTTAATATTAAAGTATTCGAAGGAAGGAGAGCAATCTTTTCTTTGTACATATGTAATACTATTAAAAATTAGAAGGCACGCTCATAGCGTCACTCATAATTAATTTATTCATATTATTATAAGTACAATAATGATTTAACATTTTAGCATTCTTATGAAAATTTGTTAGTTTTACTTAAAATCTACGATCTGTTACAATTTATTACTGAAATTCATTTAAGTACTTTTCACTACCCTTTCTCTACTAATTATGTGTCTGTGAGTGACGTAAACTTAGTTCAAGTGGAATGTATCATTAATTATTATGAGAAATTGTTGAATGCGTTTGAAAGAATTTCGTAACATTCTTCGAACAATAAAAAATTAAAAAATATATGGAACACACACACACACATATATATATATATATATATATATATATATATATATATATATATATATATATATATATATAGTATATACAAATAATTGTCTTTACTACAATTAAATGTATAAATGATACATTCAACGCATCTTGCACAGTAAATACTATAAAAACATACCATGGATACGTAATGTATTATCAAATTCTGCTAGGAATAATTCAAGTGTAATCTTTTGTGAAAATTTATTGCATTCGTACCTAAAAAAGTTATTACACCAACAGTATTAACTGCTCGAGTGTAGCTTTTTAATTTCGTAATTGCAACCGATAAAAGATTTTACAATTGTATGAATAAATATAACAATAAACATGGGACATCTAATAATATAGGCCATGAATCGCGAACACGACAGATAAATCTTAATAAGTTCTAATCAGATGAGAAACTTGAGAGATTCGGTTCAAAGTAGATGGATACGTAATTGTTATTAAAATGACAAATATCGCTACTCAAGAGCAACTCAGTCTTTGCCAAATAATTCATTTTGAATGTCTGCACAAATTTGAATCCTTCATTCTCTTATTAAGTTTATTTATTTCATCTTATATCGTTGTTCTTTTTGTTGGAAACTTTGTAAAACATTACATTAATAAAAAATATTAGAAACTATTATGTTAGTATCAGAATTGTGATGCACTATTATCATAACCCCTTTAGGATGAATTTAATGAACAATAGTTGTAAACAATAGTAACACTACGTACTTTTAGTTTTCTATCTTAAATTACAATAGTTGGGCATGTATCGTCAAATTACAGTGTACAAATTTCATTTATCTGCCATATTTATATGCCGACATTATATGAACGATGGAAGCAAATGCAATAAAGAAATGCACACAATATAAAAATAAAATATATAAATCTCTCTGATTTTGCTCTGTGTTTTCCAAACATAACGTGGAACGTTTTTGATTTATTCCTAATAAATATAGTAAAGCAAAAATAAAATAAAATAAAATTCAATAGTAAGAGAGTTCAAACAATAAATATGTATACTAAAAATATTCAACTTATCGCTTTATATGTACACCAATAATAGTATAATTTCAATAAAAATTTGATCGCTACTTCCAAATATAAAATTTATCACATTAGGAATTATATTCGCAACGCTGTGTAAAACATCATTTCGTGGACAATTTTTGAAAAATCTCCAATTAGGTATACAAAATCTCCTTATTAACATTATAAATGATTTTCTCCCCTTGTAATCAATACAGGCAGATACTTCGTAATTGGAAGCATTAAAAAACAACGTATTCGTATTATGATCTTATGTATAGTAGTGTATCTGGCAATAATGGATGAATTTTGAAGTGTTTGTAATTTCAGTGGTAGCTTGTTGTCTTTGGATGAACCATGTGAGAGATGATATGCAGGGCAAAACTTCTAATTTTCGAGTTTAGCGGATATTTTTTAGAGGAAACGCGAAGTAGGGAACATTACCTTATATAGAGAATAATTTTATATTCTTACCTAATCTATGATGATCTAACATTGTTAAAGAAGCTTCCTACATGGATAGAGTTGAACCCCGCCAATGATTTCCGAAGAACATGCCAACAAGTTTAACGGGCAGTCCATTAATTATTCATTATTAAAAATACTCTGCTGTTTATATGACAGTGTCTCTAAAAAAAAGTTTTAACAGCTGCTGCTTTTGATCGATCTCGAAGTAGTCTGTAAAAGTATAATTTTTGCAAATATTCGAATACATTGAATTTGGCATTTTTCTTTCTTTTAGTTTGTCTTTTTCGTACTGGAAACAATGATGGGAGTTTTCATGGTAATATTAACTCGATCGATCTGAACATAATATGCAATATACATTCAGATAATTACACACACGCACACACATGTTCGCTTTGCATATTATATAATATTATCTACTATTTAAATTTATTTGCTTAAATTTCAAGCAACATTTGTATAATTATAAATCATGCTAAACTTTGAAACTTATATCAAGCAGAAAAATATGTTATATGCCATTTGTATTGCAAGTTTAAGCAGTTAAATGTCACTTGTAAAATATTATACATTCAAGAGAGTATTAAAGTTATAAAAGGATATGAAATCATTACCTATCTCGGGGAACGAGAAAAGTATGGAGAATCATTAGAACATTTGGCACGAACGTACCGTGCATGCCATTCAATGAAAAACATCTGTTGCGATATATCCGTTAATTATGATAACGTAATATTGAAATATATTCGAGTTCTTGACCAAATTTCCACCAGGATTTTGTGTAAACGTTGCTATTACATTTTACTATATAATATTTTGTTCAGTATTCTATCTTACATATTCCAGTCTGATTGAAATGCCACTGAATAATATTCTTATTTTCTACATGAAAAATACCTTGAAAGATGTCTTTATCGATGGTGCGTAGTTTACTATCGGTATTTTAACATTTCAACATTTCAAATGAGTGATAAAATTGTTATACTCCCTTGTATAAACTTATTCAAGTCAGGCACGAATAAAACGCCGTAATCTGGCTCGAGCGCTTCGAGCCCAGCCTTTGTGTAACGATAAATTATTTGGCAATGTTTCGATGTTTAACATAGGCGGACAGTTCTGTCATGTGCGTTGGTTACTGTACGCCAGCCACCGAGCATCATCGCTTTCATGAGTTAAATAACGGTATCCCACCTTCGATTCTAATTCTCGTAAGTCACACCATGTTTGATAATCCTGGAAAAAACGAAGTGGAATTACAACATCCTCGATGCTTGTGTTCATTTATTTACTACCCGACGCTTACTTGAAGCCATATATGTTGTAAACTTTTGTCTACAGTGTAACGTTTCCTTTGTTTTACTTGCAACAAATTATTGATCAAATCGATTGCTGGAAAAACATATGTATATATATATACAATATATATATATATTATATTTCGATTGTATTTAGTGTTAAAAATATGTGAAAAACCAAAAGAATTTTCTCATAAATTGGCAATTCTATACCATCGGATGAAATTTCTTGCCAAGGAACAGGTGGATACATGAAAGCAGCATTCTGAATTTGTTCATTGATATCTTCTTCCTCGTTGAAAGGGAATGTACCGCTTAAAGATACATAAATAATTACACCGACACTCCACATATCCAAAGATCGATTGTAACATTTGTTTCTTAATACTTCTGGTGCTAAATAAGCGGGTGTGCCAACGACGCTTCTTCTGAAACTTTTCTCGCCTATGATTCTAGCGAAACCGAAATCGCACAGCTTCACTTGAGTAAATTCACTGTCGCTGCTTAACAACACATTTTCTGGTTTCAAATCGCAGTGAACTATATTCTTGCTGTGCAAATGTTTCAATGCTACTAATATTTGTGTAATTAGGAATTTAGTGATTCTCTCGCTGAGGCGGCCACGTTCCGAGCTCAATATCATTTCTAACATATCTCCCTTCAGCTTCTCCATGACCACAAATATTCGTTCTGTGGTCTCAAACATCCGTTCTAGATTTACCACACCACTGTGGGAAAGATTTTGTAGAATAGCGACTTCATTTTTCAATTGTGCTTCTTGCTTTGTTGGAAATCGCAGCTTGTCGATTACTTTTATAGCAACTGCCCGACCACTCTTACGATGAACACCTCCATATACAGTACCAAATTGACCAGAACCTAGTACTTCATCTGGAAAGATCTCATATAACTGAGACATGTCTGTGACATTTTCTTCTGGTTCTGTAGTTTGTTCCTGGCCTAAAATAATAATAAGTTTATTATCAAATTTCTTAGAAAAACACGTAAAGTCGGGATACACACTGTTCGATACAGTCGTCACAGGCATAAGTGCTTGTCTAATACTAGTTTCCCACGATCGAGCTACATGTGCTCCGATACCACTTTCTGGAGGAGGAACTTGACTACAATTATCTCTATACGAAGGATCTTCTCCAACATAATACTCAACATTGGCAGTTTTCAACTCGAAACAATGCATCGTGCCTGTAAACATGAGTAACATATTAGCAAATTGAAAGACAATTAATATTAATTTCATTAATTTAATACAATAAAAACTTGTGCAAAGCTTAAGTCGGTACTTGATCGAGATGTTTTTGCAGCTTCGATTGATATTATCTCGACCAATGGAATTTCTTTATAATATTTGGAGCTGTTTTCGCTTTGAAATAATGTGATAGCTTTTGTATCGAGACGCCAATAATGCTTTTTTCTCTGAAAATATTAAAATACAGTTTGGAAAACTGATTACTGTACAGTTATCTTTACATAATGCGTATATAATAATTATCTACCATCGAATCACGATTTGTAAAATGTACCATCCAACCTTCTTTTAGAACTTTTGAACCACGTCGTTTCGTGTGTTTTACACTTTGCACTATACGCATTAAAGGTATGTTATTGCTTGGCGTGGAACTGCAGCTATTAAAGTAAATATTGTATATAACAAAAAATTAACGCTACAACACATTCGTGTACCTAACAATTGAACAAATCTAACTCACCTTGATGGTCTTGATTTTTGACACTCGTCATAATTAGTATCATCGTTGCTTGGAACTTGTTCCTACAATAATAATTAGTAACAGTTAATTAAATGAATGCATTTTTCTGTTTTGTTAAATCAGTGGCCTACATAAAGTATTAATGTTAATACTTTATAGCATTATAAAGGAATTTTACAGAATAATCTTCAGGTGTTTTCGTTTCGTCTCCAGCAAATGATGAATGTTGTGGCGGTGATGGAGACTCGGCATCACTATCACCATCGCCTTCTTCGTTCCTTCCATCGCATTTACCTTCTGGTTCACTGCCTACTCCGCTATCTGGGTACTCATTACCTGTATAACAATTTCCATTAACACAATAGTCTTTTCTGTCAACTATTTAGGTCTGCCGAAAGTTCTATCTTCTTAACTAACATTTATTTTTGTTTACTTCAGAGTGTTGAAAGCAATTTGGATCGATAAGGACAACAACTAAAATAAAATCGTTCCCAAGTACATGCATCGTTTGGGATTTGCTTAAAATACTTATAATTTGTAAAATTAGTTGACAATTGCTATCAACTATTTCTGTACCATTCAATTGAGGAAAATAAGAAGTATATGTATGAAAATAATGTTCTAAAGGAAAATACGTACTACTGATCTAGAAAATTGTACTGATTACAACAAAATCATGGTTTTTTGCATTAGGAAACACAAAAATTCCTACATTCAATAGGACAAAGGGAGCTTAATTTACTGTAAGTTTAACAGGTAATGGCAACAAGTAATGGAAAAACAGGTTGTAATAGAAAGTGTGAATTTTGCATTACGATGACATCAGGATACATGCGTTTCTATGCAAAGACGCAAGACAGAATGAGGAACCAAAATGGGTAGGGCTACAATTACTTTTCGCATTCTTCAGACTGCACCTTCGAATTATCATGAAATCAGATTTATGTAGATCTCTTTCTGAAGAAATACTTTCCATCGAATTCACATTACTCGTGTAAACTACAATTTTACGGAATTTCAATTAAAAATCATTTCGATATGTGGGAAGAGATCAGAGATTACATATTGGCGATCTCAACTTCGATTTTTGCGGAGTAGTATTTCGAATCGCGAACGAGCAGAACTTTCCGGTAAACCTAATGGATATCAAAGCAAGTAAGTAAAACCTGTATTGTCTCGTGTATTTTCTCCGGTACAGTCTTTAGGTATTTTTTCAATACACTTTTTGTGTGCATTGTACTGACAATCTTTACATTGGAGGCCTTGCTTAAATAAACCTCTCAGCAATTTTTTACAGTGTCCGCATACAGTTGGCCTAGTGTATGTGTGCACCACAAATGTATGCGGAATTTTTATACGGGTCGCAAGTTCTCGTTCGACCCAAACTGGTCTTCCTCCCAGTGAAGGAGAACGGGATTGTTTTGGAGCCAGTATACTTGGTATTGTCTGGACATAGGAGATAATTACAATACACAAAATATAATATCAAGATGAGAAAAAAGAACTGAACAGGTCGTATGTTAGGCGTTACAAGAAATCCTACCAAAGTACTATTATTTTGGCTCACGTTCAGCATATTATTTGTACTATGGTTATCGTCGCTGATGCTGGTCAAACTACTGGTAGACCCTTGACTCGGAGATCTTGGTACATTCAGCATCGCTGAACTACGTCGTCTCTGATTGGCATCTTGTGAGCAATTATTAGGTATTTTAACAACGCATCTTTTGTGATAATTCATCCCACATCCTGCACAATAGAAAGCTCTAAACTTTAAAAGCTCCAACTACCATGGTTATCGTGTTATTGTATTCTTTAACATATTTACCTTCACACTTTAAACCTTGCCGAACAAGACCAAATAACATTTCACCACAAAAATCACAAAATGTTGGAACCTTGTACGAATGAACGGTTAAAGCATGAGAACGAATGGGAACTTCTTCATTTGGCACTTGCGCTGAATCACGAGATATGGAATTAATTAGCTTGCGAATAAATAGATTTTCTGGTTTGCGATATTGCACGAAGTCATAAAGAACATTTTAACGGAAGCAATCATTTTGTCGATAAAAGTTTATAAAGAAAGATATCTCTATAGAAAGAGCAATATTTACCAGTCAAAACAATTTCTACCAGAGTTTCGTCAACAACTTCTGTTGTATTCGTAATAAGCTGCAGTATATTGTTAGAATTATAATCGTGCTTGAATAAAAGCAATCGTTCGAATAGGTGATTTAAACCATGCTCTGGACATTTGGCATTTATAAAATCGCAGGCAAATTCCTTAAGAGCCCTAAGAGTTAACGTGCTGCTATCGACAGTGACAGTGTCACGAGTCAAACCAAATTGAAATAAAAATGTTACTTCTGGTCCCTCCATGTTATCTATATTATTATCTGTGCTCTGCAAATATATTTATAAGTTAGTTTTCCTTGAAAAGAGCAGGACATAAGAATTTTCTCTCTCTTTTAAATTATTAACAAACACTAAATTGTATACAGTCTTATTTGTATCTAAACGTTATCTTTCTCCAAGAATTCTGCTATTCAAAATTCATTGTGCAAATTTTATTTCTAATCTGAACTTTATTCGTTGTGTAGGATAAACGATCGACAAAACCAATTAATTCAAAGTGTCGCAGAAAATATTAATAAACAAGCGGTCTAACACTATTAAAGCATTCGTAAATATCTTCGAGAGTTCTAAATTACACTCAGACCATATGAATTTCGTATGAAAAAAACGAGGAAAAAAAGAACGGTAGTCTACCTATGTGTATAGTGGCAACTGTAACGTTTACTTCATTTAGACAATAATTGTATTACGTACATATCGGTAAATTGGCAGAAGGCGCTGTTTATCTACGTATGTAATCGGATTCTTATCAATCAAATTGACACTGATGAAACATAGTTAATGTAACAACAGATCCCACAAGTGTCACCTAGGAGCGTCAAATCCATGCCTGACACACATTCGTCGATGACATTTTACAGTTATCTCCAGGTGACCGACCCACCTTTGCTGTACACTTCTACCTGTTATACAGTACTCTCGCGATATTAGCTCAGGAACTGATATACAATTGTATGTATGTTTCCCTAGAAGTTCTTCAATCAGTAGTAATATTAATATGATTCTCGTGCCATCCTGGCGCATACAATCGAAATATTAGACGACATGACAAGCGATGAACGTTCAAACTGGATCAAAGTTACAAGCAGTTACGAGTTTGCATCGTTTGCGCGCCACTGTCCAGAATCCAGAATACGTATGTACCAGGAAGCCTATTAGGTACCTGTATGTACATACATGTAATTTATGTATAATGAACATGTTCAAAATTTGTCCCATTGTCGCCGTTGAAATAGAATTTTTATAATTCCATTACATGTATGTATTCCTAATTGCACGATGTTTGTTTATTTATAATTTTAATGTACACAGAATCGACATTCAAAAATAAATTTTTGTTCAGACCGAGAGAATGTTCATACAATATTAAAATAACAGGAAATTGTTATTTAATGTTCCTCATTATAAAGTGTTGTAGTTCAAAAATTCCGACCCGAATTCTTATATATATATATATATATATGCATGATGTACACCTATTGGTTGGTGTCAAGGATTCTGCTGGCGAGTGGTAGAATTGGATAATGCCAATGGATTCCAATTGTAATCCATTGGTATCATCCAATCCCATTCGTGAGGTCTCCCCTCCACCACTAGGAGCAGATTCCGAGCACCGTTGCCGTGCATTCCATTTCGTCAACTCAAATGTCACGTGATTCCATCCATGACGTTCGGAGAGTCAGTTCAGCAGAGTAGGGGTAGAGGGCAGTCTGATAATCCGACGCGACGCGACCAATCACAAACGTGAGAGTATTCTTGGCAACCGTGCTGCCCTCTACCGCTACTCATCCGAGACGTCATCGATGGAGTTGCGTGATCATTAGAAGGAATGCACGGCAACGATGTTTCCGAGTGTAGCAGGGCACGAGCCCATTCAGCCACACTGGGTACACTGTACACTGTATGTACATTGTTTCGTACTTCGCCTGTGACATGCTGTCATTTATAACTATACACGTGGTGGAGGTACAGTTTTAAGCAACGTGAATGCATTTATGAATGTTGTTATTATAATTTCAATTGTATAGAGAAAAATGACTTACAAACTTTCGGTCAACTCTAGAAATCCGCCGACAGGTAAGCTACGTACAAATCATTATACAACTTGCAACTCGAGAAATTGTATTTCAAAAGGTATTCATAACAGATGTCAGTGTAGTATTGGTAATTTCAGTTTAAACTTTGCTTTCATCTATATTTTAAATTTTGATCACACATTAACTATTGAGAATAAAGTCTATTTGTTCGAAAATATATGTAACGGAATATCTGATGCAATGCCTGTTAAAATTAAGTGTACTCTTGTATGAATGAAACTCTAATTATCATATCAATGTACTTATTAGATTCAATAATATTAATTCGTATGTGTTTTATTTATATAGACACCTTGATAGTAGTAGAATTAATTAATTCTGAAAGCAAGAGTAAAATCGATGTACTTTGGCGCGATGATTGGACGAAGAAGGAAAATGTTCAATTAATGGATAGTCAGAATAAAGTGTTAGCAGAAACAAGTAATGAAGTAGGTCGTTATTTTGCTAGAACTACACACATAAATTTATATGGTATGTATGTATATAGATTTAATCTTCCATAATTTCACATGTTTCATTGATGCATATATTCATTTATTATATATTTACATCTATTGTCACCTTTGTTTAGGAGGTACCGATCCTCTTGAAAAAACTAAAGTCGATCATTGGCTATCCTTCGTGATTGGTTCTTACGGACGCGGTCCATTAAAAGAGGATCTGCTACGTTATTTGGATAATATATTGATGGCAACCACTTGGTTGGTTTCTAAAAAGTTGACGTTAGCCGATATCTCTGTATTCTGTATGCTTTTGAATAACGAATTTGTAACAAAGTTTGAGAAACAATTTGTTAATATAAACAGATGGTACAGGCAAATACTTTCGCTGCCTGCTGTCGCAGAGGTATTATCGTCGATTAAGAAGAATACAAAAATGATCGTTGTTAACAATGTGCAATCTGAAAAAGCTACTAAGAGACAAACTGGCCAAAGAAAACAGGAAGGTAAATTCATTGATTTGCCTGGAGCAGAAATGGGAAAAGTATGTAATATATTTTTATAATACGCACAGAGTATCCCAGCTAAAGCTACACTTAAATATCTACCTTATTTATTGTTATATATACGATGAAACTCCTCGGTTCAATAATATAACTTTCTCATGAAAAATATTTACAAGAGGATAAATAAAGCATATATTTAGTTCCATTTAGCTAAAGTATCTTACGGATTGTATACATTGTCCATTTAATTTGTTTAATACATTTTTAGAAATCTATTTAATCTTATGCTAGGTTGTAGTACGTTTTCCACCAGAAGCAAGTGGATTTCTGCACATTGGTCATGCTAAAGCAGCTTTGTTAAATCAGTATTACGCGGATACCTTCAAAGGACTACTTATTATGAGATTCGACGATACAAATCCTGCAAAAGAAACTCTAGAATTCGAGAAAGCTATTCTGGAAGATTTAGAGTTATTAAAAATTAAACCTGATCGATTTACACATTCGTCCGATTATTTTGACTTGATCTTGGAGTATTGTACTAAATTAATAAACGAGGGAAAAGCATATGTGGATGATACTCCTGCTAATATAATGAAAGAACAACGTGATCAAAAATTAATGTCATCGAATAGAAATAATTGTAAGAATTAACGCCTTACAGGACGAAACAGCCTTATCGTTAGATTTTCACGAATTTGTTCTTTATTTTAGCAATAGAGAAGAATCTTCAACTATGGAACCAGATGCAACAAGGGACTGCAAAGGGAGAAGAATGTTGCGTTAGAGCAAAAATTGATTATGAATCGGCAAATGGATGTTTACGAGATCCAACGATATATAGGTGTAAACCAGAGCCTCATCCTCGAACTGGAACAAAATACAAGTATATGAGTTTTTATTAGATATTAAAAAACAAACAAAATTGTGTCATATGTTAATAATATTTTCATTTTTCGCTAGAGTCTATCCAACGTATGATTTCGCTTGTCCCATCGTCGATGCTATAGAAAATGTTAGCCACACTTTACGTACAACGGAATACCATGACAGGGACGTCCAATTTTATTGGATAATCGATGCTCTAGGCTTGAGACGTCCTTATATATGGGAGTACTCACGTCTGAATATGACCAACACTGTACTTTCGAAACGAAAATTAACATGGTTCGTTGACGAAGGTCTCGTTGACGGATGGGATGATCCGCGTTTTCCCACAGTAAGGGGTATTTTAAGAAGGGGAATGACTGTCGAAGGGTTGAAGCAATTTATAATTGCTCAAGGGAGTTCTAGATCTGTTGTTTTCATGGAATGGGACAAAATATGGGCATTTAACAAGAAGGTTATCGATCCGATTGCTATCAGGTAAGTTGATCTCGAAATTTTCTGCCATAAATTTTTCTTTAAATAAAAGTGGTTTTTCTTTAACTCGTACTCTCTCTCTCTCTCTAGGTATACTACTTTAGATTATGATAAGCTTATACCAGTCCATATAGACAACGTGAAGGAAGAGTGGCTAACAGTTCAGAATCATCCAAAAGATCCTTCTAAAGGTACCAAACAGGTATTCACGAGTTCATTGGTGTACATAGAGAAAGACGATGCAGATGTGTTGGTTGAAAATCAAAATGCGACATTCATCAATTGGGGTAATATATTAATAAGAAAACTTGAAAGAGATAGTACAGGCGTTAAAAAAGTACTAGCGCAATTAAATTTGGAGAACAAAGAATACAAGAATACATTGAAGATAACGTGGCTATCGGTACCGTCGCATAACAGCGACAATGATATTAGTAAAACTAGTCCAATACCGTGCTACGCTGTGTATTTCGACCATATCATAAGCAAGCCAGTTTTGGCAAAGGATGACGACTACAAAAATTTCATTGCTAAAGACACAAGAGTAAGTTAAGAGTATGAGCAAATTAATTTTATAACTGCAGTAAACAAATTTTACTAGTTCGATTAGTTTTGGTATATATTTTATTAACCCTTTGCACTCGAGTGGCGATTCTAAGACGCCATTAAAATTGTTTTATCACGTTACAAAATAATTTTAATATTATTTGTTTATATTTGCATGAGTATATTTTGTTATGTTATGTTTGCATTGTATATAGTTGCACGAGTCACAAAATTCGATTTCATATGTATAAAATGCACTTGGTTATATAAAATGGAAATACTATAAGTCAGAAAAACTACTTTGGATGTTTTACTTTAGATCGAGATACAAATGATTGGCGAACCGGAATTGAAGCGCGTGAAGAAAGGAGAAATTATTCAATTGCAGAGGAAAGGATTTTTCATATGCGATGTATCTTACGCACTCGCTAGTCCATTCTCTTCCAGGGAACAACCTCTGATTTTGTTTCATATACCGGATGGACACAGCACCAATACAACAAAAGCTGCATCTTCTGCACCAACAAATACGGTTAAAGGATTGTTGCAGAAACATGTGTGCAATATTTTACAATTTTATAGTTATAATTTAACGATGCGTGTTTCTTCTTAACGTCCTATGTGTTTTCTTCTCAATATAGGAATTTGTGCAGAATGCCGACACGATTATTGAGAAAATTGTTGCTCAAGGTAATAGAGTGCGTAACTTAAAATCTCAAAAAGCAGATAAAGCTTTAATCGATACAGAGGTGAAGGTACTTCTAGACTTAAAAGTCGAATATAAAGCGTGTACTGGGAAAGATTGGAAGCCAGAAATAGCTCCAAACAAGCCATCGCAAGCATTTCTTAACACGAATCAAACTACATTGACTAATGATATTACCCAACAAGAAAGTAAAATCCATGAATTATTGATCAAAGTAAATGAGGAAAAGCAACGACTTTCTTCTTTGAGAGCAGAATACAAAGATAAAGTGGGTATCGATTGGACGGGTACATTTGCCAAAAATACAAAAGAGTTGAATGTTGATCAACTGTCAGTGAATATACAGAAACAGGGAGACAAAATAAGGCAGTTGAAATCAACCAAGGCAGACAAGAGTGTCATTGATCAAGAAGTAAAATTACTACTCAAACTGAAGGCAGATTACAAAGATGCAACTAATAAGCAATGGCAACTACCCATCGCTGTAGCAAATACGACAGATTCTAATATTGATCAATTATCGGAGAATGTACAAATACAAGGAGATAGAGTGAGGCAATTGAAAGCTTCGAAAGTAGAGAAAAACGTAATCGATCAAGAAGTAAAGTTACTTCTTAAATTAAAAGCTGATTACAAGACTGCGACTGGCCAAGAATGGAAATCAGTCGCTACTACAACTGGTACTATCGCAGATAAAGGCGAATCTGCTAATGCTGTTGCTCTAAATTCGAAAGATGTACAAAAGCAAGGAGACGAAGTAAAACAGTGGAAAGTGTGGGGAGCAAGGGAAACCGTCCTCGGAAAAAAGGAGAAACAACTTACTGCTACTCCACCATTGGATGTCGATAACGAGGAAAAGCCAAAAATTGAACAGCTCTCGAAAAATATAGAAAAACAGGGAGATAAAGCGTCGGATAAACCAAATGCGAGCTTGAAAAAGACATCTTATATCCCCAAGACTAAGAAACAAAAGAATATTGCTAGCGAAGGTGCAAAAGATGCGGATAATGGAAAAACTGGAACTCGATTGGGAATGGAAGTGAAAAAGGAAGAAAATTTTTTCGAGTGGTACTCTCAAATTATCACTAAAAGTGGGATGATCGAGTATTACGACGTGTCCGGTTGCTACGTCCTTCGTCCATGGAGTTTCACCATATGGAGAATGATAAAAGATTACATGGACAAGGAAATAACAAAATTGGGAGTTCAAGAATGCTACTTTCCAATTTTTGTGTCACGATCGGTATTGGAAAAAGAAAAGACGCACATAGCAGACTTTGCACCGGAAGTTGCGTGGGTTACAAAGTGTGGGGAATCGGATTTAGCGGAACCAATTGCTATCAGACCAACATCGGAAACTATAATGTATCCAGCCTACGCCAAGTGGTTGAAGTCCGACACTGAACTTCCCTTGAGACTGAATCAGTGGAACAACGTGGTGAGATGGGAATTCAAAGATCCGAAACCTTTCTTACGTACAAGAGAATTTCTTTGGCAGGAAGGTCATTCTGCTTTTGCTACCAAAGCCGAGGCGGATGAGGAAGTATATACAATATTGGATTTGTATGCCAGAGTATACGAAGATTTATTAGCGGTCCCTGTCGTTAAAGGCCGTAAAACAGAAAAAGAGAAGTTTGCCGGTGGGGATTACACTACCACGGTTGAAGCTTTTATTTCAACGAGTGGTCGTGCTATACAAGGAGCAACTAGTCACCATTTGGGGCAGAACTTTTCGAAAATGTTTAACATTCAAGTGGAGGGTGCGACAGAAGTGGATGAGAAGTCGTTCGTTTATCAGAATTCATGGGGCTTAACTACTAGAACAATAGGTGTTATGATAATGGTATGCGAGTTTTGCTTTACGTCTTCCAATATAATATCTTTTGGTTATCAAGATCCTGTTCGATGAAATGGTCACAATTATTGTAGGTTCATGGCGACGATAAAGGTTTGGTACTCCCACCAAATGTAGCCTGTATTCAAGTTATCATAGTACCTTGTGGTATTACAGCTAATACAACGTCGGAACAGCGAGAACATTTATTCGCTGAATGTAATAAGTTGTTGGATGAGTTGTCAAAAGATAAAACTCTTCGCGTGAAAGCCGATTATCGTAATAATCGTACTCCAGGTTGGAAATTTAATCATTGGGAGTTGAAAGGAGTACCAGTTAGGATCGAATTAGGTCCCAAGGACTTGGAAAAGGATCAAGTGACACTCGTACGTAGAGACACTTGCAAGAAAATAGTTGCAAAGAGGCCCAGGGTACTTTCTACGTTAGACATTATATTGGCCGACATACAATCAAACATGCTTGAAAGGTAAGTCCATAAACGTTTTATACGCTGTAAATTAATATTCCAAACAGTTATACGACAAACAATTGGTATGTTTGTTTGTTTGTTTTTTTAATAGAGCCAGGAAGAACTTGAACGAACATATTAAACGTGTTGAAAACTGGAATGATTTTTGTTTGGAACTAAATAAAAAGAATATACTATTGTCGCCATTTTGCGGTGAACCATCTTGCGAGGATAATATTAAAGCTGGTAGCGCACGGTAAGCATTATTCGAACGAGAAATCCTATGCATGGTACTGATTTTTAACTTAATGCATATACATGTAAATGTAACGGTGTAATTTGGCATTTGTAGCGAGAACACGGAGGAAGAGCCTGGAGCGCTTTCAATGGGCGCTAAAAGCCTTTGTATACCATTCGAACAGCCAGTCTCGACTGATGTTCTTGCTAAACAAACATGTATCTATCCTAGTTGCCAGACTAAACCGAAATTTTATACACTGTTTGGTCGCAGTTATTAAAATGTTTTTATAAAGAAGATTCCCGGCAATTGTCTCTCAAAGCATTTTAAGGACACCTGTGTTTTCTACAATTTTGTGTATGTTATTAATAGCAGTTCTATTGTATCATATTAATATAAATACATATTCATCGCTTGAATTCTACTTCTATTTCAAAATCTCTTCTTGCTACAAACATAACAATTGATTAAACTTTAAAAAGCAATTAATTGTGTTTCTCAATGTTGTCATTTGTTTGCTTTTTTTTATGTATAACGTCGATATAGTAGATGTTACTGAACAATTCTGCCCCCCCCCCCTCCGCATACGGGGTTATTTTTGTATGCTCAAATCCTGCCATAATCATCCATAATTAATTGTTTTTCGACACTTTCGGCGACCTCTTCGATTATCCATATCATTGTACATGCCAGTGATAGTGGTGCCTCCTGAGGAGAAAAACTGAAGCTCCGTACAGTGGTAAGACGCTGAAACTGTTAGCCAAAATCAACGGTCGGTAAATTATCGAGTAGTTTGAGTGTTTTTCAGTTATACCAATTGTTGCTGTAAAAACATCTGAATGGAGTTTCAAAATATCACCGCTATGTATATTTTAGTCGAAATGATAATAAAGAAGAAAAAATAGATGAATGACAAGAAAAGAAACAAGAACTTCGATGAACAATGCGTAGATGAAAATCAATAACAGTCCAAGTCATTTCAGTTGTCTCACTATAAATAAATATCAAGATATAGAGGTATTATACTTAACTACAAACGATATCGTACTTATATACATATTTATGTTATATTGCTTAAATTTTACTACAGATCTGACGAGTACTTTCATTGATGCATTAACAAATATACAATGATAGAAAGATGCATTAGAAACAAGTATGAATACCCGAGCAAACGAAATCTTTTATCGGGTGAAGAGTGAGTAATATTCAAGGATTCATAATTCTTAGACAATTGAAAATGTCAATCTATCCCATTTGTAATTTAGCGAGTATGATAACTAATTTTCATAGTTTTGTAAATGGTATATGCGTATATATATGTCCAAATCTTTTTTTTTACAATATTTAAATGTACTATTATTAAAGAATTATAGGTACTACGTATAATAATCGTCTACTGCGTAACAAAACGTATCAGTTTCAGGAATGCTTCTCAATCGTACGATTAAATCAATACTTTAAAAATCCTTAAGTAAATGTACATGTATATATATATATATATGTAATTGTATTACGTTATCTATCGACGAAACGTTTCTCGAAATGACAATCGATCCACTTTACATTATATTTCAGGTGATCCAGTGAAAAATTGTTGAAATGTTTTGTAATATCTGCAGATATAACCTTGTTATTGCTTTTCACACACACACACACACGCGCGCGCGCGCGCGCGTCATCACCTTCGTTTACGTAACTGTTCAAATTCTGTTATTCGATTTCCAGTCAAAGATAACGAAAAATTCCCAAGGTGCTTTGAGTCGTCCGCCATTGAATTTACAGTATGTTTGTTCGATGCACTAATTCTTTCGCTTATATCATTGCATTCCTTCAAGAGACCCACTTCTCCGATTTTTCGTTCTTCGCTTTTTCTTTGGTCTTTCGAAAACAATTGTGGATTAGTGTCAATAAAATTTTCTATCTTTTCCAAGTCGATGCTTATTTTAAGGTGGATTTTGTTTCTGTTCTTTTTCCTGTTTTTAAACTTACTATTTGTACAAATTGCATTTGTTGCATCAAAAGGATCGTTTTTGTTAATACTTCCAATACTTTCAACCTTTGGAACATTTTGTTTTATACTGTTAATAGTCCAAAAGCACTTGTCGTTCGCGTCTGCGACAAGCTCATCCGTATCATAGATATTTGTGATATCGGTCGTTAAATTAATGTTTTCTCGATTATGCCATTGGTTATCCTCTTCGATCGTTTTCGACACGGAATTTGTCGCATTACTGTTCTCGCATTGATTATTACCATTATTTGTCAAACTTTTGCACGATATTGGATCCAGATTTTCTTTGGAGTCGTCACGATAACTCTCGGACTGATCGTTAACAAACACGCTGTGCGTATCTCTACTTTTAGAGATAGGTGTACTGCTATATAGAGAACTCTCGGGTTTCAAAACCGAGGAAGTTTCACCGAACGCTTTAATATACTTCTGCTGAACTGTCTTCCGTGCGGATACATCGAATTTATCAGTTCTTTTCGCTACGGTGGAAGTCTCCATATTAATATTTATAGAAAACTTATTATATAAGATCATCTGCAAGAGAAGGCAAAACTTTATGAATTATCTCAATAATACACCCATCCTATCAAAATCATAATTCTAAACATATTAAAATGGTAAAGAGTACTAATTCGTTCAGCGATGTTATTATCATATTATTAAAACTAAATTACTAACCATAAAATTATTCGAATTGCATACACGAAACTTTAAATCACATAAACGTATATATTCCGGTATCAGTCGATAGTGATCGCTTTCACTGTTTCTGTCTCTTCTTTGGTTGATGCTACTCGCATTTGTTTTGTGATTTGAAACGGCAGCCCTGGAATTAAATAAAATTTTGATCGAAGCTCTTATACACTTTGGTACTACATACTTTTTTACAAAAACTCGTGTTTTTGTTTTTTTTTCTTTATTAAACTGGGGATCTACAAGGACCACCCAGTAACTATTTGAAAACAGAAAAAAAGATTTTGATTCGTTGAACTGTGTAATGAAACACAATTAGCGATACTTACATCTCAATATTGGTCTGCAATTTCCGTTGATTCGTTGTTCCCGATTGCAACGAGTCGATTCGTTCATTAGAGGCGAGGATTCTGTATCCCGATCTGGCAGCAGCAGCAGGACCGGTGCCTGCATCCGCGTCACACTGTTAGAATTTCAAATTATACACTAAAGGAAAGGTACGGGGAGATTTATAGAAGAATACACGATCCCCGTACCCTACTTTCAATCAGGATTAACCCTTAAATTGAAATGTAATTTCGCTGCTATAAAGAGATGTATAGATGACAGAGAGTGTTCTGTTTAACTGGAAACGCAACTACGTTTTCTAGATACAGATTAATTATTATTACGACAGTCGTTCAATACGAATGAGGACATAGTTTTCTTCCTCTTCGAAACAACTCCCGCAATAATAATATTTTAATGATTCTAATACTGTAGACGGTGTACGGGATATTGTAGTGCATTTCATCTTCAAAAGTACTAAATATACGTATATGTATGTGCTTTACACCATGCATTTAATTGCATTAATATTTACACTGATTATGATTCCGCGTAAAGCATATATTAAATCGTATTACTTACATTTCTTACACCACTACCAATATTTCTCGCTTCAGATATTGGTCCATCACCATTCTCAATGTTTTCTTCTTTACGTTCCGACAACGTTGAACAGGCTGCATTATGTAATACCGTTGACATATCTTCTTTAATCGCATAGTTTACGTTAGGTATTTGAATATCAGAATTCGCATTTTTAACAGAATGCTTTTCCACTCGGGACGGTAAATGGTTAGCGACATTATAGTCCCTACTAATTCGCATTGAGTCTGTATCAAATATCGAAGCTGAAGTATTATTTCGAAATACGTTAGACTTCGTACTGTTCTTAATATCTGCACGTTCAAGTAACGATTTCGTCTCGTATTCGTATATGTTAAGACTTCTTCTGATCTTTTTAGATTTATCTTCCGATGCATTTAACGAATTCGTAATAACATTGTCAATTGTTCTTTTCAATCGAATTTCAAAATCATCGGTTTTTGAATGCGAAGAATGAGATTTTGGATTGATTTCCTGTTCCTCGTTAACGGATACACTTTCAAATTCTTCGTGTGTTAAGGAAATAATATTGCTAATTCTAATATTAGAAAGCGAGTCATTAGAATTGCAATCGCTTTCTACGTTTAAGTGTATCGTATCATTCGAATAGATTGCTTTCGTATCTTGCAAATTTTGTTCCTCCAGTCTGTTGGATCCTGGAACACTTAAATTAAATTTATGATTTTGTTGTCCATTGTCCGGGTGTAACACTTCTTTCCTAAACGAACTAGAACTCTGCGTTGTATCATTTTTTTTATCTTTAAGGATATCATTTTCTAATGAAAAAGCATTACTCCGCACAGGTGTATCAATATCAGCAATTAATATTGTATTATCTAGTGTACTAGTCGATGCATTCTGTAATACACAGATTTTCATCTTAGTATACTAAAGTTACGCTATGTGTAATTGAGTTTCTATGAATTCATACGTTTACCATTTCATCGTCGCTGTCGATCATAATAACATTATTAGTTGGGGAAACTGTTACAGATTTGCAGCATTCAGTTTCCAACTTGATATCTTTTTTGGATAAGTTCGATTTGTACGATGAAGCGTTTTTGTTATTTGCACATTCTTCTACGCTTATTTGATTTGAGCTCATATTTGTTTTCTCAGCATTATGCTGTCTGCCATTCCTCTTCTTTAATCTGCCAAGCATTGAGGTACACTTATGTTAACGTAAAAAAGAACTCAATATAACGAATACATTTATTCTGATAGAGAGCGAAGCACGTTTGTACTGACTCTTCCATTTCTTTAGCAATTTGGTGTTGTTGCCTTAATTTAAACGTTCGTGGACCAGGACGTAACTTAATGGTAGGTGGTACTTCTTGTATCTCGATAGGTATCAATGTATCTATTGTGTATGGCACAGGCAATTCTTTACCAACAGAAATGTCACTGTCACTTTCATCCGAATCAGTCTCGATTGTCCTTGAATAATGAAAAGCATACATTAATTTCCAGTTAGACTCATAATAATATATCGTAATTACTTTCAGTTATAATAATGGATGAATAAACGAGAAATGTAGACTACATACTGCAACATGCTAAGAGGTGTGTCTGTGTTGGCAATTGGTTTGGATTTATCTGTAAATTAACGTTACAATGAATCACCATTGTACTAAGAACAAAATATTATTTATTAGTAATTTACCTAAAATAGAAATACATTCGGCGCATTCCCAAATAGGATTACTCCATTTAAGTTGTCCGCACGACATATGAATTCCTTGAGATCCACAAGTTCTACAGAGCACTAACTCCCATTTTCTATTACAAAACGTGTTGAAGATAAAAAGATGCGATAAGAGAAATCGTGTAATGAAAATAAGAAATATATTTTTACTTACGCATTAAAGCTGGTATATTTTCTACCTTTAGGACATAAACAGATTAAAGCGTCGCATTGGTCGTGTCTGAACAAAAGTTCTTGAAACGCGTTCGGTTCAAGTTCCCAAGAAGCATCCCTGAAAAGAAAAACATATCGGTTGTAAACACAATTTATCGAACGTACATAAAATCTACCAAATTTATCAACTTACTGTCTAGGAATAAAAATACCATATTCTAGCATTGCTTTCTGGAACTTCTTTTTATCATTGCACAATGGACACTTAAAAAAGTAACCAGCACTCATAGCAAGTTGCTAAAACATAATGTTTGTCACTGGGTATGCGGTCCTACATGCTTAAAAGGTTATATAGAATACTCTAAGAATTGGTTTTTCATTAAAAGATTGTTGACTTACTTGAACACATTTTCTATGAAACCATGTATTTTTTTTACAACACGGAGCCCATATTGTATTAATTGTATCGGTTGGATTTACATTGTCGTAACATATGTAACATTTAATATCATTGATTTGCTCTAATTCATTCTTCACCTTTAAATCTATTTTTTGTCTTGGTCTATGATTTTGACAATACGACCTACAAAGTAATATTTCCATATCTAAAGAACATTGATCTGTAAATAAGAGAACATTAAACGCATACCTAAATTCACCAAAAAATTGGTTCAAGGATCCAGCCCTTAGCCCGCAAGGATAATGAAATATCCGTTTACACTTGGAATTACAACATCCTAAAGTAGCACCACTTTTTTTACAATACGAGCATACCTTTGAAAAAGAAAAATATATTCAAATGTGTTAATGAATTATATTAATTGTGCAATGTGTATATACATATACATATAGTATATACACCCTGTACACAGTTGTATCATTATATTAAATATAACATATTTATTATATTTCTTCATAAGATTAATTACCAAACGTTTTCCTCTGCGTATCTCTTTTTGTATATCTGATAGTAAAAATCCCAGAATACCATCATTGTCGCGTCCTTTCTGTTCCATATTTGATGATAATAACTATAAAGTATATTATGTATTCGAACACGATAATCATGAACATACGCATTTATGCACGATGAATAAAATTATACAAAATACATACTAAACAATAATAATGCGTGACAACATCGCCGTGTTCATAAAACTTCCCATATTCTAATTCATTGTCGTCTGGTAGTCCACAGAAGCAGCAGATCTTTTGGTTAAACAACTTACGTTTCGACATTGTATTCGCTTAAAGATACAACAAATAAGTTTTAGTAAAAAACATTAATATAACTGGCATTTAAACTTATAGAAATTATTATTTGGAATTTTGATAAAACATTTTGGAAACCTTATCTCTCTCTCTCTCTCTAGGGTTCTATAATACTAGCATTAATTGAAAAATTTTTATGCAATTTGGATCATATTAGTGCACCAAACACAGTAGCATATAATAATAATAAATAATCCTGTTCGTGCTTTTCACATTTCTTTAGTTTGTATGTCTTGCGTGAATAAATACACTTGAATAACATACAAGCAACGTGAAATATTCAAATTTCTAAAATTGTCTGAATGCTTACCTGTGATATCACGGAAGGTCTAAGCCAAATATACCGAAATATTTACAATATGTACATGCGTTCGATGTTCCTTTGAAGTTTGTTTTTTATAGATGCATGTTCATGAAAGGTTCAATAGCAAAGTGTACGCGACTGTTGCAACTCGCAGAACGTTGACAAAGCAAATAATCATAACGGCGAATTACTGTATTCTACGCGATTTTAAAACGTGTCTCTAAGTGTTCTTACACATGAATAATTTTAATTTATGTATGTGACAATAGGAAAAAAGCACTTGAACTACGATTAATTATTATTTAATGATAGAATTCTCATATTTACGATTTAATTAATAAATCTACCTCTTTTCAGGAACCAGTACTGCGCGGGAAAAACTTCATGGGAATGTTTATTATGAGTTACAACTAAAAAGAAAAAGAGGTAAATGTGAACATGTTTCACTGATAATACGGATTGTAATAACAGTGCTAATAGACTGAATGAATAGGATTTCTTTCACTTTTCTCACTGGTCAACTGTTTTTTTTGGCGAAAACTATGATAAAAACAACCACCCACACAGAAAATCATAAACCACTAAATATGTATGTATGTATGTACGTACGTATATACATACATACGATATGTAATGCACAACATCTGCATGAACGACGTAACCGTAACGGGTAACGAGTGTACTTGAACTTGGATGTATTGTACTGGGGACCAGGGGTCCCAGTTTTCACCCCAAAATGGTGGACGGGTCCCTGGGTGGGGATACGACGCGACATAACATTGTTACACGATGCGAAAATCGTGCGACGAAAGCGACAGCTGTCGTGTGCGTCGTGTCGTACCGTGCCTCGTAATAGGTCCATGGCTAATGACTAATATAATTAATGTTATACGATTTACGTGCACCATTCACCATTAAAGGGCTGCAAGCTCCATTATTTTCCTGACAAATTTCTCTTGTAAATGAAATCAGTAAAATAAAAAGTTTTCATTACGCTACTCAAATGTTTATTTTTTTGCAATTTATTAAAACTATCTTTTATATTAATTTATTTACAAATCTGCTAATGAACATATATAGTCATACGAAACAACTAACATATATGTATACTTTATTTTTCTGTAATATAAAAATATTTTCAGCGTGATTATGAACCTAAAGTAATATAGAATTGATTTAGAAAGGAAAACGAAAATTTACTGTTTTGTGTTTCTTGCTTCTGTATGAAAAATATCACGATTACAAATAATACCGTTTAAATATGGTATTTGAACAAGATCTCTTCTAGCTTGGACTAAACGGTACAAAACCGGACAGTCCAAAGATTCGCATTTCACATCATCCAAATAACCGACACAAGATTTACAAATCTGAAAGAAAATCTAATCAATCTCTCGGATATTAAAATACAATTTTATTTAAATATTTTGATCACTCGAATTGGGATCAAACGGTAGACGACATGTTAAAGATTGAATTTTACGTTATACCGTAGTTAGTTCAGAATGAGTACGCTCTAGCCACCTCAGCTTTTCATGTAAAACAATTATCGCTTGAGTTGGATTCTCTATGCAGTTTGTGCAAATATCATTCTGTGTTTGTCCTCCGCAAGCAGCGCATACAACTGTACTGAAAAATTGTCGTATCGTCTGCTTTTGATTGTCGATGAACAAACCGACTGTTTTGTTGGATGATTGTCTGTGGAACATTTCCCTGTACCTGAAAACAAAGGCGACGAATCAATATTTCGAACACAGCGATTATGAATATCAATATTTCGAACATCGAAACTATTTTCTAATACCATGCGTTAACATCAACCCCAATTAGGTTCAAACAACGATTAAGAGGCGGTATGATAACTTTTGTTATGTAGTATATTGAATTTGAACTCAAACCCTCATCTGAAATCACTTCCATTGGTGTTCGTACACACTGAATAAGGGGTTGATTCGGTGCACCTGCTACTATAACATAACGTACTCGTTCACCGGTACGAGGCACTGCTCGAGGATCTTTACGCATTAGTCTCCTAGTTAATTCCAACGCAGGTACGCATGCATTAGGTTTGTAACCGCGTAAACCACGAAATTCTTTCGCGAAAGTTAAATCTTGAACTGATATTTTCCTACGTAGAATTTTATCAAATTGTCTGGTAATGTACAGCTTTAACAAGGAAAGGTCCTTGGTATCGAACAAGATCTTCAATGTTTTCTCAAGTATCTGTAATGAAATATTTATCATAGTTGCTTTATATTCATATTTTATGTTTCATTTAACATACTTTTGCTGCTGCTGGACAACCATCTCTACGAATAGTTTCAATACCTTTAGCTAATAATTCTGGTTCATTTTGATCAGGAAACTCGTACATGTAACCGCAATATCTTTTTTTAGTCTAAATGCAAAACAACTTTTTAGTATTATACGTTTTAATCGTGGACCATTAATGTTGAAATCGAAGAGTATTACTTGTAATATCGATGGTTGCAAAACTTTTTCGAACTTTAGTTTCACTGGAGGCGGATTAGCTGCAGTAATTGTATCAGCCATTTCAGCTCCAATAGTAAATGCTTCTTCCTTTGATTTTCCTGGTAAAAGAATGAATAACGAATCTGTATCACCATAGACAACTTGTGCTCCCCACTTCGGTGTAGCCTCCACAATTTTGATTGCTCTTTCAAGCGTTTCTCTTCCTTTGCTAACAACGCTGTCTCCAACCTGAGAATACACGTAGTTAAAATTATTTGTGCTTTTAAAAAAGCATAAAATAATTTCATTTCTACACACAAATGTAAAATAATCACATACTTCTATGCATGGCATTCTTCCACTAAAATTAGCAGATGTATAGCCATAGGTAACATTCGCAATCAATTTAAGTCCCAATTGTTGCGAATGAAGAATACGCTGTAGTACACGATTCTCATTTCCATGGAGTTTCATAGACTGTTTTACCATTAATCGTGTGTTTAGAATTTCCGTGAGCATACGTGGCAATATTCCAAGACGTACATCTGGTTTTACAAAAGCTACGCCACATGGTGAGAAATTTATTTTGCCTTGTAAACTTTCAATAGTTCTTTTCCCTACTTTCAATGTAGTTGCTCCAAACTCAAACGGCTCATGCCTATAAAAAGATAACTAAAGCTATACATCACATATTTCGGCAGAAGTTAGACATGTTAATGTCATACTTACTGGCCAACATGTTCTAAACGACCCAAACATGTGGAGAAGCAATAATTATAAGCAATGATAATGCTTGGATATAAGCTTTGAAAATCAAGAACAACTATAGGATCGGTATAAAACATAGATTGTGGTTCCATAATAAGTGGTAGTGATTCAGGTGCCCGCATTCTAGCTCTTTGTTGCATAGATGGTGAAACAGCTATATAATTCAAAGGTTTTGCGAGTCTCAACATCATCGATTCAACACGAAACTGGGACCCTCGAGAAAAAACTTCATAAAATTGTATTCCAAATAGTCGAGCGTGTTCGCAAGTTCTTCCTGAAATGTTTTATCTAGTCAAACATGAAATATCAATATTTCTAAGCTTTCCATACTTACAATACACGTATAAATGCATAAAAATTAACAATCTGCTTTCTGTGCAACACGATTATCATTATTTACATATGTATTAGTCAAATAAATACGAACCAATGATATCTAGGTGTAAAAGTATTCTAAGCGTACCAACAACCCTTGTAACGTAATGAAAGATTACTTTCCACTGTGTCGTTACATTGCTATGCCTCCACCAATCGGTCAAATGTTGAAAAGTAGGGCACGAGATTCTTTCACGCAGCACATGATAAATAACATTTTCAAATGTGTAATTTAATAATGCTGTAAAATAATATGAATACGATGATCGATGTATAAACTTTTACACACGTGTTTCCAAAATGTATACTTTACCTATTTCATGACGCATTATCCGCCAAACATCAAGAACGATTCTACCTGGTATTTTTGCTTCGCTTAAGTTATCTTTATCCCATGCTTGATCTTTCGAAATTGGAGTAGCATTTGAAATTCTTGAAATTTGCCATGCAAGAGTAGTAAAACCTATGTGGTTAGCCCGCTGTAAAATGTAACCCCACGAATGAGATTCTATTTCCCAACCAACTAAGATGTCTGGATCACAATGCCTGAGCAATGTTATCAGGCTATTCAGTAAATCCTTTTCACTGGATACATACGATGTCAGACACGTCGCACTGGTTGAATAAACAGTTTTTATCCTTGAATCATTTATAGAAGAATTTACAACGATAGCACCTAGACAAATAAATATTCATTTTCTTCTTAGAAAGAAGTGTTTGGAACTTGCTGACAGAATATCATATTTTCGTGCATACCATGTATTATTTGTTGAGTATCCAACAATGATGGAATATCGTTGTGAATAGCATAGAATATTGCTCCGATCGAATCGTGTTCTGGATCAGGAAGAAGTTTACCACGTGTTACCGCATGTACTTCCAATGATAATATTGTCAAATATTGAGGCTGTAATAACAAACATAAAACATATTCATAATATTCATCATAAAACTATCATTTTACAAAAGATATTGTTACCGTTAATTATTTACCACTAATAGTCCTTTGGCATTTTGAAAATTTTCATCTGCAGCATTACCACTATGTCCTTTTATAGAATATTCAATCTGACCATATGAAATTCCCAAATGCTGTGTGTCATTATTTTTATATAATAACGGATTCTCAAGTATATCTCTTAAAGAAGGATTCATACTATCATTAGATCCACTTGAGCGGTGTGATGTATCAGTGCTTTGCGATTGTTCTTTTACACATTTAATATTAGCCAATGGCTTTTCATTAATCAAATCATTTGCATCAGTATTGACCTGTTCATTTGTCTTTTTTGTTTCCGAGTCCCTCTTTATTTCAGAACATTTACTACTTCGTTTTAGTGAGTACTTTTTAGCTTGCAACCAAATTTGAGTACTTCTTGAAGTAGGTGGTCGAATAAGAGGTTGGATTGTTGTCGAACAATGTCCTGTTAGAACTCTCTTTATGTCGCATGACTTTATATATAATCCAGAAGGATAAAATTCATTTATTTTCACTCTACGCCATAATTCGATACCAGTAACTTTATCTAGACTAGATTTAAAGGAAATCACATCCTCAATGTTATTATTTTTTCTTGAATATTCTTTCTGCTTTAGGAGGTCGATTTTTTTGCTAAAAAATGGTCCATTCGATTTGAAATCGTTATATATTTTCATGGTACTTATAATCCTTTCTCTTGTTGGTGAACTAAATTTTGTAGTGATTGTAGTCAGTTTGTTTCTCGCAATATTGTATGCAGAATCTAATGACAATAGGTTCAAATTCTCTGCCTCCAAATTTAATTTTTTATTAAGGAGTTGAGTATACATCATGCTGAAAATATTTTCTCCACCTTCGATATCGTCTTCATTGTATTCTTGCAGCATCTCATTTGATAAACTTCTTTTGCATAAATCTTTATCGATGTTTATCGTACTTGAGAAATTATCTTTGCCATTTGTTTTCTCATCTTTCTTTGTGCATGTTTTTAAAAAATACTTGTCATCAACCAAATTTATGGCAGGAACACTAGCAGCAGAATAAATTGTTTGCGACTTAATTATAATCTTTTCTACTGTAGATGAATGTTCAGAATAATTTTCATCGATACCATCTTTCATAGATGCAATTTCTTTATCATTTGTGTCAAGAAAACTCAGCCGTTTACGAACATCTTTGTTACATCTAGAAATAATATCTTTTGTAGGCTTTGTCGCTAGTGAATTATGTTCGGCATGGTTTAAATAAATAGACTCCTGAACATTTCCAGCACTATTCAGGATATGACTGTCTAAAACATACAGATGACATGTATAATGTAATATAAACAAATGTTAAGTGGCCATGCAACCATATCAGTTTCAAAAAATTAAAAACATTTGTTTACTTCTTTTTTTTCAACAAAATAATAGAGTTGTAATACAATGAAAACATGCAGAGATACGGGCCATAAAAAATACTAAAGAAATTTGACAATTTCTAAAAGCATCCAAAAAACAAACAGCTGATGATTTCTTGGAGGGATTAAATATCAGATTCAAGAGGAATTAAAAGTATTTTCTTTTATTCTATAAAAAAAAAATTAACTTAAAACTTCAAACTTTAAATCCATTTTTCTGGAAACTATATTTTTTAACCTGACAATCAGTAGATCTCCGAAAGTATTTATTCGATCGATATAAAATTTTATCGCATTATCCTACAGATTACGTACAAAGTAGAGTACGATGTTTATTATACTTATTCTTTAATTTTTTATATATTTTCAAAAATGAGTTTCTTTTAGAAATATTAAAATAAAGCTAAAATATTGCTTGATTTTTCTTATAAAAATATTTTCCTTTTCTTTTTACAGCATTCTTATATAAATAGAAAAATTTAGATTCATTCCATTTTATTAGACCTATATGATTGCATGTACCCTTAAATGTACCTCAGATACACATACTCATACCTTGGTCTACTTCAGAGGATGAACTACATATTTCCTCATGTAATAAATACATTTTCAATTGATTTTTGTTTTGATTTGGTGTATCAAATGTAGATTTCGTACTGCATGGTTTGTTTTTTAATGAATCTATTTTTCCAAAAGATTCTTTGGCTTTTGGAGACATTATTGTTATATTGAGGGCTGAATATTTTCTTGTAGAACATGGACTTTGCAAACGTCTTGCTTTAATTGGAGTATGATAGTGTATTTGTGGAGACCCTGAACTTGAGTTTCCAGACTCTAGTTTTCGTTTTTTTAGTGAAGTATTGACTATACACTCTTCATGCTTTAATTTTGTGCATGACTTATAAATGCAAATGCGTTCCTCTTTTCTATCGGTAGTGATATCTGAATCCAAATCAGAATCACTAGAACTGTCGACTGCATTACCATCGAACGATGGTAGTTCCACTTCCATTAAGCGATTATGAGCAATAGAATATGATTCATTATGATCACTCGTGTTTATTAAATTTGAATGATCGATTAATAGTAATGCGTGATCCGTATCATCTATATCGTATACATCTAAATCTTGATGATCCGGTTCATATTCCATAATAATTTCTGTTATCTTCCTTTCCATATTCCTACAATCACGCCCATGTTTCTCATGAAATAATATTGAATTAAATGCAATTGACTGTGAAAGAGTATGATCCAATACAATTTGACGTAACTTCTTCCTTGCATTCAATACAACGTTGGGATTAAGACAAGAAGACGTTATCACTGTTTTTTCTAACAAATCATCATGTTTCTGTATTTTAACGCAGTTTATGTATTTCGATACTGTATTTTCATTTTGAGAGGATTTTATCTGCAACTGTTTATCATTTTTATAGATCAAATCATTTGAACCATCATACTGTGGAAAATTCAACAAAGTAACATCTTCATCATCCAGTTTAGTAGATCTTCCATTTTCAATTCCAATCTCCTTATTTTCAAAATCAATTGTACTTAATTGACTAACAGTCTTGGTATTTGTATTCCATGAACTATCTAAATCTAGACTTGTAATATTTAGATCTTCAACGTCATCTTCATTATCTTCTCTAATTTCATTACTCAGCATAGAATACTGAGAAGCTAACACGCTATCATTATCAACAGAAACTTCTTCATTTGATTCTGCTAAATTGGCTAACATTTCAATTAAGTGTACATCATCTATATCCACTACAAATAAAATTATTCTTTATATAGTACCTATAAGAATATTTACTATTATAAATAAATTTATTCATTATCTATTGTTTCTACTTACAAACACTGACATCTATAGTTTTGTCCTGCGATAATGTTTGTATCGACGCATTAAATTTCTCAAAATTTAATGATTCATTGCTTAATATTATTTGCTCTTCATTCTTTTTATCTAGCAAGTTCAGTTTAAAATGATTCGACACATGCGAGGCATTAAGAGAATTACTTTCACCTTGAACTTCCAATGGGTAACGAAACGCTGACAATGTTGCCGATGTTGTTGTCATATCCGTCTTAACATAGAAATAAGTTATTTTAGATTTCTATTTAAATTCCAACTACATATTGTGTACCGACTTATCGTACCTGGGAAATAGTTTGCAATCTTCGCATTAATCTTTCTTCCTGATAAATATCATTATCGGATGGACTGTAAACTCTACTGTTCGCATTTGTATATAATAATTGTGATTCAGCTTGCTGTAAACCTTTGACATCTCTTCTATACTTTTCATTATTCCATATTGCTGCGATACCAGGATTCAAATCTAAACCATTTTCAAGTTCTTGTTTATTGAGTATTTCAGTTGCTCGTGCATCTACTTCCAATGTACATGTGCTTTGTCTAATAACAGATGAAGGAAGGTAGATCTGGGAATTATTAGAGTTCAAACAGGTTTCATTTTGAGAGTTGCTCTTGGATCCTGCTGCTATATGTTGTCTATACTTGACATCTTTTAAATTTATTAAGCTCATTCCATAGAGATTGTAATCTATCATAAATTGTAATATGAAAGGAATATGAGCTTCATGTGGTTGTAAATTTTGATTAAGTATCGCACCGTTCTATAACAATAGATTCATTATTATTCCTATGTAATATCTAATGTTAACAGATTAACTGGAAATGTAGAAATTATTTACTTGTAACAAATCAGCTGCTCGTTTAATCATAGACGGATTATAGAAATAGATTTTAAAAAATAAATGTTCCTTCTCGTGATAACCGTAGAATGGACTAAAACATATATGTTTTACACTGTATTAGTATTATAGATCAGAGCATTGATTTGGAAGTCTAAATTCATGTTTCGGTAACGAAACAAGTCCCCTTACATTCCAGAAGTTATGTGAATCTTATAGACATGTTGGGTTTTAGACATTGCTGATCCCAAAGATACATTAATTGCAGAATCCATTGCTGCAGCTAATCTGTATATAAAATTATCAATGTTCTTATCTATTGTACATGGTACATAAATATATGGAAATACACCATGTATATGGAGGCATGTTTTTAACCCTGAATAAAAAAGATAACTGTGAGATGGTTATTGTAAGATTGAATTGAAATAACACACTGTCACATTTATCCTCATAATTATTGAAAGATTCAATTGAAATAATGCTACTTACCCTTCGGAGTGGATCCAAATATTCTAATAATTGGGACATGCTTGATTTCTGTCCCACGAAAATCTGAAAATGTTATATCTAATCCAGACAGCGGAGCTGATTGGTAACTGTCTAATGTTACCAAATTAATAGAAAACATACTTAACCCCTGTAAATAGTGTTTACCAATATTTACATGATTAAAGTAAACATATGTTACGGAAAGTATTTATATTCTTGATTCTATGATAATACATTGTATTTTAGGTTAACGTTACAATTTTCATACCAAATTTTATAGACATATGATATATGTACGTTCTTTTCTCCACATATGTAAAGATTTCCATATACATCATTCGATCGCTATTTTCTACATAATACTGTGTGTATTTTTTAAACAAGACTAATCATTAAATGACCAGTATCAAATACAGACTTAATTAAGACTTCAGATAATC
Organism: Megalopta genalis; assembly: GCF_051020955.1. Classification (NCBI taxonomy): domain Eukaryota; kingdom Metazoa; phylum Arthropoda; class Insecta; order Hymenoptera; family Halictidae; genus Megalopta; species Megalopta genalis. Next base: position 16,323,734 of record NC_135017.1, read on the forward strand.
GTAAGTGATCCTAAGCAATTCTAATCCTAAGATTCCTAACTCTGTGTGGTTGTGGTCTGTTGTATCGTTCATGTGGTACATACATATGTGTATAATATAATAATACAATACGTACTTAAATGGTCATATACGGTATGTACATATACATATACGTAAATTGTAGCTTGTAACCTATCATTACCTTTCAATTACTAATTAACATATAGATTTTTTAAAGGAAAAATGATAAAGTTTCTATTGTATAATTGTAATGTAATTTTATTTCCTTAAATTTAATTGTTTTAAATACTTATTTGTTACATCTGCATCATTAACAATATAAATTATAGAAAAGTATGCACTTTATTTTGTGAGAACATAGAGGAGCTATACAGTGATAGTTTTACAAAACTTAGAAAAATATTGATGTACATACAATATGATTATCATATTAACATGTCTGTAAATTTTGTACAGATTACAATGGTTAGTAACATTAGGTATTTTTGTTTTCTGTCTCTCTTCTTATACAATTACTGCAATTTCTTAAATATTTTATAAAAGCAACATTATACAAAACAGTCTTCGGTTTTTGTATACAAATGTATAGATCAAATAGATTAATATATATATATATATAAAACTTTTGCATATATATAAATATATATCTGTTTTCAAATTTGAGATTCGCTTCCTTGGATCTAATTGTACAGAAAAATAGTTTTGCTTCTATATGGGATTAAATACAGGAACAACTAATTGTGTAATAATTTAAATGTGTCATGTCACAAAATTCAATTATTTTCTCCATAGAAAAGCTGATTGCATAATTGAAAAAACCTTTTCTTCTCTACAAACATGTTAAAATAATTAAAATACTTCATAAAAATGGATTGAGTTTACAATTTTTCATTTCAAGCAGGCAAGTTTAAAGAATGGTACATGAACTTTTCTCTCGAAAGGGATTAGACTTTTGAGATGAAAAACCCAACAGCAAACAATCTTCTTGCTCATGTTCGGTAATATATTTCATTATGTCTTCCACAGCTTTGCTCACTGTGATCCGTTTCAGAGCAGCTTCACGACGGAACTGCTCTGTAATTTGACGTTGTTGTTGTAGATTTGTGATCACCATATCCATAACAATTGCAGGCAATAAGAATTCCTACCAGATACCTGTAAAGTACGAGAGATTTACTTTATATTTCCTTGAATTATAAATAGTTATATATTTAGTTGAGTTATCAAAACTTGTCTGACAGGTTTTGTAATACCAACATTTGTTATTATTTATATAAGATATTATTATTACAATATATTATCAATATGCATGCGATCATATAAATTTCTTATTTGACTTTTATAATATTCAAGCACTATTTACCAGGTTAGTGATCGTAAATTAAGTAGTACGTAATTGTTATTGATTGCTATTTTTCTCGATATTTCTTACTGTTTATCAAAGTTTACAATGAGAGCCTATCCCTTAAAGCTGATTCTCATGGCAAAATATATTGTATGTATATGTGTAGACAGTGTATGCCAGCGAGAGTGAATATAGATGCATGAATCTCCGACCGCAGCTCGCTCTTTTAACGGAATAATAGGAGTAGAAATCGCTTTGCTCTGATTGGTTGACAATTCAATGCTAAGACAGGATTCACTGTAAATCGGATGCCCAGTAAAATAGTGGGGATACACGCGCTTGCTTAGAGGAGAAAAAAATGTGAAGAAGTTGATGTATCATTACAGTGGTAATCAACATTGTTACGTTGTACAGAAAGAGACATATGTGCTTATACAAAAACTCAAAGTTTTATATTCTATGGTCTACGATTTGTACATCTTGCATCTGCAGTCTTCTTTGCGCAACCATAAATGGTACGGTGCGCATGCGCGCCGAAAATGAATGTTGAAGTTGAAAGGCCGAGGTTTCGTTTCTGTCATCTGCAGAGGTGCTCTGTTGCTCTGTGATCATCTATGGTCTTTGAGTCTGTGGAGTACATGCATACTGTATATCAATTCTGAATCGCACGTGAGATCTTTCAATTTCAAGAAAAAAAATGGCTTTACATGTACCGAAGGCACCAGGCATAGCCCAAATGCTTAAAGAAGGAGCACGCGTAAGTTGTGAAAATCATTAGTAATATTTTATAATAGATAATTCGTATAACTTCGTTGCATGTTGTCAGGCCACGACGAAGTAATGTTTTTCCTTCGAAATAGAATAAACGTGACCTTTTATAGGCATAATACGTACATATTATAGCATTCATGTTACGTTAAAAAGATAATGTACTACTGGATAAACTAAACTTTTTTAGTTATTCATGTTTTCTGTTTTATTTGTTAATTCAGTTGTCTGTTACCGGTTTATAGTTTATAAGTTGTCAAGGTATATATATATATATATATATATATATATATATATATATATAGAGAGAGAGAGAGAGAGAGAGAGAGAGAACAGTTTAATATATTTTTTGTTTTTGTATTAGTATTTTTCAGGACTAGAAGAAGCTGTATATAGAAATATACAAGCTTGCCAGCTTTTTGCACAAACTGTAAGAACTGCGTATGGACCAAATGGCATGAATAAAATGGTCATTGATCATATAGAGAAATTATTTGTTACTAATGATGCAGCAACAATCATTAGTGCATTGGAGGTTGAACATCCAGCAGCTAAATTATTAGTTTTGGCATCGAAGATGCAAGAAGCAGAAGTTGGCGATGGTACAAATTTTGTTATAATCTTTGCTGGAGCACTTCTTGAAGCTGCAGAAGAATTACTTCGTTTGGTGAGATGCTTTGGTACTTATATTACGACGACTAATGTAATTATAAAATAATGTTACAACATAATTTGTTTTACAATAGGGCATCAATATATCTGAAATAGTCGAAGGGTACGAAGCATCATTGAAGAAAGCATTGGACATATTACCAACATTGGTTTGCCATGAAATACAAGATTATAGAGACAAGGAGAAAGTGAAAGTTGGAATCAAGACAGCTATTATGAGCAAACAATATGGAAACGAAGATGCGCTCGCTTCGCTTGTTACAAAAGCATGTGTATCTATCTTACCAGAAAAAACTACTTTTAACGTAGATAATGTACGCGTCTGTAAAATACTTGGTAGTGGTCTATCTAGTTCCGAAGTTGTTCAGGGAATGATATTCAAACGACAAGTAGAAGGAAACGTTATGAAAAAAGATAATGCTAAAATTGCTGTTTATACCTGTGCTGTGGATGTTATGCAAACTGAAACAAAAGGAACCGTATTGATAAAATCGGCAGACGAATTGATGAAATTTTCTCGAGGAGAGGAATCTCTGCTAGAAAGTCAAATAAAAGCAATCGTCGACAGTGGAGCTACAGTGATAGTGTCTGGAGGAAAATTTGGTGACATGGCTTTACACTATATGGAAGTATATAACTTAATGGCTGTCCGTATACCTAGCAAATTTGATCTTAGAAGATTATGTAAAAGTGTTGGGTCCACCGCACTTCCAAAATTGGTAAATATAATTTCGTTCTGTATATTTCTTTGTTTTACATGCAAACAATTCTTCTATCAATTGTCTTTGTGTTAAGGTTCCACCGTCGAAACAAGAGTTAGGATTCGCTGATTCCGTTTGCATCGATGAAATAGGAGATACCATTGTAGTAAAATTTATGATAAATGGCAAGGAGAGTCGTATTAGTACCGTGATCATTCGCGGATCTACCGACAACTACATGGATGATATCGAGAGAGCGATTGATGATGGAGTAAATACATTTAAGGGAATAACGAGGGATGGAAGATTCCTTCCTGGTGCAGGAGCTACCGAGATTGAACTAGCATCGCAACTTGTCACCTACGCGGATACTTTACCTGGTTTAGAACAATACGCAGCACGTAGATTTGCAACTGCTTTAGAAGTATTCCCGAAAACCTTAGCAGAGAACAGCGGTAGTCATGCTTCTGAATTGTTGTCGAAACTTTACGCAGCGCATAAAGAGGGCAAGAAAAATTATGGTTTCGATATTAACGTACGTGTTTTTGATCATCTCGTTTCAATATACTTCATTTTGCAGCATTCTCCGTTAATAAATGTATATTTATTTTTAGGAAAAGGGTACAGAACTTATCGATGCTGCGGAAGCTGAAATTTTAGACCTATTCTTAATGAAACAATGGGGTTTGAAATACGCCGTTGATGTTGCATGTACTGTTCTCAAAGTAGATCAGATTATAATGGCAAAACGTGCTGGAGGTCCCAAAGTACCGGGTGGCGGTATTCGCGACGACGACGAGTGATAATATATATAAAAATTCAATTCTTAACCCTTCTGTTTAAACGTATAACGTTGCATTTCCATTGGCTTTGAGTACGTTTTGCTTAAATGTTATGCGAGAAAAATATTTGTAAAAACGTTCAATATAGAGTATACTACTCTACGTAATATTATATGCTTTATATATTTTTCAATGAAAACACATACCAATTCATAAATTAAATTGAAATAGACATTTTATACTTTAACAAATATATAAATACATTCACACAATTCCGATATATTTAATAAAATCTACTAATTATATAATACTAATTTTCTTTTAATTTCCTTGTATGAAATGAACGTTCTTAATAAGAGATGAGTCCACATTGAATATGTATTTAAGGATATTTTACATATTTAACTACGTTATAGCATGTTTGAAATTGAGGTTAAGGACGGATGGTTATACATTTTTGATACTACTAGGTGTACATACCAGAATAATCAACTGCGTTTCGAAGTTTTTATTATACAATTAAGTATGTTACACAGAATTAAAGAAAAAGTGTGATTGTGAGGTTGTGTATACATTAAAGATTGAGTAGTTGATAGAGATATTAAAAAAGCAAGATATAATTCTTATCTAGCTGTATGATAGTGACTTACTATATATTTGAAAGAGATAAAGCAACTTATATAAGTATTGCTTCTACAAAATAATACTGTTTTTGTTGTACATTCACAGTTGTGAAACTTTGAAAAGAAAGTATACATCAACATGAGTCTTAAGTTTGCTAGCAACTTGTCTTTCATGTTTAACGAAACATCATCTATCAAGGAAAGATACAAATTAGCTAAAGATGCTGGTTTTAAAGCTGTGGAAAGTGGTTTCCCTCTTAACTTCCCTATTAAAGATATATTAGAGGCTAAAAGAAGTGCTGATGTGGAACAAATTCTCATAAATGTTTATACAGGTATACACAAGTTATGATTAATGTAAGGGAAAGTATTCTGAAAATGATATTCATAAAGATCTTATTAAGAAATTTTTATTGTAATAGGTGATACGTCAAAAGGAGAATTAGGATACGCTGCAATTCCTGGACAGGAAGAGAATTTCAAGAAGAGCATTAACACAACAATAGAATATGCAAAAGCATTGAACTGCAAAAAGTAACAAAATTTTATTTATACTAAGCAAAAATAATCACAATGTTCCACTATATATATTTTTGACTTCTAATTTATTTTCTGCTTAACTCCGTCAGAATTCATGTAATGTCTGGTAATGTGAATAAGCCAACATCCGCTAACGACAACGCCTACGAAAACAATCTTTTATATGCAGTCGAGAAATTTAAAACAGAAGAAATTGTGGGTCTTGTTGAACCTATTAGTAGCGCTGCTGCTCCAAATTATTACATGAATAGTTTTGAAAAAGGTATGTATGTATGATTATATGTATAATAAAAAGGTGCCTAAAATAATAATGAAGATCCTTCTATTGTTAATATAAAAGTTTTATTCAGGTTTAAACATAGTGAAGAAGATAAATAGCCCGAATTTAAAGTTACTACTCGATGTTTTTCACCTGCAACAGATTTCTGGAAGCATTACGAAAACTATTAAAGAATTAATGCCTTACATAGGTATATGTTTATTTGAAAATTTTTAAATAATCGAGTCTTAAATAAATGGTTCTTGTATAAATCATTCAATCTTTCATTTTCGTTTCTTTTATCTGCAGGCCATGTACAAATCGCTCAAGTACCAGATAGAAACGAGCCTGACACACCTGGGGAAATAAACTACAAATACGTACTTTCTATCTTAGAAATGGAAGGGTACAATGGATATGTTGGATTGGAATATCGTCCAAAATCATCTTCGGTCAAAGGATTGAGTTGGATACAGAAATATGGTTACAAATTGTAACAACATTGCATAAAATAGTACAGTTATTATTCTTGAACGTCGCATGGATAAAGAAGACAAAATATTTTACGAACTTTATCCGTGTTTCAAGATACACCATATTTTTACAATTTAATTTTCATTATAAACATTATATACATAGGAAACAAAAAATCAAGTAAACCTATTTTATATATAAATATAATTTTATGTATTGTTCTTGTAGCGATATACATTTTATTGTTCTCGTAATATTAAATAAAAGAAATGCTTTATACTAATTAATATAATATATTGTCGCATTAATTAAGTTATACTTTTTTTATTTATATACGAGACAAAAAAACAGTTCATAATGATAGTTTTAATACTTAAAATACAATTTCTTTTATATACCTCAGTTGTGTTATTCAGTAAGCTTACATAGTTTGTTCTTCACTTAATAACTGCGTGCGAAAAAATAAACATTGACTATTCCATTTCGTATCATATCGTAAGGTTTGTAAAACGGTTGTTTGTATTTTTAATTATCTTAAAAAACACAGAGACTAATATATGTTTCTAGTAAACTAGAAACTTGTCAATTGAATCCCTGCCTTATTAAAATCACACATACAAAAGAATTATCAATAAAGCATTTATAATGAAGAATAATTTCAAATAAAATAATCCGTAAATAGTTTTCGATATATGTATGCGAAATGGGAAGTAGTATTTTAATACAATTCTATGCAGTTCTTTAGCACTTTGACAATTAAACAATTATTTTAATGAATGACTATTTAATGTTCATTAAAATCTTATCTGTGTACTATACATGTTTATAACATTCACGGCAGTAATTTCTTTGAAATATAATTTACATTTATCATCACATCAATTTCTCATTTTTTACATTTTAGTGAGAAATAATTTTTTAATAGCAACTTATTAGCATTTAAAAACAAAGTCAATGTAACGTTGATGACAACTTTGCTATCGATAACATGGTATATTCCCGTTGAAAAATTTTCACAAATCATTTTGCATTTTAATTACTGTAATAATATTCTCATTAATATACCTATGTATATATGCGCGCGTATAGAATATTATGAATAAAACTATCAAACTTTGAATTTAGTAATACCTACTGCAGTCTTTGCATTAATCTTTAGCAGTTACACATTAAATCGTTTTGAGAAAATTAAATTAAGGAGCAAATTTGTAGCTTGTCAACTAGGATAATCGTTTGCCCGGCCGTAATGTTTTGTATATAGAATTTAGGCACAAGCAAATGTGATAACTGCGAAAGATTCATGTTAAAACTTTCAGAACAGTTTCTGCTACAACAAAGAGTTGTTTACAATAAAGATGAAGGAAATTTATCTGCTGTATCAAACAATTTCGGTTGTATCCACCAGAGGTTGAATTGCATCTGCGGCAAAACCTATTACAGCAGTGCTGTAAAATATTTGAAATGCGTTTAATAAAACTGAAGATGATCAATGAAAAATGTTCAAGTCTTATTAAATCAATGATTGTGATTTTAGGGACATAGAAATGTGTAATGATAATATTTTACATTTCTTTCATATAAAAAAAAGAAAAAAATAATAGCATTGAATGTTAGTGTTCAAAAACTATACAAACATAAAGGCATGCGACAATACAAAACTGAATCTGATTATGATTAGGATTTTAGGGTGTCTTATACAAATGAAATGAAATAGTTTCGAGTTTATATTAAAAATAGTATTACTAAATATTTTCAATGCCCTTTTTGTAAAGAATTTTATTGCTTTGAATTTGACTTTTATACATGTGGGAATATAATGCCTTTCAATTATGTGCACCAAAGTCATTTAAAAATCAATGTGGAAATGTTTTGGAGTACCGAGTCAGTGATAAGATAAAGACTTAGCATTATCTTATTCGAAGAGCTAAAATTGTAGATTCGTGTACCAACGTTCTATGGTTGATAGTAGATCTGAGATTTCATGTAATTACATGAGTACATAACTGTGCATTTATGCCATACTTTCGTGTGGATATGAAGCTGTGATACTGTGATTCGAATCAGTTATGTCCAAAAGATAAATATAATTTACAAAAAGCGTTATTTCGATTAAATATGCTTATTTCCTATAATGAATCAGCCATCATAATATTACAATATCTGCTTCTTGTCTTTAAAAACTACAAAAAATATAAAATTATTGTATTATGATTTGTGTCAAAATGTAATTAGAATTAGAATTAGAACGTTAAATTTAATATATGTATAAATGTGTGCATTAGACCTTTAAAGTTAATCTCATACATTGAAACATGCGTAACTAGACAAACAATAGGAAATGAAAATCATGCACAGCAATCAATTCTAAAAAAAGAAAAAAAAAGAAGAAAAATCGTGAATAAATCAAGTTTTAATTATGCAGAATTAAGTTATTCATGTTTTGTAAGTACACGACCTTTACCTTTTTCATAAATTACAGTTTCAATACACATTGGACAGTGGTATTGATAGACATGATGTCTATCGTGTACAATATTTTGTATATATCCTGTACATTGACCATTGACAGACACATAAGTGAGAAATTTAATAATATTTATTAATATATGATTCGTACAATCTTTAATAGAATTCATTAGACATAATTCTCTTATGTTTACATTAAGTACTGTAAAAATGTACATACTAAATTAGACATTAGTCTAATTTTAAATGAGGAATCACATTAAAACAGTATATGTTATTTTGTAAGAAAAATTTCTGTGATGGAAATTATATTATACTTACTTAATGTAAAAGTTCATAATAAACCGTTCAATTATTAATATTAATAATCAAGTATTTCACGCTGTTAAGAAAGTACAATTATTACAATTATTAGCTAATTCAAATTTTTAGCTAATTAATTTTTCATGTGTTCCATAAATTTATGACACGTAAAATAATAGGCCTAATTTTAATAGTAACTGCAAACTTATACCTACAATAATAATATACTTCTATTGAATCCATAGAGATAATATAGAATAAAAAGATTGTATTAATGATAACCAACATAATTATATGTCTCTTAGCTCGTGTATATAGAACATTTCAGAAACTCTGTTACAAAGTAATACTTTTTAATAATATTACCAGAACACCTTGTATAATGTTAAAAATGTTTTAGAATGATTTCTAGCTGTTGTTTCATAGGACAATAATAACAACTTACTAAGGTAAAGAAGGATGGTGTAACATTTAAGCTTGTGTGAATGTGTAGAAGTATTCACAGCACTGAACCTATAATTTTTTATGAATACAATATAGACAGAGTAACTGCAGCTAAACAAGCTTTGTATTACGAATACTGTAGCATGTACTTGGACACTGTAGGTAGTAGACTAATCGCACAGCTTCGATATAGGGATTCAGACTACACAATACCTGCTTGCGACCCATAGGGAGGTGGAGAGTCAAGCTCGGTCTCATCACCCCACTGTTGGGCAGTATGTCCCAACAGAGTATGTGTGTCTTCATTGCACAGCCGTTCAGGAAAGTTTACCCCATCGCCAAAACTGTAACCCACACCCTACCTTCTACTTGATGTTATCCCACATGTACTCAGAGATAGCGTAACTACTTGTTTTTAGTAGCACTTTTCAACTAGAAATTTCGATCATTGAACGCATAGATTCTCATAAGATCGTTTTACGATGTATAATTTAAAAAACTGCTAAGTAAAAATAGTTACGCCACTTCTAACAAGTTATCATGTATCAGCCTGTAAGAACCAGATGCACAATACCTCTTAAAATTGTAAGAAATTTTTAATCATAATTGATCAATGTACAATACGATGCATCTACCTAAAAAAAGAAAGAACACGTGCACTGTTTAAATATCAATTTAGAATTAAGCTAATATCTATGTTTAAATTGTTTCAGATAAAAAATTTAATTTTATTGAGAATGGAACAATGAATATTATATATATATATATATGAAACATATGTGTCGAATATATATACTGTACAGAATCGAAACAGGAATAACAGTATTTTTGAACACAACACAGGGATTATGTTTTTCAATGTATTGTCGCAAGTTAGGCTTATATTGACTAAAGTTTTAAGATAGTTCAAAAACATATTTTAAAAAATAAGAAAGCATATATCAGCTAACAACAGATATATCGACAAGAGGCTTAAACCGAACATACAGTTATAGTGCAGAAGTCATAATTTCGTTAGTCTTCCATTGTCACAAATACAAATATCAATGTTAGCAATAATCAAATAAAATTAATAAGTGTAATAACTACCCTTTACAATACCACTATATGTAGACTAGAAAAAAATGAAGACACAATAGAAATGAACAATCGCATGCATTTAGGAAGCAACATGTATGCATCTTCATTACTTTGGAACTCCGTGTAAGTGTAAAATAAACGAGAAACGAAAATCTTTGAAACGAGAGATGATATTCTTTTAAAAATTGAACGTATGGATCTGACGATAAGAAAAACAAAATTATGAAGAAAATGTTTCGTTTCAAATGAGTATGTACATAGACAATTTATATTACCACTCGTACGTTTAAACTATGAACTGCCTTTCAATCAATGATACTAATGAGTTCCATAGTAAAGGTTATTATAACTATTAACTGGAGATTTTACACTTCTATAATGCTGACCTGTTTCGAGTACTGCCCATGGAGTCGTAAGTATTGGGTGGGCCTTGATGTTGCGCGCGTACTGCATACGTGACACCATTTCCAAGACTAGAACACATTCAACGCACCCATCGCGATTTAACTAATTCATACAATTACTATTAGACATAGTAATGTGATAAATCAATTAAAATATTGGAAACTCTTAGTACTCTGTTAATTTTCTTTTCCTAGTTTGATGTCAAACGAAACAAGATGTTCATTTTTACATATAATTTTGATTTTGAAGGCAGTTTATAAATTTGTATATGATATTTACAGAACAATGACATTGTTTTAACATTTGACTTTACCATTTTCTTCATTTCATATCTTATCTGTGAAATGAAAACTTATTTGTGAAGTTGTACTACACATCTACACAGATCAGTGCATACATAGAAAAAAAATACAATATGTTGAATAACACTACAGGCTCAATATATCTTCATAAGAGGTTCTAACTTTCTACACATGATCGTATTTAGTATTGGAAAATTCAAATTTGTTCTGAAACACTCAATATCTAACATCCATCACTTTATACTAGATTCTACTTTGTATATAAATGATTTATCGAAAGTACAAAAGAAGAATGTATGTATGAAAGTTACATAGTACAAGGAGCCAAACGTTTCGAAGTGCACAGGGTGTTTCCTTTAACGCGACGCACGATTTTTCATCCACTTGCAGCCTGTCTGACAAAATAACATTTAGAACAAAAGTTGCAGGGTATGGAGTGTACAATAGGGACGTCGAGATTCGGGATTTTAAAACACATGTGTCCCTCAGGAAACCATGTAACTTTCGTTCTAAACAGTTTTTCGTCGAACGAGTAATTCCCGTGTTATATGAAGTCGTCATGTTACGAGACTCACCCTGTATATACATATATGTTTTTTTATGTATACAGATGTATATATATATATATATATATATATATATATATATATATATATATATATATATATATATATACAATCCATATTTATTATATAATGAATACATTATCATGTAGGAAACAAACATAAATTGTAAGTACTGAAAGTAGCGCATTAATTTTTCATATTGTGCAAATGGTTCACAGTTTAATCTTAAAAATTCTATAAATATCATTCTAATGAAAACACTGTATCATAAAATACAACATTGATATCACGATCGAAGAACATACCTAGTAAAAACAGGAAGGAACCACAGTCTAGGATTATCGCCAAACACTTCTTGAAAATTTTTATATTTTCCAAGACTAAAACCATCTTTGTCCTTTCCTGTGCGGAACATGGGTGGAGTAAATGCCTCTGCAAATATATCATTAGAAACAATCTAAATATTGTCGTATGTCGTATGTAAGATATGCAAATTATTTTTTTATATTCAGAAATCTTTAGTTACCTAATGTTGATCTGTTACGTAAAACCAGATAACAATGGTACAGGAAAAGAGAATTTAGGCTAACTGTGAACATCAATGCCACAAAGAATAAGAAGAAGAGTTGAAATCTACTCATTCCTTCCAATTCTCCCTATAGAAGAAATGCTTGTATCATAATGGGAATGAAATCCCAACTTGAAATACATTACAGATTTAAGTTGTTTGTATAAAAGTTCCTTTTTGTACTTACTTTGCAAAAACGTATAAAATACTGTAAAGATGTAGCCGTAATGAATAAAGAATAAAGAAAAGCATATGCCAGAAACAACATGAAGAACTTGTAGTTATGAAAGCCTACACAGTTGTTTACCCATGGACAATGGTGATCCATTTTTAAAACACATGTCCTGCACACATTGCAATGGTGTGCTCGATCAGGCTTAATCAACTGACATTTCTCGCAGAAACGTATTACTAGAAAAGAAATATTTGTAATGCATTAACAATGAATTACATGTTCGTGCAACGGCACAACCATTGATTCTAAGTAGATAGTATATACAGAATAAGTTTGGTTAAGGCTATGTACTGAATATACCTCCTTTGATGGTAAGATTTGTGACTGGAAGATCTTGTGCAAATCTTTCTAAAATTTGTCTGCGCGCTTCCTCTGTTTCGGCTTGTTGAAATTTTTCCATTTCTATATCTGGTATTCTAAACTGTATATAACATTATATTTATTATTGTAGTTATGTTTGTATAACAGAAGCTATCAGAGAATTAAAATTTTACCTTATCTGGTACTATTAGTAAATCTGTAAATACAGTTTGCCAGTAAGACCACAGAAACATTAAAAATACGGCATGATAAAAAATCAGGTAAAACGCTGTCAACAAACAAACATAACATAATTTATTATTTCATCCGCACAACTTTTTATTCGCGTAAAAACAAGATTATTATCCATTTATACTAATTAAAATTGACATACCTTTTTGAACATAATTATCTATTGTATCTAAAAGAAGATAAAAATAATTAATAGCAATATATATGCAATATAAAATATAATATACGCACAGAATTATATAAATCTAAAAATGTATTAAAAACAAGTAGTCTAAACATTATCTCCAATAGAATCTATTATATTTCTCTCGTATGATAAACAGTTTTTACTCTGCTTAACAAACAGAACTAGTAGAAGACTACACAATCGCATTTCTAACACTTTCTTTTTGTATAAAAGATTTAAATACCTAATAAAAATTACTTTCAATAGTTAGTCGTCGCATTTCTTTTTTTGCGAACAAATTGAAAAATTCGTATATTTATGTCAGAAATTTTTATTAATTAAACATACATAATATGTTTGCTAGCTATGTATGAATTTGGATGTAAATCTAAACGTAAAATACTGTTTAATCAGTTTCATCTTTAATCATTGGAATGTGTATGTAATACGTATCAATCGAACAACATGATATTCGATCGAGGGAAGTTCTAGTGTAGAGTTCACTCCGAGTCGAAAAACTTTTCTTTCCGAGAGCATCGGCTTTATACATATATTATTCGTTGTAAACAAAGAACAAGATATAACATAAATTTGTTGAAGAAGACAGCCACTTTCATTATAATAAAGGAAATTTAACTGTTATTAAACATTGAATGATAGAATATCGTGTGGAACGTTAGAATTCAAGGGATAATACTTACAAAAACATAATTCCACCACATAAGCGTAATAAGACCATACGATAACCGTCAAAATGAAAATAACTGGTATACAGGTGACGGTCTTCATAAACCACCAACAAGACCCGTCCTGCTTTCCCATGCTGTCAACCGTCTTGCAGATATGCATTTGTGCACGAAATTATTTCCCGTTTACGTATACATTATTTTTTTTATAATCAACACCGTGCACCGTCGCGGACACCTTGCACGAAAGGCGTACATGTAATCCGACATCCGATCAGAGTGCAAGCATGAATGCGGGAGTGCGAGCCATTGTACACTGATTCACTTGATTCGTTTTACCCTAGAAATTTCTTTAAAATCCCCAGGACGGCTCGAAGTTCTCACTGTACGTATGTAATGTAGAGCTGCGCCTTCGCAAGATAGTGAATCAAAACTAATTAATTTAAGAATTTCAGCATACATATACATATATATGTATGTGTACAATACTTATTATGTACTTGATACTAATTGTAAACGACAGATCAAAACTTCCCCCCCCTTTCCATCAAAATTTACACAATTCAAATAAACCGCCACATCACTAGGCAACGACTTTAGAATAGGCGTTCGTTCGTTTTACATACATATTATAAAATTATATATTTTATATTTCCAAAGTCTTCAATTTGTTAGTTTCATATACGATTATATTGGGAAACGAATTTTAATCACTAAAGAAACAATTGTATTAAAGAACGAGCTTTCGAAAAGGGGTTTATTACACTAAAGTGTTATTATTCGTGGTAAAAAGTTTATTGTTATACTAGTTTACAAATGCACGAAATTTGTGTTTCAGTTGTAAACAGTTGCCTAAAAATTTAATAGTTTTTAATCTTGATTGCTATAGTCACATATATTATTTTATTATATGTAAAATATTTACAGGAATCATTAAATAGAATACTTTGCTACCTCAACTTCTTTCATTTCCGGTTTAAGTATAGAACGAACGTAGCAAGTGCTAAAACAATTCTGTGAATTTTCATTTGGAAATATAGCGTTCAAAACATTGATAAAAATGAATATATCTTGACAAAATATAGAATTTAAATGACGTTCATATTTGAAATTAACTGTATTCATCGATGAAATCGATGTTAAAGATTACACATTTATGATTTTCACATGTAATACTGAAAGAAATCTAATAAATTAGTCATTACACTCAGTATGCTCTAAATACGTATGTAATTCCAAGGTTCTAATGTTTATTATTCAAATATTTGTTTTTAGAAATTAAAAGTTTTCCAAGTTTTACGAAGGGAGTCCCCTATGTTTTCTTTTAATTCTTGCATAGGGACCAATATCTGGGTCCATAACAAAATCATATAATACTGACGTCCACGAATCGTGGTGTGGTAAATTATCATAAAATTCGGAAGCTATTTTTTTTACCTGGAACAAACCCAAAATGGATATAAAATTCAAGGAATGTTTTTCATTAAACATATTTTCAATTAATCATTTTGCAACAAATAAGAACATATTTGCCTCTGGTAATCTTGAACCAGGAACAGCTGGAAAATCATGGTGTTCATTATGATATCCAACATTAAATGTAATCCAATTTAATGGACCATAGTAACTGTACGTCTCGAAGCCTTTCCTGTACATGTAATGTTCCGATATGAAATGACCAGCTACAGGATGTAGACCCATTGCCAATGCTGATCCAGAAAGTAAATATACTAAGGCTTTTCCACCTGTATGATTTATTATGAACTTTTACTGTACTGGTTAAATTTTATTTAAAAATAGATTCTATGCTTACCAAATAAATACCATATTGCCCCATCGAACACGAGCTGTATCACTAAATTAATGTATTCCAGATCTGTAGGCAATAATGGGTAAACAACGAGTGGTCTAAATGCATAAAAAAATGGCTGTAAAAGTACCCAACAGAATTTTCCAAATGTTGTACAAAATAACTTGGCTTCCACTAATGTTGGCAAATCAGTATCTAATACTTCATCTCCTTGATACTATAAATAACATTATTAGATTAATTATTAACTTAACATTTACATCATTATAAATAGCACGCGTGTCGCTTTTATACTCACACGGTGGTGTATAAGATGATACTTCTTAAAACTAACAGAAATTGGTATACCTATAGGTAAATTTGCAAAATATCCAAATAATCTATTTGCCATAGGTCTACAATGCCCAAAGGCAAGATTATGTGCTATTTCATGTATTGCTGAAATATAATTATATATATTAAGGATGTACAAAGTAGAAAGTTTAGATACTTTTTACAAAAAATGATATTACATTTAATTTACAACGATGTATAATGATTAAAGCTTACATATATCTTAGAAATGTGCATACTATTTCCTTAACAAGCTATACTAGTAGTAGTCACAAGGTACAATCGCCGCTGATTAGATTAGCGATGCTCGTATTAACTTAGGTGAAACATATACATACCTAACATCAAAGAATGATTAATTACTCCTCCAAAACAATATGCCACTAGAAAGATCATTGGATAATTTGAATCCTTTATAAAATACAAGGATACGAATTGAATTAAAACCAATCCTGTGACTATCCATTTGAACATAGGATCATATCCAAACAGTTTTTTTATTTGTGGATATTTTTCTAAAATAAAATGAGAATAATTGTTATCATATATTATTGTCGTTTATCTCGTATGCAAGTAAAGTTAATTGAATCATACAAACGCGTACTTTTATATATTATTATCGAGACGAAGATAAGTACAATTTACGATAAAAGTGTCAAATATAATCATTTTTCACGTACCCAAAATTATTTTGCGACGCGATGCATGCGGCTCTTCCGTGTAAACCCATTCGAAATCGGTTCTTGAAACGTGTTGACCCATTCTGCAACGTATCCCTAAACTTTATTTAATTTTTGCTTAGTAGTGACAAAAATCAAAACCAATTTATAATATACATTTATGTTACTTACATTAATGCTAGCAACCACTAGCAACTATGCCAAAACTGAGAATCTTTCATTACCCGGCGAATTCGTCAATCTGAATCTGAATGTACATATATATGTATTAATCACCGCAAGTTCAGATTACAGCACGATACGTGTCAAGTGGCGTACATATGTATGCATTGTACTATGTACATATTGTATAAGGTGCATTTATGTATGTGTATATATATATATATATACATTTATGTATGTAAAATTTAAATAATAATTTATATTATAAAAATTTGGTCGCTTTATTTTAACGGACGTCTAAAAATATAATAATCTTTCTTCCTAGTTTCTACTTGTATTGCTCTGTACATACTCCTGCACGCTTTTTCTACTCCCTAAGCTGGCGCGCACATCCCCACCATTTTGCTGCGCATCTAATTCGCAGTGGATTGCCTATTACCAACAATTATAAAAACGAGCTCTTCTCAAATTGTCCAATTTTGTTTACAAGTTGAAGGAAAATTAGTAAGTATTTACCGTAAACCTTATATGATAAATATGTATATACTTTAATGGCTTTGCCCTAAATCTGTTTATCTTTTTTACTCCTCAGAAAAATATTTATTTTGGATAGGTCATCAACTATTAACAGACCATGATGGACATAGAGCAATGTATTACATATCCATGTAATTTGCAAATGTATATTGTACCACCTACTGGGAAGATTAGATCAGAAGAGTTACGAGAATGGTGTATTGATAGAGTAAGAGGTAAGATAAAAGAAACAATTTGAAAATATATAATATATATACACATGATAAAAATCAATAGATCTTGTTAAACATAATAAATACACTACACATTTTTGAAAATTCTGTAGCTGTTTATTTCTTTTATTCGTTTATAAGAGATTTGTACCTTAACAAGAATATGTTTTTATTTTATAGTTCTAAAATTAGTAGAGGAAATATTAATGAAAAATTATAAAAAAACACCTGTGCAATGTGCAGAAACTTTAATACATGAATTGGAAAATAATGGTATCCACGAATTTGCAAATCTCATAAATATTCATAATTATTCCCACAGTGGAGTAGAACATTTTGTAAGATACGATTGCGCATCACATTTTATACTTAGATCCGCATTTTCATTTGAGCAAAATAAGAAAAAATGGTTTGTCAAATACGAAACCAAGTTATTTGCTTGGCGACTTTCCTTCTTAGATAAAGATAATGTAAAAATGCTGCTTGATCTCAGTAATCTTCAATATTCCATTGTTAGTATTAAGTGTAGACATACTGTAAATATCATATAAATGTTGTATCAATTTTCTATATTTATTGACCTTTTTTATTCTATCGTAGGTGAGTTCAGAAGAAATAGAACAAATAAAAGATGATTTAATTCTGTCATCTGTTGAAAATGTCGCTAATATAAAATTTTATAAAACTTCTTTTAATAATGTAATAAGAGCAGTTAAAAAGCGACATGTATATATAAAAAATGGCATCGCTTATGTACCAGAAACAAAAATGTTTTGGCTAATTATACCTGCGTTTAATAAAACATTAATTAATGGATTTGCCGTAAGTTTAGAGCAATAATAGCATAGTGACACGAACTTAGAATTATATATACCTACTATATTTTTGATAAAATATATATTATTTTAGAATGCACGAGTAGTTGCATCAAATACTTATGGAAACCTTAAAATAACAGAAATTTTAGGTACGTTATCAAGTCTTATTAAAACTCGATCGTTCAAGTGCAATTACCACAATGATGTCCCTATCGATCAATTGGACGAGGTATGTTCACGATCTCAATAGACTTATTGAAATAAGGTATTTGTAATTAAAAACATATTTAAGATTAATATGTTACTTTAAAATTTAACTAGTTATCGAGGACATCTTATCCGTTATGTATGAGATTACTACACGAAGCACTAAGAACAAAGCATCATCTCACAAATGGTGGTAGAGTTCAATATTGTTTATTTCTTAAAGGAATTGGTCTTAGCCTTAACAATGCAATACAGTTTTGGAAAGATGAATTTACCAAAACAGTTGATGAAAGAACTTTCGAACGAGAATATAAATATTATATTAAGCACTTGTATGGAGAAGTAGGCAGACGTGCGAAATATGAACCATCTCCTTGTTTTAAAATATTCAAGGCTGAAGTTGGTCTAAAAGACAATCATGGTTGTCCATATAAACATATGGAATTACATATCCTTAAAAGTACCCTTACTAAATGTGGACTAATTCGATCAGGTTATCAACACTTTAAACGATTATGAAAAAGAAATAACAATATATAATAGAAAATGATTAATCTTGTGAATCAATTCACTGTCTTAGTTAATATTAATATATCCATTTACGTAATAGATAATTAAAAAACTTATGACTATTTCAGATATAAACTCAATAGTGGAACTTTCAAAAGATGGTCATTATTTGCAAGCATGTAAAAGATATTATGAAGCTAAGGATTTGTGTATTATAGGAAACACTATTGATCATCCAAATGAGTTTTTTGAATATAGTCGTAAAAATATTCAAACTGAGTGCCCAGGTAAGTTTTTCACTTAAACAATTAAGTTTTAAAACATTCTTTAAAAACTTTCTATATATATATTGATTATTTTAGATGTGGAAGACTAAAACGAAATCTTATACACATGTAATATACACAACGTAAAAAAATATCGATTTCATTCCAAAATAATTTTATCCAAGTCGATATATGTACTCAACAAAAATGTTTACACGACTACCCCTCTGTTTATGTTCGTTATATATATGCAGACTGCTGTTAATACTTATAAGTATTAACAATGTTGGCAGTATTTACAAGATTCAAGGTTTTGTTAAGTTACTAAATACAGATCTAATTATTATTAGATGATCTGAAATATAGGATCACCATAAGTGTATGGTGAAAAAATAATTTCATTTGTAATACAATAAAGAAGTTGTAATTATAGAAAAATTAACAATTATTACAGACGGTATTGTCCCAAGTTACAAAGAGATAAATTTGTTTAATGGATAGTGCTGTACTTCTATTAACTAATTCAAAGAGAATTGTATCACATAATTCTCTGAACGGACATCTTGATAAAAGACCATCTGTTTCACAAAATGTACAGATATTCTTCTATGCCTGCGAAGTGATGATATCGTTATCCTTCCCGTACATTTTGTATCATTTGTAAAAATTGTATAAAGACAAGTATTTCAAACTAAGTTTTCTATAAGATGCAATTATAACTATTTATGTGTAATATTCCTTGAATTATATTAGATTAGGACCAATCATCAGTTCGTCATAACGTATATCTCAACATGAATATGAATGGTGTACACCGCATGTACATACAATGAATTCTACGCGTATGTATATCCAACGTCTATGGCGGCGCGTAGATTAGCAGAGGCCTCCAACTTTTGTGAACTTCTAAAAAAGGTATCTTGTTTATACAAAATAAAGTATCAGGTCTCAGGAATTTCAGAGGTATTTAATATTGTTGAACGTGAAAATGGTTAGAGTGAATCGATCGCTTCGCTCGCTCCAAAAATAATAAGCTAACCCAGGCCAGTTGCAGTTATATGTATATGTACTAGCAAATTTGAAAATGATACGCCATAGATTTTAAAGCCGGTGCCGTTCCTACGTTATCGACTGCTGGACTTGAGATAACAGACCACTGAGGTGACGCGATAGGCGGAATAAATTACCATAGCGAAGATATATACATGTACAATTAATAACACTGGATGGGCGTCTATCAATGTGTTAGCGATGTCTATATACGCTGTTTTCAGTGTACAGCATTATGTAAAAGTTTTTGGTGAATACCTTGGAAATTACCGAAGCTAATACGTTTTATATATGGAGTCCTTCCCCCTCCCCCCCCCCCCCACACACAAATGCCATCATGATCGGCGTCAGATCTCTTTCGAAATTACATACAGCCAGAAATTTTATTTATTCCGTATTGCATACTATGTATCTTTTTTAAATTTTAGTTATTACTACTCATGCGCTCAGCCCCATGGTACAATTGAGACGAGTCTTCATTTTATGGTACAAATCAGGCTACACCGAGCCACTGAGCTGATCTGTCCTCTAAGAAATTGTGTCATTTTGTCCTCTCTACAGATCCTGAAAATCTATGCCCGAATGGTTTAGCTTTCGACTTTTTTTTGTTTTCGTGCAAAGTGAATATGTCAAAGACTGTGGCGATACTGGCGATATGCAGTTAGCGTTAAACTGAAATCAATTGCAATTGTGAATTGTAGGCGCAGATATCAATGAATCGTTATGAATTATTAATATCCAAGTGATCATAGTTGGATCCACGACATGGCATCTCGTAGGTGAGGCACGTTTTTATAGTTGCATAAAAGAACATGTAATTATCATAATCGACGGTCGTTCGCTAAACAGGTCCACTTATTAATTACTCTTAGTTGCGGATTAATGAAATTTGATGGTGCGAGGTACGCATTTGAGTTGTTGGATTATTTATCGCTGATGAATGAATTTTTAATGTCCAAACACGGACGAAATAATATACCAGTTGACACATTTATATTATATATATATATATATATATATATATATATATATATATATATATATATTCGTCACAGATATTTCCAGACAAAAATATTCTCTCTTTATTCTACATGATTATTTGTATGCATTTTCGTAGTCTATAATCATATGATTTTTACACAGTATTTATATCGTGTTTTGTAGAATGAATTCTCTTGTACATATATGCTTAAATTTTTATTATTATTTGCACAAGATGATCGAAATTATTGTAATCGATAATTTAAATATGTTTTAAAAATGTTTTCCATTATGTCTTCTAATAGGAATAATTATTTCATTGTAGCACTTTTTATCCTTTTAAATTTATGCAGAAGTAAGTTAAGTTTGATTCATTTGTAGGCTATTAGTTGAACCAATAATTTCTATGGAATATTGCATTGATACTGTCCGATTAATTCTTTCGTCCAATCACGGAAAGGTAAACAATAATAGCATAACATTTGTTACAGATGGTTCCATCCCAACATTTCGGGTTTAGAAGCAGAACGTTTATTAATGGAACGAGGTTATGATAGTTCATTTTTGGCAAGACCCAGCTCATCCAATCCTGGTGATTTTACATTATCCGTGAGGTAAGAACATAATTTATATTATATTCTCATATAATAGTTGACAATATATAACAGCTCAGTATCGTTTCGCTATAACGGATATTTTGTTCTTTTTCTCAGACGAAATGGTGAAGTGACTCACATAAAAATACAAAATACAGGAGACTTTTATGATCTTTACGGTGGCGAGAAGTTTGCAACGTTGTCAGAACTTGTGCAATTTTATATGGAAAACGGAGGACAATTGCGTGAAAAAAATGGTGAAATTATTGAACTGAAGTATCCCTTGAACTGCGCAGATCCAACAACCGAAAGGTATTTATTCAAGACAAAGAGGTAATATTATTGATTCCATGATAATTGTAATAGTAAGTTTTGTCATGCATCGAAACATTCTTTCTTGCTACTATTACTTGAAATGCACGCATATAGCATGGTATGTGTTAATAGTAAAATATGGGTAAAGGTGGTTCCATGGCCATTTATCAGCTAAAGAAGCAGAACGTTTAATGCTGGAGCGAGGTAAAAATGGATCGTTTCTGGTTCGTGAATCCCAAAGTAAACCTGGTGACTTTGTATTATCCGTGCGCACAGACGATCGTGTTACACATGTTATAATACGATCTCAGGTTAATTACATCCTCTATTATGTGTCATATATATCATCTTTAACAATTTTCTCCTTATTATAAAATATTATCAAACCTTGCAATGTGCTGTTATTAAAAATTAATATATCTTGTAGGATAATAAATATGACGTTGGAGGGGGTGATAAGTTTGATAGTCTGACTGATCTAATAGAACATTATAAACGCAATCCAATGGTTGAAACGAGTGGAAGCGTTGTACATTTAAGGTAGAAATCGTTAAACTTGATAGGTCGTTAATTATGTATGTGTATACAAGATATATCTTTAGATCTTCTCTATTTGTCAAGGCAACCTTTCAATGCTACTCGTATAAATGCTAGTGGCATTGAAAGCAGAGTAAGGCAATTGCATAAAGAAAACGGCTGTTCGAACGGATGGTTATGCTGGAACGGAACCACCGGCGGTAACGAAGCTGGAATAGGGCGTGGTAAAGGAAAAGCTGGTTTTTGGGAAGAATTTGAGTCATTGCAACAGTTAGAGTGCCGTCACTTATTTTCCAGAAAGGAAGGTTTACGTCCCGAGAACCGGGCAAAGAATCGGTACAAAAATATCTTACCATGTAAGATGTTCTTTAACTTGATTAATTTTCTTAATTATTTTCATGTGGTATATGTGTACATTGAAATCATAAAATATGATTATTTTATAGTTGATCACACAAGAGTGCGATTAAAGGATGTTGATCCAAACGTTCTTGGAGCCGATTACATCAATGCTAATTACATTAGGGTAAATTTTTCCGCATGATTCAATATTTGCTTTGCTTACGTATGTATATTATGTATTGAAATTTGTTTGCATGCTACTTCTACAGAATGAAGAAGGAGACGGACAATCCGGCGGAATCATTACCGTCGGTGATGTTGGTGCATTTAATAAGTGTTACATCGCAACGCAAGGTTGCCTTCCAAACACGATAGCAGACTTCTGGCATATGGTATACCAAGAAAATACCAGAGTAATAGTGATGACTACCAAAGAAATGGAAAGAGGAAAGGTATACTATTTAAAGAAATTCACGTACGAATATATAACATATATTCTATTTTAGAACAAATGCGCCCGTTATTGGCCAGAAGAAGGCGAAATTGCAGAATACGGTAGCGAATGGAAAGTACGAGCCTTGTCGCGCACTTCAACAGCGGATTATACACTACGGGAATTTATTTTACATGGAAATAAATCGTGTTTCGCGGAATCTAGAAGAATTTATCATTATCATTTTCAAGTACATATCATTACAATAGAGTTCTTAATTATAGCCGTTGTATTATGCTGCATAGAACAAAATGATGAAGTTGTGTGTTAACTATATTAACTTTCAGGCATGGCCTGATCACGGGGTTCCTTCGGATCCTGGATGTGTATTAAATTTCCTTCATGACGTTAATGCGAGACAAGAGTCGATTACTGCATCCCTTACATCGAGTAGCCAAAATGCACAAAGTATAGGGCCGATTCTTGTACATTGCAGTGCTGGAATTGGTAGAACGGGAACGTTTATAGTTATCGACATGATTCTTGATCAAATTAAACGACACGGTAATTTTTAATAGAGAGATCATGTGTGTTATATTATAATATAATATGATTATATTAAAATATCATATTATATTGTAATATTTCATTAGAAATTTCATGAGTTCTTCTAATACTTTGTGCATATTTTATCAACAGGCTTAGATTGTGAAATTGATATTCAAAGAACGATTCAAAGAGTACGTTCGCAAAGATCAGGAATGGTTCAAACTGAAGCACAATATAAGTTCGTCTACCTTGCTGTGTTACATTATATTGAAACTGTGTCTCAACGAATGCAGGCAGAACAGGTAAGTAGACAAGATCTGTTTTACATACACATATATTATCCAATGATCTTGACTCATCTATAATCTTTTGTGTTTGTTGTCTTTTTACAGAAATCTCTTCATCTAGGTCGAGAATATACAAATATACGTTATAAAAGTGAAACAAACGCTACAACAAATATAGGTGATATACCTATTCCTACATGTACTGCAACGACCGTTACAACATCGGCACATTTCACGTTACCCACTCCTATCAGTAGTTTGAGGCCAAAGTAATTACTAATATCAAGATCTTTGGAAAGCAGGGCAATAGGCATTGTCACTCTTATCGCGCATGGTTTTAAACTTTGATATTACTTCCGTGATATGATCTGTGTTTGTAAAAATTTTATTTTGCAAATTGTCCAATCGTTTTTAATATTTAAGATGGTAAAAAGAGAAGACGAGGTAGTTGCAATGTATCTATATGCAGTGCACGGTCTCAATTTTGAAACTGTGATTATCATTTACTGCATGTTCATAAAGCATAGAAAGAAAAAGAAGCGCGCGTGCGTGCTTGCTGCATGCATGTACGGATGGATGGATGGATGGATTGATGGATGTACGGACGGACGGACGGACGGACGGACGGACGGATGATTATAATTCCAACATTTTATAGATGAATACTTAAAGGCAATTAGCAAAACGTTTTAAAATTACGAATGTATTATAAGAAATGTGAAGAATATTTTGAGAATTGCAACAATATTCCAAAACATTCAAATACGAGATCACACTAATAATTATTTCAAATATATTATAATTATATAATTACTTATATACTGTTAGCTCGCTATTAGCTGTATTACGTGGAATATTAATTAGGTAACAAATTTATATAAAAACAGGTAATTATTTTTTATGCTTATTTTTATGGGCCGATAGTGGAAGGATTTTCTTGTGGTATAAATATTTTCTCGAATATGCAACGAAATTCCCTAGGGTCTCTTTACGTTTCCTGGTGTAATATTATATATTGTACCTTAAAATGTGTAATATTATGTTTCTTTTTTGTTTTTTTTTTTGTGATTACATAATTGTACAAATTTTTTTAGCAATATCTAGGACTGACTTTTATATAAAACTTTACCTTTAACATTTAGGCAAGATTATAAAACATCTATTAATTGTAAATTTTAATTTGTTACGAGGCAGACCACGCAAAGGTGAAATAGTTACAACTTTACGTATTACTAGATACGTGCAAACGATATATGTATTGCGAATAACATTTATTAATTTTGAAATGATCGTACTTAATTATGACGTTAAATACTATTGGATCGAAGTTCATTGAATCAAAGTCATAAAAAATATTCTACTAAGTAGCAAACTGTCAGACCAGGGATTGTATTGGAACACAAACCGGTGTAATTTATCGATCAGTCCCATAAACAGTATTTATAACATTGAAATGTAAATTACGAAGATATTCGTTACATTTGTCTGTAATTAATTATGTTTGTGATTTATCTATATTCCAATTTTTGTATAGATTCATATTAAATTCTGTACACTTTTGTGCATTAGCGACAAGTTTTTTTTCTTGTACATTTTTACATGTCAGTTCAATGCAGTATATATACGTCTAAGTGGGTACTGTCTTACACAATAATTAAACATTGCGATACTTATAAGTCTTTCATAACATTATTTGAAACCAAAAGAAGATTTGCTTTATTTAACCATGTATATGTTTTAAATTATTAAAGTAGATTTGAAAATGAAATTTTAACGTCTATCTTGATACATAAGAATGACATTTTTTTATGTAATTATATGTAATTGCATATATATATATATATATATATATATATATATATATATATATATATATATATATTATTACATGTGGATGGTTCAGATAATTTAGTCATTTCGTGGTTAATACTATTTTCTTTTCTTTTTTTGCTGAATTATAATAAAAATTGTAGTTTGCATTATTATAATTGTTATTTTCTTTACAGCTAATTTGCAAAATCCTTAGTTACATTTAAGGTTAATGGATTTGTAACTCCTGCACGACGGCAAGGCTCTGGGCCGCAGCTTGCTAAGCAGTTGAAGTTGGAGACAGAAATTGCTTTGTTCCGATTGGCTCACGATTCAACGCTAAGACAGAATTCACTGTGGATTTGATACAAACGCTTCCTTAGAGAGGAAGACAAATATGCAGGAGTTTAGGTATCATATACAGGGTGTCCCAAAATTATTGTGAAAATGTAATCCACGGTTTCGTTTACGAGTTATTAACGAAAAACAGCGATCAATACGAGGCGGTTAAGCTAATGAGCGGAACTAGGCTTCGACCGCTCGTTGGCTCGGCCGCTTTTACTGCTCATTCGATCCGTAGTTGATCCTGTTTCAGCAGTAAATTGTCAGCCAATCACAGCAATGAAAATTTCTATAACAATCCTCGCTAACGAGTGATGCTGCTGCCTGGAAGTGTGCTGGGGTAGATCCCATTACTGTACTTAAATTTATGCTATACGTTTCCATTTCATTTTTGAGATCATGCTAATTACTGTGTAATATATGACATAATAGTGAACGATTTAAACGAATAGTTAATTATAATATAATTTATGATGAAATCTGTTAGTTATATATACTATGTATTTACGTGAACTACGTGCAATGCAGGTTACGTTAGGCGACTTATGTACATGAACGCTTTACGTGTTTGGATCGTTTCCCTAAGAAGAGTATGAACATGTACATACAATTTATTAAATATTATAAGCATATTTTGTGCAAATATTGTTACTGATGTTCAGATTATATGCACATGCGGAAAGAAGCAGACATAAAAATGTTAAATTTTCATCGACTTAAGGAAATGCATGTGTTGCTTGAATGTTGCATATTCCACCATGCGTTTGGGAATCAAAGTCGAATCAGCAATGTTCGTCGTATAGTTAGCAGTATAACAAATTTCACGCCAACATCCGATGGTGTCATGTACGTTTTCGATAGGGATGCGAAGCTACTGCAAAGAGAACGAGCAGCACAAGCGCCCAATGCAATACTGTTTGATTACATCAAAGACGAAGTAGGTTACAGACTATCGGATAGAATATTTGATATAAAGAAAAAATTTAAGAAAGCACTTAACTTAGGATGTGGTCGTGGTCATGTATCCAAGCATATCGCTGCAGAATCTGTCGAGGAACTAATATTGACAGATACGTGTTCAAGTTTGCTACACGAAGCAGAAACCACAGAAGGAATTAAAGTAACCAGAATGATTTTGGATGAAGAACAGTTTTTGTGGGAGGAAGACAGTTTAGACTTAGTCATAAGTTCCTTGAATCTTCATTGGGTGAACAATCTGCCAGGCTGCCTTGAAAACATTCATAAAAGCTTAAAGAACGATGGTGTATTCTTGGCAGCTATGTTTGGAGGAGAAACGTTGTATGAACTGAGGTAATTTGAATAACATGGAAAAGAATGACAATTTTGTGGTAATTTATTGTTTGTTGTTTGTTTTTCCAGAAGTTCCTTACAATTAGCAGAATTGGAAAGGGATGGTGGGATTTCAGCTCATATTTCACCATTCGTTGAAATTAGAGATATTGGAGCTTTGTTAAATAGAGCCAAGTTTACAATGTTGACTATCGATACAGATGAAATGGTTGTTGGTTATCCAAGCATGTTCGAATTAATGTGGGATTTGAAAGGTATTAGTTTATCCTCTGAACTGCAAGCAGATATACTATTACATCTTCTCGCATGGGAATTCCAATGAACAGTAACTCTATGTCAAAGCATTATTACCATTACAAATAATGTTGTGATCTTCATCTGTGATGTTTACTGTTTTGGGTATTGCTTTATGACATAGTTACTGGGACATCCTGTATGCATATAATCATTGTATAAGATAGGACATTATATGGATTAGTTATTTCGAGGTATTTAATTTTGTAGGAATGGCCGAGAATAACGCTACTAGAAATCGAAAATTACGTTTAAATAAAAACACTCTATTCGCTGCTTCTGCAATATATAAAGAACTATACGGAAAAATTAAAGAAGATGGTACACCGTTTATACCTGCGACATATCAAATAATTTACCTAGTAGGCTGGAAGCCAGATCCTTCGCAACCAAAAGCGTTAGAAAGAGGTACCGGCGAAATATCGATTAAGGATCTGTACAGATTAGACGAGATCATAAAAGAGACTAAAAAGTTCGAATAGATGAAGAATCTAAATAATATGCGAAGTATTGTTATTTATATGTAATGTACAAGTATAAATATTTATAATTCGTGAAGAGAACAATACATTCAGTAAACAAACCATTTCTTCAAAATTAATATAAAAGTTAATCTTGATCAACAATTAAAAGCAATAATTTCATTTATATTTCAGGATATTCTTTTATAATATTACGACTTTTGATCGATTTTATCCTTATGTACTACAGCACCTTTCTCTATAAGATCAGGAATTTCAACTGCCATCCATGGTCCCAGCTAAAAATATACATTTGAATATTTATAGCATAAAATACTAATAATTTAGCAAGAGTAATAATTATATAAATGAAAAATTTACTCCAAGGGCCATGACATGGGCAATTCCAAATTTTGGTACATTACGGGCCCACAAAGGCTTAAAA
Source organism: Megalopta genalis (assembly GCF_051020955.1). NCBI lineage: Eukaryota > Metazoa > Arthropoda > Insecta > Hymenoptera > Halictidae > Megalopta > Megalopta genalis. The sequence continues at coordinate 16,352,958 of NC_135017.1, forward strand.
TGATCTGTCAGACAAATCTTTCCACCCCTGTACATTTTTGCAGTTTTACCATCTAACTCTGGTAAAGCTATTTCAGGTGCTGTTGTGGGATATGTAACAGCAATCTACAATTACATTATTATTATTATTATTATTATTATTATTATTATTATTATATTATAGATATTGCGGTACTTAATTATTGTAGATAGAAGAACGACTTACCTCAAACTCAATCTCAAATTCGTATTTTAAGAGATTGTGAATATACCAACATTTTCCAAACCATCTTGTACCCTCTTTGTTAGATTCTAACCGAAACCAATCATTGTCAGAATCTTTATTATTTTTTACATACTGAAATACACACAAAGTTTAGGAACATCGTAAATTCTAAAATCTTAATTTATCGATCGATTAATCTCTTGCAAACAAGTTTATAGCATAAGTAATAAAAACTTTGGAAAGATTGTTAAGCGTATGGAAAGCACCACATTGTACAATGATGATTTACTTGAATTAACGCTTGATATTCTTCCTTTAATCTTTGCACCCACAAATCCTTATCTCTAGGACCCGCTTTCGTTTGTAACAATGGAATATTACTTAATGTTTTCTTCGTTGATTCATCAACCATCCTGAACTACAAACGTTATTCAAAACGGTGACAGGTTAAGTAAGGGAGTATTGGTTAAATGGGTTGTCTGATCTGCTTTGCAGTTTTGGTATTGGGGCCGTGGTGGAGGTCGGTGAAGGCCATGTAGAGAAACGAGAGGAGCTCCAGACCTGGAGCACTTCGAGAGATGAGTGACAGGAGGCGAGATTGGAAAGTGTAGTAAGAGCGAATAGGGAATAGGGACTCGTTCCTTCACTTATTTCACAAAGTGTTGCCGGCTAATTCATGCTTCAAGCCTAAAATATCTGAGGAGCGCAATAGTGGTCTGAAGTTCGAAATATCTGGAACAGTTTGGTATATGCTGCAGAGTGGCGGGGCGGGAGGGTGGCGGTGTGCACTGGCGACACTGCCATTGGAATCCGTTGACATCGTCCAATCCCATTTGTGATTGGTTTCACCTCCATCGAGCTGCAGCACATTTCAGACTGGAATCCGAAGATGCTCGGGCGCGGGCAAGTTAATTCCGAGCTGTTCCGAGTTTATCCGAGTCCTGCCATACGTTTTGTACACGAATATGTATATGAGGTTAGGTAAATTCGAGCGTTCACGTGTGTCGATGTTTCGTACAACTTCAAATTAAGTTTTTGACATGAGGAATAAAAAAAGGTGTAGCGTTTTTTTGGTTAAGTAACAATACGAGAAGCAATTTCATTTAAGAATAATTTACTTTCTGTTGGTATTACTTTATTAATTACTTGTTATTCCAAGTAATTAAATAGTTGAATTGTATGCTGATAAAAGAAAATGAATTTAATTACTTTTATTTTTGTTAAAAACATAAGATAATTAGCGTTTTTATAACATTTTTAAACAATCTTTTTGTTTCAACATCTGTATAGCAGGACTAGAGCATTCCAAATGCATGAAGAAGCAGGCGATTTAAAAGGAATAGATATGAACGAAATTACAGATTCGGAAGAAGAATATTCAGAAAATGAGCGGAAATTACTTAAAAAAATACGAGATAGACGTTCTTCTGAAAGCTATGATAGTGATTATGAAGTTTATGGGTTACAAAACGAAAATGAAGCTAAGGATGTTACGGAGAACGAAGCAGACTCTATGGTATCAGATATCGAAGGATTACAAGAAGATTTTGACTTACCAAATGAAAAAGCCTGGGGAAAAAAGAAAAAAGTTTATTATTCTACAGATTATGTAGATCCTGACTATGCTACAGCTAGTCAAAAGGATTTAGCTGATGCTGAAATGGAAGAAGAAGAAGCTAGAAATATTCAAAAAAGATTAGCAGGACAGTTAGATGATGTTGATTTTGGATTAGATTTTATGCAACCTATAAAATCCCATGATAAAGATATTCGAGAATATGCAGAACAGTTTGTAAGAACTGATCTCAGTAAACTTAGTAAAAGGCAAAAACAAGCAATAATGGAAAAAGAAAGTCCTGAATTTATGGTGCTTGTAACTGACTTTAAAGGTATTTAATGCATTTTACATTACTATCTTTATATTTTCAATTCCGCATAAATATTTGTTGGTTATTTAGATCGCATGACAGAAGCAAAAGATGTATTAGGACCATTTTTAGAATTGGCTGAGATTAATGCGATCTCCGGTTGTTCAGCGGTATCTTTTGTAAAGACGAAGTATGACATTTTATTGAATTACTGTATCAATATATCGTTTTATTTAATGTTAAAAGCTAAACGATTGCCTGTTAATTCTCATCCTGTTATAAAACGTTTGGCACAATATAGTCAATTGTTGAGTCAGTTAGAGTCAGGACAGGGAAATTTGATACAAGAGATCAAAGACGTATTGGCAGCTAAAAATCAAGGGAAACCATTGTATAATGTATCCGATGGTTCTAAATTAGGAACCAACGAAAAGAAACTATCGGATCATTTTAAAGGGAAACTAGATCATGTACAAAAATCTGCTAAAAAGAGAGTTATCGATCAATATTTATCAGAGTCCGAATATAACATGGAGAAAAAGAAATTTACAGACGAAAGAGAAAAATCTAAAGATAATATATACACAGAGATAGTAGAAAATTTGGAACCTCAAACAAGTAGTACAGACGAAGAGGACATGGAAGATACTACAGAAAAAGAAGAGAAGCAAATGGAAAATACTAACGTGAGAGAATCGGTAATTGAGAATGCAGGAAAAAGAGGAATTACGTATCAGATGGCAAAGAATAAAGGTTTAACACCACACCGGAAAAAAGACCAACGGAATCCTCGAGTAAAGCATAGAAATAAATATCGTAAAGCTAAAATTCGAAGAAAGGGAGCTGTACGTATCCATACGTCCATAAAATATCTACAATCTTTATTTTAAATATTGCAATGAAACTGAAACATTTTATGTTACAGGTGAGAGAGGTGAGAAAAGAAATAACTCGTTACGCAGGAGAAATCTCGGGTATTAAAGCTAGTGTGAAGAAAAGTGTTAGATTGAAATAAAAAAAAGTAGAAGATTGCTTGTAATATAATTTGCATTAAAAATTATAAAATTAGTTTATTTGCTATGAAGATATAAGTCTCTTTTACATACATAATACGAATTTAAGTACAATAAAAAAAATCTTGTATTCTGATAATATTAACAGACTTTATTCCAACTATCCTTAACGGTACAAATTATTAAAATCGAATGTAAATTAACAAAATTAACACAGCAAATGATATTTTTACAAACATAATCAATACGTGTTTTATTTCTTTCGGTATTCGTAACATTATATTTATTTCAACATCCAGCTTTTGGAGGAATATGTGAATTTATGATGATAGAACGGTAGACTTAAACTATGTGCAAGAGGTGTAAATGTGTATACGCATACATATTAGGTTTATGACTTCAGAAACTTTCAAAGAATATTTTTTAATGTTTGAAGTATTTTAAACTTACAATCAATACAACCTTAAACTTCTAACTTCGCCAGTATGTCCGACTCGCGGAATAAGTGTAATTCTTTATTATCTTCGAGCTCTACTTTAGTTCCTCCATATTCTGGCAATAAAACAACATCACCAACTTTGATGCTTAAAGGAACATGTTCTCCTTTCTGAAATAAAAGTGAAAACTATTACTATATGTTACTATTGTTTTGTTAGTAGCAGAACCTTTTTTTTTTTTATAATAATAGAATGATTTCTATAACCCATCCAACAAGACAAACTGCTAGATGTAAACAAAGCAGCTCTGCGATGTTTGCTTGGTCGAAGCTGACAACAGCAACTATTGACTGTTAAATGTCGAGTTCTGAGTTGATTTTATGCAGTTAGAAAACTTAAGCTTTTCCAAATGTATATACTGTGATCACTGTGCATTTGTTTATACCCTTTGATTTGTCTTATTATACAAGACTATAATACCTCGTTCCGTTGCCCAGGTCCTATTGCCACTACAGTACCCTGTAAAACTTTTGCCTGAGCTTTCTCTGGTAGAACAATGCCTCCTTTCGTTTTGGTTACTGCTTCGGCTCTTTGTATAAGAACTCTATCAAAGAGAGGTACAAGTCTCTTGATGACACTAACAGCAGCCTAAGGAAAAACAAATAATTTGGGTTGTATATCCTGAAACTTCTCCAGGTCACTTAATAGACTATAATATTTTAACAGCAACAATTACTTTGACATTATACATGATGTAATTTTGGACAAATTTCTGTTATACCAAGTGAGAGTACGTTCAAATAAAAAGATATGAACATATAATTCACATAAAGTTACAAGTTTCAATTTCTTCAAGATTATCTATTAGCAATTGCAACAGTAATAGTAGCGTCGGGTTAGACAAATAAGTAAAAAAAATATTTTTCTGTGTTTATTCTTTTGTTTTATCGATAATCCATAATCATTTGTTTCACACTGTTTACAACAAAAATAAAATTTTTGCCGGCCTTGTGACTTGGGACAGAGTTCGTATAGATCAGTATTTGAACTACTAAAGACAACAAAATAATAACATATTAAACATGTTGAAAATGTAAAATCTATTTGAAATATTGTATTCGTGCGTCATTTTGCAAAATATTACTTGTACTGAGAATGCATCTACTTAAGTTGTTGGTTTAAAGGTTAACTTTGAACATTTGCAAATAACTATTATTAATTGATACATTATAAGATATGTAAATTTCTTTACAGCAAATTCAACTTATTGGAAGTTTGAAAATCTTACCATTCTTGATATAAGGCGTTATTAAATTATATCTTTGATATAATGCAGCCGGCAAAGCAATTTCGGCCACGTTGTGTAATCTAGGTATAGAAGTATACAGCCAGTGAGAGAATGAGAGAGAGAGAGTCAGTGTAGAGACAATAGCACCAGCAACAGCAGCAGTACGTATGTAACTAGCAGGAGCGGCAGGCAGCGTGGCAGCACAGCCTCATTGATTTTCTCGAAATTTCCGATTTCCAGCTCCCTCTACCTCTGCCCATACAATCTGTCTTTAGCCCCTTCCCCCTGCGCCGCCGCCACCATCACCAACACCAACACCAACACCAACCCAACATATATATATTGATTTTGTAATTGCACTATTCTGCAGCACATTTCAGACTTTAGCATGTACATACATAAATACATATGTCCTTATCAATTAAAGAATCAATGAAATGCATGATCAAGTACATATCTATTGTAAATTTAAATATCGTATTTTTTCGATTAATGTAACGTTGTACCATAAGAGTCGAAGTGAAACTGAATCCATATATGTAGTTGAATATTTGTAGGTAATGCGTAAGATAAGAATATATTATATTTATTAACTTATATCTATATAGAAGAAAAACAATAATAAAGATCCCTAATTTCATCTACATAAATATATGTTCATTTCAGCTATCATACATATGCATATATGTACATCGATAAGCATCGATGAAGCATCTAGAAATTTAGAAGTACATATGTACCAAGTGCTGAGCATGGTGTACATATGCACATATGTATGTGTGCATTGTTGTACACCGTGGCACTGAGTAAAAAACAAATTCGACAATTTTTTGACGAATGTGATTGGTGTATACAGAACGATTACATCACACGAGTTCCAGTACATTCTAGAAGCTCAACATTCCACATGTGAAATACAAATTATTGACGATGCCAATACATGATGTGCTGTTAAACAAATAAAAATGAAGGGATTACAAATATTTTATTTAAATCGTCTTACATCTATTCCATTCATATATTGATATGAAATTTTGCACGTTTCGTGATCAAATATTTAAAGGTTAGGTTAGAATAAGCTGAAGAAGGAGGGGAACTGTTCCATCGTTCCATGTGATAGCGCAAGCCGTTCCGCAAGCTCCTTTCACTCTTCACTTCTCTCCATCTTATTCTCGTGGTGAGACAACGTGCGGTCACGCTGCGACGATTTTCAATTGCTTTTGCAGTTGCGATTTCTTAACCAAACCTTTTTGCTTTTTCATTAGATAAAGGTAAAAATATTTTAATCGATCTATTACTGTATATTTTAGACGAAATAAGCTCTTTAATTCTATCGGTGCTGTTAACCGGCTAAATCATATTCAAATAATTTTTTCATTACGATATCCATTTCATCACATGCTTCTCTTTTTGTTTCTTTTTTCGACCTTTGTTAACTTACTTTCGTATTAGAATTATTCGTTCCGTTTCTGTAATTTCGGAAATTCATACTTTCATATATATAAGATTACGAGTGCTGAATAAGATAATAGAATATAGTGAATGCATGGTAAATTAATATAATTTTTTTTATTCGTACGTATAATTGTGCTTATTCTAAATCACTTCTGTTTTATTAAAGCTTATTTTCTGTATGTAACTATATATATTTTTCGCTATCGAAATTGTGCCCGTTAAGACAGCCGGCTAGGTTAATCTATACTGTATGTTATTTTAAATAATACAAAACTGAATTTTTCGAAATAAAAATAGAGCGTATACCATAATATTAATTTTTACGTAAAATGGTATTATAAAATGCAATAATTTTTGAAATAATTTACTTTTGGAAATGTTGGTTATCATTCACGCGGTAGTTTAAATAACCATATTTACTACCAAAACGTAATTGTGCATCTCATGTTTAAATCTTTTTCGATCATCGACATTGTAGAAAATATGAATGTGAAATTGTTAAACGGCACTTACCTGATACCACAAAGAATTCAATTTTCATAAGATAGCGTGCTTTGGAATTTGGTATATGTAATTAAATATTTAAATTGCAAAAACAAATGTATTTTTATTTATATTTTTTGCAGATGTACAGATTGCCGTCTATGTTGCGCGGTGCTGCTTTGCGCCAGTTACAAGTTCGTTGTTATGCCAAAGATGTGCGTTTTGGATCAGAAGTTAGAGCACTTATGTTACAAGGTGTAGACATTTTAGCAGATGCTGTTGCAGTAACAATGGGCCCCAAGGGTCGTAATGTTATATTGGAACAAAGTTGGGGTAGTCCAAAAATTACCAAAGATGGTGTTACTGTGGCAAAAGGTGTAGAATTGAAGGATAAGTTTCAGAATATTGGAGCAAAGTTGGTACAAGATGTAGCAAATAATACCAATGAAGAAGCTGGCGATGGTACAACAACAGCTACAGTTTTAGCAAGAGCTATTGCTAGAGAAGGCTTTGAAAAAATTAGTAAAGGTGCTAATCCTGTTGAAATAAGAAGAGGTAAAAAGGATCTTATATTATTGTTATTTCTATAGATATTATTGTTATTTCTATAGATATTTTATATATTTCTATAGATATTTTATATAACACATTGTTTTAAGCGCAATATTCTTCATTTATTTTAACATTTATATTATAGGCGTTATGTTAGCAGTTGATATGGTTAAAGATGAATTGAAAGCTTTAAGTAAACCAGTCACTACACCAGAGGAAATTGCACAAGTTGCGACCATTTCGGCTAACGGGGACAAAGCTGTTGGCAATCTTATTTCCGATGCCATGAAGAAAGTTGGAAAGGAAGGTGTTATTACAGTAAAGGATGGCAAAACATTACACGACGAACTCGAAGTTATAGAAGGAATGAAATTCGATAGAGGATACATATCTCCATACTTTATAAATTCTAGTAAAGGAGCAAAAGTTGAATTTCAAGATGCGCTTTTGCTCTTCAGTGAGAAAAAAATATCGTCTGTACAATCTATAATTCCAGCCTTGGAATTAGCAAACTCGCAGCGGAAACCATTAGTCATCATCGCAGAAGACGTTGATGGTGAAGCATTATCAACTCTTGTGGTAAACAGATTGAAAATAGGTTTGCAAGTCGCAGCTGTTAAAGCCCCTGGTTTCGGCGATAATAGGAAAGCAACCCTTCAAGACATGGCAATATTAACTGGTGGAATCGTTTTCGGAGACGATGCGAATCTCATTAAGTTAGAAAATGTACAGGCGTGTGATTTGGGCGAAGTAGGAGAGGTAGTAATTACGAAGGACGATACACTATTCCTTAAAGGCAAAGGAAAAAAGAGTGACGTCGATCACAGGGCAGATGTGATTAGAGATCAAATAACAAATACAACTTCAGAGTACGAGAAGGAAAAGCTGCAAGAACGTTTGGCAAGGTTAGCATCGGGAGTTGCAGTTTTGAGAGTCGGCGGTAGCAGTGAAGTGGAAGTTAATGAGAAGAAAGATAGAGTTCACGATGCTCTTAATGCTACTCGTGCTGCTGTCGAGGAAGGCATTGTTCCAGGAGGTAAACATAATGTTTTTTTTTAAATTTATATTTGCCTATTTATACAAGTATCTAATGAAGATTCTTTTATTTTATAGGTGGAACTGCTCTCCTGAGATGTATTCCTGCTTTAAAAAATGTTAAATCATCGAATAGTGATCAAGAAACAGGAATTAAAATTGTAGCTAACGCTTTACGTATGCCGTGTTTACAAATTGCTCAAAATGCAGGTGTTGACGCGAGTGTGGTAGTGGCCAAAGTTAGTGAAAGTAATTTAGGTTACGATGCTTTGAACGACGAATACGTTGATATGATTGAGAAAGGAATCATTGATCCCACGAAAGTAGTTCGCACAGCGCTTACTGATGCGGCGGGTGTTGCATCATTGCTCACAACTGCAGAAGCAGTTGTAACAGAGTTGCCTAAGGAAGAACCTCAGATGCCAATGGGTGGTGGCATGGGAGGAATGGGCGGTATGGGTGGTATGGGAGGCATGGGCATGTAATGAAGTGAAACTTCCATAAAGACTGAACATTCTATTCTCATTGACATTTGGCCAATATTGCAATTCAATCGTAATGTTAACTTTTCCGCTATACATGGTAATTAGAGTTGCAAATACACGACCATAATTTACAATCATGTAACCGGAACGTTAAACATGTTTAGTACAGTCGTACTTCAAAACAGGGGATGAAGGTGCACAGAAAAAGAATGTGTTGCATACATGTTGTGTAATATTTGTTCCATAACCACTTATCTTTATGTTACGCATTTATAAGCATTATCGTTTTAAGAAATTAAATTTTATGTTCCTCAACAACTTATATAGAATACAGTATACGAACATACCGTATATCAATATTCCGCATAAATATAACAATTTTTTAAGGCTTAGATAATGAAATGCACGAAATTTACAACATTATAGAAAATTTCTTTTCAATAAAAATGCATCGTAATATGTTCCGTAAACATATTTACTACATTGATTCGTCGCTTCGTCACCGAAAATTTTTCGACGAGACACAACAACAAATTCGTTTCTAAATTCATAAACTGCAGAACACAAATTCTTTTCTATCCATTCGAGGATGAAAAAAGAGAATGCAAATGTACAAATATATATCTTGGAAAATAAGGTAGATAAGGAAGTTCCCGTGTTTTTCTTTTTAATGTTACAATTTATTTTCCATTCTTTAGTCTGAATAAAAATATGTTTAAATTATTTTACTGCGTGTTTATTAGAAAAACAAAAAAAAAACCCTCTTCTAGCAGAGAACCTTAACAGCAAATCTTAAGGGACGATATTTACATATTTTATATATATATATATATATATATATATATATATATATAGTATAATATAACTTATAATATAAACTATTAAAAACAAAAAATTATTAACGCAGATCATTAAAAGAGAAAAGATGTGAATGTATAGTGTTCTTTAACATCTTTAGTATTGTGTGACGATAGCCAAGATGTACAGTACTATGTAACGCGTAACGATTCACATCGTTGTGTTGTTGTTATTTTTGTTGTATCGTTCTATTTCATTAAAAAGACAAAAAAATATATGAATAGAGTGTAATAAACACCTACAAAAGAAAAAGGCGGATCGGGTCAGAAAATTGATTCGAAAATCTTTCGACGCTTACAATACATACAAAAAGTAACGTAAATAATATTTGTACGAAGTTCGTTGATCATGTATGCATGATGTACGTATGTACTTTCAAACATTTACAATGAAAAGATTTTGTTGATTTTGGAGGAAGCAAAGATTGTAATCAAGATTCGATTGTTTGGTAAATATATTATGTATGTAATGAACAAGTATCTTGCCTGTCTGGCACGTGTTATGATTGATTATGGACTTTTTATTAAACGGTGAATTATTATATTATTATATAGGTACGTACATACAATAGTTTCCCTATTGTGTACTCGGTGAACGGATTGAAAGAGATTTGAATCCTGAGCTTCGGATAGCGAAATAAATAAACTGCCTGTTATTTTATTCGTTCATCGATATTATACCAATTAATTGAACTACTTATTACATATTTCGAAATATGTACAACCCCAAGAATGCCCAAGAAGAAAAGTTTACGACGTAACCTAACCTTTCTTAAACATAACCAACGTACCTAACCAATTCAATGAAGAACATATTAGATACGCGCCACCACGTGGCGCTGCGATTCATCATGCGATTGAACATATTTAATCATTACCAAAGAAGATTTCAAGTAAAACGATAGAAATCTCTTTCAAAAATACATTATTTCGTAGGGAAGAAACATTTTTAATCAGGAAAATCAATGTTTATCTATGTCAAACATTGTTTGAAACGGTAAGAAAAATTGCACTTAGGAATGGCGCCAACCTGTCGCCATTTTCATGAAACTTTACCAAGACGGTAAATCGAGAAGGCCGTGGGGAGGAAGAATTCCTGAAAAAGAGTGCGTGTGTCGGAAAACTAGAGGAAAAATCACGAAAAAGCGAGAATAATGAACTGGCCGTAAGTATATCATCTCTCCATGCTATTTTTCGTCGGTTTGATTCGTTTCAAGCACAAAACACGGGGCCTATGGCATGGGACTTCCGTTTAATGAACAGGAACAGGAAGTTCCTCGCAATCTGAAATGGCAAAATAAAAACATCCTGTACCGAGGAAAATTTCGAAAAATATACACGCTACATTTCCGAGCAAGTAGACAAAAGCGAATAGATTGTGTTTTGATACCATTGAATTCGACTCGGATTTTAATTTTTTCCGACCTACTTTCGATTCCGGTGGCTCAAGGTCGAGCAACACCAACGGAACTGCACAGAGTGAAAAATGGAACGGTCACAGCTAGTCCTATTTACTTTGAAAAAAGCCCAATCGATAACAATTGTTATGGATCATTTGATTTTAGTGTGCACCAAAAAGAACGGGATTGAGTTTAATACACAAACATGCAAGCTGCAAGTATTTGCACTAATGATATTGAGGGTCTGGACACAGATACCCTTATACCTGTATGTACATACGTTCCATTATAATATACCTTACTACTTGTTGTATTTAAGGGACGCTATATCTGAAGTAAAGATATTTCCTAGGTTGAAATCCTTGATGTGTCTCATCGTGTAAGATCTCAAGATGCCATATCGATAGTGGAATTAGGGAAACAGTTGCTTTTTAGTGCAAAGTATGGGGACACGGATACTGTTCGTGATCTTATGTGCAGAGGAGCTCCTTTCACTACAGATTGGGTATATTTACTCGAACGATATAATCTATTTATTATTTATAGAATAGTAATTGTATCGTTCGTATTGTTCTTTGTTAGCTGGGTACCAGCGCGTTGCACTTTGCTGCCCAGAATAACCATACGGACACTGCAGAAGTTTTACTGAGAGCAGGAATTTCGAGGGATGCGAGAACAAAAGTAGACCGAACACCTTTACATATGGCTGCGTACGAAGGCCATCACCAGATGGCCCAATTACTTCTTAATTATGGTGCAGACGCCGATAGCAGAGATATGGTAAATAAAATAAGAATGACATAACCGACATTGGTTTTCTACGCTTGTGTCAAAACGAATGTTTTCAGTTAAAAATGACTCCTCTGCATTGGGCAGTTGAGAGGGAACATATAGAAGTAATGCACGTTTTATTAGAACATGGAGCAGACGCGAATGCGACTAGCAAATTTGACAAGACTCCGATTAGTCTTGCGCTGGAACACGATAGATTAGATTTGGTAGATATATTGCAACAAGAAAGAGAGATTGTCGGCGTTAGAGCTCATCAACAAAATCAAGCGAATACGGCAGAACTCGAAGTAGCAACTCATAATTTAATACAATTAGAATCCGAAAGAGACGAGGAACAACAGAAATTTGAATTATTACAACAGGAGTCCCAACCGAGAAGAAAAATTACTCATGGTACATTGCTTAACTTTGAAAATCGTTTTCTCGTGTAAATATTTACATCTAGAAAATATTATTAATTTTTCTTAAACATATTGTCCAAGTTGGGAAAAAACAACGAATGCTTTTTCAACAAATTCACGTTGGACCGAACACCGATGACGATCAGGACAAAGAGGTTGAAGATGCGGATGAAATTACTAATGCGAATAATCCAAACAATGCTAGAAAACGTAAAGATATTCCAGTTGTTGGGGGACTGAATAAACAGTTTAGGTTACTAGAAGCGCATGGGATCACAATGATACCCGTGGATAATAATTCTTCTATCGTGGAGAATGCAATGGAAAGTGGAAGAACGGTCGTTTTGACTGGTACGAAATGTTTGAAACTTACATAATTCAATGAAATTCGTTTCTATCGATGTCGATTATACGTTTGTCTACAGAAGCTGGGAAGCTTGCTTTGAATCTAACAAGAAACTCTTCGATAGGAGTGAAACGACTTCAAGTAGCTGGAAAAAAAGGAACTTCGAGGAAAGTGATAGCAATTAGAGCAGATCAAATATTGAATCACGCTACACCTACTCTTACCTCTAGAGGGCCGAACATATTGAAAAGGTCTTCTGTTGATAATAAGCCTGGCAAATTATTCATTTCATCCATCTCTAACGCTACACCCGTGTCAACGCCCACACAATCGAAAAATATCGTTCCATCGCCAGAGGTACGACGATCGAATCTATTTATTCGTTATTTTAACGAAAGCATATATTTTTAGTATATTTGCGTTCTATGATTTCAACAGAGCAAAATAATTAGCGCTTCAACAAAAATCACGGAGCCAATAATTTTACAGTTGGATGACGAAATTGAGGAAATTATCGAAGACGATCATACAGATACCAATGAACCGGTAATGGATATTGTCCTTTTAAATAGGCAATTGGTCGAAGCACGAAGGCAAGCAGCAGAATATCGTAAACGGCTTCAAAAGAAAGAGGAGGAGGCAGAAATTTATAAGCAGCAACTAAAAAACATTACAGCGCAAAGGGCAGCCAAGTGATTTTGATCATGACACATTCAACGATCGAGTCACGTTTTACGAGTAGTCCTGCTTTTTCTACAATAGAACATTTTACACATACAATTTTCAGTCTTGTTCAGCAGCTCGGTTGGAAATTGCATCTCTATATTTTAAGCTGTTCTTTCTTCAATCTCTTATTGCAAAGCATTATGATAGTACTTACGCGCACTTTTTATTAATAACTGCTTGTTTTCTTTAAATTTCGTTTTCTTTTCTTTTTTTTTTTTCTTTTTTGTAGAGAGCATCTCGGAGAATCAGCAAGATTCTTCCACAATTTTTTATTTCCATTCATCGGGCATAATTCTGTATTATTTAACACACATGCATGCTTTTTGAAAGCTGTAAAGGATGCATATAATTATTAAGTCTAATCTAGATGGAAACGAAACGTATTTTTTTTTTTTTTTTTTTTTTTTTTCTTTAAAGACATGTAAGAACACGACATGTTTAATTTGCTTTCCACATAATGTGTCGCATAAAATTACAACGGAAGTCCTTCATATTATATATAGTATCGTTAATTTTTGAATCAGTTAAAATCAAATTTTTTGCGCCAATTCGATTTGATGTTGATACGTAAACATGTTGCATGATTTCAATGCCTTGCTATTCAACTGTCTCTGTCTGTTATCAATCGGGTACTATTAACGAGCAGTGATTATTAGTACTGTATACCAATTTTCATATTGACGACACGTTACAATACCTTAATGCAGAAGGAAGAAAAGGAGTGAAAAATAATATAAAATAGTAAGCGATAGGTATCGAAGGATACATATTTTTAAATTGTATATGATCTATTTTGTACATAGTAAATTTTTATATACTTCGTAAGGTTGCCTAACGATAAAGAATGATTATGCAGTATTGATAAATAACTAGAATTACATAGAAAGAGAAGAAACTAAATAGATAGGAAATTTCTATAAAAGTTTTCAAATTTTATGGTCAGAAACCTTAAAGAAATGAATGTTTCCTAACTGTTTATATTTTGTAGTAAGAAAAGCGTTAATGAAATTTGGTAATAAAAAAGTTTATAGTGAAATATAAGAGAATCGAGGAGTTGTAAAATATTGAATCGTTCGCAACGTAATAATTTTTCCATTGAATCGGCGGAAAAAGAAATATTTTTTTATAAACAGAACGTGTCCGGAAAGCAAAATGTGGAAAGCAAATGATCGAATCGAATAGAATATGCCTTGCAGCAGTGTAAAATATAATTCATTTAGAAAGACAGGTTCACACACGTTATTTGGATACTGTTATCACACTCTGTATAGTTTCTTACGAACAAGGTGATTTCATTCCAAGCGCATCTATGCAATGATTCTGGTGCGCCGAAACAAATATGCTCATTCGAAATGCGTTGTGGAAGAGAATGCCAGACAAGTCTCTTTGTTTTATCTAACAGCATGTACTGTGCTATGTATTCGTGCATACCCAATATATTCGAATTTCTAGCTTAAGAATACGATATACATATAAGCGAGAATTATGTATGTACAGCAGACAAAAAAAATCAAAGAAAAAGGAAAGTAGTCTACTCAGGTAAAAAATGTTATAATGTATAGAGTATGAGAGGGAATTGAACAGTGTCGATCACCATCAAACGCAACTAATAAAATAATGCTAAGATTTTTTCTAGTAATATACCCTGTAAATACGAACATTTATACATATACCGATAGAACATGTTGGGATGCAAAGTTAGAAAACTTTTATTCGAAAATAAACATTTTATATTTCACGAATCGTTCGTACAATATTATTACACGGTTTAATCATAAGAAATACTTTTCGTACCTCTTTTATTCGAGTTTCCTGTTATTCGAATACGTTTATGTAGGACAATTGTCTGTGCAGGAATTAAATACACCAAATACTTCTAAAAGAGTAGATTTGGCATGTAAGATCGCCGAGAGAAAAGTTTCAAAGAAAATTTTAATAAATTTTCCAGTTAAAAACTACGAAATATGTTATTTATTTCTTCAAAATATAGCTATAGCAGTAGTATATAGAAAAACACGATTTCTCCTTCCTAGAAGCGTAACAGACTCGCGTAGTAGATGTCGAATTTTGTACATCAATGTCACATAATGTGTGGACGTACGTGATACGTATACACTACGGACGATTCAATCACAAACATATATTACATGGACGATTATGTATAAGTTAATAAGTTAATAAAATCATGAAAACTAACAAAACGATCCAATTCGCGCATTTCCTCGCGTAGAAATATGATCGATAATCTCGGTAAAAATGTGTCCCGCGTTATCGATTTGAAACAAACTCGCAGTGGCAGCACCGTCTGTCTCAAAAAAACTTTCATATTTTAAAAAGTTTGCCTATCGATCGATCCGATGGATTTCCGGCTCGTCTTACTCGAAATGTCGAATTATCATCGTCCTGAAAATAATGGTTAACTGGACGGTCGAAAAGAGAACGAACAATCCAAAGGATCAAAGGAAAGATTCTGCGATTTGCTGCATAGAACACAAGGGTGTCGACAAAGAGTCTTTATACTCCATATATGTATGCGCATAGTATGTATGTAAGCATACATAGAGATTCTTTAGTGTTTCTTGCTGCTACGATCGATCGCAACAGTCATACAATTACAATCTCGGCCTATCACGAAACGTCGCCGTGTAGAACATCGCGTTTGTTGCACGGCGGCGTAAAATAGATGGCTTCGGCTGCGCTACGATCCACGGTGAATAACCGTAAACACCCGTAAACAGTATGAAAACCAAAGCCAAAATGTAGTGCGTTAGGTTGTGCATCCTGTACATATTATACATCTCTTCCACACATAGCTCAATAGTCTAACGCTAATATTTTAACGCTAGCATTTTTTGTTGGTAATTCTTCAAAACCGAACGCGTCGTTAAGTGCTACTGTACAGAATTGTACATAAGCACATTTGTATATCCTTTACTTGAGAGACTCTGATCGATTGAATCGTTGCCCCCGCTATTCGAACTTGTACGGAACTACGCAGAACTACGTCATTGAGCGAGAGCTTCGCTCGGGAGTAGGGGTCGGCGAAGCCTTGAAGGTCTTGAAACGTGCGCTCTCGATACTCGATAACAGTCTATGTATCACGAACTTTTCGCGCTCTTTCGATACAATCGAAATTGAAAGGTAGATCGAAGAAACTTTATGAATCGTTCGTTGTGTTTGTTCTACTGTGATCGAGCTTGTGGTTTTCCGGCGAGTATTTCGAGTCGGATCAAGTCAAACTTTTATTTTTCAGTTACATTGAAATATTCAATATTTCTCCAAGTTTTTCTATTCTTTCGATATAGTACTTTATGAACTGTTTAATTATAGAAAAGATAATTATCTCTAGATCGGAATCAAACACGGTTATAAATTATGGGAAATATACAAAATAAAATACAATTGTTCTTATTACTTGCTGTAGAACAGAAAGTATGCGAACAGGCTAAATAATATAACCGATAATTGAAAAGAAGCTTCGTTTCAAATTGAAATTCGATACAAATTGAAAAGTGATTCGATGAAAATTCGAATCGAAAACAATTACTATGAAACGAATTGTTTGCTTCGTAAGTTTAATTAATATAGTTAATTCAGAGCTTACCAAATCATACTCCCGAATCCAAAGAGTTGATTTACTATGTTCTATATAGAATAATTTCACAAATCTGTACATCGAAGAAAACTATGATGGGGAAACTTTTGAACGTTCCTAGAGAAAAGTAGCTTTTGTAAATATGTAAGTACGCGTGTATGTACTTACTTAGGTATGACTAAAAGCATTGCAGGTGACCGGTGTGGGCTCGAGGTTGAGAACCCCCTAAATGTTTCGTAGCCCGTTGTAGCCCGTAGCCTGTGTGTAGCCTGTAGCCCATAGCCCGGACCAGCCCAGACCCGAAGCCCGAAGACCGAAGACCGAAGGCGATGTCCAGTGCGCTACGGTGCAAGGAAGGGGGATGGTTTTCGTTGTTGTGGTTGTGCAGTGTACATTGTTTCTCCGGATACAGCCAGTGATTCGAGAGCAACAACGATTCTCGCCGACGGAACGGCGAGGTACAAAGTAATATGCCTGGGGAACGCGATACCCCGCGATTACGTGCATCGTTATTATTGCGAGCGAAGGTGCGCGCGCGCGCGCGCGTTCTCCGCGCGTGCATACATGACACGGCACGACACAACGCATCACGCTCACACGCATACACACGCATACGCTTCGCTGTCGTTGTATGTTGTACTTAAGAGGCGCAACGATCTCTGCTCGGCTCTGCGTGTCGGTGTGTTTGCGGTCGAGCACTGTGATATGTGGAAAAGTGCGAAGTGAACAAGGAGAGAGTGAGAACCGCGAGAGAGCGAGAAACCCTCCGATTTCTTGAATCGTCGGAAACAGTACCGACAATAAAGTGGGGAAGTTGCGAAAACGAGGGGAACAGGGAGAAAAACAAGGTTTGCTTTGCGCGCGGTCCACGGTTGTTTCCCTCGCCTCCCGTTTTTCTCCATTCCCCTGTTTCGTTTATCCGATCTGGTGTTTCTGTGACGCAAAAGAGCGCGTGTGCTATTTCGTATCCGCCATCCGCTTGTGGTTTCCCGATGCGGGTGTGAGCGCCAGGTAGAGAGAGAAAGAGAGAGAGCGAGAGAGAGAGAGAGAGAGAGAGAGAGAGAGAGCGAGAGAAGGACATCGGACGGAAGGTATACTTGGACGGTGAGTGAAGCGACGAGAAGCGGGAAGCGGCGTCGGAACATTCGTTTAAGGCCGGCGTTTCGTTGATTTTGAGCGACTTCGAGCAACTTTGAGCCGTGTTCAACTTCAACGTTTTTCTTGATATCTCGATCTCAGAGGAGCCCCGCGGCGATTCGATCTCGGCCAGCGGAGGCGGTTTCACGAAAATGCGATACGAGTTGTTAGGCCGCCTAGCGTAGTGTATCGCCTAGCGGCGACGGGCCCAGAGAGAAGCGGCGGAAAAATGGCGTCCGATAACGAAGCCTCTTGCGCGAGTGACCCAAATTTCGCTGTGATCTGCTCGTTCCTCGAGTGCTTTGGCAAGTCCTGTGGCATCATTTATCCGGATATCGCGCGCCTTCAAGAGATGCTCGAGAACACGCAGGATGGTAAGTAAACTCTCAAGTCTGCATACGTGTATGCGTAGAAAAGAGCGCGAGAGAGTGAGAGGGAATGACTGACCCGCCCCCGCGAGGCCAAAAGTCTCGCCTCGCGTGCTATATTACAGTTTTTCTAACTACTTTCGTCTCTCTCGGACCTATTCTCTTGTTTACCGCTTATTCCCATTCTCTTCGACTTGACTGGCTCTTCGAACTTTATAGTATCACCATTCGGATCGTATATTAACGAGTAAACACGCTATTCGTCGCTCTGTTTTTATCCCTTTTTCTCTCCAGCGATATGCTAGCCGCAATTTCGCACATATGCCCTTCGTCTTTTGTTTCTTTGTATGTACACTTCATTCGTAGCAATTCGATTAATCGCATGGATTCAACCATTTAGAATAATTGCGAGCAGTTAGGATTCATCGGTATGTTTCAATAACATTATTGACAGGCGAGTTCGATTCGCTCTCTCTTCTCTGTTGTTATTTTCTCCTGTGCTGCCACCTCCCTTGTTGTCAATGTCGGTTACACGTGATTGCTAGTTAAGAATCGCGTGGTGATTCTTCGAATACATACGGTAACAAACAAATTTATTCATTCTCAACTTGTACATGTTGGTTGATTTTTCTCAACAGTACTATTTTGTTCGACACGCCAAATTCTTCGCTATTTTCATTGGAATATGTTATTTAAAAATGTCATTGTCATGGTATACTTTATCTGGAAATACGTATTCCTTTCAACGTCGAAAACTACCCGATTAAAACAGGGAATTTGTGATAGACGAACATGAAAGTATCTAACACATTTTTAACTATAAATTCGGTTAATTGTTAGAGGTTATTTTTCCATTATTGTGACAGTTAATTCAATATCCTCTACTATTAATTCTTTGATAACCTAAACATACTCTTATTTTCTATTAGCGTACTTGGAATGATTATTGCTTATCGATATTCTGATTTGAACTAATATTTTGTTAATTCATGATGAAATAATTTAGTTGAAATAATCTAATATTCAGAAAAAATATTCAAGAAATTCTTTAATATATTTATATGCACGCATAATAATAAGTATTTAATATACGTACATATATCTATACACGTATGTATGTATGTATATATTATATGTTTCAGGTTCGTGTCGTGTCTTAATTCTTTTAATTTTTGAAAAATAAACCGAGGGAAATAGTTAGCAATCAATTTATTATTCAAAGATACATATATATATATATATATATATATTATTATTATTATCATTAAACATTAGCGTTTAGATACCTTAGAATATATGTTCTGTTCAATTGTAATGACCGATTATTTTTATTGTAGTACCACAACAATTGATAGACCTACACATCAAATTGTTGCGTAAAACACGTAAAACGGTATCACCAGAAAAATGGGAACGAGCACTGGTCAAGTTCTGCCATACGTATTCTAATCAGGATGGATGGGAACTCGAACGTTTTGGTTATAAAAAGGCTCGCATCGCGGTTAAGCTACGCTTACTCAAAGTACATATTAAAATGATTCACTGTGTTTTATAAAGAAATAACAACGAAAACTTCAACTATTATTTGCGAAAGCTTCTTTCGGAGCTCTCGTGGTCCCGTTTACCATACATGAAAGATCTTTGTCGTTACAGGTTCTTTTGGAAACTCAATTCGACTTGAATCAAAAATTTAAAAATGAAGTGAATAAATTGGCAGCTAACGAACTACGCGTGGAACCAATGGGCAGAGATAAATCTGGTTTAGCATATTGGTGTCAGCTCGACGAAGAGTGCAATATAAGAGTCTATAGGGAAGATTTAGATGAAGAAAATTGGGAGCTTGTGGCTAAGTAAGTTTTCTACTAGCTCATGTTCTTTACTTTTAAAAACAGCTTATATATGAAAGTAGATACTTAGTTATTCTTTTGTTAATACCAGGGATCGGGAAGGTGTTGTCAATCTTATAAACACCTTATCGAATGGCGAGATTGCAGCTATTCCGATCAATGAAGATAGCAATAGTTTAGAAATTTCTGAGAAACCTATTATCGATACGGGGCAAATAACAACGTCCCCAAGTTTGGAAGACGAGACTGTGCAAGAAAACGGTGTTCACATCGAAGGTTTGGACGGAAAAGAAATAGCAAAGAATAGAGCCGATTATTGCGAAGAGGAAAGACAGAAAGGTAACGCCAAGGAAATCGATCGCGCCAAAGAAGACGTGGTGGAAGCCGAGGATGAGGCAACGAACGACGAAAATTCGAAAGAAAATACAGAAGAAGACGATTCTCAGGAAATAATAGAAAATCAAGCAGCGGAGTCAAATTATGTTGCTGCATCTTCCTCGGTACCGAAATCTTCATTGACAGTCAATAACGAGAAAGTTGATGCAACATCAGGAAAAGAATCGACCGTGTCCCAAGAAAGAGAAACGAACAAACCTCAAGAGTCTGGAATTACAACTGTTTTTAATATATCTAATGCTAAATCTGAGGAACATGATATGGCAATATGTAATAATTCGAAAGTTAATGCGGACGAATTGTTGCCGCTTAAATCGATTGAAACACCTGTTATCACGTCTCCTCTGAAGTTGGTAAACATTGTTGAAATGAAACAATCGTACGAAGAGAAGCAGATTGCTGGGACAACAACAGCAGGTACAGGTCTGAACGTAAAAAAACAAGAAGACTTAGTGGAACAAATGGTTAAACCGCTGGACAAGTCGGCCAGTAAAAATAGTCTTTCGTTTCCATCGACGGATATGCCAACGATACACAGTAAATTATCCGTGAAACCTATCGATCAATTGGCGGCAAACCTTGTAAGGATACAATCGGAGAAACTCGAAAAACCAAGTGGCGCCAAATCTTTGGAGAAAATAGCCGAAAATTTGGCAAGATCGAGTAGCATCGTTGGAGGAAACACGGTAAACGGAGACGATGACCGATTACCGCAAGATTTCTGTGCAAGAGGTCAAACTGAGAAAGCCAATACGCTTAGAGGGCACAGGGGTATGGATTTATCTACGTCGCCCAGAGGCTGGGAAGGTGCTAACGAACAAAATAGGCCGATGGATTTCTCCGGAATAGATTTATCTAGTCGAAAGTTCAATAAAGGTGTGGATTTACCGACTGCCGGTTATAGAACGCAAGACTTTCAACACAGAGAAATGGACCTTAGTACGAAGAAATTGAATAAACCAGAAGTGACGAACTCACCGTACGACGCTCGTGCTGTGATGATGCGTAATCACGCGATGGTCGCGGACTTGAGTAAAAGACAAATGTCGTTTCCTGCTTATGAAATGGCCTCTACACCGTATCATAATACCGCCAGGTTACCCACCAAGGAAGACCACAGATTACCAAATTACACGATACTTCCGGATCCAAGCAAGATAACGTCTTTAAGGATGAGCGCGACATCGATAAAGCGTCCGATAGAAGGAGACGATATGCAACAGGATGTGTTGAAAAGACTAAGGGCCGACGTGATACCGATCAGAGGATCTATGGATAAAATACCGCTTATCGGTAGAAACTGGAGGGACGAAGTTGGCGAAGCCATCGAAGAACCAATGATGATGATTCAAGGCGAAGGATCGGGCAGCGATTGCGATGCTGTCAACCCCGGCCTTGGCGAAGCAGTCGAAGAACCGATTGTTTTTATTTACGGTGAAGGGTCCGGAGAAGAATGTCAGACAGGCAATCCCGGCGAGGACACGTCGGCCGACAATAAAGAAAGCAACGAATCAAAAAACGAAGCTGACTCGGCTACTTCGTCTCTGTCGCCAAATAATAAAAGCTTATCCGAGGAGATCCTTCTAACCGAGATTTCAACCGGTTGCTCGCTGGTAACGACGAATAAGCCTACAATCAAATTAAACAGGAATTTCCCTCAGTCCGGTGTCTCTAATACAAAGCTGCCAAGTAGCAATTGTCAAGTTGTAGGTTCGACGCAAGAGAAGCCAAAGTTCAAGCCAACGTTGGGTATTCAGATTATACCGAAGAACACGAGCAGTTCCGTCAAGAGGATGTCGAGATGGGATGTTGGGAAACCAGGAGAGAAGACAGAGTGCGATAGTAGTATCATATCAAACGAAAGAGACATATCATCGAAGAATGACGAAACCGAGTGCGAGGATTCTACCAATGAGAAGCAACGCGTGAAAATAGATGGAAACTCTGTACATACCGAGAATGTAAGGTTACACGAGAAGAATATAGAAGCGGCGAGGCGAGATTCGGAAGAAAACACTGGAAATAGTTCTGCGGGACACCAACAAAATTCGACTCTCCAAGAAGCTACGGCAATGCAGTGCGATTCGTCTATATCTTCGTGTCAAGCGGACACCTCGGAGGCACTCGACTCTACCACGGAAGCAACACCTTCGACACGTTCGATGAACGACAAAGAACTTTCGCGAAACGTTTTCAACTCGGACAGCGTGGTTTCGCAAGACGCGACCACCGACGCTTTCTTGCTGGACAAAGTAGACAATGAATGCAAACCTGCCGCATCGCCGCCAAGATTTTTTTTTGGACCTAATTGTATATCGTACACTTCGAGAGTAGGGTCGTTCGAATCGCAATCCGATCATACAGTTTCTACAACTATACAATCCAAATCGGACACGTTGCAGTACGAGTGTGTTTCTTCTTCGAAGCCTATCGAAGATGTCACGATCACCTCCTACAAATCGGACGACTTTGATGTAACGCAAACCAACAATAATTCCTTGAAAGTCAAATCATATACATCCGAATCGGACAATGAATTGTGCGAGGATGACAATAAGACCAGAATAGAACTGACGGAAGGACCAACCGATACATGGGAGCAATCCGTTTCTTCGAAATATTCCATAAAAGAAAAATACCGTACGATACCGAAGACAGAGATAAACTTGCCGGGAATGGGGACAGGATCGGGGTTGGTGTCCAGGTCCAGGTCCAGGTCCAGGTCCAGGTCCAGGTCCAGGTCCAGGTCCAGGTCCAGGTCCAGGTCTAGGTCCAGGTCCAGGTCCAAGTCTAGGTCTAGGTCCGGGTCCGGATCCAGGGCCAGATTCAGATCCAGATCCAGGTACGTGTCCGAGTCCGAATCAATGTCGAAACCAGCAGAAAACTTGAAATTGTCTATCAATGATACTGTACAAGATCCCATTTCCAGTAGTGAACACGCAACGGACAAATATTTGAAATCCGATAGAACAGATGCGCCGAATGCAGTTTCACAGCCACATAGTACCAACGATTTGAGCAAACATCGTTCGAACGAGGAACTGTCGTCGAGTTCATCCGTCGAGTTAAGACAGTATGAAACATTGGGCAGCAGAGGATGTGGCACGGTTATGGAATCGCAATCGCGGAACGAAATGTCGGGCATGGAAGATAGCATTGTGAAAACTATCGAAACTCCGATATCTTGTTCGGAAGATAAAATTGTTTGCAAATCTTTCGACTCGGTAACGCTGAAAGACGGCGTTGATCGGAGAACGGATTTGGCGTACCTTAACGATTCGTGTTCGAGCTCGCAGCCCGCGACAAGATACGACAACGATTGCGATTCCGAATCGAATCCCGCGGACAAGCCTGAACGTTTCACCGACCAACAAGTCGATAGTTCCGCGGACAAGGAGCTGGAAAACGTATGTTCCGGAAAAGAATCTGATCCGGCCGTTGAAAAGTTCAACGAACAGCAGAGCGAAGAAACCGATACTTTACCGAGGAGTAATACCAATCGATTGGAACAGATGCTGGACGGCGATAATGAAATAGCAGCCAATAAACAGACCGTTTTAGACGCGGATACGGTGAACTTCGATTACGGCGAAGGCAGCGAACAAACTGTGGCAAATGCTTCGCAGAACATCCGAATTCTAGACGAAGTTTCTGAAACTTCTGAAAAAGCGAAAGAAAATCTGCTGGTTGGCTTGGTCGTAAGAAATTCTGTGCCCGATATTAACACCGATTTGGACTCCGCGGAGAATACTGCAGCTGTCACCAGTTCAGAATCCGTCGGAGAATGTGAGAAAAATGAATTAGTTCCTACGATAAGTAGCTCGAACAATGGTTGCGACGAAGACGTTGCTCCGTGCCAAGGCGTCGAAGCGCGTACAAATTCTGGGAAGACGTTCTCTAAAAATCAATATCCTATATCCGATGTACTACCATCGACGGAGATAGTACCTGACACGAATCATTTTCGATCATCCGAACCTGGTGGTTACGCGATCGGGAACCCAAAAGACGTGGATGGATCTAATTTGATCGAAACTGTGAACAAATTTGACAACGGTGCCGACGACGATACCGACAATGCCGACAATGTTGACAATGCTGACAATGCTGACAATGCTGACAATGCTGACAATGCTGACAATGCTGACGATGCTACATTAGGAAATCAAAGTACTCGTGCCGATAGAGAATCGATGAAATTGAACGAAGATCGCGTGCTTTTCGTAAGCGGTACTTCATCCGGAACACCTTCGTTGTCCGTGAAAGAGAGAAAAACCAACGTTGTTGTTGATGTTGCTTCGTTATCGCGGGATGCGAAAACGGAGAACCTTGGTTTTACGAATACTCGACAGAATTCTTCTAATTCGATAGCAGAATCCATCGGTTCGGGAAAACACGATACAAACGATTGCAAAGTTGTTTCAAACATTGGTCGAGAAGAGAGCAATCGGAAAGAAAATTTCACGAACGTCGCCGTTGAAGTCGTAATCGATTTGCAAAATCCGAAGGATATTAGAAAGTCTGAGACGATAGTGGAATCTGGAAAGTCTCGTGGACCTGTGACAGAAACGAAACAATCTTTGGTTGCAAATTATGAGAGCAGCGATTCGAACGATGGTAGCGACGATGTTTTTGAACTTGTTGCAACCGAATCGCTTAAAAACAAGAACAACTCGATTGTCGCTAACGTGGAAGTATCGACGCTTCGCGATAAGGAAATCGAAAATGAAACCGGTGTTTTGGAAGCATCGATTCCGACCAGTCGCACCGTGTCGAACGAAGGAAAGTGTTCGTTCGCCGATGAGCAACAATCCGAATTGTTAACGATGACGGATAACGGGGAAATAATGAATGAACAAGCCGAGTGGAAAGATAAGTGCAGCGAGAAAGTGACAAACGATGAAGAAATGGTCGAAGAAGAACAGAATTCGGTTGTTGTAGAAGATGATTCGAACGAGAAATCGATCGTATCGATAAACGAAAGCAAACGTGTAAATAGCTCCGAGAAAATCGTTGGCACAGTATTAACGAGAACCGACATATTGTCGGCAATTTCTCCCGAGGTAGTCGCTGGAAATACGTGTAACGAAGCGAATAACGAACGTATAAACTCGATGTTGATCAAAACCAACAATTTGTTGATAGACGTTGTAAGAGTTGCGAACGAAAAGAAATGTTCGATTCCTCCTAGTATAGACAAACTGGAACATTCGATTGCTGAAAATAAAAACAAATTTAAAACGCTAGATTATTCGGTCGATGAAATCGAACCCCCTCAGTTGACTCGAGAAGTCGACGAAGCTAACGAATTTACCGAGTCTAGCCAGTCCAGCGTGTCTAATCGTGTCGGCGATCAGAAATCTGATGGGAATTTCGAAGAACGGTGCTTAAAATCTGTGGAAGAAAAATTGCAAACGAATTCGGAGAACGACATTAAGTTCGTTAAATACGAAAAAGTCAAGCATGTCACGGTAGAACTCGGCACGATGGAATCGCGTAAAATGATCGTCAGCGAATTGTCAGAATTTAGCGACGAAAGGTCCGGAAAGTCTGAGAGATCTGCAAATAAAACTGACGCGTGCTCGCACGATGAAGAAAGTCACCGGGGCAAAGACTTACCGAACGTCGATGAGTCCGTTCGTTCGGCAGCGAATGCTTTACCGCTGAAATTTGATAATACATCGTCGAGCATAGATCAATCGGAAACGTGCAAAAATAACGTTTCAGCTGTATCGGAAGAGTTTCAACCTATAGATAATCTACATTTTGGCAATTTTGATAAATCAGAATGCTCGAATGTTTCGGAAAATCACGACGAGAAATTTGAGGAGCCTCCGCACGCTAGAAATAAATCGACGGCTTCTCCCTCGGAAAGTTCTGTTTTAAGGAGAAATGAAATAACATCGGAAACGACCGTCGTTACGAAATATGATTCGACGAAGGAGGCTAGAAAAAGATTGTGTAACATTTCCGAAACCGAAGATATTCCTGCATCGAAATCCAAATCCCTCTATGCGGAATCGAACGAACGAGTATTAGAAAATTCAACGGTGTCCAAAGTACAATTGGATAAATGTATGGATAATTCTAGAGAAGAAGACGTTCCAGTCGGTAAGATCGAAGTAGAGGAGGATGCTATTTCGGCCATTAGGATAGCAACCGTAACGAAAGATGAATCAAGAAGTACCGTTCCCGATGTTCCCGATGTTGCTGGTGTTGCAGCCGGTACAGCTGCGGCGGGTGGTAATGCATTGGTCGGAAATCAAGGAAAAGGTAGCGTTAACGAAGAAAGAAATGAAGAAAACTCGGAGATTCAAAGTATCGAAATCAAAACCGTCTCTTTGGTGTCCGATGACTCGATGGGATTGGACCACGATGAAAATCTATTTGATGCTGCTCCGGAAGAAGTGGATCCTTTAGCGTGTACCGACGAGGATACTCCGAGAAAGATAGACGAGAACGCGGACAGCGTTGTTCCTATTCCTCCTCTGCCAAAAATAGGTTTACGCGTTAAACCCGTGTCCGAACTTACTTACGACGGTTGGAAATTGGACACTACGGATCCCCCGAAGGTTTCCCGCAAGAGACGCGGTAGTTTTCACGAGTCGCATTCGGAGGATGCGGGAAAACAAGAGGACGAGGGAGTAATGGGAGGCAAAAGGATACGGTTACGCGAGAGACGTATGGCCGATAAACAATCGCGGAAGACTGCAGAGAAATATCGAATCGTGACGATAAGTTCGGAGGACGAGACTGTGAAATGCGGTTCGGAAAAGTTCGAGGAGCAGGAAGTTAAGGACATCAGCGACGATCAGAGCATCGCGCGTTCGATCGTGATCGAACGAAAAGCGAGGGGTCGTCCTAGAGGAAGGCGAAGACGCGGTTACAGAGGAAATGCGCGCTCGACTCGACCTAAACACAATGAATTTCAGAAAAGCAATCAGGTACCGGATGTGTCGCCCGAGGTTGTTCAGTTCGATGGAACACCGATTACCAACGATTCTTTGAATTTAACGCCAATATCTCAGAAAAAGCGAAAGAAACGTAAGCGGCATTATTTTATCAATTATATATCAGTTACGTGTACAATATATGTATATCGACGACGCTACCAGAACGTAACGTTACCGTATTTCCAAGTGTTATTTTATCTCTAGGAAAAATGGTACTGGGTCTCGAGGTTGGAAGAGACATCGCCGAAGAACAGTCGGGAGCAACCCAAAACGAGACACCTGTTAGACAATCTAGGAGAATAGCCCAATTGAAGATCAAAGAAGAGGCTGATAAAAGAAGAATCGAGGAGGAAACTTTAAAAGATGACAAAAAAGAGAAAAAAGATTCCACGGAGAAGAAGAAGCGGAAAAAGCAAAAGGTACGTTCTTCCTTTCTCGGTTTCTCGTTCTTCCTTTTCTTTCTCTCTCTCTCTTTTTTTTTTTTTTTTTTTTTTTTTTTTTTTTTTTTTTTTTTTCTTTTTTCTCCCAAATCTCTAATCGATAAAACAACGACGATAACTGTAACGATTTGCAGCCTGAAAGCGAAGAAGAAGTTGTGATAAAGGAAATAGAGAAAGAAAAAAAGTCTAAGAAGAAAAGAAGAAAAAGAAAAAAGAAGAAAATGCTGTCAAAATTTAACGAAGCAAATCCATGGCAAAGTTCTTCCGGTTCTAGTAGCGACGAAGAGAACGAAAATGAGGAAGAAGAAGACGAAGAAGAAGATATAGAGAGCGAAGGATCTTTACTGTTCAAGAGCGATCATGAATTTTCACCGGAAAGCGATCTCGAAAAAGATCAGGAATCGGAACCACTGAGAAGGGCTAGAACTGCTCAGAAAGGTATCGATCGATTGCATTAGAATTAATGCGAAGCGTTCTAATGTTTTGGTTATTTCATAAATGTATCGCGATCTTTCGTCCGGATTTTTAGCTCAGAGCGATGTCGAAGAAGCGGACGATGAATACGCTTGTCAGAAATGTGGCAAGGCAGATCATCCGGAATGGATACTTTTGTGCGATTCGTGCGACAAAGGCTGGCATTGTTCTTGTCTTAGACCCGCGCTTATGCTAATACCCGAAGGTGATTGGTTCTGTCCACCGTGCCAACATGTGAGTCGAGTGTTTGTATATCGGTGCTCGCGAACACCGATCAACGTGAAACGAATTACATCGAATGAAATTCACCCGTTTCTAATATCCATTTCAGAATTTACTAGTGATCAAATTGCAAGAAAGTTTGAAAACGTACGATCAGGTAGCGAAACGGCACGAAAACGAAGTGTTGAGAAAGAAAAGACTGGCCTTTGTCGGTATAAGTTTAGACAATGTTCTTCATAAAAATGAATTGCCGCGTCAGAAAGAGTCGAAGGCTTCTAGTCAAGAGTCTGACAATGGTATATCGCGTGTTTCCTTAACCAATTTTCTATTGTAATCTTGTATAATTTCTAATTAAGCATAATCGTTGGAATCTATCTAAAATTTTCTATAGAATCGTCGACTTCTTCCTCTTCGTCGAGTTCGGAAACATCGTCCAGCGAAGAAAGCGAACCTGTGTATCAGTTGCGCGAAAGACGATCCGCGAATAGGTATAAATTTAATGATTACGATGCCATGATCAATGCCGCCATTCAAGACGAAGTGGAGGCGGTTCAGGGTGCTGGAAATCAAGGAAGAGGGAAAGACATATCAACTATAGTAAATGCGAAGAAAGAGGAAGCAGAGGTAATGTTATCGAGAGTTATTAAAAGAGGCTGAAATCTTTGTATGGAAAATTTGTCTATTCGTCCAACCTACACGGCATGTACACTAACCGAGCTTGTAAGCGATCGTTACGTATATGTATATTGGCCAGTATGTCGGACCAGTAAAGGTTGATCGTACATCTCGATGCGATTGTATCTCGTACTTGATCGTGTTTCGTCAAGGTTCGAATTAATGAAATCTTTTCACAGCTTAATTTCAAACACGAAGATTTAAATATGGAGGAGACGCAAGAGACCAAAAATAATATTGATAGGAAATCGGAGAAAGATAGCGACGAAGAATACAAAATCGAAGGAGAAGATGGTATGGAAGACGATGAAGAAGAACATAAAGGAGGAGGAGTGAGGAAATTATTATCGCGCAAAAAACATCGTAAACTGAACAGTCTGGACATAAGCAGCGACGACGATCCAGAAAGCGACGAAGATTTCAAAGGTACAAGTTCGGAGGAAGAAGAGGATTTCTACGATCATATGACTTCGTCCGACGAAAGTACTTTCGCTGATGTGAAACGGCGCGGTAAAAAGGGAGATTCGCGATCGGTTCGAAGAAGTACACGTGCTAGAACTATGCGCTACGAGGAAGACTTCAGTAAGCACGAATATAATCGCACACCCTAAAAACTAATTAAGCAATTGTAAATATTTAAGGTAACGAGTTATCGAATATTGAATTGTTCGCAGTAAACGACGACAGCGAGGAAAGCGATAGACCAAAGAGGAAAAAATCTCGATCTACTTGGGACTCCGATAACGAAGACAGCGATAACTCGTGGCGACAGAGAAAGAAAAAGTAAGATGTTGTTGTTGTTGTTGTTGTTGTTGTTGTTGTTATAGGCTAAATGCGACCGAATTATAGCCGTATACGACGATTGTAAATTCATTTTAGGAGTAGAACCACATCGACATCTAGATACAGGGCGTTGCCAAAAACAAAGAGCAAGAAGAAAAAAAAGAGAAAGCGTATTATCGAGTCTGATAATCAGAGCGAGAATGAAGAGTCGAACGAGGAAATGACAATTGAATCGCACTCGCAAGTAGAAAGTGAAAAGATAGCGATGTCTGAACAAACGACGGATCAAATCAAAGTTGAAAATATAAAAGAATGTAACGAGAATTCAAATATGAACGAAATAAATAACGAAAAGTTAGAGAACGTAAACGCAACGATACCAGAAATACCGACAATCTTGCCAATCCCAGAAGTTACCCAGCAAAAGAAAAAGAGAGTAAGCGACAATTTTTATCGTCGAATTCTATTCGTTTGTGTCCGCAATATTTTCTTTTCTTCTTCTTTCTTTTCAGGAAATCTCGGTAAAACCAAAGAACACTTCGGTTATACGTAGGAAAGTATGTAACCTATATCGTTGTGCTTATTCGATGTTGCATTTTCGTTTTACGAGATTCATTTGAATTCCATCGAATGTTTTCAGATCATTTATGGCGGACTTCCCGACGAGAACAAACCGGAAGAAGAAGAAATTTTAGGCAGACGGACCCGAGGGAGAAAAATTAATTATCAAGAAGAAATAGCATCGGACAGCGAAGAGGTAGCAAGTATAAAGGCGGGTGTCCATCCAGGAGTAAAATTCTCGAGGATTGCTCCGTAGTCTCGAGGCTCGAGTTACTCTGGAAAGGCAGTAGGGCCACTCTTAGATGGCTACTCTCACAATACGAACCAATTTCGTATTCTGAGAGTAGCTCTACGTGTGTCGCATTGTCGTCACGTAATATCATAGCGGTAATATGTATATTACCATTGTAGTTGATTAGGTAAAGAAACTGCATGAGAAGGAATAATGTCTCGAAGCTGCTCTCAAATGGAAAAACAATTTGTAAGTATTCGTGAGAGAGTAACTCGCGCGAGAAACTCTCTCCAGAAACTCTCGGATGGACACTCGCCTTATCTCGAATGGGCGAACAAAAAATTATAGGTTAGGACTATTAGCAGCGTAGAAAAGCACATTCCGGCACTTTTAGATGCAGTGTAAGATCAGATGTTGGATTTTCAGCAAATACGATCATAATAAGATCGCGGCGCTAAATAGTATCAAATATATATATACACACACATATATAGTATTCAATTTATAAACACGTTTCTTTTTATTTGAAAACAACGACTGAATTGATCTGTTCGATTTATTACCTGGGCCAAAACTTTAGGGCCTAACTATAATTTATACTTTTTTGCCCGCCCACTAAGAGTGTGCGCGCGCGTGTGTAGTATTATATGCGGTAACATCGAACGCAAGAATACATGAACATTTAAAAACACTGCATATTTTACCTGATTTTATAGGAGCTAAAAAAGGCATTAAGGAGAACGGGCGAGAGCGAAGATGAATTCGTCGTGAACGAAGGCGAGGACGTAAACGATGATGTTGAAAAGGATTCCGACTCAGGTAGCTTTTAGAAGATTTTTCTTGTTAGTTCCGACTTCGAACTTGAACGCTGATATTAGTTTTAATCTTGAATGTGATACATTATAGGGGACATATATAATCCAAAAAAAGATGGCCACAAATTGAAAAACAAATCACCAAAAACCAGAAAGCCAGGGAAAAGTAAAAGTCCTGGAGGTAAACGGAAAACGATAAACGACGGAACGCCTAAGCAAAGGAAAAAACCTGGTCCTAAACCTGGTAGTAAGAATAAAGCACGAAAGCAAAGCTTTTTGGTCGGTTCGGTGATTCAAAGAAGAGACGACCAGGACGGAGAGAAGGATCTCATGGTTAACGTTATGGACAATCCTATAGCGGATATAGACTCGAAAATAGACGATAATCTTTCTGAAAACGTAGGACTGTCCGGTACGACTATGTCGGTTGCCGGTTCTTTTAGCGGGGATGTTCCAGAGGGTTCTTTAACAGGACTCGGTCCTGGCGAATTGGCTGATCTAGACGACGAACAGTTGGAACAGATGATGATGGAAGACGAAGAATACGGTCGACGACAGTTGGAGCTTGCTGCGATTGAAATCGCGAAAAAAAAGAAGAAAGAAGAACGCGAAGCGAAGAAGTTGGAGAAGGCACGGTTAAAAGCGTTAGAAATACTGGCGGCCGAAAGACAACGAGATCCTAATGCGCCGGAGGGTACCGACGGCGAGGTACCAAAAAAGAAGAAACGAGGACGCCGCAGCAAAGCTGAAATCCTTGCGGAACAAATGCGCAGGGACGGCGCTCCTAGTTTGAATGCTACCGTTTTACCTACCGCTTTACCTACCAGTTTACCTACAAGTTTGCCCACTACTTTACCAACTAGTTTATCTACCAGTTTATCCAGCAGTTTACCAACCAGTTTGCCGCAGAACGTTACGAGTAATATGTCACCCACCATGGTATCCACTATATCGACGATTATGACGCCTGAGGCAGAGAGATCTAGCGAAGGACACATTCCGATGATGACAGGGCCGGACGGACAACTTTTCAATCCCGATGGGTCCCCAATGAAACCCAAACGAAGAGGGCGTGGTAAGGGTAAAAAGACTCTAGCTTTGGAAGCAGCTAGAGCCGCAGAGGCAGCAGCCAAGGCTGCTGCTGAAGCTAGTTTAATTGGCATAGGCACCGACTCGAATCCCGAGATAAAACCTGGCGATATACCAAATGTACTTCCTACACCAGGTAGCAGCACGTCTGGATCGGCACCGTCCACACCACCCGCTGGCGTAGTCACGACACAGGGTCCGCCTGCTTCGCAAACTACACCAGCCTCGCAGTCCGTCTACTCGTCGTTACCGCCGAACAATCAGCAGCAGCAACAGCAACAACAACAACAGCAGCAGCAACAGCAGCAGCAGCAGCAGCAGCAGCAGCAGCAGCAGCAGTCTTCCGTTATTACCAGAATGCTGCAGTCGCAGCCGGTGTCGAGTAGCCCGCAATCGTTCTCCGCTGCAGCCGCGGCAATGGGTCACAAGTATTTCGGTGGACCAAACGCCGCGGGTCAAATGATGGGTGGACCTAGAACAACGGGTTACGAAATACAACCTCGCGGAAGGATTCCGTCGCCGTATAGGCAAACCGGACAAACTTCTATACCTCCTCATTTCGCAGCTGTAAGATCAGGAACTCCACCCATGAGGATGAGAGTGCCTGGTCCACAAATGTATCATACACCGCATCATCCCATGGATCCGTCTCCATCGGGCGGCGGACCGATATCGATCAACAACAGAGATCGTAGTTCTCCTCTCGGACCGGGGCCTGCGATGATTCCACCAGCCGCCGGAAGTCCTCTGGCCAAAGGTGGTCCTACGCCTCCTCCGCCCCCTCCTTACGTCAGAGGACCTCCTCCGTCGTTGACCAGGTTCGCGGACAATCCCATGGGTCCAAGGCACCAGATGCCTCCCTTCACGAACGCGTCACCGGTCAACCATAACATGCAACAACCATCGCCACCTCCTAATCGGCCTCCAGGTAACTTCTCGCCATATCATCCTCCACCTCCTCCCAATTATCATTACGGCGCCTATCCACCGCCTCCGCCAATGTCCACGGCAGACGATGCGGCCGCCTATCAGAGTTCCCCGTATCCAGCGGATCATTTCTCATCCCCTGCGGATAATCCACCACCCATCCAACAGCCACCACCGCCTCCCCAGACCCAGCCACCGCCGCAGCAGCAAGCGCATCCGAGCGATGCCGCTGGTGCTGGAAATAAACAATACGACGAAGAAGGCTCGGGAGAGTTTGGCGGTTTGGTATCGTACTTTAGTAGTCAAAGGGAGGACGATCTTGATTCGTAGCATGAGTGAGACCTTGGCCAACCCTGTATCTTTAAATAGCACGCGTTAACAGTGTCGGCAACGGTAACGCGTTAACAGTATAACGCGTGTCTTTCTTTCGACGGTCCAGGTAAGATGGCAACTTTTGCTCGAGAGGGAAAAGTACAAGAGAAACGTGAAACGTAAAACGAACTTACAGTTTAACGACCTGTAACGTAATCCTAAATGAAAGAAACAAAAATTAGATATATATATATTATATACATATAATATACATATGTGTCTCGGGGCATTGAAACGTTTGAAATAACGAATAAAGAGTATTTGCATTATAACATTAACAGATTCAGAACGATGTGTCCGATAGCCACGGATCGTTCCGTGATGCTGAGCGAATGAACGAACATAGAATTACCTATCGGTAACTATCCTACTGTAGCGGATAGAGAAGGTCAGGATACATATGGGTCACCGGTCGGTTATCCTATATTATTTTATAATTTTCTGCCGAAATAACAGTCGATCGTATACTTGGACGTAATATTGCGCTGAATGTGTTAATGACAACGATGTACGTTCTAGCATTATTTTCTACTAACAACGTACTGTAATAACGTTTTAATACGTAAGGATACACGCGTAGAGTTAGTATTGTCTTCCTCTTCGACCTCTTAAGCAAACAGTTGTCTTACGGTTTTTTGTACCTTCGAAGGAGACAGAAAAAATGGAAACCAGAAAGATAGGGGAAGCGAGATTACGAGAATAAGCGCCGGAGAAACCAAATCCAAGGTTGGCCAAGCCAGAACAAAAAAGAAAGAAAATATTAATATAGTAATCGCTGACAATGGAGCCTATTTCCTAAGAGTTGTAAGCTTTTTGTAATTAGTTCGAGTTTGATTAAAGTTTCTATATGAAAGCGAATAACGACCACACAGTTAGTTTACAACGCGTCAGAGATACTGAGAGATATAATCGCGTTTACGCTAGCGAAGCCGGATTACACAAAGATCTGACCAGAATTTTATCTAATAACTCTCTCCGTTAATATGATATACATATGCATACAAAAATGATATTCGTAATGCACAGTTTATTAACCGATCGACCTCCAAATCCGGCTTAGATACGTAGGTATTCTTTCTTCGGTAAACGTTTACTGTTTATACATGTCGATCTTAGTAATAATCGACGGAAAGATCAAGAGGGGGGGGGGAGAGAGAGAGAGAGAGAGAGAGAGAGAGAATGGTAGGAGGTGAAACTTATTAACACATTCGGACTATTCACCGTTGTTATGTGTACATATGTAAATACAATAAGTCCTTTAGGTTATATTATATGTATTATATATACACAAAAGAAACGCGTACACACGAACGTACACGAGTACATGCTTGCAGTCGAACACAGGTACAAAGCACCACGATCACGGATAATACACACATACACAGAGTCACTCGAAATACTTATACGGTTAATTAGTGCAAAGGGCACAAATGTAATATTTAAATTGGAAAAAAAGAAAAACGAAACGAACACGGCAGATTCGATTATAATAAATTTACAAATGGTGTGAAGACTACTACTAATTATTTATAATTCTAAATGAAAAAGATTAAGAATTTATGATATAAGTAGCGATAATATTGTATTTTACAAATTTTACTTGATTATTATTATTATATTATTAAGAACGACGAAACAAGAGCATATGTGTATATATCTATATATATATATATACATATACATGTATATACATGTGTGTATATATATATATATATATATATAGATAGATACATAGATAGATAGATAGATAGATAGGTAGTTTGAAGAACAGGAGGCTGCACCAGTCCAATTCTAAGAAAGTAAGACTGTAGAAAACGCGCATGAAAAATACATGTAGAAATTAGTCGGGCGAGGGTGCTTGCGGATACTATGAAATTCTATTTCATTTTAGTGTGCAATTACAAATATATAGTTAATATGTAAATTATATTGCGAATACATATGATTTTTCCAGGCATATGCAACCGAATCGAGTTAAAGACTAACAAATCTTTTTCTTTTTTTACACACACAAACATGCGCGTGCACGCGCACACACAGACACGTGTGGATATATTTATGTATATGTATACATACATACATATGTTTGTGTGTGTGTGTGTGTATACACGTATATTTCATGTTTCTTATCTTATTTCTTTGTTTCATTCTTGACTTAAGACGCTTTTCAAGCTTTTAAGGGAAAAAAAAAATATATATATATATATATATATATATATGCATACAGAGATATATATGTAATAA
This sequence comes from Megalopta genalis, assembly GCF_051020955.1. NCBI lineage: Eukaryota > Metazoa > Arthropoda > Insecta > Hymenoptera > Halictidae > Megalopta > Megalopta genalis. Next base: position 16,389,430 of record NC_135017.1, read on the forward strand.
AGTATAAATTAATTAAGATATATTATACGAACGTATCGTGTTATTATGATTCATCACAAATTCTACAGCGCAGCTTCCTGCTTGATTTTAAGTAGCGGATTCGTATAAGAAAGAAAAAAAGAGCACATAAAGAAAAGTAATTCAACCGATTCGAGTGATTCGCTGAACAGATACGATTACGTGAAAATCTAGGTATATTTCTAAAAAGAAGGAGAGAGAGAGAGAGAGAAAGAGAGCAACTAAGAGGCACGCAGAGTGTGTGTGTGTGTGTGTGTGTGTGAGAGAGAGAGAGAAGTGTTACTTCTTTTTTGTGATTTATTTGTTTGTTAATAGTGCGACAGCCTCCTGCTCTTCGATCGGATCGCAAAGCTGGTAGTATCTCTTTGCGCCAGAAAGATCGTGTATCTGTTTAGTTATCACACATACGTACATACCTAATATAAATAGAAGTTATATAAATAAAGAAAAGGAAATACATTATCTTAGGATTAGCTGCTTGACAGTTTCCTTTACTTCGTCGACCGTCTTGGTCCATTAACGCGCAATGTTCCTATTTCGACGATTCGAACTTCTTTTTAAATTTCTCGTTACTGTTGTCTGCAAGTGGCGCAGAACATTTCAATAAACATTCCATCGAGATATAGCGAATTAATTATCCGATTTACTTTATAAAAATTGAAGAATAAAATTGGAGTTTTAATAAATTCTTGTTTCAGAGAGTTTCATTGAACAATGGAATTATCGAAAGTATCGATATGTTAACTTTTCCAACATGTGCAGTTTAGTCATCGATACGGGACCATTGACCGTTAATGGGTGAACAAGACCGAATTGTGAACGATCATTACACAATCTACACACCGTACAATTGTCAGAGAGAAGGAGGGAGAGAGGGAGAAAGAGAGAGAGAGAGAGAGTGAGAGTGAGAGTGAGAGAGAGATATTTGCTGCGTCTATAATTTCATTATTTTTACACCTATACGATACATTTCGGTTCTACACCGTTTTTCAATGTACAATCTCTATCGTCTTCTTTAACTCGACGTAATCGTATGCGTCTTCGACCCGTTCGTCTCTTAGAGTGCGCTTCAAGGAATAATGCGACTTCGTTCGTAAACGTTTCTACAAAGAATTTTTAAATGTAAACTCATGGCTGCGTCTGTTTTCAATTAAAAAAGGCAGATCTTCTAATAGATACAAAGGTGTAACGTAAACGCAACATAACGCGGAATATGGATGTCTTATACAGACTTTCGACTAGTTTTCATCTGATCTTTATAAAAGAAGTGAGAATAAAGCGATAAATCAATTTTTCAGACGTTGTATATGTATTATACGTACGTTCGTATATTTCTTATGAAACACATTTGTAATACACACGATGATTTTATCGAATGGTAGCGGATAACTAGAGAACACATTTCAAAGATCTGTAATCAATTTGAGATCGAAGCAGACACCTTTCTACACGCGTACTCGAATGTAGACAAAAAGAAACGGTACATATACATAGAAAATGTTTCCTTGGAACGTAAACTTGACGAAAACGTCATGTCGGGACAACTGTAAATGTGGTGCGCAGTTTAGCTTTTCTTTTCGTAAGGGTCTAGACCAAACGCAATTATTATATTACATGTTGTAGCCTAAATACAAACATTTTATAATAAAATTCAATATATTGAAGTAATCTTGTAGGATGCTGTTCTCTCTTTCGGTATATCCGATTTCATCGCATATCAACTTGAAATCAAATTTTTTCCTCACTATGGATTCTTAGCAACAGAATATCATAATACGAATAAGATCGGAAAAAGAAAATAGTATCGCAACACCGAATATGATATTTTTGTTACAGCTAGTGTTTTTTTTTTTTAGCAATTTCCTGCAAAACGCAATTAGATACGCTTCGATTAGTCACACTAAAAAAGAAAAAAAAAGATTGCTTGCATTCATTGCGCAAAGTATTTTATAACAAATACGATGATCGTTTATTGTGTATACAATGATTGTACCGAAAATAAGAAAACTTAGAATAAGGTTTGCAATCTACGTTGCTGTTTTGGTATATAACACTGAATATCATTTAACAATTTTAACTTTATTCTGAAGTACTTTATCATTCGTGGATGTTACTTCACCAAATCTGATTTTTCTCTTTTCTATTCTGGCTTCCAACTCGGCCTGCAATCAAGCATATTTGTAAAAATTAAATATAATATATATATATATATATATATATATATATATATATATATATATATATATATATTTAATCACATAATTGAATGTTATTTATATATGCTTTTATTCTATTTATTACCTTCTCCATTAGGGTAGAAACAGACATACCAAACCTTTCTGCTCGCTTTTTTAAAACTTCGTATGTTGTATGCTGTAAACATGTATAACCAATGAATTCTAAATATTTAAAACGCGTCAAATGACGTTTCGATTGTAATTAATGATAAATACATACCACAGGTGTTTTTACAGAAGCAGCAGACTTATTATTTTGATTATTAATACTGAATCTGGCAGATCTGGCTTCCTTTTTAGCAGCTTCCGATAGCGGCATACCAAACTTTTTAGCTCTCATTTCCAATCTCTAAACATGAAATCGGTATAGCGTTACTATTTTATTTTATACGTATATCCGTAGCGGAAACAAATGTTTATCGTTACCTCTTTGACACCGAGCTCTGACAACTTAATAATTTTTCTTTCCGGTGGTACAGTTTCTGTAGATTTCATGTCGGTCTCAGCTTTTTCTATCAATTCATTCTTAGTTTCTTCGATCACTCGTTTGCGGTTTAGAACTATTTTCTTCGCGCTCGCGTTGCTCTCCGTAGACAATTTCCTTTTTTCATTTACTTCTTGAGAATCTGGTTTACTCGATAGCTCTTCTATTTCTTCATCCTATATCACGAAATATTTGTTGTTACGACTATACCGATAGAAATTAAATCATAGATACTTTTCTAAATATTTATTTCTCAAAAGTTTCTGCTTGAAACGATCCTGTTAAAATTAGAGATAAATAAATGCGATATTAATTTGAAATATCCTTTTTGTACTTACACCGAGGACTGCATCTTCGTCTAAAATTTCTTCCGCAGTTTCGTCCAAAGATAATGCAGAATCTATCGAAAAAGACATCGCTTTATCAACATATAATTCTTACAGGAAAATACACATACATTGTAAATTCATTTATAAACATATACCACCATGAATTGCTAACTGAAGCCTTTCAACCAATTCAGTTTTATTACCGCTAGTGGTAAGTCCTCTCTGTTTCAATTCGATCTTCAAATCTGCAACCTATTTTATAATGTTAATTAACAAGTGTATTAAAGTTCTTTAACTGCAGAGCCTTAGTAACAAACATTATTTTTACGATTGATATCAAATAACTACTTGTGCACGGTGCAAATAAAACCGTAGACAGAGAAATCTTTTATTGTGTACAAAACAGTTGTATATAATGTTGAGGTTATGTTCCCGGTAGTGAAACAATATCAACCTAATACATATAAATTACCTTCATCTTCGAAAGTTCCGTTAGTCCTTTCTCATAAGACGAATCAGCCATAATGTATCTATTTATATTATTATATTTTTATAAAGAGAGTTTCTTAGTTTACGATTAACATGTCACCATTCGTTTCAGTCCAGTGTTCTTATGTATATTACATACAGATGTACTGTTCAATGCTCAAGCAGCCAGGATTCGCGGGCCGTAAGAAGTAAGAACTTACGGAACTTGTTCCCTCTTGTCTAACCACAAGTGCCCACAATGGACCACAAGTCAAAGTGATCAAAGTCACCACTCTCCAAAGCACAGACTAGTAATGAGCGATGTTGCATCGGTTCTTAGATAATCGATGCTTTATATTGTAATATCGATGTTTTAAGATATCGATTAATCAAGAAATCGATGTTTTCTTAGTTCGATGTTGAAACTACTTGGCGTCACTAGCGCATACTTCTCACCATTTTGTTTGAAGGCAGAGCTCTAGACGACTTTTTTGCAGGAAGGGCAGGAGTAGCAGTATTACCCATCATAAATAGGATTGGATGACGCCAATGGATTTGTATTGGCAATCCATTGAAATCCTCCAATCTCAATTGTGAGGTCTTTTCTCCGGCACTCGGAGCAGAATCCCTGACACCAATGGACACACTGGTCCTGAGTGAAAATTTCACGAACAAGCAATAAAAAATAGTTCCTGTTCTTTGCTATTAGTAGTAACTATTTCGATTTTTGTAATATTTATTCATATATATACATATATATATATATATATATATATATATATATATATATATATACAAGAGAATATATTTTAGCAATTTGTGGTTTAGAAGAATATTTTGAAGGTACAGAAATGTTCAGGACAATTTTCTAAATCCATTTCATGGCAAAAAAAGTTTGTTTCTTTATTAAAACAGTTAAAATGTCTACGCATATTTGATATAAAGGATAATTATATATCGTACATACTAAGCTAGGCTCCAATTTTCTCAATTTCGTCTGCGTCTTCAACATTAAGGTAACGTATTTTTTTCCCAAAATGAGTCTCTATATCTTTACATATTGCCATTGCGTGTGACGAATCTACTAAATTAATAGCAATTCCAGATTTCCCAAATCGTCCTGTTCGACCGATTCTGTGCAAGTACGTTTCACAATCAGCTTTCCAGTTTTGATCCATGGGTAGGTCAAAATTGACTACTATCGTTACTTGTTGAACATCGATACCTGAAAGATGAGTAATATATTTTCAAGTATCGGATGATTCGCTTATGTCGTTAATAATAAATTGAAATAAATACCTCTAGCTAAAACGTTCGTCGTGATGAGAACTTTCTCTAAACCTTCCCTAAATCGATCTAAGACAGAGATTCTTTGTTCTACTGTTAATTCACCGGACAAAACGGCCACTGCATGGCCATCTTTTGTCATTTTTTCTGCTAACCAATTTGCCGTTTTCCTAGTCTGCGAACAGACAGAAGATAATAATATATTTATGATATATAAACAGAGAAAATTTTATATCGACGTAAATACAAATGAACTGTCTTACATGACAAAAAATGATTGCTTGACCTATTGTTATCACACCGTAGATATTAGTAATAGCAGCATATTTTTCTTCCAAATCTTTGCACTTTACATAATATTGTTCAATGTTATCTAAACTCTCTTCTTCCTTTAACAGTCGTATTATCAAAGGATTATTAACTATGATCTCTGCAAATTTCATGACTTCTGGTTCATAAGTTGCGGAGAAAAACATCATTTGACAATCGCGTGGAAGTTGCCTGTGCAAGTAAAGTGTATAATGCGTAAGTGCGTATAATTCAATGAAATTTATTGCGGTCGCTTGAATTACTTGTGAATACGAATGCACTGATCTTGATGGCCTTGCGTTGCAATCATTACATCCGCTTCGTCTAAAACAAATACTGATATCTCGCTCAGATTAAAGAATTTAAATTTAACAGTCCAATCTAAAACTTTTCCTGGTGTTCCTATAATGATGTGTTCAGTAATTTTTGACCCGCGACTTACTGAAACAAGTACATAGATTACATTAACATGATAAGTATTCGTTTGGTATAGGAATAAAATATTTAAAAAATCTAACAGCAAAGTATATATTACCTTCTTCTCCTCTGACAGCGTATTTGATTTTAATTTCATTACAGAACGCAGACATTTTTGCTGCTACTTCTCCCGTTTGTATAGCTAGTTCATAGGTTGGCGATAAACAAAGCACTTGAGGATAATTCTTAGATGTATCTACTCTGCTTAGCATCGCCAACACAAATGCTGCTGTTTTGCCAGTCCCAGACTGCGACTGAGCTATCATGTTTTGAGGCCTGTACATTCGTTATCCAAATTTAAATTCATGATAAACATATAACAAAAAATATTATCGAAGAAAAAATGAACTTACGGGTCAGCGAGCAATGTCGGTAATGCAGTTTCTTGGATTTTTGATGGCGCGTTAAATCCCATTGCGTATACTCCTTTTAATAAAGCTGGTTTACTAAAATATGGGTTATCGGAAATGTATTTTTAATTAAACTATAGAATCGCAGAAAACATAATATATCAAAGATATACGTACAGATGAAGAGCTTCGAAAGTTTTTACGCTATATAAAGGCGAAGCTGGATCTTTTCTTTGAATTTCTATATTCTTTTTCGTTACTACTAGCCCTTTACGTATAATTTTTTGCAAGAATGACTTTTCTGCTGGCGTGATCTGTTCGTCTGTTCCATCGTCATTCTTAGATTCTGTATTATTCGATGCATTTTCTGCAGGTTGTTTTTCTATGTTCAAGTTAGACACCTGTCGATAACAACTAACAATAGTATACCGATAGTATAACAATATTTGTATCTGGATGCCAAGCTACTGAAATTGATTTGTACTACTTTTTTACAATGTACAACATTAATTTTATTCTTTCAATCAAATTTCTTCAAATTACACAATGAATATGAACACGAGAAAGACAAAAGTGTAAATTATAGAAAAAAGGCTGTAATAAGAAACATGTATAAACAAAGAAATGTGAGGTTAAACCGGAATTATATACATGTAATGAGAATATTACCTTGGCGGATAATTTTTCCTGTTCATCCGTACATTTATTCCAATCGACTTGAGTCGAAGCCATATCAGCATCCAGTTGTACTCACAATAATCAAGAAACAACTCGATTTTCAGTTGGAGCGACAAAAATGCCAAAATGACAATACACCGTTCAGCATGGAATATGACGAAATAATTCTATTACAAAAAATGGAGAACCTTGCTTACAGGTAGAGCTCTCAGGCGCCTGACCGTTCTTGAAATTTCCACTCAAGACCAGTGCGTTCATTGATGTCAGAGATTCTGCCCGAAATTCTTCTTTTCTGTGGAAAGAAAACCTCACAAATGGGATTGGACGATTCCAATGGATTGCCAATGAAAATTCATTGGCGTCATCCACTGTCTGGCAGTGGCTCTAGTAGACTTTAGTTTCGAGACTCCACACAGAGCACTATACTATAGCAACTGTCGAGAGTTTTACTCTTAGATGCACACCCGCCCTAATTCTCTCACTCCTACTTTCTTGGAAGAAAGTCGTAAAGTGGTCAGGGTGCTGGGAGCTCTGCTCGTAAAGCGGTCGTCGGGCATACGAGAGCCCTGCTTGTTTTCAAAAGCAAATTGTATCTGTTTTTCTGAGTTAACTTGCCGAAGTTGGGCACACCGACCGATCTGCATGGCTTTGAAATATGTTAAATTTGTTCAATATGTCTAATGTTAAAGCAACATTTTTCTTTGCATCAAAAACAGGTCCATTTTAGTTTCTGAGATATTTACAAAGAACTGTATCTGCTACATGCTACTACGTTGAATTCCGCTTGCCGCGCATGCCGCAGCAGCGTGTACAAACGTGTATGTGCGAGCCGCGAGCTGCGAGCCAGCGGTATAATTAATTGGTCTTCGAAGTTTAGTTAACTATCATATTAACCAATTATATTTTGCGTTGTTGTTGTTTACTTTTCTTACACGCTATTAAACTCTTTTATTTGTGTGTAGAAGCAAAGAAAAGTCAAGAATAACAAATTTACAACTTACTTGTTCTGATAATCGTATAGAGAATTCTTATTAATGCTCTATAATAATAAGAATGAGCGAGTATTAACTCTTGATTTTTTTTCTCGTTTTATTTAATACGTTGATGTGTGCACTTTTCCTAACTTATGTGCGCGACTATGATTAAACCCAAGAAACTTGAAGTTTTCAATAACTAAAAAATCAAATGAAAATATGATATTTAATTTTTTATTTCTTTTTATTATAATGAATCACCCTTTACTTAAACGTTTCCTACCCATGAATTTCTTCCAGAATTGACAAACTTTTGTATTACTTATAAAAATAGTCACTTATATAAAAAAAATAAGTTAATAATTGAACAAATAAATGGATTTTGACAAGAAACTATTTACATTATGACTTGTGTCTTTTGTTTGCTTGCAATTCTAGAAAAGGATGATGCGGAAACTTAATGAGATGTAGAAAACATAATAATAAATAATATCATTAATGTTTGTTGTCTATTTCAAAATTCATTATATAAAATGGTACGAGTATATCTAAAATGATTTTGAAGTTGTAATACACATCGGATTACATTACAAATACGTAACTTTGAATACTTAATTACATCTTAATTGTATAGTATGTTAGCCCTATAAATTGTACGATTAACGTTTTATTTATCGACATGTACGTCATCTTGCATTTGAAATTATATGTATAAATCCATCAGTTTTCCATTATACGAGCATACGCTGTACATACATGGTAAATAGTAGCTTTTAAATGCACAACGCGCTGTTGTATCTGCCACGTGTATTTTTATATGAAATATACATTGCATTTGACATATGTACAAATTAAATTGTTAGGATATTTTACCTTTGTCTGTAAAGGTATATTATACAATTCATTTGCAGCCAAAAATATGTTTTTCTAATCTTTTCAATGCTATATATAGTATCTCCCTTTCTCTCTACGTATGCGTATATATGTTAAATAATTACAAGTATCTATAATTAAATTACTTTATATATATAAATATACACACATATATATATATATATATATACATATATATATATATATATATATATATATATATATATATATATATATATATATATATACATATACATATACGTATATATATATATTCTAAATAAGAAGTATGTAAAATATGAAATGCACATTGAATTATACACAGATTGCTTCAATTAAATCGTGAATTGTTACTTTTAATCACAAATGTAATTATACTATGCATTTTTTGGTATTTGAATTACAGTGTTGGCTTGGCAAATATTTTCTTTAAGAAATTTTAATAACGGCAGCCATGGTTTTAGTTCCGCTTGACTGCGGTACAAGGCGGACAGTGATCAGCGATAGGTCTATCATTTTTCGCTGGTATTTCTTGTGAAACACCATGGCAGCAGACTGTGTCTTAAACACAATTGTTGCGCTACGTTCACCCATTTGTATGCTCTATAACACGAATAATATGAACAAAGAATTATTAAACTAAAAGTAGGCTGTTTATTTAACGGAAAAAGGAAACAATAAGATATACGTATAACAATATCTTGATAGAATCGTAACAGAGATGAAACTGTAGAAATAAATTTAATCGATGATGCATTAGAAAAATGAAAATAAATCTTTTCGACATATAGTAAATCGATATAAAACTTTTACATGTGACGCAAAATAATATCTTATATACATTGTAAGACATATCGCTACATATGTTTTAGTTAACAGAATCGAGAAGGGTACAAAGATGAAATAATACAGTATTTGACAAATAAAACACTTTCTTCGTTATAACAAGTGTCGTTATCGGACATACTGAAACGAATACTTCGAAAAGTTCGTAAGATTGGAAGAATTTGGTTTCAATCGAATAAAGAATATGTGAAACTTAAAGCAGTGTATCTTTGAAATCTTGTATCTATTACACACGGGGAAAATTATAATCAAATAGCTTCTGTGATACGAAGCTAGTTTTTACGTAATAAAGAACATAAATTAGCTTTTTTCTTCTACTAAAGTAACTTAAAAGTGAAATTAATAAAGTGGAAAAACAAAAGTAAAACCACTTAAAAGAGACAAACGAGTCGAGGCGGGAGAAAATGTTCTAGTAGAAAAATAGTCACCTCAATAGTTCCAATCCCTTGACACATACGTCTAATTTGTGCTTCGGATGTACTTGCTGCTAAATTTTCTACCTTCACGGTATTAGTTTTTGTTTCCTGTTGCTTTTTTTGTTGAGTTGGTGTTTTTTGAAGTATAACTCTTTGATTGTTCTGCGTATTCATAACAACCTTTTGTCCACTGGTATTTGTCGTTACTTCTTGTACATTGATGATAGTCTTCTGTAAACTTACAATCGGCTTTTGTTTGAAGATTCGTTGCGGATTGCTAACAATCCTCTGTCCAACCGTTATTAGCTTCTTCGACGGATCTGACTGGGTTTGGCCAGCTTTATGATCTGTAACTTGTGTCGTGTTATTTATTTTGTTCTGTAATATCATTTGACCTGATTTCTGTAGATTCGACACCGTTTTTTGGATAGTAGTGGCAACTTTGTGAGTATTCGATAACGATTTCTGTATAACAACACGTCGCATACCAGATTGCGTACTCAAAACTTTGGTATTATCATTGCTTTGCACAATCGTATGCCCGGAGTTATTGTCCTTGGAAAAATCTACCAAATCGTTGGGCTGTACAGTCTGTATTGTTCTTACAATTCGTACACAGGATGATTTTTCTGCAGCCTACAACAGAAATCGTAACGATATTTCAGTTTGTCGAGTCACCAAATCATAATAATTATAAAAATGACAGTTCATAAGAATAGCTCCTTTAGAATAACTGAACTATTGGAGGAAATGAAAAGGAACAAAAAGTAGTTAAAAAATACATTTTATTGAAACATGAATAAAAAATATACAGTAATGTCTGCTAAATGTATGTATATATATGTATATACATATATATATATATATATTTCGAATTCGTACGTTTTCATTTTGTTGACAATGATAAATATTTAAAATTAATGTATTTCTCCGAGATGTGTAAAAAAATGCAACGACACGTGCAGCGTGTCTTAATTACATGCATCGGTATATAATTGTTATATACCAACTTTAGTTTATGTACAAATAGTATTTTAGCACAGCGTGATCTTGGAAAACTTGAATAGGTATATAATCGGAAAATAAACAAAATGTACTGTACGTAAAGGTGAATGTAATAATTCTATTTAACTATATTCGACTTATGAGATTGTAACACTTTTGAAGAAATTGTACCAATTTTCATTGTTTTTCTATTGTTAGAAATTAAGAAAAGACAGTATTTTTAATATTGTACCTCGGTAGCTTGCGTATTGGTAGGACGACCGCGTCCTCTGCCAATACCAATATGAGCTTTGCTAATTGTAGCCTCTTTTACAACTCCCATAAGTACCGACGCCGGTTTCGTATCTCGTGTACCTACGTTTGCTGAAAAAAAGAAATCCGTGTAAAGCGCACACGTATGTACACGTCTATGGATGCACGATACGATGCTATTGCAATAATTATTGCGCCTCGAATCTAACTTAACGGTGATCGAAAAACGGATGTTTACAAAAGTACTAAACATACATACATGAACCAGTATCGTTTTTAGCTTCTTCACTTTGTTTCTCCATTGCAGCCATTTTTCGCCTATTTTCCTTTTCGCGTAAAATCTTTTCCCTAAGACGCTTCTGTTCTTCCATTTTCTTTCTGTACTCTTCCATTTCCGGATCATTCTCCTCGTCCTGAAATATTTCATTGCACGACAAAGTATAGAAAAATTCGTGCCGAGAAAAAGGTTGAAATAAAATGCTGATACAACTACTGTGTACACACCTTCTTATCGGTGTTCGCGGTATTTAAGGTATCTACCGTTCGCACTTCTTGAAGATTTCTATTATTAGATTTCATTCGTTTTGGACTTAGGTCGCGTAAAGGTCTGTCCACCGGTTCGGAGTTCCTCTTCTGCGGTAATCTACATTTTACCGAAGCGTTCATGGGTCTGTTACCAGGCGATTTTTGTTGCGTATGGTTTTGATCGTAGCTCTCACGGTACGTGTTCGTGGAGGGCGGTCGACTCTTTGGAATATAATCGCTTCTATTCTTCGATTGCAACTCTCTGTCGCGATAATTCTGACGAGTCCCTCTATGATCCTAATAAGCATTAACATCGTAAGCAAATGAATCGAAATTTGCATCCAAGTACGATAATGCTTACCTCTTGGTAACTGTCTTTCGGATCCCATTGACTGGACTTATACTTGGTGGTGGCATCGTAATTGCTGTCGCGCGTGTAACTGCTTTCAGCGGAATATGATTTACCGAGTGTTCCACTCTGACTTTTCTGTGGCTTGTTTTCTTGCCACACGTCCGAGAAATATGCATAGGGGTCCTATTTCAAATATGCGATTCGTACGCGTTATTCCAGAGAAAGAATGGTCAGAAAATATTGTAGGTGTTTCGTAGAAAAATTCTTTCTAAATACATACATCGCTCTTATTTTGCTGATAATTCTGCTGATAGTGCGGTGGTCCTTGCTGCTGCGGCTGACCGTACGCAGCTTGATTCGGATAAGACGGCAAAGATTGGGAAAAGTGACTGCTAGGAATTTGCGATAACAAAGGTGTTTGTTGTTGAGCGGAGTCCCATGCCAGCCTTGCTGCTTCATGCGGAAAAAAGAAGAGACGATTTCGTTCGGTTATAAGTAGCCTTCGGTTGACATTAGTTCTAAGCTAGGTTTCGCTGAACAACTATTTCCAAAGACTTACCATCGTTGGTCGATTGAACGGCGCCTCGAAAGTGAGGATTGATTAAAATCTTGTGGCCTGGAGGTAAAGGTACATTAGGTACATTGGAAGCAGACTGTTGCGGTACCGGCAAAGTATTAGAATTAAATTGGCTGGTAGGTACTTGATCGGTATAACCGGACCTCGAATCGTAAACCGGTCGATTTTCAAATTGAGCTTCTTGAAAAGTTGGCCTGTTCTCGAAAGGCGGCTGATTCGATACTTGTACATTGGGATGGTTAATGGGTGGTCCTTGGGACGATTGCCGCGGGAATCCTTGCAGCGGTAACGTTTGGTTCCCTTGTAACAATGCGACAGGGGCCGAAGCGACAGACGAAGCGACCAATGGGTTCAGGTTTCCAAGCAACGACGTTCCTGGATTTCCTTGCAACAAGGTGCCTTGATTATTCTGCATCAGACGAGTTTGACCGTCTTGCACGTTGAGCACATTCGAACTTTGAAAAGGACCCGGTTGAATTTGTCCGTACGGTGGTTGACTCGGTGAATGATTATTGTTGTGACTGTAAGGTGGTCCTTGCAGCGATCCTGGCAAATTACCTCGTGGTCCGTAATCTAATCTCGGGCCAATAATTCGAGGGACTACTTGACCTTGAAATTGATTAGGATTGAATTGCGGTCTACTATCTACGAAGTGTGTAGGACCTTGAAGCGAACCGTTCAGAGAATAATGCTGGAAAGATTGTACTTGAGAGTTTGGTTGTTGATAAATAATCTGCTGGTTTTGTACGTTGTTCGGTACTCCGAGAAGAAACGGTGGCCTAGCTTCGAGTAACGGTGGTCTGCATGCTGCTGGTGTTTGACCATCGAAATTCATGTTGCGCGCGTTGTTAAACCTAGCAGAACATTTCAGAGATATTTCAAAAATATTTAACACAGTCTAGCTATATCCGTATTTATCGTAGTAGTATCGGCAAGACGAATGGAAAGATGTCTAGTCAAGTACCTTGGATTAAAGTTCCCTGAATTCTGCGTATTAAATCTTCCTCCTCGGTTTCCTCTTGCACTTCGACCTCTTCCGCGGCCTCTGTATATCATCAACTTCGATGGTTCAGATGTTACAACGTTTTCCAAACTGTCCGGTATATTGGTATTCATTTTCGGAGATACTATAGTTCTCTCGTTTTGAAATCTGTTCCTCCTTTCCTTGGCCTCCTCGCATTCATCGTCTTCCATTCCTTGTCCAGTCGCTGCTGCGTACATCTTTGCGTTTTTCTGTAACTTCTCTCGCAAATCTCCTTTGCCGATATTAGTTGAAGTATTAACGTTATCGTTTGCCGAACGTTCATCTTGTTGACGCGTTTGTTCGATTTTGTATTTGTTTATTTCGTCTTGCTCGTAATATTTCGACTGAACGTCTAGCTGATTACCATCTTCATAAAAATCATTGTCATTACTTCTATTCAATTCTATATTTTCATCTTCACCATCTAAGTCGTCATCGAGTGCGTCGGTAACTCCTAAGTCCAGTACATCATCTGTTTCCTCTTCTCCCTTATAGCTATTCTGCTGCTCAGGGAATTAAATTGCCAAATATTTGTAATGAAAATATGATATTTAGCCATAGTCGTTACAATCTACTTTTAAATAACATATTCGCTAGTAGTCGTGATTTGATACGATTTGCTCTAATATAATCTGATCTGATCTTATCTGATTTGATCCGATCCGATCTGATGCGTATGTTTCTATGAATGCGAATGCGTATATGTAAAATGAGAAATTTATGATGAAAACGAAGATACGTTGCATGATTTTTGAACGTGATATCGCAATATTGAATTTTCATATTTCCGTTACTTCATGCTTATAAAAATTTTTCTAATTGAATGCCATCGCAAATGTTTCGCTAAAATTCACCGTTAAACACAATTATTGTGTTTATTGCAATCAAATATTAAATGAAGGTATATATTCGTATCTTAATTAATTATCTCAGATAGATTATATGCAACAATCGAGACATAGCTAGGACGATCGAATAATCCTTTCTGACCGAATAATTTTTCAATTACTTAACTTATACTTAACAATAGAATAGAATAAAAACATATTGTACACGTAATGTAACTATAGGTTACAGCAACATGACATATAACAGCATATTACTTTGGATTCATTTTATACGTTACTTGACAAACAAAAAATATCTTACCGCGATCGAAGATTTTAGTACTGTAATATTTCATACTGCTGTTTATGCGTCATGAAAATGAAAATAGATATATCAGCTTACATACTAGGAAAATTAGTACAAGTTCTATGGAAACGTGAACAATATTAATATTTTTTACAATAGTATTTTATCGTTACTTTAATAACATCTGTACATAATAGACAAATGTTTTAATGAAAAAATTCACAACAGACAAAACCTTTTTCTTTTTAAATTTCACTTATCTAAGTTCTACTTTTACCATCAAAAATGTAACAAGAAACTTTAATGTTTCAATTATAAAAAGTGTAATCGTTATCAATTACAATTCAAAATTTTATTCAAATCTAGTGCTACAATTTAAAGGTTTCTCAAGAGCATAACATTTTTCTTTGAAACATTCATTAGTTTCATTAAAACATTCTTATGCTACAGATCATTGTATTCAAACACACTGTTGAAAGTATATATGTGTGTGTATATATATATATATATATATATATATATATATATACACATATATAAAAAATCTATTACATAGTTTATAATATTGTCAACTATAATTGTTTGATGTAAATACTTTAACAAAATGGTGTAATGCCACTGGTGGTATTTACAATTAACTTTGATTTTGATTACAGTCACAACTAATTAAAGTGACATTTGTAAAAGACAGGGAAAAGGAAAAACACATAAATACATTTGTACACATTCAACTTTAAAAGGTTCAACAACATAAAATATTCTGATATTCAAAATTTCAGGACTTCGCATACAAAAGAATGAATTTATACTTCTAGGTACAATTAAAGTGTAGAAAATAATAAATTCAGCCGTTATCTATTACTATAGTTGCTTTATGTAATTTAGAATAGTAAAAAGAATATACGAATAATTTATAACTAATTACTTTCATTTTCCCTGCTCTAATTTTGATCAGACATATGACTTATCTTACATATTCCACATGTTATTTCCGCATAATATTTTTATATCCTTCTCATACATCAAATGAAAGGTAAAATTACAACATGAAATTCTCGCTAGTCCAATAATATCTTTTCACGTATATGCATTTGTTTTTAACCTCGTATTGGACATATTACATCTGTGTGATTTGATACAATCCTTTTGATACGCTTTAACATGTAAACATTTCATTTCGTGAGATTATTCAGACACAAAGAAACAAATATTTGATTTACTAATGTCATCCTTTGATAAAAAATTATACATGGTGAGTTTTTATATGTATACCTTTTGTAGCTCTCACATACAACATAAATAAAACGCCTACAGATTAAATAAATCTAATAGCGTTGAATTCCCATCTCGCATGCTGAAATATATCATAGATAGACAACACGAATATAAATTACATTAGATTTAACCCATCTAAATAACGTAATCCTTTGACTTTAAAGTAATAAAATTATAATTTAATATTTCAGATAGATAACGTTACAGCCATACGTGATCGATTAATCCATAATTTTCCACTTTCAAATAAGATTCTTCAGAAATTTGTTATTAATTTCCATCATAGAATAATCTTGTATGATAGTTTATGACATTACAATGATATGCAATTTTTTGTTTAATAACAAAATAAGTTGCAGCTGTATATGCTCACCCTTTCCAATTCATAATCATCTGCTAAAAGAGCCTCTTCCTCGTCGTTTCCAAGATCATATTCCTCATCCCCAAGGTCTTCGTCCAATAAAGTATCGTCGCTACACAAATAAGCATTGAATATTAAAGTATTATGAAAGGAACAAACAATAGAGTTGCAAGGAGACGAATTTTAATGACTAAAGATATATCATGTAGCAGAATTGCCACCTGGCTTGAAGTATAACGGATAAGTTAGTAATGGATAAATAAATGGGTTAAAGTACAGTACACAAAACGAATAGAATAGAAATCTACGAATAGAAATAATACAACAAATGCATTATTAATTTTTTATAAAATATACATCCTACGAAATGTAAGTATAACAACTGTAGAAATTGAAAGAACTTAACGCGATTAATGATGTTTGATAAAACACAATAGGTGTAAGTATATACGTCACTAATAGAAGCGATGGTTACTCTAACCTCTACTCTAGCAAAGGTAATCGAAGTTTGTTTGAACAATACAAAATGTGTTGAAAAATAGCACTAAATTTGTGATAAGCATTAAAATAATAAAAAGATATTCATATTTCAAAATAATGGGAGAGAAATTTCTTACTGTTCCGACATTGTACGTGGAATTTCCGACACTTTAACACGAAAATCTGTAGGTCTAGAGTCTGTAATGGCAATGTCTGATGTGTCTGATGACTACGGCGACTACAAGTGACTACAAGACAGTATGCTTTGCCAGATTGCATCGATAATCCATTTCGATATATCGTTTCTCATCTTCAAATTCTCGAATAGTTTCTCTCGATATGCATTCGAAACGGCTTCATAAGACCAAGTGGGAGAATCCAAATTATATTCACCATGAGATTTCATTAGTATTGATTAGTTTTTGTTTTGAAGACATTTAGAAATTCTTGGGAGCTTAGAAGGAGCTTTTAGGTATCTTTCTCTCTCTCTCTCTCTCTCTTTCTTCCTCTTTCTCTTTCACACTCTCTCTCTCTCTCTCTCTCTCTCTCTCTCTCTCTCTTTGCAAGAAGGAAAGAAGAACAAAACCAAGCAGCAGTGTGGCGGTAATACATCAGAAACGTATAAGATAAAACTGTCTTCCTGGATTCCTGTAATTTCTCGAAGAAATCATTCCGATCAGCGGCTTCAAAGTATGTAAGTACATATACACGCGTGCGCAAATGTAGAGATCAGTGTGTACTGTCGTCTGTTTGTATTGGTTTGTATGTATTTACTAGATCGGTAAAACCGAGTAAAGCAGATGACGTAGACAGCTGTCGATAGCAGTTGACTTCAGTCGGTTTTAGACCATGCAACTAAATAAGATTTTGAATCTATTCCGAAGACCTTTTGTTTTACTATAAAATTAGTATTAAATATGTAGTATATATTAATTTATGTATTTGTTTTCTTGATTATTGTTCAATAAAATCAATATTTATAACGTCGATTTTCGAAAGGCTAACTTAGAAAAAAACTAAAAGAAATATGGCTTTGAATATGCACTTATATTACAAACGTTTTTCGAAGTATTCTATGAATTCGAACACGTTATCGTATTTCTGTAGAAGCGATTCTGCATTATTAAAAACACTTTTACACAGTAAACCAGCTATAATCTTAGGGATAGAAACCAGTTGTGATGATACAGGTTGTGGAATTGTTGACAGTACAGGGACTGTATTAGGTGAAGCTATTAGTTCACAACATAATATTCATTTAAAGTAATTTCAATTATTATCAATCAGGCTGATTGTAATACTGTAGATAATATCTTGGTATACTTTTAGTTTTGGAGGAATTATTCCTTCAGTTGCACGTTCATTGCATAAAAGTAATATTACTAAGGTATGTGAAGCTGCGTTCAGGTCTGCAAATTTGAAATTACAAGATATTAGTGCAGTAGCTACAACTGTAAAACCAGGTCTGCACACGTCACTCGATGTTGGAACAAAATTTGGAAAGTATTTAGCAAAGATTGGGAAAAAACCTTTTATACCCATACATCACATGGAAGCTCATGCTTTGACAGTACGAATGATGCACAAAGTCTGTCGAATAATATTGGTATATGAAACAAGATTCTGAATAGAGGAAGGTATAATAAAATATGTATTTTTGCATTTAGGTCGACTTTCCTTATGTTGTTTTATTAGTTTCTGGAGGCCACTGTTTACTCGCAATTGTAGAAGACGTAAGCAAATTTTACTTACTTGGAACTACTTTGAATAATACACCCGGGGAAATTTTGGACAAGGTAAAAATCAATATTTAACTTTTCCTTAAAAATATTATATTATCAGATATGAATTTTTTCTGGGAATTATGTAGAATTTTTTATAATAATGTAATTATACCGTAAGCTTGTGTATTTATAGATTGCTCGAAGACTGAAATTAAGAAATATTCCTGAATTTAGTACTTTAAACGGAGGTTTAGCAATAGAAACTGCAGCATATAAAGCATCAAATGTTAATCAGTTTACATTTGCACCTGTTATGCAACATTATCGCGATTGTAATTTTAGTTTTGCTGGATTGTTAAATACATGTTTAAAGTATATCGAAAAACAAGAGAAAGATCATAACATAATTGCTGATATGACAATGCCCGATGTTTATAATTTGTGCGCAGCGTTTCAGTTAGCTGTTGTAACTCATATTTGTCAGAGAACTCAAAGAGCAATAGAATTTATCGATAATACGTCGTTATTTCCTAAAGACAAACGAACTCTGGTATGTTCTACTAATATACTGAGAAAATTTGGTTTTACACAATATTTAATTGGTTTTTAATTAATTAGGTTGTATCAGGGGGTGTTGCATGCAACAACGTTCTAGTTAAAGCATTGGATATTGTGAGTACAAAATTGGGTTATAATTTTGTACGGACACCACCCGAATTATGCACCGACAATGGAATAATGATTGCATGGAACGGGATAGAAAGATGGGTTGCGGATACAGGTGTTATTAGAAATGAAAATGATATTGATAAAGTGGATGTAGTAAATAATGCCCAGTTAGGAGAAGATTGGACAAAAAGGGTAAAG
The DNA here is from genome assembly GCF_051020955.1 of Megalopta genalis. Lineage (NCBI taxonomy): Eukaryota > Metazoa > Arthropoda > Insecta > Hymenoptera > Halictidae > Megalopta > Megalopta genalis. Next base: position 16,408,752 of record NC_135017.1, read on the forward strand.
GAAGCTAGGATAAAGTGTGATTGGATAAAAGTAAACGCAGAACTGACTTAAATGATATAATTGGAAATTATGTAGTGTACATTTTGTCAATTAAAGAAGATAATATGATTTTATAAGAAAATTTGTTTTAGACGAATATTATATAAACGTGGGTGCGTGCCGTTGCGTTCCTCTTTTCAGCTTCGTCAGTAAGGTTTCTTCCACCGAATCTTCCACTGAATTCTCTGAACCGCGTTTCTCTTCTTCATATTTGTCAATAATATCTCGTAGTTTTTCTTTAATTAGCTCTATTTCATTTTTATCCTTTGAAATTAATGATGTTGCTAAAATCTCATCGAACTGTAAAAAATTTTCTGATTCTATAGATTCATCGAATTCTGAAGCAATCTGTGATAAATTATTTAATTTTGATTTAATTTCGTTAAATGTTTTGTTTGAATCTTTGGTATCCATTTTATTTATTAAAAGCATCGCAGGTTTTTTTAATAAATCCGGTTTGTAGAGTTCAATTTCTCTATTTAACGAAAGTATAGTTTCTAAACAACTCCTATGCTTGTACTTATGAGACAACTGAAATCCCTGTATATCTACAACGAACAATAATAGTTTTGTTCTTTCTACATGCTTCAAAAATTTGTGACCCATTCCTTTATTTATATGAGCACCTTCGATTAGACCAGGCAAATCGGCAATGGAAATCTGCCTATGATCTGTATAGTTTACAATACCTATTTGTGGTCTTATCGTTGTAACTGAAAAAGAAATAAAACTTACAATTATAAGTTCACAATAAAATTTGTAATCGATGCAACTTACACGGATAGCTAGCAATTTTTGGTCTTGCTTTAGAAACTGTATTTAGGAAAGTACTTTTCCCTGCATTAGGAAAGCCAACCAGACCAACGTCTGCAATTAATCTTAGATCAAGAATTATGGTTCGACTTTCACCCTTAAGTCCACAGTATCCTGTACTTTTGCAACCACCTAAACCACCCTTTGCAACCAGAACGTTTGCACCTTCTGAATTTACTTCGCCTGTGTACATATAAATGGAGAAAATTGTAGTCGACCGTTGAAATTATGAAATTCAATGCAAATAAAGCATAAACAAGCAGTACCAAGTTTGACATTGTTGCCGTCATAAACGGTAATACCTACTGGAACACTTATACTCAGATCTGTTCCAGGGATACCGATAATTCCTCTCGATGTACTTTCACCGCCTGGTCCAGCTTTCAATTTCAAGCTTTTTAATTTAGATTTAACTTTTTCCAGAGTTAAATCTTCTTTCGATACAATAAATACATTTCCTCCTGCACCACCTATTCCACCGTAACGAGGAAGTCCGGAACCTCCAGGTCCTCCGGTTACGTGTACGCGTAAACTGTCAATTAGTCCACGACGTCGAAATTTTCTTGCCAACTAAACAGGTAATATATATATATATATATATACACGTATATGTAACGAAGATGTTTATTGCCATCAACATATATATTAAAGTTAATTTCATTACCTTAACTACTTTATCTGCATAACCTAGAGTACGTGTTAAAACAACCATTCTTTCTCAATTACGTACAAGGTAGTTTTCATAAAATCGATCGATCGGCTTCCTATCGTACCATAATATTCCATATATGTACATACATACATACCAAGTTAACTCTGTTATTACATATGTTGTAGATGGAAGATTATACACACTTCTCTTCTCTATCCTGAATTTTGAAACTGATTTTTGGTTGCTGATGCGACATATTCGAATGAAAAAGATGAACGTTGCGTGAAGAAGTTGATCAAATGGCGGCAAGTTTAAGTAGGTACGCAACTGATAACATCTGGTAATGTAACAATCAAAACATCATTTCATATCTATCTATCGAAATATATATTTGTTTGTATAAAATGAATTGTTAAAATTTAATTTTATTCGTCGCATGAGCATACATCTTTTAAAGCGCAATAACTTTTTTTAAACTGGACTAAGTGATTTGAATTTTTTTTAGATAATGTAGGGACTAGTTTACTAGACGATTACCAAAATGCTTTTCTTAAATTTTGCTGGAATGACAAAAAGAAAGAAAAATAAAAACTCTCATTTCATAACTTTCTTATCCGAGCTTATAACGGAAATTTAAAAAATGCCTCTCGTAGATCTCGGTAATTTACGTGAAAATTTTATCGAAATCAGTTGACGTTGTTTGTTATTTGTTACAACCAATTAAAGGTATCAAAAATCGCAGTTTCATCACGATTTTGACCAAAAACTGAAGGCAATCTGCATTTAAAAAAAAAATCTTTCAACATCTGTAATTCGACTCTGGATTAACCGATTTCGATCAGATTTTCAACACCCATTTTAGCCATCGTCTAGTAGACTAGTCCCTCTATTATCTAAAAAAAATTCAAATCACTTGGTTCAGTTTCAACAAATTTTTGCGTTTTAAAAGATATACGCTCAATTTGGTGAATAACTGTATGTATATATATATATATATTTCAGGCAAAGAGTGAATTTGATTGTACCTGTAACGAGTACGTGGAATACAGAAATCAAGAAGAGTAATCAAGACTAAGATTCGTTCTCGAGAATTAGCTGATGCCATTCGTCGACTCTGACTGCTCGCGTATCACAATTTAGGAGGCACTCTGTACATACTAAAATAATTGTGCGCAGAAAGATGTGCCGAAACTGGAAGCTCATATAAGCGGAAACATTTCTTATCGTTAGAGGCAATTGATTTATTTCGAGAAGGTAAATTACGCCCTTTTTGGTTTGCCGATATCTAACCGTTAAGTTTGTATGCTTGCCCGATACAGAAGACAAGAAAATATGTACATATTTTCATACGTATATACTGTTTATCTACTGCTAGCTATACAAATGATTACGAACTCGCACTAGAGAATGTTTAACAACGAGTATTAACCGTCGAACACCCCGGGGGCCCGTGAACGGCAACTCGAGAATCGCTGCTATGAAATTGAAAAGCAACCGTTATCATTCAGCCATTGTAGCCATTGTAGCAAACGCTTCGAACAGACGCTCGAGTTTTCACAAGATAGTAATCATTTGGATGAAAGTAACTCTTGTTATCGAACCTAATCCGAATCATTGTATTAACGAAGATAGAATGAAAGCGAAGGAAATGAAAAGTTGTGCGGCAACGGTTGCGTTTTTAAACGACAAATATTTCGGATATACGGAGGAAGAATAAGAGAAGTTGAAACTACGACTACGTTCTGCAGATATTTCAATTGTTGTGAGTTGTGAGCCTGATCGGTATACACTGCCGGTAGGATGCACCACCGGGTCAAGTGAAATCAATTGCAAAGCTTAGTGAGAATCAATTGATGCAGAAACATAAGAGACAGCGAGAAGGAGTTGAACGGGGAGGAGAGGTTGATGTAGTAACGTATTTGTGTTCGTTGTTAGTGGAAACTCGGAGGCTCGTCTAACGACGTACGCGTTAAAATTAAATCCAGCCGGAGGCCGACGGATACGTCTTGCCGACGGCAACGGCAACGACAACGGCGACGACGACGGCGACGTCGCGACGAGATGCGTCCTCTAGCTCAGTCTCAAGAGCACATCCCGGCTGTACGGGTGTTCTTCGATCTTCGACATCTTTTTTTTTTCTTTCATCCCGTCCATACTTTCGTGCTTTCATCGACCGAATTGATCGGTGACACGGTTTCGTACGTCTTTTGGTTCCGTAATCGGCGTCAAGTTGGTCCGAGTTGGTGCAAACTCCTACGTTCGGATAGCATCCATTACCGAACTCTTCTTCTTCTCTCTTCTCTTCCCTTTTCTTCTCGTCTGGTCTCGCCTGGTCTCGTCTGATCTCGTTGGGACCCCCGTCTGGTCTGGTCTGATCTGATCTGGTCTGGTCTCGTCTCGTCTCGTCTGGTTTGGTCTCGTCACGTCTCGTCTCGTCTCGTCTCGTCTCGTCTCGATCCGTCGGTACTCTCTGTTCCTCCTACCGCTTCTGCTTGGCTTGCGCACGAGGTAATTAATCAAAAAATGAAACAGTCTCGTCGACGAAAACGCGAAAAGTGTCCTGTTCATCGCAGGTACTATTATTGGTCCCAGTAACCGAAAATTTCAGTTTATTCTGTTTATCCTGTCTTTGAAGAAATTTCAATGACCAACATATTATTTGATTTTAAGCAGCCGCCTGTTCCATGATTTTTCGCGATTCTACGCGTGCTTGAAAATCATACATTTGAATTGGATCGAGAACCTGATAGCAGATTACTTGCAAAATTTTCAAGAAAAATCGTGTTCGCATATATGTACACGATAGATGGAAACAAAGGCAACATTGGATATTACTGATTTTCTTGAATGATCGTAGGACAAAGTTTTTAGTTAGGGTGGGGAGTATGTCATCCAGTTACTAGCCTTGATCGTCTGCCAAATAATTGATAGGGAAAGCGTACTGCTGTCACATTCTCGTGCTAATTTTACGTACAATATCTACGACGCGCAATTGACAATTGTCTTCGTTATCGTGGAACGTAACTTTGATAGCTCGTTTTCGTAATTAGTAAGAAAGGCGATGATTCGACAAAAGTCGAAACACTTTTCGTTTCACTGAAAATACATATAAAACTATCTGTGCGAACGTTTTTTACCGTGTCGTACTGCATTGTAAAATTATTAAGATACTTTATTGCGTTGTTACTATAGATGGATAGAGATGACGAGGATTTTGGAGAGGGTTTCATCGCGGAATCTCATCCTCTTAGACCGACGCATCTTTCCGTGCCCATCAGTGGTCGCCCCGATTCCAGAGCACCGAGTATCAGTAGCAGTGTCAGTGATCTAGATGTCCCAATTTATGCGAGAGATACCACTATACCCGTCTCGGCACGTAAAGTGAGTACATTCAGTTTTATCCTGCCATTGAACTGTGACTAATTCGAGCTGCGAGATTCGTTTAGTTTAAATGGTAAAATATCGAGAGTAGCGAAATACCAAACGAACACCTTCAAAATATTATAATCCGTCGCTTGAACATCTGTCAGTGGAAAGCCATGTGTGTCGTATACTCGAAAATGTAGTGAAACACGATTGCTATTGGTCGTTGATAATCGAGAATCTAAGAGGAGGTCAATGTAACCAATGAATTTTTGCGTATCGCGTGAAGTCTATTTTTAATTGTAAACGATATATAATATCCAAACAACGCTTCCATTTGTGTTTGCAAGAGTTATCGCATTCGCGCGTTTCATTAGTTCCAATAGTAGCGATACAAAGTAAACCACTTTATTTTTAGTGTTCAGAACTACCGCGTGTACAAAGTTAGCTGTATGAATATGACGCGAACGTAACAGGATGATACGTCGGTGCAAAATATAGTACGATATAACAATAAATACATCGAGGAAAGCAACGTCTCGTGCATAAACGCGTTCATTCCGTATAAATACGGCATGTGACAGAAATGCGCGTGGACGTTCTTTTACAATTGCGATTGCAACATCTACTCGATGTTGACAAAGATTTATATATATGTATGTATGTATGTATGTATGTATGTATGTATGTATGTATATCGGTACGCGGTAGCTAACGTGTTTCGACTCCTAGCTGCATAAACGGAAGTTCAAACCCTTATGAACTAGAAATGTATAGTCAATAGCTTATAGTTTCGTAGAAATGACCATCGCCGCGTCAAAGACGAACAATTCTTTTAAATAGTAATTCTTGACCTTGCGCGCCTCGGATCATTGATCGTTTCTCTGTAGATCTCAGTCGGCGGATATCGTTGCATTCGGTGATGCACATGCTTTCCTGATCGAACAATCTGTCGTTTCTTCGAGTGACGCAACATGAGTTGTGTTCTCGACTACCGCACGTAGACACGTATTTGACCCTAGTTAATGGAATTCTAAGCATTCAATTAATATGCCCTTAGTACCTATCGGATAATTAAGCGATGCTTAGACTACTCACCGTAGTAGACATGTACTACTACCAATTATTTCTATGCATTCGGTACCGCTCAAAATGCTACTTTAATAACAAAAATGCAATTGTTACGAACCTCGTGTCGAACCTTAAAAAAGAAAAAAACAGTGATACCACATACATTCACTTTCATCGTTAAACATCGATCCTGATGATATTTGGTGCTCGATGCATACTAAAAAAAAGGAACATTAAGAAAAATGATTCTATATCTTGAAACAATACAAATGTTGCAGCATATCGTATATGTATACAGGGCGGGCCGTTATTCGTAATACAACCGAGAAGGGGGTTTGTTTACCAGGGATTCTGTCTTCGAGAAAATCGATTTTAAAGTTTGTTCATCTTTGCGAAGGATTCACCTAGTTGTCGTCTATTCTTTTATCGCAGTTGTATCTGTCCAAGATAGTGTTTACAAACATTGACAATGTATTGTATGTGTATCGGTAAGAACGCTTTGTATTGCTTTAACCACGCGGTAAATGATATCGACAACTGTGGTAGAAGAATAGAAGATGATCAAATCTTTCACGAAGATGAACAAACTTTGGAAGATGTGCACAAAATGACGCACCTCTTGGTGTTGGTACACGATACTCTTCCTCGTTTCTACTTTTCGCATCTCGTTTCTTGTTCCTGGTTTCTCGTTTCTCGTTTCTCGTTTCTCGTTTCTCGTTTCTCGTTTCTCGTTTCTCGTTTCTCGTTTCTCGTCCCTCGTCCCTCGTCCCTCGTCCCTCGTTCCACGTCCCTTGTTCCTTGTTCTCGTTTCTCGATTCTCGAGATGTATAATCTCACCTGACGCAATCAATATAAAAATTACGGTAGAACAAAGTCGAAGCACGAAAAAAAAAAGATATACATATACTACATACTTGGGAAAGTGAATATTTCACTGTCGATTTCTTGTTTTCACCTATGTAATCGAAAGCTAAAGTTTAGGCGCAAATATTCATTCCTATTACAGCGCGAAGATTAATTATAATGTATTGGTGCGTCAGCAGTGATTCGAACTCGCGTTTATTTCCATTGCATACCATATATGTATGTATATTACACGTGTCATAGGTCACGTGTTACGATTTCTGGTCATTGAAAATTCTTCCTTACCAACACATTCGACCGAACATTTGATTTCAGTCTGCACATACACAATAATTAAAACATTCATATATCTCATTTGGTAAGTACAATATTTTTTCGCGGGTTAAAGTTCATTAAGAAATATTTTTGAACTGTAACTCGACGAATGTGCCATTGCTATAAAGTGTAAATCGATGGAGCACAATTTGAAATGTAAATAATTGCCTTGCGTCGTCTACGTGCTAAGGAAAATGCGCATTTATTGACTAAAGATAACATTTTAATATGAAAAAATCGTTTAAGGTGTCGTCGATTTATCATTTTTTACTATGTCAGTTCCTTTGTTTTTCGATCGATCGATTTTTCCAATTGAGTAGTAAAACCGTGTAACCTTCCGTGCCCATCGAATAAATTTACCATAACTATAATAGTTACATAATATAAAATTGGATAAAGAGTAAATTTTCAATTATTTTGTTTACGAGTTAGATTACTACTTAACATTAATGGTGCTCACTGTGTGCTCGAATTAATGATTATATTTAACAAGTTTGACGTATAAAATCGCTTTTACGCTTCCTGTAATATAGCGACGGAGGGAAGGGAGAGCGGGGAGAGAGGGAGAGAGGGAGAGAGGGAGAGAGGGAGAGAGAGAGAGAGAGAGAGAGAGAGAGAGAATGGTGGGAGGGGATACGAAGAAGGAGACTGAACGATTATTGGGGGCTCGCCATTTGTCGAGCAATGACGCGCGTTCACTGGTTTTGCAGTGCGCAGCTGTGCTCATGCTCGTGTGCTTCAAACGTAAAGTCATCGTTTGTTCACCAGAGATCGGCTCGACCAGTTTTTAAAGTTGCTCGCGTTCCCTATCCTTCGTTTAGTTTTACATGAAAATGTATCGACCGCAATTTGACTTACAGTAAAATATGAATTACAACCATTTTCTTGTATGTACATACATCCCGCGTGACTTATCCATTGTCCATGTGCTTGAAAAGAGGTTAGAATCCTACTGCCCGTACATTTGTTTATGCAACGAAGCGAGTATGTAACACTTTTTTCATAGTCGTCTCGGCCGATCGAATCGATTTTAACGAATTTAACGACGAGTGCTTCTGTCACTTGTTCTATTTTTTGATTCGTAATCGTATCGCTTGCATACATACAATTGGATTCCAGTGCAAACCAAAGCCTTAGGGTGAAGAAATTTTCTTGGACACCGAATATTACACGGTCGAAGTGTTTGCACGGTAAATGGCTTTATCATTATGTTTGTACGCGCATAAACAAGTTGTTTATAATAGGATCGAGTTTATACAAGGCCGTAATATCCGCGGCAACGTTCGCGCACGTGCTACATGTACACTGTACACTATATGTATGCCAGTGTACACGCGCGGACGCATAGAAGCGTATACGCATGTAGATTACGGTTACGATAAAGCCTGGTTCGGTCGAGTTCAACTCGTTGTCGAAAGTCGGATCATTGCACATCGTGTATGTCCAAAAAGTGTACAGCATATCGATCTAGCGGTACGTAAATGTTTGTCCTAAATAAGAATTTGTGGAGGCGCAGGCTCGCCAAAAAGAGCCGAAAGTAGGAATCAGTATGCCTGCTGTCGTAGACACGCGTACGTCAACGTGCACGCCTTGTTGTCGATTCTTTTGCATATAAAAGTTCAAAGTAATCGTGTTTACGTGCACAGATTTGGGAATTCCGTTGAAAAGAAGCGCGAAGTTAGTCGCGTTGAAACGTTTAACGTGCAAAGAATTTTGTGTGCGCGGGGGAAGTACATACACTTGTTGAAATTGATCTTCGAGAGACACATAGTCGTATTACGTAAAGTCGAAGCTCGCGAAACACGAGAAACTCTCGCACAGATATGGCCATAGAACCGCCATAAATGTAAGAACATTACGCGATACTTCGATCGGATAACGTTTGAGGTTAATTACTTTTCAAGCGACAAGAATTCTGTAGGTATCGTCGCTACGGTCAAAGGTTGCCTCCAAAATACGCATGTTATGTATGTACATCTGTTATTTGCATCGAAGCATAGACAACCACGTTCTGTATAGAACATAGAAACGGGACGTTTAGTCTTTGGTGCAAAACTCAATTTCGAATCTTGTATCGAAAAAGAGAAAATAAGAATTTTGCGAACGTTCGTTTTTTACGTGTAATCGTTAATTTAGTAACGATATAGAACAGTCTTATTGGTCTGCACGCGTGATGTTTGAAAATACGAATGAATATAAACTCGATAACGCGCGTCGTCGTCGGCGAGTGAAACGTGAATTTCTCGTCTGGGAATTTCGGAATACGTGAGACTCGGCACGAGGCACGAGATAGGAAGCACGAGAGACGGACGAGGCGCGGGCGCGGCCGTCGGAAACATTTTCTCGTTGGATAAATGCTCGTTGGTTTCAGGAAACGCAAGACCGATTCGTAGAATTCTTGCGTCAGAGTCCGAGATGAAGCAATCGTAGGTACGGGATTGCGATGAAAGGTGCAAGCGAGACAAGCGTCGGTGAATTTTCGCGCTTGCGCTCGAAAATCTAGGGAAGCTTGTCGGAAAGGTCGTTCGCGTATCCAGAGGGGTATTATAAGCGCACGAGGATCGAACCCGAACCCGAACCCGAACCGAACCGAACCGAAGGAATAGTCGAGCCCGCATTTTCCTCGTTCGAGGGATCGACGGTGAGTAAGTACCATGTATACATACTATACGTTTCGATCGTCGAACGGTTTCCATTCGCACGCTCTCGGCTCTCGATGGCCTCTTTCCTTTCCTCCGTGGAATTTCCGCTGAAAGCCAACGCGTTCGCGTTTATTTGTAACGATTGCACAGTTTTTACTACGCGTCTTTGTTATCGGTTCAAAATGTTCGTTCACCGAACCGATTGGTCCGACTCTGTCGTCTTCCGATATGTTCCGAGGCAGTTGTTAGGGTTGCGCGATCCGTATGCAGAAGATAGGAGTGCGATACACGGAATCGAGTCGGTCGGGTAGGCGACAACGAAGTCAGGGTAAACGTACGGTTACCCAACGGATCGGTTCAATGAATTAAACGTTTCGCGTAAATGTCGGTTGGAACGATTATTGGCATCGTCGGTGTCGGTATACGATACATATTGCGGCGTGGAAAAAGACAAACAGCCGATGGAACACCTATAATCGTAGAAGATAGACGCGAGCGCGCGAATACGTACATATGTGTAACGCACTACATACGGCTTTCGTATTTCGCACGGTATTCGGAAAAGCTAATTGCAAGTAAGTCGAAACCAGCCGCGAGAAGTAATTCGAAAAACGATAGATTCGCTGAATCGATACATGAGATGGAGAAGAGCGAGCCATCGCGTCGAATGCCCGATGACGCGTCGCAACTCCAAATAATGAAAAATGAGAACGAATTCGGTTCGAGATTAAATATAATCCCTGCTTCTCTGTTGTTTCTTTTCCAAGCAGCGTTAGGATGGCAGCACAGGAGGACAAGGTATTCCGAGCGTGTGTTGCGTGTGCGTGTGCGTGTGTTGCGTGTGCGTGCGCGTGTGGGCGTGCGTGGGCGTGGGCGTATGCGATAAAGAAACGAAGAGAATCGAGACACGTTTCGAACGGTTAACCAACATTTTGACTTTAGCCGAGCAATGAAATACAAGAGCAGGCTACGACACCGACCGCTCTGACTCCGGCACCAGAGGTAACCAAATTCAACGGATATTCATTTACAAATATGTATTATCGGTCGGTCTTATCTTTCCGCTCTACTTGTTTGCTTTTTTTACACGCAGCCCACCACGAAGGATAAGCAGTGGGTGAGTACGCGACACGTTCGAGTCAAATTCTTCGTTTCAACTTCCATGTATCTCCCGACTATTATAATACGTAGAGCGTTTCACGCGATATACCAACGATTTATTCGTACAGATTATTTTTGCAATTTATTCGAGTTACGTCTTATTCGCGGTTCGAGGCTATCTTGTGGCTCGTTCGAGAAACTATGTACCGATCGAAACCCTGTGCCGCGTGTCGCGTTCGCTCGCAAGGGCACGGACCAAGTAAACCGGTACGAAGCGGAGACGAATCTAATCTCCGATAAATTTCGAATCGTAACCATTTCGAAAGTAGTCTCTAAAATGCAGGAATTCGGATAAAAACCAGACGACGCGACGCGACGCGACTTTTTCGTTTCATTCGTTGAGATATTCGCAACGGGGTCTGTGCGACGCGAGTACGCGTATTATATGGAAATTATTTGTACGTTTCAACGTTGACGTAATTAGTAATAATTTATACCGATTAAATTATCGCCGACTTTGTTTTCAAGTCCCTGTTCCGAGAAACAAGGTCGCTGCTGCAATACTGGCGCTGGATCCTCGATTCGTTTCAACCGCGGAATCTCGTCCCGATACTTTGAGAATTTCCCGTGGTATTCGTAAATTTTCTATTTGTCCGTCGCCGGAACTTTCTACTTACCGATAACGCGGTTGACTCGTTCTTTCTTTTCCGTTTGTTTGCGCAAACTCTCGAAGAACTTTGAAGAATCGGAAACGGAATCCGAGATGTTCTACGGTCTAGAGTCTAGAGTCTAGAGTCTAGGGTCTAGAGTCTAGTCTCTGGACGCGAACCGCGAGAAAGCGAGAAAGCAACGAGGCGTGGCGATTGGACAGCTAAAAATATTTTTTCGCGGGAGCACGTTTTTCGTTTTTCGTTTTGCTCGAAAATCGGTGTTCGGTGGAACCGATCGCGCGCGTAGCGACGATAGCACGACAGTGTTCGTTGTCGTTGTCGTCGAGTCGACGACGTATCGGTTACCGTTTCCGTAACCAAGAGCATGGTCAACAAGACGATGCGCTATTGAAACGATATCATCAAGGACGCAAGTAAAACGAGTACTCTGCTTCAATACCGTTAATTGTAAAATTGGTGTACGCGAACCGAGCATCGCCGCTAACAGGCTACGTCCGGTTCTGTTCTCCAGTCGGAGACGCTACCGTGCGCGGCAATAGCAAAAACATAGATCTGGAACGATCGAACAATTTTGATGTACGTACTGTCGTGTACCGTGCGCTTCTTAGGCACGATATCTAGCATCCATTGTGAATTTCCATCCTCGGAAGTCTCGGCCGTTCGAGTTGAAAGCGTTTCTTGCCCTCGGTAGTGGTACGTGGTACGTGGTACGTAAAAAATTCTTGAATACATTCGCTTCGAACCGACGCGACGCGTCCCGTTTTTTTCTCGAATTTGTTGGCGCGATACGAGACGACGCGTCGCGTCGCGATACATCTCGAAAGTAAACTTTGTACGTACGAACGATCTTGATAAAAACTTTGAAACGAAACGAAACGGTCGACGATACACGGTATACGGTACGGATTTATACGATACGTACGCGTGTACGGGTCGTACAGGCTCCGGTAAAGGGTTCGAACCGTTTGTTCAACCTCCGATGCGCACGAAATACGCCGCCGTCGGGGGAAACCGGTGTACACCGTGTAACGTGTTCGAAACGACCTCAACAGGTGTATCCTCTTAAATATGCGACAGATGAAATCGAGACGGGGATAAATATCGATACATTCTTGGAGAAACAAGGACGATCGCGAGGCAATCGACGAGCCGCGGAGTTGACGTGTTTTTCTGATATTATCTTGCGGGTAAGACGCGCTACGATTACATTTTCATACGCGATACGAACGAAGCGTTTAATTTAGCCATCAAAAATATTGAATCGAAATTGGTTCTCGGTCTTTGGTACGCGCGCGCGGGTGTGCTTCGATGCCGAATGGGGAACACGTGGAATTGCGGTGGTTTTCCGGCGCGGCAAACGGAACAGAACAGAATAGAATAGGATCGAATAAAGAGAATAAAGAGAAGAAAGAGAATAGAGAGAATGAAAGCAATAAAAAGAATAAGGGGAGGAAGGGCAAATAACGAAGGTAGACGCGAAGCGAGTCCGATCGCTGACAAACGGTTAGGTTTGCGGTTCCCTGGGTGAATTCCTTTCTTCGTACTCGTCGCGGGAGAAATGCAGGATTGGTGAGAGGCATGGGCTGGTGTCTGCCGACCAATGAGATTCGTTCGTGGGTCCCAGCAAGCGAGCTGGAGCGAGTAACGAGTAACGAGTAACGAGGAACAAGGAGGAGAGGGAGATACGAACTGGTTTCGAAAATCGGCTTTCGTCCCACTCGCACGAGTATCGTCTCAGTAGCTAACAAACGCGACCGTGATACGGAACAATTCGGTGGTTGGTCTCTGATCTTTTTCTAGTCTACCGTTCCGTTTCTTCTCTACCACGAGTCACGTTCTCGCACGCGAGACTGGTCACCGTCCGTTCCAAAATACAGAAGATAGTGCGCGACCGATCGAATCAACGCCGATTCGCCGATTCGCCGATCGCATCGCATCGATTCCTGGATTCGCTATGAGCAGTACTCCCACAGGGTGGCTGCAGGTAACAACATCGTTTCGACCGTATCGCGAATCTCTGATTAGCCGATTCGTCTGTATTAGCCGATTCGTCGTCGACGATCGATTTCCAACCACGCGTATATCCTCGATCTTTCCAATTTTTATCGTCGCTGGGTTTAGAAACGCGGGTTCGGATACCCGCGTCCGAGAACATCGAAGCGTTTCTTGAAATCCGCGATCGTACTTATTCCGCCCGGTTGCGAATAGCCTGCAAATATTATTAGCGTACCAACGCTAATGTACAATGCGAACATTCGAGTCGTATCGCAAACGTAGTTCTTCGAAATAGTCGAAAACACGCGAAACCTGGTATCGATGCTCTAATTTTTCTTCAAAAATTTCATTTCGGTTTCATCGATTTTGAAGTTTAGGGAAGCGTCGCCGACGCGTCGGCGCTTTTCTCTCTAAATAAATGCTCCTAAACGGTACCAACCTGTTGCTTCTTCGTTAAAAGGTACAACGGAAACGCTCGAATTTATCTATCTAGGTATTTGTACGAAATAAGACGCGTCGCTTATTGTTAGTTATTCGTTGTCGCGAGTAAACGTACTTCTGTCGCAAACGAAAGGAACGAATGGAACGAAACGCGAATAAGAGACGATGACATTAATTCGAAACAATGTTAAGATTCCGTTATGTCGGGTTTGCGTTAGCCATACCGTTGCCATACCAATCGTCGGTGACATTGTTGCTTAGCTTTCCGTGCATCGTGCATCGTGCATCGTGCATCGTGCAATCGGACAATAGACAGAATTCTCTTTGGTTTCCCGTTTATCCTCGAAAAAACATCTACGCACGTATGTATGTCGGTATATCTATTCGTATTTCGTATAAACTCCACATACGTATATAGTAGTATACGATATGTATGCGTGCTACATAACACTATGATCGGACTATACGTATGTACGTGGAGGACACCTTACGTTAACACGATGAACGAACAAAAGTGATAATTTGCTACATTCGTACATGTGCATATATTATATGTATATGTATGCATACACAATTTATATATGTATATAGCCGTAGGTCTTGGGCATTGATTATCACGTTTCTTCTACCATGGTATAATTTATTATTCTGGTATATCGAATGTAGAGAATTTTTGTTGGTAGATGCGTCGTTATCTGATATTCGATCCATCGAATGGATAAGAACTTGAGAAATTAATACGCTTTTTGGGAAAAACTTTTTCTTTCACGATAAGTTCGCGTTTAACCGTTGCGTCGCGTCGCGTCGTGTCAATCTTCCATCCTTTCTTTCTTTCTTTCATTCATTCATTCATTTTGTCTGTGTCGGTTAACACGTTCGCAGAGTGGTAATGTACTCTAGACAGTTGCTCGGAGACAAAAGGAAGGACCGTCTACTATTGTTGTCGTTTCCAGTAAAGATACTACGATCTCCCTTTGAATCGTACTTGCGCGGCGCACAACTTGCTCGTACAACCTAATAAGAATTGCAGTCGATATTCCATGTGTCGCGCGCACGGTGACGCAAACTAATAAATAATGCAAAACCCCGGTACTTTTAATATCGTGCATATTAAATATATATATACACGCATAAATAGGTATAAATATAAATCGCGAATAAGCACGAGACGCTGCGCACCGTTCTCACGACGGTCGGACACGGTTGTTGCAGAGTTTTTCATTTCTGTAGGAACAGAATTCTGTCCGTTGAGATACGGTTCGAAGATGAACTGGTTTCGATCGAAAAAGCAGGAGGATGCGTTTAGCCGTTGGAGGCTATTTTTATTCGAAGAGATACCGAGTACAGAAATACGCTTGTCCCGTTATTTTTTAGCGGGAAACTCGGATATAATAATTGCGATCGCACGTGCATACGTATATACATGCATGCTACAAGTTCCGATCTTGTTTTTTGATCTTTTCGAATCGTAAGCGAAGTCTCTCTGCCATCGGATCTACACGGACACACGTACACACACGTGTACAACGTACAATATGTAATAGAATGAAACAGAATAGTTTTACGGTTGCTCGATACGAAACGCGAGACATTAATGCCGATCTTTTGTATTTCTGCAACCTAGGGCAACTTAGCACGATATGGTTTCGAGGGAATACGCGAGGTCGAAAAACCTTACGACGTTGTTCGTACATAAAAGAGTATCCGCGCGTCTCTCCGCTTCTTGCTATCTATCGTCGAAACTATTTTTAGTATTAAAGCAAGCATTATTTATATCGGCTTATGTTGCGTTATATCGAACGTGTACGCGTATACCGCTAATGTCGATAGCAACACCAACGGTCGAGAATTCGTACGGATCGAAATCTACGTTCGTATTTGTATTTTTATACATTTTGTTCTTGGTAGGGAAAGAGGCAGGATAAGAGAATTCGATGGGGTACCGTCGCGAAATTGTTTGGGCAACCTGAACGCGAAGTGAAAGGCCTGTGTCTAAAGGTAATGAATCGACTCCGCTTATCGTACGTTCAAGCGGTACGTTGAATAACATGTTGGCGTTCGCGTGTGTTGCTATAATTAGGAGGCTTCGGCTTGCCACGAGGCTCGTTAAGAGAGGCGCGACGACCGCTGGCCAATCGTTGTAGTTTGCGATCGACACACCTCTGTCTAGACCAATCGGGCCGGAGTAAGGCAAGAAACGCGACCAGCGGCAAATTTCGCCTGTGTCGTTTTGCGAGACGCGACGAGCTTCTTCGTGTCTCCTCTTCGCTTCTCTCCCCCTCGGTGAAACGGAATTCTATTCCTGCCATAAAATTATGCGTATCCGTAGTATTTTCACCGCTAGCCGCTTCTGTAGTCGCTCGCGAGAATTTTCTATTCCGAAATGTATAAAACGATGCCTCGAAGCTAATATTCTCCTACTCTTGTACTCTTGCACTCTTGTACTCCCTCGTGAATCGTGTCTGCACAGAAGTCACGAGCGTTGCCAACGACGATTTGCCCGATCGAACGGGAGATCTTGACTCGCTCTTGCGCAAATCGAGAGACTTTACTACAGAATCTATTATCCAATTATTCTACGCTGGTACGATCGTCGAAACGATCGCGATCACGCGATAGATCGAAAAAATGGCCGCGCGAAGTAAGATATCGTTCGTCCGGTCGTGGCAGTGACAATACTTCCACATGGAAACGAGAGACAGGCGCCTCGACGCCTTCGATACATTTCGTAACATACGCGTATTCGCTATCGTTTCTGACTGATGTTCTTCGAGAGATGTTCCTTCTTATTCTTCTTCTTCTTCTTCTTCACCTATGCCTACGCCTATGCCTACGCGTTCGCACCGAGCTTCGTATACAATAAGCAACGAGCAAATTAATACGCAAGTGTAGAAATTGAATCGCGTACCTTTCGATGGAATCGATTCTTTATAACGAATATCGTCGTTTGCGCCAATGCGGTTAACCAAATTGCATCGAGTTTCGTGTTTCGAGTTTCAAGACGGAGATCGTTTGAAAAGCGATGCTGGAACGTAGGTTATGTCAAGGTCGTTACACAAGACTGCGAAGTCGAGTAAACGGTAAAAATGATGAACCTGTCGACTGTTCGATGACTTTCCTTATCTAAAAGCAATTGGTACTTTGCTAGCTAACCGACGATACCGTATAATCTATTGTAACTTGTAGTTCTCTTATTCCGCGTCACGTACACGTATACATACAATGTATAATTGCGGAAAAAGAAGAAACACAATTTTATTAGCATCGTTCGACCGCAGACCACAGTCATTCCAAATAATGTTGCGATAATGTTATGTTAACGTTCTCATTTGTCATGTACTATCGATAATGACGGTTGTACAATGTACGATACTATTACTTTTGTCCACCGGCTACGATATTTCGCATCTCGCGCTCCTTCTTCCGCAATTTCTGATTTTGAGCATCGCGAACGGAGCAACCGAGGAATCGAGGAATCGAGGAATCGAGGAATCGAGGAATCGGTAGCTTGAGAAACACTGTTTCGCCGAGTCTTTCTTTTGCATAAGTGGTTGCTCGCCGTTACGTCGTGTGCTGTATGCCGTATGCGGCATCGTGCGATGGTCGTTCCTGCATACGTCGTGTAGAAGCGGTATAAAAATGTGTGGCGGGGGTACCGACCCGCAGAATAGTCTTTGACACGTGCTCGAAGGCATCGAAGACGTCGAAAACGTCGGTGTTCCACGGAAAAGTTACCTTCCTTCCTTCGTTCGCTCGGTTGCTAGACGCGATTTTCTCCCAAACGTCGAGACGATTCAAACATCTCGATGACTTTGAAGACCATCGATTTGGAAATACCTGTCTTCAAAAGAGTGGTGAGAAGTCGACAAATTTTCTCTTATCACGGTAACGATCGACGACGAGCGTCGGCGGTACCTAACAACGAGGACGAAACGCGGACTTTCGAAGACGAGAGAAACTACAAAATTCAATGTTAATTTGCCATTTGCTATTCGTAGATCGCGATACGAATATTCAAGATGGAAAATACTGGAAAGGTTTCACGGTCGTTTCACGGTCGTTTCACGGTCGTTTCACGTTCGGTTGTAAGTTCGATCGAGGAAATGGTTCGGAGGTGTTTCGCGACAAAGTGGGCGAGGTCGTTGTTACGTTTATCGGTATTTGAAGTAAATTCGATAGCACGATCATCTTCCAACTTCCGTCTTTCATCCAATCGATTGATCGACGCCAAATGATAACACCGGCAAAATATGTCGTTCGAATACACGATTGGAAAAAGGTGTGTCCGGACGGTGTGTGTGTGTGTACGCGTGTGTCGGTGGGGGTGTGCGCGGACGAAGGTTGCGCGATTTCTGCCGAGTAACATCGAGCTACCATCTCGAGATACCATTGTAATATTACAATGACAACATATTCCGTATTTTGGTTACAGGGTCTAAACGGACGGTTAGCGTTTGCTATTGCGGCTGCTGCGCTCGGATCGTCTTTCCAACATGGGTACAACACCGGTGTCGTTAACGCACCTCAGCAGGTATTTCGCAAGACGCATCGTCGATTGTCAGCGTTTCTCTGAAACTGGCGAGTCATTCGTTTCTTCGCTTATTCGGGCTTTTCCCGTTATCGTGCGTTCGTTCGCTGCCAATCGGAACGTACCGTTCCGTATCGTCCCGCATCGTATCGGAGGCCAAGAAAAGGAAACGCGAGAATGCTCATCGGTTTATGATAATCCGTCGTTCCTGCTTACGCGAATAAGAAACGGTTGACAATTCTGCTTGCGTCATTAACCGACCGTATACCTTTGCATAATCGCGTTCGAGCGCGCTTGAAATTCGTCCACGATTCGATAGTGGCACCGCGCGTACATTGGACAAAGTACAAAGGATGATCGACGATCGACGATCGACGATGGACGATGAACGATCGACGACAATGGCCGATACCGTTAATTACAAGTTGCTTACGCATTAATTCGTGGGTTACCGGTGATTTTTCCATACGCGCATTCCATACGTTCGAGCTGTTCGTTATTTATGCTATAGACCGTCGTGTTTCTAAATGCCGATGATCGACGCGATATCCATTCGATCGATTCGATGAACCTACGAAGAGCGGAATTTCCTGAAGAAAGCCAAAACCCCCTCCGTTTGCAATTACCTCGCTGTTTTATTTTCACATGTACGGAATTCAGTTTTCTCGAGCGAACAGGCTTCGCGGACGACTTTATTTGCCGGTATTTGTCCGCCGGTATTTGTCGACGAGACCGGGTGTTACGAGATCGGGTACGATAACGAGCAAGATGCTCGCGATATTTGCGGTATTTACGGTGTTTACGATGTTCACACGGTATATCTAGAGAGAGAATGTTGAGGCTCGCGAGACGAACGAACACCGAACGGACCTGCTAGCGAGATAAACGCGTGACGTTCTCATGGATGTGTTGCAGCTTATCGAGGACTGGATCAGCGAGCTGAAAACGAATCGTACCGGTGTGCCGCCGAAACAATCGGAGGTAACGATGATATGGTCGATAGCAGTGTCGATATTCTGTGTTGGCGGGATGATCGGCGGTTCTCTGGTGGGTTCTATAGCCGATCGTTTCGGTAGAAAGGGTGGTCTCTTACTGAACAACGTGCTGGTCCTCCTCACAGTAATTTTCGAGGGCTGTGCCAAATCAGCGAACAGTTACGAGATGATAATCGTCGGAAGACTCCTGATCGGTATCAACGCGGGATTGAATGCCGGTCTAGCGCCCATGTATTTAGCCGAGATATCGCCTATCCATCTGCGAGGAGCCGTCGGAACGGTTTATCAATTGGTTATCACCATGTCTATTCTCGTATCGCAGATTCTCGGGCTGGAGCAAGTGATGGGCACGGTCGATCATTGGCCTCTTCTTTTATGCTTGACGATCGTTCCCGCGATCTTCCAAGTGGCCACGCTTCCGCTATGCCCGGAAAGTCCGAAATTCTTGTTGCTCAGTAGAGGAAAGGACATGGAAGCTCAAAGAGGTGAGTTATTACTCTCAAGCGCGCGTCGAAACTGTCGAAAGCGCCGAAACAGCGGCTCGACCGTTGCCGCGTACCGAATTAGGCGCAAGCTCGATTATGCTTGCTGTTTCCTATTTAATGAGAATTCGACGCGCGTTATCGGCGCGAGACGATTACCGGCTTCGGTAAACCACCTATATCTCCGTTCTTCTACGTTACAGCTTTGTCCTGGCTACGCGGCACGATCGAAGTTCACGACGAGATGGAAGAAATGAGGGCGGAGTACGAATCGGTGAGGATGGTGCCAAAGGTCACGCTGAAAGAACTCTTTGTGAATCCTGCTCTTCGAATCCCGCTGATAATCGCGCTCATGGTGATGTTCGCGCAACAACTGTCCGGCATAAACGCTGTCATGTTTTTCTCGACGAAGATCTTCACGATGGCGCAACTCGACAAGAACGCGGCACAGAATGCAACGATGGGTGTCGGAGCGATGAACGTACTCATGACTTTCATTTCCTTGATACTCGTCGAGAAGGCTGGAAGGAAAACGTTGCTTATGATCGGCTTCACCGGAATGTTCATCGACACTGCTTTGCTCGCGATCTGTCTCGCTTTCGCTGTAAGTAACCAATCTCACCTACCTAGTCGATTCGCACGGTCCAGCGTGGTTCTAGAAGCGTTCTCGTGGGAGTTCTAGAGAAGTTATAACAAGACGAAACGGAAACGCGACGATAACGAGCCCGTAATTAATTGTACGAACAAATAGAAAATGCAACATGATCGATGAAACGAAAAACACGATTGAGAAACAAATGTTTTATTTTTCAGGACACGTCCCGCGCGGCAGCCTACTTTTCGATCTTGTTGGTGATCATGTTCGTGGTCTTGTTCGCGACCGGACCCGGAAGTATTCCCTGGTTCTTGGTATCGGAACTGTTCAGTCAATCTGCGAGACCAGCCGCGACTTCGGTCGCCATCGCGGTCAATTGGACAGCGAATTTCATCGTCAGTATCGGATTCTTACCAATGCAAGAGACGTTAGGTGCTTACGTATTCATTATTTTCGCGGTACTGCAAGCATTCTTCACCTTCTTCATTTACAAGAAAGTGCCCGAAACCAAGAACAAGACGATGGAGGAGATCAGTAGCATGTTCCGACAGATTTCTTACCAATAGAACCAACGAGGACTCTGTGTTCCGTGGGCGAGCTTTCTCGCGTGTCTCGACAAAATTCAATGATCCAGCAGTAATTTGTTTCGAAAGGAACGTCCCGAGACGAATGCGAACAACAAACCGAGCGCCGATGCGAATTTCTTAGAAGAATCCGTGGCTTGACTGTAACGAGCGCATCGCGACGACTCTTTCAATTCGTTCGTTGTCATCGATCGTAACAATGTTTTACCAACAAATTCAGAGTTTTCAATATTTTTAGAGGAAACACTGTACCGAGAGGAATTTCTATTTTAACATTTTGACGAATCGAACGGGTCAACGGAACGATGCTCCGCGTATTTTAACGTATCGCACCGAATCGCAGCGTATCGTAGCGTATCGTAAATGCTGTCAAGACACGCGCATACTTTTAAAGGAGTTTGATTTTTATAAGTAAACTTATATCTAGTTCCTATTTTACCAGCACAGTTGGCTTATCGTAACGGACGGTAAAAATATTGGATCACGAACAATAGGCTCAACGTTGCGCGTTACTATTTGTTCAGTGAACAGATTTACTCGTCTCCCTTCAACTCTTTTCCTTTTTCTTTTTCTTCTTCTTTCTTTTTCTCTTTTTCTCTTTTTCTCTTTTTCTCTTTTTCTCTTTCTTTTTCTTCCTTCTTCTTTCTTTTTCTTTCTTTTTCTCTTTCTGTTTTCCTTTTTCTCTACATCTTTCTCTTCTTATTCTCGTAGACATCATCTACTTTCAATGGTAAGATTCCAAGATCGCGTACCCCAAAGTTTACCAGTAATCATTAAACGCAGCTCAACTTTACAAAGACGAACATACACGTAATAAGCTAACATACGCATACACTTACATGTACCTATACGTTTACACACGCGTAGAGCGTACAGCGTATAGCATGTAGAATATAGCATATAATATACATATAGCACATAGCGTATCTTTGGAGACGAACAAAATGTTTTCAATGAAAAGATTATCCATGACACGAGAGCACAATCGATTACCGATCGTCGACACGCATGGGAGAAAATCGATGATCGTTGTATTTTACATTAGTCTGACGCAGCTGTATTTGAAAAGAGTTAAGGAACGATATTATTTAACTGTGTTGAATAACTGTACTAAACGTTATAACTCTAGTCATAAGAATACGATTTGTTCCATTGCAGTAACATTCTACAAAATTCTACACCGAGGAACACATATTATCATTTTTTTGTTCTTTCGTTTCTCTTTTCGTATTTTTCTTTCGAAAAATTAATTTCTTCCGGATAAATTGGACTGGTTGCCACTTGACTTTTTACTTATGTTTTACGTAGGTCTTAGGCCATTTACGAACGCGAAACACCCCAGACGATTGCGGAGAAAAATGTAACTCGCCAATTCCTGAAACCGTTTGAACCCGTGAGATTGATCTTTAAAAAAATATCGATATTTTTGAACAGTAAATTTTTTAGTGTGTTCACATCGTTACATGTATAACTTTACACGAATATATAATATTTTGTTACGTGTGCTCGGCAGAGACATTTTAATCGAAACAAGAAAATCGATAAACGTTGTAACGATTGTACATAGAGATATACAGAAAGAGTAGTATCGTATATCGTAGCAAGTAATAATATTTATGTATGCATGTAATTAGTTAATGTAAATCGTTGTTGTTATACTTGTTAAATATTTAATTAATGTAATATAAACGGTAACTCGCGACCGTGTTGAAGCATCAAATGTATGCATAGTTTAGGAAAAGAGGGCGTCGTCGAATCGTAAATTGCGGGTTGACGATGCAACTTTTTATTTACCATGTGTACATCCTGGAATCCAAATAATACTCAAATTTAGGTAGATTTTTAATACCGAATCAATAGAGAAACATGTTCTTTTCTACGGCGTGTCACTAAATGCTGCAATATCATGTAATTTCCTTTGAAATATTGTTTTTTCTTTACACCGATTCGATGCATAGTACATATGCGGTATGGAGTATGTGAAGTATGAAGTATGAAGTATGGAATATGGAATATGGAATATGGAATATGGAATATGGAATATGGAGTATGCTGTATGGTGTATGGTGTATGGAGTATGGAGTATGGACTGCTGCAACTAACTCCTTGAAAATTAGATCGAAATTAGTCATGATTGAACAAATCGATCAACCTGTAAATCAACAAATTCAAAACTCTACAAATCTCTGCAAACATACAAATCCAAAAATCTAGAAATCTTTCTACGAAAACGACCAATTACTCAACGACGGAGTGTGCGAGTCGTTCTCCTTCGTTTTCCTTCGTTGACATCACGAATGATATCCAGGACATTGTTTAGAACCAATATTATTTCGAGAACCGTGATCGTATCGATGACGACTTGTTGATAAATAATTAATCGTTAAGTGTCAGCTGTAGTTACGAGGCACGCCGAAATCCTATTATAACAATGATATTGAACAAATGATATCGAATGGACAGAATAGACGGAATAATATCATATGCCGCAACCCGCAATGAACCATTTATTTTGTTCACCAATTGCACCCAAAAGTTGTTTCGTGTGAATACGTATTTGTATCGAGTATATCAACTTTCTACACTTGCACGTGTATGGATAGGAATGATTTTAGTTCCGTTCGCGATTCTTGTAGCTTACAGGTAACAAATTCTCTGCATGTACAGTACACGTTCGTTTCCGAACTCGTTCAAAATCAAAATCGATAATATCAGTTGCGAATCGAATAGAAAATCTAACAAAACACAGTTTGTAATTATATTTCGTATTACCGTTTATCAGTTAACGTTGCATAAGTTTGTCGCGGTACAATTACAGCATTTAGTGTTAGCTCCTTCTCTTTTATACGCAATCCCCTACTATATTACAAGTTCCTTGTTCCATGACAGGTCGATTATACATATCCGTAGGATGCAATGGAGTGTATCCCACAAAACTCGTACGCTCAAAGATTCTCGTTACACACTAGAAAGTTCATTATTCACAATCATTACTACAATTATTTAAAAAAACATTCTCGCATTATTCATCGGCGTCACCGTTTTCTCATAGAACGCTACGAGAATGTATAACGCATTATAGACTACAACTTTTGATGCCAATATACAAATTATTAAAATAAATGTTTTTCTTGTATTCTTGTTCTAACTATAAAATACCAACACATGTGGCAACATTAAATATTTAAATTGTCACGTTTTATATCCATCTCCTTATACGTAATCCAAGTAATCCCTGTGGGTCCCGATTTCATTGGTTAAATACACATACATATACGTATAAAGAAATTCATCTTGCGCCGAACATGTACACATTTGTTAACAGTGCAACATTGTAGCCTGTTCGAATGGTATTGCGTTGCACGTTACGAATACGCGCGTCCACGAACTACCTATTATCAAAAAAAAAAGAAAAGATTCAAAAATAAATACAATCAGCTTCGTCGACATTATCAAAAATGTTCGAAAATTATCATTATCATACGTCACCCTTACCGCAACTGTAATTACCGCGCTTTTAATGTTGTTTTCATCCACACGTATTTACAATAAATTTCTAATCGAACGGTAAAGTAGCGTAAGAACACGACGTTTAATTAACGTTGAACCATATCTATCTCGTACATGTCGTCAAGCGTGTTTCTTTCAAAAGTCATCGAAAAAATCGTAACGGTTGCAAGGCTATGTAAGATAATCTCTTGTATCTTCTTTATGCCAAGAAAATATCGACCGTGAATGCTAGCAAAATACCTACACACACGATACGTTTGTACAACAATCTGCTGTGGACAAAATATAGCACGCATGCGCAAATATTCATTACGAGAAATAGAAGCAAGTTGCATGCATCGGTTGCGCGTCGCACCATGGCGCACCACGCCACTGTACGCCACTGTACGCCACCATGCGCCACCACGCAATGCCACTGGTCTGTCTAGTCGCATCGGAAATAAAGGAACAGGAAACGAGAAAGGCGAGGAGTTGGGAAAGGGAGAAAGAGATAGTAAGGGAACAGAAAGAGAAAGAGGAGGAAAAAATATAGGTAAAAAGAAAGCGAGAGAGTTCCACCGACGTTGGTCGACGTCGAAGTAATCGATCGATGAGCGAACGGAATAAAACGCGAAAGGTTTACGGTTGCGACCGCGAGATGTCAGAACTCGAGGATGCTAGGAGGACAGGGAAACGCCGTGCGCGGCTCGCATCGTCCGTCAGAGTAAACACAAGCACGAGCATAGGCATAAGCAAAAGCAAAAGCACGAGCACGAACTCGGGCGAGAGAGGCGCCTCGTGTTGTACCGCCGCACTGCTCTACCGCTGTACCACCACCGCCAGTCTGCCAGTAGTGGCAGATATTTTTTGACGAGTGTTTAGACAGAAAAATATTCAAAGGAGAAAGCAAACGGCGAAACAGCAAACAGTGTCGGGAGAGTGAGAGGCGAGGCGACGCGACGCGACGCGACGCGCGACCATCAATCGGACAAAGTAATGATATGTGTGGAGGATATAGAACAGCGGTGAGAAGAGGGCATCATCGGTGAGGACATTGTCAAGACGCTTAATGTGCGCGGTGCGGGCGCGTGGTACGCTCGAGGCGGCCACAAATGAAGAAGAGGGAAGCCACGGCGAGGGTGGTAGAGAGGGAAGATGTCGAGTGGCTCGGCCTCAAAGCTTGTGAACGGTCAGAATAAGAAGGAGAACGTTCACGCGTACAAGTACGGGAACAGGAAGGGGAACGAGAGCGGCGCTGCTGGCAGCACTGCCTCTTCCATAGTTGTTCTCGCTGGTGGTGATACTAGTAACAGTAACAGTAACAGTAACGCTACTACTCTTGATGCCGCTGCTAGAACTCGTGTTGATGCTTCTAGTATTAACATCGCCGACAATTTTGGTAGTGACAGTGGTAATGATAGAGCCTGTTTCTCTGGTAGTTGCGGCGACGGTGACAGCGGTAGTAATAGCGGTGTCTGTGTTATCGGCTTGACCGCCGGGGGCGTCGTCGGCAGCGTGGAGTACCACGACGTAAACTCTGCTTTCAAGGCATCGGATCATCTCGACGATCTCAACAATC
Source organism: Megalopta genalis (assembly GCF_051020955.1). Taxonomy (NCBI): domain Eukaryota; kingdom Metazoa; phylum Arthropoda; class Insecta; order Hymenoptera; family Halictidae; genus Megalopta; species Megalopta genalis. The sequence continues at coordinate 16,434,971 of NC_135017.1, forward strand.
TCGATAATCTTGAGGAGTTCGAGGAAGAGGAAGAGGAGGAAGAGGAGGAGGAGGAGGAGGAGGAGGAGGAGGAGGAGGAAGAAGAGGAAGAAGAAGAGGAGGAGGAGGAGGAGGAGGAGGAAGAGGAAGAGGAAGAGGAGGAGGAGGAGGAGGAGGAGGATCAAGACGATCAAACCGAGACAAACGACGAAACGGAGCTGTGTGAAACCGAGTTTCAGGACCCGTACCCGGGTACGTGTATCGAGGCACCAATCGTTAATTTGACCGCCACCACTACCAACGCTACCGATACCACCACCACTACCATCTTTACTATCATCGAGCACGACGATCAAACGACCACGGCCGTTTCTGCCGCTACCTCTTGTTACGAGGGAGACGAGGAAGAGGACAACGAGGAGGACGACGACAACATGGTTGCGGCGATGAACGAACACTTGTCCACCACGTCGGCCACCAGCGGCGTTCGGAGTAGCACGGTATCGACGACCAGTACAGCTGCCAATTCCGTTCTCAACCAGAACAACAACAGTTGTTCTCGCAATGAATTCCAGAACGTCGACGAAAACGGCAAACCGGCCGCTGGAATACTCAGTTTTCCCTGTGATTTCGATCACATGTACGCCAGCATGACAGACGGCGGAGCCCCGGCAGCTGCCACTGCCACCTCCGCACTCGGTGTCAGCCCTCTTCGGGGCAACGAACCGCGTCAGAATGATTTGACGGAGGTGAAACACCTCAAGGAACTGTTGCTTCTTCATCTCGATTTGATCCAACAACAGTCCGAACAAATCGTTACCAAGGATAAACTTTTAGCAGCACTTCGACAAGAGAACGAAACGGTACTCTCTTTCCTTTACAATGCAAGAATTTCTTTTCCTTCTTTTTCTTTTGCATTTTCTTTTTCTTCTATATTTTGTATAACGTCGTTTAAAGCCTTTTTCGTGCCTCGCTATTATCGTTATCGTTATTGTTACCGTAATCGTTATCATTACCATTATCATTATTGAATTGTCATTAGCATTATTGTTAACACCGTTACTTCTACTTCAGTCGACATTCTCGCCGAACCTTTCACGGATCATGATTATCGAGAATTCGTTTCGAAAAGCGCGCATTCTAAAATACCCGCGCTTTTATCTGTCGCGCGTCTCGGTGTACGCATCTGCTTACTACATGCTACTACACTACTACTACTACTACTACTATTGCTTTTGGTTACGTTTTCCCGGTTGTTGGACATTGGACCTGTTTCCGTCATTGGTCAGCCAATCGTGAAGGCTAGCCGCAACGTTGCCACGGGATGGCGCTGTTTCGGAAAGAATCGTATCTTCGAAATACGGAGCACGTTACACGTTTCTGTTCGATTCTCGCGCGCAATCTGCTTTGGCAATGACGGCACCTTCACAATGGAAAATGGGAGATTCTTTATGAGAAAGGACTTTGTGGAAGAATTTTATTTTAAATCACTCAAACATATTATTACTGCTGCCGCTACGTCTTGCTAAGCCTACGTGTGATTAATTGTGGAAACAATAATGCCTGGAATTCGGAAAGAAACCAGAATTCGACCGACTTGTCGTTTGTTGACAGTAAATAGAGATGTTCGATCGAACACTACATAATTTATGCGATTGTTTACCCTCGGACACTCCCGTTAGCGTTAAATATGAAAGCGAACTTGATCCGCCAAGTTTCCCTACGATTCTGCTTTTTAAGTTCAGTTGTTGCTACGTTATTTCACGAATACAATGGACCGATCGACTCTTTAATTATTCGACGTTTTTTAAATAGTAACCTGCATAGCTGTGCAACACGCAATGTTTCTCTTTTGAACGTTATTCAAACATATAATTCAAATATATGTATATTTTCTGTCTTTTTACAAGTCAGGACAATGCAACTCCTAACGCTGTCAAAGTTCTACCTATTTGGTTTCACTAACAAGTGAATATTTATGTTATAGCTTAAACTACGTTTAGAACGTATGGACAGACGTGTGAACTTACAAAAATTGAGATCTGAAAATAATGAAAATTCCATTACATCGGAGCACATCGAAGCGTGTTCTCCTCCAAACATCAATTCTGTAAATGTGCCATCGACCAGTGAGATTCATAGGAATGTTCAGACGGAGAACAATAATTCTCAGTATAACGAAAGCTTTAAAATACGTTTGAACACTAGCGGTGGAATTACCACCGTCAAACAAGAACCAAACGATAATCAAGGCAAACTCGAGGCAAAAATAGAAACTAGTAGCGATAGTAGATTAGAATGGGAAGAGAGAAAGAAAAGGAGATCGGACCCGATACCATTATCCAGTGGAAGCAAAAGAAAAAGGGGTGTTTCGTGTTCGTCCACGATCAGCAATGATACTTCTTCGACGGTACAGGACAAGGTGTTGGCCCACGAATCGAATAGAAAAGGAGATAGAAAGGGCAAGCTGTTAGCAAAGAAACAATCTTTTCTTACAACCGAAGAACATTATTATACAGCCGTTGGCGACTCTAATTATACGTTAAGTTTGAAAGAACCTAGTCCTGTGGAATGCGATACCTCTTTGGAAGTACCAAATTGGAGAGTAAAAATATATACAAGCTGTTATACGATGGAAGGAACTGAAAATTTAGACGATGAAATTTTCAATAAGAGACATTTAAAATTGGAAAACGATGAACGGAGAAGAAAAAGGTGGGACGTACAAAGGATAAGGTTTGTATCTGGTGATCGTTGAAAATAATAGTTTTTTATCATTTTTTTTCGTGCTTATTACAATGTCATATCGTAGCGCGCATTACGCGAAAACGACTTGTTGTTGCAGAGAGCAGAGGCACATAGAAAAACTGAAGCAGAGGCAAGAACGTCAAAATCATCAAGCTACCTGTTACAATACAAATCATACAGGTCCCTGTCCTTCCACGGTCGAAGAAGAAGCTGTGTCGTCGCTATGGCCTGATATAGAACAAATACAAAGTCTACAAGTGGATGCCCAATTACCTATTACCGCATTTGGTGCTCCTATTCCTAGTTTTACTCCAAGGTAAATAGAAACGTATTCATTAATTTGTTCGTTCGTTCGTTCGTCGTTCGTTCGTCGTCGTTCGTTCGTCGTTCGTACATTCGTTCGTTCGTTCGTTCGATCATGCCATGGTTAATTACAATGAATTTTACAATTACAGCGAATTTTCTTTACCTTGGTCAAACATGCCACGATCAACTAGTCGGCGTCCAAAACGATCGACAGGTAGAAGAAAATCTACTCGGAGATAAACTTTTACGCGACGACAGACTCGACTACCTTTGTCTTATTAATTTTTAATCTTTCTGATAGACTTGCTCCCTTATATTCCCGTTCTCTTTTCTAACATCATATTCTTTATATTACTTGAAATAGGGGCACCAAAGATATTTTTATTACCTTTTTTAAAATACAATTCAGGAAAGATAATCATAACTGATAGGAGTACCTACCACCTTTTTATTTTCTTCATAATTGTCGATAAACCGTTCACTTATTGCGAAAATTTGTTTCAGAAAATACTGATTTTGCGATTCGTTTCGTTCAATTCGGTTGAAAGAATCATTTTATTCGTACAACTACGTATATTGTTGCAATTTGATAAAAACATACATTATTCATTCATTTGATTTTAATTAGTATTTATTATTTATATCTGAAATCTCAATCGGAATTGTACAAATTATTATAATAATAATAATCATCATTAACTTACACACGCTCAGATCGCATGTATTGTGTTTTGCAATAGTTTGTATAACGTTTCATTTAAAATTTATATTTCGATTGAATTGGGAATATAGAAATATGCAGAAACGCATGCTGCAGATACAAAATTTGAAAATTAATCTGTTGCGACCACACGCGAGCGAACAATACGATCTATCTCAGATTCCTCGTAGCCCCTTTTCTTTGGTCTCGAAAGGACAAAATTTTGGTAAAGGAGAAAATTCGTACCAATGAAATTGTCCCATAACTATTTCCAAAAAGTACCAATGGTACAAATGTATTTATTGTATTAAAATATTTATTCTTAAGGACTAGAATACTCTTGAAACGGTGAAAACACATGTAGTTGATAGAATAGATCTTAAAAAATTCAAAACCATATTGAATCAGATGTTTGCAAATCTTATTTATTATTAAATAAGTTTCAAGATAGTACAAATCCGAAAGTTTCAAAGAACATTAAGTCTGTGTTGAAAAGCAAATTCTACTCAATATGATTTTGAAGCGTTTAGAACGTTTACATTACGATGTATTCCGATAAGCATCTCGTGCGTCCATCCGGTAAATTATCTCAGCTATGTTGCACCCTTTGTGGACCATTTTTGTAGTATAATAAACATAAATTGTCTAATTATCTATGATAGGTTTAAAAACATTCATAAATATAACCATTGTCTTCCTAAAATGTAAGGAACTACATCGAAAAGATTGTTTGTAAATTCTTTCGGAATTGTATATAAGAATACGATTATTTGAAAATTTCAAATATATATGTACGTATGTATGTACGTATATTCAAATTTTCAAATAATTACGTAACGATTAAAGGAACATTTTCTGCATTTCATTAAAAAAGACAACAAAATTGATCGCGTTTCTTATCACACGAAAACGGTATGAATGAAAGAGCTGTATTTATGACAGTTATAAGTTATAACGTGTAGGAATTGCATAAATGATAGTATTTTAAATTGTTGTAAATTTCAAGCGACATTTGAGAGAAACTATTTATTTTGTTAACTCATATTCTGAGATCGTTAGATTCAGAATACGAGTTCAGCCGACTGCTGTGCAACAAATTTGATTAATACAATGGTTCGCGAATGTGTTAAAAATAAGTATTACAGTTAAGGGAACACATAGCTCTCGATAAGTAAGTAACAAACAAGTAATGTAAAAGATATAACTTCCATTCATCGGCCATGATGACATCATAAACCACTTATGTACATATATAAAAGATTCTACGTTACTTGTAATATTTCATTCTTTCATATGTATAAATATTGCGAAGGAAAAGGGGTTACGACGTCCAGTTATAGAAAGTGCGCGCGGAAAATAGAAATTTAATTAACTTTTGTCATTCATTTTTATTCGATTATTAATACTGTTTACCACGCAACTACATACATATATCGTCACCAAAATATTGTATCGATGCTTTAAATTTTGAAAAATGTTCAACTTCACTCGTTTACAACTTATTCTAACATTTAAATTATTTAACGTTTTTTCGATACAGACAATTCCCAAAAATTCTCAGGAATACATTACATATTCAAGTTATATGTATATAAATATGCAATACATTCATACATTACAAACATTCAAACAGCAAACATATATGTATGTATGTATACATGTATATACATACGTACTACATAGATACATATATCTTTCATGAATCTTTCTCTTTTTATGTAAATTTTACCGTTGCATTTAATTCTGATTTTTTGCACGTATTTCGGTAAAGGTACTAATCTCTACTATTCATCTATCACATTTAGTTGTACATATTACTTTGTTTTATACTACGCGACAATTGACGAGGTACTCGATTTAACCGTCCATGAGAAGTATCTGAATTTCATGAACTGAAATGCTCGACGTTGCGACACGGTAAATATAGCACTAGAATTTGTAAATAAAGGAACATCTTTCCAATTAAATGTTAGTTTTGAGTTTCTTTTTTATTTAATACACGTGTGTATCTATCAATCGAGCTCTACCGAAATATATACATATAAGAGTATATATACGTACTCTTATCCGAGGATTTATTTTTGTAATATCCTGATATTAAAATACTCTATTATCTATAAAAATTTCATTCAAGTTCTCTACTAGACGATGATGTATGTAAATAATACGAGATGATTCGATAATGGAACGTTTAGATACCAGAGTATTATACAAATAAATGATCGGATACGGTCCTATCTTTCTTTTACATTGAACAAAGTAAATGGATTTTGTACAATTTGTGTCTTTGTTAAACAGTCTTTTATTGTTATCCAAAATTTTCTCGAGTGTGTATTGAAAATACGTAAAAAATAACATAACGCATTTTTATACAAACTTAATGATCGATTGTTTAATTCCAATGATTTTTATTTATAAATTGTACTTAATACATATATGTATATGTAGTAGAAAAAGAAATAGGTAACCATTCACAATTCCAGTATACAACTGCGTTATATCGTTTGATTTGTTATCGCGCGTTGGTACATTTGTCTATAAAAACTTGAACAATTAAATCTTTAAATTTGGAATCGATGAGATTTCCAACTCCTACAAATTGCAATCTTCGGGATCTGTATTCTGTATACATATAAATGCATTCGTACGTAAGTACATACATATATGTGCATACATACATAGGCAGTACCTACAGGCGCGCGCGCGCGCGCGCGCTCGTCATCGTTCATACGTAGATACATACATATATGTATATGAGTATATGACGTTTATACATTTATCTCCGATTGTGTATGTGAGACCATGTGCATACGTTTACGCAACACGTTTACGTATGTACGCGAGTATAAATAAATACGTACATGTTTCGAACTTAATCGAATTGAAATATAATATATGTAAAATATATTTATTAAATTACATAATATATAATACATATATTATCTCGGCATTGCATATACAGGATGTTTCGTAACTGCATGGTGGTTCAATAAACGTGGAAAATACGTAATCGCTTTAATAATATGAAAAAGAAACCTATTTAAAACTATATAAACTCAACAAAGGTTTTCGATGCGATTAAAACAATTACGATGGAATCAAGCCCCGCTTACGAAATGTTCTGTATATAGATAATACGATCGAGTTACATTTTAGGAATAAGAGATATTGAATAAATAAGATTATTTCGTACAGCATGTCGACATTTTTTGTCAAAACCAGAACCGGACTGTGATAGACGATTATAGAGGAATGAGTATAAATTAGAAACACTTTCTATGTACGATGGACGGCCCCGATTCATCGTACTCCTGCTTCGAGATCCACATTTGCTGGAAGGTGCTCAAGCTGGCTAAGATCGAGCCACCGATCCAGACCGAGTACTTCCTTTCCGGAGGCGCGATTATCTTGATCTTCATCGTAGACGGTGCCAGTGCCGTTATTTCCTTTTGCATCCTATCCGCTATACCTGGATACATGGTGGTACCGCCCGACAACACCGAGTTCGCGTACAAGTCTTTACGTATGTCGACATCGCATTTCATGATCGAGTTGTACGTTGTCTCGTGAATGCCACACGATTCCATGCCCAAGAAACTTGGCTGAAACATCGCTTCTGGACACCGGAAGCGTTCGTTACCGATTGTGATCACCTGAAATCCGATGTTTCTTTCATCTCTTTCCCATTTCTCTTCTTAATTTCTCTTCTAATATGGTTATTTTCTTCGATAAATAAATACAATATACGTGTGTATGTATTTATGTATTTAATTAAATGGTCGTACCTGGCCATCTGGTAATTCGTAGCTCTTTTCCAGAGCGCTCGAACCAGCCGCTGTAGCCATTTCTTGTTGAAAATCTAAAGCAACGTAGCACAATTTTTCTTTAATGTCTCGGACAATTTCACGTTCGGCGGTCGTTGTGAAAGAATATCCTCTCTCCGTCAAAATCTTCATAAGGTAATCCGTTAAATCGCGACCAGCCAAATCCATACGTAAAATCGCATGCGGTAATGCGTATCCTAAATAAAGTAAAGAAAAGATGGTACAGTATTTGAATAACATCTAAAAACACGAGTGTACAATGTATGATAGATATATGTGTGTGTGAACAAAGTATTCGACAAGATTCTTCGTACCCTCGTAAATCGGCACCGTGTGCGAAACTCCATCACCGCTATCTAATACGATACCGGTAGTGCGTCCTGAAGCGTAAAGTGACAAAACCGCTTGTATAGCAACGTACATTGCTGGAGAATTAAATGTCTCGAACATGATTTGTGTCATCTTTTCCCGATTAGCTTTTGGGTTTAAAGGAGCTTCTGTCAGAAGTACGGGATGTTCTTCTGGAGCGATTCGCAATTCATTGTAAAATGTATGGTGCCATATTTTTTCCATGTCGTCCCAATTTGTCACAATGCCATGTTCAATTGGATATTTAACTGTTAAAACACCCCGTTTGCTTTGAGCTTCGTCTCCTACGTAACTGTCTTTTTGCCCCATACCAACCATGATACCCTGTATCATTTTTCCCAAATGAAATTCAATTAGATAATGGTACAATAAGTTTAGGGGTGGACGGAGGGGAGGAGGGCAGAATTTTCACCCGGACACACAATTTTTAATGTTAATCTATATGTGAACATTCTTTATACATACATACATACTATGGGCAAGACCAAATATTTAATGCTCTATCGTTGTATAAATATTTAGCATTGTTTAACATTAGAAAAAAGTAAAGTCTGCTAATTTTCGCAGAGAAAAAAAAGAATAAGAAGCAATCTATTGTACCTGATATCGTGGCCTTCCCACAATAGAAGGGAACACTGCACGTGGAGCATCGTCTCCTGCAAATCCTGCCTTGCACATTCCTGATCCATTATCAACTACCAAAGCTGCCACATCGTCGTCACACATTGTAAAATTTAGTTGGTTAATTTTTTCTTATGTATAAGGAAAGCAAAATTCAATTATTTATCGAAAACAAGGAAACCTTCTTACACGATTCTAGATTTAGTACTTATCTCTCAACAGTACAATGACTTCTCCAATATTGTTTCGGTGAAAGAATGGAGCTGCTTTATATTGACTCCCCCTCTTAGTCTGCCTCTGCCCACTCGTGCCTATATTTTATACTGTTGCTTATGGTCTAGTAAACCAATTTGTGCTGAAAATATAATGCAGCAAATCATTATTATTATTATTATTATTATTATTATTATTATTATTATCATTATTATTATTCTTATTGTTATCTGTTTGATCATTTATTTAGCAGATCTTTTACAAATTCCTTGCACACGTATGTAGGAAAAAGTTCTATCCAGTACTTTACTACTCTTGTTAAATAGAAAATACTATGTCCAAGAGATTGATTTAAAAGTTGAACAGATCTTTGAAATTCGTGTAACTGTACTAACACCGCATCTGATACAAATGCTGAGACGAATACCTTATAAGAAAGTTTAATTGGTTTTTAATATATGCCAATTAGGCACAGAGTTCGTATGAAGTAGAGCATAAGATTATTTCCTTGTCTCTTTGGTTCTGTAAGATTCTCTTAAGAGAAGTAACTGGAAGAATATACGCGCGTATTGATATCCCTCGCTTATATTTAAGATCCTATAAAAATAAGTAGGATCGCTTATTAAAGAAAGCGAAAACCAGCTTAAGCAACTGAACACGAATGAATTCGTTTAGGTTACAGAATGCAATTTGTTGCAAGATGCTATCGAAATAAAAACATCAGAAAATAAAATGATTTATATACCATCTAGAATCTTCTATCTACAATAATATTTTCGCCATGACAATTGTAAGTCTCGTGTCTTACTTAATCATTTATTTAGTAATTATAATCTAGAGATTACATCAACCACGATTACAGATTTGTATTTTCAAGTCAAGTACTTTACATTGTACTAGATTCTTCTTTGATATTTGAAAAGTGTACTCACCCGTATAGAAAAGAAGATATATGTACATACATGTTCACGTTTGCTTCAACTTCTCGAATTGGTTTCAGTTTAATTATAAATTTAGTTATAAGAAATTAACTTGCTGCCATATTTGCAGAGAGTAGATGTTTCGGCACGCCAAGTCTCCCAGAATTAACGCATTTTCAGAATTCACTGTTCCAGAGAATAATCACTGGGCAAAGGACTCATTATAATCGGTGTATTACATTTCTTAATTAACTGTTCGACTAATGCTTATAATTAGGCCGTGAAATTAACTACCTAGCTCAGTCTTAATTTGCTGTGTGTATCCTATTTTCAACAATTTCTTAGAGTGCAATATACATGCACGCATAGAATCAACTATTCTATCGTAGTATTAGTAAAAATCGAAGGTTTTACTGATAAATTAATGAAAAAATAAATGAATGGATAAATAGATAGATAAATAAATAAATAAAAAAATAAATAAATAAATAAATATTTCTTTTTAATTTATAATTCTGAAAATTTTATATTTACAGGTAAACGTACATACAAAATAGGATAACATTTTACAAATAAAGTAACTGTTCCTTACATAACAAATTTCATTTATCCCACAGACCAATCTCTTTCATTCTCGTTTGAAAATACTTTTCTAAAGCGTTAGCACATCGATAATATTCAGTGTCCGGGCTATTATACAAACGACAATTAGTAAAAATTCGAGTCATGTCGGCAATAAATAATCTTCTTGTCACATAGTATCGCGCTTTTAATCGATCGCTCATGGTCTTCAGATCTAGAACATAAGAGTCAAGTGTATTGGCCTGTATAGTATAGAACTGCATGTAATTAGCTTATCAAAGTTATTCTTATATTGCATTTACCCATGGGATATTTAATGTGATCATAATAATCTGGCACGTCGTTTTTATCTACAGGTTTTAAGAAAGGCCACGCCGTACTATGATTTTTGACACTGTTCAAAACGTTTTTCAAAGCATTATACAACGAATCGGTAATGTCTAAGCATGCCTCCATCGGCTCCGGCCCTTGAGTCCCTTTGGCTACTCCCCTTGTTCTCGTTTGAGCGTAACTTTTCCAACCGGTTTCACGAATACCAGGAATAGATTCAACAGGAATTCCTCTGACACCTTCTTTGAAACATGTCAAACCGGGATGAACCTTTTGTATTTCTTGTTGCCTTTGATGAATCAGTTTTTTAATAATTTCTTTTTGCTTCCTTATAACAGCCGTAAACTCGGTGTATACGATCTTAGCGTTCAATTCACAGTGCATCAATGTGGCACCTTCGTAGTCCTTGATATATCCTTGATGCATCGATCGAGGTATCTTAATATCTTTGCTGAAACCTTGCTTTTTAAAATATCCAATTGCAAATTCATCGGCGAAAGTCAGGAAATGCAATATATCATTTTTGATGTGATAATCTTTGAGCATGTTCATTAAATGTGTACCATAGCCTTTAACTTGTTCTTGACTTGTGACAGCACAGAATACTATTTCTGTAAACCCCTGAGAAGGAAACATTCGGAAACAAATACCACCGATTGGTCGACCATCTTTTATCAGAGCCAATGTTTTGTGTTTTCTAAAAATGCAAGATAATTCTAATTGAAAATTCGAAAGGTATCCATAAACAAACTTGAAGATTTTTCAGATATTTTTCATACTTACGGATCAAAAACTAATTGAGATATATACTCTTTTGGCATTCTAGGCAATTGATGACTAAATACATTATGCAATCCAATTAGCCAAAGCATAGTTTGCTTGGACACTGGCTGTGTCAAACTATTCCCGACAACGTGAAATTCAATAATTTTTCTGCTTTCCTCGATCTTAGCAGTTTCATCTCTGGGAACATTAGGTGGAAAAACTGCATCAGGTCCGCACATATAGTTAGGATCATTGATAGTCGCTACAATTTCAGCTACAGTTTCTTCTGGTAAATCTTCGAAAACTTCTTCGTTTCTTCTTCTTTTTACGTCTGTACGTCCTTCGGAATGCGACCTTTTTTCATGAACTTTCTTCATACCAGGACTTATATTAATCGTTGTGTAGTTATCTTTGTCGTTTGGAGTAACTGTAACTTTTTCAAATTCACCAGTTCTTCTTCCTTGACTTGGTTTCGATTCTAACGCAGTTTGTAAATAAGTAGCAGGCACTTGTTTAAATTCAGGATCCCAGATCGGCGAATTATCAGCATAAATTTCTGCTTCCAACAACGACAGAAATCTGGAAATAAAGTATTCCTATTCTATAGATAATCCTATTCTAGTAGGATAGACGGAAAAGAAAAAAATGTTTCAACATACTTAGGAAAATGCGTTAGAACTATCACTCTCTTCTCTGGTGCCAATTTATCTCGTTCGCTATGACACTTATCTAATAATTGTCTAGAAACTGGTTTAAAGATGGCTTGAACAAAGGTTCGACCAAATACCAGAGATGTGTCGTAATGAGGTAAAGAATCACAAAATGCTGGTATATGGCAAAAAACCAACCAACGTGTATGATTAATTTTATAAGCAGGAGCATCCTCCACGCTAATCGTTCCTCTTCTAGCACTAAGCGGATCAAAGTTCCAATGATTTAAACAATGTAAAAACATCTTCGCCATGTCGCACATTGCTTGCATGTCTCTTTGCGGCAAATGCCCGTATTTATATGCTACAAAGTTCATTACCGCCTTCGCTATACTGGGTCTTTCGAAGGGTGGTTGCCCTAAAGGACCTTCTATCGTAGGTTTTGTCATGGACTGTATACATTTCTGTAAGAGTTTATACAAATAAAAATAAACTTTTTTGGTATCTGGATCTTCTTCCTTTTGTAATCCCAAGAAAATATTGTCAGCATCGATAACCATACATAATAATTTATTGATTTCCTCTTCCGATTGATTAGTTAAATGAGAAACATGATTTTCTAAAACGTGTGTACAGCTTTTGCAGGGATCAAAAAAATTAATGATAGGTTGTTGCGAGTCAGTTTTAGGGGATTTTATCAGTAATTGAGGGTTCTTCCAGCCTATACATTTGCAATCTTCAACTTTACAAGCACTGTAAGCTGCAATTTTCAATATTTTTTTCATTTGCGGCAAATTTAACATTTGCTGCTTTCGTTGTTGTATTCTTTGAAGACTATTTTGTCGGCTACTTTGTTCTTGAGGTCTAACAGCATTAGGTTCTCTACTATTCCCAGCATGTTGGGATGTACTAGTCACAGATTGATTATTCTCCTCTATGGGCTGTAATGTTGTATTGCGATTCGTTTCCTCGGCTGACATAATTTGGCTAGAAAAATCATTATATACATCACCACTATGTATAGTAACATCAAACTAAAAAAACCCAACTATAAGATTACAAAGAATTTTTTTCGTTTGTTATGACAAATTTTAATTTTCAGATTACATATCGTAAATTTTACGAGAAAGAAAAGTTTCTATAAAAGAATGTTACAATCTGTGTGGCTTTATTAAACGTACTTTTTAAATACAGTCTTTAATAATTGTTAAATAAAACTTAAATTACAAGAACCACAATATAACAGCGAAATTTACAAATAACGAAAACGTTTGCACAGTAAAGTGTCAATACAAACAATATTACGATGTACAATTATAAGAAAAATGTTCAAACAAAATATTATCTACTTTTTTCTGCGATACACAGTCTTTGGTCATTGTTTACATTATGTACTGTGAGCACATGCTTGAAGTTAGCTAACAAAATCGTAAAATGCATCCAATGCAATTCGACGCTTCTCGAAGAAAAAAAGTGTGACATCTAATTCTACGTGAACAGATTTATACTCAATATCAACACAGTCAATTCTTCTGAACAATTCCGTACCCTTGGATTACTTTTTATCAGGGTTTTATGCCCTAATTTGTCCACAATTAATATTTTTAGGCGGGCGACCCTGCAGGCACCTGCACGCCTGCATACGCCTGCTCCGCGCACAATTGTGCATATGCGATATGTATTGTATGCATGCACTGTGTGGACGATTGTGACGCCACTTTCGGAAAAACAATGAAACTACCATCAGGGTCCACACAGCGCCAATTGGGGTAGTGATGAAACACTCAACTATTAGACAGGTAATTTAGCTAACAGTTTGTGCGTTTTGCCACTACGTGTAATGGCGTTGTGAACACCATAGAAAAAAACGCGGTAAATTTAAGATGTTATATGTGAAAAATCCATGCTTAATTAATCCACCCTAATTAATGAATACATGGAATGTAATTGAAAAGGTCATTTCTATATATTTTTGTCTCTATATATTTCCCCACCAGCATCTCTTAGCTTTTGTGAGCTTAAATTAAAATAGTAGATAATCGCACTTTATGGTAGGATTATTTACGTAATCTCAACGAAAGAACGTAAAACAAAATGATTACATAACAAATTGTCAACGTCAGCGTACTTCTTGACATATGGTAAAGAGAAATGTGAAAAATATACGTTGTCAACAATACGTGTGTATACAATATATTCGTTCGAAATGTGTAAGAACTTTCAGATGCATATACGATACGATAAAAGATATAACTATCTGAGCAATGTGCAATTAATAAAATTGTGTACGTAAGTGCACACACGCATACATACATACATATATTTGTTGAGTACCGTTTTCGCTACCATATTAAAGTTCAAATATCGCCGCGCTTTCCAACGTTTCCAATTTCTAGCACACAGTCTCTTCGTCTTCTTTCTTCTAGAGGGCCCATCGCGAAGGACAGAGAAATCAACTTACAAAAACTGACAAAAACGATACACATAGACACTGTTTATGCGTAGGTAGGTCCAAAATTTCGGGGTCACGCACAACGAATATTGAAGATTTTGAAAAGAATTCCTCTATTGTAAAAACGCCTGTAATATATAATACATACATATGTACAGCAAAGATTGTCATGTATGTATATATGTATGATCCGAGATTTTAAAGTTCTCTCTTGTGATTTTGATCAGTCTTCAACATTATATTTTGTTTAAGATATATTACAAAATTTTGTTTCCAACACGATTTTTGTATTTTTATTACGATCCAATTTTCTAATTGTTCGAATGTATACGATTTTGATCAAATATTATCGTTTGATTTTAATATCGTTCAACACATTCAAAATCGTTCGAAACACTAGTGTGAACAGACTCGTTTTAACGCGGATACATTTTCTCTTTTTCCCTTTACATACACGTTGATTGAAAGGTCTCCATGATTCTTGTGTGCTCATTGTGCAATACTATTGTACATACCATTACAATCGTTTTTGCTAATCTTCGTAAAATTGTCAAGTGGTCGGAATCTTCAAGTGTAAGAAGTACGATTTTTTGAAAGATTCGACAAGAAATAACTTAACCATAGTTGGAATATAATTATTCGTCAGTATAATAAACGATACGAAAGCAACAAGCAAAATTATTTTTTATTTATTATTCTCGTATATACAGCGAAAGTTATTCTTACAGACACGTGTGAAATCGTGTGAAGATTATGGCTACGTGGGATGGTTCGTATTCTGAGCCGGACGATCAACATTATTATTTATACTCCGATCAAAATGTTGCCGCTTCTACAACTGGAAGCTGGACGTTTTTTCCTAACAATGTGAGTAACGATTATACACGAGAAAATCGTGAATTTTATGTACAAAATGATTCTGTGTTCCATCAAAATTGTCCAACAACTTTGTATCATACAAATACAAATGTGATGTCCAACATTGTGTCGAGTGGTAATAGTTATCAGGAAGATTTAAGAAATACCATCGATAACACGCAGACACCAACTAATGTACAACATTTACCAAAAAATGTTACGCCACAAAATTACTTTGTACCCACCGCTGATTATTGGAGAAACGATTATGATGCGAATGTACCTAAGATTAAACAGAGTTACGCAGAAGATATGAAACAAGTTGCAACTACCGTGACAAGAGACTCAAACTTACATGCCACAGCTCGAGAGTTTGTGCCAAATCTAAATGCCAAATCTGCCAATAAAAAGTTTGAATCCCAAAATATGGGAATTCCTTGTTCTATCAACCGTATCGATTCTTATACCAAAGATACGAAGCTTACGGAAGAAGAAATAATGATTAACAAACATTCTGTTGACGATGCAAATAAATATGAGCAGAAACAATATGAAAACAAAAGGAATTACAAGATCAAAGAAGGAGGACAACAAGATCAATCTTATAAAAGAAATAGATATACCAACTCTTATCATCAGAGAGGCAGAAGTTCTTACAAGTTTCAAGGTAATAAATATTATACTAATAAGCATTACTCTGACAAATTGCAAACGAACATACAAGATACACCAAATTTAGACAAGGAAGAACCATGTTCCAGTATAGATACGAATCTGCATAAAAATAAAAAATTACCAATTGAAAACAGAAATAAAAGGAACGCTACTACCAAAGACAATAATGCGCAGTCGAATGGCATTAAACAATCTAATAATGAGGACAAAGAATTTATGTACGCTAATATAGGATCGAAACAATTGAACGCGTACCATAAGAACATAAGGAAATATCCATATAATGCTAGACATAGTAGGGAAGAATACGGTTATAGAGAAAGAAGACATAATTATCAAGGGCAGAACGAAACTTGGCAAGTTTGTAGTTCAGAAGATAAGCATCTGGATAGGAACGGACAAATATGCATTTACAAAGATCCTAACGACACTAATCAAGATATTAGCGAGGAAACTAATAAAATTGGAATAAAGGAAACAAAAGAAAAAGGATATAGTTATCAAGGACGTAATGGATTGAAAGAACACAGAAAAGGTGATAAAACTGAGACATTCAAAGAAAGGGATAGAAATAAAAATAATATATTTGATAATAAAGAAAAGGGAAATGAAAATTGGAGAAATAAAGCAGAAATTACTGAAAAGGGCTGTTTTCAAAAACGAATACAAAATAGAAGACCTCTACTTGGTACGTATAGAACTTAAATGAAACAAATTAGACTTCTGTAGAATATATTCCAATATTTTCCGATTTAGACGATGATGCGAGTCAAAAAGAAAGACTGACCGATCAATTGAACAGAGGACAATTAGAATGTTTAGTGTGTTGCGAGTGTATTAGGCAGAACGATTATATTTGGTCGTGTTCTAATTGCTATCATGTTTTACATCTGAAATGTGTCAAAAAGTGGGCAAAATCTTCGCAAGCGGGTAAGTGGTTTATGCGATAAGCAACAAATCGATATTGTATTCGTTGGACCATAAGTATCCAAATTTTTTGTAGAGAATGGTTGGAGATGTCCAGCATGCCAAAACGTAAGTATAACAATACCTGACGAGTATTTCTGCTTCTGTGGTAAGACAAGAGCCCCGGAATGGAATCGTAGAGATATTGCACATTCTTGCGGAGAAGTTTGCGGTAGGACATTATCAAAAAATACTTGTCCTCACAAATGTACCCTTCTCTGTCATCCTGGATCTTGTCCACAATGCATAGCAATGGTAACAAGGTACTGTGGCTGTGGTAAAACATCGCAAACGGTACAATGTAGCTCGCACAAGTTATTGTCGTGCGATGCTACATGCGATAAGGATTTAAGTTGTGGTACGCATAAATGCGGAAGAAAGTGCCATCACGGCGAATGTCCAAATTGTGAGAAGACAGTTGAACAAGGTACAAAATTTAAGTGTAATAACAATTTTGTAACTTTGCTAACTTTAACACGTCCACGACGGTGCTACTATTTGAGTTTCTCGGTATGGGGCGGCTGACTCGAATAAACATTTTCAACATACTCATGATTACGCGCACCATAGCGATACTCAAATACATATTTGGTGGTGGCTTCGTTGTCCGATGAGAAAGACCGTGATCTACTGGTGGTACACACGGTACGTCCAATGAGGTATTTGAGTGTGAGCCACTGGTGGTACACGCGGTCCGATAGAATATTCAAGCATAAGCCACTGCTGAACACCGGCGTGAACGTGTTAATGTATGTATTACTATGACAAGCGTAGAATCAATATAAATTTAATTTCAGAATGTTATTGTGGTAAAGACAAAAGAACAATTATTTGTCAAAATAATATTTCGCTTACATACTCTTGCGAAAGTGTTTGCGGTAAATTATTAGACTGCGGTAATCACACGTGCACAAAGCTATGTCATCCAGATGCTTGCGAGCCATGTAGTCTGACCCCGGAGAAAGTGACAACCTGTTGCTGTGGACAAACACTGCTGACAGACAAAAGACAAACTTGTTTAGATCCAATTCCGATTTGCGACAAAGTATGCTCGAAAAATCTAAAATGTGGTCAGCCGAGTAAGTATTTCAAAACCAGATATTGACCGGTCGAACGACAGATATCGTATTTCATGAAGACATAAATTTTCCTTAGACAATCCTCATGTATGCAAAGCAAAATGTCATAAAGGAGATTGTCCTGTTTGTGATTTAACTACAGACGTTAAATGTCGTTGCGGAAACATGGATAGAGAAGTAGCTTGTAAAGATTTAATATCGAAAGCTGACGATGCTCGATGTGAAAAAAGATGTACAAAAAAAAGATCTTGTGGCAAGCATAAATGCAATCAGTTGTGCTGCATAGAAGTAGAACATGTTTGTCCGTTAATGTGTTCTAAAACTTTGAGCTGTGGTAAACACAAATGTGAACAAACTTGTCATAAAGGTATTGTATTGCATCCTACTCGTGATAAGAGTGCGCAAATGAAATTTTAATATGGCAAGACTTATAACGATTAGCAAATTTATAATTGTTGTTTTAAAACTTTTTGATTGTATGCAACAACTAGATTGCGGATGTTTTCTGCTGCTTCAAATTATAAATACTCATTTTTGTCACGACTGCATAAAGTCCGCATCTTAGTAATTAACATAGGAAATATTATGTTGCTAATGCAGGAAGGTGTCAACCTTGTTGGCGTAGTAGCTTCGATGAATTGTATTGCGAGTGTGGAGCTGCTGTGATATATCCACCAGTTCCCTGCGGTACCAGGAGACCTGTTTGCGACAGGCCTTGTTCTCGTCAGCATTCCTGCGGACACGAAGTGTTTCACAATTGTCATAACGAGCCTACATGTCCTCTGTGCACTGTTCTTACTCAAAGGTGGTGTCACGGCAAACACGAGCTACGTAAAGCTGTACCGTGTTACGTTAATGAAATTTCATGCGGTTTACCATGTAATAAGCCTATTTCTTGCGGTCGACACAAATGTCTCGCTATTTGCCATCCTGGGCCGTGCGAGAAACCTAGACAACAGTGTTCTCAACCGTGTACCATTCCAAGAGAAATGTGTGGACACATTTGTGCCGCTCCATGCCACGATGGTAAATGTCTAGATACGCCGTGCAAAGAAATGGTGAAGGTAATAAATTGCAGACATGTACACACATGTGCACTTGACATATTATACATGTACATATAGTCGAGTACGTAATTGTTTTCTTTTTAAACAACAAATACTATTCTACGTAGGTAACATGCCAATGCGGACATAGAACTACTTCTCGTGCTTGTGCAGATAATTCGAAAGAATATCAAAGAATAGCGAGTAACATATTGGCTAGTAAAATGGCTGATATGCAGCTAGGTCATTCGGTTGATTTGGAAGAGGTTTTTGGTCAGGGAGCGAAAAAACAGAATCAATTGAAAACATTAGAATGTAACGACGAATGTAGATTGATAGAACGAAATCGTAGATTAGCATTAGGTTTGCAAATAGTAAACCCAGATTTGAGTGGAAAATTAATGCCACGATACAGTGATTTTATGAAACAATGGGCTAAGAAAGATCCACTCTTTTGTCAAATGGTTCATGAAAAGTTAACCGAATTGGTTCACTTAGCAAAAACTTCGAAACAGAAATCCCGTAGCTATTCGTTTGATAGTATGAATAAAGATAGACGTCATTTCATTCACGAGTCCTGCGAGCATTTTGGTTGTGAAAGTCAAGCATATGATCAGGAGCCTAAAAGAAATGTTGTTGCTACTGCTGTAAAAGATAAGGTAATGCCTTTCTTTCTTTCTTTCTTCTTTCTTTTTCTTTTTGTAATGATAATATAATGATGTTATTTTAATCAATTCGTTGTAGTGTTGGTTACCAAGCTACAGTTTATTGGAAATCGTGCAACGAGAAAACGGTCAGAGAAAAGTTCCTGGTCCAATGTTGAATACTTCAAGATCCGATGGATCTGTAAAGTAAGTATTTCAGAGAAATAAATAAGTAAGTTCGTTGATGTTATATTGATTTTATTAATGTTTTCTTTTCTCTGTTAGAACGATATTATCACTGCCCACAAAAAAGAACCAAAAAATGGAGATGCAGTCGAATACAAAAATGCCAGAGCCAGAACCAGAAATAGATTACTTTGACTACAAAGGCTAATATTGTTATTGTACATACATATATCATGTACAGTGTAATACGAATGATACAGTTAGTAACACGATCTGGAGAAATTAGTGTTGCTAGGTATAATTAATTATTATCTGTTCTTCGAAAGAATATATCTCGAGCGATAATAGCTGCCGATCTTACTCCTATTATTTAAGATTAGCAACACAGGAGTACAGTTACACAGCCAACTATTATGACTTCAGCTATATTTTTTCGAAAAACAAACCATAATCGTTTCAGTATATTCTTATTTGTAAAGCGTCAACACTTGTAATACAATATACGTGTAAGTTGTTAAAACTATATTTGAAATATCGATGTACTGAAATTGAAAAAATTAGATAATAACGAGAATAAAATTATTAAAATGTATATCATTCTTTTACTTACGTTCGACGACATATCTGCATTTGATCTTCATCGCGTCTACGTAAAAACAAAGTTCCAAGTATCGTAATCAACTAACGAAGAAGAAATTGGGAAAAGTGTATATTATCGTTGAAGAGAAACAATATTATCACAAACATGACTAGAGAGACGTTTATTGATCTAAGACCTTTTATAGTTTACATATTTCTTTTGACATTTGCTTTATTACCTGTGGCATATTTACGAAACAACAATGTCATGAAATGAGGAAACAATCAACAATGCGATGCAATGACCACTATCTAATGTACAGTTACCAGTACCAAAAATCTCATATGCTACTGAAATAAATTTTACACAAACAGAAACGAAACAAAAATAATTCTCGTTAAATCACGATCATTTATGTGATTGGATCGATGTTACTTCCCTCGAACTGACCAAAAATTGTGTGTGTATTAGAATCTATTTAATAGAGAAACAATTCTATCGAAGTCTTATTTTATTAGTAATTTCTATTTAGCTACACGATTTTTTGTGTAACATATATTATATTACATAAACTTAAATTCGTAAATGACTGTTTTATAAGATAATTCGTTTTATAAATTGCTTCCAACATTTTTGTGACATTATGCACTAAACTTTGCAAATATAGCACAGGTATTATAATAATATTTTCATCAATAAAAATAGTGTTTTATTATGCACCATTTTGAACAGCTTGAATCAGTTTAATTCAAACGATACCATTTGTTATTGTATGTACATTGAGTTCGTATATAAATATCCACATCTATACGTGTATAAGACTACTTCAATTGAGTCGATTTTCATAAACATTTAATATATAGGTAACACAAGTATTTGGCATATTGAACATTGACGACATAATATATTATATACTAAAAATTATTGTAGCTTCCAATAACTATAATCAACAAGATTTTCTCATGCTTGTTAAGTACATGTAATTTCTTCCATAACATTAGATTTTATAGTAATCATTGTCAAATAGAATGTAATGTTAGAATTTCATATAAATCGATGAAGCCGCAACTGATCGAAGGCAAGCAATATTGTTAGAAAAATCTATCGAAAGGATCGATTGACAGTAACGAATGCACAAACGAATTATTGTAACATATTGTGTGGCCAGTCTCTTATTTTATACAGTAACACATTCTTAGTTGACACTTACATATGTATAATAGTAGACATAAAGGGATCATCTATACTATATAGGTAAATTGTGTATCACATATAGAATTAAAATACTGTTAAAATTTGCATTTGTAAATAGGATGATTTTTTATCAGTTATCAAGAATTTTTGTTAAACATTTAATAGTAGGGCACTTCAATGTTGAACTGGTATTATTATCATTATTACTACTAACAGTATTGTGTAGTTGGTGCAGTAGATGTAGAGTAAAAATTCCTTATTTACGCGCGATTCTTTGTGATTTCATATACATAGTGCTACGTTATATTTTTTATACTCCAGGTTATTTCACAGTAGGAAAAAGTAGTCTCTTTTTGTTTTATTCTTTTTTAAGATTCACTAATATAATTTCTATGTGTGAAAAGATTTCTTGTTTTAGGTTTCAACACATTGTTTTGTAAGAATTTAGTAAGGAAGTGAGAAACCTAAAATATTATTAAAATAATGCTTTTTCAAACTAATCTAATTCGAAGAATAGAAATATTTATCAATCAAAATATATTCTTTAGAAGAATATCTTTTGTGTAAAGCTTCTTTAAAAACATGATATACATTTGTTGCATATATATATATCCTTACTAAATATATATATTTATACATGTGTATAAGCTATTAGAGCTAGAACATGTTCTTTTATGGAATTGACATGTTCATCTATTGCTATATTTAGTTGAATAACATTTTCTGTTCACCATCCATATAACTATGATAAATGTAACTTTGCCATGACATTGAACCAATAGTAAATAATGAAAAGGAGTTATTGTAACTCTTGTGGAACGAAAGATAAATCTCTCATTTTTATGTCTCATTTTCTTTGAAAGATTATAATAATAAGTATCATTCAATCATCGCGAACTGCAAGATGTACAAAAATATTAACAAACATTAGAGAATATCACGATTACGATGTATTGTTATATGTTTCGAAATAGGAACACAAGTAAAATATACGTATATATATATATATAGTCTTAGAAATCTTTGGTTTGATTCATCGCTTACTGATGCATTACTTTAAATGTAAGGATTGTTACCTAGTTTCCCATGTACATTATATTTAAGGTAACCATTTAGGTACTGATGTTTTTTGAACTTAGTCACGAGTAATACTTGCCATTGCCCAACCCATTATTAGTTCAATACCTCTGCATAATGTCTGATACACAAACCATGGCCAAGGTTTTGGATACTGTGATACGGTTGGTTGTGTACCATACCTTACTCTCTCGGCTAAAAGTCCTGAAACAATGTAAAAAATCAAGAATGTTCATCTTTAATAACAAGATCATACGGTCTGAAGTAATTAAGAATGCATCAAATTTGTCATTCACAAAAAAATCAAGTTACCATATGGACCAAAAATACGTGCAATGTCTGCAACGCATAAAATGATTCCTAAAATTGCAGTTACATATATTACATTTAATACTTTTCGAATTTTCATCTTCTTTGAATTTGCTTCAAGTATATGCAGACGCGTATCGGATTTCGATCTGTCTACATACGCGATGTGATTTAATATCGAATGAAGCGTGAAGTCGCCACTCTGAAAACAAATATTTAGATATACAGAGTAAAATGAAGCCCGTAGGTTTATAAGATTATAAAATCGAAATTAACGGAACCGATGAAACTAGATGAGAGGAAACTACCGTAATTTTTGTATCGGTTGTAGCAGTTTCAGGAAGCAATGTAGTCTCGACGGTTATTTCTCCGGCCTCCTCTTTTCCCTTTTCATTTTTCCATGATAAACTTTTCTTGCGCCCTTTTCCATCGTCCTCTTTGGTTTTGATCTTTTCTGCCATTAAGACTGCTTTCTCGCTACAATCAGGCTGATCCGAGTCCGATTCGGACTTCTCCTGTATTTCTATTTTTTCAGGAACTATATTACGACCATGGGTAGGACTTCTACTTAAAGTTCTAATGCTTATGTCACTATTCTGGCGGTTCAAGTTTAATGGTTTGATTTGAATCATCTCAGAATTACGTCGAAAGGAAATATCTGAATTTCTACGTAACTCGCTTTTCGAAATGATTCCGCTAATATCTGAATTACGTCTTGAGTCTAAAGCGTAAAATTAAGGAAGCGAATTATACAATTGTTGCTAATAGAACAAGTATTTTTTCTATTTTACCTGCAGGACTTAAATCCACAACTCTGGGTAATTTGTAATGTTCGTTCGAAGGTAACATTCTTCTAGGTGTTCTATTTCCAAAATCGCTATTACGCTTCAATTTAGCCGCAAATTGGGAACCTCTGTTTTTTTCATGTGTAAAATCGGAACACCGTCTTAGATCTTTTACGCTTCCTACAGGAGTAACATTCTCCGAATGTCTCCTGGACATTCTATCCGGAGATCGCCTACGATCGATATCGGGCGAATGTCTAGAGTTGAAGTCCGAATTTAATCGACGTTCTGGCGTAGTGCCGTCCTCATCGTTCACAAATCGAACGCTGCATTCGGAATTCCTTCGCGAGGATCTAGAGGCGTCGCTACTCCGCCTGCTACCGACAGAGCTTCTACGGCTCGGGCTCGATACCGTTATTATAGGCAAATTAGCTGCCGAAGGCGTTGGTGTCGGCGGTCGGACATACACTTCTGGTACCGTGGACACAGGCGTTGTCTTTTCGTCTTGTCGCGATGGATATCTGCAAAATTTCTCACACTCCTTTTGTAGTTGCTCTTCCTTTTTAGATAATTTTGCAAGACGATCTGTAACATCAAAAATACCAGTGTTTTATTTCATTTCAATAAGATAACTAATATTTTTACCTGTACAATTTTTCTCCGATTCGATCACAAAAGTGGGAGGTTCTGTTTCTTCTGTGCTCTTAGTCTTAGGATTGAGCAAAGTAGGTACTAGAGCGGCAGCAACGGACGATGCTAAGTTACCGTAAGGTGCTAACATTGCCAGTTGCATGATACCTTGGAAAATATTAAATGTTTAATTTAACGATGTTGAAATGTTTTGGTTTTTGAAAAATTGAAAGCAAGTTGCGAGAACATACCTTTCTGATCGCTAATATTATTGTCTCTCGCCAACATGCTACTCGGTACTGCTTTTAATAAGCGCATTATCTTGTAACCTGCACGTAGGAATGATAGATACAAAAGAATGCTCAAGACAAGGAACACAGACTGTACCATGTAATTGACAACGTAACAATTCGGGGAAGTTAGATCGATGTTGGTGGCAATTACAAGAAAAAAATGTCCTGCCATAATTAAATTTACACAATAATCCCTTTGTATATTTTGTGGTCCAAATTTAAGCTGAAATTGTATCCAATCGTATGTTGAGTCTGTTCTTGTTAACGTATTGATTATAGTAATATTCGGATTACCTGAGTTAGTTGTAGGAAAGTCAGTTGTATAAGACTAAAGGCGTACGTTATATAAGGGAATCCAAGATTCCATGCTATCGATCCTATGAATTTTGGCACGAAAGATTTTTTAAGATTATACGGATCTATGAAGAGACAAAGAGCTCTCAAAGCCCCGAATACGCATAGAAACATATTAATATTTGACATATAAGATCGGTTCGATATAAGCGACCTGAAAAATAATAGATAGATTCTGTATAATTCCACAATATATATATATATATCGTTTGTAAGAAATTCGTTCTTAGTACCTGATATGTAGAATGGATAAAAATGTGTAAGATGAAAGTACAAAAAAGAGACACGCGAAACCGTACGCGTGTAGAAGGAAGATCCATTTCAGTTCCTGATTTACAGAAATCAATGATGGAGAGACTACTAGAAATTTTTCAAAAACTGCAGATGTAGATGAATTTGAAATACAGCTTTGTCCAGAGTTTGGTGTTGATGATGTTTCATTCATATCTATTGATAAAGCAGAAATTATTAAACGATATTCATATTTAATGTTTCTATACTTATAATTACTATATATGTATAAGCTTTAAAGACTATAGTCTTATGATTTTTGTTTCAATAATTACAAAGTTTTCTGTGAGCTAATCGACAAAGCTATTAAAATAAATATTTACCGCAGTATTTACATGTAAGATAATTTTAAAATAATCATAAGATAAATTAGTTTCTTTCCACCGCTTGATAGCAAATAACATATAAAGTTATTATCACCGTACATTTTTTAATAATTCATTGAATAACATAAAAATATTTCACATATTCTAATCATGTGAAATGTAAAGAATAATTGTAGCATAAAAAAAACTGACCATAAGTCCAATTAGTCAGCCTATCCATAATCTCTAGATTGGTGTCCACAGCACATCACTGATGCTTATTCTAATCGTTGGACTATGACAGATAATCGTCGTTTCTTTCAACTGAAACCGATCAGATAATCGCAAAAACGAGCTTTGAAATTGTGGTAGCAGCAACAGGCTTTACCTATAGTGTAGCCGGACTTGCATCCCTCCTCTCCAAGTCGCGGACACTCTCGGTCCCGTCGTCCCGTCCCTTTCTCTTACCCTCCTGTTAGAAATATTGATTTTATACAAAGAGGATTGGAGGGAGAGTTCAGACTGTAGTGAGCTTGACGCTTGTCGATTGTTTATCTTTAGAATTTAAATAGAGCATGTACTAAATATATCAAATTAATCTCGTATCATTGTTTATTATTACCTCCTTATTACGTACATATTACATACACGTTAGTTTTATCTTTGAAAAATTGATAACATTATATTTTTAAAACATGATACTTATTTTAAGCATAGAAATTATCTTCTTGCTACTTTTTGTAGGAATTATGTACATATATGTAATAAATTCATTCACATCGATCAATTTTTTCATATAAACTGAGTTAGTAATTTTGTTTATCCATCTTGAAATATTTCAGAAATTTTCAGAAAATTTGTTCAATAAATCCTTGATATAGTATTAATTATTCTTATCGTTCATCTTTACCTCTACATTATACCGACATTAAATATAGTATTGTTCAATAATATTTTTTATTATTGTTGTCAAAACAAATAATTGCTTCGTAATAAGTTGTTGACGCTGACAAAAGTCGAGTCCACAATATCCACTTTTCTCACTTCGGTACGATACAAAGTTCATCCATTTAATAACAATAAAAATGTACTTACTGTGCTACATCTATTGAAATAGCATAGCATTTCAAACACTTAATTTATTGAAGTTTCAAATTATTTTGATCTAGAAGTGAACACTACAGGTGGTATTTGGCCATTACCGTTCTAGAAACTTACACACGTTAAATCATGAATGTCTTCCAAGTTAAAAGTATCATCGTTGTCGGCTGTGCCTAATTAAATGTCAATAACACAATCTTGAAGTAACATTAAAAAACATTAGTTCTAGTCAAACACCCTTTATTAAAATTCGATAGTCTGAAGTTTGTACTTGAAACTTAACTTTACATGTTTCGCTACATACATGTACATAATAAAGATATTGTGCAAAGTTAACATTTAATAAGAATAATGAAAAAGCTGCATGATAAACACAAAGGATATAAAGAAGAAAAATAAAACTCTATCCATGATATCATTATTATGCTGTTATTATATTATACTAAACATATGTTATTAATATTAGAAATTTCACGAAACAGTTCCACTTAAGTTTCTCTTTTGTTCTGTTAACTACAATTATGGTAAATTACACGAATGTTCCATAACTTGTAGAAATCAATTGCGTAGACATGCTCTAACTGCGATTAATTGCCAAAGAAGGAATATGGGGCTCATCATTTCTGAGTATTCCAAAGTGCTTTGCCCGGTTAACTTTTTACACAATAGGTATTTAAAAAGAAATAGCAAGAGTAGCGTTGTGAGGCTCCGAAGTGCTCTGTAATTAGCACCTCTGATTAGCCCTCCCTCCATACGCATTCTCATGAAAATAATTGCGCAAAAGTAAGTATTCAATCCATCTGCGACGAAGAGAGGTGAAAAAACTATCCACCATCCTGTGTTACCAAAGAAATAATTGTCATCTAATTTTAGAGCCAGTAGCATTGTAAACATTGCCAATGAAACTAAGTTTATCCATATCTCAAAAATTGTTAGGTCTAACCAATCTACTAGTTCGTCCAAAGAAAACATCATTTCGATTGCTTTGGATTAGAAATGAAGAGAACACAATTACTTTACTTCCTTCTTTATCATATCACAATCCTTTGTTTATTATTCAGATTTTTATCACGATAATCCATCGAACATTCTTAAGTCTTGTACCGCTATTCGTGATACTTGAGACTACCTACTGAAAACTTTCTAAATACACGAATATGTATGGCAGAATTATTCCTATTAATTGTTTCATAATCGGCATTATCGTGAAGAGGTTCAAAGTCATCTACAATAAAATATAATATTATTATCGTTATCGAAAATGTAATATTAATAACAATCTAGAATACTTATTCACCAATGATAGACGTAGTAGAAGTCTTGACATCTAATTCGATTCCACCATAATGAATCTCCTTCAACTGAAGAACTAAATTACAAGCTCTGAGTACAGCAGCTCCAAGACCATGAATGATCAGTTCGCAGGCACCATTGTTAAGAAGTTTCTCACATATCTTCAACTGAGCCTTGTATCGTAAAATTAATAAGAAAAAATCAATTAAAATGAACCAAATTACTTGTATTAATAAAAACAAAATTATACATATATATATCAATTGGATTATAAAATACCTGAACATAAAAACAATAACAAATTATAGGACAATCTATTTACTAACAAGCTTTTATTTTTCGTTACTATTGACAGTGGCAAAAGACAAGGTTATAATGTAGAAACAATTATTACCTTAATATTTGTTTTATTAGTAACAAATATATCTTTCTTCCGTTTTCTCAATAGACTGAAAGGTTGTCTTTTTTTGATAGTGTAGTCCGAAGACAACAACTTCCTGCGTTTTGTTCTAGGCGCGTTTCTCTCTTTCAAAAAATTCGAACTGGCCCCCGAACACTTGAGCACATCGGTCATTCTGACAGTTACCGTATGCGATTTTCTGTTAACTTTCCGCGTGCAATACTTTGTTCTTATCGGCAAAGATCTCTATCTAAGCAAACCAATAGGCTAATTAAATAACTCGTGTGAAAATTAAATGGTAAATTCGCTGGTCGAAATCAGTTGAAAACAACGATTTATAACCTTAAAAGTTAGAGGCATCGATTGATGGGCGCTTAGACAACGATTTAGCGCGTTCTACCGGAAACCGTCGTGTTGCGTGTATCATCGTAAAATACCGAATTTCGACGAAATGAAGGAACCCGAGGTAGACCCGAAAAATATTATAAAAAGCAGAGAATTACTCTACAGGCTTATGATCAGGTTGCATATTTTTCTTGTTCTTTTCCTTCCTCTGTATATTCGTATTAATTATTGTTCCTTAATAGTACTAGAAACTGTAACTTGTACTATTTTGTCTTCTACAGGGTCATTTAACCAATAGTTATATGCCTATATATAATATTCTTTATATAATATATTCATCAAAAATAGTAATACAATGTAACAAATGTTTTAGTCAATTATTTTACGATGGACATCAAACATTGGCTGTGCAACTATCGAATATAATTCAAGCAGAACCCCCGTGCCCTCCATCAGACCGATTACTTCATTTAATGTTGATCGGATTGGCTCACGAACCTGACCGTTCTAAAAAGGATACAAGTAATGTATCTACATTTTCATCAACATTTGATAATACTTTGGGGCCTGGTCTGGATTTGGAATTCGAAACAGAAGCTCAAACGCAAGCTCCGGAACCAGCACAATACGAGACTGCTTATGTTACGTCGCACAAAGGAAATTGCAGAGCAGGAGCATTCTCCGCGGATGGTCAACTAATAGCAACCGGATCGGTGGACGCGTCGATAAAAATTTTAGATGTTGATAGGATGTTAGCCAAGTCAGCTCCGGATGAAATGGCACCTGGCGATCAAACGGGTGGTCATCCTGTCATAAGAACATTGTACGATCATTTGGAAGAAGTGACTTGTCTAGAGTTTCATCCAAGGGAACCTATTCTTGTGTCCGGCAGCAGAGATTTTTCCATTAAGCTGTTCGATTTTAGCAAGGCTAGTGTTAAAAAAGCATTTAGAACTATTACAGATGCGGATCAGATACGATGTTTATCTTTCCACCCAACCGGCGACTTTCTAGTTGTTGGAACTAATCATCCTGTCGTAAGACTGTATAATGTTAATACAGCTCAGTGCTTCGTATGTAGTATTCCTAGCCACCAACACACCGCTGGAATAACTAGTATCAAATATTCTCCGGATGCAAAAACTTATGCATCGGCTGGTAAAGATGGGAGCATAAAATTATGGGATGTAGTGTCGAACAGATGTATAAATACGTTTGTAAAGGCTCACGATGGTTACGAAGTATGTTCGGTAACATTTACAAGGAATGGAAAGGTTTGTAGGATCTAGAAAAAACAATCTATTCTTGTTGTACGATACGAAACTGAGATACGATATTTCAATACAGAATTTCATAATTTTATTACGTCTATTGGTTTCAGTATTTACTGTCATCGGGAAAAGATTCCTTGATAAAATTATGGGAGCTGTCCACTAGCAGATGTTTGATAGCGTATACAGGTGCTGGAACTACAGGTAAAACGGTGAATTCCGAGTATATTAAAAATATATACTTGAACATTATACTACATAGATATATACACAGTATATATATAATTCTTTTATCGGTCGTTAATTCCTACGTTTCGATAGGTAAACAAGAACACAAGGCACAAGCTATATTTAATCACACCGAAGATTATGTAATGTTTCCCGATGAAGCAACAACATCGCTTTGTGCATGGAATTCTCGAAATGCGTCTAGAAAACAATTACTGTCATTGGGACACAATGGTCCGGTGCGACTGATTGTGCACTCACCGACTGCCCCAGCATTCTTGACATGTAGCGACGATTTCAGAGCAAGATTTTGGTTTAGAAGGATGCCAACTCATTAAATCGATATTGACGACGAAGAGGATAGATAGAAGTTGAACATTCGATATCGTGACACCAAGTACAAGTGCGAAAGCATGAAGAGAAAAAGAGCTACAGCTAACGATTAAAAAACGACAATATATAAGAATATGTGTGTAAGTTTGTACAAAAGACTTTGTACAATCAGTTCTATGGTGATCATATATTCGGCTGTCGTACCTCGAAGTACGAAACATTGATTGAAACGATATGCAATTTAATTTTAAATATTGTACATATCCGCCTCGTTTCTCGTTTTGAAGTAAAGCTGACGTTATTTTCTTTCGATAACAACTTATATGAATGTTAACATTTAGTAATGCTGCAAATATGTAACGAAATGGCAAGAGACGCGATTTATGCGTCCATTAAATGGTCGACTATAATACTTGAAATTAAACGGCTCAAAATGTTTTTCTTGTTTTAAGTGTAGAGGTAAGTAATCGATCGTAAACAGTTCACGTTGGAAAAAGTAGGAACGTTAACTATACAGACACACTTTGCGTTTCGTATTTTGAATGCGTAAAGTATAAAAATGAAACGATAGAATTTAAAAGGTTGCTCGTTTACGTTGCGTCGCTACGTGTCGAATTATCGAGTTAATCGCGAGGCGGCGCTCTGAACTCCCGCTCTACGTTTGATGATGTGTCACGTGACC
This sequence comes from Megalopta genalis, assembly GCF_051020955.1. Lineage (NCBI taxonomy): Eukaryota > Metazoa > Arthropoda > Insecta > Hymenoptera > Halictidae > Megalopta > Megalopta genalis. The sequence continues at coordinate 16,466,355 of NC_135017.1, forward strand.
CACGCTAACCGCCATCTTTGCTTATCGTATAAACAGTGCGACCGGGCTCAGCACGAATTCTTGCCGAGAAATCGCGGTTTTTCCAGTGTTTTTGAGTGATTCGATCGCAGGGAAATGTCCGAGATTAAGGCGGAAAACAAGAACGATAACAATATCGAGGATGCGTCGAAGGTAAGCGGATGGGAATGCGAGAAACACGTTCATCAAGCCGAGTTTTCATGCCAAGGCGGCGTGTGCTCCCCTCGAATGCGAGGAGACGCTCGTCCTCTCGAAAATTCGATACGATAATGCGTGCTATGACGAACGAACCTTGTTCGAGGAGTGATTGTGCGAGATACGAGCTCGTACGATCACAGGATAACGGTGCCTTATTGCGCGTGGCTACGAACTCGGTGATTTTTCAAAGCTGCGCCGTTTGTCCTTCATTGGCAAAGATGGTGGATGTTTTTTATTTGTGACTCTTGTGACGAGGAGAGTTGCTGGTCAGCGGCGATAGGGTTGTATCAAAAAGGCGGGAAACAAGTTTCGTTAGGAAGACGATGTTTCACACGGTTTTCCACGAAATTGCGGCCCCGTCTCGGAACATCGTCGGTGGCTACGACGCCAGAAATACATATCGACTTGGCAAAATGGCGGGAAACTTAAACAAACTTGGCGTGTGTCGTGTATCCCGTGTGGTTCAACGCAACGGTCCTTGATAAATCTTATCACGCGCGCGTAATTATCGTTCACATTAGTTTTCTTGTAGGCCATCGTGATCCTTGAAGCGACCACGAATCTCGAGCATTTTACCTTTCGCTCGTTTTCTTTCAATTCATCAGGACGAAATCTAATGGAACCATGAATTGTTTGCAGGATCATTCGGCAGAGGAGAAACCGATTCCAGTGAAAAACAAACGAGGAGGCACCAAAAGACTGTCCACATTGGAAAGGACCACTCAGGAAGGCGAACGACTCACAAAGGTGCTTTTTCGTTTTCCTATACGCTCGTATATAATCGTAGTTTATTCATCGAAAATAGCTTTCCGCTTTGCAAGTGCGTATAAAGATCGGATTATTTTTGTTTAGCACCTTGCGTGGTTATTTCCCTTTATTTAACCTCCTTGACGATTCTCGCTGTCTACTACGTGAGCAAAATATTATCGGGAGTGGGGATGGAAGGGATGTTAGACAGTCGAAGGGGGGAAATGGTGCCTTAAATCTTTGGTGGGGAGAATTCGCTACGAATACGTTACACGACCGCTAATTACGAATAGCCCAACCGTTCTTTTTAAACCGATTGCCGGCGCGTTCTTTGTTACCATTGTTTTCAAAATGGCTATGCTGCTTATTACATACCATATTAATTTACTGTACTACTGTGTGTTCTTATTAGGTTGGCAAAATAATTAATAAATAATAATTTTGATTTATAATCTTTTGCTTTTCCAGCAGAAATACCACGATTCATTACGGTAGCATATTTCTGTTATATACATACGTATTCTATTTCAGTTGTGTAAAAAAAATATGTTTATTATCATAGGATTTAAACGCATCCGTTGGAGAAGTGGAAGGAAGGAGGCGTACTCGTAGTTCAGCACGGGGTCTTGCATCATCGACGCCTGTACCGTCTCCACCTAAAAAGGAGAAGAGAGATACGTCGACAAAGAGTACTGGTCGCGGACGCGGGCGTCCGAAACGGCAAGAGAAAAACAATGAGAACAACACGGACGAAGAAGCAGCGAATAACAAGGGTGAGAAGCATTCCGAGGAGGAATCTATGAAAATGGATGTGGACGAGAATAAGGATGAAACAGAGAAATTAGTAGAGAACGAGGATAAAAGTGCTATAAAATCAGAAAGTAAAGAAACCATTGAAAAGATACAGGAACCAAACTTCAAGGAAGAAAAAATGACGGAAGAATCAGAAAATTTTACGGAAGATAATAAAAGTACTAGTGTCAGCGAAGAGAAAAAGGAGGAAGACATAAAGGATAGCTCGGATTCGAGTCAAGATGCGACAGACACAACGGCGGAAGCACCACCCTCATCTTCTTCGGAGTCTCAAAACCCCTCTAATACTACTACTACCGAGGAAAATAAGGAATAACCTCCTTTCGCCTGTTTGCCAACTTCATGTAAGCATTCTTTTTCTTTTTTTTCTATCGTTACTTCCTATCGTTTATCGATTTCGATGAAAATTTTGTCGAATTAGTCGATCGAAGAAGGGTGAGAACTTTTTGCTAGCGAACAAATATGTGTACCGTTCGAAGGTAGAGCGCGGGTCGGTACCGTCTGAGAACCATTTGTTCAACACTGTAGAACTTTGATATTAGCATTTGGGTCTCGTAGCTCACGATAGTTTGCGATCAACAACCGTACCAATATCGTAATTGCTTACAAATCTGTACTATCGGATTGCAATATTTCTGCATAACGGGGTTGCCATACATTCTGATTATTTCTTCTATGATGTTGGAAGGATATACGTGTAAGATAGTTTTTGTAAATTATGATAAGAAACGTTGAATCGTAGAGAAATTATTGTTAAAATGTATTACTTCTATAATAGTTTTAAGACGAAGGTTCATCTACATAAAACATTGATTTTTACTGCAGCAGGTACCAGGGCGGCGCACACATTGGGGTTACAAATCCAGTCCCCTCGTCTATTTTAACAAATTGACACCTACTTGCCAATCGTTGCTCTGATCAGCGCACGCGAGATTTGTTTTACTTCTCTTCCGAATTCGAAGATGAGACATTGGAATGTGTTTAAAAACACGCGTTCTTTACATGTTGGAATACATGTTTCATTGACACGTATGTACTCTCAATGGTATCGAGTGTACCATAGTATAATTGTTTTAATTCAGTTTTACTCTGACCGAGTAAAATTGCTCGTTGCACTGGTTAGTTGACGATAGCAAGCGAGGTGTAGAGCATACGTTGTTCATGTACAATGATAATATTATTGTAAAATATATTTAATATGGACTTATATAGAGACAAGTTGTTTTCAAATCAGAGCTGAGATTGGACTCTACAAATACGGTCTTTAATTCAGATCTGATATGGAAGTAGCTGAAATTAATTCGTACATAGCAAATTACTGTAATACCTTATCTTATATAAATAATGACTGAATGAAATGGAATATATGAGAATTATGGTAAAACGATTTCTCTTTTTTCATGGAATACAGAAATAAAATTTCTGAGAAACGCGTCTTAGCGTGAAATATATTGTCTCCTTCCTTGCGTAACGCTATTACTATTCGTCGAATTAACACATTGAAAATTTTTCTTTTCTTTTCTTTTCTTTCTTTTTTTTTCTCTTCCTTTTTACATTTTTTAACTAACACTTTTTAACGAAGTCCGTTTCGTTTATATATTTTGAGCAAATATTATAAGAAAGATATGGAAAATAAGAAAAGAAAAAAGGAAGACGAGGAAGAAATTATTGTAAGATAGACGTGTGTGCATACGTATTTTTCGCTATAGAATTTCGCGACACACGTTGATATTCTGTGATCTATAAATCTATCCATTAAACATCTTTTTTGTTCATAATGGTCCAATATTAAATATGTTGATATTATTGTGTATTTGAACGGTTGCGAGTGTACAGATAGATTATATAATTCAATGCACTATATGGTTAAAAGATTTTCGTTTCTCAATTAAACACGGAAATGGAATGATAAATCTGATCATCGAACGCAAAGAAGATTGATGAAATGTGTGCAATCAAGAGAGAAGCAAGTTGTTTCAATCGTTCGCTCGTAGTGTCTTTTTTGTTTTTTCTTTTGTTTCATTATTTTTTTCTTTTTTTTTTTTTTTTTTTTTTTTTTAATAATTTACATCGAACGGGAACCACCACCTCCGTCTCACGCACCACCGATATATTCTTTGTCGAATGCGGTTCTTGCGACATTTGAAGTTGACCAATTATGTATCGGACATGGTTTTAATGAAATCGGGCGCCGCTAAGAGCAACAAATCAATTTGATAAAGACAAACGACAGCAGTTGCTGATCAAGGCCGAATAAAACAAAGAAAACTATCGAATCGATTTTAGCCGAATTCCACAACATTTTCTACCGATAGTAATATTCATTGGAACGTTATCACGAGTGACGGGAAAAACGATGGGATTTGCCATTCCATGTGTTCTTTTTTTCTCCATTTTATTGGTACATTGAAATAACGAAGCTTCGACAAGAGATTAAAATCAAATGCGATACGCGTGTATATAGTTAAGGTTAAGCTTCGTGTGTGGCAATTGATCTTATCTCCGGTAGTAGCGTGAAGAATGGGAAAGTAGCGTGTGTTGGTGTGAGGCACCATCTTACATAAGATATACATACTATATGAAGCATAGCCTGAAAGACGTGTTTTTCCTTATCGAATCAAACAAATGAAATTTTACGATACCGTATGCTATCCCATCCCATCGTAGGAGAATCAATGTTAAACTTGTTTTACCTATACACGTGCACTTAGGCAATTATTACGAGACGTCGATGAAGATACACGCCTACGATGTTCCAGTGTTTGTATTTTTAGGATATATTTACAATCCGGGATAATTGTAGGTATCCATTCTTGTTTGTAAAGGTTAAAGTGTGTTTATATCCGGTCGGAACGGAAATGTTTCCTCCGATTCTGCATGTACGAAAATTTCATGGAACATTGCTTCTTACTTATCTCTTGGTTTTCTTTTCACGTTAAGACAGTCTAGTTTCCGACAGATACGTAGTAATTAATCGGTAGACCGGTATAGACTGTTGTTAAAGTGTGAACGCGTAGACGAGCGCATGCTTGTACAATTTTTTTATAAAGATTTTCATACGATTCGCCCTATGTAAATGTACTATTTCGATGTCGTTTTTGATTCGGTTCCTGCGTGCCGTACTCGATCGCGTGCGTGCGCGCGCGCACACACACAACACACAAACACCGTGAATCGTAACGATCTCGCTGATGCTGCATTACTTGTACGTTGCAACATTCAATTGTACCTATATCATTTCCTTTTCTCTTTTTTTTAGAGTTCTCCGAAACGCTAGGTACGCGCGGGTGTTTCGTAAGAGACGAAATTTTATCGCTAACTGTTTACGAGGTGAAGGATTACGGTTTTTAACGATGCATTGTCTCGAAATGTGATCGATTTTATAGGAATTTGAATGAATTTGTATCTCGCTATAATAGAAGAGGAAAATAAAACGATCGAAAATTCGTTGATCGAAGCATCATGCGTTATTTGGATTTGAAAGATATTTACATGTAAAAGACGTCCTGCCAAATCTTGGCATATAAATGTTAACGATCGTTTCTCGTTTTGTTTTTTAGCGAGAGTTGCGAAATTTAACCAAGTTTCCCCTAGTAGGTATTTTCTTTTCTCGCGACGTCGAAGCGGTAAGTTTTATTCGTACACGCATGTGCACACGTTGTCCAGACACGGCATTCTTTAAATATTGAACAGGTCGTTCGTACGACACCGGCTTTCGACCGATTCGGTCGTTTTACCGGATTGGCACCGGTAATAACCGAAGGTGCGCGAAACAGGATCGTGTAGACTATGTTTTACTCGAACAGCTGTCGGTGGTGTAATCAATTATCGTGATTGCGGGGCAGCAGAGTTACCACGAAAAGTATGACGCGAGGGAAATCTGTTTGCCCCCTCTCCTTCCCCGTAATCACCAACGCGAACCGAAGTTGGAGTAACGGAGAGTATCGTAGCAGCGATAGATCGTCGCGCGACGATGCGCAGGTCAGCGGTGTCCTCCTACCAGAGACTCACCGGGAGGATTGGTGTAAAAAGGAGCTTGTGTGTTCTGCAATGTTCGCGAAGCCCCGCACACCATACGTTTCGTGACAGCTTTGGTGGGTAATATACTACAAACAAGTTGTTAGTGCAAAGAAAAATGGTGATCGATGGTGACCAGAGCTCGGGGTGGTAGTGGTGGTAGGAGATTATCGCATTCAAAGTCCATGTTGTATCGTGTAACACTCACGGTACACGATGCAAACATTGCGAGCCAGAAGCGACGATTGTCCTATTTCTTTTGTTTCGTACTAGGTAAATACTAATCCCAACATTTCTTTCGTATTCCGTAATGTAATATCCGAACACGGGTGGATTACGATACATGCGTACATACATGATTTCGAATAATTTTTCTGTTTGGTTCTCCTTACGCATAGTCCGCGGAAAAGCTTAGTTTCCAAGATATTCGTGCAAAAGCTATTGCTCTCGTCGCATCGAATTTGCGAAGTCCCTGCTTTTCTACCGTATGTACTTGGATTATTTCTTATTTTGTTCGTTCGTAGTTCCGTGTGTGGTATGTCCCTAGAATTTGTGTCTTCTTTTGGCGCCTTTCGTGGAAGAAAAAAACGATGTCTATACAGCGCCAATCGGGGTAGTAGCGAAACGTGCAAACTGTTAGCCAAATTCGACCGTCGGTAATTTGGTCAACGGTTTGCGCGTTTCGTCACTGCCTCGATTGGCGCTGCGCGGACATTGAACGCAGCTTCGTTTATTCGATTTAATCGATAATTTTTAATATCGATCGTTCGTTATATTTTGGCTGAAGCATTGATTGCTCGATGCAACGAGACGCGCCGAACGTAGGGAAACGGTATGACAGGAACAGAATGATTCCTATCGTTTTAAATAGAGGTACAGAGATCGTAATCGTATCGATCGTCAAGAATGCGATACCGACCGTACGCGACACAATAATTTGTACTTATCGGCGATTGGTACGATTCAAGTGTCGCGCGGGTCGTTCTCGAGGTTCTATATCGCCTATGCGCAACCAGGTAACAATAGGTCGAGTCGGTCCTCCTCGCTGTGCGTGCCCGTGCGTGCCTGTGCGTGCCTGTGGCGCCGGAAAGCTCTGTATCTGATAAGGGGGTGACACGATTGTGTTTGGATTGCGATTGGCCGGCGCCGAATAGGTAGTTTTCCGTGTGTCTTCGATGAACAGTAATTTGTAAGTCGCATTTCAGTTTGAGACGACGCGAGACATCGGTATATAAGCCCCGCTTGGAAAACCGTTGCACAGAAGTGCACAGAATTCGAAGCGTAACAATTACTGTAGGCTGGAATTTGGCGTTGCGCGATATCGTTGCATCGGGTGCCCTGTAAAAGAGAGAGAGAGAGAGAGGGGGAGAGAGAGAGAGAGAGAGAGAGAGAGAGAGAGGCCACCGACCGCATACGACTATTCTCTCATGCGCTGTGCACTATGTAAAATTGGGTGAGTATTGATTTTTTCGTTAATGCTGGGAATAATATTAATAATTAGTCGAGAAGGTACAACTTATTAACTTCGAATCGATCGTAAACGCTCGGAAACGAATAAACGGAATAAAATTAGTTCGATCGTAGGACCATCGTACAAACTCGTTTCAATGTTATTCGGCAATGGGAATTATCGTGCATAATTACCAATTACGATTTCACATTCGTTCTTTGAAACGCAATAGAAAAGAAAAACTTCAAGTATTTTATATGTTCGTTCGATCCCCGGTCGGTTGAAATAAAATACGATACCGCTTCTCGCGTCTCGAACAACGAAAGATTTTCGATAAAGTTCGATCGACGTAAATTATATTCGGTGTCCGATTACAGTTTACGACGCGTTACGTTAACGATGAAATATTTTCGTCGCCCGTAAAACTACAAGTGTTTCTCCCGATCCTTGGGCCGGAATAACGATGCCAAGCGATTTATTTCTGTTTCGTTCGATAGGCCTTAGGCTACGACCTACGACTACGACTGCTCGCGTTTATCGGAAACCGCTGGCCACGTTTATAGAATCTGGTACAAGCTCGAGAAGGAAAACACACTGCCCAAGATGACCACGAATCTGAAGACAATGGAATTTCTGAAATTGAGCAGACGCGTCCGGCGACGGCTGAACGCCCGGAACGGTGAGTAATGTCGCAAACGTTGTCAAGGTTCGATCGAGATCACGATGTTATCGAACAACTCGCGATATCCGATTGAAACGTGATTCCGATTAATCGACTTCGCAGACCTTCCGCACGTGACGCCCCGTTTACATCCTGCAATGTTCGCATTAGCGTGCATCGGTAGAACGATGGATGCATAAATATCGAAGAGAAATCCGAGCGAGAAAACGTAACACGGATGGCTACGGCTGCTGTAAAATCGTTCTTCCGATGGAAGAATCGACCTGGCCTGTTGATAGAAAACGCGAATCGGAAGTCGTTGACAAACCGCGAACGATATCGCGACGCGCCGTTCCATCTTCGTAATCGTTTCTAACGATCGACGAGCTAAAGCTAAGCGATCCGATCGATCTCGATCTCCACTCTTCCGAACTGTGAACGTTATTGTAAAGATGAGGAGCGTCGCGATCGAATACGAATAGGGCCACGGATACGGATGCCGATGCCGATCACGACTTCGCAGAGAAACTGCACAAAGAAGCCCTTGCAACGCCCTTACGGCCGCTTCGCTTCGACTCGCAATCGGTTTCTTTCGAACGTCGTTCAGTTATGTTCTTTTCTGGTTAACCGGGCGAACCGAGTCACGATGAATTACGATCGCGGTTCGTCTATGTAGAACGGCGACCGCAACGTTCCAGCAATTATTGGCACCGCCGAGTCAGCCGAGAGATCGCCGAGTAAACGCGCCGACGAGCACGGATGTATGGGTGTCCGTGCGTGCACGCACGCCGGCTTGCAACGACGAGCAACGACGAGCAACGACGAGCAACGACGGACAACGAACGCGCATGGATGAGCGCGAGCGAGCATCTTATCTGCTGTACGATTACATGAAATAAAAATAGAAAAAAAACGAGGATGAAATGAAAAACGGAGAGAAACGAGCGGAATAATCCGAAGTTCGGGGCGAAGAGGAGATGGGGAGTAGAACAGGAGAAGCTGCGAGAAGGTACCGCACCAGCCGCGGCTGCGGCCGCTCTCGGTCATCGGGTTCCCCTTTGCACCGTGCAGATTAGAAGCTCGTTCGAGACTCGGATTAGAAACACGCTTGGTCTTCGACTCGGCAGTTCCCGCGTTTCCGTCGCGTTCGTCGCGTTTCCGTCGAAGGGATACGATCCGATCCGTCACGCAGCGAGACCAAGACGTACCCCGTTGCAAGATATCGTAAGTACCCGATCGATTCGGAGAGTACCGTAGATGGAACGGAATCGTCGCGGATGCTCGTACACATTCGTTCCAACTAGGAATCGAATAGAGGTTCGACGAGCGTAACGAACGCAAACTCTGTCCCACGACGCCGATCTCGATCGCGATCGCGTTCGCGATCGCGATCGCGATCGAACAGGATGTCCCGACTTTCTCGATCTTTTCCGACGAATCGTTTCGAACTGTAACGAATTGTTTTTGCAGTGAGCGACCAGCTTCTCGCGGACGGCCAGGAAAAGAGGAAAAGGGTATCGTTGAACGTGGACACGAAGATGCTGAAGATCGGGTTCATCGGAGGCGGCAAGATGGCACAGGCGCTTGCCAAGGGTTTCATTCGTGCCGGTAAAAATAACGATAGAACCTAGTTGCTCTTAATTACCCAATGGAATGGTACTCGGTTTCCCAACGCGTATCTTCGCACCTTGCGACTCGAATTTGTCAAGAAAATTCCCGAAACGCGTTCGGCGAACTTGTGTGTGGAAAGTTGTGGAAAGTTACGGGACGTTGCAACTCGACGGATCCGATTCGCTTCCATCGATTCCGTTCGCGCTCGTTCGTCCGACCTCCGACCTATCTTCTGCCCGACGCTCGATCGCCTGTGGTCGGCGGTGTGTCGGCGGGAAGTTGAGAAAATTCGAGAATTTGCCACGAGGTACGAGCCAACCGATTCCCATCGTATCGGATGGCACGCGTATTCGTCGACTCGTCGAAAAGAATGTTGAACGTTGCCGAATCACCACCCCCGGTCGCATATTACGGCAAGGTTATAGCGTATGCATACGCGTACGATACATGTATTTACGATCCAATAAGGGCAACGAACCCGAGACACGCGTACACGTATGCATATACGCGTAGAAACGTACGGAGAAACTCGAAGATCGAATCGTCCGATTCCGAAGCGTCCGCAAAGGACACGCCCGATCCCTGTTAACGCAAATACGGTGTTTCGCAGGGCTGAGCAGGGGCGACATGATGCTGGCCAGCTGCCTACCGAACGACGCAGCCAGTATAGACGCGTTCAAGGTAAGTCGGTTTCGCGATCGTAGAGAGAATAGAAATTTTCCCTGTCTCCCCACCCTCGCGCGAAAACCCTCCACTCCACCCCGTTATTCGTAAAATGATTCATTTGCGACCGTCGCATTCCTTGGACACGCAAAACAAACGCGATAAAAGGTAATCAGCGAATGGCCGACGGTATCGGCGCGTCGGCCTGGTCGTGCTGTATCTCGAAAAAAACATCAAAACAACGAATATCATTTTTGTTTGCTCGGTAAACATTAATCTGAAATTGCTCAATCGTTAATAAGCTTGTTGCGGCGTCGCCCGTTCGATCGCGATCGCGATCGCGATCGTGACCGTGACCGCGATCGCGATCACGATCAGTTAATTAGAGATATCGTACCGTATGTACGTTTACATATCCGATCGGCGATCGGCGATCGGCGATTCCGAACTCTGTTCTTGCTCGCACCGGGTTCACGAATGCTCGCTCGTGTCGCCAGAAACTCGATCGGATCGAGCGTTTTCGATCGTTATCGCGCCTAGGAAACTTTCCGTTGTATACGCGATACGTTTCCTTATCTTTGCTCAACGACAAGTCTATGAATTGTGACCGACGCGTGACGCGCGACGCGGATATCTGGCTATGCCTTTATCTCGAATCTCGGATCTCGGATCTCGGATCTCGGATCTCGGATCTCGAAAGCCGAATTTTTACGTTTTGCCGATGCAACGAATGCACGTGCAGAGAATAGTCGGCGATGGGGAATCAAATTGTAATTCCAACGTTCTTTCAGGAAATCGGATCGGAGACCGTATTCAAGAACGGACCCGTAGTCGATCACGGGGACCTTTTGATTTTGTCGGTAAAACCGCAAGTGGTACCGATGGTTCTTCCGGATTTGAAAAACTACAACAAACTGTTGCTGTCGATCGCTATGGGCGTTCCAATAGCATCGTTGGAAAAGGTATTTCGCGCAACGATCGATCGGTCGCGACACGATCGAATATCACGTTACGCGTTCCGATGCTTGCAGGCTTTACCCGGAGGAACCCCGGTGATCAGGGTGATGCCCAACACACCGGTCCTCGTTGGTTGCGGAGCTACGGTGTTCGCGCGTGGTAAACACGCGGGCGACAAGGAAGCTGAAATAGCGGAGAAATTGTTTTCCTCCGTGGGTGTCTGCGAAGAAGTGCCCGAGACCTCGATCGATCCGGTCACCGCTCTGGCCGGTTCCGGGCCCGCTTACGTCAGTACAATAATATATCGAACTTTCCGATAGTCGATCGCGGCGGTCTTCGCGCGACCGTCTCTTATCTCCCTTGGCAAACGAATCGGCTCGATGATCGGCACACGGTTGCCCGTTTCTGTTCGTTAGGTATACATGATGATAGAAGCCATGGCCGACGGCGGCGTGAAAATGGGCCTGACGAGGCCGATCGCCTACAAGTTGGCTGCGCAGACCGTTCTCGGTGCCGGCGCTATGGTTCGGGAAACCAACGCTCATCCGGGACAACTGAAAGACGACGTGGCATCTCCTGCTGGTTGGTAATCGAACCTGTCGCGATATATCGCGTATTTCTTTTCGAATTTCTCTCCCGAATTTCTCTCCGAATTCAAATTGCTGTAATTCTCTGTGCGATCAGGATCTACCATAACAGGCGTCCACTATCTCGAGCAACACGGTTTAAGATCGGCTGTGATCGGCGCGGTAGAAGCAGCAACGAAGCGGTGCAGAGAAGTTAGCTCGTTTCTAGAAAATGGCCAAGACTAATTTCTCGACCAATCGAACAGTGAAGTAGAAAATTGGCAACGCACACGCGCACTCGCACGCACGCACGCACACGCAGAGAGAGAGAGAGAGAGAGAGAGAGAGAGAGAGAGAGAGAGAGAGAGAGAGAGAGAGAGAGATAGGAGCCGGAAACAAGGAGCAAGTTGAAACATATATAGTACTCGCGTAGTTCTACACTGGAGATAAGCGATAGCGATTAACTATGTCTAGTTTTTAAGAACTCTTTTGTAGATTTTGTAAATAATTTCATTGAATTTATTGTTTATCATTCGTTCGAAGCATCGCGTCGCGATTAAAAATATAGATCTGTAACTGTTTCGACGATATCATATTTTTAGAACGAACGTTACGGTATATAAGAATGTTACATGTAAATATTTTTATACATATTTTGTAGCGACATCTGTATACTTTTGAGCACGCTGTTTCCACGATTTTCAATTTGAAATCGATTATAAAAAAATACAAAAAATATGGAACATACGATCTCGACGCGTGTACATACGTATAGCATTATTGCACGTACATTACGCGTTTTGTCCTGCGATTTCTCTTTATACCCGAAGCGATAATCCTGCGTTTAATTCTTATTAATTAATTTATTTAACGAGCAACGATGCACGTGCACAGTGTTATCCAACAACTTATAAATTCTTCGCGCGATAAAAGATAGCTAGATATAGGAATTGTTTGTCCGAGTATTTATAGATGCTCGTTGTTGACGCATCCTTCTATCGTCTTACGCTTGCCGATGCACCGACAAAGCTACCTCTTAGACGTTAGATCCGTAATAAAAGTTAAGCGATGTAACACAAATATGTGCACAAGTACAATATCGTTTGCAGTTGCCTTCGTAATCTTGATATTTGTAGTAGGATTGCTCGAGCGATAAAGACTGTCCTTGATAATCATCTGCGCGTTATTCATCGAATCCAGTTCCTGTTTCTTTTCTTATCGTTCAATTATTACGATTCTGTTTATTTTCTTTGAAGTTACACAGCAGCCGCTCGCATCGTGCCCCATTACGCTGTATCTTCGTGTACGCTTTGCTCGCATTACTTTAAACAACAAACATGTTTGCCAACAAATTCGAGATTAACGGTTCAAAATTGAAAGAACATTTTCAAGGTATGCGGACGTTGACGATACGCGGATGCCCGTATGTAGGGACGATCGAATATCTGTTAGAGCTGTCACGGATGAATCTTGCAGAGTTAGCACGCGACTCCACTTACGAATCGATGAAACTTATTTATTTTTATTTCTTAGTATCGGTACACGGATAAACTGGTGGCGACGGTTACTTTACAACATGGTGTACCCTAGGTTGTCGTCCGAACGATCAGGGGCGAGAAAAACGCGAAAATCGAGCCGGAAATATATCGGGCATAATGCAAATCCCATGTGTTCATGACGTTTTCGATACGCGCGAGCATCTTTTCGAAGTCGGTATATCGATCTTTGTCTTCCATCTTAGAATCGACACGTGGCGCCTCTCGCGGCGAGTTTTCGAAGCTCCTTTCGGGGTTCGTACAGCGCCAATTAGTCCCGTGGCAAAACGCTGAAACTACTAGCCAAAATTACCGACAGCTGATTTTGGCTAACAGTTTGAGCGTTTTGCCACGGGACTAATTGGCGCTGTACGGACCCCGAAAGGAGCTTCGGGATTTCGCCGCAAGAGGCAGCACTGTCGGCCGCATTCGTAGAACGCAGAGTCGCCGAAAAATATTAATTAAGGCAAAAGTAGGGCATAAAACGATAAACCAAGGGCACCGATTTATAGAGGAGCGTCTGCTGCGTCGATATCGCGTGAAGAAAGCGGATGACAACGTTACAAAATGTGAGTAATTAGCATTACAGTGAATCAAACTTCAAAACGCAATTAATGACGTTTCGCACTGTTGCGATCTGTTTTTTAATATGTTATCGATGCAATAGATTCTCCCGAACGTTTCCGTAGCTTTGGTTTATATTTCTGTGCTTTAATATTGTCATAATTAATGTTTTTCGACGACCATGCGTTCCGCGAATGCGGGCGTCAGTGGCGCCTCTTGCGGCGAGATCTCGAAGCTCCTTTCGGCGTTCGTACAGCGCCAATTGGTCCGGTGGCAAAACGCTCAAACTGTTAGCCAAAATCGGCTGTCGGTAATTTTGGCTAGTAGTTTGAGCGTTTTGCCACCGGACGAATTGGCGCTGTACAAACGCCGAAAGTAGGTTCCAGCTTCTGCCGCAAGAGGCGCCACCGTTTGGCTAGCAGTTTCAGCGTTTTGCCACCGGACCAATCGGCGCTGTACGAACGCCGAAAGGAGCTTCACAGTTTCGCCGCAAGTAGCGCCACTTGTGTCACACCTGGCGCTAATTTCAAACGTTCAGGGGCAGACGATTCGTATCGAATTCTACATTATATGTTACGGCGAAAGCCGTAAGGAAGTAAAATCGTTAGAATTCATCGACGATTCCGAATATAAATTCTTCCGAGAAAGCAGAGATAGTTCGGGCGTTTATCGTTACGCGGCAACGATCCCGTACGCCGTACATCTCGCGTTATCTCGTCGACCGCGAATATTACCGAACGTTATCGAACATCGTTCCGTGAGAATTTATGGACGTTGAGACATCGAAGCTGGAGGATCGCGATTTATGGAAGAGCTAATCGGAAAAATATCAAATGAAACGATCGTGCGAAGTTGGGTGACGCATCGTTGAGTTTTATTTTACATTACATAAGAAAACGTCGACACCGGCGTACTTCTCCACCTACGTTGAAGAAAAATGTGAAAAATACGCTGTTGGTGGTGCGCGCGCGCGCGCGCGTATACATATACATACACATATATAGATACGTATATCATCGACAAACACATTACACGCGATTAACCGTGCTTTCGAGGCCGTCGCGTTCGAGTTGACGCGCCTATCGGTGCGCGCAGTCCTCGCGCGATATACATGTGTACATATTTCGCGGGTGAACACGTAGATACGTTCTCCGTACTTCCTTTCCTTACGGCGCAACAACGTAGATACCGCGTAGTCGCGGTCTTCCAACAGCCTTCGCGTCGAATACTCGGAATGATACAACTCGAATTAACACGGTCCCAACGATACGAAGACGAATAACGGACAACGCTGAGACCAGGTCGCGGTCGCGACGAGAAGCGAGGACGAGACGGTCGAGACGGTCGAGACGAGACGAGTCGAGTCAACCGAGTAAACGTTGCGGATGGTCAGAGAGAGAGAGAGAGAGAGAGAGAGAGAAAGAGAGTACCGTCGGCTCTTGCCAACTATCGATGAAAGTTAATGCGTCTACTACAGCCGGATCATCGTCCTGCTTCGAAACCGATCGCGAGACAGCCAATTATCGGAGCTATCTTATGATATACGAGGCCTAAAGCCTCGGGCCCGAGGATTGAAAAAGTCGTGAAATTTTCGAGAACGACGAAGGACGGAACTGGCGTCTGCCCGGCCGTTGAAAACGATATCGTTACGATGTCGCTAGCTACGTACCTGCTTCGTATACACGCGCATACGTATGTACATGCACGTATCACGGTGGCGTCTACGACGGTGTCGTCGATGCCGACGATCGATCGTTCACCTGGTTTTAAGTTTTAATAGGTTTAGCGAGCTTCCGAACGATACGACCGCGGTCTCTGCAACGTGAACTCTGCTTGTACAACCGTGTCGTTGATCGCGACAGATCGTTCGACTTCTCGACGAGGATCGGTCGAGGAAGACGAACGTGTCGCGATAGAAACGAGAAAACTACGAGTTGGCACGTTCGTCTTTCGCGAACACGCGTCTAACGTATGATACGTTACGTGTCCGACGTACATAAATTGTGGCGTCGCGCCGCGCCGCGCCGCGCCGCGCCGCGTACACAACGTTATTGCTCGCGTCGATAACGAGGTGTTACCCCACGCGCGGCTGCGCCATTTCCTACACATCCTGGGATCGTTTCGTCCGTGTACACGTGTACCTATATTCTTCTACCTACATATATCGTATGTTCGAGAACGAGTACGTTTCAAATTCGATATCCGAAATTTCAATTGGTCGCGTCGCGCGCGGGTACGGCTCGCTTCGGTTGGTTCGAGTTCCGAGGTTCGGCGAGCTATCGCGGGTCTCGGGTCGAGAAGCGAGGTGTGCGAAAGCGGCTAGGAATGGGAAGTCCCGAAGACCGAAAGGCGCGAAGACCTCGAAGACGTCGCCGCGCGCAACATCTTCGACGCTCGTTCGACCGCGACTCGACCGTTTCAGAAATAGTCGAGAGTCGGCGATCCGGAAATGTCGCACGTTATGCTACATAATAGGCGCGGATAGGTATGTTCGGACATCGACGAACGATGCGTATAGTCGACGAGAAAGCCGCGCGCGGCGGAAGGCGGAATCCTTCTCGCCGAGGTTCTCGCGTCGTACGGACCTCCTGGTCCAACGTCGCAGCCGCGATACGGCTGTTACGAAACTAGCGAAACCGTAGAAATAGAAGATGCATCGCGCCGTTTCGTTCCAGAAGTTTGTCGCGAGACGCGCGGCGAGGCGTCGGTCTCGTTCGCAAAATAGGTCCGAATCGCTCGTTGTACCTACATCTGGCACGAATCCCGCGCTCGACGTATCGTTATAAATATCTTTCGCGTTTTAGCTCGCATTCTCGCTGTACCCGAATCGCTCGAAATCGAAAGCCGTTCCCCGTCTTCGAGCCGGCATCACCGAGACCGAGATCGATATCGATTCGCGACGCGAAAATTATACGATATAAAATATGTAGCCGATTAGAAATGCCGAACGACTGCTTCGAGAAGGCGTCGAAAACGTGTTGTGTCGCGAACACCGTTTGGGCCGCGTTTCCGACATTCTCGCCCTTCTCCGCCCTTGTTCGCGCGGGTCGAGAAAGTTCGTTGGCTCTTTTTCGGCCGGTCGCTTTGTTCGCCGTTGCGACTCGACTCCCGCCGTCTCCGCTTCGCACGGTCGCTTATCGTTGATAATAGTCGAGTTCCCCGATGGACCCGCGGAGACGCCCGCTTCCCGCACGGCGGTTTGCTCCACGAAATACTCGAATTTGTCGACGTTTCAACGGTCCTGTTACCCCGTAACTCGTAGCTCGCGGATAGCGCGTCGAAGGGTCGACGAGTGGCACGGTGGCCTTGACGCGCTCGCGTTCGCGGTTTGCACGCGCGTCCGTTTCTCGGCCGGGGAAATACGTACTCTTAACGCCATCCAGAAATAAGCGCGCGATGGACAAATTGTGGAGAGGTCGGTGCGCGTCGGTCGACGACCTCGTCCGATTCGGCCGCTCCGACTCGAGATTCGTTCCGATCGCGTAAATCGGTAAGAACCCGCAAAGGGCGTTTTAACGCTTTCTCGATCAACGAGACGGAACGGAGCGCGACGGGGCGCGACGGGGCGCGCCGGGACGCTTTCTTATCTAACAATAACACCTTCTTTCTCTCTTCGGCGGAACGAGCGTTCCAATGCACCGTCGCGCGCTGTCGTTGTCGCGTTGCTCGCTCGAAACCGGAATACGATCGTAAAAGCCGAACGCGGATGTAGGCGCGTTTCGTATCGAAAAATCGAAAGATCGAAAGATCGAAAGATCGTTCCCTCCCGTGAGCCGTTATCTCGTTAGCGATGCCGGAATCGACGAGTTTTCTCGGTGCTTGAAATCACCGTCGCGCGACGTTCCGCGATAAAGAATCGAAAGGAACGGAGGCGACGGCTGGGACGGACGCGCCTCGAAAACGAAAACGAAAACAGCCGAGCACGGCGACCGTAATTGCGAGACGTTTACGATCACGGTCGGATCGAATGTAGAACCAGAGATGGAAAGGCGACGGAGCATCGAGACGGGAGACGGCGACGCATCGTTCGATCGCGGTATCCTAGCCGACGCCGACGAACTTTCGACGAGTCGCGCGAACGCTCGAAAGCGAAAAGTTCTTCCTAATCGAAAGAGAAGCGGCCGCGTGCCAAGACCCGCTACCGCCGGCGGAATTCTCGTCCGATAAAAGGAACGACCGACGCCGACAACGAGCAACGCGCGGAAGGCGAAAGACCTTCGACAAGGTGAAACTTTTGCGCGTCGCGTTCGAACGTATTCGATCTTGAATCGCCGGAGCGACGACGTGCCGCGTAAATTCGTGCGCTTCGCGTTTCTGTAGTCGACGCGATATTCTCGCGTTCCGAGCGTTCGCACGCGTCGTACGTTGTTGCATTGTGCACGCAACGCGCGCGCACAGACGTCGTCTCGAGAATCCGCTAAATATAGAATGTTATCGACCGAATAAGAATCGGGAAAATAGCTTCCCGAGTCGAATGAAATCATATTTTTGCCGGTTTCGATTCCGCAAGTTTTTCCATCGTCGATTCGCACGCATGTTCCACGAACGTTGTCGGAGAGGATGTCGTCGTTTTACTTCGAGTCGATTCTTATCTCGGAAAATTCGTTTTGCTCGAAAGAAGCGCGTACACGCGCATACATTTTCGTCGGTGCGACGTCGCGTAGCGAGAGACGGTAGGTACGCGTTATCCGCGGCAACGCGTAATCGTTTTCGACTCCGCGCGGTGAGCAACGCGTGTCCGTAACAATTTATAGAACGCGGAGAAGGAGAGATCGCGTTGGCCGATAAACGCGATCGCACGAGTCACCGACAACCGTTGACCGATAATGCGACTCGTTCGAATCGACCAAGTCGATACTTTTGGCAGTGCTGCGATGCTTGTCTCGGGTGTTGTTCCGAAGCTGACGCAACCAACCGTCATTTTTAGGATCTCCGGCGTTCGCGCGTACATATGTACGCGGATGTTTACGCGCGAACGATCGAAAACTTATCGTGATGGAAAACCGGTGGACGAATCTATTTTAACGCTTTGTTTCCCAGATTCTGCTCAACCGATCCACGTGTTTACGAATGTTCCGATACCGCGCGTCGAATAATTAGATAACGAACGAATTCGAGCCAATTCTATAAGTTGGCACTGCACGCTTCTAGGCAAGCTTGAAAACAAGAGGTTTCCAGGGGAGGAATGTTTTGAAAGTGGAAGAAAGTTGGTCGAGAGAATCGGTATCGTAAGTGGGCGTTCGTACGGCCGACGACGCTCGATCGCTCGATCCCGCGATCGACCGATCGACTGTACCGATCGACCAGCTTGTGCCACGTGCGAAAACCGGTTTACGCTCGCCGTTCGTTTCGTACGAACGAATGCTGCCCTTTAAATTCTCGATTTAGTTGAGAAACGAAATTCGTCCGTTCGATCGAACCTGCGTCGTTGTCGTACCGTTGATCCGAAACGCCGCGACAGTCCGAAACGCGCGCGCGCGATTATCGTGCACCGATTACGCAACACGCAACAACCGCGCGATAACGTTATTACCGTATAAATCCTGCGGACGCGTCCAATCGTTGCGAAACGTGAAAAAAGGAATCGGTCGCGTTCGCGTCGTAGCTCGCGAATCGTAAATTTGGCCAAACTCGAAAAGATGGAAGCGCGAGAGACGCGTTATCCGTCCGCCCAAGGAACGTCGAAACGTGTTTACGAGCAAGCGTAACACCGGAGTGTTTACATAGGTATAGATTGTAGATAACGTCGAACAAACGGTACTCGGTCGAACGAGGACGCGTCTCGTGACTCATATACGTATGTAGGTAAACAATCGACCGGCTCTGTGGTCTTACGTAATATTAATACGGCTAATAAACTTACGACGCAATAATGTAGCGATTATGCGGGCAACAAGTTCACGCGATGTCGAACGGTTGAAAACAAACTTCGATGGCCGACGCGAGCCTGCGCACGACTCGATCGTGCGATCGCGCGACCGTGTGCTCGCGCAGAGGTGTCGCGGCGTTTGGGAGTGTACGCGTACACGACTGGGTGCGCGAGCGTATCGGTCTCGCGCGCGCGCGCGTACACGTACAATGTACATTCGATGCTGCATGCTCGCAATTAGTTGCTACGTACGTACTTGCTACAGGCTACAGGCTACAGGCTACGAAAGCTGAAGCGATAGATGTTCGCGTGTCCTTTCCCGTTCCTCTTTGCTTTTTCTTATTCTCCTTTTCCTTGTCGTACAAATACGTACATTCGAGCAGAATAATTTCACAAATTGATTATCCCACGGTTCGTAGCGTCGACGGTTCGCCGATATCGGAGTCGACGCCTTCGTCTCGTTTTACATATTTTCGTTTCACCGAATAGCAGGTTGTACGAAGAACGGCGTTACACCGAAATCGTAATATCGTTGGAACGTTATAGGATTTACCGTATACGTATACCGTATACGAAATTGATCGGACTCGAGTAGAATCGCGTACGAAAGCGGTACGCATCGGTGTGCGATACGCGGGTCGCACACCAACTCGATTCGTCTTCTGCGTTCTACGATCTACGTCGTTGTTTTACCACGATATGTTTTACCCACGTACGTACGTACACGGATACGATAAATATACATACATACGTACATATTACGTTTCCGTGGCCCGTAGCCATTGCGCGCGCGCGCGCGCGCGCATCTACACCCGAAAGACACGCAACACGCGACGGCGACGGCGACGCCGGACGACGCTGCGACGCCGTGACGCCGGCGAGGCCGTGGGTCGCGAGGCCACGCGACGCGAACGCCGGCGTCGCTTCCCATACATTTATCTGGTTTTGTCCTCGACGATTCGGGGTGTAAACGATACCAGATGTAAACATCTGTAATGCCCGAGTCGGAGAACGAGCCGACGAACGAGCAAACGACACATTTTCACAGAAACCTCGACAGAACGTTGTACGCCAAAGATGGCGCTTTTAACGGTGAGCTAATTCCAATCGCATCGGAACGATCAGTGACTCTCACGCGATGTCGGAGCCGGTCGCAACGGCGTCGGAGCATCGACGATCCATCGTCGAGGATCTTCTGGAAAGGAAATCGCACGTGGCGATTGCAGTCGACGAGCGTCGACGCTGCGATCTCGTCGCGTTTCCATCGCGCTTCCATCGCGCTTCCATCGCGTTTCCATCGCGTACGAATCGAGCGTATTTTGTTCCGCGAGCAACACCGACCGCGACAAAGGGGTCGGGGGAACATCGATTTGTCGCCGATCGAGTCTGCGTTCTTCTACGACCGATGAAAATTTTGTTACACCCGATTCTACGTACGATCGGATAAACGACGACGAGAGATGAGAACCTCTGACGAGAGGGCTACGTGACAGAAGGCGCGAGTCTCTCGCGGCTCGACGGCGCAACGTGTTTTCAGAGGGCGTCGACGAAGTCAGGCGATCCTACGTGGAAGCGACTGAACGGAACGGAACGGAACGGGTGGGGAGAGAGAGCCGTGGTAAGGTACGGTTCGTCGAGGAAAGAGGGAAGGGAATCGCGGAGGAAAGAGCGGGCGCAGAGAAAGGGACGGAGAGAAAGAAAGAGGCGAAGCGGTGCCGCGTGCGAGAGCGAGAGCGAGCGCGAGCGCGTACACCGGCGGACACGGGAACGGTTGATTCGAGGAGGAACGGCGAGGAACAGCGAGGAACGGCGAGGAACGACGGGAAACAGCGAACGGCGCAACGCGCGACGCGCAGCTACCGGTGGGGATGTTGGTAAGCGAAGCGACCATCTTGCGAGATTCAGTCGGAAACCAGCTGCCGAGCAGTGAGGGAAGGTGAACGAAGAGAACCGATGCGTTAGTCTAAGGATTTTTAATGCGCTTCCGAGCCCGGATTTCGCTACCCGCGATTACGACGGAGCACCGAGCACCGCGAGATTTTCGCAAACGGAGAAACCTTGGTTTACCCGGCGAAACATCTTCGAGCAGAAGAGACGAAGCACCGAGGGAGGAGCGGACGTAGGCGAGGTTTGTCGGCGGTCGACGAATCGGGAAAATTCGCTTATTTCCTGTCGGAGACTCGCCCATCGGAGGAACGCAATCGGATCGAAGGTAATCGAGAGAGAAGTTTCTGATCGATCGGTTGATATCGGACGTGGTTGGGAGCAGCAACACCTGCGACGCGAAACGAGAATTCTGGATACAACCGGAACGACCAAGGAGAGAAACCAACCGAAAGAAGAGGAAAAAAAAGTGTAGTGTCAAAGTCTGTGATAGTATTTATTCGAAAACATACAAGCTACAACGCGCGCGTATCATCGACTACACAACAGAGAGAGAGAGAGAGAGAGAGAGAGCGGCTTCTGCCGTTCGAAGAAACCGTGAGAGCCAAAAGGGCACAGGAGAGTAGATAGCCTTTATATATTTATTTATATCTGTGATACCGACACTGATATACATCGATCTATCCCGGGAGTACACGTCGGTAGAGGGAGAAAGACGAATCGAGGAGAATAGAGCGGAAGAAAACAAGAGGAAAGGAGAAAATACTGTTCTCTACGCCGATATACGCGTTCGCATGTATATCGCGAATAGTGGAGCGACGTTGCGCGTGTACGAAGTATAAAGCAATCGCCAAGTGCCTGCCTGGAACGAAGATTTATATCAGTATCTCTTAGTGTATATAGATGTTTTTGTATATACGACTGACTCTTTTTTACAATTATTGATACCGAGTTAAGGGAAGATCGTTCCACCGTCGTTAGTCGAGGGAAAAGGGAACCGAATAGGAATTTGAATTTCTGCGACGCCGATACCGTGTCGCGGACAAAAATGGTGGAGAAAATCTTGGAAGAGAGAGAGGACGGGTGTTTGGAGGCTAACAGAGGTAGGACGATATTTTTATTTCGTCGAATTTTGGCGATACTCGATTTTATTACGAGCCGAGTAGAACGCGACGCGTTCCCGTTTCTCGATCGCGCGCTCGAACCGCACACCGATGCCCACACTCGACCGACAAATTTGTTCTTTTTTAAACAAATCACTGTTCGCATCGTCGCGTCGATTCAACCTTTTTCTTTTTCCCCGCGACAGTTTCGTCGTTCGCATCGATCTCGTTCTGTTCGCGTTCCACGTTGTTGCGTGCACACGTACGTGCGTGCACGCACGCACGCATACATGCGTCGAGAACGCTTCGATACGTCGCGTGAAATCCATCGGAATACGTAGCAGAATCGGCGAGAACACCGAACGGAGGCGGACCGCTCGAAGTTGCTCGACGAAAGAACTTTCTCGAAGCCGGCACACGGCTAACCGTTCTGTCGCGCCTCGCCGTAGCTTTTATGCATGCTTCGCGAATGTAGCGGGTACCATCGCCGCCAAACCTACGCGTCGTTGTTTCGACGTATCCGTAGTCGCGGTTACAGTCGCGACGAAACCCTCGGTCGTCTTTTGGACATGTACGCGAGCAATAATATTCGCGAGTCTTTCGGAGCAACTTTTTCAGCGGATCGCGGCAGCACCGCGAAAGATCGGCCGATCGAAAACGCGACGCGTAACGCGTACAGCTGGGCGACGTTGGGCGGCGCGACGCGACGCCAACTTATATATTTTCAAGGGTCGAATTGGGTTAGTCGTATCGTTTCGAGTTCGACGCGCGTATCGCGAAGGGCGCCGTTCTAAGGGCAAGCCGGCACGGAGAACGTTCCGTGAAAAGAGGAATTATGGGAGGGGTAAAGTATCCGCGTTCGCGTGCGTGTGCGAGAAGCGATCGTGGCAGCGAGAACGGCAGGGGGCAAGAGAAGGAGGAGGAGGAGGAGGAGGGTGACCGAGGATCGGAGAGCGGCAGGAGAAGGCAGAAGGGTCCTTGCGCGCCACAGATTCGTTGCCCCCTCCATTAAAGGGAAGGGTTCGATTTCAAGGACAAAGGGATCGACGCGGCACCACGTTGCCTACCTACATACCTATCTACCTACCTACCCACCTAGCGGCTTTCGAATCGTAGTCTCGAAGTTATGTAAGCGAAAGCTCGTCGAGCAACAAGGGTCGCGCCGACGAGACGCGAACGAAATCCTAAATTTTCCAGAAATATTCGCAACCCCCTCGCAGTTAGGCGTACGCGCGTACGAACGAGTCGTTGCTCTCCGCGCAAACGTTAACGACCTACGCGAACCAAACAAGAAACTGATTTCGTAACGCAAATTGCGTGTCGGGTTCGAAAGGAAATAGATTTGTACGAGGCTCGGTACACCGTGTTCCTCGGGAGCGAATCGCGAATCGAAGAAAACAGGAGTCGAGTCGAGTCGAGTCGACCGGTGGCCGCCGATAACGAAGAAAAGCCGGAAACGAGAGCGACGCGAGTTTAAATACGTGCACGCGAATCTTTCGATGGAACGATAGGCGAAGAGAGGCGTGCATAGAATTTCAAAGATCTGCTCGAGATTTTTCGCTCGACGCCGGTTCGTTCGGTGGATGCAACGACGTTATCGTACGCTCCTATCTCGCATAAGATGGCGGCGTTGCTTTTCTGTGCCAGTCGTTGAACTCTCGATCGCGTACCGACCGTTGTCGCGTCTCCGTTGCCATCGATTCGGCGAACCGGAATACGTATTTGTAAAGAGGAAAAAATTCACCGCGACACGCTCTCTCCGCTTTTCCAAACTGCCGCGTCGACGTTCGATCGTTCGGATCCTGTCGATTTTTCAACGGAGACGAAACGATCTCGTGGCCCGCAAGCGTACGAGTCGCGCTACCGTTCGAACGGGGTACGGTCGCTCGTCGCTTATCCACCACACCGACGCTGTAAAATATATCGTTGCCGTTGTACTCGCGATAAAATATAAGCGCGAAACGAACGTCGATCACCGACGCGGTCGAAACGGTCTCGTTCCAGATTCTAGACGCGATCAGGGAAACGAGAACGATCTTGGAAACGGCGACAAATTTGAACGATTCGAAAATGTTTCGCGGTATGTTGCAGAGGATACGGGTTGCATCGGTCGCGGAGACACCGTGAACAAGTCGGGGGAATCGATGAGCGCGGTGCAAGCTCGTCAGGAGGAAGCCAGACGCAAGAGGCGCAAGAAGAAGCGTTCCGGATCTTCGTTGATGTCTTCTTGCTTCCAAGGTAAATATCGACGGGCGAAGAAGTCACGGACGTGCTCTCTCTCTCTCTCTCTCTCTCTCTCTGCAGGACGAAATAATGTTTCGTTGGTCGATCCTGTGCCGCGAAGCGTCGACGAAATCCGTGTTTCTCGGGACACACGACCGGCGTACGATGCTACGTTGCGTATGGTCAGCGTAGCGCGGTCTCGCGACAGCGTGCTCTATGTGTCATTCGTGCTTCGGTGACTTGCGTTATGTTCGGCCGTCCGACCTTGTCCAAGTTCAGAACGTTCGAGAAATTCTGACGCAAGCCGCTGCGAATCGATCGGCAGTCGCGAACTCGGGTATCGTTCGCGTTCGCATTCTTGTTCGCATCGACCGGCCGGTGCAACGGCCGGCGACGAATCCGCGAACGCGGAAGCGGTCCGATCGAATCGAACGCCGATTTCGTACGCGTTCGTTCGTCGAACACCGAGAAACGACCCGATCGGTTCCCGAGAGTTTACCGATAACGAGCAACCCGGTGGTGCACCGTCGCACCGATCGAGTTCACCGGCTTACGAAGATTACGTCACCGTGCCACGATCGATTCGCGGAGCAACGTCGTATTCGAGAAGCTTCCATCGCGTTACCCTCGCCGCGAATCGGCCGAATCGGCGTAATTTTCTGTTCGACGCGTTCACCAGATTCGTCCTAACGCGGACCAGGCCCCGGCTTTCGCGGATTACATATATCCATCCGACGGATTCTTGCGTCATCCTTAACAGACGACAATTGGATGTTGTTTCAATTCGACGCGGTATTGAGTCATCCGGGTCGATAAGGTGTTAAACGTACGTTTTTACTTGTTATCTCTAATTGCGAGCGATACGTACACGTATGTATATATATATATACATACACACGCGTATTTGTTTTAGCTGGTAACCCGTCTATGCGATTCGAGAAACGCGATATCTACGAATTACGACGCGTTTTCTTTTCTTCTTTCTTTTTTTTCATTTCTATTTCGAGCTGTTTGCTCCGTCGACGAAACTTTACGCGATCGACTCCTCCGCGAACGTGCCCGAGCAACGCTAATTGCGCCGTTGACGATCGCTTTGTTTCGCGGGTTAAATTGTCGTTGATCGAAGAGAACGCTGTACGTTGTAGCAACGATGGTCGAATGTAAATTTAGTGATCGCGTACCATTTTTCGAAGACGTCAGAGTTCCCGAATTAATCCCGAGCCAATTTTACGTTTCGCGGCATCTGGGAGGACGAACGGTGGACCCGACCGCGAAGACAGCCGCTACCGTTGCTAGCGCTACCGCTACGTCGACGACGACAAGGTAGAAGCACCCTTCTATTTGTCTGCTATCGGTTACGGTTACGATTGTTGTTGTCACGCAGTACCGTGTACATCTTGGTCTTGACGAGCGCGAACACGGTCTCCGGGAAGCCGGGAAGCCGGGAGGAGGACATTTTGCTATACCGGGAGCCCGGGTAGAGCAAAGAGAAGAGAAGAGACACGGGCGAGAGAACGGACGGATCCGCGAGAAGATAGCAGTTGGGTTGACAGCAACGGCGCGCAATAGTAGCATCGTTGAGCGAACCACGCGCGGGTAGAATGTGGGACGGAAGTCGATGCGTTGAGAGGAGTAGGGACCCCGGCGAACGGAGCGACGAAGAAACGTCGAGAGGCGAATAGGGAAGAGAAAAAGAGGGAAAAAGAGAATAGCAGTACTTCGGGGGACACGACAGTTTCCACACGGGTTAGCTCTGGCCGACCTTAACATTGACTGCGTTGCACCGAGCAAAACTCGGCCGATCTCGATGTTTCGTTTATCCCGATAGAGGCACTCGACTTTCGCCCCCGGACCGACGACAAAATCGAACTCTCGCGATTCGTCTCGAATTCGTCGTATAAAATTTCTATCGATTCAAAGACGACGGAGGGTGCGTGGAACGTGTAACTCGTATCGAATCGAATCTACCAATCTGTTCACCTTGTTCCGTCCTTTTTGCAGAACTGTACAAATTGACCGGCGAGGTTCTTGGAGAGGGTGCTTACGCCTCTGTACAGACGTGCAGATCCCTCTACACGGATCTGGAGTATGCGGTGAAAATAATAGACAAAATACCTGGTCACGCGCGGACGCGCGTATTCAAAGAGGTCGAAACGTTCCATCATTGTCAGGGGCATCCGAACATCATACAAATGATCGAGTTCTTCGAGGACGAAGAGAAATTTTATCTTGTATTCGAGAAGGTCAACGGAGGTCAATTGTTGAGCCGTATCCAAGAAAGGATCCACTTCAGCGAGTGGGAAGCGAGTCAGATAATCAAAGAGATAGCCAGCGCGTTAAATTTTCTTCACAAAAAAGGTACATTATATGGTAATCGCTTGTTTCGCGTTGCTCTTGGTCTCGTTCTCGCTCTTCTTCTCGTTTCTGGCTTCGACCAAAGGAGAAACGGATAAATAAAACGGTCTCGTCCTTTACAGGAATCGCCCACAGGGACCTAAAGCCCGAGAACATATTGTGCGTGTGTCCCGACAAGCTGACGCCGATCAAGGTCTGCGACTTCGATCTCGGTTCCGGCATCAAGTTCAACAACTCGCTGTCCAGTCCTGTGGCGACGCCGCAGCTTTTGACGCCGGTGGGAAGCGCGGACTTCATGGCCCCGGAGGTGGTCGAAGCTTTCATCGGCGAAGCGAATTATTACGATAAACGTTGCGATCTTTGGAGCCTCGGCGTGATCATGTACATCCTTTTGTGCGGCTATCCACCGTTCTACGGGAATTGCGGTACCGACTGCGGCTGGGAGAGGGGAGAGAACTGTCAGGCGTGCCAAGAGCTGTTGTTCACCAGTATTCAAGAGGGTAGGTACGAGTTTCCGGACAACGAGTGGAGATGCATTTCCGAGGACGCGAAAGATCTGATCAGAGGCCTACTGGTCAAGGAAGCTCATCAGAGGCTGAGCGCCGAATCCATTCTGAAACATCCGTGGATCAATCCGGGCCCCAGTTCGGTCGATAACACCGAGAAATCTCTCACGACTCCTCACATCATCAGGTTCGTGAACACACCCGGGGTACACACCCGTGTATATATCGTACGCGTATCGTAGACGATGGAAATAATGAAATATTGCTCGGTTCTCGTTTAGGAGGAACAATTCTGCGAGAGAACTTTCGACGTTTGCCGAATCGGCAATGGCTGTGAATCGCGTGGTACTTCAACACTTTTCCGTGAATCTGGAGGAATTGACGGAAAACAGGGAGCCGAGATTGTCGACCTCCTCCACCGACGAAGATAATCATCCGTACGGGCACATGTCCGATTCGAGCAGCGAGCTGTCCGAGCACGGCAAACATTGCGCCACCCATTCTTCCGGCGAGTTCGAGGGGAACAACGTGCATCGGCGGGAGTGTTGCTCGATTCGTTCGAGCATCGATCTTTCCGATCCGAAGACCATCGGCAAGAATCGTTTGATCGGAAAGGATTCGTCGCTGCATCAGCTGTTCGGTTTATCACCGCCCAGCGAGAGCCGGCTGATGCAGCGACGTCTCAAGGCGCGTTCCGATCTGCTCGTACGACAAACCAACAAAGCGGCTGCGATCGCGTCTCCAAGTGGCTGAACACGACCGACGAAACCGACGACGCCGACGACACCGACGACATCGACGCGACCGACCGTCTTTCCATCTCCGTGCGGTTACGCCTCCTTTCTTGGTAACGCTACAAATAACGTTCGTATTTACACGTTTGCGTATAGGAATACGAAAGCGTGCAGCAGCGATTTTATCCATCGACGGTTTATCATTGATAGCGACAAGGTTCGCACGACTCCGCGTATCTCCGATCTTGTACGATCAGGCTGGTTTAACGACACGCGAGAACACTTGAACACAGACTACGACCCGCGACTGGAACCATCCTGCTGTGTAACGGTACGTCGACGCGACCGACGACGACGACGACGACGACGACGACGACGACGACGACGATCGCGATCGCTACGATAACAATGGTTTGGCTTCGTTGTCCGTCGTGCCTGCCAGGGCATCCAACTTTCCACCTGCGTCGTTGGATGCGTTTATTCGGGTTGTGTTCCATCCTCGTGCAATGCTTCCTATCCACGATCTGCACCACGCTCGCGCAAACATTTCGAGATCGAGATTACGAATTTGATTTCATTTGAAAAAATCCGCGCGAACCGAACAACTTCTTACACGAGGGTCGCGGTAAGTTACGCGAGAAAGCGAGTTAACGAACGAACAATCGCGAATACGTTTCGGTTAAATCATAGATTATTTGGCGGACACGACGGATACGAGTATATCGACGATCGCGAGAGAAGAGTATGTTCGCATTATATCTTGTAGTTTTCGTGAGATTTCGAAGACGGTCCGAATTTCTCTTGTCTCGCGAACGTAATTGATAGGGCGCATGCTCGAAACCCGACGCATTCGCGAGAACACCAGAAATAGCGAGTAGCGCCGACAAATCAGACAAATAATACAAACGCGTTCTTTGGTGCATGTTACGAATAGTTTGCTCAGTAGGAATCTAAGGATGTAGTAGACTGTAAGTTCGAAAACGTCGCGAGTATCGTGTCCGAGAAAGGAACGAACGAGTTTTGCATCGAGAGAGAACAATAGGGGTGATAATTACGGCCATTTCTTTTGTAAATGTCTTTTAAGTATCTTTGTAGGAAGTTTAGCACGTAAGGAAGATTAAAGATTAGTTTAAAGAAAATACGAAAAGCCCAAAAAAAGGTGAAAAAACAAACATTACAGAAAAAAGTGTACCTGCGTCGTAAGGGTGTAGATGCGAGCGTGAGGGAAAGGTGTTGGGAAGAAAGACGAATAGACGCGAAGAGAAAAGAAGGAGGGGGTGGGAGGGAAGAGTTAGATGAGATAAAAACGATCGGAACGTTTGAAAGAGAAGAGAACGCAAAAATGTTAGCGAGAAGTATTCCCGGCAAACATAGATTATACGAAATTATCAATTAATTACCGTTACGTATTTTTCTAGAATTTTATCGATAAAACATCATTTTATCGTCTACCCGCTCTCACAGTCGCAGCCTCGTTGCTCGAGTGCCTCCGCGAGTTGCTGCTTTTCAACCAACATCGATCTTGCCTCGATCATTTTCTCCGGTTGAACGAACCTCTCGTTCCGCCGCTGTATTCGTTTGGCAAGCAATTCTGGTTTTCGAAATTGTTCCAAATTTTTCGAAAGTCGATCGGTTTCGAGTTTCGAGTTTCGAGTTTCGAGTTTCGAGTTTCGAGTTTCAAGTTTTGCGCGTTGTTGGTCCGCGCTGTGAGACGGGCATTTTTTACTCAGGGGAGTTCTATCGAGCCGCGTAAATTCGATTTGTTAATCGCAGATTTATCGCGTTCGGGAAAACCTACGAAGGTTACGGATAGATTTTAGGATAACGCAGCAGGTGTGTACACGCTCCAAGTCGAAGCCTGCCGAAAGTCACTGGTCGATGCTCGGTGTTCTTCCTTCTTTCGACGTAGTCCTGGAAAACGTTTATTCTGTGGCGACGGTCGTCCATGGCGCGCGTTATAATTTTCCTCTCGCCAACCATCGATCTTTTCGAAGGGAAAACCATTTACTCTAGACTCTGTACTATGTCGGACAGAACGAAACTAAACTAAACTAAACTAAACGAAACGAAACGAAACGATACCGAACACAGTGTAATCGAGACGCGACGACGAATTTTCGACCGTTCGATTCGTCCGAGTCTACGAATCTTTCGAAGTCGTTGAAACCAGCCGTTTTATTTTTACGATACACGCTTACGAAGTAGAGTGCGAAAACTAAATTAACACGCCGCACGATATTTATCGGTCTTGTTTTCGTAAGATCCGAGAAACGATACTACCATCGTCGTCGCGTTCGCTACCGCTTCTTTTGTCTCCTCCTTTTTTCTCTTCCTTTTTTTTGCCTTTTCGTTATTTTTCTTTCTTTTGGAATTCGATAGATTCTCGCGTAGAAGCTTTTGGACGAAAAGACGGTCGATCATCGGTTCTTCGCGGTTCGCGTGCTACCACTTTGTAAAACTTTGTTCGAGCATTGCCGATAACGACGCGAACGGTTACTCTCGCGACGAACGCCGGCTCG
The DNA here is from genome assembly GCF_051020955.1 of Megalopta genalis. Lineage (NCBI taxonomy): Eukaryota > Metazoa > Arthropoda > Insecta > Hymenoptera > Halictidae > Megalopta > Megalopta genalis. The sequence continues at coordinate 16,497,348 of NC_135017.1, forward strand.
GCGTACGCGGCGCATACATAGAGAGGAAGGTCTAGTACCGACTAACGCGTGAAAATTGGTAAACCAAAGGACGAACGGTAATAAGAAAAACCCTATAATTTACTAAAAATGAAAAGCCAGAACGCAGATGAGAAATCTACGGCCATAACATAGTTCTATAATCGTAATATTTGCGCGCGCGTCGTTGAATGTGTATTACGCGTACCAGGGACAAATTGAACGACGCACGGACACTCGGATAGACAGAGTAGAAAGACGAAAAAAAATACAAAGTTAAGAACGGTGGCCTGTTTGCATGTCGATATACGAAAATGAGCCGTGAAAATGAGAATTGCGCGAGTATGAGAGTACGAGAGTATGAGAATCGTGCGAGTATGCGAGTTTGAGAGTTCGCGCGTACTCGCGTGTGCGTGCGCGTAGAAGAAGAGCGAGATAGAGAGACTGAGAGGGAGAGAGAGCGACGAACGATGTACGCGAAATGCGAATTTGTTCTCGTACGAGAACAACGATGCTAGGCGTTTAAGCGAAACATGTTTCTAATAGATTCGTCAGGTTTCGAACCAAGAAACCGCTGTGCTACATACCGACGAATCTTTCCTCTTGAAAATGAACAAACGTTTGCGCACGGTACGGTCGAATATCCGGGGAGGAAAGCGTAGAAGCGAACATTCATTCGCATCGGATTGTACGCGATATTCGTCGACAACGGTATACGAGATATTTTCCTTCGAAGTCAAAATTCTCGGTTGCAATTGCAGATTTCACGCGTACCACTCGTTCGTACTTTTCATAAAATTGATCGCTCACCATTTCGAATGCCGTTCGCGTAACGCTGAAACTAATCGTCCGTTACTTCGTTACACAGACGTTGCGACGAGTCCTACGAAGTTGCGAACGCGATTCTACGAGTCGTACGCGCACAATCCGGTGAACAGCATTTGTTTCTTCTCTTTTCTTTTCTTTTCTTTTCTTTTCTTTTCTTTTCTTTTCTTCACTTTACATTTCTACTCTTTCGTTTTCATTCTATAAAAACAATGGCACAAAACAAGCAACTCGCATACTACATTCTTTTTCATATGGAAATACGATGCATCGCTATCGGTTGATCTTTATCGCGTTTTACCGTATCTTCGGATGATTCGGTTCGAGCCGCATATCTGGCCAACTTAGGAATTGCAAAAAGAGACGGATGCTCATCTTTTTTCATGAAAAAGATGCGAAATCTTGTAAAGTTCTTCTTTGCGGGGAGCGAAGAAAGAGAAGAAGGGAGCAATAAAAGAGCGAGAACGGATCAGGAGTAAGAAAAGCGAGAGAGAGAGAGAGAGGAGTGCATGCATTTCGAATGGCTGGCATCGATACAAATTCCATATTTCTGCGTAAAAAAGATCTGATGAAATATCTGTGGCTCTTGCAAGGTATGCTTGGCTGCGATTAAGAACACGGAAGATGACAAAACCATATTGCGATACGATCGAGAACATTCAGCGGGCCATCATTGTTCTCGTGTTAAAGATTCTGCGAGTCTTACGAGAACTGTGTAAGCTTCCTAATAAAATAGCATTTAATTGAGAAATTTTTGAGCAATAAATTTGCGATTACCGCTTATTTCTGATTCCAAGAAATGGAAACGAGAACGATTTTTTTATCATTTTTCTAATTAATATTATCCGCGAGCGCTACGAGAGGACAACGATGGAACGATGGTAGGTCCCCTTTTCTTCTTTCCGGTAGTATTTATTTCCAGCGTAGTCGGAAAATATTGATCAAATATGTGTACCATCCCCGAGTTGACGCTTGTTGCGATCGACTCGCGCGACGCTTTCGTCCGTCGATCTTCGACGAAACCGGTACTCCCCCGAGGACACGACATCGTACTCGTATCCAGTGTCTGTATACGTGTAATCTCTGGAATACGCGCGATCCAGCAGATCCCATGGATCGAACCAGTTCTCGCGACTCGGACTCGCCGACGATCAGGAAGGTGCCGGAAAAGCCACCGTTCAAGCTGTGCTTCTCCAAGGATCAGATTCTCGGTAAATCGAGCGTTCGTACGCTCAAGACGAACTGTACGCACATGATTTTCTTTTGGTTCGCAAAACGGACAAACGTTCCTTTATCCGTGATTCTCGTGATCGTTGCAGGTGACTCGATCGCGCCGAAATTCTATTCGAGACAGTGCGAAAGCGGCGGTGCAAACGATCCGAACGAAAGCCGCACGCTCGACGATATTACACCCGGAGAGAAAAAATCACCCACGGATCTTAATTGTTATCCGTATCGATTGCTGTCCAGTCACGCGTAATATAATTTCCATATCACGCAACCTAAGATTCGATACGTATGCACCTCGTATACCTTGCATGCACCTTGTACGCATACGCGTACGCGCCACGGTCCACGGAATTGCTATTTCAAGTTCAAACGTATCTGTTTCGAACGTGTTGGGCGACCGAGACTTGCTTCTTTTTGTTTCTCGCAGGTACGGATGGTGGCACGAACAGGGAATACGACCAAAGGATTCTCGTTTCAACTTTCACAAGAAAACTTCGGATTTGGTGCATTTTCAAATGAAAGTTTACGCCGAAGATCGAAGGCTCGACGTTCCGAAACATTGACACGAGAAAATATGAGAAATTGCCACGTTTAATAATAATAATAATAATAATAATAATAATAATAATAATAATAATAATAATAATAGCAACGAATCTGTAATAATTACCTATCTCCTTCTCTCGATTAGATTTTCGAACGAATAATGTGTCGGAAACCGATGCAAAACGGAATAGGAAATCGAATCGGATACTTTATACTCGGTACAATATATTTCTATCGTATATTTCTAATTTAAATTACAATTTATAATTTGTAATTTGTAATTTGTAATTTGTAATTTGTAATTTGTAATTTGCAATTTGTAAGTAGTAGAAGTATAGCAAAGCGAGAGAGGAGAAAGCCAGCGCGCGCAAGCGCGCGTTTATTGGATCGCTTGGTTTCCCGCCATTTAGAAAGCCTCGAGAGGTCAGCCAATCGAAATCGAGGCTGAGGAAATGCTCGAATCGAAGCATGTAGTTCGAGCGATTAGAAGCGTCGCCACTAGCGATTGTTTTCTGTGCGAGCGACCATTGACGATTGAAAAAGGGGCATCGAGACGGATTCCGCCAAAAATGAATTCCGGCGTGGTGGACCGCACAAGGTTCGACGAGGACTTCCTGGAAAATTCCGAAGAATTTTCACCATCCGAAAGGTAAATTTCTTTGTTTGATTTTTTCTCGTCACAAAAGAATCTCGAAACTCCTGGTAATTACCAGTTGCGAGTTTCTTACCTGTTGCACAACCCGATGCAGGTGCATAGTCTGGCGCGTACAGGTAAGGTTAAGAACCTTTACCATTATCGCTTACGTCCGCTTCGAATTTTTAATCGGACGCGTTCGCGTTCTTGGCAAATACTGTACGGTGACTCGTTTAGTCGAGGCTCGTTAGTTTTCTATTTTTTCGCCGATGAAAAATACACGAGCGATATCGAAAATCCCGGAGAAACCGGGATTATTTGTTTATCGATTTTTGCACTTTCAACATAGAAATCTTCTCTCTGCCCACTTTATCGTTGTTATGGAAGAGAATCTCCCTCGAAATCCCATCAGGAGAGATTGCTTTCTTGTATTTAATAGTATATTCGCGTAGTATTTCAACAAATTGTACATTGTATCGGATCTCCATCGTTTATGTACATTCCAGCAAGATATTACGTTTGGACGATGGTTGCAACAACAATTTAAATGGCATTCTAAACGAGAAACCTGTAAGCAACGAGAGGTGGTCTTATTCGGGCGATGGCTCGCTGGTGGAACCAGAAATCTTGGCGGACATGGGTGTTGGCATGCTGGAAGACGAAGCATCTTGCGACAGAACAAAAATATCTCAGTCGTCGAAACATTCTGTTTCACCCGTCGATTCGCTTGCCGATAAATGCTATGGGAAAGACGGCAACTATCGACTGGATGAAAATATTTACGGAGACACCTGTTTCAAAGCCGGCGGAGTAGCCGATAGGTCTGCGACTTTAATGTTACGTTTTATCGTACGATGTAACGTGTCCTTTTAGAATTTTCCATAGCTATCTATTTTTATTTTCAGACTAGAACAAGATTCGTACGAGTTGGACAAACTGGTCGCTTATTCGACCATGGGAAACGAATCTGGTTACTCTTCTAGGATAGAAATAGACAATTTTGTAGATGCGAAAGAAACCTTCTGTAAAAACAGTTTAAACGCATCTTCCGAAAGGTGTAATCTCGAACAATTCTACCTCTCTCGAAGAAAAAAGAAGCCCTTCGTCGTTGGGGAAGATAAATTTAACAAATTGTCGGATGAAATGATTTTGATGATTTTGAAATGGCTTCCCAAGAAATGTTTGGTATAATTTTCAGCAGCGATTTAATCCGCTTTCTCGTTGCGCGATACGATACCGTACGATATAACGATTATTTATATTTATCGAATCGTTTCAGGTGCGTTCTATGTTAGTGTGTAAACGATGGTGCCAAATAGCTCGGGACGAAGCATTGTGGAGCAGATTGGATTTAGGTGGTAAAGTGTTGAGCGAAGGCACGTTGGGGCACATTCTACCCCGTGGCGTGCAAATACTTCGACTTGCTCAAGCGGAAATCGCGGATCCGGTGTTCCTCGAAAACAGCGAAGTTCTCATCGATGGATACGTCAGCAAATTACAATATTTGGATCTTTCGATGGCAGTCGTTTCTCCGAGTGGGCTGGCTATCCTCTTAGCCAGGTGTAAACATTTAAAGAAATTATCGCTAGAAAAATGTATATTAAACAGATCGTGTTGCAAAGCTATTAGTGAAAACGGTGATCTAGAAGCTTTGAATTTAACGATGTGCGAGGGTATGGACATTGAATGTGTCAGGAATTTAATGAAACTTAAACGGTAAGACAACCAATTCATCGACGCATCGCCGATCGATTTTTCAATCCGTTTAATCCGTGTATGGACAATTTTCAGCTTGAATGCTGTTAATATGGCTTGGTGCAGCTTAGACACGGAATCGATGACGTTACTTTGTAAATCGCTACCTTCGTCCGTTACACGATTAAATGTAGCTGGATGCAGGAAAACGATGACCGACGACAGTAAACAGAATTTTTCATAATATCGGTATTCTTGATTATTCGCATAACTATTCTAATAATGTTGCACGTTTATTTCAGGTATCAGGGATTTAGTGAAAAGTTGCCCGGATGTAGTGGAATTGGATCTGAGCGATTGTACGATGCTCACAATGAACAGCGTCCGTAACTTACTAGAGTTAACCAGAATAGAACATTTATCGTTGAGTCGGTGCTATGGTATACCGCCCTCGACCTACCAAAAGTTATCGTACATGCCCTCTTTGTTGTATTTGGATATTTTTGGTTTAATGTCGGAACAAATACTGAAAAATTTACAACTTGGCTGTGGCGAAACTCAACTGAACAAGTTTCTGTATAGTTCCGTTGCGCGACCGACGGTCGGTGTCCGTAGAACAAGTATATGGGGACTCCGTGTTAGAGATTGAAACGTCTACGGTTTAGCGTTTTCTTTGTAAAAATGTAACAGGCTGACCAAGACAAGTATAATAGACCAAAGTGAAATTGGTAGACTGTATGTAATGTTGTGCCTTTAAAGTGTCTTTTCATCGAGAGACTGATGATTTTACGGCACTACCGAAACGAACCTACTATAATTCAACGAGCACTTTGTACGATATATTTTAGTCTTTCCTCTTTAAGTCGAAGACATTATAATCGCATATAGAATTGTGCTGGAGGGAGAAGCATGCTCAAGCCATAGAACCTCGGTACCTAGTACTTTGTCTCTGATCGTATTAATAGTTTATTTTGCGGCTTTTTGTCTGCCCAGTTGTGAAAAACGATTAGGTATATAAAGAAAACTTGTATTTTCTTTTCATTAAGATTTGAAGAAAAACTCGCTTTCGACTGAATACAGCTAATACACGTTCACAACGCGTAGTTTGTTTTAACGTTGATTGATTTAGCATAGATATATTATGAAAAATGGTAATTGTGAGATTCTATGAAACTGAAATTACCAACTACTATTACTATTATACCTAAACAATCTTTTTTATTTTTTGCGAAATTGCTTATTTCTTAATTATATTTTAATTTAACCTATCAGGATTCAAAGAAATTCCGTTGTAATATTGTAAAAAGTGTCTGTTAACCAAACAATGAATCAAAGTGTTTAATAAATAACAGTAACAAAAATTGTACATTTATTAAACCTTTCGAGAATACAATAGAAAAGGTTTGAAATATAGTAGTGAAATCACTGTGACGTTCGATCTCTATATGGATCATTTGGAAACACAACCGTATAAGTTGAATTATTCGAAACCAAAACATAACCAAAGTATTTAATTAAAGTAGTTACAACTAATTTTCCGATTAGTCTGATACTGTGCCTTATCAAACCTATAAACGTTTTCCTATTAATACGGTAACGCGAGAGACAGAAGATCGCGAATATGTAATCATACACGAGAAGAAAGATAGACAGGCAGATAGATAGATAGATAGATAGAGAGAGAGAGAGAGAGAGAGAGAAAGGCATGACTGAAAGTTTAATTTGGCTAGAAGTTCAGATTACTAATAAATGCACTATTCCTGTACAGTATTTATACACTAGAGCGGTTTGCTTACAAAACGAGGACTGTACAATTAAATTCGTTTCCTCGATAATGCAATTTGTACCTTTTTCATTTCCACTTAGTACTAATTAGTTTCTTAGTAAAATAGGATTTGCAATTATTTGCGCAGTTATGCTTGTCGATTAAGCTGTTGCGACCGAATGTTCAGGTGTTGTGGGTTCGATTACAGGTTTCGGCTTTGTCACCGGTTCCACTGATTCCTTTTCATCGGCATAAATTGACTTTGCTTCTTGTCTTTCTTGCTCGCTCTGCCATTGAACCTGCGAAGAATAAAACGAGTTTTATCAAAAGCAACTCGGACAACAAGGTAGGTACGTACCTTTTGTCTGTGTTGTTTGATGGCATCCGCGCATCTGTCAACAACCATTTGTTCAGTGAGAACTCCATCCTCCGAGGCGTACGCTGCCGCTTGCCAGGCGACGCCCAGTTTCGCCAATTCCCTTCCAGACATTCCTTCGGTCATCACGGCCAATCTACTGCAAAGCGCGCCGTAATCGAATTGCGCCACTTTCAATCGTTTATTACCTTCGATCGCCGGTTGAAGAACAAACTTATCAAAGTACAGACGAACTAGACGTTCGCGCTCTTCCGGTCCCGGCAGACGGAATTCTACCATCTCGTCCAATCTGTCGTTAACGGCCCAATCGAATTGTTCCGGAGTATTCGAGGCGAGAACCAACATAAATTTATTGCTTTGCTCGCCGGTTCTGTACAGAAAAGCGTTCAACATCGCTCTCAAATCTTCGGATATATGCTCGCTGGAACGCTTCCGTAAGAACGCGTCGGCTTCATCGATGAAAAGCAGCAGACCTCGTCTAGATGTTGTCGCCCAGTCGAAAACCTTATGAATAGCGGTTACACCGTCTCGACCTAACGGGGCCAGGTCCCCGCCGGTCACGATCGCGTAGTCCATGCCGGAGTGTTCCGCCAACTTCTTCGCGAACATGGTCTTACCGGTCCCAGGCGGACCATGCATCAGTATATTTCTATACATTCCACGATTTTGCTTCGTGTTTTTCGTAGCTATCGCGACATCGCGTAGTCTTTCTTCGAGCTTCGGTGCTAAAACAACGCCGGATAACGCGTCCGTCTGCTTACTTTTCAATTTCTTCGCCGCTTGGACAGGATGTCGCAACGTGTCTAGTACCGTGAATCTGGAAGTTTCTCGGACCAAGGATGGCTTCCCTAAACGAGACTCGATATACTTCGCCGCGATGCCTGTCGATCCTTTTGCAGTGTACACGCCGAACGCTAGCAACGATAATCCACCAGCAGCAGCGATAATTTTGTCCCAATCTTGTAAAAGAGCCGTCGCTCCGGATCCCAATACCGAGCCAGCGGTTCTGAAACAACCGTTTTAATTGCTTTTTATCGTTACAACATAATCAGAAATGGTTCTCACTTACTTTATAGATTCCAAGACGGTGATTCTTTTTTCCGATGCTTTCAGTCTGATCTGTTCCAAGTTCAAGTCTTGATTTTCTCTGTCGATCTTTGCTTTGGCTTTCAACTCTGCCTCCAATTTTCTCATTTCATTCTTATGTCTTAAATCCATTTCATGTTCTATAGTAGCTTTTCTCATAGCTTCCTGTTTAGCAACCGATTCCTCCTGCCTCTTCAAATTTTCGTCGTTCATCCTTTGCTGTTGGATGAGTTGATCGTCGTATCGTTTCCTCGCCAGTTGATCCTGATACTGAGCTCTCATCTGATGCTGCTTGGTTTCCTCCTGCATAGTTTTCCTCCTTTCCTCGCCGTCGATGCGCTTTTGATCCACTTTCATCTGCTCTATAGTAGCTTCGTATTTCTTCATTTCCGTTTGCATTTCAACCTGTTTGGTCGACTCTTGTAGTTTAGACAGTTCCAAAGCTTCTTTGGCATGTTCTGAAAGAAGATTACGTTTAAAAGATTTTGTTCTAGCATCGTGCACATTCCTTCTATACGTTTGGGACAGCAAGCGATCGTATAGAATTTCATAGAAGAGAATTTCGTTCAACTAGAATCGATGTCTAGTAAATGCCTCGCGCGGAATGAAGCATCGCGCCATTAAAGGAACACGAGAACGAACTTTCTACCTCGTCCATAGAATAATTTTCTGCTTACGTAACCTTGCACAACGATTTCGATCGGAGAGAAAATTCGAAAAGATCAATCGTACATACTGGATCTTTCGAGTTCCTTGGCAGCTGCGGCTGCTCTTTCCAATGCACTCGAATCAAAACGGTAAGCTTCCATTCGAGACTTTGTGGTTTGTGCATGAGAGCCATCGCTATCGCCACCAGAATTAGCCGACGCCGGCACTTGTACAAATTGTGAAAAGTCTTGAGGTTGGGTGTTACGATATCCAAAAAGCCACGACATAGCGTTAGCTTTATCTCAAAAGAGTATTATTGATCGAAGAAACGAGTGTCTTTCCTCCTTTCCACTAATAGTCACCGATACCACGAGGAACTCACACGTGCATTGGCAACGTGAACACCGAAACGAATGGACCATCGAATCGAGCCATGCAGTGCCATCAAGTGTCACACACTTCTACGTACATGCATTTTCTATCCTCGCGTATTCTCCTATCAGAACTTTTGCATACAATTTCTCCTTAATTTATAAAATCGTTTTGCATATGTACATATTTTTATATTTTGCAATACGCTAGGTGGCACAAAAGCGAAAGTTTTTATTTTTCTTCGTCGAAATTTGTGCCAACCGATAAATATTTGAACACCGTAACAAAATATTTCGGTTGTCTAAATCTTTTCTTAAATTTGCATTTAACAGTATGTTCGAATCGGTCGTTACGCTGCTGATAAATGTGCTACATATATATGTACACGTTGCTGTCGTGATTGTTAACAACGAAACTTTGTTCAAATAGCAAATCTGAACACGATGCTTATCGTACATATGCATGTGTGTACACGAAACAACGTAGGGTGGCGCTTCAAGTGGTTCAAATATGTACGTTGAAATACGGGACGTCTGAAAAGGCGCGAGATTCGTATATAGAATCATTCGTATCAAGCATCGTAGAATCATGCTTCAAAAGAATTTTGTGACAATACGTATCTTCGCCATCATTTAATCGTTGAGCAAGCGCGAATTTTTCGTTGTAACGTTGTCAACGAAAATACGAAGAATCGTTCGAAACTTGAAAAACGATACAATTTAGAGTTACGTAGTTGCTGGTTGCTACGTCGATAATGTCGTTGGACGTTGGACGTAACGCAGCAAAGTTCCGGTGATTCGGTGAGTGTGCTCTTTTCAAACATGGAGAGGTTATTTGTTTGAAATAATATGTGGGATTTAGGATATCGGAGTATCGCCGCGTTAGCAAGTGTGTTGAGTGGGTGTGTGTTTCTGTACAACGTTTGGGGGCCGATTCTCGTTCTGACGATTCTGCTTTGCCTCACTGTTTACGCGTGCTATTCTTTGATCGTAAACGACAGCTTATTGTCGCCGCACGCGTCTTTTCTTTTCGATTATTGTGTGCACGTCGCTCTTGAAGTTCGTACACATTTCGAGACTATCGTCGAACAAATTTATCGGTGGTCACGTACATTTTGGGAGACCGCGAAACGTCGTTTTATCGAGGTGTACCTAACCAAAATCGGGATGGAAAGACGTCGTGGAACACATTACCAACTCAGCACCGATCCATATCCTACTAGAAGGAACTCGTCCAAGTTCGATCCTATAGCTCAACTCAGACCGATTTCAAGAAACGTGCACGAATCAAATATGAACGAAATGGTTCGATCTAATTCGTCGTATGCCCGCAATTCTCTAACCAAGCTTGCTAGCACACCGCTAGTATTCTCACAAAACAAGGAGGAGTTTGAGAATCAATTGTCCGAGGAAACTTCATCCCAAAGAGTATCCTCCGTATATTCTCAGTATGATAATTCAGTACAGGGGGAAGAAGCGTCGTATTATCCTTTGGAAGGATCTCCATGGGGTACTACTATTAGTCCAAAAGCCCGTGCAACAACGAACAAGTCGTCTCTGTCGCCGAGCACACCTTTATCTTCTAGCAGGTGTAACATCGATGCAAGGTAGATCCAATTTTGTTTTTTGTCTTTTCTGTTTACATCGGAGACGATTATAAGTTTTGTCCTTTACATTGCAGAGTTTATCGTGACGTAACTTCTCCAGGACTCGCAACTAGACTAACAAAGTATGCCGCGGAAGCGAGCAACAGATTGAATCGTCAGTCCCAGTATCACGTGGGGCAGAGTCCTAAAATAAATCTTCAGAGCAGTCCTGTTCCGTTGATAAACGCGAAATGCGTGAAAACAAGAACACCGGTGATTGTCAGAGTAGCTCCGCCGGATACCGTTTGTTATTCACCGCCTGGAAAACACAAAATATTGTCGAATTTATGCGACGTGGACGACGGTCTTGGATCGGGAAGCATCCCTTATGGACTCAAAGAGACGTCGTTGAAGAGACACGCCGAGAGAGAGGACGTTGCTTTTGATTTGGCAAAAAAGCAACGCACAGGCGGCATTTCCGTGAACGAAATCGAGACGCAGGACGAAACCAAACAGAAAAGAGGTAGAGACGAGTCCTCGAAGTCGGAAGAAGACATCTCGCCTCAAAACAAAACCGTTAGACCAGCGAAACGGACAAAGACACCGTCTTGCTATGATATCTTAAATTCGTTTAGTTCCAGTAAAAACGTAGCTTCCGGGATCAAAAGAAAGGCCAGTAAGTATAAAATCGTTTCGTTTATTGTGTTCTTTCTTTATTTTGTTTAATTCGTACACGTGATTCGTTTTGCAGGAGATCTTTCGCGATGCGGAACGCCCGACTTTGAAAAGCATTTCAAGTCGCTGGAATCTGTGGCGAATTTCAGCGCGCAAACGTTAGCAGAGGCACAAAACACGAACGCCAAATACCGTGAACACAACGAATCAATGGAAAATGTACAACCGAAAGGCCGGAACATTTTGGATCGTGTAGAGGGAAAACTGTCTCCTTTGAAGGGAATTTTAAAGCCTAGCTCAAGGTCTTTAGAAAGGGATTCCCGCGATAAAGAGAAACGGTATAGCGGAGAAGCCCGACCCTCAGTGACGGTTCAAGGAACGGTCGTCTCGGTAGAATCGGCTAAATTGGCCAATAAATTGTTCATGAGAGCGGAACCGGAGAGAAATGAAAAACTGAGAATGCTCGTTGAGGAGCAGGGCAACATTAGAGCGAAATTCACTACGGACGACGTGGAAGAGATCAAGAAAGAGGATATAGCCGACATGAGACAGACAAGCATGAAGGCAAGACTTCAAAGTATGTTCGACGCGATATCCGGCAAAGGTATGCAAAGTTTTAGTTACAGACTCTTAGGGAAGCGGTTCCGGATCTTAACTTTTACGTGTGCTTTCAGCGACAAGTAAAATTAACCCGGACGTTGTAATTCAGGCGGAAGAAGTAAACACCGTGAAGTCCGCACCGTGTCAAGCAAGTTGCGTCACTTTGAATTCTTCAACGACTACAACGAACGCGAATACTACACCTATCTCTACGTCAGCCATCGTTCCAAGTTCTGGAATCAAATCGCCGAAACACGTGGCTTTCGAGCTCCCAAGCAAGGTGGCGGTGTCGGATTCGAATGCGTCGACTGGCAATGTTGCCGAAAGAAAAATCGAGAACGTTCCAGTTTCAAATCCTACTTCGGTACTGGCTGGCTCATCCGGAATCGTGTTTACGAATACTTCTGGAAACACGATCCTTCCATCTGCCACGGCTAATTTGAACTCGACCACGGGACATCCCGAGGTTCGGAGTTTCAACCCCGGCGTGGCTACGACGACGAACAACTTTGTTCCGTCGACCGCAACTACTTCGATGGCTGCCCGGGTGACACCCACGGCGAATCTGATCAGAGGTACAACCAGTGTTACGTTCTCCTCTTCGAGTGTTCCAGCGAGTACGACTTCCGTGCTTGCTAAAGCTAAAACGAGCGGCTCGCAAGCGCCAGAGAAAGTTTCGCCGATGTCGAACACTATGCCCGGAACCAGCAACAACGCCGCGTTTTCGATGACGCATCCGAGTGCGTGGAGCGGAGCGTCGACTTCAGGTTCCAACGCGGGAAACAAGGAACAAAACATACCCATATCCAGTATATCAACACCCAGAATATCCCCGATCGCACCTACTACCATAGCATCGACTACCATGGCAGCACCGACTTCGTTGTTCAGCTTTGGAAGTAAAGACAGTGCCGCGAAGACCGAAGCTGGTTTCGTATTTGGCTCGAGTTTCGGTGGAAACAGCTCTATCTCTGTTTCCTCCTCCGCCACCGCATCCGCCTCTGCCTCTGCCTCCGTCTCCGTTGCCGCCGCCGCCGCCGCCGCCTCCACCTCCGCTATCGTTCCTATCTCCAATCCTGCGCCTGTTCTGCAGAGCAATCAAGGTGTTTGCGATACAACGAAGTCCGAAGCAATCTCTATCGAATCTAATACGAATCAAGCGATATCACGGTCCAATGTTGCAACGACTGTCGGTGGACCGACATCGGCGTTTGATTTGTCGTCGAACGTGAAAACTGCAGCATCCCCGTTCGAATTGACCAAACTTCCAAACTTCTGCTTCGGAGCCAGTTCCCCTGGCGCACCCGGTAACAGCAACAAACCAGGATTTTCTTTCGGCAACGTAACAACGACGACCGTCGCGACCAACGTATCGACGGGAACATCGAACGCGACGCTATTCGGTGGCGTCAATAATAACTCGAGCAAATCAACGTTTGGAAATTCGACGAACAATAGCAACGTTGGCAGCAGCAGTTCGCAATTCAATGCGAACGCCGCTTCGATATTTGGGAATATAACCACGACATCGGTTGGATCGGTGTTCGGAACAATGCCCGGTCAAGCGATATTCGGTGCTTCGACCGCTAACGCAACAACCGCGGCCGTGAACGCGAACGTGGCCGCAACGAGTACCGCAAGTACCTCCACCCGATCTCTGTTCGGCTCGAACTCGGCCACAACTTCCACCGATCCTACGCCAATATTTTCGAACAAACCGGCGTCTGGAGCATCCTTGGGAATGCCGAACTCGAGTTCCGCTTCGATCTTTGGCTCCGTTGCGAAAGCATCCACTTCCGGAGGGACCGGAGCGACCGGAGCGAGTGGCAACGTCTTCTCCAATACGAGTCCAACGTCCGCTTTTGGAACACCGAGCAACATCTTTGGTCAAACGAAATCTCTGGCGGACAACTTGAAAAGTACAACGGGAACGTTCTCGAGTACCTCGACGCCCGTGTTTGGATCGCCATCGATTACCGTGGCCACATTTAGTAGTCCCGCGTCTATTTCGAGCAACGCGACTCCGTCGATTTTCGGTTCCGTGATCGTTTCCAGGAGTGCAACGGAACCCTCGTTCGCCGCTACATACGCCGCATCCCCTGTCTTTGGATCTCAAAACAACGTCGCTTCTAAAGGGCAAAATACCGCATCTCATACCTTCGGCGGTGGAACCAGCATATTCGGCACAGAACCAACCACGACCGCATCCGCAATCACACCCGCTTCTGTATCCGCATCTTCGAATACGTCCGCAGCTCCCGTATTCGGATCAGCTATCACCTTGGCCACGCCCGCTCCCGCAGCAACATCCACTTCGGTTCCTTCTTCCATCGTTATTTCCAGCGTTATTTCCACCAGCGCATCCAATGCGTTCGCAGGACAAAATACAACATTCGGCGCATCCGCTAACGCTTCTGGGACGACTCTTGGTTCGAGCGTTGCTTTCAGCCAGAACAAGGCGCCGGCATTTGGTCAAGCCTCTTCTCCGTTTGCCACGCCGAACGTGTCCACGACCGTGTTTGGATCCGGAAATGCGAGCAACGCGAACAACAACGCCGCCAGTGTGTTCACTTTTGGGGCGAATTCGAACCAAAAATCGCCGCAGCAGCCAGTCGCCAGCTTCGCCTTTAATAGCAGCGGTAATAACTCGAACAACAACAACAACAACAATAACAACAACAACAACAACAACGCCGCTTCGTCCTCCTCACCGTTTCAGTTCAACGCGTCCACTCCGAAACAAGGTGATCATTTTCAATTCGATTTTCGCCCGACCATGTACTCGCGAATGTCTATTCTGTATACACGTATAACAACGATAACGTTACGTTTGGTGGTTCCAAGGGACCACAGGCTTCAACTTCTCTGCTCCATCGGCGACGCCAACCATCAACTTTGGAACAACGAGTACACCGACATTCAACGCGTTGATGCCTGGCATGTTCAGCATCGGAAGCGGCTCCACCGCCCCAAGATCCAGAAGCGTTCGGACCAGAAAGCCGAGATGATGAAGAATGTGAATCTGTTTGTCGAGGATTCGAGAAGCAACTCGACTCGGCTCCGTTCCGTTCTTTCTTGTTCGCTTCGCTCCATCTGTATTTCCAACGATACCAAGGATTTACCAGAGTCTACGCGTAGAGTGCCGCGTAGTTCCAAACGGAACCACTTGCTCGTTCAACGACTGGTTGTCGTTTCAAAATACATTTTTCGTTACCGTTCAAATCTATCCAGTTTACACGGACGTGCACGTCCAAACGATTCTTTTGATTCGCATTTTTGTTTTACATTCTGCTCCGCACAACCCGCGTGATCGAACAGTGAGCCACACGTACGGTATGACACACACTACGTACGTGGATTTATCTGGTATTTTAGATAATTTTTTCATTTAACGTTTATCGTTCGTCGATCGAAAGCAATGTTCATTTTTAACCTTTAATTGTTCACAAACGGACGAATCATGACAAATTTTCTGTTTGCGATTGTTAGCGCGATTTTTAACGTCTCATCGATCGATTCCGTACTTGTAGAATGTAATAAAATATCGCCAATGAAATCGGTGTAGTCAACGATGGACATCGGTCGAGCAACAAGCGTAATTTTAACGCCGACGAAATTCTTACATTTTATTACCCGGCGTCGCGGTCCCCTCGCGTTCGTATTCGGACTTACTCCGTCGAAATGTCCAGATATAACGACGTAACGACGTAACGACGTTCCCCAGACGATAGCAGCAAATAGAACAGCTGCTTCGTGTTTCTCAACAGCGAACGAACGAGATTTTCCGGTCGATCGAAGATTATTGTAAAAGATATGCACACACACACACACACACACACACACACAGTTATTTTCTTCTACGCTTCAACGAGGCAGATGTATTTTCGAGTTATTGTACAGTTTAAGAAACGTCGGAAATACGAACGTTGACGCTTTTCGAGTAAAGTTTCGTTTTACGTTTACATTATCTTTTCCCGTCCTCCCTTCCCGCCAACAGAATCGTACGAGCGCGGCTTTCATCGAACGTCGATAATCCTGAAATCCGATAGTCGAAGTTTGCGATCTAGTTCGAATTTACGGATGCGAAAATTGGTAAAATCGCACGAAAGATACCAACAGACTGTACCGGGAAGGGTTCAGCAGGGATCTTTCTCGGTGTAATAACTTGTAAAGAGTACGAGACAATTTTTGGGAATTTTGTCGAGAAGAAAGGCATCTTCGAACGGTACAATTCGAATCGTATTACGTTCACAGGCATTCGCGGAATATCAAATATTTTTAGACGATTTACGTAATTTTGTTCAAAGTTCGGCGGAAGTAGTACGAGCGTGTGAAAAATGGTTCACCGCAGGCGAACACGATTCCGACCGAGATTAAGTATCGCGTAAGAACTAGAACGAATTCGAATATTTGCAAATGATTCGATTCCAATTGATGCGATAACAGGGCACGCCGTTCGGTTATATCAAAGCCGTGAACGATAATATCTGGAGTAATCGAAATAACATAAAGGGGCACGAGATAGACCACGCGATGCGGTATTCGAATCGATCGATCGGCCTTTGCTACGAGCGCCAAGCTCGCCGATTCGTAGGTGCGCGCCACTGTACTTTCCGTACCATTCGGCGCTAGCAAACTTTCGAGTTTAGCCGTATGTATCGCTTTGGAAATACGCGTCAAGACGCTGAATCGTAAGAAAATAGTTTGTTCGATCCGTCGAATCAACGAGATTCCATAACTCGTAAAATTTTTAGTACGGACGAAGCTCGGTCGACGGTTCAGGGGACGTTGACGCGACGCGACGAGGAGAACGATGACGTTGCGACGGCGAGGGCGAGAGCGGGGGCGAGAGGACGAACACGAACGCGATCACGAGCGCGAGCGCGAGCGAGCGAGAAATCGAGGAAGTAGCGCGATACGACGTCACGCGCGTTCCGTGAAACTCTGCACGGGATTGGACGAGTAAAGAAACTGGCCGGCTCGACGACCTATCGGACCGTTCGTTAGACGGGAAGGATGTTTGCACGGTCGCCTGGAGGCGCAGCCATGTTGGGAACATCAGAAGGGAACCAACACCACGACCAGAAAGACGGGAACATCTAGGTTCGGCAGCGGCGTGTCTTAACACCTGAACACCACCACCATGGCTGACCCGGAAAAACAGCCCGAACAATCAAAGGCTGTCCAGCCGAAGCAGGTCATCGGTGAGTAAGCACTACGTTGATATCGCGACCGCGCATCTTTCCGGTGAAAAAATCGAGCCGAAAGGGAAAGCGGCTAACTCGTCGACCGCCGTGTCGTCAGCGTGCTGTAATGGCGTCCGCGAGCAGCAGACGTTCAACCATGTGGCATGTGACCGGCGTGTGCGACCAAAGAGCTTAATCGGTCTGGCTAATTTCGTTTCACGAAGTTTCGCTCGAGATCGCCGGTTTTTCATACTTTCTCGGAGTTTCTCTTGCTCCGATAATTTCAATTTTTCTCTTCTCCATACACTCTTGCGTCCTCCACGCATTCGGAGTCTTTCTCTCTCTCTCTCTCTCTCTCTCTCTCCCTTTCTCTCTCTTCCCCTTTCTACACCCCTATCCGAATCTATCCGTGTCCATCTAGCTACATTCGGCTCACGTCTACAGTAATCACCAGTTTTAATTCTATTTCTATCCCTATTACCATCTTGGTCTGCTATTCCTATCTATCTCTGTCTCTATCTATCTTTATCTCTATCTTTGCCTAGCTTCCCTGCCCCTCTCGTATCGCATTTTGTATCTCTCTCTCGCGCGCGCTCTCTCTCTCCATCCCTCTCTCTCTCTCTCTCTCTCTCTCTCTCTTACTCACTCACTTGCTCGCTCACCCAATCTTTCCCTTCGTCACCATAATGTTTCGTGATACGGAAATTCAACATAATCCGCGAGCTTGACGAAAACTCGTGAAAATCGGAGTTCGGCCGCTCTACGAACTAGGACGCATCGATTCTGTTTTCCGCGTAAATCGGAGCGTACCGAAAACGGAAAACAGGAAATATCGTGGTTGTATCGTACCCGGTCGAAAACATAGGTCGCGCATAGAGAAATCGCGAAAGCGATTCGTTGGAGAAACGTGTTAGAACCACGAATTCTTTAGCTCGTACGCGTGAATGGAGCTCGATATCGATATCGATAACGGTTGGCGCGATCGGCACGATCGTTCGAAAGCATCGTCGCGAACGACCTTTTCCGAAACGTGAATCGTAAAACTCGGAATTCGAGAATATCGCTCTTGTCCCCTGTCGATTTACCTGTTCACGATGTAAACACGTACCACTCGGAACGTACGGTTTCGATCGCGGACTCGTAAATGCAAGCACTCCCTGCGAACGTCGACACATGTCGAAGAAAAAACAATCGATTCGAGAGTAAACAGATATTGCTTATCCCTTTGGCATGGTTTTCCATTCGATTTTGATCGTTCAAAGTCTGTTCGGGTAATATGGCCGAGCAGCGGTTGCGCGCGTTACGCGGATATTCGAATCTTTCGTAAGTTCGATTCGACTCGATCTGAAAATTCTTTTTCGCGGATCGCGGAAACGCGAACGACAGGGTGTGTAGCTTTGGAAGAAGGAGAGGGGGGCAATTAGGGACGCGTTCTCGAAAGAAGGCTTAGTCGCGATGACCGGGCAGTAGCGCGGTGTCCCGTTACACGGCAAACACCTAATTAGAGCGTTTCGTTTTTGTTGGGTTTCAGCTACCAAAGTGACCGGGACTGTGAAATGGTTCAACGTGAAGAGTGGATACGGATTCATCAACAGGTTAGTAACCAGCATCTCTGGTGTGCCGGTATCGTATCCGATATTTCGATGGATCGAGATTTTTCGATGTTCGCGCTCTCGCCGATTTTCCGCTGCTGCGATCCGTTTTGGCCGGCCGTGTTCCGTCCACGCTACGCGAGCAACAACTACCGACGAGGAATTCCACCGGTTCTTCGTACCTTGATTCTCGAACCTCTCTGCTATTTCTAGACGGTTCTAGATCTAAGCTAAAGTTTGGCTGTCCGCCAAACCTTCGTTTCACGGCTCGGCAGTCCGTTCGGTCTCGCGAAGATCGTTGAATTTTGTCCGAGAGTTCATCGGCGAAGGAACACGGTTGCATACACCGTGTGATCGGCGAATAAATTAAAAAAGGCGAGACAATTTTTGATCGCGTCGTATCTTTGTACTATCCGTGTTCTCGAAAGGAGAGAACGTCTCCCTCGAGACGGAGAACACTGCGGAAAATCAGCGAGGCGAAGCGAACCATGAAGCAACGTGTAGAGCCGTTCGAGATTAGAAGTACGCGCGGCGCGAACGATTCGCGTTCGGTTATCGTCGCGGAGCCTATATTTTAGTTAAACGCCGCCACTTTTTCGCACCGTCGATCGCGCATCGTTCGCGACTCGAACGGCTAGTTTTGACGAGTGGCAAAGCAAATGATCGTGTCCGGTCACCCATTGGAACGTGTCGAGACCCTGTTCGAACGATCCATGTTCCGAGACGCACAGAATATCTTTACGTTCGTTGCGTTGGAGAAACGCGCTTAAACGCGCTTAAATGCGCTCAAATGCGAGATGGCGTGGCGGACCGGCCGGCCGGCCGGCCGGTAGCGGTGCGTTGCCGGTTGCAGGATCTTTAGGCGCGAGGGGAGAACATACCTAGCGGAGCCCCTCTAATCCTGTTTCTCTGTTGTCTCAGGAACGACACCAAGGAGGACGTGTTCGTTCATCAAGTGAGTTGATTTTATTTTGAAAATATTGCGGTTCTCGATCCCCCTCCGACACCGTCGATATTTAACCGATCGGTGTTTTTGCAGTCGGCGATCGTGAAGAACAATCCAAGGAAGATTGTCCGTAGCGTCGGTGACGGAGAAGTGGTCGAGTTCGACGTGGTGATCGGCGAGAAGGGTCACGAAGCGGCCAACGTAACCGGTCCTTGCGGGGAAGCGGTCAAGGGTTCGCCTTACGCTGCCGACAAGCGACGCGGATTCCGCGGAGTTCACTGGTACATCAGTCAGAAACGTGGCAACACTCGAACTCAGCGCAGACCGCGCGAGGGTCAGGAGGGCTACGAAGCCGGTTGGTAGATAATTCGCGAGAATCTTCTCTCGGACGATCACGGATTCGAACGACGTCAACCTTTTCCAGGCGAAGGCAAATCCGCGGACGAAGCTAACGTCGGCGAAGGTGGTGGACAACAGCGGCGTTACAGGGTCCGAAGGCCGTACGACGGTTACTATCGCGGGCCGAGACGATCCGGACCATCGGCGCAACAGCACACCGACAATTCCGGCGAACCCGAAGAACAGGAGGGCGAGGGAACAGGTGGCGAAGGTGTGCCCCGCGGCGGCGGTGCTCGCGGCCGCGGCGGAGCTTCCCGCCGCTACTATCGCCGCAATTTCCGCGGAGGTAGAGGTGGCGGTCCACCGCGTCGACCTCGCAGCCAGGATGGTCAAACAAAAGTCTGTATAGTTCTCTCTGTTATCTACCTCTTTGTCTCTCTCTCTTTCTCTCTTTTTGCCTTTCTCTTTCTCTCCTTCTGTTTCTGTCTTCCACCTATTCTTTCTCTTTCTCCCGTTTTCGCCGGTTCCACCAATTCCACTCCGACGGTTCGGTGTCCCTTCGCCGCTCTGTTTTCACTCTCGGTCTTGTCGGTTCTATCGCACGGTTTCTGCTTTTTCTCTTCCCGTTGTCACACTCTCTCTCTCTCCCCCCCCTGCCACCTCTCCATTTTTCCACCACGATACCATCATCTTCCCACCTTGATACGTATCGACTCAGGTATCCGACAACGACGAAGAAGGCGGTGGCTCGGCACCGGTCGACGGTCTGCAGAGACCGCTTCGATCGCGGTACAAGCGAAGAGTTGTCAGGCAACCGCGGCCAACCAGCAGCCAGCAAGCGATCGACAGAGTTTGCCAACGACGCTCCACCGTCGACAAACCCAATCCTGTCGCAACTCCTGTATTTCCACGTCCCGACGCCCGTCACCCGTTCGTCCAGGTAGAGCAGCCAGCGCGGCGGCGATCTTGTTTTTCCTCCGAGTCCGTTCCAGCGACGAAACCGCGTCGTTCGAATCGCGTCGCGATCGTCGCCGAGCTCTCGACGTCCCTGTCTCTCTCTCTCTCTCTCGAACCCTGGCTTTTTTTCGAACACGAAACACTTCCGATAAACAGCTGTTCGTTCGTTGACCGATCGACCGCGATCCGCCGACGAACGTGCTCGTCGTAAATTGGCGTACCGCTTGGCACACACTATTGCACGTCTCTTTTTGTGCTCTTTTCAGTCGGAGCAGAAGTCGGATGCACCTATAGATAAGGATGCACCTGCCGCTGCCCCTGCTCCACAGGTAATGTGGCTTTATTTTTCTTTCTTCTCCCAATTCCTCCATCGATCGCCACCTCGTACCCACGTTCTTTGCTCGTTCCACGATCGCTCCCTCCGTTTCACGGCATGCTCTTCGTTTACTTTTTCACTCTTCCATTTTCCACTTTTCGATCGATTCACCGACTTTCTCCGTAACTCGTTTCCATCGTCTCGCCGCTACTCGGTTCGATCGAACTCGCGCGATTACACGCTTCGTAGCGAGCGTAGTCGCTCGCCTAGATCGCAGCGGTACGGTACCGTTTTGCCTGCGACCCACGTTTCGTCGACCGATCGTCTCTGATCGAATCGTTGCCATTTGCAGGAAAGTCAGCCGGTTCAGAACACCACTACCGAAAGCACCGCTTAATCAACAGCAATGGTACCACCACGACATAACCACTCCTTTTAACAAGTAACACCAACACCCGTTATACACCGAAGCAGCAGCAGCAGAAACAACAGCAGCAACAACAACAACAACAACGTAACAAAAGAATCGAACAAAAAAAAATCTAAAAAAAGAAAGAAGGAAAGCAAAGAAACTAACGAATCAACGGTACACCGCGCTCTCCTCGGAAGAACGTCGCGTTCTCGATCGTTTCCTCGATCGCAGGGTCTCTCTAGGATCGCTGCGATATCTCCGGGAGAACTACGTTGTATTTTCGTAGAAAGTTTCGGCAATTGTTATCGCGGAGAAAGGAGGGAAAGAATAGAAAGAAGAGAGGGTGACCGACAGCGACCGTCCGCGAAGCCGGCAAACGAGTCGACGACGATGCGGCATGTATTCCGCGCGTTCGACCATGCTACCGACGAATGGTTCGCGGGGATGCAGGCGCGCGACGCTCGTGTCTCGCTCGCGACGAAGAAAAGAAGCGGAGGAAGCGCCGGATGCACCGACGGTCGACGAACGACGGACAATGGACGACTGACGGAACGACGGACGAAAATCGCGACTGCGACCAATTCGGTGTACACGATAGAGGGCAATCTTGATCGGAGGAAAGAACGAAATCGCGGAAAAAGGGAAGATGCACGGTGATATAGGGCATAAGGACGCGACATCAACTCGTATGGACGAAATTGCTATTTTTGTTCTTGTTTTTGCGTATTCATTGTTTCATATGTTTTGATTTTTCTTCGACGAAACGCATTCGATCGTTCTACATAGACGTCTTTGAGTTTAGTACGATATATACGTGAGGTTCTCTTGTTGCGTACATCCGTATACGTATCCGTTATCGTGGCGAACGCGCGTTATTCGCGCGCAAACGCGGAACAACCGAAAACCGTGGGTGGTTCCGTCGTTTGAAATTCTCTGAAAATTTTGCCGTTCCTTCGAACGCGCGTTAAACGTTGCGACTACGTTTTGTTTCGTCTCGTTTCGTTTCGTTTCGTTTCGTTTCGTTTCGCTGCGTTACGTTACGTTTCGACGAACGGAAGTCCGACGCGCGTCGTTTTCATCTTCCTCGATTCTCGATCCTCGCTCGTTCCACTGATCCGATCGCGACGATGCGAAAGCAAACGAGACAGCGTTCCGTTCGATCGATCCGGCGACAATCGTTCGGTAGATCGATCGGGACGGTCAACTCGGCCGGTGTGCCCCTGGCGGGCCCCAGGTGCGATCTGTCCATGGTTTTCGGATCGACGCCATTCTACGATTGCGCGATTATTCCAAGACTCGCGCGCGTCGATTGCGTACGATATTAAGAAATCGCAGTTATTCTGCTACGACTCGATTGACGACGCAAATCCCTGACTTGTCAATGGAGTGAGAGAGTAAAAGGAATACAGAAACAAAAAGAGAAACAAGAATGAGTGAGAGGAACAGAGAGTTTGTGTGCGTCAATGTATGTGTGCGTCTGTATGCGTGCGTGTGTGCGTGTGACAGGATAGGAGAGAGAGAGAGAGAGAGAGAGAGAGAGAGAGAAAGAGAGCGAGAGAGAGAGAGAAAGAAATTTATATGTTTTTGCATGAAAACAAAACTACTTTTTTAAATTTTAGTTTGTAGTCATATCGTCGGAAAATAAAGTATACAATTTTCTTCAACAACGTTTCGAAACTGTCATGCTGTTCGTTATTGTTAGTTACTTTGTGTACTTTGTGTTTTGTTCCACGATCGTTGTCGTCGTCGTCGTCGCTCATTGTATCCCGATCGTTGTCCCGAAGACGTCGACGTCCGACGCGCGACGGATCGCCGAAAACTATATACCGTTCTCTTATTCTATTCGCGTCCCCGGGACAGATTTCTCCGATAGCAAGTTGCGAAACCGAAAAAAAAGACTACAACGGTTCAAGGAGGAAACAGAGAATCGGACGCGAGCACGCGAGGAGAGTGTGTGCGCGCGAATGCGGTGCGGAGTGGGAGAAAACTAGGCACGATCGCGTTTCTTTGCGACCGGATCGGTCGTTCGAGTAATAGAGAGGATAACAATTATAGAGGTCGAGATAAAAAAAAGTTTGGTAAAAAAAACGGTTACTTACACTTGTATACATTGAACGTTTCTGTTGTCGCGATCGCGCTGCCACTCCCACGAAGTACAAAGTAGATGGAAAGCGACGTCGGGATGCGCTCGCCGTCTGGATCAGGCGACGAGGGAAAGAATGGAAGAGAGCCAAGAAAGAAAGTAACGCTTAGGACGCAAACATTGTAATTGAATGCGAAAAAAGAACAATGCATGTGTTGAAAGTGAATATCGAAGTAAAAAAGAAAACCAAAAAAATGTGAAATAACAAGGAAAGAAATTGTGCGCACGATCGAGAAGAAGAATCGAGCGAACCGAGGTACGCCCGAGGAATACATGTAACACGTGGTATTCGAGGCGCTCGCGATCCGCTCGTCCGGTTCGATCGCAACGTTTCGGTTCTCGTCGATCGTCGTCCGTTTTTCGGTCGTTGCTCGTTGCGCGTTGCGCCCGTGGTCGCAGCGCGAGCGCGGGAACCGATCGAGATCGGGTTCCCGAGATTAGGGAAGCGAGGGCACTCGCTGCGTCGCGCCGGCAGTCAATTAATTCAAAATTATGTGTTCGCGATAACGTAATTGGATCGAAATCGGATCCGCGGCCCGTTGCGAATCGAATCGAACCGAGCCGAGCCGAACCGGATCGGATCGGATCGGAGAACGAGCGCGCGACCGTATCCTCGAAACGATCGAGGAAGCGCGCTCGTCTCTTCGAAGGAGAGATGGCTTGGCGGCCGCATATCGGACGCGTACGCGCCGTTCGTCAAGTAGCCCTCACACCCCTATTCTCACCTACTCTTCTCTCTCCCGTTATATTCCATCGTTCCATCGCCCTTCTCCCCTCTCCCCTCTCCCCTCTTCCCTCTTCCCTGTTCCCTCTTCCTTCTTCCTTCCGCCACAGTCCCGTCGCTTCCACCTTTCTCCGAGACATAACCCGGTCCTTTCAATCCAGTGAATTTTGTACCAAAACGCGAAACTTCGAAAAGCTAATTTCATATATGGAATTTAATTTTTTCACGAAACATGTGCATTATAAAAAATAAATGCCAAAAAAATCGCAAAATCGAAGAACCGAAGGTCGTTTGTGATTCAGTTTCCTCGAACCGTCGTTTTCTCTCGTTCTCCGGATCCGGCCGTCGTCCGGAACCTGGCAAGAAACCGTTCACGTTTCTACGCGTGCCGGATCGAAGCGTGCGACATGCACGCGCTCGCCGCGATTTCCGCCAAATGCGTGTCCCTGTGCGGCGGCACCGCTATTCGGTGAAACTTTCTCGCTGCCCCGAGGAACGCTTCCAACGCCTCGTCGGATCGTTCCCGGTCCATCGCCGCGAATCCTTGCTCGTACCGACGCTCGCATTCGCGCAGAGCAGCGAGCGGTCCCCGCAAGTCGATCGTCCGACGACAAGCCGAGCACTCGATCGGGTCGCCCGTCTCCCCGGCTCGTCGGGGCTGCCGATGTAGCTTCTCGCATCCTTCCGTGGGGCATCTGCGACACGCAACGCTCGCGAGCATCGAACCGATTCAATCGAAGCGAAACCCGACCCTAGATCGTTCTTCGCTGGAACAACCGGTGAACCGGTTCGCGCGGCGCGACTTCGGCCGACTTTTAAAAAGCGATCGATAACCCCTCGCGAGCCGCGGTTATCGCGTTTCGCGTTCCGCGATTGTTCGCATTCGGGCGGAAGCGCTTTGCTCCGAAAGCGTCCGGCAGGCAGGCAGGCAGGCCTCCCGGCCGACGCGCGACACCGGATCGCAGCTGTTTCGACGGATCTAGGATCGAGGGTCTAGCCTCTGGGTCGCGTAGACGCTGGGTCGTAGGTCCCGGGTCCCCTAGCTCCTACGTGCGTTGGCTCACCTCAGCCGCGCGTGCTCGTTGGTCAAGCCTTCGAAGCGGGGCCAGTTTTCGCGGCAAGCCGTGCACTCGCACTCGAACCAATATCTGCCGGCCAAGGTTCTCCGGCGTTCCTCCAGGCTCCTTTTGGTGAAGATCGGCCCGTAATTCTCGGCGACCGTGTCCCCGACTCGCAGGCTGCGCGTCGCTCGAATCACGATGCTTCGGCCGACGAAGTATCTGCGCAAAAGACATATGTATCGCGTTCGTTCGTCTCGAAACAGTCCGGGGCAACGCACCTCGTCACCGCGGGATAACAGTCGTGATTGAATCGGGCCACGGTCGGGTAGATCGCCACCCCGATGTAAACGGGTTTGCTGCCGCGAAATCGATGTTCCTTGCCCGGTCGAGTTTCGAAGACCTCGTGAGCGTTGAACTGCAACAACTGAAGATGTTTCAGCAGCAGAGCAGCCACCGCGATCTCCGATTCAGTCGGCACCGTCGGCACCGTCGGCACCGTCGGCACCGTTGGCACCTTCGATCGACTCGAGTCTTCGAAGAAGCCGACCGTTTGCAAACATTTCAAGAGGAACGCTGCCATCAGCGATCTCTCGAAAAAGTCTCTGGCCGTTCTCCGGTCCTCGTGCATGACCAGCTCGTAAGCTCGAAGCTCGGTTTCCTCGTACGGTTTTTCCTTTTGGTATTTCGAGTCGCGCAATATCTTTCTTCTGATTCGCCGTTTCGCGGACTTGCCGAGCTTCGTTCGCGTTGCCGTTGCCGTTGTCGTTCCCGCAGCTTCTTCGAGACCGCCGTCCTTCAATTTCGGCATTGGATCCTCGGAGTTTCGAGCGCGCAGCGCGCGACAAATGCGCGCGCACTCGGTCGGGCCCGACTGGGCGACCATTCGCAGAGCGAGCATGCTCAGAGCGCTCATTCCCGAGCCTGACCTCGCAAAAAGATGCGCAACGAGTAACGAGGAGAAAGACCGGATCGGGACGAGAAGGTTCTCGGTAGTACGCTCGGTGTTCGTTACCTATGAGCAGCGCCAGAATCCGGCACTCGTACTTGTGATAGCTCGCCGTTGCCTCGTCTCGGCAGGTTCTGCCGCAAAAGGCGACGCTGCTGCAATCCGGACATCCCACGGGGCCCCTCAATCTGGAAGAACCGAGCGAGACGAATGTAGAGAGGCGGGGCCGGAGAGACGATGCACGACGCTCACCCGGCGAAACAGTGGTGGCAGCGGGTCCCGAAAAATTCCGGCAGCAGGCAAGCCGCGAGGGGCGGCTCGACCACCAGGGTGTCCCCGGGACCGATTTCCCCGGTCGCGATCGCCTGTTTGCCCGCGGTCGCCGTCTCTCGCACGTCCAGCAGAGCCGAGGCAGTAGGCATCTCGGGGTGCGGGCCACCGCTCAGCTTTTGAGATTTCGACGACATCCGCTCCTCCTCCTTCTCCGAAGGGATATAACGCTTCTCGCAGTCCGCCCTCTTCCTCGCGAGTTCCACCCTGAAAAAAGCGTCTCTTTTAATTCTTCGAGAAACGAAAACACCGCGATATTCCGAAACTGGAAACGATCGGCTCACCGGAAACGCTCCGGAAGCTCGACCTCCTTCTTCTTCTTCTTCTTCTCCTCCTCCTCCTCCACCTCGATCAGGGCAAAGTCCTCCAGGGCGAGCGCGTGCTCGTTCAACGCGACGAACGCTTCCGCCCTGCCGAGCAACGCGAGCGGCAGCGACAATCCATCGTCCACCGCTTCGCATTTCCCTGAAATCAGCGAATCGACTTGACGCGACGTCTATTTCGCAAACGCTGAAACGGGGGTCAGCGGGGCAACGCGACAACGGAGATACGCCTGGAAGATTCGAGACCTGTGGGTGGTGCGCGCAGAACGGCCTGGCTGAAAAGTAAAACGGCTTTCTCTCGTTCTCCTTTGGCCGCGGCTTCCAGAGCTTCGAGCCTCCTCGCTCTGGACGCTTCCGCGTCCTTCGCTCTGTAGAGCATCGTGGTTCTGTCGAGCGTCTCCGTCACCGCCTCCTTGATCTTCTCGTCCGCGAAGAGGGCTCGCACTCGAGCCTCGTCGTCCCGAATCCGGCCGAACACCTTCGAGATCCAGGTCTCGCCGGCGATACCGGAAACGTGCTCGCTGAAGTCTCGGAAGAATCCCGTCTTCCCCGATCGCACCGTTTCCAACGAGCACAAATTCCTGTAAAACTGTTCGGTGCCCTCCATGTCGAGGTCGCGGCGTCCCGATGCTAGCCGTACGCGGTGGCTGCGACCACCGTTGTTCTCGAATACCTCGCGCACCGTCGATGTCTCGAAGTCGCGTAGGGGAAACGACGATCGACGTCGCACCGATCCGCGGATCCGACTACGGGACCCGAGACGGCACGCGGCCGTTCGCGATCGTTCGAATAAATTTAGACGAAGCCCGCGCGGCTGGACGGCGCTATTTTCGGCGACGCATTTTCACGCGGCTGCACCTCCGCGAGCGCGCGCTCCGAGCTCGGAGCTCGAAGCTCGATCCGCGCCGGCGCGACGATTCCCTTCGGCATCGGAGGCAGAGACGGAATCGCGTCCGCTCGTGTCGCCTCGTCGCGAGAGAAAGCCCGCTCGCCGCGTAATTAACGCGCAATCTTCGGGGAAAAATGACGAAAGCCGACCGAGGCGGAAAGCCTCTGGTGGGGAGCGGGCGGACCGACGCGACGGCGACCAGGAGTCTCGCGATCGGCGTTTACATGGAAGAGGACGCGCGGCTGAGCACGTGTGTGGTTTCGCGGTGCCGCGATGCGGCGATCGCGGTCGCGGTCGCGGTCGCGGTCGCGGTCGCCCGGATCCGGATAATGCGATGCGCGATCGGAGACGCGGCGTGACGCGGTGAGACGAGCCGAGGAGAAGCGAGCGCGAACGAACAGAAGCGAACGGAAGCGAGAGAACGGTAGTAGTAGCGTGGAGAGACGCGGCGGTAAGAGGCGTTGCGGTGAAGCGATAGTTTGTTCCGTCTCGCGTACAGTGTCCCGTGTCCCGAGTCCCATGTGTTTCGACCACGCCGCCTTCGGTCTCCAGTTCCAGTCTCGCGACGGAGATCGCGGCTGTCGCGCTCGTGGTTCGAACGGCGGATCGACGGCTCGCGTTCACGGATCGGCGATCGCGCGGTCTCGGTGACCCCGACGACACCGACGCGACCGTGCATCGGAACCGATCGATGGAGAACCGGACGAGGACACCGACTCGAGAGAAAAACGCGAGAGGCACCGCTCCGCCGCTGTTGGATTCGGTAGAGACGGACGATCGTTCGCGGCTGTCGGCGCTGCGAGCACGATAAATTCGTAGGAACGACGATAACGGGAAAGAAAAAAGGCGAGCTCGTCGAAGCGCGGCTGGATTCGAGTAACTTCGAGTGACGTAAGTCGAGCCCGAGTTGCGGACGCGTCGGTTTTCCATCGTCCAATGGTTGTCTCGGTTCGCGTCGCGCGCGGGAGTTCGAGCGAATCGAGCAACGCGTTGCTGCCGTTTGCTGCAGTCGCTGCACCCGAGCCGCGATCGCGATCGCGATCGCGTTCGATCGCCGAGATCGAGACGAGATCGAAACCGAGTCCGCGTCTCTCTCTCCCTCTCTCTCTCTCTCTCTCTCTCGCTCGTTCTTTCTCCTTTTCTCGCGCGAGCCAGCTTCTCGCGTCGGACGCGAAACATGGATACGAGATCGCGCACAGTTTTGCCCGAGCCTGCAATTACGCGAGTTTATCGCGCAGCCTCGACACGAACAACGGCAGCAGGGTGTTGTCGTCGATAGCAGCTGTACGCGCGTGAAACGTTCGGGCTTTCGGACCGCTGCGTCGAATCGCCTCCCGACCTCGGCGACACTCGTATTTGATCCGAAACAATTGACTTTCGCCGCCTACGTTGACCGGTTCGTGCCTCGGCCGATAGAACGACGCGGCGAGTCCGTCTCGCTCGCGCCTCGCTCCTCGCGGCGGTGCTCTCCGCGGACCGCGCGTCGCGTCGCGTCGCATCGTCGGATAGCCGAACGCGGCACCGGTGCGGAAGAGAAAAGTGCGAACGAGTGCGGAGACGCGAGACGCCTTGGCTGGAACCGGAGGGCGATCGCGAGCTTTCCTTCGACGATCGTCGCATCGGTTTCATCGGCGAACGTCCGACGCGGTAAGGTGACAGGAGAGAGTCCACGTTCCTCGGACGTGGTTTCGCCGCGTATCGAAAGTATCGGGAAACCGTATCGTGCTCGTCGCTTTTCCGGGCCGATTCGAAGGGTAGCGGACGATCCGCGTTCGCGCGCGTTCGAGCGCGCACGTAACGCGCTACGTGCTACGTGCTACGTGCTACGTACCTTTGCGTGACCAATTTAGACCGCGCCGTCAATTTAGAGGCGAGTTAACCTTCGTTAGCCTCGCCGCGGCTCGACAACTATGTGAAAAAAAGTCTAGTTTTCTTTCGATACTCGGTGCACTCGAACGATGCGCCGCGAAGAAGTCGTACGCGTGACCAGCGTGTTCCAGCGATCGTTGCGTAACGATCGTGCAACGACCTTGCGACGAGATCGAATCGTTCTCTCCTGCGTATCTTCTCGCCGAAGAGATACGGAAACGGAAAGCGTCGTCGCGCGTCGTCGCTCGGACAGACCCGAGAAGCCGGAACTATACGGTTCACTCGTGCCGTCGGTCGTCGGTCGTCGGTCGTCGGTCGTCGGTTGCCAGCCGTCGCGTCGCGTCCCGTCGCCTCTCGTCTCGTCGCGGCGTTCTCGAAACTAACGAGAGCGATCCGTTTCTTTCAGAACCGTCGACATGGTGGGGAGCTTGACGTTCGTCGCCGCGACCAGATTCGAGGATGATTCTCGAGATTGCGCGAAGAACATTTCGGATCGCCTGTCGCCCGGATGTCGCGATCCTCGGGTGCAAAAGCTACCGTGGGAACGAACGGTGATCGACGACGTGTCGACGAATTTAACGATGCCGGCGACCGCCGCAGCGTCCGCAACGGCAACGGCAACGATAGCAGAAACAGCACCAGCTACCGCGACCGCGACCGCTACCGCGACCGCGACCGCTACCGCGATCGCAACCTCGGGCTCGAACACGAACACGACGACGATCGCACCATCGCTGACGACGACATCGATGACATCGATGACGCGCGATCGCGAACCCGATGCAGCGACCGACGAGCGAAGAATCTACAGCGATTGGTTCCTCGCGAGCTGCGCGGAACTCGCGAGTTGCAACGATTTGACGCGGGACAGAGGAATCGGCACAGCGACAACCTGGTTCTTTCAGGTTCGTCGGCGTTGTTCAAACATTTGCAGTAAGTTCGAAAATTGGACCTTGGGACGACCTTCGCGTCTCTCTCTCTCGAAATCCTTAGCGCGGGCAGAAAGAGAAACGAGAACGAACATGAAAATTCGGATAGAAACGAAAAATTCGGATAAAAGAAAAACGTAGGAAATTGTATCGGCCGAATTCGAGCAAAAGAAGGCGCGTCGCGTCGCGCTGGTTCGCTGTCGTTCGATCGTTGGGGGTGCGGCGCGCTCTACTCGGAACAGGACTCGGGATCCGCTGCGTTACTGCGCGTTCTTTTCCTGTTGCAGATTGGTTGCCGAAGGTGTGCTCGTGCACGGAGAACGGCGTAGCGATTCCTTGGTTGTCCGGTCGGCCGATGAGACGAGTCGGAAGTTACGAGCGGTTCGGATCCAGAGGCAGCGACGTCTTCGAATTTGGTCGGACCGCGTCGGCGGCGACGGTGGCCAGAGTCGAGGAACGCGCCAACGGCGAGCACGGTGGACGTTCCCGCGACGATCATTTCGGCAACGATCAAGTGAGCTTTCGTCCGGTTCGCGTTGGCCCGAGACGAGGCGCTGAAACCACAAACGATTAACGTTATTTTCGATCGTTCGGATCGGTTTTCTCGATCAGGTGTTGGAGTTGCGTTTTCACAACGACGACGACGACGACGACGGCGACGACGACACATGGAACAGCTTGCTCGTCGAAGAGAATCTTCGAGCGGACGACGCGTGTCGGCTGCTGAAAGTGAAGCGGAACGTTTCCGGTAACGCTTGGTCGATCGTCGAAGAGTGGCCGGAATTGGGAATTGGTGAGAATCGTCGTCCGTTATTCGGTTCGCAATCGTCCGATCCGATGGCTCGCGCGACACGCGAGCTCGACCTCGTCCCGTCGCGAAACGTTTTTCGATCGTCCAGTCTACTCGCGCCTTCTCCCGGTTCCCCCAATTTCTCGAGTCTTGTCCGCTCTTCCCACCGTACGACCGTCGCCGACGCGAAACGTTCTCGAGACGTTGAATTCCTTTGAATTTTCACCGCGAAGGGAGTAGAGCGAGGAAGACGCGATTCGCGACGCGACGGAGCTCGAGCTCGGGTGTTCGCGTCCTCGAGAGA
Organism: Megalopta genalis; assembly: GCF_051020955.1. Classification (NCBI taxonomy): domain Eukaryota; kingdom Metazoa; phylum Arthropoda; class Insecta; order Hymenoptera; family Halictidae; genus Megalopta; species Megalopta genalis. Next base: position 16,529,438 of record NC_135017.1, read on the forward strand.
TCGATCGTGTGTTGCTGGAATCGACGTTATCTGGAATTCTCTCTCTCTCTCTCTCTCTCTCTCTCTCTCTCTCTCTCTCTCCCTCTTCTCTTCTCTCTGTGTGCGCGTGTGTCGGATCGGTTTCGCAGAGCGTACTCTGGAAGATCACGAAGACATCGTGGCCGTGCACAGAGACGCGAGAACGTTCGCGTCTCGGTTCCGCAGCAAATTTCTCTTTCGAACGGATTATCTCAAGTACGAATTCTTCGTGGATCCCAAGGTGAGTAGAGACGAATACGCGGAAACGTTGCGTATTCTCCCCTCCTCTTTGTCGTTTTAGTTCCGATCGATTCGGAAATCGGGATCGCACGTTCGCTTTCGACGCGCAACATCTACGCGGGTGTAAACCGATTATCGGGCATGTTTGGAATCGATCTTACCTCGGTTTCCTCCTTCGTTGTCGCTTCCACTAAAATACGATAATCGGGGCATCGTCGCGGTCTTTACGAACGACGCAGGATCGTTCGACGACATCGATTACGGCGATATTACGATCGCGTTGTCGTACGGTTTTCTCGCGCGAAATCGATCGAAGAGAGAAGATTCTCGTAGCGAACGAATCCGTGTCCTCGGTTTATCGTTTCGTGCTCTAATTTGGCCGTGATTAATGTTTTTCGGCGACCCTGCATTCCGCGTACGCGGGCGACAATCGACGAACGTGGCGCCTCTCGCGGAGAAAGATCAAAGCTCGATTCTGCGTTCGTACAGCGCCGATTAGTCCGGTGGCAAAACGTTCAAACTACTAGCCAAAATGACCGACGGTCGATTTTGGCTAACAGTTTGAGCGTTTTGCCACCGGACTAATCGGCGCTGTACGGACCCCGAATGAAGCTTCCAACTTCCGCCGCGAGAGGCGCCACCGATTGGCTAGCAGTTTGGGCGTTTTGCCACCGGACTAATTGGCGCTGTACGAACGCCGAAAGGAGCTTCGTGATTTCGCCGCGAGAGGCGCCGCCGTTGATTCGAAATAGCTCGGAGGTTAGAGATCCATCGACGAGAGTCGCGCAACACGTAGCATCCGCGATTTCGATTGGTGTTTCCACGTTGAAGCAAGAGCGATACGCGTACGTTTCGTTTCGTTTCGATCGCGTTTACTACGCTCGCGCGCGAACCAACCAACGACCCGACTTTATCCTTATCGCGCGACTCTTATCAGGTGGTCTCCGAGAACAGCGGTATTTTGAAACGTTCGGGAGCCGGTCGGAAAGTCTGCGCGCGTACGCGTGTACGCGTATATTCGCGGTAACGAATAAATCCGCTTGGCACGAAATGGATGCTGAAAATTTTCCGGAACGCCTTTGCGCACCTTCGTACGTTCTTCCAGCCCTAAATTATCATATTTTAGCGACGATAGCCGAGCGACGACGACCGAGCGAGACTCCACTCGAATTCGCAACTTGGACGACTCGTTTCCGTTTTGGGAACGGTGCAAGTCTAAACGGAACGTTTTCTTCGTTTATTCCAGCAATTCTTTCCCTCCGATATGATCGCGTTTCCTCCAGCCGACAATTCCAACGACAACGAGAACGGCGACAGCGCGAACAGCGGGGCAACGTTGATCGACGAGGAGAGCGCCTTGAGAGTCGGTATAAGCGCGGTCGAACGCGCGATTATTTCTGTTAACGAATCGTTGTCGAATTTCAGAACTATCTGCTGCAAGAGAACGCGCCGTGCCCGCAGGTGTTGAGCCCGGCGTGGGTGCGGAACGGATATTTCGACGCGTGGAGGAAAATGTACTTGTTGCTGCGAAACGAAAAGCTCTACGTGCTCAAGAAGGTGAGCAGCGTGCCGTGGTCGCGATTCGTCGGCCCGGAAGGACATTCGCAACTTGGAGCGATAAGAAAACGGATCGGGGTACGCGCGCGCGCGCGCGCGCGCGGAGAAAACGCGTGGACGTTGCGTGGGTCACTCTAGCGAACTTTGCTCGAGCCGAACGCGCGCGGGCCGTTCTCCTACCGTAATCGTAAGATATTTTTCCTAGCCGCTTTCACCGAGCACGATGCGTTTTTGCGACTATCCCGGTCCCGAGTCGAGTCGAGTCGAGTCGAGTCGAGTCGAGTCCCGAGTCCGCTCGCCCCAACGTTCTTCTCGGCTCTCCTTTCCCCTCGTTTCGTTTCGTTCGCTTTCCTTCGTCGGTTTCGCGGATCTCGGCGCGTCGCTTTCCATTCCCTTTTATCTCGAAGTCCGCGGAGAAACCGAGACGACGTTCACACCGTCGGCGACATCGTTCGTTTCGACCACGCGCGTAATCCCGACGTCCCGCGGCGAGCGTATCGAGAGGCGTCTCTCAGCCTCGATGGATTCTCGCGTAGGCGGTGTTCGCGAGGCGAGATCGGCCGTGTTTGGATGTTCGAGCGAGCGATCCGTCGCGCCGCGTCGTTTCCATGCCCGATTCTCCACGATGCCACACGGTCGAAACGTCGAAACGTCGAAAGCGGTCGAAGGAAGCGGTTCGTTCCGAAACGAGGCGTCCGCACGGGCGGACGACCGAGAGACTTTGGATCGGAGCAGCCCCGGCTTTCGTCTCGAGGCTTCGGCGAACCGGCTCTCGGGTAAGACGAAGGTGCGAAACGAGCCGCGCGTGACACACATTCGTACCGACGATAGAGTTATTCTACTAGGAACACTGCTCTCTGGGTCGTCGACCCAGCAACTCCCACCATTTTCCCCTCTCGCTTTCCCCCACTTTTCATCCGCTCGTCTCTCTCTCTCTTTTTCGCTCCCTTTCCGCCGTTCGCTCGCTCGCTCGCTCCACCGCTCCCCCTTCCGCCTCTTTAACCCCTTCTCGGCTTTCTCACCGTTTTCCTTCTCGCCGACTCCGTTCGCGCTCGGGTTCGTTTCTCTTTTCCTCCTTTCCACCTTTCCAGCTTTCCTCTTTTCCACTTTTCCTCTCTTCGTCTCTCGATCTCCGGTTGCTCCGACCCTGCCGTATCGTCCTTCGATCCGTCGATCACTCGATCGAGTCCATGTCTCGGTGGACGCGCGCGGCCCCCTCGAAAACGGACAAGTTCGATTCTCGCGAGGCTCGCGATCGGCCTCGTCGCCGATGCCGAGACGATGGCAATGGCAGTGAGAACGGCAACGGTAGGGCGATATGCCGGTACGGGGAAGAAGGATAGCCGCTACCGGTGCGGGCCCGTCGAGCCGGCTGCCACCTTCGAACAGCCTTCTCCCATCGGAACCCTTCGAACTTCCGTAACTCCGTTTCCCCCTGTACTCGTTTTACTCCGTTCAGGGTGTCGGGCAAGCACAATACGTTTTCGCAACGCATAATATTACACGACCTCCGTTGCATCCACTTCATTGTTCGCGTTCGTGACGCGTGACGAACCGTGAACGATTCGCGTTTTCGTTCTCGTTCTCATTCTAGTTCTCCTTCTCCATCTCGTTTTCGTTCTCGTTCTCGTTCTCGTTCTCGTTCTCGTTCTCCGAGGTCCGTTCGCATCGGGCCGCGCGCGAGCAGCTCGCGCGTCGAACGTTCTCGGTACTCTCTATCGAGAACGAGTCGAGTCTTTTTCCGGACCGTCGCGTTTCGTCGGCCGTCGCTCGCGCCGATTCCATGTCTCTCCGAGATAGCTCGCTAAATCGAGTATAACTTGGTTTCAGATGAACGAGTTATCGACGAGGCGGTTTCAGGTAAGACGATTGGTCGAAGCATCGCGCGTACGCGAAAACCAGAAGCATACGCGCGCCGTCTCGCCTTCGGTGCCGCCGCGTCGCGCCGAATCGAACGATAGGGAGCCGAAGCCGGAGAGCCGGAATCGTAAGGAAAGTCGGAATAACCGCGAAACCGTTCGTTCGTTCGTTCGGCTTTCCCGCCGTCGCGACGCGATTCGCCGCGGCCCGCCGAGCCGAGCCGTGCCGTGCCGAACCATTTTAGACTTTTCACGAGTTTAGTGGGTTAGGATATTTGGAGTAGAATGCGCGCGGCTGACTTTTTGGCGGCCGGCCAAACTTTGCGTATTTTCCAACCGTGTAATCGTCGTTTTTAGCGCGATCGGTAACGCGGTCGAGATACGCCCGAGCATTTCCCTCGCCGCGTCGATCGGCTTCTCGAAAGCGCGGCGAAATTCGGCGAGAACGGCGAGAACGGCGAGGGGCTGCGAGAGGAACGCGAAAACCAACGGGGATGGTCGATCGCGCGGACGAGAAACGAAGAAAGGGAACGGAACGGAAAGGAAAGGGAAGGGAAGGGAAGGAGGAGGAACAGGAAGAGGAAGAGACGAAGGAGGAGGAAGAGGAAGAGGAAAGAAGGGGTTGAGCGCGACCAGCTGATTCGGGAAAGTCGGCGAGGGGGAGAGCGTGATCGAAACGAGGGAGCAAGGAAGAGAGCAAGGCGCAACTGCGACCCGCTGCTCCGCTCTCGGTTCTCTCGGTTCTCGGTTCGCAGCCCGCCGCCGCCGCCGCGTCGCCGCGTCGCCGCCGGGAAACCAGCTGACTGCGGGCCTCGGCTGTTTCCGCGCCGCGACTCGGCAACCGTCGGATCTTTGTCCGACGCGAATGACGCGATGCACGAGGGTACCCGGAGTACCGGCGAGCAGCAGGCTGCTCAGGCTCGGCCGCTCAGCCGCTCCGCCGTCAGTTGTCGACCCGACGTCGTCGTTGGGAGGCGATGCGCGCGTGCGCCTCCTACGCCTCCTACGCCTCTTTCGTCGTCGCCGACGTTGTCCTCCCTTGAATCGCGAATCGCGAATCGCGACCGGCCGCATCGACGCCGTGTCGCGCGGGACCGATCGGTCGCGACGTCGCGACGCCAACGCCGACGCCGACACCGACATCGACGTCTTCGCCATCGACTCGTTCCGATCAACGGGGAAAACAGCTGCGAATCGAGCAAGAAGATCGGCGTCGACGCGCAGTCTGCCGTTGCCTCGCCGGTAGATCGTCTCTCCGTCTCTCTCTCTCTCCCTCTCTCTCTTTCTCTCCCCCCCTCTCTCTCTCTCTCTCTCTGTCGCTCTCGCTCCCTCTCCCTCTTTTGCACGCTTGCTCGCTCGCTTCCTATCCCCTCCTTCCGCAGCCTCGGCAACTAACCCCTTCCTTCGTTTCTCCCTCGCCATTGCGTTCGTCATCGTGATCGGCACCCCGCGGATAGCACCAGCATCAGCATGAACAGCGTCGTCGTCGTCGTCGTCGTCGTCGTCCTCGTCGATTCGCTGCTACGAGGAATGAACACCGAGAAATCAAAGAGACCATCGAAGAAGCGCGGAGAGTCGCGGAAAGGTCCGCGACGACGTCGCAACCGTCGCGAGAATCAGCGAGAACGGTTCGTCGGCCGATGTCGAGGATACGCGCTTCTTTCGGATTCCCTTCCGAAATTCTAAACGAAGACGTTCGTACGAGCCGCTGGACGGGCTCGGAAGTTGTTCGGATTCGTAGGTGTCGTGATTCTATCGATGTGTCGCGAGAAATGCTCGGTCCGCGGAAACAGTGGCACAACGTTGAACCGTCGACCGTGCATCGTCGGTCGAACAACGGCGACTCTCTCTCTCTCTCTCTCTCTGCCTCTGTCTATCTCTTTCCGTACACGAATCGCTCGAAGACGGCGGAATAATGGAGTACTTTCGCCGTAGCTTTCGTGGTTTCGACGACGCGACGATTTACCGACGGAATCGCGACGCACAGTGGGGATTTGCTCGATTTCGTTCGCGAAAAGTCGGTTTCGTCGAATCCGTCGTCGGCGGAAACGAGTCGAGTACGTGGAAAAGACGAGTAGTCGGGGGGCAACGAACCGCAAATTTTCTTTTCGTTTTTCCCTTCGCGAAGAGACACGCGACCGTATTTATACGCGTTCGTGCCTTTTTCGGCGTCCACCGCGTTGGCGGATTTCGGAGCGCGATCGCTTTTTTCCACGGTGAATATATATTTTTCGCACGCGAAATCTGAAATCGAACGTGGACGGATGACAGAGTTAAAAAAAAGAAAAGTCACGTTTGGGCGAGAAAATCGTGATCGGCTTAGCGGGAATCGCGATAGAACGGGACGCGACGCGCAAAAATTCGTACGCGTCGCATGGCTGTGACTTATCAACCGCCGACGACGAGACGAAACCAGAGTATGAAATTGTTTCGAACGATCTCGAATTTGTTCCAGCCGTTTTCGCTGTTTTCGATAACGTTCGATGCGTCGCGACGGTTTCTAATAGCTTCCCACAGCTTGGCGTAGCTTTTCGCGACGCGGAACGACAACGATATTCGTTGGTTCGACGGTTGAAACGATTCGCGCTGCGTTCGAGCACCGTAAACGCGGATAGGCGCGTTCGTCGATCGATCGAATAACAAAGCCAACGTTTCGAATATTCGATCGGGAACTCGTATTCGTCTATAATTATTGTTCCAAGCCGAGCCAGCGAAATCGAGGGAATACCCCACTGTGCTACGCGAGAAAATCGTTGGATTCGCGGAGAAAGCGGCGACCGGTCGAAACGAGATCCACCGCAAGGATCCCACAGGGAACGATGGCTTCGACGCGATCTACGAATCGACGAATCGACGAAACGACGAATCGGCGATGGAGTTTTCTCTGGATACGGAGCGGTCGCGGAGCTCTCGCTTCCGTTTTTCCTCTCGCTCTCTCGACCGGAGACTCTCGAGTCTCGGCCCGACACGTTCGCGTTCGCGTTCGCGTTCGCGTTCGTGTTCGCGTTCGTGTTCCCGTCGCGTCGCGTCGCGTCGTCCGTCTCTCTCCGACGCGTCGATCCTAGGCCTAACCGTTTACCCACTTATCCGGCGAACCGTTTCCGCGTGCATCTGCCTCGCCTCGCCTCGTCTACCTTATCTTTCTCTCTCTCTCTACGTTGTCTAGTCTACGTCGACTCGGTCTCGTATCCTCGACGCCGATATCGCCACCGACGATTCCGACGATTCCGACGATTCCGACGATTCCGACGATCGCCGACGATCGTTTGTCGTTTCGTTCCAAACGTTATCGTCGAATAGAACGTTGCACCCGCGACATCCGATCGGCGCGACGCACAATGTCACGAGCGGTACGATATTCCTTCCGATGTTCGAGAAACGCGCGCTCCTCGATGGTTCTGGGGCAAGTGCTGAGCGGTCCATCGCGACGCGGTCCTCTTACCAAAAGCCTCTCTTTCCCTTTCCCGTTCTCGTTCCCGTTTCCTTTCCCTACTCCGCGGCTAGATCCTCCGCGAAAACCGAGTCCCGACACTTTGGCTCCAGACGTATACGTACTTTCTTCCGCCACTCGATAACCGGAAGAGCCGACGCGCGTCTCGTCCCGTCCTCGATCTCGCCGATCGATCCTATCGTAGATCCGACAAAGACCGAGCGTCGTCTCGAAAGCTCGGCCTTGCTCGCGTCGAATCGTTCGATCGGTTACCGTTCTCCGGCTGGAATTTGTAACGCGAGATCCTTCGTCCCCGGTTGAAATTCGGTGTTGGGTATTGGCTCGCGCGAGATCGCTCGTTCGTCGGATTTCCGCGCGTATGACAGATCGCGCTTCTGGAATTACTCGGAAACCGGTTCCGGTTCGACCGTCGCCGCGCCTCTCTAAGCGTTATGCCGTGCCCTGTCCCTGTCCCTGTCCCTGTGCCCGTCCTCCGACCCTCTCTCCGTCCCGCGCCGCCCGTCGCCGTCGCTTCGCTTCCGCGTTTTCGATGCCGTTCGTCGGAATCGAACCGACGTTTCCGGATCGGAAAATCGTCGATCGTTTCATTCTGTCCCGGAACAGAGATCGAAGAACGAACGGTCGCGACCGCCGTCTTTCCTTCGTACTCGCGAACCCGAGAGTCTGATGCGATCGAATGCTTTCAGAGGACCGAGCGGCTGACCACTTTCGCCCACTTGTCGGATTTCGTGGTGTACAAGATCGCGAACGCGAAGGGGCCCTTCCGCGCACCCTTCGAGTGGGGCCTGTGCCTGAAACCGTCCAACACCGGAGAAACCAAGAGCACCGTGGCCGGAGAATCCTGCGTCAAGGTGGTCGCATTTCAAACCGAAAGATCCCGCGTTTGCTGGCTCACGGCCATGAGACTCGCCAAGGTAACGCTCGCTCTCTCTCTCTCGACCCTTAAACTTCCCGAAAGTATAAGCCGTAAACTATAAGCTGTAAGCTGCGAGCCACGAGCCACGAGCGATCGCGTTCCCATCCTCTGCCAGCCTCATATTCGTTTCTGTTTTCGCAGTACGGCAAGCAGCTCAGGGACAACTACAGAGCCTACAAGAACAAACAGTGCGAGCAAACCAGCGGGGATAGCGCGAAGGAACGATACTCTTCTTACAATGTGTCCAACGTGAGTGTCCGCGCGTCGATTTTCGGCAGAGTTTCGCGGAGGAGGTCGCTTTCGATCCACGCGCCGAAACGAAACGGACGTGAAACGAACCGTAGCGATATTTCCTCGGGCTGTGTTTCCAGGCCCGATGCCTCGGGCCCTAGGCCCTAGGCCGTTGCTACGCGCAACCGGCTATCGATCATCCGGAGGAAGCGACGCGTCGCTTTGCACCGCGCCGCGCCGCGCCGCACCGCAACCCGACGCACACAGTTTCCTCCGACTCGAGACTGAAATCAAAACCGAAATCGATACGGAGCATTCGATCGCGCCGTTCCCCGCTTCGCGGAGCAGTCGATCGGGCGAAACCGATCCAATTGCTCCGTACGATCTGACGCGTTTCGTTTCCTTTCGGCTCGCATCCGCGTTCGGTGTTTCGCGTTGCGCGGCGCGATTACGGATTACGGATTACGAATTACGACGATCTTGGTCGCTCGGACGGAGTCGGTCGATTTCGCGCGTCTGCGCTTCGACAACCTTGACATTGAACGATCTCTCTCTCTCTCTCTCTCTCTTTTACGACGGGGGGTCTTGGTCGGAGCATCGACAGACCTCGACGCTGCTGCCGCTGGTTGCCAGATCGTCGAGTATTCCTCGCCGGAACGTCGATCCGTTCCGACCGAACATGGAAGTTGTTCCTGCACTCCCGGAAAATCTGTCCCTCTCCTGCGTCGCATCTTCGCGGACCGTCTTTTCGATGGTATCGCGAAGCCGAGAGGTAATCGTATTCGTCGCAGCGCGGATTTTTGGATTTTCGAAAGGGGGACGGACGGGGAGAGAGAGAGAGAGAGAGAGAGAGAGAGAGAGAGAGAGAGAGAGATGTCGGGCAATGTTTGCGTAGAACGGCGAAAGCCTCGGTCGGTCGGTCGGTCGATCGCATTTCGCTTCGCGAAGCAGCTGCGGAGGGAATATGTGACGAATCGTCTGGACGCGTTTTCACAGGAGTCGGTGCGGTCGCTCGTGGCCATGGACTTTACGGGAAGCGTAGGAAGGATCGTGGACGATCCGAAGGAAGCAAAAGGTATCGCGGAGAGCGAGGGAATCGATTGGAGGCGCACCTGGAGGCCGTTCTTGAGACCGCCGCCGGGCTGCGCGGTGGTCAGGCTGCACGGGCTCGACGACGGGATCCACGTTTTGCAGCCATGGTTCCACAGGGGACTCAAGAGGGACATCGCGGCGGCGATCGTCAGGGATCACGGATCCGTGGACGGGTAAGAGAGCGAGATTCTGTCGCGATCCACGCGTCTAAACCGCGATCTAAATCGCGATTACCCCGAGACAGCTACAGTTTCGCGCGTTCGATGGTTTCAGCGTGTTCCTGGTTCGTGAAAGCAAGAGCAACTTGGGAGCGTACGTGTTGACCTACAAATACAGCGACAAAGTGTTTCACGCGCAGATACAGCCGGTAAGACCGTTCTCGTTTCGCGTCGAGCGGAGGGAAACGAACGCCGGGCTAAACGCGACCGGACGACGTTGTTTCAGGTTTTCGACGAGCGATGCAACTGCTGGCTGTACACGCTCGACAAGGGGGTAACCAAGTTCTACGATCTGCTGCAGTTGATCGCGTTCTACCAGCTGAACGCGGGCTCGTTGCCCACGAGGCTGACGCACTACGTGCAGAACGTGGTCCCGGGGTCCCTGCCGATCGCGGAGGAAGACGGGGCCTCGCCTTCGTCTCCCACGCCTCCATCGCCTCGTTCGCCGCCTTCTCCGCCGTCGTCGCCGGCCTCGCCTTCGTCGCCGTCGCCCTCGCCGACGGAGACCGCTCCTCGGTTCGTCGCGACCGCGAGCGACCGACCGGAGAAATTCGCGAGCCACGGGTCCATCCGAGGATAGGATTTTGAGCGGCCCGATAGCCTCGAACGGCCCTCCGGGGCCGACCCTACGACGCGATCGGGTTGCTGGAGTTTGTGCCTCTGCAGTTACAGCAAGTGGAGTCTGTGAGAAGAGGAGAGCCGCGGTTTGCAGGCTGCGACGCGCCGGGAGCGCGCGCACCCGAGGACGGCGAACCGACGACAGATGCCGTCGTCGGATGCTTTCGGTCGGTCGGAAACACGAAAGCGATCGTCGTCGCCGTATCACCGTATCACCGTTTCATCGTATCACCGTTTCACCACTCGTTGCGCCAGAGTCGCTGACCGGACGCTCGCCGGTGGTGGCTCGCGGAACTTGCTCGAAATCTGCGAAATCTACAAAATCTACGAAGTCTACAAAATAGTCTACGAAATCTACGAAATCCGTGAAATTGCCGAGATCCGGCGACTTCTCCGTCTCCGACGACCTTTTCCACAGCGACGATTCGCTCTCTCTCTCTCTCTCTCTCTCTCGGGGACGCGACTCTCGCGCGTGCTTCACGGTTCGAAGAATCGACTTTGATAGCGGTTAATCAATCTCGATTTTTGGTCCATTGGCCGCGCGACGTCTATGTCCGCCGCGCGTTCGTCAACGGGAAACGGAAAAGTCGTCGTCGAAGCGCCTAAAGCGCGCGTTCGCCAACAAGGTAAACGGACCGACGACCCCTATCGTTTGCAATTTACTTTTCCGCTTCGTCTTCTTCGGTCCGGTTCTCGGCTGTCGTTGTCGTTATTATTATTACTATTATTATTACGATTACGATTACTATTACCATTACCATTACCATTACCATTACCATTACCATTACCGTTACCGTCGTCGTCGTTGTTATTATTATCATTGTCGTCGACATCGTACGGTACGACGTTTCCGCTCGAAGCAACGATGATAATAACGATGATCATGATTACAATTATGGTTATTATTATTATTATTACTGTAAACCGATTATCGTAGATACAAACCGTTACAATGATATATATTTTGTACGAACAATAACGGAAAGAGTTGTACCACGACGCGACTCCGTGCGGTACAAAGATCGAGACACCGAGTTCGTGCTCGATCCGACGCGACGTTCGATAAAGAAATAATAAAGCGCGGACACGCTGTCAAGCACGCACCGTCGCCTCCAGTTGTTCGTTTCACCCTGAACCGTAGTAGCTTCGACCTTGGACCGTCGACGTTCCGGCCGGTTGCGGAGGATCATGGTTGTTCCTCGACTTCGAGCGAGCGTCGAAAACGCGACGGCGTTATCGAGCGATCCGCGCTCGTCGCAACAGGTAAGTCGCTTCGAAGACAGACGAGTCGAGTCGAGTCGAGCCGAGCCAAGCAGCAGCCGATGAACAGGTAACAATCGCCAGGGGGACCGTGGATGGCGGGGAGGGGTTAGCGGGAGACAGAGGGGAAGTCGACTCGGTCGGAGTCGTCGGTGTCGGTGTTGGCATCGGTGTTGGAGCGGCGGCGAGGTGGGATTCGGATTCAGGTGCGCTGCAGGCGGTAGTGGCAGGAAGCAAGGTGGTAGCCTGGTAGCTCTCGGCTCGCGGTTCTCGACTCTCGTCTCGGCTCGCGATCGACAGTTTACCGCGAACGCTCGAGGAGGCGACGCGTTTTCCTTTCCGGGATCGTCGACGATATGCGAGCGGCCGGTGCTCGTCGGACGACCCGATCGAGTTCGCCGATCTCGGACCAACCGACAGCCAAGTAAGAGAACGCGCGATCGAGCCGCGATCCGAGTTCGGCCGCGGGATCGCGTCGACGGAAGTGGGCACCGTCGAATCGGTCGCGCGTGGGCGCAGGCGCAGGCGCGTACGATCCGTGGGATCGAAGAGGAGACGCGGCGGCGGCGGCGGCGGTGAAACCGATTCCACCGTCTCGAACGAATCGTTTCGTCCGGGCGTCGACGTTTCGCTCTCTCGAGGCTTCCTAGAATTCGTAGCACGCGCGCGTCCGTCGTCGTCGCCGTCGTCGTCGCGCGGCCGTAACGCGTCGGTACGCGCTCGCAAAGTCGAAACCGGTCGGACGACATTCCTGTCCTCGATCGACCGACCAGCCACGATCCGATCTCTCCGTAGTAAAACCGTTTCTCTCTTCTCCGCGATCGCGTTGGAGTTCGAGGCGTCGCGTCTCCTTCCACGGACGCCTCTCGTCCGGGCCTCGACGCGTGTCCTTCGACGCGCGACGATCCGTGTCCGTGCGTCGATCCGGTACCGCGAGATGCCAGGCACGGCTCTGCAATTTCTATCGTCCTCTCCGACTTTGCATACTTTTTTGCGAGAATATTTCCAGCACCGCGACGCGAGTGTCCAGCAAAATCGGGGGATCCGAAGCACGGAGGACGGAGGGACGGCGACGTAGCACCTGGGCCGTAGTCGCGCCACGTAGCGACGCATCGGTATTTCCGAGAGAGAAACGGGTCGAAGATACGACGCGGTCGAACACGGCTCGAGGAGAAACGTTCGGCGAACGGCCGATCCAAGGATCGTTCGAGCCTGGTTCGAAGCGCGATGACTCACGCCCAGCGTATTTCTTCGGCCGGCTTTCCGATCGCGGATGCCCCGTCCCGTTCGGCCGCGTGTATTCTCGCTTCTCTCGATCCTTTCTCGCGCGCGAATCCTTGACAGAGCCGTGCTCGATTTTCTAAGACGAGCCGTACGCGCCCGTACGTGAAACAGTTTCAGGACAAACATGGTTCTCGACGAAGACGTTTCGGTGGATCGACGTTGAGAGGAGCGAGGCGAGACGAGGCTGGGCCGTCGAAGGCGAAGCACCGTCGAAGCGTACGCGTTCCTCGGCTCGCGGAGGCGACATGAGCCTCGAGACTCTCGCCGCGGGGCTGCTGCTCGCGGGAATCGCTGGATTCGCGGGTCCGATGGTCGAAGGAATGAACACGCGCAGGGAGAACTGCGGCGACGTCTGCCCGGTCACCGAATACTGCAACAAGCACAACAACCTGTGCACGCCGTGCTCCAACATCTGCGACGAGGACAACTACCTGGAAAAGGAGTGCAACGCTTATTGTCGAGGTAACAGCCCGGAGAGCGGCTTCGACTCTCGAATCTTCGAAGCTGGCGGGGTACGCGACCGCGAACGTCGCGCGTCCTATCCGCGTTTCGCGATCGATCGAACGAACGAACGAACGAACGAAAGAAAGAAAGAAAGAAAGAAAGAAAGAAAGAAAGAAAAAAAGAAAGAAAGAAGGCGAACGCAGCTAGTAGGCCAAGCTATGCCCGAGAAGCATGCATCCGGGCAGAAGGTAGCAGGCTCGAGTCCGTTGACTTTACACCTGACCACCGACCACCGTCCCTCCGTCGACTTTCCACACGCCACACGCCGCACACGGCGCAAGGCGCACGCGAACGCGAACAAGCTCGATGACTCATTCCTGCGCCTGCCTGCCCCCTGCCTACCTGCCTGCCTGCCTGCCTACCTACCTCTATCTACCTGCCTGCCTGCCTGCCTGTGCGCCTACCTGCTTCACCAGCCTACCCTACTGCCCGTTTCTCTATACACATTTTCTTTCCTCGGTCTCTCCCTCTCTTCCGTTCGCGTTCCGTGAAACGGAGAAAGTCGCGCGGTCGAGTACTCGCCAGCTACCGAAAATTTCTCCGCATCCGACCGTCTACGAAACACGACGATTTCTATTGCAGTGTACCTGCTGGCGCGCGTCGAACGCCAGTACGAAGATCTACGAAGTAAGTAGAGCCGGCGGCGCGCGTATTCGCGTACTCGATTCGTCGACGCGTCGACAAACGATAAGAAATGTTCCTCCCGGTCGACAGGTGAAGTGAGCAGGTTGCAGAACTTTTCGACGGCGGCGATCGCGGTGGCCTTCGTCTCCCTGGTCGCGGTCGCGTGCCTGTTCGCGAGCAGGTTCGTCGAATGGAAAACCGTCGGCGGCGCTTTGCGCCGACCGTTTTCCGGGGCATGGCGCAAGGTGAGTAGTCCGGTCGAAGCGACCGAGAACGCGAGATCGAACCCGCTCTCGTTCACCGCTCGACGTATCGATCTTTCAGAAAGCTACGGCGAACAAGAGCAACAATCACGAGAACAACAACAAGACCACGGAGGACGCGGAGTCGGCCGGTTACAACAGGCGAAACGGTCCTAAACTGGTGATGCCGACGATCAGCGCGACCGTGGCTCCGGCCCGAGATCCAGGCACCGCGATCGGGATCGAGAATCGCATCGAGAATCGGATCGACAATCGGATCGACAATCGGATCGACAATCGGATCGAGAATCGAGGCGGAAGCCGAGCGAACGATCAGGCTGGAAATCGGAGCGGACAGGGACAGGGACGCGCGAACGAGACCGGAAGCTGCGCCGCGGCCGATAACGGCACACCGAACACGACCACCACCACTCTCTCCCTGTCCGGAAGACACCCGAGCGAGGACACCACCCTGGACTACGCCTACGACAATCCCGCCATGACGCCCAGTCCAGTGTCCGTTCAAGTCCGGAGAGATCGCGAGAGTTCGTTTTGACTTTGAAGCCGAAGGGGTGGTGGTATCGAGACGGTCGGGATCGAGACCGATACGGAATTGTAAATAGCGCGTAGTTAGATGCGAACCGAACAGCGTACGGATAGCGTACGTTCGAGCAGTCCTTATCAATTGTTCCGTCCATGAACGCGAAAGGCCTTCGGAGCGAAGTCTCGGCGACGACGCGCTTCGCATATAGGTCGGCTCGGTTCGGCGCGGGCACGGATCGGACGTCGACGTCCTTCTTCGTCGACGCGGAACGCGCAGCTTGGCTCAACTCGTCTGCTCAACGCTCGATCTCGATCGACTTTCGTCGAGATCCCCCCTCTCTCGTCTTTCGAAATTCTGCGCGTTCCGCGTTCCGCGTTCCGTCTGGCGCGCGCGAACCCTCGCCGTCCTTAGGATAAGTTACGTTTAGACCGAATTGGGCACCGGATCCATCGATCGTTTCCGATTCTTTTCGTCGTCGCACGGGAAGAGTCGACGTCTTCCAAAAGCGAGAACTCGTCTCGAGTTCCCGGAAGAATTATCTTATCGTAGGCGTTGACCTTTCGCGGGTATTTATTACGTTTTAAGCCGTTGTCTCTTCTTTATCTGTTGTCGATTGCGCAGAAACAGTGTTCCGTTCGAAATCTAGAAATACACGAGAGCGCGCACCTGTCCGAAAATATTTCTGTTCAATCGCGATCTATCCTCTTCTTCCTTGGCGCGCGGGTCTCGTCTCGTCTCGACTCGAGTCTACGGCTGGAGGTCGGACCGGGCGGATCGATTCGCGATCGAAGGCGACCGAGAGGGAACCTCGAGCGGTATCGTCACCGTCGGATTCGAGGAGCCGGCGGCGTGCGGCGATCTCGACATGACCAGCTCCCTCGTGTTCTTCTCCGGCTTGATCAGCACCACGTAAACTTTCGGCAGGAAGAGGCAGAGCAGCTGCACCAGACCGTTCAGCGACAGCGAGAGCGCCAACGTGATCGCTCTGACCAGGTTGCTGACCGAGGCCAGGTAGAGGGGCACGAACGCGAGCCACAGAACGATCGTCGCGTAGTTCGCGAACCCGATCAGTCGGGTCTCGTTGAATCCCTCCGGGCACTTTCTGGTCTTGATCGCGTAGAACGTGGACGCCACTGAAAGGAGCCGCGAGCACAGGTTCGCGCCGGATTAATACGAGCGGCGTTCGTTTTCGCGAACGCGACACACTTACCCGTCAGCACGAACGGATACGCCAGACCGATCACGTACGACCCGTCCTCGGATCCGCGACAGATTCTGACGTTCGCCTCTCTGCTGGGATAGGAGTTGATCACCGACGGCGGTTCCCTCAGCAGCCAAGCCGCGTCCAACGCGACCTCCGCGAGCGTCAGGATGCCCGCGATCGTCAGCTGCGACCTCGGGCTGGTGTACCTGCGACCGCGAACGCGATTGAAATCGTTTCCGCGACCGAACGAGATCGCGCCGATCTCTCGTACCGTCGCTTTCGCGGACTCGGCCCGGGATCGTTGAATATCCGGTGGATCCTGTTGATCTTGGTGGCCAGCGCGGCGTAGCAGACCGTGTAGCAGAATCCGATGCCGAAACGGACGACGGCGCAACTGCCGGTGCTCGGCTTGGCCACGATCGCGAACGTGATCGAGAAACTGGCGAGCGCGCCGACCAGCAGCAGGAACGACAACTCCCGGCCGGAGGCTTTGATCATCGGTGTCTCGCGATACCACCAGAACACCGAGAAAACGAAACCGGTCAACGATATGCCTGCGGACACGAGAAGAGGAACGCGTGTGGAGGCTTCGCCTCGAGGAGAGAGCGTTCGAGGCTTACCGAGGACGGCGACCGCCATGGCGGCGATCGCCCACGGGTTCGAGTGGTCGACGAACTGCTCGGGAATCGGCTCGCACCCGGTGCCGTTCGCGGTCGGCCGGGTTCCCCGCGCGCACTCCTCGCACCTGTGCTCGTCGACCCGGTACCGGTAGAGGCCGCAGCTCTGACATCGCCAGCAGCACGGGTCCTCCTTCGCTCGCACCATGATCCGATCGGAGCCGCACGGTCTGGAACAGGAGGACGCCGGAAAGTCGACCTCCCCGCGGAACCTCATCTTCTCGCGGTCCAGCCGAAGCTCCGCTCGTCCTTGCTCGTTCGCTGCGCCATCGCGGAAACGGTTACGAAAACGAAAACGAAAACATGTCTGGAACTGTGCTCGACTTACGCGTGTAATTTCCAACGATCGCCCACCGATACGAGCCGTTCGAGGTCCGTCGAAAGTTCAGAATCGAGTATCTCGGCGGCCCGTCCACTTGGTTCACGAATTCGAATCCGTAGCCCGATTCGTCTGCGATCGGATGAAAACGGAGAAACGTTTGAAATTTCGACGTCGACGTCGATTTCGATTTCATGGGACAGCCTGTCTCGCTCTCTTACCCGCGAACGACACGTTGGACAGGTATCGAGAAAACGTTTCGCCGTCCATGGATCGCATCCGTTCGCAAATACCGCGATATCCAGGGCCGCAGCTGTCCGTTTGCGCGTCGCGCAGGGCGTACGCCACCGCGTAGACCGCGTCTCGAACGAAATGCAGGAATCTCCGTTGCTTGTAGCCGTTGGACCGATCGATTCGGAGATTCGGATCCGCGCATCCGTCCTCGGCTCGCTGAAACCACCGAGCCTGGTTAAACGCGCGTATCGCCGTCGAGAAGGATCCGCGAGGGATCTCGGCGTACCTCCTCGCTCGAGTAGCCGCAGCCGTGGTACTTGTACCAGAATTCGCGGAACCAAGGGTTCTGTTTCTCGTGCACGAGCGTCAAGCCCGTGAAATACTCGTCGAAGCCCGAGAGCGGGGCGTAGAGGGGCTGCACGGCGAGCGCTCCCTCCATCTCGAGCACGCTGCTCCTCCGTTCTTCGTCGATTCGATCCGGCCACGAATCGCTGCCCAACCAAACGAACTTGGAATGCAGGCCCATTCGACTCGCCGCCTCCAGCACGCGCAGAGTCGCCGACTTTTCCGCGAACAGCACCACCACTGAAAACGAGCGAGCCAATTCACCGATTCGTCCGTGTTTCTGGTTAACGACTCGCGATCGATTTACCTCGGACGTCGGTTTTCTCGACGATGCTGTGGACCACGTCGTCGTAGTCTCGGTCCGCGAAACGGTCCTCTTTGATTCTGTGCGGAGCGGTGAAGCAGATCGAGTACTCGCTCGCCAGGGAGATCAGCGTCTCGTACCCGTGATCGCCGTACTCCGAGTCCGAATATACGATCGAAGCGTACGTCCACTCGAACCGTCTGCCGGGAATACGAAACACGAAACACGAAACACTAAACACGAAATACGAAATACGGGGAGGACTCGGCGTACTCACCGAAGTATCTCGAGCATGGCGCGCGCTTGGTTCACGTCGCTCGGTACCGTTCGGAAAAACTGCGGGAACCTTTCCTTGCTGCTCAAGAACGGCGACGTGGCCATGTAGGAGATTTGCGGGATCGAGAAGAGCGTCAGCACCGACGCGACCTGCGAATCCAACGAATCGAACGAATCGAACGAATCGCGATCGCAGAGGTGCGGGTCGTCTAGGAACGAGAGCTCACCTGTATGGTGACCGAACTCGACTGCGCCCCGAGCACCGCGATCACGTCGTCGAATCCTCCGTTCATGAACCTCGGCGCGCTTCGATCCTCGCATCGGAACTCTTCTTCCCCGTGCCGATTGCCGCGCGCCATCGAACCTATCGGAGGAAACGCGGTCGAAAATTGGCCGGTTATATATTCGTACATGCGTATATACCTTTCACGAAATAGAAGGCCTGTTCCAGCGCGTAACTCGGGTTGTCGCACGTATCGAAGGCCAGAGCACCGAGTCGTATGCCCGGCAGTATCTCGGGGTCCTCGTTGATGCGTTCGACGGTGTACAGCATGGCTTCCAGAGGTTGCACTCCGTCCTCGATCTGAAGCCGAAAGAAATTCAACGATGACATAACCGAACGGAAAGGAGCTGTATATACGGTCGAGGGGCAGCTTCCTCGCCTGAATCTCGCCGCAACTGTTCCCTCCGCTGCCTTTTCGGTGGACGGGAAACAGGCCGCCCAAGATTACGTGTCCGGTGATGTTGGCGTAGGCGACGCCTCCTTCGACGTTCCATCGACGCTCGAGTCCCGATAACAGCGACGAGAGGAGCGCGATCCTAAGTACCTCCGCGATCATTTTACTCGCTCCGTTACCGTATCAGCCCTTGCGAGCACCGCGAATGGAAGGACGCGGCGGCGGCGGCGACGCGTCTCGGTCGCCTTCGGGGCAAAGATGCGACGAGCTCGCGCGACGCCCATCCGTCGAAGGCCCGAAAGAAACCGGGAGTGGTCGTTTCCGTTTTTCCTCCCGAACCGCGAACCGGGGAAATCGATCACGGAAAGTAGCATTCCGTGGGAGGAAACGAACCCGAGAACCGGCCGATACGGGAGAGAAGGTAAACGGATCGGCGGCGAGCAAACAGGGGCACGGAAAGAGCAATTCCGCTAAACGATCGACGTTTGTCCTCTCACCCCCTGGCCGCGCGTTTTCAAGCTTTCACGTTTCCGTGCCGCAGCGAGCCGCCCCGCGAATTCCGATCGAATTCGAGTCGAAAGACGGGGACGCGCGGCCGACGCTCGCGCGCGGAGTCGAAGAGAGAACGAGGACGAGATGGATCGAGAGGAGAGGAAGACGTTCCGCGGAGGTAACAACGGAGGAAGCGGAGTGGGAACGCTAACTAAGAGAATCTGCAATTATTCAATCGGCTCCCCAAGCGAGGTCCGCGCAAACGTCCGGGTCGCATACGGTTTCGCGGCTCGGCATCCTATCGACGAGGAGACGTAGTGCCGTTGTTTGCTCTCGCGCGAATCGATCCGGTCGCGAAGTGCGTCGGTCCCGCGTCGATCTCGCGATCTCGCGATCTCGCGATCTCCCGATCTCCCGAGCGCCGAACCGACCGCGACAACGAAGGAAAGAAAGATCGCGGCCGCGAGCATGGCCGACGGCGAGGACGCGGCTCGGAAGACGTTCGATCTGATCGATTCCGCGGTCTTCGTGGGAATGCTGGGAATTTCCGCGATCGTCGGCGTCTATTACGCGTACGAGTCGAGAAAGAACGCGGACGCGGTTCGCGAGTACCTGGTGGGCGGCCAGAACATGTCCATTTTCCCTATAAGCATGTCTCTGATAGCCAGGTAGGAGAAGAGTCGCGCCTCTCTTCGACCGCAGCCGGAATAAATTCCGTGGGCTCCAATTTTCAGTTACATATCGGGGATATCGATCCTCGGTCTGCCCGCCGAGATGTACGTGTTCGGCACGCAATTCTGGTGCGGGGTGATCTCGGACTCGTTCGTCTCCCTGACGATGGCCTTCGTTTATCTGCCGGTGTTCTACGGTCTCGGGATCACTTCTTCCTACGAGGTAGTACTCCCCGCCGTCGCAAAAGTACATGTAAATCGGCACTGACCGCGCGCAAACCGGGCTCTTTCAGTATTTGAAGCTGAGATTCAACGACGCCGTCCGTCTGATGGGTTCCGTGATATTTCTGATCAAAATGGTGAGTAGTAGTGGCCGCGCGACGAGCGAGCAAGCGGCGCCCACATCCAAATTCAAGGACGGATTGTCGTCGTAGCTCCTCTACATCCCACTGGTGATATACGTTCCCGCGCTGGCGTTCAATCAAGTGACGGGCATAAATTTGCACGCGGTCGCCCTGCTGGTCTGTGCAGTTTGCATATTTTACACGACCCTGGTAAGAAGGAGGCGAGTCGCGGCCGTTCGAACGCGCCAGTTCGCGATCAGCGTAATGGCGGAACCGCGTGTTCCAGGGCGGCCTGAAAGCTGTCGTATGGACAGACGCTATTCAGACCATCGTGATATTCGGAGGTGTGATCATCGTTGCGGTTTACGGGACGCACCGAGTAGGCGGGATCGATCTCGTCTGGCGGAGAAATCGCGACACGGATAGAATCGAGTTTTTCAAGTAAGAAACGCGCTGGGGAACAAAGAAAAAAACAGAAACCTAGAAACCTTTACCGCCGCGAATTTCGGCGAATTCCGTTCGCGCTTCCGGTTGTCTGAACCGCTCGATTCTTCCGACCCTCAGCATGGATCCGAATCCGACGACGCGGCACACCTTCTGGTCCGTGGTCGTTGGCAACTATTTGAACTGGCTGGCGTCCTGTTCGGTGAACCAGGCGATGGTGCAGCGATGCTTGGCGATGCCGAACCTGAAAATGGCAAACGCGTAAGCGAACACGTTTCTTCGCGCGGTTCTCCGCCGTCTCTCCTCTATTTATCGTAATTTCGTGTCTACCTTTCGCGCGTTCTTTAGAACGATCGCGATAATGGCGATCGGCATAATAATCATCGTCTCGTTGTGTTGCTACACCGGCCTGGTCGTGTTTGCAGCGTTTCACGATTGCGATCCGGTCAAAACCAAGGTAACGTCGCGATACCACCCGCTCGCTCGCGTCTCGCATTCGTTTTTGTTCGCGCCACTCAACGCGATTCGTTCCAGCAAATAGGTAAATCGGATCAGCTGTTGCCTTTCTACGTAATGGAATTGTCCACCTCGATACCCGGACTGCCGGGCCTGTTCGTCGCCTGCGTGTTCAGCGCAGCCCTCAGGTAAGCTGTCCGCGTCGAGAGATCTCGTCCTCGTTCTCTCGATCACCTCGTCGGCGGTCAACGGCCGACGGAATATCAGCGTCCGCGTTTCGTTGCAGCACCATGTCCACCGGCTTGAACTCCATGTCCGGAGTGATATTCGAGGACATGATAAAACCGTGGCTGCGAGGGCCCATTTCGGACACGGCTGCCAGCCGAACGATGAAAGCCACGGTGGTCGTGATCGGTATCGTTTGCATGGCTCTGGTGTTTCTCGTCGAGAAACTCGGCGGTCTGATTCAGGTGAAGTCTCTCGTCTTCTCCACTCTCCTCTCCCCAGCCCCTTCCTTCGTCGTTCCGATCCGTCGGACTAATCTGCATTCTACGTATACGTATTCCAAAGACTAGTATTTCGAGCACGATGCTCTCGCTTGCATTTGAACGTTTCGCAGGCCGGCAAGAGCTTGTCGAGCATCACCGCGGGACCGTTGCTCGGAATGTTCACTCTGGGCATGTTCTTCCCGAGCGCCAACTCCGCGGTAAGCAAACCGATCGATCGTTCTTTTCACTTTCGGACCGTTTCCGATTAACGGTGCGACTCGCGACAGGGCGCGATGGTCGGTGGTCTCGCGGGCTTGGCTCTGGTCGCCTGGATCTCGCTCGGCACCCAAGCGGCCGTTTCCACCGGGGAGATCGTGTTCCCCGCCAAGCCTGTGTCGATCGAGGGATGCCCGGAATCGATCAAGAATCGCGTCGGCAATCTGACGACGATCGCCGATACCGCGAGCAGGTGCGCGCCGAACGATCGTCCCCGAATCGCGCGGTGACCACCGAACACCGTTCATTTCGTTTTTGCCGGTTCCAGGGAACAACCGTTTCTCCTCTACAGGATGTCCTACCTTTGGTACACGTGGGTCGGATTTCTGATAGCGATCTCGATCGGCTTGCTCGTCTCGTGGATCACCGGGTCGAACCGATGCAAACCGGGGGACGAGAAATTATACACGCCGGCGGTACGCCCTTTCTTGCGGTCCAAAGCGGCCACGAGCGGCCAACGGGTCCGCGCTTTCGACAAGGTTTCGATGGAACTCGGGAAGATCGAAATGGATGCGTCGAGGAACCAGTAAGGAATCCAGCCGTCTTCCGGGATACGCGGAATTCGCCGTAGCTTGCCGATCTGCGGTCAGTCGTGGAAGATCAACGGACGCAATAATATACGTACACGTGATATCATACAATATAATATACTATAGCATAATATAATACAATATAAATATACACACATTTATCGTAGATTAGAGCTTTGCGCGACGCGTACACGTCAACGCGTATGTTCGTATTACGTCGCGCGATGGATCCGTGGAAGCTGCTCGAAGGAGAAACTAACGAAACTGACAACGTTACGCTTCCGATCGTTTCTTCGTCTCTCCGTTTCTCTCGCAGGATTCTCGTAGCATTCGCGTAGTCGTCGTTTTCGTGATTTCGACGAGCCGCGGCCTGCTCTTATCGCAAAATCGTGCCAGCGATTACTCGCGTTTAATCGTCTTCGTTGCGCCACCGCGATCGATGGAGCTCGCGACTAGACGACAAAGGTGGGAACTGTTCGGAGCCCAGATGTCGTCGAGCAAAATTCGTCGTTGAGAACGAGACGGGACGTCACCGTCTTTGAATCGAAAATCTAAAATCTCAGAAGAACCGGATAACGTTAAGACGCGAGTGGCGACATGCCGATCGTTCTGGGATCCTGCTGGCCCGCCTGCGCGGGAGGCACCAGCTGAGGGCCGTTCTCCAAGTTCCGTAAAAGTTGGTTCAACCAGTGTTTGGTGGACGCGTCCTCTTGGAGGCAGGTCGCGAACGTGTTGTTGTCTCTCAGCTGATCCGGCAGGCACTGTCTCAACGCCAGCAACGCCCTGCAACGAATTCGCTCGGTAACGCGTGTAACGCGCGTAATAAGCGGAAACAGTGGCTGGACGCACCTCGCGTTGTCCGACAGTCTCAAGTAACATCTGACCACGTGCTTCAAGAGCCTCGCGGACGGATCCTTGGCCAAGGACAAGACCATTTTTCCCAGAATCATCGCGACGTGGCTGAACCTGTCGTAGGTTTGGCAAATGTACGATAGACCGCTGTCGTCCAACAGAATCTTTTGCAGGATGAACGTAGCCACTGTTTTGCTGAGCTCGGACCCGCTCTCCATGATCCGCAAACAGAGCGGGATGATCTCGGTGGTGAGCAGGAACGTGATCACTTCTTGCTCGTCGGTCTTGACCAGCGCTCCTATCACGCCCAGACTCGTCAATCTGAGGTACTCGAACGGCCTCGTCTTGCTGATCGTGTGCAGAAACGGGTACAAGAACAAGGGGATATGGGCCTGGAAAAGCAAAACGGTTCTTATAAAACGACAAGAATACGGGCATAGAAGTTCTGGCGTACCTGCAGAAAAGCCGACCTGGTCTCGGGGTGACTGGCCACGCACTGCAGCAAAGCCAACGCGTTGCACACACGGTTGCTTTGGTAGGCCGTCAGCGTGGCCGGATTGATGGCAGGATAGATGCTGATAATTTCCTGAAGCAACGAAGCCGACGTACCGAACGAGTGCCACAGCATGGGGGCCAGGTCGGGGACGACCTCGCGTTTCTTGCTCAACTCCATCAGCGCGTTCTCTCTGGTTTCGGGGTTCGACAACTCGGTGATCCACGTGTATACCTTTTCTCGGTCCACCGAAGACTGAAGCGCAGCGGGGCTCTGCTGCGAACTCATTCTATCCGTTTGTCTACCGTTCGCAGTTCGTCGATCGGCTCCGAAACCTCGCTTGTCACAGGATACGCTAGGTCCGCGAGTCTCGAATCGAATCTACGGGATCCGGATCGAGTCGAGTACTCGTCGTTCCGGCTATTTGCCGGGTGATCGGTCTTCGAGTCAGCTCGAAAACAAATTTTGAGGTTAGCCTCCGAATCGACTTCGATTCGCCGCGATCCGCGACACGGTGACGGAACAAGTTCCCTTTGGCAACGTACCACGAATCGGCAACACCCCGGACCCTAGAATTCTTCGTTTCGTGCCGTAGATAACGCTACGTAGGAACGCTACGAATCAAGGGTTTTCGATGGCTGTGCAATACTTGCGCTTTCTCGTAATTTCGGGTTATGAAACGAAACGATAACGGTAAATAACGATACGAAACGAAACACAACGTCCAACTTTGAATGATGCTTTGCAAACTTCACCGTCAGGTGGCTACGCGTCGCCGCGAACGACCGAGAACGCGAGACAACGAGATGCGCCGATGTCGTGCTGTCTTGCTCACTCGTTGTTTCCTCTCTTTGTCAACGAGGGCAGCACCGTTCAACCGTGAATCGTCGGCCAATCGGAGCAAGGCAATTCAAAAATGTCGTTAAATTCTCGTTGCCCTCGGATGTACGTACTTCTTTGTCGTCAGGTACAGTGTCGATAATTAGAACGGTATAGACTTTAATCGAGTTCCTTGATTACGAAATAAAATTCCTTTGTGTATTCTCTTAATCAAATTTAAATAGTAGAAGATATTCTCTTGGTTCCAAATATATTTACAGATTTATTTTTTACGCTATGTGCGGAGGCGGAGGAGGTATTTGCATTCCAGTAGCTAGAAGCGCGGGTGGTGGAGGAACCGGATTAAACATCGGAGGTCTAGGCGGTGGTGGTACAGGTACCATCGGCGGTCCCAAACCTGGCCTTATGAGAGGTACCGGTGGCGGTGGTACTTTGCCGATCGATGGTTTTTCATTCTTGAACGCAAATTGCAGGAAAAACTGCTTGGTATCCTTGTTCCAATGCGTCCAAAACTTCCCTTCCGCTTTCTCGACTTCTCTGCTAGGCACCTGTAAGGTACGTATAACATTTACAAACGATTTCCAACTCACGAATCTTGCCGTATATTTTATTTACCTTGAACGCTATAGTTTCATAAGGTTCCGCTGCAAACAACAAGTACTGCCATTTGCGGTCCGGTGGTTCGACCTTTTGTTCATAGGCTGACATGAACCTGTGCCTCGGGATTACATTGTCCGCAACCTCTGGATAATCCACTTGGAACAGTAAACTCTGTTGCCCGGTTTCCGGATCGCGTTGTTTGGTTACTCTGTAACCCGGTCTTCCAATTTTCACGAATTTCTTGGGTTCTACTCTAGGTTTCTCCGGTGCGAGAGTCTGCGGTGCCTCCTTGGCTTCTTTGGCAGCCCTTCTAGCTAGATTAGCTTGATGCTTTTTACCTTGCGTGTGAGCCAGATAACTACCCTCGTTGTTGTGAAGAGTAAGACACAATTTACATTCGTAAGACCCTAAGTGATTCTTCATAAAATACGGATCTTTGTTCAGATCGATAGTTTCTAACGCCAACTGTCGTAGACGTTCTCTTCTGTCCCGGTTGCTTTCCGACCAAGAAGCTACACCTCCGCCTCCAGTTTTGCCTCCTGGACGATTTTGGAAATCCATTTTTCTTCCCGGATCAACTTTCTACCTTTCGGAGCAGCGTATAATCGATTATTGTCCTTTCCTGTGTCTATTATAAACAACAAACAACGCGACGAAAATGTTTGTTCGACCAGCGTGTGGACAACGATAGTTCCACCACCGGCGGTTAGAGGCAGCACTCGTTCTCGATTCTCGATTCTCGATGAGCGATCCATTTCGAGATATCGAGTTTGGCGAGAGCTCTGTACGAGGTCGCGCGACTCTGGCGGCCGCGAAATTTTTGAAAAGATGCGACTTTTACGAACGAAACCATGGCGCGTCGGCCCGTCGACGACGGGCACATTGGACGAATGTCGCAATAGGAAATTGCTCTTGCCGTTTCTCCCCGACTCATTCGTCTCCGAGCGAAGAAGAATATAATCGGAGCGATTCGCTGAATTTATTGGATAATCGTGAATGTACCGGCCAAGAAGAGTCGTCCGATTCGCTGCGCTCAAAAAACGATGTTTGTACACGTCCGGGGATATCGATATGGATATGGACACAGTGTGGCACGATTCGTGTCGCGCGTCTCGTTCGCACGACACAAGCGGGTGAAAAGGGCATCTGCCAGTCACAACATCGAACGGTTTCGATAAAGGCGAATCAACGGCGACGAAGCGCATCGAGATGACCCTTTTCGAAGCCACCGTCTTCCGGCACGTCGCGACGCGCCAAGAAAAAAAGAAAAAAAAGAAAAAAAAAAGAAAAACGATGGAAAACCATCGAAGCTAATCCGAACGCAAAAAACTCGGCAGTTTCGAGTCGAAGCGACGTCGGTTTTTCTACGGTGCGCGCCTAGACTTTCCTGTTATCGCCTCGTATCGCCTCGTGGACGGGAACCGCGTACGTCTCGATAGGAAATTCCAGTTGGCATCGAGGCATCGACGGGCCAGTTATCGATCTTCCGATGGATTTTTTCGTCTGCGCGAGATACCGAGTCTCTCGTGGTCCCTAGTCGCGCGGACCCGGAGACGCGAGCTCGGAGACGCGAGCTCGGAGACGCGAACTCGGAGACGCGAACTCGGAGATGCGATCGCGTCGCGAGAAGCGTAAAACTCGTGGAAAAATTGTAGACGCGACGAGGTCGAGTCTAGCAGAAGCCCGAGGGAAAGGGGCGGACCGAATCGGACGATAGAGAATACACAGACGCATCCGAGATGTCTTCGTCGAGCGTAGGAAAAACCGAGCGTCGTCCGGCCAGCAACCACCGGCTAAACGGGCAACGAGAGAAGGCAATTTCAAGAGCGCGTCCCAAGTTTGGTAGCGTGCCGGGGTCATCGTCGCCGGAAAGGTTATCGATGATTCGAGGAAAGGTGGGGAGATTTTTGTGCGCCGTCAACGTATTCTTTGGCGGCGAGCAGGCCATCGGAACTGTAATCGAGCGTAATCGAGTGCCGCGCGTTGGACCGCACACGTTCGGTAAAACCGCGACGAAGGGATCGATCGAGGAAGGGGAGGGCCGAGGAGAGGTTCGATCGGGTCGGGAGCGCGCACCGATCCCGCGATTCTCGCCGCGAATCGTTGGAGTCATGGAGACGAGGTGCTGGGCGAGAGCGATCCGGAAAGGCTTCGACGGCTCGAGAAGCAGGCGGGTCCTGTGGCTGTACGGCCTGGCCGCGTTCACCAGCATAACGATGTTCGTGGCGTTTTGGTTCACGAACGCGTTCCAAAACGCGATCCTGTCCAACTTGGAGCTGCGAAACGGCACGTCGGCGTATCTGCTATGGCAGCAGCCACCGGTCGGTCTGCTGCTCAGCGTCTACGTGTTCAACTACACGAACCTGGACGAGTTCGAGAGCGGAAACGCGACGAAGCTGCGGGTGCAGGAGGTCGGCCCTTTCGTCTACCGGGAGAATCTGAGCAGAGTGAACGCGGAGTTGCACGAGAACGGGACGGTCACCTATCAAGAGAAGAGGACCTTCGAATGGGTGTCCGGCGAGCCGGACGATCAAACGGTGATCGTCCCGAACGTTCTGCTCGTGTCGATTCTCGCCTTCTCCCGAAACTTGCCCTACGTGATGCAACTCTTGTTGACCATGCTGCTTTCCGGCCTGCGTTCCAAGCTGTTCCTCGAGTTGCCGGTCGGCGAATTCCTTTGGGGCTACGAGGACGAACTCTTTCGCGTGATCAAGCCTTACTCGTCGCTCAAAGTCAACATTCCTTTCGAGAAATTTGGGCTTCTCGCATTTGTACGTATTATGCGACCATCTCCCTCTCTCTCTCTCTCTCTCTCTCTCTCTCTCCTTCTTTCTCTTTCTTTTTCGCACGAACGATTCGTTGCAACGATCGCTCGAAACACCGCGAAACGTTCCACCGATCGCGATCAATGGATCGACAGGCGCGCGTGACTGCAAGGTCTCTGAGGTCGCGGAGAGATCATGGGCCAAGAAAACGATTCGCGGCAAATAGATCTCCGAGTCGCATCGGATCGATTCGTAAGCGATTCGTAAGCGATTCGTAAGCGATTCGTAAGCGACCCTAAACCCGATGTTAACCGATCGTCGCGATTTTTCAGAGGAGCGGCGTAAACGAGGATCGGATCACGATGCGCACCGGAGTCGAAGATCTCGAACACATCGGACTGATCGAGCGAGTGAACGGAGCGCAGGATCGCAAGGTTTGGGGGGACGAGAAATGCGACCGCGTGTTCGGCACCGACGGCAGCATGTTCCCGCCTCATTGGATCGAAATGCCGTACAACGCCACGCTCCAGGTGTACGCGAAAGACGTTTGCCGGCGTATACCGTTCGAATTCGAACGCCGCGACTATGCCCACGGCATTCCCACGTATAGGTAAGCGAAATCGTTTTCCCTCCGTTTCCCAGCGGCCCTCGTCGTTGTATCGCTGTCGTTGCCAGGTTCCAACTGGCGAGCAACGTTTTCACGACGACGCCCGACGAGAACAGCTGCTATTGCCAAAAGGATCCGAACGATCTCGACTCGAGAAGATGTCCACCGGCCGGGACCTTCAACGTTTCCAGCTGCAGATTCGGCACTCCGCTGCTGATCTCGTTTCCTCACTTTTACGCGGCGGACGAGTCTCTGTTCGAAGAGATCGAGGGTTTGTCGCCGAAGCGAGAGCATCGCGAGAGCTACATCGATCTCCACCAGGTGAGAGAGCGTTTCGACTTTTCTCGTCGCGCCTCGCCGCTGTTCTTCATCGATTTCGAAACAATTTCAGAGATTAGGCGTCACGGTGGGCACCAGAATGAAGATTCAGCTGAACATGGAGGTGCGCAAGGCGGTCGGAGTGCCGTTCGCGGATCGTTTGAAAGACGGAACGATCTTGCCGGTGATCTGGACGGACACCGAGATCGAGGAGATGCCGGAATCCGTGAAGCAGCTGCTCTATCGGAGCCACTATCTCGTGAACGCGATCGAAGCTGGATTTCAGTGGTGCAGTCTGGTCGGCGTCGTGCTCTTCTTCGGTGGTCTGGTCGCCGCGTTCAAGAAAGACGAGGAGCCGCTCCAAGACATCAAACTCGAGTCGTCGAGGGACCAAAGAAAAATCCGGCAAGACGTCGTTGCGGCAACGTGAATCGTTTCGATACTTGCCTTTCATCGATTGTCGCCGCCGTTTCCGATACCAACGTCGAGGCGAACCGTGGTCGCGATCGAAGAGCCTTCGAAAGAGACTCGATCGCTCGGTTTCTCGTTCCGGTAAGGAGAGAGTTCCGATTCGTGGATGGGGATCGACCGACCGACCGAGCAACCGATCGATCGATCGACCGACCGACCGACCGACCGACCGACCGACCGACCGACCGAGGTGTCCCAGACGTTTCCATGTTCCATCGATCGCGTCGAACCCGCGTGAAGCGAAACGCGACGACGGCGCGACGCTTATCGAGCAAGAATCTCGACATCTTCGTTGTTTACGTTCGCGATCGATTCGGTCGCACGCGAGCGCAAAACGAGAACGCGAACGCGAACGTCGGAGCGATCCACTTCCGTCGAATCCGATAACCGAGGTCGCATCGAACGACGTACGGCGAGACACGAGATAACTGCTGTATTATTTTTTCTCGAATTTATCGCGACCGAACGCGTTCAACGGCAACAAGTTCTCGCGCGATGGGGCAGGATATCTGCGAACACGCGGCGGTCGATTAGTTCCGATTAGTTTCGGACGTTCGGACGTGGCACGAGATTCGAAGATTCGAAGATTCGAAGATTCGAGAGAGCAAACCAAGCACGGTGTACCTGTCTTATAAAACATTTATTCGTCTCCACCGAATCGCTCGACGATCGAATTGACACGAATCCGACCGATTTAAAAACCATTTCGCAGTTTTATTGCCTGCTCGCGCTCCAAAGTGGTAGAAAACTAATTTTTACCTAAGAATATGAACCTAACCGCGATCCATCTGAAACAACGAGACGTTTAGAACGATAGGCGCGTATACTCGAACCGGTAACGAATAACGGATAGGAGGAGCTCGATCGTTGCGGAGTGCGCGCTGTTCGAGTATGTACAAACTGATAAAAAAATACGTATTTCCTATTTGCTATTTACTATCTACGCGTGCACGCACGCGTTCATTGGACGGAACGATTTCGTAGGCGGCTCGCGTCGACGAGCCCCGCCGATTCGAATCGACGATCCGGAATCCTGTTCCAGATTCGAATTTCTTTACGGTTCTTTCGCCAACCTTCGGAGAGTCTCTCCTCTCTCTCTCTTTCTCTCCTTTTTCTATCGCTTCCTCGATCACCTACGTACACGTATTTCTAGAATAATACAAGTTGCAATCAACGGAGGAGCTCTTTTGCTACTTTTCGCTTTTCGATCGGACGATTTTTACTCGACCCGAGTAAATTAGGTGCGTCGAGAACACGGCACAGTTCTTGAAAACGGTGAGTCGTGTACCAGGTACCGTTAAGCGGCGCAGCCTAGCACTCTCTTCCTTTCTCCGATCGAACGTTTGTTCGTTTATTCGTTTAAATCCCAACGTACCGACACCGACACCGACAACCGTCACCGACAACCGTCACCGTCCCGCGACCCCGATCCCGACACCGACACCAAAACACCGACACCGACACCGGCTCGAATTCGAGCCGGGCATTTGGAAGCGAACGCGACCCGAGTTTATCGTTTCTTCTTCTCTAGCAGAGCCGTTTCTCGTTCTGCTTCTACCGTTTTTATTTGTTCGACCGTATCGAGCGCTCGCGTCGCGTGTCTCGAGTCTCGAATCGACAGTGAGAGGGAGATAGATAGATAGATAGATAGAGAGAGAGAGAGAGAGAGAGAGAGAGAGAGAGAGAGAGAGGAAGAGAAAGAGAGAGAGAGAGAGAAATCGAGGATCGAGCGTCTGGTCGTGCGTCGGGATTCGAGAATGATCTGCGAATAATCAATCCGGTGTCGGGGGGAAGTCGAGGAACCGAGTTCGAACCGAGTCGACAGAGTCTAGCGAGTCGATCTACTTGGAACCGGCGGAATTCTGGAAAGCCGGATTCAGCTGACCGGTTTTACCGGCGCTGGCGTTCGATGGTAACGGATTGCTCAGATGAAGTTTCTCTTGACGTTTCGCGGCACGCGCCAGGCAGACGAGCGCGCCGATTAAAACGACCGCGCCGATAGCCGCGAGCGCTCCGGAGACGGCCGATCGAGCGATCGGCGGCGCGTCCACCGCCATCTTCATCAGGCTCCGCATCTCCTCGGGGAGCTCGTCGATGCCCTGGAAACACGGAAACGATGTACGTGAGCGCGGGCGCAACATTTTCGGGAAATCTCCGGAAATTTCGGGAATCCGTTCTGCTCGAAACGATACTTGCGTCCTCGAACCACATGATGGGGAAAACGATGTCGGGAAACGTGGCGACCTGCTTGATGTCTCGCACCTGACTGACCGCCAGATTGATCTGAACCCTCGCCTTCGCTCTCAGCGAGGTGCCCATCATCGGCTGCACGTCGATGTAGAACTGATGGTTCTCTTCGACCGGCGGCGATATCCCGTTTACGGCCTCGCGCAGCGCTGGATCGGCTGGAACAATGGTCGCGCGTGGAAACGCGTTGAAACGCTGAGAAAACGCTGGGAGGAAAACGGTGGGAAAACGGTGGGAAAACGGCGGGAAAGGAGCGCGAGAAAAGTCCGCGAGCGAGGGGCCTTACCGAGATAAAAGTGCGGGAAGCTGAGGAGAACCGGCGACTCGTATTGGCAAAGGGACGCGTTGAAGGTGCCCTCGGGCGCGCACGGCGGCCCCGCCGGGCAGAAGCATCGCTGCGATTCTACTCTGCCGGCGGATCCGAACGCGTCCTGGGACGGGACGAATCTGTAGCCGGGAATTCCGCCGGCGGTGGTCACCTCCTCCTGCGAAACGGAACGATTCGTTCAGAGTTTGTACGGGCGGTTTCGCCACGGATCGCGTCTCACCTTGTAGACCAGAGGCAGGGCTCGACAGAGATCCTTGTCGAAGATCTTGAGGACCGTTTGCTTGGTGATGCGCGGAGGGAAGATGCTGCCGTCGCTGCCGGCGACGCTGTCGCACTCCGGCGTGGTCCAGTGACCCAGGCTGCTCTTTCCGTTCCACTTGTCGAGAACCCCGTACTTGGAGATGTCCCCTTGCCCGGTGAAGATGGTGAACCAATCGGGCATCGTCGCGTTCTTGCCGTACATCAGCCCGAACTGGTCGTAAGGCAGCTTCTGCTCCTTCGGCACGACATCCTTGGCCAGCTTGAGCAACGGGTCGTCGTAGCCCCAGAGCAGCTGCCCGATCGACACCTCGACGAACGGCTTTATCCGCAGGATGTCCATGATCGAGGCCATCGCCAGTCGCAGGAAACGGGCCGCGTGCTTCGATTGACTGGTCGCCGAGAGCATCGGCACGTTCGGCACCACCACCAAGTCCTCCTCCGTGCCGATCGATTTTTCCTGAAACGATCGAGCGGCGCGCACCCTTTTCATTCTCCGATCCCGATTCGAGAGGAGCGTTCGCTCCCGCGTCGCCGCGTCGCCGCGTCGCCGCTTCGCTGTTTCGAAAACGCGAAGAGAACGCGCGTCGACCGTTATCGATGCGAACGAGCGATATTGTTCGCGCGAGTCCGCATTGTTCTTCCGAACAATACCGACGATCGTGAGAATCGAGGTGTCGCGCGTGTTCTCGGAGAAACGTGCCACGTTGGCCAAACGTTGGCCGCACGCTTGCTTTTGCTTTTGCTTTTAATTCACGGAAGCGCGTTGCTCCGCTATTACGATCTTACTCAACCCGACTATCGTTACCTAGCAGCACCGTTGCGTCATACCCCGCGACCCGACTTACTCTCGAGAACTTTTACGAGAAACCACGCCGCCCTTCCTCGCGGCTGCCGCTCTACCACCACCATCGCCACCATTTTCCGTTCTCTCCCCCTTTTCCCTTTTCCCTATTCCCCGTTCCCTATTCCCTTTTCGTTTCCCGTTTGCTCCGATCGTCGTCTCGACGTTCGTTTACGCGGAAACGGAGCGGCGTTCGAGCGCGATCCAGGAAGGCGACGGCGAGCGAGATACGCGTAACGCGTACGCGCAACGCGCGATCGAAATCGAGTGCTTACCGGCGAAAAGACGAACTGTTTCTTCACTTTGTACGACACGGTGTCGTTGTCGTTGAATTTAACCTCGACCTTTTCCCATTGTTGCACGTACACGTAGGGACCGAGCTCCATCAGCGTCGGTTTCTCCCCGTCGTTCAAAAACTCATCGGCGTTCGTCATGTTGTAGATGTAGATGCTCAGCTGAGGAGACACCGGCGGTTCCTTCCACCATTTGAAGGTGCGGCCACCCTCGCGCAACGCGATCTCCCTGTTGAGCAGGACGTCGACCAGTTTCGGAAACACCGCCGCCAAGATCGCCGCCGCGATGATCAGCAGAGCGCCCACGGCCACCGCAGCCCCTGCAATCGAATCGAATCGAATGGAAATTGATCGTCGTCGTCGTCGTCGTCGTCGCACCCGCGGAAGTCGCGAGGAATCGCAGAGATTCGAGTCCGTCGACACCGATCGCGAATCGAGGAACCAAGAAACCAAGAAACCAAGAAAAGAAAGTGGTCGTCTCGCGCCCGCAACCTCTGCAACGTCCGCAACGCCCATGCTCGCGCTCGTCCCGAGATCGGCTTTGCTTTCTATCCCGTCGAGCGAGCCCCGCTCGTCGCGTCAACGATTTTTGGTCATCGATTTTCGGTTTTGCCGGAGATCGTCGCAACTGGGCGAATTCGACGAGTCTTCGAATTCGCTGTTCTCGACCGATCCGTTCCTTACCGGCCATATTCGGACTGCCAACGTGTTCGCGTCGGTTTCGATCGGTCTTGGGAGACGACGAAATTTCGCAGGACGCGTCGCGCGACGCTCGTGCTTTGCGAAACGTCGCTTTCGAGGTTCTCGAGACCTCGAAAGACGATCGCGAGCCGTCGATACCTCGAAGTTTTGCTCGGCCAACCAACCGTGCGATGTCGCGAGCATGCCAGTGCGTTCGCGGCTCGCGGTGCGACCACGATCGCAGCGGCGATCGACCGGTTAAATTTTTAGTCACGTAGACGAAAAGGCACGTACGCGACACCGTGCCACCGCGCGAGCCGGCCTTCGAAACGGGCGGTCCTACTTTTTCCCGCTTGGTCGCATCGCCGCGCCTATCCCGGCTTCCGTATTTCCGATTCTTTTGAAAAACGATGACTCGATCGCTTCGATCGTAGGCTTCCTCGAACGATCGGATCTGGTCGTGCGTCGCGTCGCGTCGCGGCGCGGCGCCTCGATCCGAGACGCGATCAGAAATCAGGAATCCGCGTCCGATCGATCGAGAACTCCTACTCCAGGAATTTTCCTCGGATTATCGAGAGTAAGAATCGCGCGAGTACGGGCGCGTGCTCGATGGCGACGGCGATCGAGAATGCGCGACGCGACTTGTCCGCTCGTGGACGTCACGCCTCCGACCTTACAAAATCCTTCGAGCCGGTGTCGCGACCTCGAGAGACCAGTACTTTCCATCGAACGCGACGCGTGCACAAACTAACCGAACGACTTTGTTTTTTGGCCGTAAACTCAAACGCTCGGCTCGCGTTCTCGCGGCGTAGCGTGGCGTGCCGCGGCGTGCCGTGGCATGGCGTGACATCGCGCGCGGCGCCGCATCGTCGTCGTTGCGTTCGGCATCGATTCGCGCGACAGAAATTCGTCGAAGCGACCGCGACTGGGATTACGAAACGGATACCCCGATCGATCCGATTCGATCGTGTCCAAGTTGTCGAAGGTGTCGAAAGGAATGCGAAGCGACGCGAGCCGCGCCGCGGCGTCGGTCGGCGCGAAAATTCCCGATCGTGTTTGCGGAGTACGCGAATTTGCGATTTGCGAATTCGCTGTAACATTCGATTTTGGTAGGCGCGGCGCTCGGATAACCCAGTTTGTAACCGGTGGGTAACCGATCGGGCATTCGAGCGCTCTCGACGCGTTTTTACAGATTTTTCCGCGTGCACGCACGCATCGCCACGCGCCTCGCGTTTCGCGTTTCGCGTCGCCACGCACCGCCACGCACCGCCACGCACGGCCACGCACCGCCACGCCTCGGACGGGAACGTCGTATCCTCGGTGATCCAATAAAACGGCTAAACCCTCGGTTTTACGCGCGCTATATTTTCATTGACTCGCGCTCTCTCTCGGAACGCGGGGCGAGGGTAAAGTCGAAAAGAACGGGTCGAGCGGATCGTCGATCTCGATCGAAATCGAATTTCTAAACGATTGTTGCGCGAACGGGAAAATTCCCACGGCTCGTCGCGGCGATGGGAACCGTCGCCGAGAGATCCGAAGAAGCGCGGAGCCCGTGAAGAGCAGGGCCCGGACGAAGGACCGAAAGACGCGACGGCGCGTGCTCTTTGTCCTTGACACGACCATTCGATGGGCAGTGTTTCGCATGGAAACGAGCGGACGAGGATTCGACGGGCCGTCGTCGCCGTCGCGTCGTTGTACACGATCGAGGGAAATTGTTTGGCACGAGACGGCAACGACTGCGCGGCTACTGCCAAGACGAAAGAAACTCTTGATAGTTTTACGCAGAAAACCAGAGCGAGAGGCTCGCTTTCGACGCGTTCCTATTCTCACAGTCACGATATCTCGACGAATCGCCTGCTGCGCCGCCGTTGCTCGTTTTCTCGTTTGCTCGACTGCTCGGCCCGCGTTCTTAACGCGGTTTTCAACGCGCTGAAACGAGGAAGCGAACCTGAATTATCCATGTATTGTACGCGCGTCCGAGCCGACCGTTCGTTCGCGTACACCGGTCGGTTTAACCGTCGGTTTTTACCGAAATCGCTCTTACTTTCTTAGAACCGCGACTCGAACGAAGCTCGGTCTTTACAACGAATTACCGATCGCTGCTCCGCGTACGGAAGAACCTAAGCGTACGCACCTAACAGGTGAAAGCGCAACACCACCGAGCGAACCGTTCGGCGAAAGATCGAGTCGGCCGTTCCGTCTCGTTGCTACCTTCTACTTCTATGCGTGCACGCGTCTAGGCGCGTACGATTCGCGCGTATCTCGGGGAAAGATGCGCGCAACGACCCGGCCAACTTGGAGTTTTTTCGCAACGAGAAATGGGAAACGAGGAACGGGAAACGGGAAACGGGAAATAAATATATATATATATATATATATATATATATATATATATATATATATATTCGTATTATATGATGTATAATATAATACGAATACGCTCCCGTTTCCTCGGCCGCTCGGTCCGCGAGGTGCGGCACGGTCTAGGTAGCTCCTGCTCGCCGTCGCCGACATCGACTCGAAAGGAATGCGATCGAACGTTCGCCGGATCGGACGGACGAGTGGTCGCGATGGAAGGTACGCGCGTAGAACGACGCCGACGACGACGCAACTGGCTCGAAGCGCGACCCGCGACCCGCGACCCGCGTGTCCCAGCGAGCAAGGAATCGCTCGCGCGTTGCATCACGGAAAGAGGCGATTCTGACATCTCGTCGCGTCCTCGTTTCCCTTTTTGCAGTCTACATTTCCCGATCCGGCGCTCGGCGAGGTTCGATCGACGAACGATCGCGATCGCCGACAAGAGCGAAGGACGGATCGGCGACGAAAACGAAACGACGACGTTGCTGCGCGAGCTTCGATCCCGAAAGCCGAACCTACGTCTACACCTACCTACGCGTACTTGTCGGCAATTACTCGCTATTATATAAGGCTACGCTTCCTGCTCTTACTCGGAAGGTTTCGCGCCTAGCAAACGAAGCGACTCCACACGGTCGGAACGTCGGCGTGCGCAAACCAGATCGGACGGCCTCGAGCTCGAGTCCATCCGAGCCTTTGATCGTCCAATAATTTGGCCGCTACTTTTCCAATCTGGTAAACGCCTCGCCGCCGTGCCGGTCTCTCGTCTTCCACGTTCCACGTTCCACGCTCCACGCTCCACGCTCTACGCTCCAAGTTCTGCTTGGACCAGGCCTGGGCGACTGTTAGGTTTATCGCTGTCGAGGTTTTCCAATGAAACCGGACTCGGCTCGATCGTCGCGATCCTACGCATCGAGGATTGGAATCGGAGAGCAGTGTTACGTTGCAATCTCGCTGCTCCGCGAGTTCCTGTTCCTACCTGTTCGAAGCGAGACGGCGACGAAAAGTTGCATAACGAACCGATCAACGACAGAAAAAAAACCAATAATAGACCCGGAATAGCAAGTATCTTCCCGCTCGATCGTTCCTCGTAATGGTATCAAAGTTCGCTTTCTGACGCACGAATAATACCCGCGGGCAGTACCATTACGGACGACCATGTAACGTCGACTCGTCCCAGGACTCTAACAGCGTCGCGGTCATTTAGTCGCGACACGCAAAACTACTTTTTGCATTCGTTCGCCTCGATTCGATCATTTTTTCGTCCTCGACTGCTGCGTGCGCCTATCGAACCGACCGCCTCGCAGTTTCTGCGACATCTGCGATGCGACGCGATGCTATGCGATGCGATGCGATGCGATGCGATGCGATGCGATGCGATGCGATGCGATGCGATGCGATGCGATGCGATGCGATGCGATACGAAGCGAACGATGCCGTTTCCATTCGAGTTTCCCGCTCGCGTTCTCGTTAACGATCGCGTTCGCGCTCGCGAACTCGAAGTGAAAGTAAGAAAGAGCCCGGTTTACGACGATTGCTCGCGATTTTGACGCGCGCGGATAAGCTCTTCGGTCGCTCGTACCGTTACCGAAGATACCGAGAGGATACCTGGTTGGTGTCGAGCAATTTCGAGCGGTGCGGCGACGGTGCGCGACGAAACGTAGCTACGCGACGCGATGCGACGCGGTGACTCATTGAGCAGGCATACGAAACGACACGTTCATCGAATCGAATTAAGAGCGCATCGAGCGTGACGGTTGTGGCGCCGGTAACCGCGTTAACGATCTCGTTAACTAGCCTTCCCTCGAACGATACAACGTAGCACGTTGACGGGACGGGACGAGACGGGACGAAACGCGAGAAGAGAACGCACCGGAGAGACCCGATGTAACACCGTAACACCGTTGCGGCGATCGTCTCCGTTTCACCGTGCCACCGTTTCGTCGTTTACTTACACCATCGCCTGAGAAATCCTCCTTGCAATTTCGCGCAAATCCCACGGTGTACTCTCATCTTGATTGGTCACCGCGTACACGCGTCGACGAATTCTCGGCTCTCCCTCGTCTCTCGTCTCTCGTCTCTCGTCTCTCGTCTCTCGTTTCTCCTTTCTCCTTCCTCGCAGGCGCGTGCGTCTTCTTCTTGCGTTTAAACGACCTCGCGCGCTTCTTCTACTCCCTCTTTCCTTCTCTCTTCGATCTCCTTGACCTCCCTTCTTCCTTCTTTATCGCTCTCCTCGCGGCTACCTCCTTCTCCGACCGAGCCTCGCTCCGTCTCCCGATTTATTCGAATTATTCGGATTATTCGACTTGTTCGGTTTACGCGCGACTCCCCGAGTTTTCCTGCGGCCAGTAGTCTCAGAGTTCTTTCGATTTCGAGCCGTTCGGAGGACTCTCCGAACACGCGGCAACGTTTAGAATTTTAATACGTCCGGCCACTTCTTCTTCTCGTCGATCAGACCTTGATCATCGTCCTGCTTCTCCCCCTTCTCCTTTTCCTCCTCCTTCTCGTTGCCCTCGTCACCGTCACCGTCACAGTCACCGTTACCGTCGCCGTCGCTGTTGCTGTTGCTGTTGCTGTTGCTGTCGCCGTCGCCGTCACCGTCACCACCGTAAACGTCGGTTTCGATCGTCTCGGCGATGGTTATCGTCGTCGATGCCCGCCGATAAAGAGACCGCGGAGACTTCGAAGACGCTTCCCTCCGCGGCGCGCGAACGGGCCGCAAAGCAAAGCAGCGCAACGCAACGCAACGCAACGCAACGCAACGCGCGGCTGTTCGCGGTGGTTCGCGGTGGTTCGCGGCACGAGGATCGGTGAGAAGGAGAAAGTCTATTCTCCTTTCGAAGCGTCAAGTGTGCCACCGGCGCGGCGATCCGACGAGAACGCGACAACGACACCGAGCGCGCGCAATCTGCTCACCGGAGAAACGAGCAACGAGCAACGAGCTATCCGTCGGTTTGCAAGTTATCTCCTTCGCAAGTATCGGCTTTCTCCGCACAGTCTATCGGAACTCGCGTCGATCGAAACCGACTCCAAAAACCGATCCGTCGAAGGGCTTTGGCTCGCTCGCGTTGGATAGTTTCTTGTTCCGTTGAAACTCGTACAAAATTTAAACAGCCGTTCCGTAAAGCAACGGAACGGAAAAACGCTCGACCGAATTACCAACTAACACGGATAACGGCTGCATTCGCGTTTGCAGCCGTTCGCAACGAGACGGTCGAACACTGGCGACTCGACGGAATTTGAAAGTGCCACTGCGAACGACGCGAGTATGCAGAAGGGTCTCGAGATCGAAGGGAACGATGCGATGCGATACGATACGATGCGATGCGATTGCGAAACGAAGCGATCCCTACGAGGTCGCTCGAAAGACTACGCGCGGATGTCTAAACGAACGCTGCCCTCTTCCCGCACGACTGCATCGTGAACGGGGCAAGCATGCGGTTCAGGTGAACGATTTATTATTACCCCCACTGGTTCTTTCGCTCTCCGATTCTACCGATTCTTCTCTTCCTTCTGTCCTCTTCGTCGTGGTCTCCTTCCACGTTGCGTCCTCCCACCACCGTCACCACGACCACCACCTCAACCACCACCTCAACCACCGCCTGATCGTATAGCGCTCTCTCTCTCTCTCTCTCTCTCTCTCTCTTTCTACCAACCAGTTTTCCTCTTTCTCTGGCGGCTCGTTTTTCTTTTTCCAACCAGGAGGCGAACCGCCATCCTTCTCAGCCTTCTCTGTCACCACGTCACCACTATCGTCCCCATCTTCCATTTCTTTTTCATCTCAGTCCCGCTCCAACCTTCTACCATCTATTCGACTCTTACCGACAAACTGGCTCTGTCCGTCTTCCTTGTCGTACCGTTCCTTTTCCTCCGATGCTCGTACCAACGTCCATGCCGATTCCTATAATGCTAGGAATGCTGAGATCTCAGCTGCCCCCCCCCCCACCGTGGTCGTTACCAATCGCTGGAATCGCGTTTACGCTGATTACAACTTCCAATAACAAGTTCCCTTCCGATTTAGGGAACACACTCCCTATTTATGCAGGGCGGAAAAGTTTCTCCATAAAACGAAACGAACGGACGAGACGGAACGAAACGAAACGAGACGAGACGAGACGAGACGAGACGGTACGACACGGCATGGCACGAAATGTTCGTTGGCGCGAACGAGCGCGAACGAGCGCGTACATAATTGCCCTACCATGAAATAATTGTGTAACGCACGCGTTGCCCTTGCTCGAGACACGTCGGGATCAAGAGTAACGAGACCCTTGACCCCTTCATTGAAACCTAATTCCTGTAATTTCATGACACGGAAAACATTTCCGGAAATCTCGGACGAGCCAGACTCCCGCGACTAGATTGTGTCAGATTCTATCGTATTATCTATGTCCGCTTAATTATCGCTATCGAACGTTTCTTGCTAATTCCCACGTGGGAAACAAGAAAATTTGCTCGATTAGATGACGATCCGTTTCGATCCGATTCGTTTGCAATTGCTACACACTGTGTACACGCGTGCACGAGTTCCGTGCATACGAATTCGCGCGACGATTAGAGTAAAGCTGACGTTCGAATGGTCCGATTTAGCTGGAACAGTACTCGCACGCGTACTCGAACGTGGCAATAAACGCAACAGCTGTGAATTGTGTACAGTATGAACCCAAACAATGAACATTTTGTTATATCAACGAAGCCGATTTATTTGCTAGATCCTACAAAAACGGCGACGCTACAGAAACATAGAATACTCGGTGGAATGCTAAATCTAGAATTATCTGTCGATTTCGCCGAAAACAACGTCCAGGGTGCCGATGATCGCTACAATATCGGCGACCATACAACCCGGACCCATATGACGCAACGCGGACAAGTGAGCAAAGCCCGGAGCTTTGATCTTGCACCTGTAAGGCTTGCTGCTACCGTCGCTTACAAGATAAACCCCAAATTCTCCCTTCGGTGCTTCGATCGCGGTGTAGGTGGCACCCGGAGGCACGGCAAAACCTTGCGTGAACAGCTTGAAATGATGGATCAAAGCCTCCATACTGGTCTTCATTTCCTCTCGTCGCGGCGGAACTATTTTCGCATCGTCTATTCTAACTTCGCCCGGTGGCATCTTATTTAGACACTGATATATAATCCGCAGCGATTGACGCATCTCTTCGATGCGGCAAAGATACCTGCGAACAAACGCGATATTACTAACAGAAGGAAAGAACCCCGGAGTCTACAATTTGCGCAACGATTAGAGCTCCGAATACCGAAGCTAACGATTCTACTCCCTTCTCGGGGCGGACGGTTAATAACTTTTCGCATATAAAAGTCAAAGTTTTTCACCCGGTATAACCTTCTTTTCATTTCATTTTTTTGTTTTTCTGGAAATACACGCGTAGCTGAT
This sequence comes from Megalopta genalis, assembly GCF_051020955.1. Lineage (NCBI taxonomy): Eukaryota > Metazoa > Arthropoda > Insecta > Hymenoptera > Halictidae > Megalopta > Megalopta genalis. The sequence continues at coordinate 16,571,183 of NC_135017.1, forward strand.
CGTTTGAAAGTTACCTCGATTAAAATTCCATGCGAGAACCTCGCGTTTTAAGTCGATTCCATCGAACGCATAGAGCCCGCGTAGTCCAACGGTGTATATAAACACGCCTACCTGTCGTAACAGTCGCCATGTTTGCCAATAGGAACATCAAAATCAACGAGATCGTAAGCGTCGTAAGGAGCAACTTTCCTCAAATCCCATTTGATTCCCGAGCCGCGCAACATTACTCCGCTACAACCCCAATTCAGCGCATCCTCCGCAGATAGTACTCCAATGTTGCGTGTGCGAGAAATCCAAACTCTGTTCGAGGTCAGCATGTCTTCTACCTCGTCCAAACGTTCCGCATATTTTGACGCCCATTCGTATATGTCGTCCATTAAACCGAGCGGCATGTCCAATGAAACACCGCCAGGACGGACATAAGCGGCGTGCATTCGTGCACCGCTGACACGTTCGTAAAACTCCATCAGCTTCTCCCGCTCTTCGAACAACCAGAAGAAAGGCGTCATAGCGCCGACGTCCAACGCATGCGTTCCAACGCCCATAATGTGATTCAAGATTCTTGTAATCTCACCGAAAAGTGCTGAAAGTATAAAGAAGGGTTATTAACACTGCCCTGCCAAATCGTCGAACGAACGAATCTTTTACGATTACTCTCGATCGGTCTACCAAGATGGCAATCGCTTACTTCTAATATATTTCGCTCGTAACGGTACTTCTATGTTCAGCAATTTTTCAATAGCCAAGGAGAAACACTCTTCGTTACACATCATAGAAACGTAATCCAGCCGATCGAAATAAGGTAAAGCCTGTATGTAGGTTTTGTATTCTATCAACTTTTCTGTACCACGATGCAAAAGACCTATATGTGGATCGGCACGTTGGACGTGTTCTCCGGAGAGCTCTAAAATCAATCGCAGTACACCGTGCGCGGCTGGATGTTGAGGTCCAAAATTGATGACCATGTTTTTAAGATCTGCCTTGTCGCTTGTATCGACGAGGTATTTATCCCAGAAGGATTTTCTTGGATAGTAGCACCTTTCGTACTCCACTGCCCGCGCAATTTCCTCACAGGTCGGATAATACTTATGAGCGTCCCGCTGCTGACTGAAATATTTGGTACATTTGTGTCAGAGAATCAATTTTTTTAGGTTATAAAACGATTACATAATATTGCATGTATATGTATCTACATCGCGCATTTACATTTGACATCTTCGAACGTAAAACTCGTCACGTTAATATCACCTTCCTATGCAGAACGAATTTCCTGTCCTGCAAGCAGTAGCGCACAGTCCTTTCTCGTTCCATAATCCAATAAATCCTTTTCGTGATCGTAGAACGGATGTCAACGCTCTGGCCGCCATTCTGGATATGGTCGATCAGAGAGGATGTTACTTTGATAGTCGTTACTGTTACTGTTACTGTTACGTTACGTTACGTTACGTTACGTTACGTTACGTTACGTTACATTCACTTGGTAGGTTCGCATCGGCAAGATGCTGTGCCTATCTAGCACAAGCTTTTCTTTCTCCCTTCTGTAAGTGTCACCTACTTCGTGTTATCATTATTATTTTCAACGCTACGCGATAGTACGTATTTAGCTACCAACTTATAATCTAAATTCCAAACTCACCTTGAACGCCTTCTCCGGCTACTGTCGACCAAAGAATAAAAGGTTCTTGTCACTCACTCGTTCGTCGGATTTTCGGTCTCGAGCTTGTTGTCAACCATTCTCAACTGCAATTGGTTAACTTATCGTTGCAACGTACGGAATTCTAGTGCAATATGTACGTACGTATAACGACAGCGACAAATCATCTACATAGCGACATTCCAAATTTAATCTAATAAGCTAATACCAATGTGTACATATGTACATATAATAAATATCAATGTACACGGGAATAACCCAAGTTTCGAATCTTGAATCTAGCCTCTTTTGGAGACAAAATGATGCTCCGTTTGGGGTCCGTACAGCGCCAATTAGTCCGGTGGCAAAACGCTCAAACTGTTAGCCAAAATCAGCTGTCGGTAATATTGGCTAACAGTTTGAACGTTTTGCCAGCGGACTAATTGGCGCTGTACAGACCTCGAACGGAGCTTCATTTTTTCTTCGTAAGAGGCGCCACAATCGCCCACTTATGCACAACGCAGGGTCGCCTGTAAACATTAATTACGACAAAATTAGAGCATAAACAACTAAACCAGGGGTACGGGGAATTATTCAGGAGAATCTGCTGTGTCGATATCGTGCAAGAAAACCAAACAAGAATAGCACAAAATATCATTAGTCAACAGAGAATATGTACTCAACCAAAATTCGAAGAGCAATTTAATTGCGTTTCACAATCTAGCCATTTGTTTCTTTTTTTATACGATATCTATGCAGTAGATTCTACTAAATAATCCTGTACCCTCTATTTATTTATTGTATGCCCTACTTTTATCATAATTCATTGACGACACAAGGTGACATAACCACATGTACATACATTTAAAGCATTCCAAGTATGCATATAAGTTATGCGCGCTCTAGTCTCCTCTTAAATTTCTTCGATTTGTTTCCTAACAGTATACATGTTTTATTAAACTTACGTGTATACATAGTTTATATTTTAGAGTAGATTATAGTTTATATTTTATTCTGTCCACCTATGAGAACAATGTTGATTGGTGCAGACATAATATAATCTCATTTCTTCTTCCGCTCGCCTGGTCTGTGCTTGGAAAAATACAGCTTCCCTGTGATTACACTTTGGACACGGGTGTTCCTCTGTTCTCGGTAAAGTAGGATCTGATATCACATCTGCTACAATATGTGTTAGTTCGCTGAAATCACAAAGTTAAAATTGCACTTTTTCTGTGCGCTATCCAACATCGTGCACATGCATCGCGTTACGATTACTTACTCAATCTCGTGCATAATTTTGTTCACATAAATACAATTACTATCGGCCAGTTGTTTGAAATCGCAGTTTCTACACTGTAAAGGTAATAAAGAATTATAGTCTTCCTAAAGGGAAAGTAACACGTACTTCTAATACTTACAGCATACATCAGTACTTTATTTTCTTTGTCTTCTTTAGGATACAACATATTATTGCATTCCTGACAAAATCGAATACCAACAAAACCTGGTCCGTCATCGTGTGTATCGTATCCAGTTATTTTTGACATGATGTGCGTTTAATTCTAATACCTAAACAGTATAGCTTCGTCTTTATCCTAAATATATCGTTCATATTCCAAATGAATGTTTACAAATTGTGAAAAATCAATATTATGTGGTACGTATCGTTGATACCCATACATTACCGTAGAAAAAAGATATACAAGACTAGCGTTGTAAATATACTACATACATACATACATACAACGTGACACGACGAAGAAATTCTCACATTATCCTTTCAAAACCATAATGGCGATTTGTTTAGTCACGTGACCGATCTCTTATTCGCCCGTTTTGTAACATGTGCATATATACACATGTTTGATTGTTCGATGTTCATCCGTTCTGCTCGCGACTAACTAATATGTGCGAAGTGTTTGTTAAAAACATAGGTTTTGTTTAAACGTAATTTATTTAATAAAACGAATAGCTATACACTGTACATACGTACATATCAGCCAATCCCAAGGTGCCCATAAAAGTAACTAAATCATGACACGTATTCGATTGGTTACAAATTCGAACTAACATTTTGATGGCAATTGGACAATTTTCATGGGATTGTTAGACATATTCATACGTACGCATGGAATATTTAGTCTGGAAAAAAATGAATCAAATTTATTTATTAGAGTATATGGACGCGCATGGAATCTATACTGCTACAACAGTACGTACTTATTGTTGGTAGCCCATAATTCGGCTTTGGAATACATCGATGATACATACACAGATGATATTGTACATACAACAACAAAGTGTATTGTATATATTTATGTTATGTAGAATGGCGGCGCGTCTCATCACGTGATGAACTTCTTATTGGACCATTTTTTGTCGGCAAGGAGAGACATACCTTAGGCCTTAGGCCTTAGACCAATGGCCTAAGTCCTAAGGTATGTGCATACGTACTAATATGTATGCATGTGTTCTGATTCCCAGAAAATTAATTTGAACATAAAGCTAACCACGTTCACTCTTCCAGGTTGAATACCGTATTAGTTTCTTATGCTCTTTCAAGAGACAAAGCATTTCTTTTAGATCGCCTATCATTTTGATTGCAAGCTTAGGCGCGTTTCCATGAACAAGTCGAATTCGTACACTTTCTATGGAATTACAACTAGACGCATACATACACATATCTTAAACATATATTTTCTAAAAATATCAGCGAAATATTTGATCGGTGAAAACGAGTGAACACATATTATATTTCTCTGAACATAGAAAATATCTGTTAAAATTGTTAACAAGGTCTCGATGATTTTTCGCAGATATTTGATCCACACAGTATAGATTTCTATCGATGTTGTCAAAACTATTCGATTGAAACCATAAAGATATTTTTCAAAGATTCGGTAGTAGCGCTATAAATTCTACGTGATATTTCTAAAGGAGGAGGACGTGTACCAATGTGTACATACACAATGTATGCACGTACACGAGACGCACGAGCACCCAAACGCGGATTTACGTGCGCGCGCGCGCGTACGTGTAGACGTGTGTGTACGGTAGAGCAGTTTTGATACGCGTCGGGCGTCGGGAGTCGGGAGTTCGTTCGTAAGAGTTTTCAGGAAAGACAAGAGGTGCGCTGGTGTTCCACTAAGCTACCCCCAGCCTTACTACCCCCACCCTTCTGTTCGAGCTCCCCTAGCTAGTGCAAATCTCGGCGGATGAATGTTTTCTTAAGGGATTCTTCCCGAAAGCGACGCGAAAATCTGAGAGGAGTCGACAAAGCTGAAAATTCGTGAGTGAAACCATTTATTCGAAAATTCGTTCTATTTTTTGTTCCCCGAGTCCTGAAGTTTGTAGAATTCGGATTCGTAAACTAAGAAGAAAGACTAAACTTGTGTTCAAGGCGTTCCTGGGGGGTGATGACACTCACGCCGACAGCGTCTCCCACAAAGATTTCACCATTTTTCTATATGGAACGAAATTTTACATTTCTCCATGTATATCGTACATTTTTTGGTTAACCTGTCGGCTAGTACGCTTTGAACACGTGATTACGATAAACGCCGCGTAACTGGAGTTTGGGTTTGAACTTTTTTTTCCAAAGAATTTGCTTAAACATTATCAGCGACCGATTTGTTTTGTTACATGTTTTCTCAGAGATAATGCTACGAATTTCTATTCGAGTTATTTTCACATGAATATTTTTCTTTGTAACCACATTTCGTTTATATTACCAATTTCTATATTTCATTCAGGTAGATATTTTGTATTTCATAAGTATGATGGATTCTCTTCATAGTCGAGAACACACACCGTAATCATCAAATTATTCTAGCCATGTTGCATGCTATTGTTACGGTAGCACTTGCACATTTTGTTAATCAAACTATATATTTTCCATTAATTTCTCCAACTTTTCTTTGTTACGTCCGTTGACATTCAAAGGCTTGTTCTTATCCTCGAGTCTTGCCTTTTGGTCTTTTTCTTTTACAAAAGTTCTTATTTGTTCCGGCTTATCGATGTACTTTATTAAAGTTTTTTATGTATACGTGTACAGGCAAACGTACACGAATCGAATTGGATCGTTTCAAAATTTATCTTTAGCAGATCTCTTCGCGCGACGTTAACTTTTTATCAGAAATAAAATGAAATGTTTGTATACGAGAAAGAGAAATGAATTCTTAAAAGCATAAAGTCATTGCGATATAACATCAAATTAAATTATACGTTATCGTCGAACTTATTACATGTTATACTTGGAATAGAAGCGTATCGGTTGCTAAAGAAAGTTTACATCTATCTTATCGTTGTAACGTTTCGTCGTTCTAACGATCCGTCAAGAAATATATGTACAGTGTTCGAACTATAGCGAATACTGTAAAGAATTTTTATAAAAAAAAAAAAAAAAAAAAAAAAAAATATATATATGTATATATATATATATATATATATATATATATTTTCAACGTATCGTCGCAACAGTATAATTAAACTGCTTGTTAATATTGACAGGAAGATTGTTCTAAGAAGGTACCATAATGGAGAGTGGAAGTATCTTGAATACCCCAGGTAATTACCCTGGTGGGGATCGTCAACAGTTTTGCGTTTCCTGGAATTCTCATCAGTCGAATATGCACAGTGCGTTTCCTAAATTGTTAAGTTCCGAGCAATTTGTCGATGTCACTTTGGCTTGCGACGGAGGTTCGATAAAGTGTCACAAAGTGGTATTGTCAGCCTGTAGCGATTATTTGGAACGTTTACTGCTAGAAATACCATGCACCCATCCTATTATCTTTTTGAGAGACATGAGAATGTGGGAACTTCAAGCTTTGGTGGAGTTCATGTATCGTGGAGAGGTGTACGTGGAGCAACAGCAGCTGGCAAAGTTAATGCAGGCTGCTGAAGTATTACAGGTAACGAGCGATAGATTTGCTTTGCTATTTCCACGAATACTTATATTTATCCGACGAAGTAATTTTTGAAAAATGCACGGAACGGTGCATCGATCGATCCCGATCTGACGATAATATATTTTGCTCTAGATTCGTGGTCTATCGACCCAAGGAAACGATAACACTTTGAGCGAAACTATTCCTCAACAGTGCGATTCGAATACTCCGTCGGCTGCTCCGTCTACTACCACGCAGCAGGATGGAATCAATTTTAAAACGGAGGAAACTCATTCGGACGACGGAACATCGAATGCTAATTTTCTGGAGGCCACGTCGATCGCCGCATCTAGTACAGCCAGTGCGCCATCGCACACTAGCACTCCGGTGTCGCAGAACCCAAATTCGTCGAATTTTATGAACATGGAGCACAGCGAAGCGCTCCAACATTTGGAAAAAGCGCTCAGCGCTTGCGAAGCGACTCTAACCGAGACCCAGGGAATGGTAAAGATGGAACCGGACGAGCAATTTACTCAGCAACAGGATGTAAAACCGTACTCGATCAGTATGGTACCGAGCAGTAATTGTAATCCTAGTAGCCCGTTTCCTGCAATCGAAGGTGAGAAACGAAACGAATATCCATCGCGTCGTAGTTCGAAAGAACAAAGATATCTAAACGCGAACGCGCAGAGGATCGGGGGTAGGCGCGTGCACCGTTTAATCGTCGTCTGCTTCACTCGTAGGTTACCAGAGACGACAAAGACGTTCGGAGGAAGAACTGAAACAAGCTTCGGACATGGTGGCACGTGGTATGACGTTTCAAGTTGCTTCGGAAAAATATAAAATTCCGATAAGTACGATTCGATTCTACATGGTTCGAAAAGGTATATTGCAAAGGCGAAAACGCGGTCGTGGTTCAAGCAATCTTGGCATGAACAGTCAGCCAGGAAGCCCGGCAAGTCCGCCGTATCATATGATGAATTATCGTTTGCCAGAGAGCCTAAACTCCAGCCTACCGTAGTGCTATAAGAGAAGTAGCGAGTTTTTAGACTTGAGTTGAATCGAACAAATTTTTTATTGCCGTATCGGAGCTGTTCCAGACTGTCATTCTTCCCATGCTTATCGACTCACACTGAGTTATCCATTCTTTTCACTCCATCGTTCACGACCGGAAAAACGGTCACGCATATCTATTGCGAATGCGTTTTCGCCGAATAATTAACTATTCTCCATACATTTATTGCATTTACAAAGAAGATAGTAATTTAATAGAGAATAATTGACAATGTGTACGTATCGTACACGATAGGTATGATTTTAGTCTAGAACAGCTCGACTCCGTGTACATAAGCAGCACCATACGCGAGCTTTCGGACGCAGCATCTAGACAAAAGGAAAAAGTAACGAGAAATAATGGAATTAGAAGCAGAACGCGCGAAAGAGACTTGTCGCGTCGGCTGTTTTTTCGAGGTTTCTCCGAGTTGTTCTCGATCATTTTGCCAATTAATTTTTTGAAACGAATATTTTCCGCGACGTCGTTTGATTCGATCGAGTACTATCTCGATTCTTGATTTTTGATTTTCGACTTTCGTTGATTTTCTTTTCTCTGTCGCGACGACGTAAAAGGAAAGAAAACAGAAGAGAAGATTGTGATGCGACAAGTGTCGATGCGGCGCTCGAAGGCCACTCGTACGGTTCAGTTTTGGGCCGTGTTCCGTTCTTCTACTTAGTGACACATACACCTTGCGTACATGGATAGCGTAAGAGGTATTTTTTTGAGTCCTATACACAGATTGCTACAACAGATTTACATAACACGGTTCATAGAAAAAGATTGAACGCGTCACGCGAACCATATTTTTACGATCGCTCGAAAAATCTTTTTGATAATACGTATCCGTATAGGGTAGATTCTTTTTTATTACGTATTTATATACATAGAAGTACACACGCACTGACATACACCACGTAACACGGACATGCATTCACACGCTCCCGGACACGTACACACGTGCTCACGTGCACACACGGATAGACGGGGCGGAGAAGAGAGGATGGGTGCGAGAGAGGTAGATAGATATATATATATATATATACATAGATATATATACAATAGATATAGACACGGACAGAGACAGGCATACATACGATACCAGAGACACACACCCGCATACACACGCGCGTGCGCGCGCAAACACGTCGGTAACATACGTATGGATTGTGTTGGTTGTGTTTAAGAGTGAACCGGTGGTTACAGTTCATCGTTAATAGGAGATTATAGCATTTTGACTTTCTCACTATCTAGATATTGTTTCGTTTAATTTGACGCGAAATCAAGCAAGACGAGAGAGAGAGTAGTAGAGGTTTGCGGTTGAGAATAGCTTGTTATAATATTACAAGAAGATCGTAGGCTTTGTCCATGAACGAATTTTAGTCACTACGTTCAAGACTGGTCGTACACGGCTGATTCCCAACCACGTCGAATTTGATTATATACTGGAAAATCTGAATTGATTATACCGATATTTTTGTAGAGACCTTGTCGTGGTACGAGTCTTCTTTCTGCCTTCATACAAGTGCTCGCGCTCCAATCTAATTCACCCATACATATATATACATATATATATATGTATATTATTCTTGTATCAACGTACAATCGTACAGTCGTACACAGGTATATACATATATGCATGCGCATGTGCACCGATGCACTCACGCACGCATTCACGCACGCACGCAGCCAGACATAGGCACGTAGCCACGTAAACGTACCACCACTTGCTCGGGACTCGTGCTCGAACACGTACGCGTACACGTACACGTACACACAGCAACACCATCGCTACAAAGCGTAGATACGCGAATACAGGATGAAATGTGCGTGCGTGCGTGCGCGCGCGCATTTCTACACAAGCGTACACATGTATGTGTACAGGTGAACGTACACGCGCGTTATACGAATATAATATAATAATACATGTTGGTAATTGTGGAAGCTCGATACTCGGTACTCGGTACTAAAAACGGTTGGTACTTGTTCAAAAAGTTTACGGTTTAGCTTATAATCGAAAAACTTATAATCGATCGTCAAAATTGACCAGTTTTCATGAAAGCGACCAAACACGGCTTTTTCGATCGTTTTGTGAATCCTGGATTTGCCTTTTCGAAAGATTATATAATTAGATATCGAAGATCGGTGGCGCGCGTTCGGTCAACCAGCAACTGCGCGTCTATACTATACATTATACAATACGTGTACATATACTTTTTAACGAGTACATTGGAACTCGTTCGCGCGTACGCGCATACATACGTACGTACACGGGGTTGCGTATCTCTGCAGGCTTGCATGCATGTACGAATGCACGTGCGCGCATTTATGCACGTATGTGTACATATACAGACGTATATAAATTCTCGCGTGCACTCGGTCGCGAAAGAAACAATATACGATACGACGGATGCCTTGTCACCGTTTCGTGTTTTCGACTAGGATTCTGATTTCGAATCGTTACGATAAAGAATAAGAGCGTTTTGGAGCATGCACCTAGCAACAACACGAACGATTGATGGGCATATTACCCGAGTATATCTATACAGAGAACGTACACGCGCGCACAGAAGGTACTTGGACGCGAACACACACACACACACACATACGCACGCACGCACGCACGCATACGCGCACACGTTGATCACAAGGGACATAGGACACGACAGGAGGACATTGACACAAATGTAACGTAATCGTACAGTGTATTGCCTTTGTTAAATAGCATTCGGATAAAGCCATATTTTTCCATGCAATGCAATAATCCAGCAAAATAAATTACCGTAATTGTGAAACAGCCTAAAATAGGGAAGAGTGCCAGATAAAACAGAGAAAAAGAATGAGAAAGAATAGGAAGGAAAAGAGAAGAAGAGGGTGGGGGGGGGGAGAAGGGGAGAAAAAGGAATGAAAAGAAAAAAGAGAGGAAGGAAGGACGCGAACGGAGGAACGGCGAGGAGAAGCGCCGAACGTAAAAGGGAGAAGAATACGTGGGCGAAGGAAAGGGAGGAAAAAAGAGGAGTAGGAGAAGACGAAGGAGGAGAAGAATAATGGGCGTGATCGATGTAAAACGATTTCCTACCACTTAGAACATATTTGCCTTTTATTCTGGCCTCGTGATAAATCCTCACTTTATTTATACTCGACAATATACTGGATACCGTGCGAAGGAACGACTAAATTAGGATAGGAAACTTGATGAACCAATGATTTCTCGCGGTACACTGCGAGTCCTAAAATTCCACCTCGTTCGCGTGAATCGTTGCGAACCCGGAACTTTGGGATTTTCTGGAATTTTCGATTCGTTTCCTACCCTACATTTATTCTCTCTCTCTCTCTCTCTCCCTCCCTCCTTATTTCCCCCCTTTCTCTCTCTGTCTCTCTCTCTCTCTCTCTCTCTCTCTCACACACACATAACACACACTCTCTGTCACTCTCCTTGGCTCTCTCGCTCTCACTCCACGTCCTCTCTTGATCTCGATCAAACGAGTAGCTGTGCGACGCGTGGTGCTCCTTTACCTTTGTCTTCTTTGCGTTGATCCTAATCCCTGCTTCTTCCAAGACACGCTCTTCCTTATTTTCCTTGCCTCGTTTCGTCGCCGTGACCGCGAACGAATTCTCTGTAAAAGAGTGTACGAATCAACGTATAGAAAGAAGAAAAACGGGAGAGGAAAGCGAGGGTTGTTGCGGTTTTTGGTCGCGTTCCGATCAGGATCAAAAACAAAGTAAACGCGCGAGAGCAAGTAAACGAGAGCGAGAACAAGCGACGAGGTAGCGTTTTTATCGGCGTGTACAGCATTGTTGCTTGAAAAAGTTCGTATCGCGTGAATCATCGTTCAAAAAGTTCCAGTTGACAAAGGTTTTATACAGATCTATTAAAAACCAGTATTTCAAACCAATGAAGAATAATTAGTTTTCTAATAATAAACAGTACATTTTACGTGAACTTAGAAACAGTGCTTAAGTCAGTAATGCTCAGCGTATGTAACAAATATTTTTAGTGGAAATCCGTGTCATACTCACGTGAATTATAATGCCCTTAAAATATGTAACTAAACTAAATTAAACTAAACTAAACTAAACTAAAATAAAATAAAGTAAAATAAAGTAAAATAAAATAAACTAAAACTAAACAACAATCAAAGAAGCATGGACGATACTTGACGACTATTATTAATATAGACGTTTTCTTAGGAATACATAGATCGTAGCCATTTTGAGGCAGTTTACGTTATATTTAATTATTACTCTTTTATGGCGGTATTATTATTTGTAGATAGAATTTGCGATTATACTTACTGCGATGATCGGTCGATGATCACTATAATTAAGGTTTCTTTTTACAGTTACCGAGATCAATGTCCTGCGAACGACAAGAAACTCGATCGATCGGTCTTTCGTTCCTCCACTCTGCGACGTGGTATTTCTCTTCGTCTCCTCTTGTCCTTTCGAAATCTTTGATCCTCCGTCGCTCGGACGGAAGAAGAAACTCTGCGAGAGTCGATCGCGAAATTGCCCCAACCTTTTTGCAGCGGATCCTTGTTCTCCATATATATATATATATATATATATATGTGTGTGTGTGTGTGTATAATTGATCGGTCGATCGGTTCCTTGGTCGTATCGGAATCGCGAAGAACGTTCTATAGATATTTTTCGACGAAATCACAAACCTATAAAAAGAACACGAGTAAAAGTCCAATTTTCTAAACGCAGGTTCCTTAAGACTAACGAACTCTCGACGCGACCGTTGCAACAGGTTGCGACAGTTTGCGACAAGTTGCACGCGCCCGACGATCCGCGCATACACCGATGCGATTATCCTGCATATATATCGTATATACGTGGCATCGCGTCGAGCGGGAATCGCCATTGAAACGCCTCGTGCTCCTTCGAAATTGTATTCTCCGTTTGTTTTCGATCGGGACGACCGCGCACCACCGCTCGACGCGATACGCCCGTCGAGAATGCACGGCCACGGATGTCGTTGCCGTTCCCGTTGCCGCTCCCGTTGCCGTTACTGTTGCAAATAGACGAATAAAAATATTAGCGATTAGCAACGAAACGTTAGGCGAGTCGCGAAGCGTCGCGTATGCGCGTTGATCGCGGTCGCGGTCGTTGACGATGAAGAAAATGCCGGCGGTGCGCGTCACCGTTCGAAACAAATCGAAAGAAGAAGGGAAAAAGAAATTCAGAATGATATCGACTCGCTTTTTTTGTTTTGGTTTCCGCTTCGGTTACCGTTTCTAGTTCTTATTCCGCTCGTTTTTACAGTTTTAGCGCCGATCCGAGAAACAAGGAGACGCGAACACGCAGGACAAAACCGAACAAAAAACAGACTAGAATAGATAATAGAGTGTAGGATAGAATAGAGAAAATAGGACAAAACAGAACAAAATAGAACAGAATAGAACGGAACAAAACAAACCAGACCAGTTCAGAGTATGTAGGTAAAGAGAGGGTGAGAGGGGAGAGAGAGAGAGAGAGAGAGCGCGCGCGCGAAAGAAGAAAAAGGTAGATAGAAAAGAGAGAGATAGACGATGCGGCGATCGTTTCAGCGATTACCGATCCGATTTTGAGAGGAAGCATATTGCGATCGTACAGTCTTATTATATCCAGAATATCGACCGATTTTCTTAAGCGAGATCATTCGGTAAAACAACGTCGTAGCAACAGTAATAAGCGTTCGAAGTTTCGAATCGCAACATACATGCACTTCTGTACAGAATTTTTCGTAGGTTGCGACGATTTTCATGAAAAAAAACTCAGCACTTGTCGGCTTCGTGAAATTAAAGTATTGTTGTTTCATTTACGTATAAGCTGTACGTTAAGGAAAAAAAATTGCTTATAATTTTAGGGTCGTGTAACGTGTGTTAGCGAAGCATGCTTCTAAGTAGAAAGATAGGACAATGCTATAACAATAATTATTATAATTAAAGTGAGTTAAGAGTATAAGGCATTTAATAAGTGCAAAGTATTTCTTAATAAAAGTACTTCCAAAAACGAGAAAGTGTACAGATTGTTTGAAGAGTCCTCTATCTATCGTACGCGCGCGTCTCTTTCCAGAGATATCTCGAACCGCGTCGATCGACCGACGCACCTGGTTACCGGACGCGAATTCGCGTGGACGAAAGACGAAAGAAAGTAGAAGGATGATCGGAGGACGCGACGGTTCCCCGGCAACACCGGTTGTTTTCAACTCCGACGATCGGCGAGAATCGAAACGTTATCGAGTGTTCGACCGTTCGAAAAGCGTGCCTCGGGTACACGTGGTCGTATGGTATCGTCGTCGTATCTCGCGCGAGATCGCCTCGAACCGGAAACTGAATCGCGAGCTCGATCGTCGCGTCGACGCGCCGCGCGACTCGACGCAACGCGACGGTCGACTCGATTGCCAAGGAAATCGCGCAACGGGGCGTCGTTTCGAACGTAGGATATTTTCAACGAGATTCTCGGGAGAGCCGAGGAGATCGGAAACAAAGACCGCGTATCTTGGTTCCCGATCGCGAGGACCGCGCGGTTCGCCGTCACGCGGACGAGAAGAAAGGCGAGAGAGAAAGATAGAGGGAGAGAGAGTGAGAGAGAGTGAGAAACGAGGGAGAAACGCGAGCAAAAGTACCCGCTGCGAAAATTTCTGCGAAGCAAAAATTGCGCAGTTGTCGCGAGCGAACGAGTCGGTGCGCACGCTCCCGCGCGTTCCCTTTGTGTTATTTTCGGGCGGAATCACCGTTTGAAGCTTTAAATAGGACCGACTTTCCGACCGAGAAGACAGTTTGTAACACAACCGGTTCTATATGGTGGAGCATCGAAGATTATTCACTGTGAGTAAACAACGTCGAAATGTGGAACGGCGATCGCGTCGGGAAACGTCATCCGTCGTGTTTAACCCGTCCGAAACGACCGAGAGAATCGTCCAAGAGAATTCGCTTTCCGCGACGACGTCGACGACGACGACGACCCGTGATTCGTTTTCGTAACGGAGTTCGCGTCACGCCGTTTTTTTCCTCGAAGCGGATCTCGGCTTCTTCGAGGAAGAAGCGTTCGCGAAGCGCGTTCGAGTTTCAACGACGATTCGAACTCGCTCGGACTAGATTCAATGGTCGATGAAATAGACGCGAGATCGTCGCGTCGAACGAAACCACGGTCCCGCGATCCGAGAGGATCGATCGAAATCGTCGGGAGAAACGCGAGGTCCATCGCAGCCGAGAATAAGCCATCGGGTCGGTCGCGATCTCGATCGATTCGCGGTTCCGTTATCATCGCTAAATTTGTGTCGCCGTCTTGGCAGAGTTTCGGCGTTTCGATCGAGATTTCGATTGTTCGATCCAACTAGATTCGATTCGATTACGATTCGATTCGATTCGAATCGACTCGCGAGGCGCGAAACTCGAACGGCCCTCGACTTCCGGCGCGCGGCAACGCGGCGCGCCGTGACGTCGACGGCTCGCGCGGAGCTTGCGACAACCTTTTTCTGTATTTAACGATGACCGAACACGAGCAGGAAGAACGAGGAGAACCGAGATCGAATCGAATCGAATCGAATCGAATCGAGACGACAACGATCGCCGATTCTGATCGTCCGTGTTATGATTTTTCCTTTCCGGTGACGACGCCCGTAGATGCCGACCGAATGCATGGCGAGCCCGTTGCAGCGCGAACTAGCCGACTCCATAATACGGTTGAAACCGCTCGACGAGATCCGTATTCTGCTGGCGTGCGGGGCGAAGGCGAACGAAGCTGTCACTCAGGGCTTGAGGCCGCTGCATTACGCGGTGTGGCAAAAGTACACGGAAGCGGCCCAATTGTTGTTGGTGCGCGGCGCGGACATAGACGCGACCGACGAATGCGGCTATTCCGCGTTGCACCTCGCCGCCGAGCACGGCTACGTGGACTTGGTGAAGCTTCTGCTCGACCACGGTGCCAAGGTCGACCATCGAGCGGACACCGGGGAGCTTTTCCCAAGGTAGAATTTTCGATCGCGCCGAAACGATCTTCTCTCCTCTTTCGCTTCCTCGCGCCCGTCGACGATCGATCGGCGACCAAAGCTTTCCATAGGATGGAACGCTCGTGTTCGTGGACGGAAGAAGCGAATGAGACGAAGGACGGTCGCGTCGGCGAAAGAGATATCGCGATCGGTGAAAGAGAATCTCGCTTGATCGCGCAGGACGACGATGTGCGACGAACCTCTGCGGCTCGCTCTGAAAAATCGGCACGTCGACGTCGCGAGAATCCTGTTGGAAGCTGGCGCGAACCCGAACAAACGTTATTTCTTCGGTTCGGAGATCAATCTGGTCTCGCCGTTGGATCTGCAATGCATGGAGCTGTTGCTGGCGTTCGGGGCTCAACCGAACACGAGGGATCGCGCTGGACTCACGCCGTTGATGAAAGCCTCGAGATTGCCGCAGGTAAATCTTCTCGTCCGAGCCGCGACGATTCTCGGTATCCTTTCGAATCAGCGGAGAACGTTCTCGCCGACAGGGCATATCGTCCGTGTTGCTTCTGTTGAGCTACGGCGCGGACGTGAACTCGATGGCGGACGCGAGACACGACTACCGGACCGTTCTCCACTACGCGATCCTCGGCGGTGATCCGACGGTGATCGATCTGCTCCTGAAGCAGGGCGCTCGACTGGACCTCGGGCCCGAGTATCAAAAGCCGACGGCTCTCGACTTGGCCATTCTCAAGGGGGATCCCTCCATCGTTCGGATGCTGTTGAGATCGGGTGAGTTTAAGCGCGACGCGACCACCCCCGGCATCGTTTTCCTACGGGCCTTCGAACGGATGATCGCGAATTCGATGCGTCCTCAGGTGCCGACGTGAACGCGACGTCGCCGATCATCGGTTCTCCGCTCCACGTCGCCTGCGCGGACAACATTCCAAACAGACTGGAGATCCTGACGATGCTGTTGGAGCGAGGCGCGGACCCGAACCTGGTGATACGCAGCGACGAGGGCCCGGCGTTGCGTCCGGTTCTGGCCGAATACGTAGCCTCGAACGAGAACCCGTCGGTCCAGGTGGTGGCGCTCTTGCTCAAGTACGGTGCCCGGGTCGTGATCAAGACGCAGTTCCGCGACCCGCACGGCATACTTAACTCGCTCCAGAACACGGCGAACAAGCCGCGGCTGCTGAAGGCGTTGCTGGAAGCGGCGGAGAGCTTCGATCCTTGCATGATACGGAGATCGAGCAGCCTGACGGACGCGCAGAGGGCGATCGTGATGGAGGCGGCCAGAACTCCGTTGCCTCTCACCCATCAGGCTAGGTTGATCGTCCGGAAGCTGTGCGGCACCAAGTTGCCCAAAATCGTTCACAAACTTCAGCTGCCGCAATCGCTGAACCGTTACCTGCTCTACGACTTCCATTAGGTTTTTGCCAAGCTTTGCCGACCCCGCGGAATAGCCGCTATCGAAGCTGCCGTTGCTTCCGAACAATTCGCCGCGGCGACCGATCGCGGCGCGGGCCCGTGGGCCCGTAGGCCCGTAGGCCCGTAGGCCCGTAGGCCCGAAGGCACGGGACGGAGGACGCGAAGCGCGCGGTGCAAACCGCGGTTCGTTTCCACTTTCTAGTTTCCAATTTCCAGCCGCTTTTCCCGATTCCGACCGCGTCGCGCTGTCCGCCGAACCGACGACATCGACGTCGAAAATCTGCCGCCGCGTTTCGGAGTCTACGAAGAAACCCGGCTTTCGAAGAGAAACTCTCGCCGCTCGCTCAAATTGTCGTCGCCTCGAAAGGTTGCCTGCCGTTCGTCGCATCACCGTCCACGTTTTTACTCGTTTCGCTTGAATCGACGCGCGACGGCTCTTTCTACGCCTGTCGCGTCGACCGGTCGATCCTGTAAACGGAAATGGAAAGAAACATCGAACGTAATTTTCTACTTATACGCGGTATCCATCCAACGAATTCGTCGTTACACCCAACGTTACAACTATGTGCGTATGTATATTCGGGAATACGTATTCTTCGCCTGTTTACGACAACGCGTACAACGACCATGTACAGCCCGATCGAGACAACCGCCTCGACGATCGAACCAATAAAGGATAACTGGAGGAATACCTCGTTTCTATACTCTTTACTTTGTAGTTTATCGAGCTCGAGCAAATATCGTCTTATGCGGCATCGTCCGATCTGTCGCAAACTTGCCTCGCGACTAAAATACTCGATGATACGTCTACCGGTATATCTACATACTAACAATAAGCTGCACGCGTACACAGCCGAGTTTTTCTGCCCTGGGCCATCTTTCCGAAACGAAACGCTTGCGACTTGCGGCGAATTGACGTCATTCGAATGACGAGCATTCTCTGTCTTTGTCTTTTCTGTTGGCATTTTGATCGATCGTCGCATTATTTATTTTACGCGCGAAACTGTTTCTCAATGCGCATACGTATACGGTATACGGTGATATAGTCGCTGACACGCGCGATCGTTGAAATACCGTGCACCCTGTAGAGTCATCGGGTGCTAGCGATTCTACGTTACATCTATCGAAGCAACCAATTTTATTTTGATCGCGATACGAGTACCACCGTGTTATTTGGTACACGGAGCAAACGCAACATCGGGACCGAAAACGATTTAAATTTACCGCCACTGATCGACTTGTAGCGCCTCTTGCGGCGAAATCTCGAAGCTCCTTTCGGCGTTCGTACAGCGCCAATTAGTCCGGTGGTAAAACGCTGAAACTACTAGCCAAAATTACCGACAGCTGATTTTGGCTAACAGTTTCAGCGTTTTGCCATCGGACTAATTGGCGCTGTACGGACATCGTTCGGAGCTTCAGTTTTTCTCCGGAAGAGGCGCCACAATCGCCCACATATAAACAACGCAAGATAATTTAAATAACATTGATTATGTCAAAATTAGAGCATAAACAACCGAACCAAGGGTACGGAATTGCTCAGGAGAATCTACCGTGTCGATACCGCGTTAAAAAACTAAACGACAATGACGCAAAATATCATTTAGTTAACATAATAGTTGACCAAACTTCGAAGAACAATTTAACTACGTTTCGCAATATTGTCACTTGTTTTTGCATACGATATCGACACAGTAGATCCTCCTGAGAAATGTCGTACCCTCGGTTTAGTCTTCTGTGCCTTAGTTTTCCCAAAATTAATGTTTTCAGTCGACCTCGCAGTAGGCAGGTAGGGCGACTATGGTGAACAATCTCTTTTGGCAAGAGAATTTTCTAGAAACTGGACTGTTCCCATTATTGTTGCATACGATAGATATTGTCAGGATCGAAGCTTTGTATGTCGTATCAGAATTCCATATTTCCTTATACGTAGAATTTAGTCGAAAGTAAATTGCAAACATTTAGGTATAAGTATAAAGTAGTTTGTACTCGTTTCATGTTCTCTGTCTAACAAGGAATGAAGGGAAACTTATGTGGGTCTCCTCATTGAACCAGCAGCAGCATTGCTAGTCACCGATGAATTACTGATAAAAATTAGTTATTGCTACGTCTCTATGTCACTTTATTGATTAATCACTTTACACTAAAATGTAACAATTCTCATTTCGGAGCTGTTGAACATTCTTCGTAGTTTGATGACTAACGAAAATTTTCTTGAAACGAATGTAGGCGTCCAGAGTTTTATTTACAATCCACGCGTGCAACATTGTACAAGTGATTTATAACAAGAAATTAGCATGGATCAGTTACATACATGTTATCGGTTACCGAACGGATTGTTGTCGAAAAAAGATACAAATCAGGAAAGATAATTAGCTTTCGCTGATATTAACAAAGAACATATACGTATACATTTTACATATCGAGCTTGTACACCATCCGATAGTGTCGTCAATAAATAAAACCAAATATATTTTACATATAATACATTTCTGTATCATGCACATTAATTAATTGTGAATAGAAAAATGGTTAATTTATTTTATACGTATACCGGTAGCGTATACTGTATACATCGTAGAATACTTGAAAATTTAAATTCGGATCAATGATAATTATGAGAATTATTTTTAAAAATTATACCTTATGTATATGTATGCGAGTACATGCATAGGCTACTATATTTTTTTAGAACGATTATGAAGGACAAACGTGCACTCGAAAAAGATTCTTAGTTTGTTAGTGTTGGTCCACCTAAAAAGTATTTTTAATATGTATATGTATATGCTGATAAACGTATACCGTTTCGATACGTATACTTTTATGCCATAATTTTCAAGTTGTCATCAAGTTCGAGAAACGGTAAATATGGCTGATGAAAAACTGGTAAATCAAGTAGAAGATCAAGAATTGAATGATTTATTAGACAGTAAGTAATTCTTTTGTTTACCAAAATTTAGTTAAGTAAATATAATTCAGAAATTTTATAACCTAAAATATGGAACAAATGCTTTGTGTTTTTGTTTTTTTATTCCTACCAATACGTTTAGTAATAAAAGTCGATACGAGCTTTCTCTGTTGAAAGCTTTAATATAAAAAAAGGTATAAATAATTTCTGATTGTTATAAGAATTTGCAAAGTCATCGATAATTTGAATTGAAAATAATTGCTTTGTTATGTAATTCTTCGAAAAGAAATGAAATTCTAGTCTTATTAAAGTTACAGTATTATGAATATTTCTTGTTGTCATTACAATAATAATATTGTAGGTGCTCTGAAAGATTTCAACAAAGAACAAAAAGTAAAGAAAGCGGATGATAGAAAAGAGTCTTTGACAGCTACGACGGACGAGGAAAATTTTGAAACGTTAGAAGATGCTTGGACTGCAAATATTACCGAAGGAGCTGTTGACCAGTTTAAGGAGAATCTACAGGATTTAATAAATAATGGTAAAGATTTGTGAGACGTTTGAAAAAAAAATACTATTTTAATATTGTTCTGCTCTAAACAGACGGCAAACTGGATACGATATATGCTGTAATTGTAATGTTATATAGGTGTTCTAAAGGATTGCAACAAAGGCCAGAAGGTAGGTAAAGTAAGCGAGAAAAAGAAATCTTTGACGCCTGGGACGGACGATGATACTTTCGAAACATTAGAGGATACCTGGTCCGCGGACGTCATCGAAGAAGCTGCCGATCAATTCGAGGAGAATATACAAAATTTAATTAAGAATGGTAAAGACTTATGAAATTGTTAGAAAGGACACTATTTTAATATTTTTCTATTAGGAGCCGATAGCGAATTGGGTGCTTCTTTAAAAAGAATGGCACAAACACTTTCGAGCGTAGTATCGGACGAAGGTAACACCGATAAAGGCAGCGCAAGTACAGATTTCGAAAGTGTTATCGCTCAAGCATTAAACGATTTGTCTGCAACATCCGAAACGTTACAGGTAGTTGTTTACAACACGGATCTTTTGTTTAATTAAACATTTTGATTCTGACAAGAAGTCTCCTACAACGATATTGTAGAACGAAGCTGATATTTCGGAAATGTTTGGGCAAGTATCTCTGGATGATGGACCCGGTGGTATTCTACCGATCATGCAAGGAATGCTGCAACATTTGCTGTCCAAAGAAATTTTGTATCCGTCGTTGAAAGAATTGGTAGATAAGTATCCTGAATGGTTGGAAGGAAAAAAATCTTCGTTATCGGACAACGATCTACAAAGATTTAATAAACAATTAGAATTAATGAGACAGGTGAGCAGCAGAAAAATGTCAAATACAACGGTCGATTATAATCGAATATCGTTTTTGTAGGTGTGTACCGAATTGGAAAATGAAAAAGACGAAGATACGAAAGAAACGAAAAAGAAACGTTTCGAGACTGTGACGTCGCTGATGCAAGAAGTACAAGGATGCGGACAATTACCGGAAGAACTTGTGGGTGAACAAACAATGCCTTTTCAACTCGATGCAGAAGGAGATCCTATTATTCCAGCGGTACTCCGCGGCATGGATTCGTCGCAAAATTGTCAATTAATGTAAACGATAAACAATTCTTCGGAATCATTTCACAGGAAGAAGAATCAGTCTAAACCCGTATAGGGGCTTGTAACACAAAAATATTTTAAACGTGTAAATTTTAATTGTACGTACAGCCGGTGATGTATTTAATACAGAACAATACTATTCCCGTTGATAATATTACGAGGAAGGATTCGAGTCAGCAAATGAATTGAAATGCGCGCAAGCGTGCTGTACGATTTACAATTTGTACATAGATACTACATATATGTGTGTACATATAAGTGTCCACACGCATACAAAGTTACTAGAATGGAATTATGTTGAATCCCGCGTTTTGTAATTGTACGTTTTAACTTGTGGGAAATAAGATTCCGTTGTTTTAAATGATATTTTAATATATTATAAAATCTGTAATAACTCAATATTTTATTTAATCTAAATAATTTATATTTGTGTTTAACGTTTCGTTAAAAGGACTCTTTACATTTCGTCTATCAACAAACCGATCTTTTTACGGATAGGTGTCGATTTCGATTTACTTCTTACTCCGACAGTCATTGCGTAGCGTATACGATACATTCCTACAAAAGCAAACTCTCGTATCTCTTTCGACATACATATTTCACGTGGAGAAGCAACAGTCATGTTTCACAGAATACAATATTTTTTATACGGAAATTTTGTATACAACAATATTACTGTTGTTAGAAGGTTATTTGATGTTTTATCTATTCGATCGAACATTCGACTCTGACACGACCGATGTCCTTTAAAGTCTTAACAGCAACTGGTACATTTAAAAGTTGCTAATTTACGCTGGAGTAAGAGCCTGGACTCCCGGCAAAATTTTGCCTTCGAGAAGTTCTAAACTGGCACCGCCTCCAGTGCTCACGTGGCTCACTTTATCTTCAGTTTTCCATTTAGCGGCACACGTGGCTGTATCGCCGCCCCCTATAATGGTAATGGCGCCCTGCGACGTAACGTTCACAACGTTATCCATCAGACTCTTTGTACCTTGGCTGAAATTTTCAAATTCGAACACGCCTGCTGGGCCGTTCCATACAATGGTCTTTGCTCTTTTGATCGATTCTGCAAATCGTATATCGATAAAGTATCCGCCACGTCATAGGTACAAATGGAAAGTGGAAAAGCTCGTTGCCGAGATATATTATTTACCTGCGAATAATTCTCTCGTCTTAGGTCCAACGTCGAGACCCATCCAACCATCGGGTATGCCGCTCTCTATGTCTGCCGAACCGACAGCTGCATTTTCCGCGAATTTATCCGCGGTAACAAAGTCAACCGGTAAATGTATTTGAACCTTGTTCTTCTCTGCTTTCGCTAATAGATCGTTGACTATTTTCGCGCCTTCTTCGTCGAACAACGAATTACCTATCTAATACGGGAAACATCGTGCGTTAATTAGAAGTAAATGAGAGTACCGCGTTTCGCGATATTCACCTTCATGTTTTTGGATACTTTCAAGAAAGTATACGCCATTCCACCGCCGATGATCATTTCGTTGACTTTGTCCAACATATTATTTATTAATTGTATTTTATCTGCAATTTTGGCACCTCCTAATATCGCTAAAAATGGTCTCGCGGGATTATCTAACGCTTTGGCGAAATAATCTAATTCTTTCTTTAAGAGAAAGCCGCTTGCCCTTTTTTCATATCCCTCCCCTAACATCGAGCTATGAGCTCGATGCGCGGTGCCGAACGCGTCGTTAACATAAATATCTCCAAGTTTGCTGAGAGATTTTCGGAATTCCGCGACCTTTTCCTTGTCCGCTTTTATCTGGGAGAAAGAGAAATTTGATTAGAGTTTCTTACTTCGAATTGATATAGATCGGAACGTCGAAGACAACTCTCCTCCTATACCTTGCTTCCATCGGGGCCAACTCCCTTGCCTTCCTCCTCGATGTGGAATCGCAAATTTTCTAACAAGATGACGGTTCCAGGTGCAGGATTCGCACAAGCAGCTTCCACCTCCGGTCCGACGCAATCGTTTAAAAACAAAATCTCTTTTCCAAGTAGCGTTTTCAATTCTTCCACTACCGGTTTCAAAGTATATTTCATATCTGGTTTACCATCTGGGCGACCCAAGTGCGACATCAATACAACACTCTTCGCTTTTTTCTCAAGAGCATATTTGACAGTATCCAATGCAGCAACGATTCGTTGGTTGTTGGTTATCTTGCCTTCCTTTAATGGCACATTGAAGTCCACGCTGAAACACGATTACAACTAATATATATTTTACATTATTCGCATGTGTAGCAACATTATAAATAAACTTGTCGGTAGATGACATATATTCGTTTCTTTAGAGGAATTCGAAATTCTTCAACCGGCTTCCGAGTATCTCGCATCGCGTTGAGGTTACATTGTACATCAAAATCGAAGAATACGCGAGAATGTCGACGCAAGGTCTCGTCGATGCGTGAAAAGTTTAGTAGCGCACGGAATTGAAGTCGAGAGAGGTACGATTAAAGGATATGTGTACCGCATCAGAACCCGTTTGTCCGTCAGATCCACTTTATCGATGCTGAGCATATTGAACGCCATAGTTTTACTATTTAAATGTCTCGCTTTCGAAACGATGCTCTTCTCGACGATTCTCGATGCTCCGTTCCTGTGCTTTTTCAACTCGGTTAACCTCTGTTCGGTGCAGCAACTTGCGACAAAACTCTCGACTACCTTTCGATTCGTTTTATCACCGAAACACTTTGACTCGGCAAAGTCAAAGCAAGGTCGACGAATGTAGCGACCTCCTACGAGTTTTAGAGACGCGCGCATCGAGACAGCTGTTTCGAATATGAAAACGCGAACTGGTTACTCGTTGGGTGCTCTAACTTGAAAAAACGTAGAAAATTCCTACGCGTACGATGTACGCGAATACGTGGCTCCTCTCGATTCGTACGCACTCGTCGTTCGTACAATTTTCACCCTATTGTTCTTTAATACGATCGTAGATGATTTTCATTCGTTCCGAGAACGCCCAAGTTCTTCCGAACAAACGCATAATTGAACAAAAAACGGGTAATATACCACGTTTGTTTCGAACAAATTGAAATTATCGATTACAATCTGTAACGCCTCGGTTCGATAATAGTTTGGATATCCTTTTTTTTATTCATCGATCGCAAAATTGTCGAGTGTACGAAGTACGGACAGATACAGGAATTGGTAGGAGCGATCGATTTTGATTTCGACTCGACGACAGAAAAACCAAACGAATCGGTGACAACGAGACTTCTCGAGAGAGAGAAGAGTGCACTCGCGTAAATAGGAGAACACAGAGACTACAAGATCGTTCGGTTTTCTGATATCCCATCGCCGAATTATAATAATACAAACACATGGTTTGGGTCCGCAGAGATGGAATATTCGATAAACGTCTGGTATTCCGGTATTTCATCTGACCGATGCTATTCTCGAGTCTGGCATGGTAACACAATCGTGCCGTCGACCGTTTATCCGATTCTAAAACGAAGGTGAAACAGGGGTAGAGAGCAAGCCGAGTGGCACGCGTGAAAATAGGACGAGAGGAACGAATTTTTCCCAATTATTGCCGATATTACGTATTATCCGACGTACACGAGGTACACGCACCTCGGCGATACCGTTTCTCCTTCGAATTTGGAATCTCATCGTCGTTTGCCACGAGCCGATCGGCGTTTTCGGGCGGAAAAGAAAAATAGAGGAAAGGAAAGAAACGAACTTGAATAAGATTCCGACTCGACTCGACTCGTCGCGTCGTAAGTTGCGACACTCCTCGACCTGTAAAAATTGTACGCGTGAAATGGTCGAGCACGCTGCCGTGCCGCCGCGCCGGACCGAAATAACACAAGTTTGCTGAACGCGAAGGCGGGATACGCGAAATATGTATAGCTATGTATATTTTCTCGACAGAATTTCAAGACAATCGTACTTTCGGAAGACCGGTTTAATCGCCTCTTCCAACGTAAAACCAGGAGTCCCTGTTTACCGAATAAACTAAAGATTACCGGGACGCGTGGCTGCGAATCGCGACGTCTGCTTCGAAATTTGCAAAGATAGCGCGAAAAGGGAGACGTATACGTGTACGCGTGGGTGTACGCGCGGACGCGTCAATGATCGAAAATCGATGAATGGCATAGTACGGACACTTTATAGTAAATAGGCAGAGATAGGTAGGAGCGTAGGAGCCAAGGTCTGGTACGCGAAGCAGCGTCCGCGATCGGTTCGGTTCAAGATTCGAGACAGGCCGAGCGACCACCAGGCCGCATCGGCCGGAGGGAGGGAGAGAGAGAGGATCGAAAAGAGAAGGAGACGATGGAAGAAAAGGAACAAAGCGATACTCGTGTGTCAGTCCAATGCCAGTGGAACGCGGCGACTCGCATTCGAGCTCTCTGACTCCGACTCGAACTCGGACCCCGACTCCGACTCCGACTCCGACTCCGACTCCGGCTCCGGCTCCGACTCGTCCGAAAGAGCTTTAGCCATCGGTTCGTTAACCAAAACCGTTCCCTTCGTGTTCTCGGTCCCGGATCGCGCGAGAAATTGTCCTCGATCATCGTTCGTCGCGCTCTGCATGGGAGGGGCCGTGGACGATTCCACGGTACAATGTTCGTTTCGATTTCGATTCTATCCGGTTTACCCGACCGTCTGTTCGTATCTTGTGTTCGATTTTGAACAACGCGTCGATTCGCCACCGTCACCACCGCCGCTGTCACCGACACCTTCGTCACCGCCACCGCCGCCGCCACCGCCACCGCCACTGCCACCAACGCTACCACCAACGCTACCACCAACGCTACCATCGCCGTCGCCGTAATCATTCTGCTCTGTGTCATCTTCGTGTAACCACCTCTATCCACTCGACGCGATCTTTTCATTGCCTTTATTTATCGCCAAGTCCCTCTTTCGTTCGGAGCCATGAAGTGGTACGTGATCATTATTTCTTTCGAGACGATTTAAACTTGGTATTCGATCCTTTTTGCTCTCCCGTTGTACCCCCTTGCTCTCTTTGTTGTATCTCCACTTCTCCGCTACCCCCTCCACCACAGCCCTCTTTCTTTCTTTCTTTCTTTCGTTTCCCTCGACCAATCGGTTTTGTTTCACAGTGTGTTCTCCTTCTTTGAAATGACTGCGCTAACTTTTTCATCCGTTTTTCTATCCTTACGCATATTCGTACAGTTTGCATAAGCAGAGCATGCCCGGAGTGTGCGAGTACATACGTTTTAATTGCCCTGGAGAGCACGCACGAACGTGCGCACGCGTGCTTCTCGCGTATTCGCGCTTCATCCGTGCCTTGATCATTCGTATGTATGCATGTGTGTATGTATGCATTTCGATAACGCGGTGAACGGGTTGCCGTCGGTTGCAGAGAGAGAGAGAGAGAGAGAGAGAGGGAGAGAGAGAGACATAGTGGACCGTTTAAAACCAATACGAAAAACCAATCTTTTCGTTCGACCGACGTGCAGATAGATGGCTAAAGAGCAACAGAACTACCTCGAAAAGTACCTTGGCGCGGAGAAAGATGCTACTCCGCGTAATATGTACACATATAAAGTGGGGTCGTTTAAAAATAGATGTTTAAACTTAAATTGTACAGCATATGTATATACATATAAGAATTTATTTTGCTTTCAACGGGGTAAAATCCCATACGAACCAAAATTTGCGAGGCAGCACGAAAACGCGTCGATCAGGTGCTATTTGTAAATAAGGTTTTCGATTTAGCTTTTCGTATTCGCTCTATATTCGTATTGTGACAAAGTAACAGCATGCGTACGTTACGAATTATATTTCTGAACGAAGGTTATGCATTGCCCATATACATATTTTATAGGTAGCATGCAACGGTATTCTTTGCCATTTCCAAGCGAGACTTGTCTTTGGTACCGTGTAATCTGCCCGAAAGTTTCTGCTCCGTAATGTACGTATAATTGGCCAAAAATTTATGAGAGAATCGTAGTTCTATCCTTTTAGAAGTGTCCCACGCTTCGAAGTATCGTCGGTGACTAGATAGTACCAGTCTGCATTCTAAATGTGTTCTAACTAAGCTGTACACATAGTACTTTTATTGCGTCAACACATTCAAGATCTGTGATTAATACATGCTTCGAGACGCTCGCCCTTTTAACACATTGTAACAACGTTATTATAAATATGAAAAATTCGATTTAGTTGAAATATATATATATATATATATATATATATACATACATATATTATAAAATCATTCGCTCCGTTCGCACTCCGCAATATCGGTTCACGCGTTTTATCGTACAAATTAACGCGCGATGTAGATTTCGACGTGATTCGGTAACGTGACATTTTCGCATGTTCGGTATAACAGAATTATTTAAGCACCACCTATTAAAAGCAACATCATTCGGTAATACCGTACTGTAGATTATAAGGTGGTACAAATATGACTACGATAAAAATTTCTCATAAATACATCGTTTTTCGCGGGTAGGGGATACAGATACATATACCGTCTTGGTCGAATTTACTTTTATTTCTACCGCACGAAGGTGGAATAGCGTAAGTAGTATATGTCGTGGAGAAAGTTTCCTGCGAAATATTAACGACAACGGTAAACCACGAGCGTCGAGCGCGAGAATAATCATTAAACTTGGGCCGGGCACTTCACGGTACGGACTTCGAATCGTGTCTAGCACCGCAGCGCGTTACGCGGGATATTCAAAATCGCATCGCACCAGGCGTAACGCGACGCAACATTTATTCAACGATCGATCACTTTATTGTTAATCGTTGCTATCATTACTAATAAACGTTATTATTTACCGCTACTGCTATTGTTAATTATTATTTACTAATCGACAAAATTTGAAATATTACAAAGCACGAGCTTGTAACAGGAATCGATGTAGGAAAATTTGTACGAACGATCTTTCTCTTTCGATCGTATCGAAGCGTGCATATACGTATTATATATGTACGCGCGCGTACGCGTACGCGAGACCGAACAAGTTCGAGAGAGATTTTTAAATTCTCGATCTCTATTACTTTCATAGACTCGATATTAATCTGCTGTCAGAAGTAATACCGCGAGAGCGATCATTTTCAGATTTGATTAATTCGAAGGGCAGTAGGTCGGCGCATAACCTCAATTTGCAAAGAAAATTTATGTATTTACACACGTATATGTGTATTTACTATACTGCCTTACGAGCGCGTTTCGATTCTGTAAGAAGTTATTAATCTCTGAGCTGTACTTCTTCGTTTCGAGAATGAATAATTCCAAACTATCGTATATTTTTGTACGCGTCGCGAGACTTATCGCGAAAGAAAATAGTTCAAATGTTTTCTGTTGGAACAATGCGAACGACGTAGACTAAAATTCACCGAATACATGTATCTATAATGTACATATAATCTACAGTACGATGCACAATTATACAACAATGCGCAAAATTAGAAAGAAAGAAAGAAACAAATACGAGTATGCATATGCATGTCCTCTGGTATATCGGTCACGTAAGTAGTAGAACGTTCACAGTTCACATGGTCACTCACTGATTAAACCCTGAAATATTTGAAAGGATAGTGAGAAAAGAGAGGACGATAGAGACAGAGATCGATCGAGCATTCAGGTCGCTATCTTGCGGCGTTTACAAGTATTACGACTGTAGTGGTACAAAATCGAAAAATGGCTGTTCTATCGGTGTTTGACGGGAAATAGTACGTAGCTACGGTTCTCGCAGATACATCGGATACATTTTGTACCGTCGCGAACAAGGTGATCGCAAAGATAAAATGTCGTGTGAGAATAGAAAAAAAGAAAGGGTAAAATAGCAAACGTGCGGTGTCGGTGTCGGGTCTCTCGCTCGGGTCGAATCAACTCGCAACAGAGTGGGAAAGGGTGACAGAGAGAGAGAGAGAGAGAGAGAGAGAGAGAGAGAGAGAGAGAGAGAGGAGCAGAGTGAGTGAGAGAGGGAGTAGGAGGGAGGGAGAGAGATATATAAGAAAACGGTGGGATGGGCTAGGAGAGTGGGAGAGGGTGAGAAGGCAAAAGGAGAGAAAGAAAGATGGAAGGGTGAAGCGAAGATAGAGTGAAACTAGCGGGAAGGGGACGAAATACGTGTGATACGGATACGAAGTATCGGGGAAAAAGGAGAAAAGGAAAGATGCGGACGGAAAGTGTGCAATCGTGAAGAGACTTGTACACTGGTTGGGGAAAGTTCTGCTCGCGAGGAAACATCGTCGAGGATTCGAAACAGTATCGACGAACAACATCGTTAGTAAAAATGAAATAATTCATTGAAATCTGGATCGATGGGTGTGCGGGAAAGGATTACGAATGAAACGCTCTATAACATGAAATGTTTCATACAACATTGCGACGAGCAAGGAAACCAAAGGGATAGAACTACATACATACATACATATATGTATTATTTTCTTTAGCCGTGTTCCCTCTCTTAGTTTCATTGCTCGACTCGGATTCATTCGGTTGTGTTCGTAATGATTGACGCGAGTTAACGCGACTTAGCGACTCGTAGACTTGCTGGAAGAATCGCTCGAAAGTTTCAAAGGTGTGATTGTCGCTAAACGATGAATAATCCACAAACGATTTTTCAAGAAAAAGAAAAACTCGAATGTGACGGGTGACGGGTGACGGCCGAACGCTGTCGCATGACGGATAGAACGGTTGGTCGTCGTTCCCTACGTATCCGCTGTACCCTTCGCTCGCACGCAATCATGGCTGCCTAACACAGGGCGCTCGGTATCGACCAATTTTCTACCATAATACGCTGCTTTAGGTTAAAAACCTAACCTATTACGGTTTCGGGGCGTGTCGCTTGTCTCCCGTTGACAGCTACAAAGTTCGTTGTATCGAGCCGTTCCTCCGGTCTCTTCAGTAACGTCGCGTCGACACACGTTACGATTCTGTTTCCGTCTCTCTATTTATTTTTATTTAATTATATGTTGTCTTTTCGCGTGTTCTCGAGAGAGGCCAACGGAGGCCTAAACGCATCCAGTATGCGAACGATTCTACGTATCTCGATTCAATCGCAACGCATAAGGGATCGCTCGCATTTTTCAGGCATCCCGTTCATTCTACCAATGTGCTGCTGAGGAATGTAGGCGACGAAAGTACGGACCAGAATAATAACATAACTATGACGAGTGAAGATTTGTTACAGCCTGGCCATGTGGTCAAAGAACGTTGGAAAGTTGTGAGTCGCTTAATTCATTTATCCTTTTCTTTCTCTCAACGTATACATCTTCTCCTTCTTCCTATCAATTTTACATGTTACCGTTCTTTTCACGCTGTAGATTAAAAAAATAGGGGGAGGAGGATTCGGGGAGATATACGAAGGCGTAGATTTAATGACCAAGGAGCTAGTCGCGTTAAAAGTTGAATCTGCTCGACAGCCAAAGCAAGTTCTTAAGATGGAAGTAGCCGTATTAAAGAAGCTTCAGGGTTTGTTAGAATTTTATGTTAGCATCTATGATTTTCTATGCGCGCAAATATAAACGATCGCATCTATCGCAGGTAGGGAACACGTATGCAGATTTATCGGCTGTGGTCGAAACGATCGATTCAATTATGTTGTGATGCAATTGCAAGGCAAAAATTTGGCTGAATTACGTCGTGCTCAGCCAAGAGGCGCATTTTCGTTGTCCACCACTCTTCGTTTAGGACTTCAAATTCTTCAAGCGATAGAAAGTATACACGAAGTAGGTTTTCTTCACAGGGACATTAAACCGGTGAGCACGATTTTGGTATGGTATTGTACTATAGGACACCTACGAACGTTCGCCGTGATACCGTGTTTCAAAATTACACGTATGTCATATACATTTCTGTGGGTATGCTTGCAGTCAAATTTTTCAATCGGACGACTTCCGCATAACTCGATGCTGGTGTACATGCTGGATTTTGGACTGTCTCGTCAATTTACAACTACCACCGGCGAAGTTCGACCACCTCGCAGCGCGGCAGGATTTAGAGGAACCGTCCGTTACGCATCCGTAAATGCACACAAAAATAAAGAAATGGGTAGACACGATGATTTGTGGTCGTTGTTTTACATGTTGGTAGAATTTGTAAACGGACAACTTCCATGGCGGAAAATAAAGGACAAAGAACAGGTACGTTAAAGGGAGCACGTCGTTCGAAATATCGGTTGGACCGATTAATCGATAATATGTAATTCGTTTAACTCAGGTGGGTCTCATGAAAGAGCGGTTCGATCATCATTTACTTTTAAAACACCTTCCATCCGATTTTCGAGGTTTCCTGGAACATATTCAGGTACGTGTTTGAAAAACCATGGCGACACGCGATCGTTAGGAAATTGTTAGTACTCGATATATCTATTATAGAATAACACTATTCTAGAGTTTGGAATACGCGGACAAACCAGACTATGAGATGTTAGCGGGATTGTTCGAGCGCTGCATGAAACGGAGAGGCGTGAAGACGAACGATCCTTACGACTGGGAAAGAGCGGTGATAGCCAACGAAAGTTTGTCAACTACCAGGTCTCTGCCAACGGTTACCGTACCTCCTGTACTGACTACTGCAACCACGATCAATCAGCCACCGCCCACGCCAAACGTCGACACGAACAATCAAGAAAACGTCGAACCCGACAACAGGAAAGAATTAGACGTAAGACGCAACGATGCTAACAGCAAACTGAACGGGTTACCGCGCCTTGTTGCCCCTAACCGCGTCAGTTATCTCTTGCTATTATTTTCTGCCGTTTTCCAGGCACAAATGGATTACGAAAGTATATGCAGAAGGAACAAGCAACGCGGTGTGGAAGCATCTTCGGTACCGTTTACATCAGCCAATAGCAATCATGGTCGCGACAAGAACTGCAACGCCACGATACCAACGATCGATAACAATCACCAGCAGAACAGGCAGCAAGCTGTTCTTCCACCGACGACTCACGGTCGCAAAACTTTTTCAATTAAACGAATAGATTTCTATCTTTCTTCCGGTCCCCTGTTTTACATGCTTGCGTCTATATGGATCTTGCAGGTTCGCCGAAGAAACGGCGCGCAGTCTCGATGGCCGCCGAACCGCAAACTGGAGTGGTGACGGTGGAGAAGCCCGTGGACAACGAAGGGGATGCGCTGATGGCGTCTGCCCGTTCCGCTTCGGAAGTGACCCGAAATAAAATTAGCGCGAAGCTGCCGGCACCGTTGCGAAAATCACAGAGCGGTGCCTTCGTTCGAGTACGGGTGAGGCCCGCACCCGAACCGACAACCGAAGAGCCACCCAGTCCTCGAGTGCAAACCGAAGTCGATGCCTCTTATTGTTCCTACGATGTTACCAATCCAAAATACGTTGGCAATCAGAGTCCCGTACGTATCGATCGACCGTGTTCGTTCGAATTCGAAGAGTTTACACAACTTGATCGTTGTCTAACAATTAGTTAACTCCGACAGGTTACGGAACAAAGAGAACCGCTGAAGAGGGAACTCCGTAGACGAACGGACGGTCGACAACAAACACGAGCCAGCCGTGCGGCGATAAGAGACTACTCTATCACCCAGTGTGCACAGATCGACGACGACAACGTATCCGCGTTACAACAAGTAACCAAAGGCGGTGGTGGGTTAACGTTGGCCTCTCAATGGAAATCGCAATTCGACGACTCCGAAGAGACCGACAACGAATGGAAAGGAGAAAACTTACAGAGTCCTGAACATAAAGGGGCCAACTTGCCAGTTATAGTTCCGCAGGTAAATTTGATCTGAAATTTTCCTTGGATCGTATCGAATTCCCTGCAGACATATTTTTGGTGAACAAGAAAAAAAAAAGAAGACATACGATACAAGAAGAAATGTATATTTCTTTATCAACTTACGGATGAAATGTTTGACATTCTAGCCAAGTCCGGGCAGCGTCCATGCCCTCGTTTGATGCGACCGTTGTTACCTGCCACAGAATCGAATCGACCCTCTTTATATGCCATCGTTCGAAACTTTACGCGTGTTTCTGCATTATTTGTCATCGCTCGTCTTGTCTGTCTTTTCGATATCTGTGATATATATATATATATATATATTTTATTACGTAGACCAGTTTACGACTACTTCTCGATTCTCCATGCCTCTAGAAATTGCAAAACCTTACGAGGAGGCGCGCACATGCCTATAGATAACTCGATTCTGTCGTGTAGTTTATCGTAGTTGGTAGAGACGCATGCGTTACGAAAGAGGATATCAAACGAAGCGAGAAACGCAGAGTCGGAAAGAGTTGCGTGCACCTGTTTGTCCACCTTCGAGTTCCTTGCACTTTTTCTACATGTTTTCGTTTGAGTGAAGCAACGATTCAACAGACGTATACATACGCCCTACATGTGCATATACAACGATAGTTTTGCAATAGTTTCGTGTTTTTACCACACTTGTATATACAGTCGACAGTTGTCAGTGATGCTGTGACTACCGCATCTTCAGTGCCTGCGTCTATCGATGCGAAAACAGCGGTGGTTCAATCAGCCACGTCGGTTGTGTCTCATCAGCATTCAATTGTACCTTCCGCCCTGTCTCGAATCAGCGAAGATTCTCCAAAACCTTCGGTTCCTCATCGATGCTTGAACATCGCTGGCATCGAGAAATATCCGGATCTCCAAGGGGCGCTCCCCAGTGCTTGGAGCGTGCCAGCGTTGGCGCCGCATGTCCGCGCCAATCTCGAAGCCCCGTTGGTTCGTATATACGCATCTGTCCTAGATACATCTATTGGTATTTTGAATTTGATTGGAATCGATGCACCAATTTATTTTGGGACAGGTACAACAAGCGGCGTTCGACGATCTGTTTTACGAGGTGGACGTAATGAGGAACATCGCAACGCGTTACGACGAACCGAGAGAAAGTCCGCCGCCCCGACGAGCGAGCGTACCAGCGGTTGCTTTCTCACCCCCGAACACAATGCCTAGTACACCCGGCGGGGAAGAAGAAGAGACGGGTGCGGTGGCGGGTAGACTGGAAATTAGGGTCGTGGACGCGACGGCTGGTGCTACCGTTGTGCAAACTACCACCGACAGAGAACCGTTGCAGAGTAAGCATGCCAATTGTTTGCTGCGATAGATTACACGTGTCTTCCCCGTCTCTCTCTCTCTCTCTCTCTCTCTCTCTCTCTCTCTCTCTCTCTCTCTCTCTCTCTCTCTTATCTCCCGTGTCTTCCGTGTTTTCCGTGTTTACCATGTTACTCGTGTTTACCGTGTTCACCGCGTTTTCCGTGTCTCCCGCGAGCCCTTTTACGCCTAACGTGAACCGGCCAATTTATTTAATCTACTATAATATATGTTTGCGCCTGCCTGCTTCTTTTTCGCCTTATTTCCTCATCATCCATCTGGCCGAAAGAAACAAGCTTTCTAGCATCGCAGACACTTCGTTTCACAGTAACTTTCTCTTCGTTCAAACACACATTTCTCGGCAACGAAGACAACAATTTTGTGGTTCGACAGGAAGCATGGCAAACGGTACAGTGGATAGTCCAGCTGGCCCTAATCCAGGATCGGAAGAGTCGTCGGTATACGACGATGCTGTCGAGAATCGGCCACCTGCCGATGCTGTCGTATCGACACATAAGGAAAACAATACCACAACCGTCTCGGCCACTATATCGAACATAGTAGCCACTCGTGAATATAAGAACAATAAAGAAAAGGAAGCTCCTTGTAGGATCTATAACACTGTCAGTAAAATACCGGTCCCGGTTAAAAGTCCCAGATGTTCGCTATCAGAGTCTACTCCAGAAACGAATACTCCGAATACCAGGACTTGCGTGGCTAACGAAATCGAAAAATCGTCTACACCCGCGGCTATAACCAGGCAAATAGATGCTAGTTAGTAAGCCTTTTTTCGATTAAATTGTAATCGTACGATTCTCTTTCGAGGATCGCTGATGCGACTCGCGCGACTCACTGTATATTTCACGTAGTTTCGTTCTATTCTGTTCCGTTTTGCTATTAGATTTTCGAACTAATGCAATTAAAAGTAATATCGAAGCGGGACACGCGCGTGTCTCCCCGTCGATCGTAATCGTTGCCACAATTTCAAGGATAACGAACGCTTACAAAAAGAGGATGGTAACAGAATATTAAGAGAAAATTCAGAGAAAATTCAGAGAAAATTCAGAAAAAATTCAGAGAATACACGATAATATACTCGATTGTACGTATTATAATTGAAAAATGTAGATACATTTACGAATCCTGTCTCGAGTTACCGTACAAGTAGCTGCATCACGGTTGTTTCGCTAATTTTCCGTAGTCGAGAATTTTCCAAAGTTTTTCGATCGGGGCGCGTTCTATAGTCCCAAGAACGGCAGGCCATTCGATGAACTTTTCGTTTTCTTTTCCAAAGTCTTTGCGTGTACGGTCGTACGGTCCAGGAAAACGCGAACGAGCTAGAAAAGTAAAGTCGAACGATAGAAAGGCGAGAAAGGAGGAGAAGGAAATGGAAAGGAAGGTCTGCGCGCGCTTGGTTAACCGTATTTGTTTCGGATGAGCTGATTTGTCAGAAATAATGCCGCGGGTATAGCGATTCGAATCGATACTAACATTGGCAAATTTTAGCTATCAAAGGCAAACCCTTGACAGCGGCCAGGATCTGGGAGCCCCAGCAACTACGCAGATGCGCAACCTTGCCCGACGCACGACCGATCTTTTCGCCGTTAACGTCGGCTAACTCGACGGAAGACATAAATTTGACCGGATGCACCCCTGCGTTACGTCGCCGAAGGGAAAGCGAGAAATACGTGACGGATGCTAGTCAAAGAAATCTGCGATTCCAAACGAGATTGCAGCGCATGGTCAGACCTAATTCCGAAATACTGTCTCGTTTTTCTCCGAGAGGAGTACCGTCGCACCTCCTAGGAGAAGCAGCCAAGCAAACGGAAGAGAGTAGCAACAGCGATTCCGAAAGCAGTGGACCACCGAATGCTCAGCCTCCGCCACCTCCCACGTCCTTGCCACCTCATGTTGCAGAAAATAATGCCAGGTACGTTTCTTAGAGTAGATAGACCCGACAGTCGATACACACGATACATCTACGTGCGGGGTCCGATTTACAGATGCCGCAGATTTCGACCTATACCGGACGCAACGATAGTCAGCCGAGAATCGTGAGGTACAGCGTCAACGACAAGAAGGAAACCGATCTGTTTCTTTGTAATATCACGATCACGATCACGGCAGAACTTTGCGATCTGCTGTTTCGTCGAATGTGCGGAGCTTTTCTTTCCGCGTAGTGCGAAAGAAACCATCCGTGACTGGCCATTTTACGGCAATTGGATTGTACGAGACTCGTACAACACCGCCGCGCCGCCGAACGATCGTTCAGCCTCGAAGCGTAAAACAAACTCAACGGAATAATCGATCGAACAAGAAATAACGATCCACAAGTTGAAATTGCTTTTCTGTACGAGCAAGCGATTCTAATTATTTTTACGAACGTTACACGTTCTCGGAACAGCACGGTTCGATTAGATTCGAGAAATTTTCGTAATTTTAGCTCGACGCATCTAGGCGTCTACGCATCTGCGCGTTCGTCTAACGATTATATTCAGTCCATCCGTATGCGTTGAGCGTATCATTTATTTCTAATGCAGAATTCTCTCGCGGATCGCGAACATTATATGAATTGGTGGTGCTTCAAAGATTACATTTCCTAGTCCTTAAATGCGTCCGATGATAATTACAATAAATATTAATGATTATGTGTAAATGATGCACGTTGCTACAATGCGATAACGGCATTTTCGAAAAGATGTCGGGGAAGTTGTCCGCGTTAACGACGGGAACAAATTCTTCCTGCACACATTTCTTTCCATCTATCTATGTCTGTCTTTGCCCCCCCCCCTCTCTCTCTCTCTCTCTCTCTCTCTCTCTCTCTCTCTCTCTCTCTCTCTCTCTCTCTCTGTCTCCTCATTTCTCTCTGCTTTTCTCTCTCTCTCTCTCTCTCTCTTTCTCTTTCTCGTTTCCTTCTCTTCACGAGTTACTATAACGTGCCGTTCCTGTTCATTTTGTGAGACGTCGAAACATCACCGATAACGCTTAACAAATTCTTCCTAAAACGTAGCTTGATCTTTTCCGTTTATTTCGTTGGAACTTTCGATAGTTTGTACGATGAAAAGAGCTTGTATCGATTCCGTTCTATGTACTTTAGCGACTCTACTTCTACGTTAGCGACATTGAATATATCGGAAACTAGTTGAAAACCGATATAGAATCGGTTACGCGTACACGCGTTACTGTGATTTCGGTTCGGTATTTTGGATCGATTTCGTTTGGATATGTTCGATTGTCTCCGAAACGTACGTACGCGCCATGTACATATACGTGCACACGTGCATACAGGGGAACACGATTTCTTTGAAAAACCACCATCGTACGTGTGGGGAAGGGGGTTCGCTAACAATAATATCGACGAAAGAAACGAACCGGGCGCGTTAAAGAACTATTTGCGTTTGTGAGAAATTTGTCGAGGGAAACAGAGAGAGGAACGATATCAGACACGTAAACAGAGTACTCGAAAAAAGCTACAGTTAGATTTATATGTAATAGAATTACGCGTATTTGTCTTGCACTTCCCGGTAACGTGATTTTTCCAGACAGTTACGAATTCGCAGTGGAATGGAATCTAGTGATGCATAAAACTAGTCAAGTAGATCCTCTAGTATTCCATTACTAAAACCAAATTCGCGCATAGAGTTATACATACCTATATTGTATTTGTACAAAGTAGTTAAGGGTTTATTTTGTGCAATGGTCGTAAGAACGTTGACGATACGGTACGATGAAATAGCTTTAACTTTAAAGAATCGTGAAATTCATTTTGCGTCGTAAAAGTGTGTAAACTACACAAACAAAAGAATCAACCGAGACACGTAGGCGCAATAGAGACAAACAATCGACTGAATCGAGTCTATACGAGTCTATACGAGTGTATGAATCTGTGTATGTACGTATATTCTTCTGTACGTATATTGTTACAACTTGGACAGCGCAATGTCTGTTCTTGGATCTCGAGATGATTACGATCACGAAATATCTTGTACGAATATGTATACAGAATTTCGAATGCAACGACAGTAAGGTGCGCAAGCAAAATCAACTCTGTGTAAATCAGTAATGGATCTGTAATCAAAGGTCAAATGTATGTTTGAATGTAAACAAACACGCATAATACAACTCATTGGACGTATCCCTTATTACATATTTAATTTTGTAAACGGAAAGACCGCGCGCGCAGCAAAATACTTATACGATTCACCTTGACGATTCGCAGCTTCATGAAAATAAACAGAATGTTTTTTGTTTTTGAAAACGTAGACATGTCAAATTTATTAACTTTATTTTAACAAAAAAGAATCGGAACAATCATGCTCTGAAAGTGAAATTTCCTTATACATGAAATCTGAATTTCTACTCACGTATCTGCCTGCATACAAAAACAAACTCCTGAATTCTCGACTCGACCCTGACAATTTTCGGATTCTCTTATACCTCTACAAAGCTTGTTTTTCTTTAGTTCGAAACAATTCAAATTTACCGCCGTCGACCGGTCAGTGGCGCCTCTCGTGGCAACAATACGAAGCATTGTCGGGGTCCGTACAGCGCCAATTAGTCCGGTGGCAAAACGCTGAAACTACTAGCCAAAATTTTGGCTAACAGTTTGAGCGTTTTGCCACCGGACTAATTGGCGCTGTACGAACACCGAAAGGAGCTTCGAGATTTCGCCGCAAGAGGCGCCACTGTCGGCCGCATTTGTAGAACGCAGAATCGCCGAAAAATATTAATTAAGGCAAAAGTAGGGCATAAAACGATAAACCGAGGGCACAGCTTTATAGTGGAGCGTCTGCTGCGTCGATATCGCGTGAAGAAAGCGGATGACAACGTTACAAAATGTGAGTAATTAACGTAACAGTGAATCAAACTTCAAAACGCAACTAATTATGTTTCGCAATGTTGCGATCTGTTTTTTAATGTGATATCGATGCAGTAGATTCTCCTGAACGATTCCGTAGCTTTGGTTTATATTTCTGTGCTTTAATATTGCCGTAATTAATGTTTTTCGGCGACCATGCGTTCTGCGAGTGCGGGCGACAGTGGTGCCTCTTGCGGCGAAATCTCGAAGCTCCTTTCGGCGTTCGTACAGCGCCAATTAGTCCGGTGGCAAAACGCTCAAACTGTTAGCCAATATTACCGACAGCTGATTTTGGCTAACAGTTTGAGCGTTTTGCCACGGGACTAATTGGCGCTGTACGGACCCCGACAAAGCTTCATAGTGTTGCCGCGAGAGGCGCCACTAACGGCGGTAAATTTGAATCGTTCGGTACTCGAGACAGGTAAAGTATTTTCTAGATGTTTTGCTAAAACCTAAAAATTTTTAATCAGCCACGGTGTAGTTATTTATTATGTATCTATAGTTTCGTGTAATACTAAAATGTCCTTCGACTGTTCGAAATAGTCAGAATTACTTACAGCAGTTCCTACGTCGCTTTACTGTCTCGGAATAGAAGCGGGAATCAATGATTAAACGATAGAAGCTTGAAATTATCGACCTGCTGCTTTAGCACGTTTATCAGATCCAGCTATAGAGATTGTATATTACGAAACTACGTTTTCACCGTACCATTTCGATATCATTGTATGTATTACGAAACTCGCAGTTCATCTACGCTTCCCATTGTCAAGACAAAACACGGTAGACCAAACAAGTGTTGACATAGTTTCCTCGCAATATTTTCTCTCTGAAACGCTGTACGTATCGCGATGCAATCGCATACACGTATATGTACTGTTGGCATTTCATTGTTTGTACAAAGGGTTATAGACAGGAGAAGACGATTCTAGCTACTTTAATACTTCTAAGCAAAGTTCTGAACTTTTGCAAGTGAAAAGGAAAGACAGCTTATCTAATCTCTGTTATCCATTACGTGAAATACCGATCACAGCATGTTCACGATATCTCCACGCGACAGTTTCCTCTATCTATATGATCGCAAAATTTTCCAAACAAAATGTTTCTTTACGACGACAAGCAGCGCGACAAATATAGCTGCATACGTATGTGTGTATAAAGCTGTATAGATCGCTGGTTGAAGTTCCAAATATGCGATTAATTTTCTTGGATTCGATCGGACGATCGATGACTGTACACGTCGGTTTTTTGTTGATATTAGATAGTACCCTACGTCGTGTTTGGTATAATTTGTAAAAGCAATTACTTTTTTACAACA
This sequence comes from Megalopta genalis, assembly GCF_051020955.1. Classification (NCBI taxonomy): domain Eukaryota; kingdom Metazoa; phylum Arthropoda; class Insecta; order Hymenoptera; family Halictidae; genus Megalopta; species Megalopta genalis. The sequence goes on from NC_135017.1 coordinate 16,611,882, forward strand.
CGATGACTAATTTGTTAGAAATGTTCCGCATCGTTACATGGATACGTTATCACAAACGAAACTGCGCAAACTCAACGATTCTACGTATCCAGGCAGTTGGAGACCCTTATCGTTCAATGTGTGCATCGGTATGTATATGTATGTATCGGACAATAATGATTAACAACGAAAGTATTTGTATATGAGAACGCGATGCAAATATTTCAAAATCTGTAGATACATGTGTAGAATATTGGTTGTTGTTTACTCGTGCACGGGAAACCTTGATTTCGAATACAAGATCGGACAATGTAAATCGGGCAAGGGCGAGCGTAGCCCGTGTGCCAAATCTGGCTCTTTCCCACTCCTACGGCTCCCGTGGCTCGCGCATTAATCTCGCACGTTCGCGCGATGTTCCTTCTCGAAATTTGACCTGAAATCTGATTAAAATTGCAGAATTGAACGATAAATGGGTAGAAACGCCGGTGTTTCGTTGACCAACCGTGCTTTATTGTATTCCGATAGGTGAAATGTGGACGCGCAAGCGTACCAGCGGGTGACTACGCGTCTACGTGTAAGGTAGAAACATTGAGCTCGTAGCAAATACATTCCTCGATGCATACGTAAGCTCGACATTGCTCGTGCACGTACGAAGAAGCACACATAGGACGCGCAACGACGGTGGCGTTGCCGTCGCCGAGACACCACCGAGAAGTGGGAACGAGATTGAACGATGATTGGCTGCCGCTTGTAATTGTGTGGTGGAATTGCGTGTCCCGTCTCCATCTCTCTTTCGATAGCGCATATTCGTGTTGACCTGTGCACGAACACGGACGTCGTGTACGCATACGCGGACGGTATTCTCTTTCTGTAGTTGTGCTTCAACGAATCCGTATCTCGAATCTCGAATTACGAAAAAAACTTACTTGCGCTCTACTCGCACGTAGAAAAATCTTTGCTCGGTGGGAAGAAATACCCGCGGATCGCATATTTGTGTTCGCAGTGGTCGATCTCGAGAGTCGATACATTTAACGTAGGTGTAACGGTTGCTCGTGCTTTGTCGAGAAATATCGAGAAGCAACGGTGACCGAATCGAAATCGATTCGAACGTCCGCACGATCGCCAGTGAATATCCGTCGTCCTTTGACGGAACAATCGTCTCGCATTTCCAAGGCCCGGAAACTTGTCCTCGCAAGACTGCTGGAGCTATTTTTTAGCATTCTAACCTCGTTCCCGTAACAAATTTGTGGGAGCACCGTTCGAAATACCGTCCGAACCCTTTTACGGCGACAGTACAAAGCGGAAAGTAGAACGCAGACAACGAACAGCAACGCAATTTTTTAGTTGCTCCCGGACTACGGCAGAGTAGTCAAAGTGCAGGGGAACCAGGCAGGAGCTGTGCCGCGTCGTTCCAAGCGTTACCAGTTACCGACAACAACAAAAATGGGTTTGGGATACAAGGTGCGTAAACAATTGTATCGTTTCGTCGCGTTCTCTTTTCATTTCCGTTTCTCCGGCAGATTATTCTATCGGAACTTCGTATCCGATATTTCTCTCTCGTTTCTTATTTCGTCGTTAAATCGCTAAATGCCGTTTAGTTTTGTTGTGCCACGCCGTGCCGTGCCGTGCCGTGCCGTGCCGTGCCGTGCCGTGCCGTGCCGTGATTGCGTACGATTACATAGGAACATGGCGATAGACGGAGAGTCGAACGCGTTATCTTCGAAGGATAAGCAGGCGCGACTAAATTCTAATCAAATATTATACTTCTTTATCCAGGCATGATCTGTGCGTTTCCGCGGTAGTTCGAAATAAACATGTACGCGGCTACGAAAGCGTTTACAGACTTCTAATTACGAGTCGAGCTCGAAATCTCGTATATTATTCGATCGAGGAAAATATCTGAAACTACGCAGATGCAACGTCTCTCGATCACACCCTCCTCGAACAATTTTTCCACTCGTAGCGCCGGAGCCGCGATCCACGATCACCATAATACGTAGATACACGCGTGCTCGCGATACGAATACCGGAGCGCGTAAATACTTTTTAAATGATTCCATAATTTGTTCGCTAATTCGTAGGACGGCCCGGTCGATTGGAATTTGACCGATCGCGTGGCAACGTTAGGGGATGCTAACGGAATTCAGTCTCTTTTCAGAATCTCGATCCGCAGCTGGAAAACGCGGACGAAACGTTTTCCAAACATTTTTCCATTCGCAGCATTTATCATCTGTAGGAAACAATTCGACGCATACGTGCTCGCACGTATCACATACATACATACATACATATAATACAGTATAGTATAATATTATCATGTAACATAATACAATCTAATACGATACAACCTACGTATTTTACATAATGTACCGACGATGCGACACAGTGTAATAAATAAAAGTAGTTGAACAGATGGAAACCGATCGAAAAAGGCGCATCCGAGTTCCCTTCGTCGTCGACGACGTGCAGAGCTTCGAGAAAGAAAACTAAATCGTACGGCGGCCTTCGCTTCGCGTTCATCAAACGATAATTGCTTCCATCTCGGAACTCGAGTTCTCGTTAAGATTACGTAATGGTGAGAAAATTGCTGAGAATTCCGAGAATGCCGAGAATTCGAGGAAAACGCGTACGAATCGTTCCGTTCGCGGTCCGAAGGAACAAAAGATCGATCGAAACATCGTCGTGCCACGGGACGATAAACGCAAATGGAACTTGGCAATGCGTTACGTCCGGAACCCTCGTTCCGCAGACGTAGAATGTAGATTATAGTTGTTTCCGCGTTCCGCTCGATAGGAGCACAAAATAATTACCATCGGCGCGGCTGCGGCTGCTAGATCGAACATTTGCGTCTGTTCGGCTTTCGTGTAGCAATCTTATATAACAAACATTATTCTATAGAATGTTTACCAACGACGGACGATTAGTTTTCACGATAAAATTGGAAATGAGCGTTTTAGATCTGGGTGTGTACGGCGCGGCGCGGCGCGGCTCGCAGTTTAACAATGTTTGTCACGAGGCCAGCGGTGCAACAATGACCGTGACACGGTGCGTATCGCGTAAATAGTAAATCGTGTAAATAGCAAGTAGGAAGGTTGAAAAAGTCCGAGTCGATATAAACACGCGTGCATCGTCGCGCTCGATACCGAAACGAGCGCGACGACAAAATGTCGCAAGGACTGTCGAACGATCGCGAGATATCACCCTTTGCCGGACGACCCCGAACGAAACGACCGTATTTATATTTTATAGACCGGCGATCGTCGATAATTGGTAACGATAGAAACGCCGATACCCCAACGAACGCGAAATCGTCGCGGAACACGACGATGGCAATACGCAGGACGAAATATCGATCGTTAGTTTCGCGCAGGTCTGCTCGACCATTATCGGGGCAGGTCGGCGAGACCTAAAGATGCGGCGCGTTCGCGGCGTTCGTTTCCGTCGCTCTTGATTTTTCGGTCGATCGGTGATGCAACATTGTCCGGTCGTTGCAACTCGTAAATAGTAGAACAATCGAAAAATAGAAAGGTAGAACACGGTCGAAAGGGTGGAAAGAGAACAAGGAGAGAGCCACGTTCGCCCTGCGCGAAGCGACGTCGATGCGACGTTAACGGATCGTTTGCTCCTACAAGTGTGTTTGCGTACGTATGCATCGTTGCGCTCGCACGTATGCGTCACGCGTTTTTTAGGTTGATTTTGAACGGGGGCTCGATCCGACCGGCACCGGAAAGGCGCCGCGAAAAGCTTCGATTTCAGCCTACTCTCGAACTTGGCTATTATTACGCTATAACGCGCGCGTACACGCGTAGAAGATGGCCGGTCTTTTGGTCGAACGCTCGATTAATCGCGTCGTATGTTTTATGCGTTAGATGTCCGAGGAGAACCCAGAGATGCGGGAAATGGCAGCACGCATATGTCGCGATTACCTCCACGGAGTTTGGAAGCATGTTACAGCGGAGAATATCGCTCTGAAGCGTATCAGGTGAGTGGAAGACCGGGCCACACTGGCTAGGGAAAACAGCGTTGTTGTCCGAGCAACGGGCCTGGTTGCGCGAAGCAAAGGTATTTGGAACGCGCGTATTCTCGTCTCGCGATCATAATTACGGGGGTGGGGTAGAGTGTCCCGTCTACCGGAGGCAACGCTCTACGCGAGAACAAACGGTATAACGTGAAATGTTTGTTGCAGCGGCGGCCTCAGCAATTGGTTGTACAACGTTCAACTTCCGAGCGGAGCCGTTCCGATCCGCGGCGAACCGCGGCAAGTTCTGTTGCGGTTGTACGGCCAGGTGCACGGGGAGAGAGCGCTCGAAGGATTGATCACAGAGTCCGTGATCTTCACGTTGCTGTCCGAAAGACAACTCGGGCCGAAGTTGCACGGCATATTCCCCGGTGGTCGCATCGAGGAGTACATACCCGCCAGGCCGCTGCTCACCAAGGAATTGGCCGATCCGACCTTGAGCTCGATGATCGCCGAGAAAATGGGACAGATTCACACGATGCAGGTGCCCATAAGCAAAGAGCCGACCTGGCTCTGGGACACCATGAGCAAATGGTTGGACACCGCTAACGACATTCTCGAAAACGTCGAAGATATAGACGACCGACACGCGAAGAACGTTAACGCGATACGATCGATCGACCTGGAGCACGAGATCGATTGGTTCAGGTAAGCAGGAAACCGCCTTCGATAAAAGAACGATGGACGAGTATCGTCGACGATCGATAACGGAAAGAAACGATACGATTCGTTGTTGATGCGTTTTCAGGTCTCTCGCGACGCGACAGAAGCATCCGGTTGTATTTTGCCACAACGACATGCAGGAAGGTAACATATTGTTGAGACAGAACACGCGTAAACCGGAACTGGTTCTGATCGACTTCGAGTACTGTTCGTACAACTATCGAGGATTCGATGTAGCGAATCACTTCGTCGAGTGGCAATACGATTACACGGCGGCCGAATATCCTTTCTTTCACGAACGCTCCGGATCCGGACCTACGGAAGAGCAGAAGGTATGTGTCGGAGATCGACGGCTCCAATACTCGAACCGTTAGCGATTATTCGAAGAGGGGTAAGACGTTCCTATCCTTCGTCACGTATACGCACGCGTCCCGCGTAAACGCGTACGCATACGTGTTTTTTTGCTTACCGATTCGTTCCTCGATTAAAAAGGAAACTCGATGTTCGCGTTTCGTACGTAATCGGACGACGAGTACGCGATTCGTATCGCAACGATAAGCGTCGATGATATATCTGTAACGATAACGATAACGACAACGATAAGAGTAACGATTCGAGATAACGACCACGATAGAACTTGCGTTTCGATGCTCACGGAATCAATGAAATTTCAGTAGCTAGGCGTTCGGCCCGATCGGAGTTCGAAGGAAACGTTGACAAATCGAGAAATTTGTAACGGGAAACTGTCCGGCTTTCTACCGAATCGTTCCAGTGACACGCGATGTCGATGAAAAGGAACACGGAGAAACGGTTTCCCTTTGGTAAAGCCGCGCGGCGAATTTTACGCGTTTACTTGGGTATTCCCACGGTTCGGAGAGGATTCCGCCGTTGTCTTGCAGGACATGTTGGCTTCGAAATTGTCCAGCGACACACCTCCGCGCTGACTTTCAGCGAACAAACATTTCATTCGGTAGAAGACGATGCCAGCTCGATCGATCCAAATGTCCTGCAGGAGCTTCGACGCTGATTCTCAATCTTGTTCGCGACAACATGTTCCAGTAGGATGTATTTTGAATTCTTGCCCTGGCAAATCCACTCCAAACACCCGTCGCCGATCATCGCCTGTCACACGTATCCACGGATCACACCATACACCGTACACCGTACACCATGCATACCATACGTCATACGCCATTGGCCGTTCCTCCCGTTTGTCCCAGCCGTCGGAGTCTCCCTAGCTAGTCTACCGTTCGACGCAACACGATAAGACGTCGAGCGCATAAGAGACGATAGCGAAGAAGAATACGTATAGCGTGGTAACGTTCTACATTGCACATACTCGGTCGAGCGAATTCGAGAGCTTTCGAGTGCTGATCGAGGACTGGTTGGCGTGTGCTGCGTGTGTATATATTAGTTTCACAGGACCACGATTCGGTGAGACAAGGCTGATGCCTGCGATCGGCTAATACTCGGAATAATGGACGGCATATCGATCTGCCGATGCGATGACGGATCCTGTGTGTCTCGCACCGCACGTTGTGGAACCAGAACGACCGGTGCCATCATCACCCATCTTTGCAACATCAGTCCCGTACCTGCGCATCTACGACTCTAAGAGTACTTCTTCTACACGCACTCTCGATAGTCGATCCATAAATGTACAGTGTCTTATGGGTGGTAAAACCGCGTTATTTCCAATTAAGACACTTCGCTAAAATCACCGCAAACGCAAATTATACAGCATATCCGCTTTCCGCGGTATTTTAGAATATCCTTTCCCCCCACGAGCCGCGTATTTCTTCCCATGTTTGTTCTATTCGGAGAAAATTCGCACGAGTTTTCGATCCGCCAAGTGCTAACTACAATATGTACCGTGCTAACATATAGATACGCGTTTTTTCTACATTCGTATGCATACGCGCTTGTCAAAAAGTCTTCTCTTTGGCAAAAATTTACTCAAATTTTCCTCGACGAGTCTACGCGTTCGCGCGCACACGCGTACGTCGCACGCGTACCATAGCGTGCACGTGTTTCTATTCGAACCTGCCGCGGTTCGCTCTCGACCGTCGCTTTCATTCGCGCGATTTAACCAAGTACGCGTGTATGCGCGTACGCGAACGTATCGTTCGATGATTGTTTTACTCTCTCTCTCTCTCTCTCTCTCTCTCTCTCTCTTTCAAACTCATTCTTTTGCTTGCGTTTAATCGGTTCGTTTTTTTCTTGACAGCTCAACTTCATTAAAAGTTATTTAAGAACGGTCGGGAAAGAAGGGGCGTCGGAAGAAGAGCGCGCGATGGCGGAAATCAAAATATTTTCGTTGGCCAGTCATTTGTTCTGGGGTCTGTGGAGCATCGTCAACGCGAAACTTTCCGAAATACCGTTCGGATACTGGGTAAGTTCGAAGCTGCCGCTAACGATGTTGGCGCAACATCTTCCACCGTGATTCATCCGTTGGTAACAGTCATGTGTCATGCGCGTTGCAGGATTACGCGGCCTCCCGATTACGAAAATACCAATGTCTCAAGGAGAAGATGATGCTGTCGGGACCGCCGATGCCGACGCCAACGTCTACGCCAGCATCGACGCCGACATCGACGACCAGGGAATCCACCGCCACGGACACGAACCTAAATGCGATCGATTGAAAAGGCGAACGTGTAACGTCGCCCGTTACGACGTGACGTGGAGAGATTTTCACATCGTCGACGCGACTACAAAGGTTGTCCGCCACGTCTTCGCGTGCTCGTGATCGTCTTGCCGGACGATCGCGTTGCATCGCGATGCATCGCGGCGTTTTCTCATCGAAAATCGTGATACGCGTGTCAAACGTGCTTTCGAATTAGTCCAAGGAAGAGAGGAAGAGAATTCGAATGGAATGCCGGTCGACTGATAACGCGGATGCGGGGAAGAGGATCGAGAGTGATGGAACGCGCGGAGGGCGTTGAATTACGCGTTACAAATGTGATATAGGATAAGCATAGACAGAGAGAAGCTGTACAACGTTATTATATTTTAACGGCGCGTCAACTTTTCAGGGAAATGTTGCTCAATTTCCGAGTCAGACTGTCAACCTGTTCAGCCGCACCCTAGGAATCGGTGACATAGGATATTCTTATCGTTTACGAAACAGGTCGCGTGCACCAGCACCAGGCACTCGCACTCTCGCTCTCGCTCTCACTTGCACCAGCACCAGCACTCGTGCACGCGACACGCGTACTTAAGTGTGTAGAAGATGAGTGCATGTATCTTCCTATACGCAACCGATTTGTACATAATTACAACTTCGTTGTACCTGGATTGAATTTTTTTCCGTTTTTTTCTTTTTTTTCTTTTTTTTTTTTTTTTTTTTAATTTTATTCTAGTTACATTCGGAATCGAAAACCGCAATGAATCGTGCCTTGATCGTATCACTCGAATATACGTATATGTACTTAATGATATTTACGGTCGCGCATCTCAACGTTGACCGAAGGTGTAACTAAGAAACGAAGAAAGTAACGCTAACGATAACGATAGTAGTGTAACACTGATAGCAATCGACCGATATATTAACGAATAGACGCACTTTTGGCTGGTCTTTATCGTTGTTAGAAGAAGAAACGGTCTGTTCGTCGCGAATAACCGTCGGAAATCCTGCGTTGCGATTCAACCATGTTTTTGTTTCGTTCACAATATTTTTACGGTTGTCACTACTATACCTCTCTCAGTGATCAAAGTATCATATTTTAATAAATTTCGAGCGAATCTTTTACATTTTGGTAGTTTCATGAACCATCGATGTTTTTGCCCTCGCTTTCCTCGTCGGCGTCCTTTGCGCCGATACACGCAAATGCATTGGACAGCTACTACAGCGGTAAACGATGTCGTCGCGAAATCGCTGACATCGGTTACGGCATCAACCTCCGATTAGGATCACGTTTTAGCAAGACTCGCGCATCGGATGCGAAAAGGTAATTATTAATCGAAAAGCATCGCGTGCAGTTGTTGCATACAACACGTATGAGCATGTATTTCTAAATTTCTACGGTAGATCGTTTCGGAAACCGCGCGTTAGAAGCCCGCGTTGGAAATGCAACGTCTCCAAAGCGTTCTCGTCGAACGCGAAAACTCGGCAAGCCCATAGTTTTCGAGCACGCACCGTACAACTCGTCGCAGCACAGAGGTAAACACGATCCTTTCGCCGTTAGTTCGACGAAGACGCTTTTCCATTGTTTCTGCAACACGGATAGCATTTCATGAAACGCGAAACGTTCGAGCGATCGAGCAATCTCTCGTTCCCGGCGCGCCGAGGTCGGCGTTTCCGATACGGGATTCCGGATCGAAGGGATTGAAAACTCGGGGAGACGATTGCTAAATAAATGATTTTTATTTTCTTTTTCACGTTAACGCTACTCGTTGGAAAGTTGTTGGAAACGCGGCATCGAGAACGCTGCGTTTCGAGCCAGGGATGAGACGTCCTAGAATCGTTCCAATGGCTAGAACGGCGCGTGCGGCGTGCTCGCGGCTCGTCGCATCGTTCGGCGTTCGCCATCGGTTAGCGTTAACTTCCTCCCGGTCTTTGCGCGATATAGAAAATATAGCATCTTACGAGTATCACGTGTCACAGAATACATACGCGAGTAGAATGTTACCTACGACTTTAATACATGTACTGGGGTCTAGAACAATTCCAGGTCTGCTCGTTCGACGAACGTTTTCGTTTTGTGCGCTAACAGCATCGTGTAAAGTGTACAAGGTGTAAGGTAATAAGGACTCCCCGCTGCTCGGCGAAAAAGACGCGCGAACGCGTCTGTTTCGAAATGGAAAGAAACGAAAGGTTGGGACGCGCGGCCGACGTCGACCCGATAATCGTAATCGAGAATTTAGCGAATCGAAACTGTCCAGGGAGGATCGGTCGGGGAGGTAGGTGGAAGAGAGACGAGGACAGGAGCGGTCGGAGTGAGAAAAACGCGAGATAAAGACGCGCCTGCGAATCGATACGGAACGATTGGGATTACGAGTGCGATCGGAAGAAGCGGAGAAAAGTGAACCAAGAGCGCAGATTATGGAAATGGGGAGCCCAGCCGAGTAAGTTCGCGTCGCGTCGCCTCGTTTAGTGGACTTTAACGATGCCACCGGCACCCAAGGCAGCACCCGTGAGCAGAGCCTGCGTACCGATCAGAGAACCCTGTCTCAGTCCGAGCCCGACGCCGAGTCCTCCGAGACCCAGCAACCCTGTGTTGGCGGCTACGAGGTTCGTGGCGGCCACCGTTGGTCCTGCCAGCAACTGAAATCGACGAAGACGTTCGATCGTTAGCCGACTATTATTACCGTTACAACGATTTAGGGAGTCCCGCGAACCAACCTGAGGGCGGATAGCGGGTGCGGCCGCGATCACCGATGCCGCCGGTCGCGCCGCGATAACCGGTTGCACGGTCTTCACCGTGATGCTCGGGTCCTTTTGAACGATGGCGTTGAAACCGTTGATGGGATCGGCGGCGTAGGACACCACGCGTCGAGAGCCGTCCGGTTCGATCAGGCTGTAGCTGCCCTGGACCACGTCACCGTTCCGAGTCTCCTCCTGGGCCTTGTTGTCGCCTGAAACAAGCCCGAGTTACTCCTTCGATTCGAAAGAAACGTTCGTCGTTTCCCGGCAGAGGAAGACTCGTCCACGACGAGTTAGAGATACCTGTTAAACCGTCCGCCACGCTGTAGCTGAAACTGTACTGCGGATTCGGGTCGTAATTCTCGGTCCTGACCACCGTGGCCTGGGCTGGAATCGCAGCCACCGTGGCTCCTGCATTCCCGATGATCCCCGCGTGGCCGACGCTGATTAAACCGGCCAGGTAACAGAAAACCTGCGAACATCGGAACGGATCGACATTGTTATCAACGTATTCTCCACGTTCTATCGGATCTGTTTTATGCGACCGCGAGCTTCGCGTTCGAAGGAAACGGTAACGGGGAAAGAAATTACTTTGATGTCCATGGCGTTGAATGCTTTGGCGATGCGATGCGATGCGATGCGATTCGGTGCGATGTAGTGCGATGCGGTACGACGATGTGTTTCTTTGACAACTGCTTGCCTTTGCTCGACGGTACCGAGGATTTTATACCAGTTGGCCCAGGTTGACCCCACCCAGGACTCTTCTGCGACGACATGTAGTTACACGCGCCCCACTGTATCGGCAACGCATACTCTGTTGCTTGCTTACATTGGAATCGTTGTTTCTTGTGCGTGTCTACAGGTGAATGCGACCACCGATCGTTTTGCCGTCTTTCGTAAGAATAGAATCTTAGTTCGATCCCTCCGCAGGGGGAGTATGCTCGTTAGTCGATACGAGTGTACTACTTTTGTCGGCAGGAGCCTGTATCGATCGAACGCGTCCGCCGACGCGACGCCGAGAGACTCGTCGTCTCGAGTCCCCGTCGACGAAGATGCGCGTCTCTAGAATGCGAAAAGACCGTCCCAGGAACCAGGAGACAAACCCCGGTCGTAATCAGTCGTCGCGGTGCAAACCGCGCGTCGAAAGATGCTCTACCGTCCGCGAGAGCTCGATCCGCCCTGTTCCGCCAGACAATTGACTCGAGGCGATTAACATAAGTACACGCGCTTGGATAAACGAAGATCGAACGGATCGAAAGGATCGCCTCTTAATGCTTTTGCCGCAAACATTAAGTAATTGTTAATTGTAAACCGTAAGCCGCAACCTGAAATCCGCAAGCCGTAAGACGACAAAACTACGCGAAAAGGAACGTAATATGTTGCGGTCGGTTTACGATGGCAGGATCGCGTGACAGCTAATACTAATGTAAGCCAATAATTGGTATGATTGCGCCATTCGGTAACGAAATCCAGGCGTCCCGTCGCGGCGGTAAACGCTAAAATGTATCGCGTTGTCGGTGTGCTCGATTCGACGCGCAAGGGATCGGGCGGTAACTCTAGGAGCGCTTCAAGGAATCACTCGGACTCGAGGCGCTCGATTTGCGTAACTTTATCGTTTGCCACGACAACGATTCGATCCGATGCAATCCGCTTCGATTCATCGTAGGTGTAATATAGATGGGCAAGTTCAGGTTCGCGCACGGTTGCGTCAATGAAATCGGACGAGCTCGTCGAATCGCCGTGGGTTATTTAAGAACGGTAAACTACTCCTACAATTGGGTTATTCGCTGGAGTAGGGATCCCTCTCGCCGTATAAAGAGCATCGACTGCTTCTACGGTTCGCTGTAAACGGTCCGGGAGTCTCTGCGAGAAGATCCGCCGGGATCGACGCGGCGCAAGCTCCCTTCGTCGAGCAACTTCGAACAATGTCCAACTCGAGCACGCTTGCTGTAGCGATAACGTAGCGACAACGTAGATACACTGGTTTTCAAAGCGACCGTTGCACCCCGTTTATTTTCATCCGGTTCGATGATATCGTACATAAGTATTATAATAACATTAATCAGAGTCGGACGACGCTCCGGTTTCGTGTCTCCGAAAAGCTGGACCGACCGCCGCGAATTAGACCGATTCCTCGATCGCAACCGCAACCGCAACCGCGTTCGATTCCGGTTCCGGTTTCGGATCGCGGACGCGCGATTTCCGAGCGCAGATACGATCGCGGACGAGCGATAGCGTTTGCGGAGGCAGAATGCTCACCAGCATGAGGATCGGTTGAATCACTCGGGAAAATCTCAATAGCCAGAGATCGGTGAAAGCGGCGGCCAGCGCGCTCGTGATCCAAGGCGCGTCCATCAACAGGTAGAGATTCAGGTAGAGAAAATAGCGTTTTCTGGTCTTGTTCTCTTTCGCGGCGGTGTTCGCGGATGCCAGCTTCGTCGACCTCTGTATCGCGTACATCCTGTAGGAGGTGTAGCAGAAGAGAACGGTGTTCGCGAGGCAAGTAAGCACCGGGAACGTCAGCACGTACAATAGGACGGGCAGGTTCGGGCCGTGTTCGACGTTCTCGAAATTCGGTCTGATCGGAGAGGATTCGGGCAACAAGCGAGAGAAGTGGGCGACGCAAGCGAGCGCGGTAGGTAGCAACGACGCGCCCCAGGTCCAGCCGGCGTACCATAAAAATTTCGTTTTCTCTTTCGATCGGCGATCCTGCGATCGGATCGGCGACGCCCGGTGAAATCTCGTGATCGCCAGCGTTATGTCGACGCAAATCATGAACAGCCAGAACGTCGAGGATATCGTTAAGAACATCAGCGCCAGTCCGACGAACGCGTAGAGCTTCGGTGGGAACGGCACGTGACAGAGAACGCAGGATCCTACGCCGATCAGAATCAGATTCAGAACGATTTGCGTTACGTTGTAACAGAGGACGACTTTGCCGTACGCCCGCGCGGCCAGGCCCGGCACTATCGCGTAGATCAGCACGACCACCACGTACGGGACCATGTACACCGCGTTCGCGAATATCACGATGTTGGCGCCCCAAAAATTTAGCGAGCTGAACACGCTGTCGCACCGGCGCGACCGAACGCTCGCGTTCGCACCGTCGCTGCCTTCCTCCGGAAGCGGAATCGTTCCGTTGCGATCGCCGTGATCGCCGCTCGCCGAGACACAGAATTCGAAACAACTGCGACTCGTCCTCGGGTTCGACCGTGCTCTCCTCGCCTCGACGAACCGTTCTTCCTCCTTTCCTCTTCCTTTCCTTTCCTCCGGCCGAACTCTCGTTTCGAATTCTTCTGAAAACCCCGGTAGAATTGATTCGTACAGCGTGGACTCGTCGATCGAGTCGCGATACGCGCGTTCTGAGTCATCCGACGAGTTGTAAATCCAATATTAGTAGCGAGTTTAACGTTCGAAGCGTATCCACGGTCGTCGAAGGAGAGATCTGTACCGAGAAAAGCAAGGATCGGCGCGGATGCTGGTCCGTGATTCGAATAAAGTGTCCAACGACTCTCAGCGATTCGTACTTTTATTCCCGCGTTTCGCAGAGAACGAGACGCGAGCGTACCGTGCGCGTGCGATACTCACTCGAAACGGTCGAGACGGTCGAGACGGTCGAAAAAGTTGAATCGGATGGAACGCAGACTCTGCAGCACGACGTGGCAGACTCGTTGCCGATCGTATCGTACGGTATCGCCCACGTGCCGTTCGAATCTTCGAAAGCGCCGCATCGACGATTATTCGTGCGATCGACATCGTCGAGGCAGCAGTCTTCCAGAAATTCCTCTTTCGATTTTACGTCGCTGCGAGCACACTCGATCGAGGCACGGCCGACGATCAGACAGAGCAGCGTCAGAGCGGTTGGACCAGAGATATTCGGTTCGATGCCTCTGTGTCGTTCCATCGTTCGTCCGTCGCGCGACTCTCGAATCGTCTATAGAAGATCTCGAAGCCTGCGAACATTTCTCGGTCTATCTTTTATCTCTGTTACCTTTACCGCTTCAATCTCGTTCGTCTCGTTTTCTGGCCAGGTTTCGGAGAACGACGCTCCCACATCGGAGACACCGACATCGACGAGACATCGCACGCACTGACCGCTTCCCCACATCCTCCGCATCCTCCTCGTTTTCCCTCCTCTGGATTTTTCTGCGTGCGTTGGGACTTTGCGACTTTAAGAAGACAAATAAAACGTACGGCCCCCTTCTTCTCGTTGGTCGGGATTCCCCTCCCCACTCGATCTTCGGACTTACGCATCATTTTCTTTCCCTGCCCTGCCCTGGTTGGCTTTCATCCTTGTCCTGGCTACCCGCGCACCTACTTCGACGAATCTCTTTTCGATATTACGCGCGATTATTAATACCTAATAATAGTAGGCGATTAGTTGCACGCGAGCCCGCCGTACTCGCACGCACGCACGCGCGCGCGCGCACGCATTCGCTGCGCGTGTCGGCGCGGTGCCGTGATCGGAAATCTAAATGTTGCGGATGTAACAGCGAATATTACAATTGTACGATACGTGCGCGGGGTACAAGGTTTATCGGCTTGGAGATTTCTTTCAACGTTCGCTGATCGCGACGAGACGTAGACAAAACTCGTCGAATTTAAAATGCGTCGTCCGCGATACGCGTATCTACGTCTACATCTATCGTACTGTCGCGAAACGAAAGAAGCTATTTGTCTACATTTGAAGCGAAACAACGTACGGTCGTATGCCGCGTGTCGTGTCCAGCATGAAAAGGTTATTCGATTCGTTTCATCGTCGACGCGTCGGCCAATCTGTCCGATATCGTTGGAAACTGGACAATTCCATTGTTCGAACTGAAATTCGTCGAAGGTGATCTTGGAACTTGGACCTAAATGGACTGTTCGTCCAAACGTCCCTTTCATCCGAAAGACCTGGCTCATGGCACGCGAAACTACGATATCGGCGCCTTGAGCAAGGATCAGAAGAAGAAGTTGAACCTGAGAAAAGCGACGGTCAGAAACGAGAATGAGATTTATCTGGCAGCGCATCCGGAGATCAAGGCTGTGATCTCCCTTTTACTGAAGTAAGTCTCATCCTGTTGTCTCTGCGCGTTACGTTGGCATGACGCCGCGATATCGATGGACGGGTGTTGCCGGGAACGATTCCCGCTGCACCTACACCGTGCTCGAAATCCGCGGTGCTCGTGCCTTCTTCCTGGTGCTAATATGGTAGCAAAACAGCAATCGGCAATTGGTAGGTGCGTCCTGCTCAGCCGACCCGATGCAAACGTTCACGAAACTATGGGCGAATTCTTCAATAGACCACGCCGACAGGTACTCTCGGAGCTTCTCGATTACATGTTGAACACGGATCGCTCGGACGACGTCGAATACGGGTTACAAGCGGCTATGAAGCATTCGAATCCTTCGGTGTCGAATTTTGCATTCTGTAATGTATCGGGGCGGGCCGATGCGACGAGAAATATAAAGATCCCTGAAAAATAGTAAACGGTAAGAAAGAGAAAGAAAAGAAACAGAGGCGGAACAGAAACGGGAGAAACAACGAGGCTGCAGGTTTCGGATAGCTCCGATGCGAACGATCGAGTCGCAGGAACGTGCTCGCGCCGTAAATGCAACCGATGCCGCGCCACGTACTTCCGTCTAGTTTCCGGTTATTTACGAAAGGAAGTTTACGATTGTTTGATCGGTCAATTAATTTCCGGTGTCAAACGGTGTAGGTAGATGACGCTTTCCTTTATTCCCATTACTCGGTCCGTGCCGCTATTACCGTCTCTCGTTCGCATTGTCCGAACCAGCTCGAACATCGGTTCTCGTTTTCCAACGATCCTGTTTCTCGCGTATCGTAAAACCCCATCGTCGGCCTACCGTCGTTAATAATCGTTCGCCACTCGCTACGCATCCGTGCATACTTGCAACAATGAATCTACTCGGCCGTGTCGATGTATACGAATTTTCACAGGTACGGTACGGTACATCTCCTCGGGACATTATTCGTAGAAAGTACAAATTGCTCTAAAAAAGAACGCATATATATGTGCATAGATAAATACGTATGCGGTGCTTACCTACTGTTACGTTCCCCCTAATTTCGCGTTCATCCTCGATCGTCGAAATAAGTTGAAAGTTGAAACACAAGTTCGGTCCGGCCGGTGCTCAAGATGGAGACGCGAGTTCGATCTTCGATATTTCCGATATAAATCGATACCGGCGAGTTCGAGTACCGACAGCGACAATGGCAGCGGCACGATAGCGGCGCAGCGTAGCAACCCTGTGCTCCAAGCTCCAAGCGGCGCTCCATTTTGCTCGCTTGCATTGTCAGAGTCGCAGAATATACCTATTTCTGCCGTGTTTCCGCTACGGTTTGCAGATTACAGTTTACACGGTTCGATCTACGTCTCGCATAATTCCGTAGACCATACAGATTCCAGGGTTTCGAGTTCCGAGTCGAATAAAATGCAAAGACAGTTGTTACCCGTACGTGGAAAACATCGGTTCGGCTGCTTCGCCGAAGAAAACGGTATCGACTGGGGCGAATAGGAATTTTCGAGGGGTGTCGTTGACGAGAGCAGAAGGGATTCCGGCATCTCGATGGCTCGGTCGTAATACGGCGGGGCACGTAACTGGCCACGGGTGCGCAGTTCGATCGGTGACATCGTAAAGAGAAGACATCGCGTTACGATGTTACGATAGAATTTTCTCCGGAAGGGCCGACGCAGCCGAAGATGAAAAGCGCGAACAAAAACAGAGGTCCGAGCAGGTCCGAGGGCAGAACATAGATGCACCGAGCATCGAGCGCCGAGTTCCGAGCGCCACCGAGCGCCGCCGGGCGCCACCGAACGCCACCGAACGCCGAGAAACGAAAGCCGAAGGATAGTCGAGCACGATCGAGAACAGACGAATCTGGGCGAACCTCCCCGAAGAGCCGCGTGGTGTCACGGTCGTCAGTCGTCACGGGAGAGCTGACTGCGCCGTCGACCGTCAGTCGTGGCTCGTTCGTCGCGCTCGCGCCCGCGGTTGCGGTCTTTGGTGGTTCGCGATTGCGTGTTTCGTTCGAGGTTTTCCGATTTTCATTTTGCGTGCGACTGCTCGTCGTTCCTTGCTGTTTCGAGATCAAAGCGTGCTCGTGGATAGAAAATGGCAGATGCCACGACGGAGGAGAGGAATAATGGTCGCTCGGAAGGCATAGAAACGGTGTACGGTTCAACGGTCGGTCACGCAGAGATCGATTTCGGAAGAAACGCCGAGCTACGAAGAAACGGAACGGCTCGTTCGAACGTCGGCTCGAGGCAATAGAGAGAGAGAACAAGGAATCGTATCCGAAGCTCGATCGCTCTCCCTCCCTCTCTTTCTCTCTCTCTCTCTCTCCCTATCTCGCTCTTCAACCCTTTCTTTCTCGCTTGTTCCAAAATCGGTGCTCGCGTACGGTGGACGAGGTGGCAATGAGGACGCGCGGCTCGGATCGATGAAAAAATTAGAGTAGCAGTACCCGTTCCGAAAGAGGATGAAAGTGTACTAGAAGAACGACATCCAGTGTGCGTCGGTGGTGGTTCCGCCTTCCGCCTTCTCGTTGACGGCGCCTTCGCGTTGTGTCGGTGCCGTGGGTGCGTGGGTGCGTGCGTGCGCGCGCATATACGTGCACCGTGATTCGGCGTGCTCGTCGGTGTAAGCTGCTCCAAGCTGGTGTTCCAAGCGTGCGCGTGTGCTTTGTGTCGTCGATGTGTGCACGCGTATCCTTTTCGATACGGCGCACCTAGGTGTGCGTTTCGCGTGTGCGAGCGTGCGTGCGTGCGTGCACGCGCGCGCGCGCTCGGCTAGCTCGTCGATGTCAGAAGTTCGTCGTACGAAAGCGGCCGTTCGTTTTGTCCGATAAGAATGGGATCGGTGGTGATTGGTCGGCGGTCGGTGCATTAACGTTACGTAGGTTCGCACGCGAGAATATACCCGACGAAACGCTCGCGAATATATGCGAGAACATACTCGATCTCTCCGCGTATCACGCGTAGATGCACGGCTCGCGAACACCGGAGTTCAGACTACACACGTAATGGCGAATACGTTGTACGTTCGCGTGGGTGGGTTTACGGTATAATGTGGACGTGGATGTGGCTGTGGGTGTGGGTGAGCGTCAGCAGCAGCAGCAGCAGCAACAGCAACAGCAACAGCAACAGCATCGGCAGCATCGTCGTCGTTCTTTGCACGTACACGCGTACGCGTATACCAGTGGTGAGGTCGGTAACGTGTAATGGCATGGAAATGAGGCGCGCGCGAGTGTCATCTCGAAAGATACGCCTCTCGCCCGGAAAGCTACTCTGTGCTCCAAACTCGAAAGTGGAATCCTCTCGCGGGTGTTATCCGTTACCGGCGTAACCTCGGTCGGCTCTTGGTCGACTCGAGCGATCGAGCGCGTCTCGTTTACGTCGTCTACGCGCCGTCTATGCACGTCGCCGAGCTCCGAGCTCCGATTTTCAAGTTCCGTTCACCCGTGGAACTGTTTTCCGGCTTTGTTTCGATTTTGCATGAACGGCCGCCACCGTTTCCACTACCACTACCGTTAGCACGCACGGCACACAGCATGCGATAGCATCGAATTCCGAAGCAACCGCGAAGGGTCTCGTTCGTGATTCACGACATCCCAAAATCTTTGGACACCGAAAGAAAAGATGCGCAACGAGTGGCTAAGGAAGTTGATCGCGATAGCAGTATTCGCCCTTACCACGGTTCACGGTAAGTTCACCGTTTCTCTCGATCGTGTATTTTGCTCCATTTTTCCCGTTTACCGCGTCTCTTCACCGACGCGACGTTATCGCGAGCTTTATTGGAAAGCAACGATCGCGGAAGAAAGTGCGAAAGAGACCGTTCTCGACACACCGAAGCAAACGAAAGTAAACGAACGGAGCGCGTAGGTTTCTTACCAGTCGATTGGCGCCGACCGTGCTCGCTTTAGCGCCATTCGTTTCGACGAATCGATACGCTCCACGGTGTTACCAAAAAACGAGTGCGATAGAAATACGTAGGCGATATTTATTTCCATCGGTACGGTGTTTGGTTTTCACGCTCTGTGCACGGATCTGGAAACGCGCTAACTCCGGAGTTAGGGTTACGGGGGGATGCTGGAAGGGGAATTGTTGTGGTCGATATATCGATTCACCGATAAACAGTTTTCTCCGTCTTCTTTGTCTTTTTATCGCTGGCAGGCCGGGTCGAACGCTTCGCCGGACGGAACGAACAGGAAACAATCGAATGGAATTATTTGCATTCGGCATTTAAAAATAGACGAATTCGATTCGACCCGTTCCGGAGCAACCGAATTCGCGGAGAAGCCGACGGTCGTCGAATCCGACCATCGATTGTTAAGTCAAATGGTTCGAACGGAGCCGCGATCATTTGTCGCATCGAGAAATTAGCGTTTCCTATCAATACGCGGTAATTCGTCCTCGATGGACGTATCGGTACGACTCGCGCGGACATACATATATGTATGCGGCGCTCGTTTACTCCGCGGCATTATCTCGCAGCTATTTCAAAGGAGAATCGAACGAGAAAAGGAAGCGAGTCCAGATGTTGCTATCGGCGCGATCGACGTCGTTGCGATCGTTCCCCGACTAATTCGGTCGGGCAAACCGAGAATTTGCTCGTCTCGGTCTCGTCGATGCACCGTGGAAAGTTTCGAAACGAGTGGAACGCGGCGGGAAACGCGTGGCTGAAAGCCGAAACGACCAAACAGATTCGGCGATTGCGATCGATGGAATCGTTCCGATAGGAAGCGACGGTGAAACGGCCGCCGCGTCGAATCGCATCGCTACGGAATACGCTTCCGTTTATTGTACCGGATACGATCGGAAACGAACAATTTCTCTTCCACGGATGTATCGATTTGTGGACGTACGGACGCGTTCTCGAAAGAAAAGCGAAACATTATTATATTCGGCGCAGCCGCCAAACGAAACGCAACGGAACGCTATTGTTGCAATCTCTTGAATCCGTTCGATTCACTGGCGCAGCGATAACGATCGATAACCACGATCTCGTTCGCGAAACATTCTCGATGCAGACCTTTCAGAGTCTACCGAATTCGCAATATTCCAGATACGGTAATGTCTCTCCAATCGATGCTCGGATTGTGCAGAAAAATGGACAATTTGGGAAGAGGAGATGCGATTGTTCGAGTCTCGTGGCCCGTTTTTATAATCGTTGACAATCGGCAACCGTATAAAACGAGCCACGAGGCTCGAACGATCGCATCTCCTCTTCCCAAATTGTCGATTTTTGTGGATCACCCGAGCGTCGATTAGAGAGACATTACTGTACGCCGTTACGAAATAGAATCTCGTTATCGAAAGGAAACCGAAAGCATTAGGGTCTATTGGAGTTAGGTACGCGTCGCGTCAACGCCGGGGGAGCTATCGCTCGACGCGAAAACGCGAAACGAATGTTTAATGGAATCGGAGCATGTGCGTGGACACGTGGACGTGTCTTGTTCTCGCCTATGTCGCTTCGTCCACGTACTCGGGGACGTTTACGAGGTAACCGATGCAACCAGGACAAACCAATCTTCGGAACGAATCGCCTGTTCTCGAGTTCGGCTCGGAACTTTGACCGGTGCTCGAACTACCGAGCCGGCAATAACTTTCGAACGAATCGTTCGACGGTACGGCTACCTAACCGAGAAAGCGAATCGACTAATGTCAATGAAAATAACCGTAAACTCGATCGCGGGTTTAAAGGTGTACGCTACGATGCACGGTTGGTTCGTCCCAAGAGCGCGCCAGCATCCTATGCACGGGAGCGCGTAGACGAGGATGCGAACGTATGCGTTTTTTTCACTTTTCGATGGCTCGAACCGCTTCGTTCGGTATCGTACGGTTTGGTAAAATGATAAATTACGCGGGATAACACGCGAATGCCGCCACAGTTCGAGTCTGTACACGCTCGACTCGATAAATTCTGGCTTTTGGATCGAGATACGTGTTCGTATCTATAAGTTACAATTATCTGTATTCGCACGGCATACCTGGATATAACTATGCTACCAGAAAATAACGACACGATCGAACTCTACGCAACAGATATCGGTGGTTGTACCATTTTCGTGGTTGGAAAGTTGCGAACACGGCCGAGTTTCGCCGACGTTAAACGAAACGGTAAACTTGTATACGGTCGGCGCGTGCAACGACGACAGTTTTTTCCCTATAATAGGGAACGCACAATTTTTCTGAAAGCTTCAACGATTCTCGCATCAACGATCATCGAATTTCCGTCGATTCGAGCTCTTGGAAGTTTGCGCGCCGGGACGAGAAGCGAGTCGCCGTGTCGCGTAAGAGCGGAAGAGTGCTCGGGCATCGTGTAAAAAAGTTTAGCAATAAACGTTTCGCTCGCGGATTCTCGATATCGATTCGTTTAACGGTACGCTTCGTTTCGTTGGAAAAACGTGTCGTTCCGGTGACGTAAATCGTATGCAGGTATACGTGGACGATCTTCTATGAAACAAGTACGAAGCTGTTCTATTTCGGAATGAGAACACCGAGCCGCTTCGAAACAACGTCGGGAAAAATCGCTTTCTTCTTCTACAACTTCTGAAAATAGCGTCGGAGTCTCTTTCCGATGTAATCTTCTCCGATGGAAACCGATGAAAATCGATGAAGAAGCAACGAGGAGAGTCGAATGTCTGCTCGCGCGTGGAATCCAGGCTTTTTCCAGCGTATTCTCGTTTCTTCTCCGCTTGTTAACGCCCTCGCCGTTCTTCCCAGATTTTTACAACTAGAATTCGCGAGATCGATCGCGAATTCTCTACGATATATTAATAGCTCGAATCGATAGCCGGGGTGTAATAGTTTCGATACGAGCTAAACTACGCTGTCACCGATTTTTCCCCGATGTTTAAACGGATCTCGACGTTTCGTATCGTATCGTATCGACGGACGTCGGGCTGTGCGCGCCATACCCGCGAGGGAGAAACTGGACGATCGATAGCCCCGGTTCGCAAGACAATTTCTTCCGAGGTCGAAGAGACAGAGGAAACAGCGAGCCCGAAGTGGAAGGGCTGCGGGCGGAGGAGACGAGACGAGACGAGACGAGACGAGACGAGAGGAGGCGAAACGGGGTGCGATGAGAAGACACGAGGGGAGGGAAAGAGGGTGGTCGCGGTCGTGGTCGCGGTCGCGGTCGCGATCATGGTCGTGGTCCTGGTCCTGGTCCACACGGCCAAGTTCCCTCCATTAGGTATCGCTATTTTTGGTAAAGTCGTATAAATCGAGAGCAACGAGAAAAACGTCTGAGAGCAAATGGAAAAGCGAGTAGGAACGGAAACCGAAATAGAAGCCGAAATAGAAGCGGCACCGACGGATCATCGATTCTTTCCGGAGTTACGCTACGCTCTGCGTTATTTACTTTAGGAACGTTGCTATTTTTTTTCCACGAGCTTGGACGAGCCCGCTGCTCGGAAAGAACTCGAGGAGGGTGTGTCGGCTAAACTCTCCCTTCCCAGGTTTCCGTGCGTCTTAGGTTTCCCCCACGTCTCAAGGAATTCAATGGTTATTCCCGTTTCGTCTTCTGGCTTCCCCTCTCGAAAGAATATCCTTCTTAGGGGATAGGGGATAAGGGAAAGAAAGTAATGAAACTGTTTCTTCCTCCGTGGTCCCCCTCGCTCCCATTTGCTCCCGTTCGCTCCCGTTCGCTCCCGTTCGCCACCCATCCTCCCGCTTCTCGGTCCTCCCGCTCCCGCTCTCTTCCATTTTCTCCCTCTTTCCATCTAATCTCGACATCTATTAATCTTTTACGCGCAACGATGAAAACGTACTCGCGCGCGTACGTAGTACGCGCCTCGTAAACATCTGGCAGCATCTTCGCGATCCAGTCGACGATTACGGGAACTTCGACCGGTCGGGATCGTCCGGACGTCGATACGTGCCTGGAAATTAGGCTAAATCGAAGGTGTACGTGTGCACGCGTACGCGCGTGTGCGCGTTGCCCTTTCTGGCAGAACGGAGGGGTAAAAATGGTAGTCTACGGCGTGGTAATGATTTCAAAATAGGACAATCCTCGCGACGGTTTGCCGTGGTATGCTTCTGGAGACGTGCCAAATGCAGTTTGGTAGTCCATAATGTGTACTCGTACTCGCGAAGCTATATTCCGTTCTTCTCTTCTCCCTTGTTCTTTGCATTCGTTTCCCATTCCTTCGACTTTTATGCCGTTTTTGCGAAACCTTTGAAACCGCAACGAACGTTCCCTTTGCTTTCTATATTCTCCGTCGACAGTTTTCTTTGTTTCGTTTCTTTCTTTTTACACAAAAACGAGAGGGCCGGCCCGCTGAGAAACGGATGCTCGAAACGTTGGAACACGCGTCGATCGTCGTTCGCCGCGTGTCGAGCCGAGGGAGAGAAGACGCGAGACCCGGCAATCCGGAAACAAACCGTAAAGGGGAAAGAGGAGAAATTGGAAAAAGAGGGTAGAGGGTGAAGGGTAAAGGGAAGATAACGGATTCGATGGATTCGGCAGAATTCGGCGAGGCTCGCGAGGGCTAAGGGCAGCGAAGCCGGCGCGGTGGAAGACAGGGCAGAACTAACAGAGCCGAAGCAACAGCGGCAAATCAATACTCGCGTCGTCGCAGCCGTGAAGCCGTGAAGTCGCGAAGCCGTATGCCAAGCGATCGCGCACTCGAGCGCTCCGCGCTTTAATTGCCGGGCATTATCTTCGAGTCGTCGATCGTCCTCCGCGATATCATTGTCGTTCCGTTGCATCGTTCCGCGTCCACCTGCCGTCGCGACGAGACGTTTCGGTGGAAGGCGGACGATGCTCGATCCGGCCAAAGCCGAGTAAGAATATTTCACGAGGAAAGAAGGAGGCCGAGCGTAAAGCGCGAGAACGGAGGATCAAATGGAACGAGAAAGAGCAGATACGCGGTGGTCGGTGGAACACAAAAGAAGCGAGAGTGGGGAAGAGTTGGCAATGCACAGGTTGTCTGGATAGCTTGATTCGGAGGAGTTGGAACTTGGAACTGAAATGAAACGAGATGCCTCGGGCCTACTGAACGCAAAAGCTGCGCGCGCGCGCGCGCGTCCGCTTGCCTGCGAGTCTGTTCAACAGCGAAATATGAAAACTCCGGAGGCGATTTTAATTTAGCCACAGCGTCTATTGTTTCCGAGCACCGAGGCAAGAACACAAAAGAAAAATCTGCCGGCTTGCGCGCGCGCGCGCTCGCGCTCGCGAGCACCAGTCTGCCAGATATTTTGTATTCGGGGGATCCGCGAGCGTTCGACCGATTTCGTCGGAGCAAATTCGATCGCGCGGATTAAGAAGGCTCGATTTCATTTGCTAGAACATTCGTGCAGCGTGTCCGCGAACGCGTCGCGCGTAAGTACACGCGCAGCCTCGGAATTCGAGTAAACGTTCTTACAGATGCGAAACGTTTCTCGAGCGGCCTCGCTGCGGACGTTCCGCTGGAATAGAATTTGCAGACCGCGCGAGGCGATCGCCGTACATCTTCGTGCACACATATCCGACTATATCCGCCTATATCCGTATATCTATATCCATCCGCGCGTATATTTGTGTACACAGATGCGCGCACATCTCGGTACGTCGATCGTACCTATACGTACCGCTTTAGAATTCCCATTGCTATATCGAGATGGTTGTAATATCTTTGCTCGGACGCGTTATGCGGACGACGGGGCGGACACGGGAGCCAGTTGCGCGCGTGAACGCAACTACCACCGATGCATCGTCGATCATCTGGAATATGGAATCCGGAATCTGGAATCTAGAATCCGGAATCTAGAATCTAGAGTCTAGAGACGACCGCAAAGTCTGCGCCGCGAGATCTAAAACGGTCTCGAGCGACGAGCGACGATCGACGTACGACCTGTACCTAATTATCGACCGTCGCGCGTTAAATTAGAGAGATAGTCGTGGAAATAGTAGCGGATGATAAATAGACATAGAAGCGGAAAGAGCACGGATCGACCGTCGACGCGATCGTTAACCCTTTTTCCAATAGTTTTCAGCGTGTGTGCGTACGAGCTAACCTCGAACGAAATGATTGTTTCAGGGCAATGGAGATTACCGCGCATAACGGAACACCCCTCGGACATAATTGTGGCGAAAAACGAACCGATAACGTTGAATTGCAAAGCAGAAGGTAAACCTCAACCGGTAATCGAGTGGTACAAAGACGGGGAACTGGTTCAAACGTCGCCAGGAGATGCAAAATCCCATCGCGTTCTCCTCCCGACGGGATCGCTATTTTTCTTAAGGGTAATGCATGGCAAAAAGGAGCAAGACGGCGGAGTTTACTGGTGCGTCGCGAAAAATCAAGAGGGTTCTGTTCCAAGTCGAAACGCCACTCTCACCGTCGCAGGTATGTTCTTCGCATTTCGCATTTCTCTTTCTCATTCTCTTCCCCTTTCTCATTTCCATCGTCTCCTCCGCCTGCCCCCCCCCTCGTTCCTCCCCCCTGTACTTAGGCGTCTTATTGTTGGAGCATCTCGACGCAATGTCGGAAACGCGATCTTTTCTCGGCGAAACGGTAAATTTAACGCTGGAACTGCCGGACCCGACAAAATGGCGGACTCGCGATCGTTCGGATTCTAAAGACGCTTCTCCAGGCAATTACCGGATACGTCTTTTATTCGGATGTATTCCGCGATCGCGTCGTGCATCGTTGGGGTCCAGTCGTTTTTCAAAGAAATTACAAAAATTAGTAGCTTTCGGTGCTCGGTTGTTCCAGCGTTAATTTATATTCGATGGAAGCGCGTATCGCGTCAATTTCTAGAAATAGCCGAGGCACATTCGAGATTGTTTCGACCGATGGAAAATAGCGGACGCGTTGCAGGTTACAGTTACAACGAGAGTCGAGCATGTCGAACGATGTCGAGTTTGTTCCGATGCGGTGCCCGGTATTCTATTCTAGAATGAAAAACGGAATAAAGGACGGGAGAGGATAGCGGCTCTTTCGTAGCTCCGTGAAATGCGAAGGTAAGCGCTAAACGCGTACGCATACCTGCACCGGTCGCGCCGTGCGCATACTGTGTACATATTGCGTTGCATCGCATCGCATAGCGCGTAGGTATCTACGCGATACGCGGCACGTAGGTAGACGATAAAATCGTTTTTTTCGGTAAACCGAACGCGTCTCGCGCACCGCGTTCGTTGGAATCGAACGGTGCTCCGAGCGGGAAGTCGATTCGCGGTTTTTCACGGTTCTTCGCGGCGAAACGAGCAACGGTAACAATGCCAGCGCCAATGCCAATGCCAAAATCATTTCGTCGCCGGTAATTAACGCGCCGTGCGTTTTCGCGTCGCCGTGCGTTTTTCTCGGCTCGACCTCCGCTTCGCGACTCGAAAAAGAAAAACGGGTTCTCCCGGAAAAACGGGTCGATTCGTTTTCGAGCAGAGCGGTAAAAGTACGGGTAATTCGATTCGAAAACGAATACATATAGTACGTAGGTAGGGTACCTACGCGAGGAACTGTGCGATAGTTTCGCTCGAAATTTAACCATTCGTCCACGCGGTGAGCGCAGTCGAGCCGATCCCGGCTCTCGCTCTCGCACTCGCGCGTTCGCACTTTTCTACGGTGCTCGTGGTCGTCGGGTATCTACACGCGTACGGCACACGTGTACGTACATACAGCGATACCTATATAGCTATAGAATGTATAATAGAAAGAGCGAGAATGCCGGAGGGAGGAGAAGGAGAAGGAGAATAGAAATCGATACGAAGCTGTATCTACATCGAACGTATGCTTGGCCAACATCGTGCTACGCTATGTTGTGCGACGCGATGCAGGATAGCCCGACGGCCGACGCGACGGCTCGTCGCATCGTCGCATCGGATCGACGTAGCAACGTCCGTACGCGTGCAGTGTGCACACGGTATAGAGCATGGACGCGTGCGTTCTGCCGTGCAGTTTGTCGCGAACGCGACAAAGGCGGCCCTGTGAACGCGACCGTGCCAGAGTTCCAAATACCGGAGATTCTTTTTCCCTAATTCGGTCGCGTTTCTAGCTTATCTCGTACAACACGACCGCCTTCTTCGTTTCCTCGGCGAGGAAAATCGTTGCGCCCGGAACCCTCCGAGGCCCTTTTCCCTCCCTGCAGCCGTTAACAAGAACGAAGATCGACGAGCAACGAAAGGCATCACGCGATCAGATTCGCGTGATTCGAGCCGATATCTTTTCAAAAATTTATTTTACTTTTCACGCACGTTTCCCTGGTTATCGTGCGCGTTACACGGTACCGGCGATCTTCCCCGCTTTGTTAATCTTTGTCGCATGTACCGTGATAGTCGACGGTTAAGATGGCGATAGGAACGGCGGCGGGTATCGCGCGGGTATACGTTGCTACGTGGAAGGCGGTTCGCCCCTGCGAACAAGGCTTTGTGCCGCGGACTGGCACGCTGCTCCGGGGTTCGTTGAATTTCCATCGTAACGGAACCATGGAAATTGGAAGTCTGCGCGGGCCGGAGAAAACCGAGCGGGGAGGGTGCGTTTGGAAAACGCGAAGCGCGAGGATGCGCGACGCGCGCCGGTGAAAAGAAGATGGATGGAAAAATGGGAAGGCTCGGTGGCCAGGGGACAACGGGTCGGTGAAAGAGACGTATCCGTCGCGACCGTTGGAAGATACCGATCGCTCGCAGGTCGAACCGAACCGAAACGAGTCGGTCCCGGGACTATGGGGCGGCGAGTCCGAGTCGAATTCTGGGAAACGTCGAATCGATTCGAACGATTCAAGCTGCTCGACCGCCGATTCTCCCCCGTTTCTCTTTTCTTCGGTTCTCGCCTCGACGAAATAACACCTATCCATCGTTTGCTTTCAACCCTCCGCTCAACTATCTGGGACCCTATTCGGGTCCCTCGTTCGCTCGCTCCGCTCCATCCACCGCGTATCGATTAGCCGGCCGGCCGGCATACTACCGCTCTGCCTCTGCCTCTGCCTCTGTGTGGCTGTATCGGTGTGCGTTCGTATCCGTATCCGTATCCCTATCCCTATCCCTATCCCTATCCCTATCCCTATCCGTATCTGTGCCCTGTGCTCGCGCTCGCGCCAGCGCCAGAGTTACTTGGCATGGCTTTTAGGGGAAAAGAGAGAAAGAAACTGACAATGAGAGCCGGAGGGTCGGAGACGAGCTGACCGAGCGCGGAGGAGCGGGCGAAGGAAAAGGACGCGGCGAGAAGAGACCGAGACGATTCGAGTGGGCGCGAGAAGGCGAAACAGAGACGGAGGAATCGGAATAGGGCCTGTGGCCTGTGGCATGCATGCATGCATACATAGGTACGGCGAGTCGAGCGAACAGCGTGGCCATAACCGGGACCGTTGCCGGCCGAGGGGAAGAGGGGTAGGCGCGTTATAGCTTTTAATCCCCACGGAGGACTGTTACCACGGTGCTCCGTATCGACGGATTCGTTGATACGCAGCAGCGGTGCCGACACGGTAAACGTTTCCGTTTATTTGGTTCACGGACAAAGTCGAAGAGTCCGAGGTCCGAGAGTCGACGGGTGGCGGTCGGTCGTACACGGCTAATCCGTTCGAGCGGGGCCGATACGCGCGGAAACCGCGCGTAAAAGGGAATTCTTCGGCGGGAGAGCAAAGAAATCGAGATCGCAGATTCGGTAGCGGCGAGCGATTTCAAAGGGAGCGAAAACGTCGAAGGGTATATCGCGATTATTATTTAACGGGCCATTGTTTCGCGCGAACGGCACAGAGGAGGAACAGAAACAATACCCTCGTTGGTTGCGTCGACCGTTTAATCGACCGCTTACTTAGTATCACTTACCGCTTATGAGAAGATTCGAGCGAACCTTTGTTCCCATTAAATTCAAAAGAACCCGAACCTTCGAGCATCCTAAACGATCCTCGAACGATTCTTGTCGCAAGCAGCCGGAGCCGCGAGAATCCTCGGACCGACGCTCGGATTGTGCAGAAAAATGGACAATTTGGGAAGAGGAGATACCATTATTAGAGCCTTGCAGCTCGTTTTTATAGTTGTTACGGTCAGATTATACATTTCCCTTGTACAGCGGGTCGCGAGCCTGATCCCGGTCATGGAACACGGTTAAATATCGCGAGCTGTAACTTCGAAAACGGCCGATCGATCGAAAATCCAGCTCCGAGCCGGGTCAACAAAATTTCTTCGTTTCGACGTGAAACCGTGATACGCCGTTGCGCGGCGAGTCTGGTTGCAGGGTGCAGCGGTCTCTCGTTTCTCGCTTCTCTTCTCTCTCCTCTCTCTTCTCGCCGTCC
Organism: Megalopta genalis; assembly: GCF_051020955.1. Lineage (NCBI taxonomy): Eukaryota > Metazoa > Arthropoda > Insecta > Hymenoptera > Halictidae > Megalopta > Megalopta genalis. The sequence continues at coordinate 16,641,127 of NC_135017.1, forward strand.
CTCTGGTAAGGAGCGAGCGAGCAAACGCCGTCGAAACAACGACTTCATTCAGTCCCGGTGGTGTAGTAGGTACTTCCGGCGTGGACAGCCAAGTTCGCAAGGCATAGTCCGAGGATCGTGAGTCGTGACGCGTACAAACGTTTATCGGGAGATGCGATCTGCCAGCTACAAAAACTATCGGGAACCCGGTCGAATTCATCGGTCTCTTTGGTATTCGGATTCGGCTCGTTCGCTCCGTTCGAGTTTCAAATTTCCAGTTTCGAATTTCGTGTTCCGTTTCGTAAAAGTCGACGCGCGCAGCGGCACGAACGTTCTTAGAACATTGTTCAACGTTTGCGCGGTTCGAGTCCGATTCGATTCGATTCGATTCGATCCGATCCTATCCGATCGATTTGCCGCGCGGACGTTCCATATCCGCTCGTAAACGATCGATCGGGTGCTCGCGGTCGAACGGAAAAGCGGGCTCATCCTTTTCCGGTTCTACGACGAATCACGCTCGCGTACATACACGGTACAGAGTATACGTATACGTGCATGTATCCGTATACATGTACCGATGGCACATAGAAATCTCGTAGCGCGCGATGTTTCTCGGTGATGCATGCGCGCGGGTACGTCCAACTGCCACGCCTACCGACACTACGGTTTAATCGAGTAATCGAGTACCCTCGCAACATTGCCCGAACCAGGAGGAGAATCACTTTGAACCCTACCCGTTTACTCGTTGCAGTCGATGCACGCGGTCTCCGTTCTTCGGCCTCCGCTCTCCGCTCTCCGTTCTCCGTTTCCCGTTTTCCGCTTTCCGCAACCTTCCATCTTCCAATTTCCAACCGGTCTCTATCCTGTTCCACGCGACCGTGTTCGCGAATCGTTTCGTTTCAGAATTTTCATAGCCTCGGTTACCTCTTCGCGTGCGCCGCGTTCAATTTTCATTTCTTCTTCCCTTGTTCTCGAAACGATATACTGGAACGACCGATAAACCAGGATCGCGAGTGAGAAATAGGGGTTGCGTTGCAGGAATTCGTGTCCTTGCATGTAGGCGAGTACATGCGTGAAGAGAGAGAGAGAGAGAGAGAGAGAGAGAGAGAGAGAGAGAGCTGGGGAAACCGATGAGGAATGGTGCGAAAACTGGCATATATTTCGTCGTACGTTCCGCATTCGCGCGTCGCGTATTGCCTGCTCGCGTACACAGATAAGTCTCGGACCGTTTGACCAAAGAAGAACCGGGATCATCCATCGAGGACGGCGGTTATCTATCGAATAGTGGCTCGCACGGGGGAACGAACGCGCCGCGCGCCTCGTACCTCGCACTTCGCACCTCGCACCTCGTACCTCCCGTCTCACTTGGCGTCTATTTATATCGAATCCGTGGGCATACCGGACCAGACTGGCGCGTCGCTTCGCTTCGCGTCGCGACTCGCTAGCAACTCTGGTTCCTGGTCTCTGGACTCGGTCCCTGGCCGATCCTTCGATCGCTCCGGACCGCTCGGGACTTACAATTGGGACAAAGTTGTCGCGTCGACTCAGAGTCGTCTCGACGAGACCGACTACCCCGCCGAGAACAAAGCGTCGCGAACGTTTCGGTACCGTTCGACCGAGCAGTTTTCGCGGGCACGTTACAGATGCATAAAACGTACGCGAACGCGATTCCTAGAGGGAACTCGGCGGCGTAATTTCCAAGCCTGCTTCGGAGTCGCGTTCCGTTATTGTCCCGAGCGTCGGCGATCGCGAGCGTCAACGATAGCGATCGATGATCTCGATCGCGACGAGCCGAGTCGAGCCGAGCCGGCTCGCGCGTCTTCCCCCTCGCCGCGAATTTCCCCCCACGAATTCTCGCCGTTCGTCAAACACTGTAGGCGAGTCGTGAATCGGACGATAGCCTCCGTTCGTCGCCTGTCGTTGAAATATTCGCGAAGGAATCCGTGTGCGCGCGCGGTATGGTTTCCTCGGAGTCGGCTTTCGACGGAGAAAGAACCCGCGAATCGGCTAACCGCGAACCTTCCTACCTTACAGCCTGTACACGCACCCGTGTGCATACTCGTTTCGCCGTCGCGAGATCGAACCGAACGACCGAACAACGATATCGACGGCTCGAGCTCGCTACGCCAGGACCGATCGCCTCGAGATTCGAGCCGAACAACCGGAGAGTCGTACGCCGTGTAAGCCGTAGGCTGTGCGAGCCTGCGAGCTGCAAGCTGTATCTACAAATGGAAGCTCGGATGCTTGGACAAATTCCAACGACAACTCCGTCGTTGTTCGGCCGTGCTCTGGAAAATGGGTCGCGCGCGTCGATTCTTTCGCGACGCAGGCCCCCGCTTCCTCCGTTCCTTTATCCGCACAATGGACGATCGAAGCGCGCGTTCAGGGGCGCACGCGTTTTAATACGGTCTCTCGTACGCTTTTAAGAGCCTCTTTGGAAGGCCACCTACGTTCGATAACCGCGATGTTAAACTTTTGTACCCGACAAGTCGGCGAAGTTTCGTAGCTCGCTGCCTACGCGCGCACGCCGCGCCGTTCGCCGCTCGCCGTCTTCGATCGATCGAGCACGCGGTGCATCGGTGCACACACCGTTCACGGTTCGCGCAAGCAAATCGTACGAAAGGAAACGCGTCGCAAAGTTCGCTCTTTTACAACGAAATCGACTGGCGGAAGCGTCGATGCTCCGGCTCGAGATTTCGCAGTTTCCCGACGAGCGTATTTAGTAGCTGGCGTGGACGCGTACCTGTACGCACACGCGCGCACATGGGTGCACGCGCCTACTTGTACGCCTACCTCTCTCGGTATGGGGATTCGCGATCGACCACCCGTATACGGATATGCTCTCCGTAAACGTCGCGCACGGATGTGCGCGCGTGCTCGCGCGTGTACGAATAGACGCACAGGTACACGGGGCATGGGTCCACGGGTCCGCGGGCACAATGGGCATAAGGCATGGAGGCATAAGGCGTATCGAGAGGCTTAGAGGCAACGAGCTTCTCGGCTGAAACTCGCGGCGAGGCACCGAGCACCGGGCAACCGAGCGTGCAAACACGCGAGCATGCTAACGCGCACTCATACCAAGATATCTCTCCGAGTATTTGCATTCAATGCTCTTACCTACCGAGCGAGTATCCCTTCTACGCAGGCATTGCCACCGCTGCCACCGCTTCTCGCCCTTTCTAACCGGTCCTTGTACCATTGTGTTTATTTATGCACTTTAATTATATCGAATATGGTTCTGGTAGAACCCTGACGCCAGACTTCTATCTCTTTCTATCCGCCTTCGTTCTCTTCCTCCTTCTTTCTCGCTTTCTCTTTCCCTTTCTCTTTCTCCTCCTGTTTCTCTTTATCTTCCTCTTTCTCCGGCCGTTGCATCTCTCTCTCTCTCTCTCTCTCTACCTCGCACGGACACGGGCGCACGCGCGCACACACGCAGTTTCCTTTTATCAATACCGCATTGAATCGATTCGACCGGAATCGCGAGGATATACGCGCGATCCGGCTACAATTTGGTTAACGTCGAAGACCGAGAAGAACACGGGGAAGAAGAAGAGAGCTCGAGAAATCTTTGCGTTTGTCTCGAGAGTGAGACCGGTGTATTCGATGGTTCGCGACAACCGCCGAAGCGCGCGGGCGCGTGGGTGGTTACGGTCTATAGTCGAACAACCGTGTATCGAAACATTTCGAAATTGGGATTGTAGGAACCGATCGATTCTTGGCCTCGTTGCTCGGTCCGGGCGTTCGTCCGATTCGCCCGATTCCAACTCGAGGTTCGCCAACAACTCGAGGTTCTATTCATCTTGCGACGAGGACGAGAGAGGCTCGTTTCGAAGGACTCGTGTCTCGCGCAGATGGTGCTACTCCCTCGCGAGCACGGTCCAACGGGCATCGGTCGTTTGTCTCTCGTCTATGCACGCGCGATGCGTGATGCGTGCGTGGTGGGTGCCACGGGGCGCAGACGGGCGCTGAGGAGCGCGGACGGGCAGGAAGGGTACGCGCGCGCCTGCTGCTCTCATTAGTTGGTTCCTGCGGCTCGCGAAAAAGCCTGGGGGTTAGAAGGCCGACTGGGGTGAGAATGGTGAAAAAGACGAAAGGGGCGAGAGACGGGAGATCCAAGAACCCTTCAATTCTTTCGCTCCAGATCTAGCGTCCGTTAATTGGAGCTTGTTTGACTACGCACCCAGCTTCGCCCCTCTTTCTCTCCCCTATATCTTTCCCTCTTATAATTTCTCTCTCTCTCTCCCTTTCTCTCGCGCCCGCTCTCTTTCTTTCCGCCTCTCATTCTCTCTTCTCCTTACATCGTCGACGCATTGTAGCTTCGCCATTCTTCTCGCCTTTACTCCCGCTCCGTTTCTCCAGTCGATAAACAGTTGCGCCGATGTCGCGTCTCGGCTTCGATTCATCGGCAAATCCGGCCGGGAGCGGAAAGGAGAAAGTTTTCCGATGCGGATAATTTGTTTCCGATGGAGCGACAAAAGTTTGCGTTCTACGCGGCTGTTGTCGAACAACCGAGTCGAACGTCGCGAGCGAAGAATCGTCCAACCGTCTCCCGCCGCACGAATTCGTTTCGAATAAGAAACGACGAAAGCTGTTCAAACCGTACCGCTCGGACGCAGAGCTGTTTGTACGGCGCTAACGATGAGCAAACAGAGCGGAACGGTTTAGCCGATACACAGCCTAGGTCGTATGACTCATCGTTTGGTCGGCGACGGGAGAAGAGAGAAGAGAGACAAGAGAGACGAGACGAGAGAAGAGAAGAGAAGAGAAAGGACCGTGTCGGTACGGATGCTGTTCGAACGTTTTTCTTCGTTTCCCGATTATCGGCAAAGCCCGTCGCTAAAGCGCGATGGATCGATGCAAGAGCCGTCGCAGGCGTTAAAGACTCGAAGAATAGCTCGGAACTCCGAATCGGTCCAAAGGGAACTCGCGGCCGCACCAAATGCGGCAGCGTCCGTAAACGATTCTTAAAGACGAACCGACGCGACGCGCGTCGATCGAGCGGAATAGACGCGAAGAAAAAAGAAACCGAAGCGAAAAGAGCAAGAGCGCGCGAAGGTGTATCCTATGGTTAAATTCTTCGGTATCGGAGAACGTATGTATATCCAATTTTCCGTTCTCCGTCGATTCGCCGGCACGAACGGTCCCGATTCCCGCTCCGGGTGCCGTATTTCCATTTAAAGCTTCTATAAATCCTCCCGCCCTCTCGCAACGTTGAACGTAGCTTCTTTGTTCGAGACGGGACACCGCTTTCTCGGTCGAAGCGAATCGCGGTATTTTCGCGAGACGCGCGGCGAGGGACGCGAGCAGCAGCCGGCGAAGACGGACGTTGGTCGACGTTCCTGCGAAACTCGTACGAGCAATTTCCTGGCCCGATGTCCTCGATCCACCTATACGCTTTCCTATCGTTCCCATCGTTTCGAATGTTCCGTATCTTTTGTTCCTTTTCCGAGCAGGGCTTCCTTGCGCGGCTCGAAAGAAAAGGAAGCGCGCGGTATCGACTTGTCGCTGACGAGGCATCCGATTTCTTTGTTGCAGTGCTGAGGGATGAATTTCGCGCGCAACCGCAAAACACTAGGGTCGCGGCTGGAGAAACCGCCTTGTTGGAGTGCGGGCCACCTCGTGGACATCCGGAACCGACTTTGCATTGGAAGAGGAACGGTCATACGATAGACCTGGATGCCACCAAAAGGTATAACCTTCTCTCGTACGCTTATCTCGGATTCTGTGACAATACCTTGACCAACAATACCTCGTTCGATTTGCGCAGGATAACTCTCGTGGACGGCGGGAACTTGATGATCTCCGATGTCAGGCAGACGGACCAAGGAAAGTACCAGTGCGTTGCCGAGAACATGGTGGGAACGAAGGAGTCCGCCGTGGCGCTTTTGACCGTTCACGGTAAACGCGATAACCGATTACTTTATCGCGGGTGCGGCTTTAATCTGGAAGGAACTACGTTCGATCTCCTCGACTGTCCACAGTGAAACCGTACTTTCTGGCGACCCCCGCGAACCAGACGATCCTGACGGATCAAACGGCCGAGTTCGCCTGCCGCGTCGGCGGCGACCCACCGCCCGAGATACTTTGGCGACGGAACGATGGGAAGATGCCGATCGGACGAGCGCACATCTCCGACGACAAGAGCCTGCGGATCGAGAAAGTAACGTCGCTGGATCAGGGCATGTACATTTGCGACGCCGGGAACGGTGTCGGCGCGATCTCGGCGAGCGCCATCCTGACGGTGCACTGTGAGTATCGTTAGCCGTTTGGTCGACTCGACGCGCGACGTTTCGAGAATCTTTAGATCTTGCTTACGTACGATTGCAGCGAGACCGGTCTTCACCGATTTTCCAACGGACGAGGCCGTCGTGATCGGCGCGAACGTGTCGTTCTCGTGCGCGGCACGCGGCGCCCCGAAGCCCTCGATATTCTGGACGCGCGAGGGCTCTCAGGAACTGATGTTCCCGGGGAATCAGTATCAGGGCCGTTACAGGGTGACGGCGGACGGAAGCCTGCACGTCTTGGGCGCCCTGGCGAAAGACGAGGGCCATTACGTCTGCAGCGCGATCAGTCAAGCCGGCGCGAGCACCGCCACCGTTTTCCTCCAGGTACCTTCTTCCGCTCCGATCAGCCTCGTTTCGCTCAATTTCCTTTCGTTTGGTCCGTGATCGCTGGTTGTCGTTTCGTCAGGTTACATCGGTCGAGGATTCTCCACCGCCCATCATCGAATTGGGGCCGAGCAATCAAACGTTGCCTCCGACGAGCGACGCCACGATGGCGTGTCGCGCGACCGGAAGACCACCCCCGAAGATTCGCTGGCTGAAGAACGACGAGCCGCTGCGAGACGACGGGAACCGATTCGCGATCGCCGGTAACGGCACCCTCTCGATAAAGAACCTGCAGGCGAGCGACACCGGCGTGTACAAGTGCGTCGCCGTTTCCGATTTCGGTAACGCGACCTGGACGGCGAGCTTGACGGTCAGCCCGGAAGCGGACCACCGACCGCCCAACCTGCTCCAGGACGTGATGTCGGCACTGCCCGAGAGTCCGAGCAAACCGAGGATAACCAACGTTACCAGCAACACGGTTACGCTCGCCTGGAGTCCGGGGCACGACGGGGCCAGCAAGATCATCGATTACACCGTCGAATACTTTGCCACCAATCCAAAGACCGGCTGGACGGTTGCCGCGACGGATATCGTCAACGATATTTATACCGTAATAATCTAGCTCTCTAGCTAATTGGTATCGGGCAGACTCGCCAATTTGCCAGTTTGCCAGTTTGCCAGTTACCATGAGTAGCGAGTCTGCTGCTGGAAAAAAGTCAGCAACGTTCGATTCAGGCGAGATTTTCTTCCAACTGCGAGCCGCGAACAAGCGCGCGCTATCGTGTCTCGACTACTCGAACGTGTTTTTTCTTTTAAAGCTCGTTCGTCGTCTAGCCGAGACATCCTCCGAACCGCTTAGCTTGTCCGCGTTGGCAGACTCGCGCGACTCGTGTCTCGCGTTACACCTTTTCTTCTCTCGGTCTCACACTCCCTTTCCGTCTCCGTCTGTTCAGGTAACGAACCTGAAGCCCGACACCAATTATGTATTCCTCGTCCGTGCTAGAAACGGTCAGGGCATCTCGCTTCCCGGTCCGCTGTCGGACGTTGCGCGGACCAGCAGCCTCGATCGACAGCAGACCACGCCTCAGTCCGAATTGATTCGGGCGAGAGATCGTCTGAACAGCGAGATTCTCTTCTTGAAAGAGGTTCAACCGTTGAGCAGCACCAGCGTGAAGATCGTGTGGGATGTAAGTACATTATGGAACGCATGGACCATCGTCCGGTCGCTTCGTTACCGCGTTATCGGTATTTTAGTTTTCCGAATGGCATGTTCTCGTGCACACAGATTCTCGGAGCCGCGGACTTGGTGGAAGGTCTCTACATACGGTATCGCGAGATATCCGATAAACCGGAGTATCGGATGGTCACGGTGCTGAACGCTGGTGCAACCAGTTACGTGTTAACGAACCTGAACAAGTACACGCGGCACGAGTTTTTTCTAGTTCCGTTTTACAAAACTATCGAGGGAAGACCGAGCAACGTGAAGCTGGCCACCACGTTGGAAGACGTACCTTCCGGCGCGCCCGAGAACGTTCACGTCGGCATGATCAACGTGACGTCCGCGTTCGTTCGATGGTCCCCGCCGCCGAAGAACGCGCAAAACGGACAGCTGATCGGGTACAAGGTAAAGATCTCTGTGTACGATGTTGTAGCGACGGAATCGCGTAGAGGGCACAGCCGTTATCGTCGTTGTTCGTTTCAGATCCAGATCAAGAGCAACAACAGCAACAAAGTTCTGGGTCAGATGTCTTTGAACGCGTCCATGACTTCCGTGATCATCAACAGCTTAACCACCGGAGGTCTTTACACCGCCCGCGTGGCCGGATTGACTCGGGCCGGTCTCGGCCCCTTCTCGAATCCGACCGTTTTGAACATGGACCCGAGACAGCTGACGCAACTGCCGGCGAGAACCGATCCGAGTCAGAAAACCGCCTCCGTGATCAGCGAAACGTGGTTTCTGGTTCTGATGATCACGGTGGTGCTGATCGCGATCGCGGTCTTTCTGGGCATCGTCTACGCCCGACGAAGACAAGCGATGAGCAAGCAGCTCGGTCATTTGAACGTTCCCGTTGGCACGGCCAACGATATCTGTCAACTGAACAAGGACGCGTTGTGGTTGGAACGCGGCTGGAGGCCGAGCAACACTCTTCAGGCCTCGACCACAGACAAGGACTGCGAGACCAAGCTGCTCAGCAATCAGAATCAGATGGGTCTGCCGCCGGGAATCGTCGGGATGACGGGCTCGGAGTACGCCGAGGTTAACCTGACGACGTTCTACAACACGAGGAAACAGTTGCAGGCACCGCCGGAACCGTACGCCACCACCACGCTGTGCATGCCCACTCGTAGTCCAGAGTCGGCCGAGACCAGCGGTCGCAAGTCGAATTCCAGCGACTCTTGCCTGAAGCCGGACTACTCCAGCTTGGATTCGAACCTGGATCGCAACAAGTCGACGGTCTCGCCGTGCAGCGACAACGCCAGCAGCATCTACAACGGCGAGGAAAACACGGAATCCCACAGAAGGACTCACCAGTACAGAATGCCGCTTCCGAACGAGAATCCGCCGCCGAACTGGTGCGACATGCTACCGCCTCCTCCGGATCATCCGCCCTCCTTCGAGGGATCGCTCGGTTCCAGCAGAGCGACGCATCTACATTCCCATTCGCATTCGCACACGCACGCGCATTCGCATCCGCATCAACACCAGCATCAGTATCAGTACCATCACCATCATCAGCAACCGTCGCAGCAACAGCAGCAACTCGGCCATCAGTATCAACATCAGCACCACTATCAGCAACAGCAATCGCAGTCGCAGTCGCAACAGCAACAACAACAACAACAGCAGCAACAATATCAGTCGGCGTTCAGTCCTCATCTGGGGAAACGGAGCATCGACAGGCAAAACGATCTAGACTCGATGACCGGTTCGGGATTGACGTTGGGATTGGGCTTGGGTCTGAGCTCCAATTCGGGATCCGGATCTGGATCCGGATCGGGGTCCGGTTCCGGGTCTGGTTCCGGGTCCGGATCCGGTTCTGGTCCCGGATCGGGAAATTCTCAAAGTCCACCGAGTCCGCCGATCCGAACGGCCAACAATCTGAGCGGTTCGGGATTGGTTTGGACCGGCTCGAGTAGTTCTCATCATCATCAGCCGCAGCCGCAGTCGCAACAACAACAACAACAACAACAACAACAGCAACAGCAATCGTTCGATGGAGCCGTTCCGCAAACGAGCGGCGTCCATCAGCAGCAGAGCAGGTACACGAGTTTGCCGCCGCAGACGAATCCACCGTCTTTGCCGGCTCTGCCGCAGGGATTCGAACGTTACGATTACAAGTGCAACAACCAAGAGAACGAGTACGAGAGCGGTTCGGTTTTGTACGGGCAACGAAACGATTCGCCGCTCGAAGATTACGATTCCAGCGCGTACTGCCGAGTGAACCGGACAGACTCTCGCTCGGATCAATCGATCGTGAACGAAAGCATGTATCGCCGGCACAACGAGGACTGTTACCCAACGGAGAATCTCTACCAGCCGGAAACCGAGGATTGGGACAGGAAGTCGTGCGACTCGAACGCGCACTCGGACATTTGTTGCTCCTGTTCCGAGTCGAGTTGCCTCTACGGCAACACGCTCGAGTACAACGATCAGTTCACCGTGTCCTCGGCGAATTGTCTTCACGGTAGAACCGGATCGCGAAGCAGGAGCGGCAGGAGTCCGCGTAGAAGAAACCCTAGAAACTCTTCGCCAACCTACAGTAGCGGTGATAGTAATTACTCTTGTATTCCCCCGAGGCAACCCGGAAGTATCGGCTCGCAAGAAAGGGGAAGGCATAATCGTGGGAAAGGTTAGTACACCGCCGGTATCGCCTCGCGATCCGCGCTCACACGTAATTAATACACGAGACCAGAGACACCCACCCACACATCCGTATTATCTGTATCTAAAGCAATGTTTACCTCCGAACAGACAAAGTGCCTAGTTTCACCAGAATCGGCGGTTATTCTCAACACAATTCCACGGGTTCGAATACGGTCAGCAGTTCCGGAAGTCAAAGGTACAACAAGTTGAGCAACGTGTTCGCCGGGGCTAACAACTCGAACGTTCCTCCCGCGGACTGTAGCCGACCGGCGGATCTCCGTGACGGTTAACGGGGGGCAACAACGAGCTCGTGCTTGCTCTCGTTCGTCGTCCACGGCCGAACCGATTCCTTCGGGAACTGGTCACGTGTCCGCCTGTACCGGTGCCACCCCTATACCTATACCTATACCCATATCCAGGTGACAACGATCGCTCGGTTATCTTCTCCTTTTCCACCTTCCTTCTTCCGCCATTCCCCTCGAATCCCACGAAACCTTCGACAAATCCTCGAAACCCCCCGAATTCCACGAACCCCGTGGGCACAGTCGCTCCAAACAGTCTCTCCATTCGCGCGATTCGACGAGAAATCGCGGAGGTCGTTGGAATCTTTTTGGAGCCATTGGAACGCGGAAAGTTTCATTCGCTTATTTTCCGAATCGTTCTACACCGCACATGTACATACGTGAAGATAGCGACCGCCCCAGAAATATCAAGGACAACACCTTCCATGCTCGAGTTGACCGGAATAATTTCGATCTCGCCGCCTATCCTTGTCGAACACGAAAAGATGGAAATAGAAAGAAGGCGAGCGAGCGATCGTGTGCTCGATCCAAGACGAGCGTCGTCTAAATTACGATTACGATTACAATTACGATTACGTAAATAGGAATTATAGCGTGAGAAATGGTGGTGCACGTTGAACGGTATATCTGTATAGATTGTTTTCCTACTTCGCGGAGCGAATAGCAATTTACGATTTACAATTTACAATTTACAATCTAAAGCGTAAACTTTTCGATTACTATCCGCTCGCGCGCACACTTCGATCTAGCGACGGCATTTATTTTATGAAGACTCGAAATTCTCGCCGCAATGTTCCGCGTAAGTGTGTGCGCGCGTGCGTGCGCGTGCGTTGGCTTTGCGCGACGCACACGACCTGAACTTCTGTTCCTGAACTCGTTTACGAGTCGCGGAGTCACGAACCGCAAAAGTTGGTCGCGTCTATCGAACCGTCTCGCCGACCGTCGACCGTCGACCGCCGACCGCCTCGATCGACCACCTCCGGTCGACGGTGACGCGCGTTTTTTCTCGTACCGTACGTTTCTACGACGACCGTGGCGAACACTCTGTAACCAATTCCAATGGAAAGAGAAACTAGAGAAACGATTGCCATATATCGAGGAGTTTTCTATTTGTAGGAGTCGCACGTTCGCCGCGAGTCCCTTCTCGCCAGTCGAGGCGACGCGATCGCAACGACTGCAACGCTTCCTGGTCTGCGATTCGTTGTTTTCGTCGAAACGAGGCATCGAATGCTCGACGATTTCGATCGCCGATCGAATCGGAACTGCTCAACGGCGCTGCGGGGACTGTCTGTTAAGCTGGAACGCGTTCGAACGATTTCGAAATCGTGCACGAAATCGAAATCGACGTCGATCGCGCCCGCATGTACCTATTATGTATACATAAAAATCCGAAACCGAGATCCTTCCAACGAAGAGAAGGAAACGATCGTGTGCGAAGTAAATTTTGCGAAGAGTACCCGCATCGGTGATCGCTCAAAAAATCCCTCGTGATTAGTTTAAAAAACGTTTCAACGAACGGAAACAGGATAAGGAGAAATATGAAAGGAAATAGGTGAAAAAAAATATATATATATATATATGCAGAGAGAAGAGAGGACGCGGAAAACTGGGGCGCGATAACGCGGTAACGATGAGAAACGACTCGACGACGGTTGATCGACAATTGGAACGACCGATGGTACCGAAGATATTGCCAATACTGCCGGATACTAAGAGAAATTATAATAGAAACTTTCTAAGGATAAGTAAGAGTATAAAGATAGGGAAATATAAAAGTAAAAGAGTAAACGGAGATGTAAATCAGCCGCTCGAGAGACAAAGTTCGTAAATGAAACTATGATGAATTCGTAGCGTGTATAGAGAAGACGCGAGTGTAATCCATCCAAACAGGTAGCCGGAGGAGCAAGAAATTTCATTGACCGATCCTCGGGGGTTCTGATTTTTGTAGCGTGTTTAGATTAGAACTCGAATCGGTGAATCATAGGCACGTAGGACATGTATTTTAAGTATCATTCACCGTAACATTACCCGAATCGTCTCTTATACGGGGATCTATTTGGATTGTGCGTGTCGATACCGCCGAGCTTGCCAAATTTCACCCAACGTTAACGAAGAAAAATAAACGGCTGCCGTTCTAGACGCGTAGGCTCTCGTCCATGGAAGAGACACAACGTAACACATCTTCGGTTCTGTAAATATCGTCGCGCTCGAAATTTTCCATGGTGCGAAAGAACGATCGATAGCACGATACCGTAAAATAACATTACTCAGCTACCGGAAACTGAAACGGAAATGAACATAAGAAAAAAATGGATACGAAAAGGAAACGAAATTTCGTATTTTCGTTACGCGAGGAAACGGACATTTGCTTCGCCGTCGAACCATCCTATCAATTTGCGAGAATCAAAGAAAAAGAAAAGTAATACGTTATTTTTATAGTTTTTCAAGCTCGCGCGATTGTTACGATGGTTTGCGCACCACCGTTTGTATCATACGTGTAACGTGCTACGTGGCACATGTTACGTGTAACGCGTCGACTTCCGCGGTTCGAACGGAAATGTGAGAATGTGAAAATATGTGTAACGTACAGAAAGGTTATTGTTCGTGGTACGGGTACGGGTACGGGTACGGGACGATTTACGCGACATTCCTTTTCCGCAGCTTGATCCTAGTTTGCTGTATGCCCTATGCTGTACCATGTTGTTCGTGTCCTGTATCGCTTCCCGATACGATCGGTAACGCAACGATCTCTCGTTCTTGATCCGTACACGGTCCTATCCGATCCATTTCCTACCTCCCACCGGCATACGGCGATATAGCTCGTAATTCTCCGTAATTACCACTGGGCCAAATCTTTCCTACGTTCGCCTGCTTGTTCTTGTACCGATTGCTCGTTCGTTGGTCGACCACACCGTGGTCGTGTCCATCGAAGCGTACGAAATCGCATCCCCGAAACAAATCCCGCAGAGAAAGAATCGCAAACGCCAGGACACGACGCGTTTTATGCCTTTGCGACGAGAAAGGTTGCTATTCTTCCGTTCGCGATATAGCCAAATTACAAGTAATCCCGACTGATTCGTATTCGTAGAAATATACCGTACGATAAATTCGGTTCCAACGATTCGCGTTCGCGACACGGAAACGATTTCGTAAACGCGTTTACATCGGATCCGCCTGTCTGCCCGGCTGTACTGTACAACTCGTTCAACTGCCCAACCACCCCACTGCCTGCCTGACTGCCAATATATAAATCGAGACTAGTCTCTCCTCCACCCTTCCGAGAGGAGACATCGATCGATAAGAATTCTATCGGTCGGCGCGAAAGGAAATTTTATCGATATCGTAGGTCGTCGATATATTTTACAGCAGCGAATCATCGATCGCGTCATATCATTAACTTTTAACGAGGAAAAGAAAAGGAAAAAGTTACGAAAAAAAAGCGAATTAATACGCGCCGACGAATATCGAATCCGAATGCCGATACAAATTCGATGACAAGTTCGTATCTTCTTGATTGTCGCATCATTTAGCTCCTAAGTCTGAATCTAAACGCGAAGGCTGACGAGTGATTTAGCTTAAATCTTCTTTACATTTTGTAAATAAAGCGCGTGAGAGAGAGAGAGAGAGAGAGAGAGAAACGGAGAACGTTTTTGTAGGCAATAACTTATTTATTACGAAAGAAAAGAACAAAAAAAACACGAATTGATATGTCCAGTTCGGAGCGCATAGAGTCGCAGGAAACAAAAATGCGAATAAAGTCGATGGAATACGAAAACACAGCAATGTACGCATACACGCAGCAGACACGCGCGCACAAGTGTAGATAATTACGGAATAAGGATCATTATTGTCAAGTACTACGTACACGTATGTATAAGACGTATAAGATATACGGAAACGTTACATAATATACAGGTAACGATTATTAATAAAAAATTACGTTGAAAGCTTGAACTTTATCCATTTTACGTACCCATCGAGTTCATGGAAGATTTATAAAAAAAAATTCAAGAAAAAGTGCTTGTCCCCTCTGTTCTCCCTGTTACCCGATTCTTACGACCTAGTATGCACCTAGCGAGAGAATGTTTCGTTCCTTCGGACGAAGAAAATAAAGAAGAGTCGCGCGAGCCGTTAATTTGGAATAGCGAGCGATCGAGAAACATTGTCGCATCTACGATATCTGGGACGGAAGCACGGGACTTATTGTAGGAAAAGAATACCTCAAATGGTCATGTTTGCAATCTCATTCTCGAACAAAATACGAATGTATTAAGTACGCGACCAACGCCGATTGAAAATTATTCGCAACCACCTTTTCCGCAGCAGCTACGCTTCGGCGGCCGATATCTACGAGAACTATCCCCCATCAATGGATTGTATTCTGAAACGATATTTCGGACAAAACGTTATTCCTATACGAAATACATTCGAAGAGCCATCCATCGCACTTACCTTTTTTGAACGAAGCGGGCTTGTTTTCGGCGGATCGGTTGTCCGCTTCGGATCCCAATTTTTGTCCCAAACCACGAAGGTCTATCGACTTCGATGCTTCCCTTTTACTCTTTTCCCGCTGGAAAACGGTACAGCACGGTATCAGGACATTATCAGGATCGAGAATTCGAAAACGATTTTACCTCTTCCTTGTCTTTCTGCGCAAGTGCACATTTCTCGATGTATTCTTGATGCAACTTTTGCCGCGAAGCTTCTACAGCCGAGAGCCTCTGTTGCAACAGATCCGTATCTAAACGCCGAAAAAGTAATTGTTACTTCTTAACGCATCGTACCATCGTTTGCCAACAGAAAACAACATAATCGTCGCTTACTTTTATGATACTTTGCGGCATAATCTTGCTCGTCTTTTTTCAACTTCCACTCGATATATTTCTCTCGAATGTACGGCGAAGCATACCATAGCGCGATTAGAATCGCAACTATGTACCAACCCACCGATGCGATGGTCGTCCAAACTGTGCAAAGTTTTGAATATTAATTAAATGTGACTACGCATAATCTAGTCCATCGGCGAGCGCGACCTAGAGATTAAGAGGTTCTACGTTGCACGAGTTACGGATATGCTAGTCAAATTATACCAAATGGAAAGAAAAATGAAAACTTTATCCGAAGAATATCCGTAACTTTACGATTTACGTGATTACATTTTTAGGTTATATATCGTATTTGTACTCGTTATGTACCATCTTACATACTTATCGTGAAGTAAGAAACTTCAAAGTGTTCACTGTCAGTAAAACTCATCCTTTATTTCGTTCGTCATCCACAATCGAAGGAAATTCACTCGTCGAAATTTTGCGACGTAAACATTGAAAACTACGATTGCAACTGGATTGCAGCTCTTGCCAAGGATCGTCGCAGTCGCATCGGATCCAAGATCCGATCTATGCATAATTTTTAACGGTACTTTCAGCGCCGTCCAACGAAGAATTTCGGGACTACGGCGACGCGCGACTTTACCATCGGTCAAGACCAACGGTTTCAGCGTTTCCCCGCTGCACGGAGTGGCGCTGTTCGAACGTTTGAAAACGGCAGAAAATACGTGGCAGATTTTACATCGACCCTTATCGGAAATGCGGCACAAATTATTTGTCCGGACATTTGATATTGCAACGTAAAACGGAAGATCGTTGATAGCCGATCAAATGAGATTCGAAGAAAACGGAAAGCTACCGGAGGTAAGCGCGATTCGAGTCGGGCGACGGAAAGGTGCATCGGGGATAATTTTTCATTCCGCGATAATCCGACGCGAATAGATTCCGCTGCTGCAACGCGAGCTAACGCAAGCTGACGCAAGCCGCGTGCTCGATCGTTCGACTGTACGTAGCACGTACGTGGTATTTATGTACGTGAAAGACGACGGCGAAAGATGTCGCCGCGATCGGCGTACCCATCTATCCGTTCCCCGTTCTCAGCGTTCAAGTCCAAAATTAGTAAATAAAGATGGTGGCAGCGCGTGAGACGTGTGCCGTATCGTCTCGCGAAAAATGTCTGGTAAAATGAAGTGGAAACGGAGAAGGTTCGCGATCTTTCAGGAAAGTTCGAACGTTAGAAAGACTTAGCGACCGGGGTCGGACCAAAGACTACGACAACAGTGTAAATAGTGATTGGTTCCTTCTATAGTTTATCCCGGGGCTAGAAGCGGGTAGCAGCCGCAAAAAGAGGATAATTTCGTTCCAGAGTTCACCGTAAGGTACAAATTCTCGCTATTTTTAGATTGAATCCGAGCGTCGATCCTCATTGAAAGAGTGTCGAGCGAAGTCGAGTCGAGACGAGACGAGACGAGTCGAGCAGAGTCGAGTCGAGACGAGTCTCGAGTTAGTACACGGTATCGGCTGAGCCAAACTTCCGAGACCGATTCTCTACTCTTTCGCGGAACCAGTCAACGGAGACACCGTTGATCTTCTTTCGCAGGCGTTTCCGATCGCTCGATAACGAGCGAGAAACCGAGCAAGGAGTCGTTCGATCGCCTCGCTAAACCGTTTAATCCCGTCTCGCTCGGTCTCGTCTGGTCTCGCCTCTGGTTCCTTTCCGCCTCGTTCCGTTTCATTCCGTTCGGTTCCGCTTCGAATCGAATCGAGCCGAACCGATCCGATCCGAATCGGAGGCCCTGAACTCGAATCCGAATCCCCGAACCCTTTGGCACCGTCCTCGGACAACCCCTTCGCCGAAGGCCGAAGGAAGCCTTATTCTCGGCCGTGTCCGAAGACGCCGCTCGGAACAATTAACGGATGTCCCGAAAGATCCCTTTAAAATATCAGAATGCTATTTTTATCGATAGAAACCTACATACCGCGGTACGCGGTTCATTCGCAAACGGTGCACCGATATACGCGATACGCGCGCTCCGACATGGATTTTCTCTAACCCAATTTATTAGGCCGTTAGGCGATTCCTCGGGACGTCCGGATCAATTCTCCGGATTCGCCCGGTCTCATCCATTTTCCCGAAGCCGCGTTTCTCTCGTCCGTTCGCGGCGCGCGGTCGTTTCGGCTTTACCGGTAAGATTTCGGCTCGGCCATCGCTACGGCCATTGCTCGGCGATCGTTGCCAACGAGAGTTCCTCGTGGAAACGATCTAGGTCCATCGACGACAACACGTCTCGACGATGACTTCTCGCGTGACCGTCGCCCCCGTAATTTAGCCACGGCTGCTACCTACGCGCGCGCGTATATTCGCGTATTGTCGCGGCACGTAACGAACTCGTTAAAGGTCAACGAGATGAAACGCGGCGCAAGGGATGCGTGAACGGGGAGGAGATAGGTTGCTCGAAGGTTCGCGTATATACAGGGTGTCTCGAGCCCACCGTTTCTTATCGAAAATATGCACGTGCCTAATTGTCGCATGCGACGACCGATAGATAACTCGGACACAACGCGCGACATCCGAGATAGGAGAGACGAGAGACGGGAGGAGACCCGCGATAAGGGAATTCCGCGCGCGCGATGCAACATTTTGCAAAGTTCGTTTTCGCGATTCCGAGCACAGCCGCGGATATCGGCGGGTTTCGAAATCGCGACGCGAGCGTTGCGACATCGTTTCTCGCGGACGTTGATAATCGTCGTCGAAGCAGGCGCGAGCTCTGTTTTTTCGTTCGCGTTTGTAGCGCGTTGAACGTAACACCGCGAAACATTTCCCGGCCGAAATAGCACAGATGTCCGGATGCTCGCGGACGCGAAGACGAACGCGAAGACGAATACGCGGTCTAAGGGGAAGACGAAGACGAAGACGAAGACGAAGACGAAGGCGAAGACGAACGAGAACGCGAAGGCGAACACCGACGATATTCGCCGAGCGTGGGCTATTAATTCCTCGTGACTCAAACTTTTGTCGCGAGAAATCGCGATCCACGCGTACAATCACCCGCGCTCCGCGCACAGGAGTTCATTCATATATGCAACGCGGGTCGCGCGGACGAATAATGCGGGTTTTAATAATAACGCGTGAATCACGAGATACCATAGAAGCTGTCGCGGAGGACGTCGACGGTTCTCCTTCCATTTCCATCGGGCCGACGGTCCGCGTCGCTCCGTCGCGGCCTCGTATCGCGCTCGCCGACTTGATCGAACGCGATCGAAGCTTTTCCACGGACTTTGTCCGGTTTTCGAGCCAGCCGCCTGGCCCGCGATCGAACGGCGAGGCTCGGAAGGCCAAGGAAAGGAAGTTCTCACTGGCAAGAATTCCGGAATTCGGTTCCCTTCGGCTCTCGTCCCGTTCGAACGGCGTCCAAACGACAAAGCGGGACGTTCCGCGCGCGTCCGGCGTCGGCCGCCGTTAATAACGCGAACGCGCAAATGTAAATTTATCTTGGCAGATTTTTGGTAGGGACGCTGCCAAACGGTCGCGGCGCGGCGCCTTCCCATGCATCGACCCGATAGATCGTTTTCTCGGCTTCCGCTCGAACGTGGAAAGATCTTTTCGCGTTTCCGCGTACGGTCTCTCGTCCGAATCCAGCGAACGATGCCGCGAAACTGTATTCGAACGGTGCCGAGGGACGTTCCCCGACGCTCCGTCGCGTGCACGCGACGATACGTCCTCGTAATCGGCTGGCCGAACGTATCCCGCGTTCTTTCAGACTTCGCGTTGACAGTAGTATTTTGGACACCGTCTAAAAATACCGGGTAAAAATGATCGTGACCTGGCTACTGCGCGTTCCTCGGAGCACTCGCGTCCGGATCGTTCGGCTCGTCGACGGAGCAGGGACGTCGTCTCTCGGCCGTTTCGCGATCGATCGATCGGTTAATCTCGATTCCCGTTCTCCCGCGAAACACGTCCGGAGATCGGAGAAAGGGAATCGAAGAAGCGGAGGGAAGAGAGGAATTCGAAGAAGCATCGCGGGACGTAACGCGCGCGCGATGAAATGGAAGTCATTAGGACATCAGCCCTGAAGCCCGAGTCTGCCCACGCGTTGGGTCGGGTCTACGCGTCCGCTAAAAATATCGAAACGCACCGATCGAGTATCGAGAACGGGAACGAGACGCGGCGCCGCGGGGCGATGTTACGGGGCACAAGCGCGTGCACGTGTTCCGTTCCGTTCCATTCCGTTTCCAAAGAGTTCCGTGGGCCCATAGATCGGCGCGGACACGCGCTCCGCGACGAGATATTTTGCGAGATCGTGCCCATTTTCACGCGGTATTCCGCGCGTTCGACGGCTCGAGTTCCGTGGCGCTAAAACGCTGGCGATAATAGACCTTGCGAAGCTGGCTAGACGGTAACGATCTATCTAGCTTGCTTCGAGGCAAATTGGCAAAGCCCACCCATCGAATCTGCTCGCGCCAACGTCAAAACCCGGAAGCGTCCACGCAACTTGGACACAGCGAGCTCGGCTCCTTGGGGAATCGCTTCGCGAGATTCGCTTCGATTCCGAATCGAGTCGAACGAAATCGCGCCGCCCTTCGGAACTCGTTTTTTTCGCGCACCGCGACGACGAGGAACGGGATACGTCGCGACGAAGGAAACGGACCTGCCAAGGCCAAGCGCCTCGTCGATCAGGTGAAAACGATCGCGAGACGTTCGAGACGAGAGAGCGACGCGACATTTGGCAAGGTTCTCCTGCTGTCTCTGGTCTTGTCGCGGTTTGTCGCATCGCGGCGTGCCACAGCCGCAAGCTTAAATCGGATTGTAGCGTTTTGGCATGACCCGAGGAATTCACCCCGAAAAATAATTCGAGAGCGTCGGCCTAGGCCTCGTCGCGTCGCGTCTCGTCTCGTCGACGACGTCGGATACCCGAACGAACGGCTCCCGATGCGCGACAAAAGTTTGTCGATCGAGAGGAGAAAGCGTTTCCGAGAGCAACTTTCTTTCGACTTCCGACGATCGATGCTCGGCGACACCGCGCCGAAACCGGCGCGTCGCGTCCCATCGCCCGATTCTCCGAGAAAACCTATCCGTCGGGGACCGTTCAGCCAGCGGGAGCGCAGCCGTAGGGCTTTCGCCGGTTCTTTGACCCCTTTTGCGGACGCAGCCGCGGCCTCGGCACGCCGGAAGCCCGGCTTTGGATGCCAAAACGAACGGGCGACCGGTCGTTACATCCATATCGCGAGGCATTAATAGCCGCCTCCGACGAGCCGTCGTCTCGGTTCCACGGTCGAGACGTTCCGTTCGAACAATTTCTTTCGGCACGCATCGAGGACGCGGATCTTCGATCGTGGTCCCGCCTCGAATCTTTCTCCTTCTCGTCCTTGTTCTCCATCCGATTAGGGGGAAACGCGACGATTCGCGCGTATGTTCGGTTCGGTACGGTTCGGTTCGGTTGGGTTCCATCGAGCGTTTCGTCGAGGAGGCGAGCAACCCCGGGGCCGTCCATGGGCGGGAGCGACGTACACCGACGTCTCGCACCGAAAATAAACCTGCCCCGTTCCACCTCTCCGTCCTTCGTTCCTCGTTGGACCGCGAGCTCGATAACAGTGCCCCTTCGTCGCCGTTATCCACGGGCTCCACGGTTCACCATCGCGAGAGCACGCGGTCTCGCCTCCTCGGATCTTGCCCACGCCTCGCCTCCGAGCAACCGATCGCCTCCGATCAAACGATGGCATCCTCCTACGACCCGCGGCCTACGACGGCCGCTTCAACGATCCGCCCGAGCTGGATCGTCCACGATCTCGCTCGCTCTCCGTCCTTTCCTCCGGCGTCCTTGTTCGCCGCGTCGCGCCAAAGATGCTCGACGAAAAGATACCTGTGCGCGATCGGGCGCGAAAGACTCGCTCGACGAACAGCCGAAACGTATCGACGAAGTCCGGGCCGACGTCGGAGCCCTGTCCGAGGGCGATCGCGTCGGCTTCGTCGCGAAACGGAAAGCGGGGGATGGCGAAGAGAGCGCGAACTCGCGGCGTTCGAGCTGAATCGTGACTTTTCTTTTCGTTTTCTTTGCAGAGATAAGTAAGGCAAAATGGTTGTCGGCGAGGCGAGCATACACAACATTATGGGAGGCATGGAGAGCACGGGAGGGGTGCGTCTTCACAATCACAAAAGGAAGTTGAAGCAGAGGTACGTCGGTCCAGCGAGATCGAGAAGCGGCGAACGAGAGAGAAAAAGAGAAAAAAGAGAAATATCCGTGCGATTCGATGATTCGAAACGAGAGAGCGGGCGCCGCTGTTCTACCCGTTTCGACGTAGAACGAACCGCCCCGCGTAGACGATGACGCGCGTGTGTCCGAGGCGTCGCACCCCCAACGTGTTCCGTTTGTTTTCTTTGATTCAGGTTCGACATCATCAAGAAGCTCGGTCAAGGTACTTACGGTAAAGTTCAGCTCGGCATAAACAAAGAGACCGGCCAAGAAGTGGCGATCAAGACCATCAAGAAATGCAAAATCGAAACGGAGGCCGATCTGATCAGGATACGAAGGGAGATTCAGATAATGTCGAGCGTCCAGCATCCGAACATCATTCACATTTACGAAGGTAAGAATCGATCTTCGATCTCGGATCTCGACGCGACCGGCTTCGAAGCTGCGCGCCAACGAAGATTCAGGATAACGTGTTCCGTTTTGATTTCAGTGTTCGAGAACAGAGAGAAAATGGTGCTGGTGATGGAGTACGCGGCGGGCGGCGAGCTCTACGACTACCTCAGCGAGCGCAAGGTGTTGTCGGAGCACGAAGCTCGCCGGATATTCCGACAGATCGCCACCGCGGTCTTCTATTGTCACAAGCACAAGATCTGCCACAGAGACTTGAAGCTGGAGAACATTCTCTTGGATCAAGCGGGGAACGCGAAGATCGCGGACTTTGGGCTGTCGAACGTGTTCGACGAGCAGAGGCTGTTGAACACGTTCTGCGGCAGTCCGCTCTACGCCAGCCCCGAGATCGTCAAAGGCACGCCTTATCACGGGCCCGAGGTCGACTGCTGGAGCTTGGGCGTTCTTCTCTACACGTTGGTCTACGGTGCCATGCCCTTCGACGGCTCGAACTTTAAGCTACTAGTCAAACAGATCTCGCAGTCCAACTACTTCGAGCCGAAGAAACCGTCGCGTGAGTCGATCCGTTCGATGCGTACAGATATCTTTCCAGTCTCCGCCGATTCCTAACGCGTCGTTCGATTGCAGCCGCCTCGCCCCTGATCAAGGACATGTTGACGGTGACGCCTGGCAAGCGGGCCGACATAGAAAGGATTTGCACCCACTGGTGGGTGAACGAGGGCTACGAGCAGAACTGTTTGGACATCGCCGAAGAGCTGGCGGCTCAGACGCCGGTGCGGCTCGATCTGCTGCTGTCGTTGGTGCCGCAGTCGGCCAGCGCCGAGAAGCTGGTGGTGGGCGACGACCGGCAAGCCGCCGGGGACACCGACGACGTGTCTTCCGAAACCCTGGTGCCCACCAGATGCCATTCCGTCGGCAGCTTGATGGAGCTCGATCGAAACGATTCCGACAGGAGAGCGAACAGGAGAATGCAGATGCTGCTGGCGGAGGACGAGTCGAGGTCCGCGCAGCAAATCTCCTCCGGCGAGGCCAAGAGGAAGCTGGAGACGACGCCGTCGATGGAGGAGACGGCCGCCGCCGGCGTCAAGAGGAAGGAGCGTTCCAGG
Source organism: Megalopta genalis (assembly GCF_051020955.1). Lineage (NCBI taxonomy): Eukaryota > Metazoa > Arthropoda > Insecta > Hymenoptera > Halictidae > Megalopta > Megalopta genalis. Next base: position 16,664,412 of record NC_135017.1, read on the forward strand.
AGAAAAGAGAGAACCGACGAGCGGGAACCAAGAGCCTACAGATCCGGATCCAGGTAAAACCGTGCGCGCGCACTCTTTCTCGTTGTTTCTCCGCTTTCTTTCTTCCCCCGGCGAACCATTTCCCCTATCGGCTGTCTCAAAAGTTTCTCGTTTCGCGCAGGCACCATTCGGCGCCTATTCCGAACGCGATCACGGAGGAGGCCATGGAGGTGGACCCCGTCGCGATCCTTGCTCCGGCGGGCACCGATCCGAACGGAGCCGACGCGACGACCGGTTGCCTGGAGTTGATCAAGGAATGCAACGAGAGATCGCCCAGCAAGGAACGCAGCAAAACGCCGGTGCCCGCGCCAGCGCCGCGGAAACAGGAGGAGCCGGTCGACGACGCGATTATGGACGATGCCTCGAATACCGGCGCGACCGACCGCGAGGAAAAGGTCTCCCGGCAAGACGAAGCGACGCGCAGCCGATCCGTCGAGGGCGGACAGAATCTCGCGACGGCGTACGACGATCGATCAAAAGCGATCTCGAAGTCCGAAACCTGCGAGTCGAAGTTGACCGGCAACGACCGATTCGTGGGTCACGACACCGTCAGCTTGGAGGCGACGCAACGGGAATTCAAGAAGCTGAAAGAGAAGGCGCTCTCCCTGGACTCGGAGCTGTCCACGGAGACGCGGGACGTTCCGGCGAGAACGTTCGAGAGGAGACGTTCGAAGATTTTCGAAACCGCGGAGAAGTTCAATCAGATGGCGTCGAACGTCGAGACCGAGAAGCCGAAAAAGATCTTTATTCCCGGAGTGAACGTGGGCGGAGCGAAACGAGTGTTCGAGCGGAAAGCCAGTTTGTCTTCGATCGGCGCGCCGCCTCCGGCCAAGCCTAGCGCCTCCAAAGTGATCATCGACGTGCCCACGGACAAGAAGACGAACAAATCGGTCGTCGAACAGTCGAAGCAACCGCGGGAGACTCGAGGCGAGGAACAGCAGCAGCAGCAGCAGCAGCAGCAGGAACAACGGACGCAGAAGCCGGAGGACGAGGAGGAGAAGAAGAAGGAAGAGGCGAAGAAACGGGCCGTGGATATCATAAGCGGCGCGATCGGCAAGCCTCCGGTGCAGCGAAGAGTGAACGGATCTCCGCCGGTTTCACCTCCGGGACACGAGCCGAAAAAACTTCCGCTGAAGATACCCGTCGGAGCGAACGACTCGAGGACCGCCACGGTGTCCGTTTCCACTCCGGTCGACACCACCTTCTCGTTCGGCGAGTCCTCGAGCGGAAACAAGCAGTCGCCGGTAACGATCGCGTTGCGTCTTTCACCGATTGTTTCGATCGTTCGAACGTTCCTTTCGTTTTCAGGTGTCCACGGACGTTCGAGAGATGGACGAGGCGCGAGGGGAGGAGCCCAGGATGTCCAGCAAGGTGGAGATAACTCTGAAAAGCGCGACCCTGCCGAGGCCGCGCAAAACCAGCAAAGCCGAGATCTCGTTGTCGGGAGCAAAGTCTTCGGAACCGGTGGCGTTCAGGTCCGAGGTGGAAGCGAAGATCGACGCGTTCCAGCCGCAGAAGCTGCGAACCCAGAGGTCCGAGGTGGCGTTCCCTGTCGCAGCCGCGATTCCGCAAGCGCATCGGAGCTCGAGCCTCGAGCCGGACATCAGGCATACGGCAGCCTCTGCACCACCCAAGGAGAGAATAATACCGATACAGGTTTGTTCGAGAAATCGATGTCGTCCGTAGACCCCTAGGGTACATTGCGTCGTGCTCGCAGGTCGAAGGGGACAGCGGGAGATCGTTGCAACACTCGTCGACGCCACCGACTCCGCCGACGCCGTCGACGCCGCCGAAACCACCGATGGCTCAGAGATTGGTCTCGCAGAGATCGGGATCGTTGTCCCGACAATCGACCGCCGACTCGGACACCGACAGCGCTTTGGGTTCGACGGTCGGTCCGGAACCCATCAGGAAGAGTCCCAGAGAATACATAATCCCCATCGCGGTCGAGGGCGGCGGTTACGTGACGCCCAGGTCGGGCAGCGTGGAACCCGAGAACAAGACGGGCACGTCGACGAACGCGGGCGCGAACGCCAACGCGTCCAGGTCCAGGTTCGCCAGGCCCCGAAGAATGAGCTCACTGTTGTCGGACGCCAGCGAGGACGAGTCACCGTTCTCCTCGTTGCACAGGTTGGTCGGGAGCACGGTTCTCGGTTCTCGACTTCGTTTCGCGCATCGTTGTCGATCGTTGTCCTACTTCGTTCACTCGTTCCCGTTTTCGCAGAGACAGCGAGGATCTCCTGCAGAGGCACATGCATCGACTGAGAAGCTCTCGGCCGTCGAGGCAACCTCCGGAACACGCGGACAGTCTGTCTTCCGGCGAGGACGACGACGACGACGGCTTCGAGCTGCTCACGGCGGAAAATCTGTTCAGCACTCTGCTCTCCAGAGTGCGGAGCTTAACCCAGAGACTGAACGTGGACGATAACCGAAACGCCGGGTTCCCCAGCTCTCGACTCTTCGGAAGATTGGGCCCGAACTCCTCGCAAACGTTCTGGGGTCTGAATAAGCCGTTATCGAGGTAATTGGCCAACGGCCTTGTCTCTGTTTCCGCGCGACGTCGCGACGCGAGTCGGCTCTCTATCGAAGTCTAATCGGAACGATTCGACGCTTGTTTGCGCAAGCTACCAGACGTATGTCGAAACGAGGACCGTGACTACGTGAGTCCAATTGTTACAACAACTTTAGAACAATGTAGTGTATCCCGATTATCTTAGAAGGTAGTGCAGAACATATTATACGATTGATTCGCCGAACGTAACGAATCGCAAGCTGGCAAGCTTTCTTCGCGTTCGTCGAAACACCCTCCCCCGATCGACCCCGATCCCGATCATTTCGAGAATCGCGAACGAGAACGATCGGGGTCAGTTCGTGTCGGGAAATCCAGCCGGGTCTCGCCACGACTGCGTACTCTCGACGATCACGGGGAATCACCCGAGGTTTGCTTTCTGCCGAGCACAGGCGATTGACGGAGTCTCAGTTCAGGCATCCGTTGGGCCGCGACGAGGACGCGTTCTCGAGGAAAGATCCCGTCGACTCGACGAATCCCAGCAGCCCCGGCACCACCCACGGATCCAACAGCACGCCCACGAGGGAAACCGTGTTCGATATCGGCAGCAACACCTTGCCCAGAGGTAAGAGAGTGTCGTCAAACTGTTTCCAAGACTCCGACAGCTCGATGCGGAGTCGCGTCGCGTCCGACGGCCGACGTTCCTCGTCGGCCCTTTGCGCGTTCCTCGGCGAATCGCAAAGGATCGACGGGTGCGATCCATTCGGGATCTTTTCATCCGGGATTCGTTCGTCTCGCGACTTCGCGGAACGCGCGCGGGCCCCGCGTTTTTTGCTCGGAAACGTATCGCCGACGAAAGAAAGTCGCGAGACGGCCGAGAACATCCTGGATGGTAATCGGTATGCATCTCCTAGTACCTATAGCTGTTGTCGAGTCGTTGATAGACAGAGCCATCTTTTTTTCTTTACTTTTATCGATTTGCCTCTTCTCTTTTAGTTTACTCTCCGCCTTTTTGTCTCTCGCTCGTCCACTCTGTTCCTCCTTCCCCCGATCTCTCCCCCCGCCGTCCGTGTGTCCCATCGTCGACGACGTGGTATTTTTCCGACTTTTTGATTGCCTGAACATGTTTTTTGCAACTTTTTCTACTAACCCTACTTAGAATAGTCGATCGGTTCATGTTTGGCACAGGTGGGTAAACGTGGTTCCGATAATTTCGGGAGATTTCTAGGCTCTTTCACGGATCGCACACTCTTCTCTTCTCAACTCTTCTCCGTTCTCCATCGTTCTCCATCGTTCTCCACCGTTTGTTTTCGCGAGAGGGTGGGAGGATCGCGCGAATCGTTTGCCGATCGAAGCGCGCGTCTTGTTCGATGTTGCTCGCAAAAAGAAAAAAAGGGAAACGGTACCCGCCTGCTGTGTACAATTTACAATTTTCATTCGAATAACCGTGACGTCCCCTCTACACTTCCACCACGATCCCGTGCTCGTGCTCGTTGCAGCAGTGTATCGATCCAAAGGGAAAATCGGCGCGCCGCGATCGGTCGCGAACGTGAGAGAAACGGGTTTTCGCTATTTGAATTACTCACAGACGTAACTCACACTTTGCCTGACATAGAACCTCGTAATATATAATAATGTAATACAAGATATATAATTAATAATAATGGTAATAATAGCAATGACAATAATGATAATAATAATAATAATAGTAATAATAATACGCTGTAGTAGCGAGTTGCAATGTTGTTGCTGTAGATTTTTCTATACGTACACATATGTATCGCATATATACGCGTATATGTCTAGATATATACATGTACACACATTATCCTATTAACACGAACGAGCAGCCGTAATACATTCGTCTTTTGTAATTGATCGAGTGTACGCGTATTGTACTAAAGTTTATGGCATGACTGCGCACGTATCCATGAACGCGCACGAGCGCACGAGGAACAACTTCGGTTCTATGCTATCCAAGAGACAGAATCCATCTTGAATCAAGAACATTCATGCATCTACTTCACGTCTATCGTCGACTCTTCAATCAGCGATCAAGGGAATTGAAACTGTTTGTCACCGGCGATCGATGCTTTCGCGGTCCGCATCCTCTTCCGACGATTTCCTCGTCGTCGACGCTCGTCCAAGGTTGCTTCGGCGAAGACGTGGACGTTCGTCGATCGACGAGCAACGCGTCGGCGTCGGTGCGGACCGACCTCGAAAACACGTACAGTAATGTCTCCCTAATCGACGCCCAGATTGCGCACGAAAATGGACAATTTGGGCAGAGAAGATACGATTGTTCGAGCCTCGTGGTTTATTTTTATAGTAATAAATTGTCCACAATTATAAAAACGAGCCGCGAGGCTCGAACGATCGTATCTCCTCTTGCGAAATTGTCCAATTTAGTGGAGAATCCGAGCGTCGGTAAGGGAGACGTTACTGTACCGCGGAAAGCGAAGTCGTCCCGGTGGTATCCGTTTTGTAGCACGTGTATAATTGACGGTCTTTTCTGACGGTTGTTGCAGCGACCGTGCGAGTGACTCTCCGTAGGCGGGCAGACGGTAATCCCCAGTAGACAAACCAAGTTAGGTACTATTCTACACTCTCTATCAAGCGAACGCGACACTCTATTCCCGTCGCGGGTCATCCGTCTGTCGGTTGGTGTCACGTTCGACGAAGCACAGAGCCGCCGAATCCACTGCGCGGAGCTCGCGACAGCAAACACTCTGTTATAATGTACTCGCGGCTCGGATATCGGACACCGAACACCGAACACCGAACACCGAACATCGGCGAAACACGTTACGCTCGCGAGCCTGTTCGTCGACTCCGTGTCGAGACGAGACGAGAGGATCTCGAGCGAACGCGATCGAGAAGAGCTCCGTCGAATCGAGAGCCGAGAAGTTTGTCGAACCGAGTCCCCGCGACGGCGTTCGCGTGTCCTCGCGGAACAGCTTTTAGCCGCGAACGAAAACGGAAATGGAATCGGAAAATCGCGACAATTACGTGCCAGAGCAGAAACGAAGGAGGCAACGCGCGCGACGATCGATTCGCAACGAGAACCCGACGTTATCGTCGCGTTTCCAAAACGGTATACATACTAAACAAAATCCGTTGCATAACAAAGAGATTTCTACATTCGTTGAGGAAGACGGTATCTCGATAGATCGATGTGTACCGCAAGGCGAAGGAGAGAGCTAACCCTTGTTTGAGATGGCTGATATTTGTTGTGTTTTCAAGAGTTTAAATAACAGCGTTTTATTACTTCACGTTGTCTCAGCATGCTTTGATAATGCTACTATATTGTATTTAATATTGTACACTGCATTACTTTTGACTCGAGTCGACGCAATAGCGTTGCGGTTGTTTGGATCAAGTTAAGGACGCGAAAGCGCGACGCGTTCGTATTTCGATGTAATCGCTCGCGGACTTCCCGGAATCGATGCAGAGAGGAGAGACACCGATCTCTTCGAAGGATAACTTTCTTTCGAGAGGGACCAGCGAGTCGACCGATCGATCGATCGAACGAACGAACGAACGAACGACGAACGAACGTGCGTTCGTTCGACGAGAACCTTCGCGCCTCGGGTCAACACGCTCGACGAACGCGAGTTTTACGCCGCGTACGTACGTCCCGTTCTCTCTTCGTCGATGTGCTCGCATCTGGTTCGATTTCGAAAGGGAAACGGAAGCGACGCCGACAACGGCAACGGCAACGGCGATGGAAGCGGAAGGAAGCAGCGGGGGGAGACGGCGACAGATGCGGCAGTAAAAACCAGCGAAAGCAGCGGAAGCGGCGGCAACGGCAGAAGTTAGTTACAGCGGGCGGCAACGGCTCAACCCAACCGATCGCTCTCGATCCCGTTTTGTGCCAGAATCTGCGACGCGTCGCCGACGCTTTTCCCCTCGGCGCTACTCGTCAACTTGTTCGATATTTTTCCTCGCGTCTCGGTTCGGTTTCGCAACGAGTCGACGGTGCGCTCGTTCGGTCGTCGCCACCGATGCCAAAGCAGCGCGATTATATTTCGTAACTTTTAGCAATAATCGCGTTCGCGATTACTCCTTTTTTCGTCGACCGACGGTCAAAAGCCGGTGCTAACGGGGAAGAGGTCGGACGTCGCAGCGCGACAACCTAGCGACCTCGCGCGAGCAGTAGCGCGCGCACGCGCGCGCGCGAGTTTATTTATTAATTTTCGAGAGATTTTATATAAGAGAAGGCAACGCGTTACATGTATGCAGAAATAAAGGAGTGTAAATACCGAGAGAAGAAGACGAAGAAGAATGTTTTGCCCGGTCGCATCCCGAACGTCCGCACCCGCGCCCGCACCCGCGCCCGTTCCCGTTCCCGTTCCTCGTCCCGAACAACGAGAACGCCAGACTTTTCGCGCGGAATGTGTGGAATTTGCGTAGACGTTATCTCACTCTTTTTCCAGATAGAGTAGAGCGCGAAGACGCGGATACGGCAGCAGAAACGAGAGCCGAAGCGGAACCGGAAACGGAGCTGGCCCGAGTCGGCAAAGACGCGCGAGAATCGTTGGAACTCGGGTTCACGCCGAGCCTGGCGAAGCGGCTCAGCAGATCGTTCATCGAGCAAACGAGGCGACCCTTGCCGTACGAGAAACGGCACCGGCGCTCGGTCGAGGCGACGGAGCCGTCCGCGACGGAGGGCGACGCCGACGTCGACGCCGTCTCCGATCGGACAGAGTACAAGGAGCATCGTGCCTCGGCCAACAACAGAACGGTGCGCAGATCGAACAGCCTGCTGGAGTCGACGAGCACCGGCAGAGACGCGTCCCATCGAGCGTCGCCGTTGCCGCGACGAAGCGTCAGCCTCTTCGACGACGACTGCTACGGCTACGGCTACGGCTACGATTACGACTTGGACGCGGACGTCGATCGCCGGTCGGCGACCGCGCCGTTCTCCAAGTACGCGACGGCCGCCGTCAGGAAATACGCGGAGAACGCCGCGGCGACCGCCGCCGGTGCCGGCAAGCTGCGCAGGGAGAACTTCCACGCGTACAGGACCGACAAGATCCAAGAGGAGCCGGCGACCGACGACGCGTCGGGCCCGCCGCCGAGACTCGAGTTCGACCACCTGGACAGCTACGCGACCGACAACGGCTCCGTCTCGGAGATGCCGGACGCGACGTCCAGCGTGTCGACCAAGTCGTACGACACCTCGCCGACCACCGAGTCCTCCTCGAACGCGCTCGACTACAACCGGTTCTCCTACGCCGGCAAGTCGGATCGGTCGTCGAGGAGCTTCGAGAACAGGCTGCTCGCCGCCGAGAATCTGATCAAGGAGTCGAAGCTGAGGAACCTCGGATCGAACCGGTTCGACCCGAATCTGAGCTCCAGCTACAAGGAGAACGACAAATGCGAGAAGCAGTCGCTGGTCCCGATCGGCGAGCGCGCCGACCAGTGCTCCTCCTCGAGCTTGGCGAAGCGGCGGAGTTGCATCCCGAGCTTGCGGCTGCGGTCCGGCTCGCTGACCAGGGAGCCGACCGGCCGACCGGATCGTCGCAAGTCGTTCGCGGACGCGCGGGATCTCGGCGGCGTCGCGGCGCGGGCCCTCAGCCCGGAGAAGTCCCTCCTCGGCAAGCTGTTCGGGCCGTCGAGCAACCGGGACGCCGAGTCCAAGCAGCGGGAGAGGAACAAGGACGCCGACAGGGAGAAGGAGAAGCCGCAGAAGTCGAAGCAGCACAGGATATCGCGGTTCCTGCGGCCCGACTTCTTCGACACTCCGCGGGAGGAGAGCAAGTACGCGAAGGAGAAGGAGGAGCGGAAGGCGGCCGAGAACGAGAGGCGCAAGTCTCGCTTCATGAGGCGGAAGAGCGAGAGCAGGCCGCGCGAGGCGAGCAGCGTCGAGCGAGAGAAGCGGGACAAGGAGCTGAAGAACGAGATCAACGCGCTCAGGAAGGACAGCCGGCCGAACGAGAATTCCTCCGAGGAGAAACGGGAGGAGGACGCGTCGCCGGTAACGCCGACGCCGACGCCGACGCCGGCGCCGACGCCGATCGTCGAATCCGTCGAGGGGAAGAAGACCGAGAAGCACGGGTCGCGAAACAGCTTCCTGCACTCGCTCGAGAAGAAGTTGGAACGGCTCCGGTCGAGCGAGGAGCCGAGCGGAGCCGCGGCTTCGGCGCAAAACGGCGGACTCGCGAGCGAGTCGCGAGAACGCTCCGCGCCGCCCGGCGAGGCGAGGCCGGCCCGCGAAGCCGGATCGCTCGGGAAGGCCGGCAGCGTCGAAGATCTGATCGCGTCGAGCAAGCCCGTCGGTCGAACGTCCTCGAGGAGCAAGGTCTCGTCGGTGTTGGGCCTGTTCAGGAGCACGGACGCGAAGCAGGCGGCGAACGCGATCGGCAGCCGCACGCAGAACGCGATCCTCGGCCGGCTCAAGCGAAGCCCGCCAAAGTCCTCGAAGAGCGACGCCGCGGTCGTCGGCGAGGACGCGGCTTGCTGCGCGAACGGCGCTGGAAACGGCAACGGCAACGGCAGCAGGATACCGACGAAGCTCGCTGGCAAGGTCGAGCCGAAGGCGACCAAGAAGCTCGTCGCCGAGGGAAAAATAAAGCCGGCCGCGGGGCCCGAGTCGCCGAAGCGGTCTCCGCCGAAGGAGAAGCCGTCGATCGCCAAGGAGAGAAGAGCCTCCAGCGAGAAGGAGCCCAAGACGCCGGCGAGATCGAGCGAAAGAGAGAGAGACTCGGCGGACGCTCCTCGCGAGAAATCGAACGGAGAGACGAAGCGAGACGAGTCCGCCGAGAAGAAGGGAGAGGCTGCGAACGGCGGCCTGCTCGTCGAGAAGAAGGTACTGAAGACCAGGAAGAACAGGACGCTCGCGGAGACCGGATCGTCGACGGGATCGTCGACCGGCGAATCGACGAAACGCGACGACGCCGACAAGAGGTCGCTGACGCCGACCGTCAAAAAGACGACCAAGGCCGGCGAAACCGGCGAAGGAAACGAGGTCGACGGGACCAAGAGGAAAAAGGTGACGCGAACGGTGAAGAAGCTGGGGAAGAAGACGCCCTCGGACGGCTCCGAGGAGAAGCCGGACGACGCGGGGAAACTCGGGAAGCCGAGAACGAAGAAGAAACCGACGATCGGAGCAGCCGCCGATGCCGGTCAGAGTTCGGAACCGGTAAAGTCGAACCTCTGCAAGGACCTCGGCAAATCTAAAGAGAACGGCGTCGAGTCGCAAACCAACGGAAGGGCCTCGACGCGGTGCAGCGTCGGCGACGGCAAGACCGTCGTCGGGAAGCCGGGCTGCGTTCCGGACGCCAAGCCGCAGGACTCGCAGCGCGCGAGCCGAACCAACCTGAAGCTCGACCTGTCCAAGATACCTCAGCACTCGTTCAGGAACACCACACCCAAGAGGGACTCGCCCAAGTCCGAGTCGCCGAAGACGTCCGGCGGCGACTTTGCCGATTCCCGCGACTCCCCGAAGACGACGCACCCTATTCGGCCCGAGGAGCTCCTGCCCGACAAGCTGATCGAGTGTCTCTCGAAGGTGACGCATCGCGCCAGCATCACCGGCAACAAGATCGTGATCGACAAGCCGCTGCGCGCCAAGGACGTCGCCGAGCTGAAGAGAGAGGTGACCGAGTGCGCCAAGATGATCGAGAGCCGCGTCGGGGCCGCGAGAGAGGCCGCCGCGGATCACGAGCAGCCTCCTCCCAAGGTCCTCGAGGACCTCGAGAAGCGCGAGGACAGGAGAGACGGGGACAAGGAGGCGTCGGCGGCACCCGTCGCTCCGGTCGTCACGGTCGCCACGGTCGCGACGCCGGCCAGCAGACAGCCGTGGAAAGAATCGCCGACGGATCTCGAGCCGTTCTCGCCCGTCGACGAGCCCGACAGCTTCGACTCGTGGTCCGTCAGCTCGACGGAGCTGAACCACGCCAGGACGGATCTTCGCTCGCCCACGTCGCCGTCGCGTTCTCTGTACGCGAGGGCGGACAGCTCGACGACGGAGTCGGTGATCGACCGGATTCGCAGGCGGAGCTTCTACTCCCGGTTCAACGACAGACGAAGGCCGTCGCTGACGGCGCCGCCGCCTGGTCTCGGGCTGTCGACGAGCGCGGCGTCGCTGCCGCGAAAGTACAGCTTCGGCGGGCACCGGGACCGAGACAGGGAGCATCGAGACCGCGGCAAGTACGGCACCGGCGGCTACGGTCTCGCCGCTACGATCGGCAGGACCGGGCAACAGGACTCTCGACGAACGAGAAGCTTCGACTTGTACGCCGACGACGCGGTCGCGGCCGCGATGGCCGCGCGGAATCGGTCCCTCGAGAGGCCCAGATACTCGGACGCGACCTCGTCCCCGTACATCCTCGACGCCAGGTCGTCGATCGAGCACCTGCCTCCTCTCTCCTCCTCGTACGACCCGCTCCGCAGGTACATCCGATCGCCGACCTTCGACCTGTCCAGCTCCCGGACGAGATACCACAGCGCGGACTTCTCGATCGACTCGGACCTCGCGAGCTACCGCAGCCCGTACGCCGGCCTGCTGACGGAGCCAACGATCGACAGCTTCGGCTCGACGTCCACCTTGCCGAGAAAGTACGGCAGCTCCGCGAAGGGCCCGAAGACCGTCGAGTATTACGAGGAGCTGTTGGCTTCCGGTTCCGCCGACTTCTTGCAGATCAGAAAGTCCCCGATCACCGGCGACTACTCCGGAAGATGCGAGAACGGCTACTACAACGGCGCCAAGGACTCGCGCGCGACCGCCTCGAAGCGGAATCCGTACGCGGAGAACGCGAGCGACGCGGAGCCCGGCGAGCAGCGCGATCGGGAAGAGGAACGATTCGTCGAGCGGACAAGGTACACCTTCGCGAATCGGACCGCCCCGCGAAGTCCCGCCTCGAATTGAAACGCGTCTTCTTCGATTTCCAGGAGCAGAAGCGGGAGCACGAGCGCCAGCGTCAGCGCGAGCATCAGTGCCAGTGCCAGCGCCAGCACCAGCGACCGACAAAACGAGGGCCACCGTCGCTCGCCCATCTTCGACGATTCGTCGATGGCGCGCGCGCCCGCTGGAAGCGACCGCGATTATTGAGTCCGTCGAAAGGCTCGGCGTCTCCCGATCCGGACGACGAACAGCTCGATCCAGCTTATCCTCCGTTCGAGAACCGAAGCCGATAAGCGCAGCCGATCGATATCTAGTCGAGAAACCGGTGTTTCTGCCAACGATTTGGCAAAGGCCCGCCCCCGCCGTTCAGGCCCGCGTCGATCGCGGCGCGTATCTTTCGAAACTCTAGTCTTCGAGTTTGTGTCGTGACCGCGCGCGCGTTCAAGCGAATTCGCGTGCAACAGTTGTTTTGTTCCTCTTCTCTTTCGTTTCTTTTCTAATCGCCGTTATCGTTGTCGCTATTACCACTGTCGGTGTGTCGCCGTTACCGTTGCACGAAAGAAGACGCGCGCGCGACGTAAAACGTGAAACGTCCCCCGATCGGGAGAGTCGTCGACCTTGCTAATCGCGCGAACGTTCGTTCGCGTCGCGAGATCGGTTGCAGTATTCGTAGAAACGCGAGCGAAGCGTATTGGCAGCTCGTCGCATCTCGTTGCGATTTTTGCGCGGTTTCGCCGATTTTGCCGCAGCGACGGCTAGTTTTCCCAATGGCTCGGTCCGCGCGAACTGTTTGCTCGCGATCCAGCGAGTTCCGATCAAGCGAAACTCGTTCTCGCGCGATCCGGCTACGAATTGGGACCACGTTCGCGAGAGGAGGAGCTCTCGCCCCGACGCGGCCCGAGAACCCTCCGCGACCGATCGGCTACGGTCTTCCGCTTGTTGTGTATGCGTTTTCTATTCATATACGTATCTTTAAATAAATATCATCGATATTCGAATCGGCCGTCGCCTCCTTCTCTCCGTTCCTCCGTTCGAAGCGCGAGCGACGGGCTTCGAATGTTTCTCCGAACGCGTGCTTTTCGCCAGTTTTCGGCGCGACGCCGCGTTCATCGCCAGATAGAAAGAAAATGTCCGCGACTCTGCTCGATCCGCCGCGATGAATCCGGTGAAATTGCGATTCCTCGCCGAAAGATACGAGAAGGAGAATAAGCGGTTGCGACTGCAGGAGGAATTTGTCGCCGTCGGTCGGTCGGAGGCTCCGACCGGCAGCAAATTCTACGCGAGACACGACGCGTTCCAGGAGTCGGAGATCCGGCAGGAGTACGTCGATTTGGTCGCGAGACGCAACACCCTGACCCCGCGGGCCCTCTATCCGTCGGGGCCGCCGACGGCGAACATGCTGTACGGCTGGCACGCGGACCGCTCGGTGGTACCGCCGACGACCGATCCGAGGCTGCGGTTTCCCAGAACGCGGATCGACTTCGTAGCGGTCGAGCTCGAGATTCGTCGCTCTCGGCGGGGGATACCGGTCGAGAAATTCACCGGGATTCCGTTCAAAGTTTAAGCTTTATCGATTATTCGACCTCGGTGTTCGCGTACGCGTTCGGACCGGAGCGAGAGCGGAACGCGTTCGATCCTCGGCGAAATTCAACCGACGGCCTGTGCGCGTTTTGTCGTGCGGCCGTCGTTGCCAAGCAACGATCGAACGACGCCAGTTCGCCCCGAGTTTACCCGCGAGGAAGGCCGCGCACGGACCGCCTCGGCCCGCGTTTCCGCCGACGATTCGAATCGGAAGGATTCGACGGGATCGGAAGCGAACCCGAGAGCCCCACGGCAGGACAACGGGATGCGATTCGAGGATCGACGGTGACCGCGCGCGCGAACATGACGGGCAAAGGTTTCCGCGTGAAGGTGCGACTGGACCTGCACGCCGTACGTATACTATATATCGTATCGCTTGGTTTCGTTTCGCTTCGCTTCTTCGTCTCGACGACGCCTACGTTCGACGCGCGTTTCAGGTAACGTGTCCAGGGGTATGGCTGTGTCCTAGCGGCGAAACGGCGCTGCGGATAATCAGTCTCGGCTCCACCCTAGAATCCGACAGAGTATCTCCGATTTTTCCACTATTATTTCACAACGAGTTTAACTTTAAGAGAACGTTCACACGGCTGGCTGGTTTGACAGAACTGCAACAGAAATTGGAGCAACAGTTTATCCGCGCCGAATTGATACAATGGCTTGGTCCGTGCAACCGAGCCGTCGTGTTAGCCACCTTCGAAACCAATTTGTCGGACGTGCTGTACCCCGTGTCCCGTTGCAAACGATTGCTGCCCGGAGTGGACGTCGACCTCCTCATGGATCCAACGAAATCGTTCCCCGTTAGTAAAGACCGGTCGAACCGGATATCTCCGATTATCCTCGATATCCGCGCTAATCGAACCTACCGTTTCGTCCGATTCGGACGAATCTAGGGCATCATAGCACCCAAGATCGAGATCTCGACGAGAACCGTGATAGAGGAGGTGCTGGCTGTTTTCGACGGCTGGTTGGACGAATCGGCCGCAGTCGACGCGAGAACGACCGAATTCAAGGTACGGCTTGGACGTACGCGTCCTCTATGAAGAGGGAAAATCGCTGGTGATCGTTGACCATCGACCCCGTTGACCCGCATTCCCATGTCTTTCAGCGCACGCTGCCCGCTCAGAGGAGACGACCCGCGAAAGGTATCATCAGACAAAAGAGAGTTTGTCACAGCCGAACGCATCGTGGCATCGAGCTTCCTCGAACGTGAGTACCGACGAAGCGACCGGCCGTCGAATCGTATCCCGGAATTCAGCATAACGTTCCGTTCAAGCGCGAGATGCCGATGCGTGGACGCGGACGACTCTCCGGTTCGCCATCGGCCACGAATCGAGCAAGGTTGCCGAGAGACTCGTCGACGAGAAGATCGCGAATACCTACGAGGCGTCCACGACCGGTCGAGCGATCGCCGAGCCTCCGTCGCCGCTTGCGAGAACGCTCGTCTCTTCGATAAATGTTCCGTCTGTTCGATGTACAAGTGTTACTTCGGCTGCGACTGCAGCAGCCACGCTCGCGATCGGCGGATAGCCGGCGGAGACGCGGACTCCTGCGACGAGTGGCGATGTTGCGACGACGCGCTCGCGTAAGTTCCTCCCAGCTTGCATCCTTGTTCGCGCGTTATAGAGCACTTTGTTCTCACAGTAGAGCCTCGAGGACTCGATGCCCAAGGACGACGAACGCGTATCGATCTTCCCGTTGCTGGGGAAAGGATCGCGGGGCAAAGTGTCGGCACGTTTCGAAATAGCAACGTTGCTCGAAGCGAGAACAGCTCGTGACCGGAGCCAAGGCTTGCACGAGGGCGAGGGAAACTTCCAGCGCGGGAAACCGACGATAGCTCGATCAAAGTCGAAGGAATCTCTGTTCTAGGACGGAACGATGTAAAAGAGGCAATCGAAACTCTATACGAACCGGTGAAATTTTCTTTTATTTCACGTAAACCTGCCGTCCCAGCAGATATACAGGCGTAGACTGTTTCTTGATGCCGCGAAAGTTGACCGATTGCGAGAGCAACGCCGGAGTTCTCAGGTATATACCTCGAGCCTGAGGTGTCCATGCTCTCAAGGTCGCGTGCTCGTTCTCGTGCGGCGTTACCGCGATCCAACCTGATTCAGAGAAAACGCGATCCGATTGAATTGGCGGCTCCGCGAGCATGAAATCGATCTCGAACAAATCGTTTACCTATACTGGACAGTACGATGTCCGCCACGGATTTCTTGTAATTTATGCCCGTGACTTTCATTTCTTTCGAGCCCAATTTCGGCCACCTTTCCAATCGTTCGGGGTCGTTGACCGGCACTGCGAACGCTCTCGTGGTCAGCAATTGTTCGTACAGGTCGTCCGCGTGTTCCGTGAGGCATACCGTTAGAGGCAGATCCATGCTCGCGAACAGCGTACACCTGTTGATCGAACGGATAATTTGTAGAGTTCGAAGTTTCGCGACGAGAACGATAAAAAAGATTCGGTACCGAATGTAAACGTCTCCTTCGAGGTAGTCCAATCTTCCCATGCCAGCCAGGAACATGGTTTCTTTCGGCCTGAGGATGAACGTTCTCGGAGATATTATTTGCTTGGGTATGGTCAAGGACAGTTCGTCGGTCGTTAACAGATCTAATATTTGATCCGGCTGAATGGTGCCCGGTGTATCGTAACACCAACGACTCTGCGCATACTCTGGCTGTGTTTCGTCGAAACAAGGCTTCCTTTGCATAAACTTGTACGATTTCTCCGAGAATGGATCGCGTTCTTCCAGCGGTTCCTTTCGGAAGGTTCTACCTACGCGCTCTACGGAAAAACTGTACAGATTAATAATCGAAAAGTCCGCGTAGCCGATCGAATCTAAATAAATCTCCACCTTCCAACATGGTGTAACGTATGTTCCTTGTCTCCCGAAACTTCGACACTCTATATTCTGTCTCGGCCACTTTATAAACTTGTTCTTGCATCAGTCTTTGCGTTCGCAACGCGACTTTCTCGGGCTGTGCGTTCAGAATAGGAAATTTCAGTAGATTCAACGTCGTCCCTGGCCAAGGTGATATCGTGGCGCGTTGCAGCAGATCCACAGCCTGACTTTTACAGTAATCCGAGTTGATCAGCGCATTGAACATTGTACTTTTTCCAACGTTTGTACAACCAACCAAATACACGTCTCCTGAAAATTTAGACGATCTTTTAGAATTCTTTAGAATGTCCCCTATCTCCGGAGCACGGTGTAGGAAAACCGAGGACGATCACCTCGATTCCGCCACAGGCGCTGCAATTTGTTTATGAGCGACTCTATGCCAAAGCCGGTCTTCGCGGACGCGAGGGTATAGTGCATCACGTTCTTCCGTGATATACCGGTCACTTCGAGAAAGCTGTTTAAAAGCTGGTCCTTCAAGTTGTCCAGAAATCGAGGGCAGTCCCTCGGAAGTAAATCGACTTTATTCCCGACCAGTATTACGGGCGTGAAAGGATGCATGACGCTTTTCAAATCGGGCCATATACTGCAAGGGAAGTCCGTCAAATCGACGATCAAAACCATCGCACATTTTGTCTTTTTTATGACCTTCAACAGCTTCGGATAATCGTCCGCCGATACCTTTACGTGCAAAGCGGCATTGTAAGCTTTCAAGAAATGGCACCTCTGACAAACCGTACGTTTCAAATCTTCTTGGTCGCCGCGCGAGAACAATTCGGACGGCAAGTAACCGGGAATCGACGGATCTTTGCAATGCAGTAACGCTCCGCATCCGCCGCAAGGAACGGAACTTACAGCGGACGACGGATCCGGAGTTCCGTAACTTCGGAATGCTTCGTCGTCTGCCACAGTGTCGTTGAACTGTTCGAAATCGGTCATCCATGTGGATGGTACTTTCCAAAGTTCTCCCTTTGGTAACGAATGGTCGTGTTCGCCCTTTACGATGTCATCAAATTTTGATTCATATTCGATGCCAGAGTTCTTTGCTTCCAAATATTTTTCATACAACTTCTTGTACTTTATGTTTAACCGATCCGATGTTTCTTCTTTTATACTTTCATTTGACAAATCGATGGTTTCGTAAGAACTTGTTCTGGTATATGGCATATAGAAATTAGAAGAGCTTTTATTGTCTGTTCCCAACCTCTCGCCGTGGTCAGATTCTCCGTAACTTGATTTTTTCTCTCTATCTAAAATTACGCTTGAAACGGGGTCCTCGAACGATGTCTTAGTCCTTGCTGCTTTTTCACGCGCTAAAAACTGCAATTGCATCTGTTTGCGTCTTTTAAATCCCGTTTTAACGTATTCGAGATCCAAGTGATCGCAGTACAACAGTTTCTCTCGTAAAGCCAGAACCTTCGGATCTACCTCGTCATTTTGAACGTTTTGCTTAAACGGTTTCTGTTCGATGTGATAGAGCTTTGCGTTACAGGGCAATTTGTGGGCATTCAGCCGCGAAGAAAGAATTCTGATCTTTGAAATGTGCATCATAAAACTCGTTGGAAAATATTCCATGAAAAAGAATTTACATGCATACCTATTCAATATTAAACGGAACTAAACAGCACGTAAATATTTATACAATCAGCTACAGGTTTTAACGAAGAACCGTGTACAAACATTGTTGTACTTACTGTATAACAAGGTATTAACTAATTTTTTAAACAAAAATAAACATCAACAATCCGCCATGTATTCATAACCTACAGTACAACTATTGATAACTATTTGACATGTGGCGCCTCTTGCGACAAGTTTTCGAAGCTCCTTTCGGGGTCTGTACAGCGCCAATTAGTCCGGTGGCAAAACGCTGAAACTACTAGCCAAAATTTTGGCTAACAGTTTGAGCGTTTTGCCACCGGACTAATTGGCGGTGTACGGACTCCGAAAGGAGCTTCGAAAACTTGTCGCGAGAGGCGCCACTAACTAGTCAACGGCGGTAAATTTGAATTGTTTGGTATTCAAGATAAGTAAAGTATTTTCTAGATTTCTAAGTATGGCTTAATTAGGCCAAAAAACAATTAACCAAAGGCATAGAATTGTTCAGGAGAGTTTTCTGTATCCATGTAAAAAAAACAGATAACAATACCGCAATACGTAATTAATTAACATGGTAGATGATCATTGAATTCTTTTAATGAAAAAAATTGAAATTTTATGAATTATTTGTATGTATATCGTATCCCCCTAAGATCAAAGATTGTAATACTCTTCCTATCTCTTTTTTGTAAACGCATGAACATGAAATTTGCAATAGTTTATTTATAATCTGTACGTATACATAGTTTTACAAAAATGAACATTAAACATATAATAAAATGTTTGTTTTCCGTGACTAGAATTGAAAAAAAAACTACTTATTTCGGTAGAATTTTTCGTCGATTAAAGTAGATGATTCCGGTGTCTTTCGGAAATGACCATTTCATAAATACATATATACGAAAGGATACGTTGTACATAAAAATAGAGTACTTAAATTATCTATAATTGGCTTGATTGAGCTATTAAAAAAACGTCGTAACAATCAAGTCTGTATGGTGCAAAGGTACTAATAAAATAGTACGTTCTGTTATTTGTGCTACGTTTGTACTTAAAAAGAGAAACTAATGGTCTCTGAACACATGAATTTGTTTCCATGATCCGCAAACAGGACAGCTCGATTAAGCCAGCTAAATATTTCGGCTGGATTAGATGTCTATATTCTTAACGATAAAGAATAGACACAATCCAATTCGTCGAACCAACCCTTACGTGCACGTTGCCCTTTGATACCTCCTTCTACGGTACCATGTTCTACTTCCTATGGCTACGCGGTAGACTTCAGTTATTCATCTATCAGAAGCATATCTCTACAATGCTTTTGCTCGGTGATTCTCTTTGGTCTCGGAACAAGACCAAAGATAGCATTACTCTTGCCAGTACAACTTACTCTGAAAGTGCTTTCCATTATACGGATCATAAGCGCATGCTTCGCAATCCGGATATACATATATTCTCAAATCAACAACCAATAACGCTAAAATCAATTAAAAACTAACTTATAGACGCAATTACTGCAGCAAACGAACGTCTGCGCAACGCGTGGACGGACTGAGATTTAAGTACGTTTCCGTTTTATCTTAGTATTATCTTAGATAATATTAAAAATGGTACGGGTATAGAAATTCTTTGTCAAAAAGAAAGAACTGTCTTAATTACGATATTATACTGTACCGTTGGTACAGCTTCGACCTTTGTTGCCGAATTCATATAAAAAATGATCTGAAAAAGTTGTGTTCCAGCTTTAGAACCAGAGATTACGAGAAAATCCATTCTTCCGCAAGAATTTTAAAGTGAAGTTTAGGCGAAGGTACGCAGACCCGCGGATGAATCTTTAAGTACACTTGGGACTAGAATGAATGTTCCTACGAGTGGAAGAATCGTTTCTACTCTATTCTTCTGGCAAATAACGATTGAATATTGGCAGTTGTCGAGTCTGAATCAGTCTGAAACGGAGCGACGATTTATTTGAGTTGTGCCGGCGTGGAAGATCTGTCGTACGGCGATGGAGGTGGTAAAGCCAACGATGGTGGTAAACTGGTGGTACTCGTTAAAGTCGAGTCCAGCTTACGGGCTTCGTGTTCTAATAATACTGCGTCCAGCGATGGATCTTGGGCCACTGTTCTCAACGAGTCGCCCAGAGCTTGCCTCAATTGCTGCATCTCCCTACCAGCCCTTGAACTTCTCAATACATACAATTGTCTGCGTTTTATCTCCTGATTCAGTTGTTCCCGCAATAGTTGAATCTATTCACAAAAATCGGAATTATAATACAAAGTTCTCGATCTTGGACATAAATGGTGATAAACTGTTACCTGATTTTCCAGACGTAGGATTTGCTGACGATGGCTCTGCTCCCTTGCTTCCAACAACTTCTCTGCCTGCAGTTGCGCGGCCCTGAGTCTCTCAACTTCTCCAGATCTATCCCGACTAAATTCGTACATCGAATGACTATGAACGTAACCCGACTTCACTCTTATGAGCTCTGCTTCTTTCTCCGCCAGCTGAGTCTCCAGTCTGCGGACTTTCAATCTTAATTCTCTGTTTTCTTGCTCGTAGTGGTCCACATCGAAACTAGTGCCCAACAGTTCTGCGTGTGCTTTTTCTGGCCTTTCGTAGCTCTTGCTGCGAACGCTGGTCGACTTGGCCAATGATATTTGACGTTCTAAATTACGTTTATCGACTTCTAACATTTTTACCTGAAACATTGTTGGAAGAATGTACCTTAAGATTGTCAGCGAGTTATCAAAGATTTACCTTGTCGCCAAGTGCATCCACTTTTCCTCTCATCTCGCTCCTCTCCCTCTGCGCTGCTTGCAGCTGACGCATTAACTCCTCGTCCTTGTTCGTTGTTTCCTCCTGCGGAAAACTGGCTATCCTTAATTGTGACTCCAAGGTGCAACGTTGCACCTCGTTGTTCGCCAATTCGTTCTGCAATCGATTTATTTGATCTGTTAACGACTGATTCGTACGTTTCAACTCGCTCAAGGACTGTTGCGAGGACTCCGCGCGCTCTGTCAGAATTCTTCGCTCATTTTCAGTATTTGTTAGCTGTTTTTGCAACTGTAACAATTATATACGTCGGTTTAATATCGATACCTCTGGTAATTTACCAAAGATGAAGAAAATACCTGCTTGGTTTTCTCATTGGATGTCTGCAAAGAGGTCGTCAATTCTAGGACATTGCGCTGCAGACAATTAATTTCACTCTTCAATTCACTCTCCGTATTGGACGCCTTCTCCAATGTTAAGTTCAATTGTTCTATCGTTGATTTTAACGAAGCACAGCGTTCCTCCAAGCTTGCCATGGCTCTGCTCTGAGTCTCGTTTCTCTCTTGCAGTTTCTGTGGGATTATTTAGAAAGTAATATAATTCAAGTTTGTTAGATGAGTTTAAAGGTTGCAGTCGCAAGCGAATTACATGAATATTTGCTTCTTTCTCTTGGAACATCATCTGCAGTCTTTGAAGATCACCCTCCAACGACATCCTCTGCAATTCCAGTTTAGTAGCACGGGACTCGCTTCTATTGAGCTCCTCTTGCAAATTGCGCTTCTCGTTTTCTACTCGATTCAAAGCTTGCTTCATCTTTTCCAACTTATCCTATAAATTACAATGCAATTGGGAAACAATGAAAGCGTTTTCCCTACAGAATGTTTTGTTCCCACCTCGCACTGTATCTTTTCTTCGGTGCTACTGCTGATCATTAGCTCGAGGTTCGCCAGTTTCTCGCGCAGCTGTTCGCATTCCTCTGTCTTTTGTTGCAAAGCGTTCAGCTTAAAACATACTCTTCGGTAACGACTTAAAAATTGCTAGCAGAACTCTATAGGAAAAACATACCTGCATGTCGTAACTGCCCTGTTTCTGAGACAGTTTCATCTCCAAAGAGTTCTTCTCATCCTGCAGCATTCTGATGTTAGCCAACAGCGTATTTATTTGAGTGTCTGACTTGTTCTGTACCTCTTGAGTTTCTGTCAGCTGTTTCTTCAAGTTGCACAACTCTGTTTTGTAATCGTCCTACAGTTTAAACAAAATTGGGATTAATTAAAAGGAACGTGTAGAAAATTTATGAAAAAAATGCAACAGTTACTCTTTCGCGTTCAATTTGCGCCACTTGTTGCATGAAGGAACGCACGCCTTTTCTAACTGCTTCAGGATCAACATCGATTATCACGTCTCTGCCGGAATCGGTGTGCTCTTGAGCTAAATCATAAGCCAAATTGTTATCTAATCGTCGATGTTGATCGATCGATTGCTCACCTCTCGCTGGACTCCATCTTCTCGAAGGACTCATCAATTTGAACGGCATGTTAACATTTCCATCCATTTGAATACCGACGATACGTCGTAAGGTAGAACCAACGCTGCTCAATTTCTGTTCAGCTTCTTTCTTTGCGATTTCAAGTTGCGATAGCTGAGCGTCCAGAGCTCTGACTCGTCCTTCGGATCCTCCGAGACGTGCCTAAGTAGCATATGCAACAAAAACAGTACTAAATCTATTTTCCAAACTTACCATTAACTCTTCAGAAATATTCAACCGTTAATTTCGATATTTTACTTTTAGTTCTTGAATTTGTTGGGAAGCATCAGCCAAGCAAACTTCCAAATTATGTTTTTGATCTTCGAGCTTTCTCTCACGGCATCGACAGTCCTCCAGTCTAACCAGTAACTCCTGTTCCCTCGTCCTCCATCTCTCATCTTCCTCATCGGCGCGTGAACGCAGTCTCCCAAGCTCTTGTCGCGTGGCTTCCAAACTGTTGTCCACATCTATCAACTAACCAAAAACAGTCAACGGACGAACACATATATTTCACAATTAATTTCTTTTACAGTACTCAATAGAGATACCTGTTTCTTCACTTGATGCAGTTGCAGCTGCAAACGTTCTCTTTCCTCTGTCTCGTTCGCCAGTCGAGCTTGCAACTCTTTCTCGTCGCTCTGTGCTTGGGCATTACTATCGTGAGACTTTTGCAATTCGTCCTGTGTGAACCGTAATTGTTTCTGCAACTGCGAAATCTCCCGTTCCATGTCACGCAATTGTGTCTGAATACGTGATCTCTCTGCGTCTATAGCTACTTTCATGTCCTCCAGAGCTTTACAGACATTACATATAAAATATTTATTAATAAAACGCTACCCACACACTGCAGCAGTCATCTACATCTGTCGCTACAATGCACCTGCAATCTTTTGGTACGATTCTTCCAACGTCCTACTCTGTTCCCTCTTTTCACTTTCGATGCGTTTCACGTGCTCCCGTAACTCTTTGTTACTGTTATGGTACTTCTCCTTTTCGTACGTAGAGTCAGCTAATTGCCTTCTAATATCCACTAACTCTTTCCGCAGGCTTTCATTCAGAGTTTCAGCTGCAAATATACAATCGTTGCTGTAGAATCAACAACCGATCGAGCGTAAAGGATATTTATAAAAAAAATTACCATCTTTAAGTTTTCTCACTGTCTCCTGCAACTGATTTTGTAGACTGTCGACCTTGTCCTCCGTCATATGCAATTGAACTTGCAATTCTTCCGACTCCCTCTGTGCCGATTCCCGTTCTTTCCACAGCTCTTCGATCTTCAGATCAAGCTTTATCCTCTCTTCGTCAGATTTTAATTTGGTCTCGTCCAATTTTGTCTTAAGACGATTCAAGTCATCGCGCAATTGCTTAGTACTGTTGCGTTCTTGTTCAGCACGTGCAGCTGCTTCCCTCTTTATTCTCTCCACGTTGTTCTTTTCTTCCTCCATTTCTCGTAAAACACTCTCGAGCTTGTCCAGTAGTGCTTGTTGATCGTGATGAGCTGAGAAAATGCATAGAACGATATCGATAAATCGAAATAAATGTTTACAAATTTATAATGTTATAAGTATATTTGTACCCATTAATAGAGCCTGCTGTTTGTCATTCTCCGCCCTCAGAAGAACCTCCTCGTGCGTCTGACACAAGTTTTCCATCTGTTGCTGCATCTCGTCGATCCTCTGCTGCAACTGATTGATCTCGTTGTCCTTTTCACCGCTAAGTTGCAGCAGGGACTGCTGAAGTCGCTTCTCGAGACTAAGCCTTACTTGTTCCTGTGAAAAAATAAATTCAGTCAATTTTGCTTTCCATTAATCAGAGACATACGCGAATTTCTTACTTTCTCGTCGTTCAACTTTTTAATATTATCTTCGCTATGTTTTTTCAAATTGGAGATAATGTGATGGAATTCAGCCTCTTGATCCCCGCTTTGCTGCGTCAAGCTCTGCTTCATTTCTTGTGCCCGCTTCTCGTTGTTTTCCAAATCCTTTATTAGCCGTTCTACTTGCCCTTTCAAGCTCTCTTTATTAACCAGTAACTCTTTTTGTTCCTTCTCCAACTGCGTCTTCTTTGCGTGCATACTCTCTAGATTAGTTTGTGTGTCGAATAGGACCCCTTCCAGCGTTTCCTTCTCACTGCGCATCGATGCAAGTTGCTCTTGCAATCGTTGCACTTCTTTCTCATTGGTCTCCAGAAGCACCTGCCACGATACAAATACATCGGATGGTTATCTATATTATAATACATTGCGCAATAATTACTTGCAGCTACCTGTTTCTCCTCATTGTCTTTTATCAAATCCTCCAAGTTTCGATTAATCCTCCCATTCATCTCATTTGCTTGCTCCAATCTCTGCCTGAGTCTCATCAATTCTTCGTTCAAAGTTTCTTTCTTTCTCGCTAGAACCGATAATTGATTACTCAAATCTCCACGCTCTCGCGTGACCTGCGCCAGTTCTATTTCAGTTTTTTCCTTCTCGATTTCCAAAAATTTCACTTTCTCATTTAACGTAGCTTTTTCCGATTCCAAATCTAGCCTGATTTGCTCCGCCTGCAGTAACTCCTTCCTCAGGGAACCTAGATCACCTTGTTGATCTGTACACTGATTTGCTAATTTTGTTTTCTCATCTGTCACCTGAAGTTTGAAATTAATACAGTAACCTTACACCCCATTGGTATCATCCTCTTCTATACCTTCTTCAGCTCCTCCTGTAATCGCTGTTTCTCTTGCTCGTGATTACTACAAACCGTTTCCATCTTCATGAGGACCTCTTGCACGTCCGATTTTTCCAATATCACGCGTTCTAATTCCAGTTCCAAGTCGCCTGAATAATAATCCAGTTACACGGATTGAATTATAAGCACAGCAATCGATAAAAGAAAATTACCTTTATTCTTTTCGATTTGCGAAATTAAACTGTCGGTCTCTAATTTTTGCTGTTCCAACATGTCCTTGGTTAAATAAGCTTTGTTCAACTCTTCTCGCAAGGTCAACAATTCCTCTCTCATTTTGCTACATCTGTCTTCCTCCGAATGGAGATTTATTTCTCTGACGAATCAATTAAAAGTTGCATTAACTGGCAGGATTACAAAACACAATGTTTAGCTAACCTTAACTCTGCTTCTTTGGAAACTCTGTTCAATTCGCTTTGCAGATACAGCTTTTCATCTTCGAGATTATCACAGAGCTTTTGTAATTTATTGTTAGATTTCTGAAGCTTCTCGTAATCGTTGTTTAAATTCTCCATCTAAAAAGAGCAGAGCATACTATGGTTTGGTACACCGTTTACAAAATTTCTGCACGCTTTGTGCGATAGTTAATAGTCATACCATGCTGTTAATTTCGATCCTACTCTTGTCCAGTGCGTTCTTTTCCACTCTTACGGTGTCAAGACCCTTCTGCAACATGTCCTTCTCTTGATTAAGCTGCGAACACTGTGATCGAGCCGTGTCCAGCTCGGTAATCAACTCTTGCACACGTTTCTCCAACGTTTTGATATTTTCTTCCGCGTTCTCGCACTGCCTTCGGGTTGTCACCAATTGTTCTTTATTGCTTTGCAATTTCACCTGTAGCAAGCAGTAGGACAGATTATTATAGAATATTGTCAGCTGTTCGGAGAACGACTTCCATGCTGCATCGATCGATCTCAAAGTATACAATATAAAATCTTCACACCTGAAGCTCGTGTATAGTCAACTGATATTTATGCAGCGCTGCTTGCACAGCACTGATCGTACTTTCAGCGAAAGCTGGGATGGTGTTGCTTCTTGTACCTCTTTTCGGTGATTTCTGAGGAATTGGAACGCTAGGTGTCAAATGTAGGTGAGACGGTCCTTGAGTGCTTTCAATCTCACGTGCTTCTGCATCTTGAATCACGGCGTGCGCTATTTCTCTCAACGCGGATTGCAGAATTTCAACGTCGTCCTGGGCACGCACGTTACGTTGTATCTCCGCTTCTGCTTCCCCGCATCTCTCTTCCTGTATCGCAAAACAAAGTCAATACCATCGCACTATATTTACGACTTACGTAAACAATATTCTATTATAATGATTTACCAAAGTGTGAACGTCACGAATAAGCTGGTTAATTCTCTCTTCTTTCATGCGATTTTCGTTTTGAGTTATGTCATACTGTTGTTTAAGCGTTGATAATTCAATTTTTAAATCCGTCGCTACCTGTTCCTGTGCTTGATGAACTTGTTGCGATATCTGAAAATTACGAAAATAATACAGTTCGTTAGACCGCGAACTTATCAAAGACTTGGTTTACCATTGGCTGCACGGCTGCTTGCATCTTCAGAGCAAATCCTGTGTTGGCGCAAGCCGATGAAACGTCGTTAAAAGTAGAATTGATACCATTTTTCATTTTTAATAGGTCTCTTTCCGTATTAGATTTTATCTCTGCAAATAATCGTTTCACGGAGACAACGTCGCGCCACAGATTTAATAATCTATTGTGTTCGGAAGTGTAATATTCATTAAATGCTTGCTCCTCTTCTTTCCATTCGTCTTCTTTAATAGCCAGTTCTTCCCTTAGTATGTCCCAGTCGTTGCTCAATTTTTGTAGGTCGTTAGTGAGGGCCTCGTTTGTCTGATGCGATTCTTCCAATTGATCTTTGAGCGTTGTATTCAGTTGTAACAATTTTTCGCATCTAAGAAAGAACGGTAATGTTAATACATATAATCTACTTCTTTCTTTACGCCCGTAGCGATTAAATACTACCGTTTACGTTCATCCGCAAGCTTTTTTAAGGCAGTGTCTAAATCATGAATTTGTTCTTCGCGCATATCCCTTAACGTTTGGTGCGCTGCGTCTAACGGAGTGGTTATTACTGGTATAGAACTGGACAGTTTATTAGAATCGTACGCGCCGGTCTCTGCCACCTGGTTTTCCAGCTCCGAACATCTTTGTTTGTATTGTAAAACCTACAAATACGATTCGTTAGATCCGTATACCCGTTCACCGATGTCTAGAAGAACGCGTGCATTACTTTGGCTTGTAAACGAGAAACAAGGGCTGCCTGATGCTGCTGATTTTGTCTATACGTATCCAGCCGTCTTTTGTAATTAACAGCTTCCTCTTCGAGACGATGGCGCAATTCACAATTTTGTCTGACCAATGCATCCGGAGATAGATCGTCGTCTTCCCTACGTTCCCCTATACCGCTGGTGGTGCTCCGTGACGAATCCATTTTACTAGTTGTATTCTTGTCCGTCTTAAAGGGACATAAACTTGATTAGGCAATGTAGCTAAAAGCAATATACAGAGTGGATGAGAAAAAATTTCATCGTTGACAACAAGGTTATTTGTATGCAAAATCTTTCTAAAAATTCTGAACTTCGGGCTGTCCTGTGTACCGTGTAACAAAAGATATTACGATAATTAGAAATTGTATACCTTTCGATAAATTGTCTATATCGAGGACGCACAAGCTCATCGTTACGAGGTTAAAAACTATTTAAAATTAAGATTGCAACTAAAGGAAATCGATCCGTTAATATAAATAATATTTTTTTATCGATACTGTTAATAAATTCCCATTCATTTTCCAGCTGTAAATGCATTTCTTAGAACAATGTGCACAAAATTCCTATTTACTGTTTACTGTGCGATGGGTACTGTTTTACCGACACACGCGACAGTAGTGACTCTTGCGGCGAAATCTCGAAGCTCCTTTCGGGGTCCGTACAGCGCCAATTAGTCCGGTGGCAAAACGCTGAAGCTGCTAGTCAAAATTATCGACAGCTGATTTTGGCAAACAGTTTGAGCGTTTTGCCACCGGACTAATTGGCGCTGTACGGACCCCGAAAGGAGCTTCGAGATTTCGCCGCGAGAGGCGCCACTTGTCACAAACGGCGCTACATTTAAATCATCAAGAGTAAACGATTCGCGTCGAATATTGCGTTGTACGTTGTGTGCGCAATCCAGTGGTTCGATTTAGGTTTATGAGACGACTTTTTAGTATCTGCACTTTATAGAATAAAATAAAGCAAAACAGAAAGGAGTAGCACGAAATTTGGGAATCGTTTCTAACAACGACGGCTTAAAGAATATTTCAAGTACCGAAAATACCTCTTTCGTCTTGTTAGGCCCTCTAAGAAACGGTGGCCGCCGCCTTTCCATCTGTCCTCTCGTCGAAATCTGCGGAATACCTTTAGACAACGACTGCAACACAGAATTCATTCGATGAAGAAAAAGAACGAGTCATTCGTTCTCGGCGTGTTCGGCGAGGCGAACTCGTTAACACAAGGGGAAAGATAGTCTTTGCGCGTCTCATTGCCAACGGAATCTTCTTCTCTCGAGGAATTATCTCGCTCGATTGATAAACAGGAAAAAGAAAAGAATAGCACGATAATGAATAAACCGACGTTAAGCTGACATATTTCAAACCAGTCGCTGTTCCGCTAGGTCAGCCTAATCTCCACCGCGCCGCGCCGGCGAGAGCAATAAAAGTCGTAAAAGTATCGTTATCTATCGGGCCGCGATGTTACCAATTCGTTATACTTAATTAACTCCGAGCTCTCTTTAAAAAATGAAAATCTGCACCGTAGACTCTCCGACCAACGCGCGAGGGATCTCCGAGTAACAGAACTTGGAATCAGTTACCTTCCCGAATCCTATTTTCATAGGTCTGAAAATCGTTCGCAAATTTTGGGCGCTAGATCTGTACGCTGTAAAAAATTGATCCGGCCCTAAGCTTTCCAACGGGTTGGAACTTTGTCGGGTCTTCGCAGGTCCCGGTGATCGTGGCTGGACTCTAGGTAGCAATTACCCCGAGTTAGGGTACGAGGATATCCTAATTGTCGATGGAAACGATTCGCTCGCGAATCGCGAGACGCGGCGCGGCGCGGCGCGGCGAGCCCAGCGTTCCTCCCTCGATGTTCCTCTTTCGGCTGGCAGAGGCAGAGGTTTGTCGTATCCGGTGTCTGGGCGAATGGAAGTAGAAGAAGCACGACCCACTGCCAGGCACCGAATGGCACCAATCGATATGTATATGGTGAACCCGGATTCTCGCGAGGATATCACCCTTCGAATACACTGTCCTAACTTTTCTACGACTTCGTGCGCACAACTTTAAACGCGGCGCGGCGCGGCGCGACGCGACGCGACGAGGCGTTCCGTCTGGTCGCCGCAAAATCGTTAAGCGGCCCTCGGTGACCGGAAGCTCGCAGCTTCGACGAACCGGAAGAGCCGGAAGTCCGGAGTCCTCGAAGCAACTTCGTCCGCGACGAGAGAACGCAGAGATCCCTGCGACGCGTTATCGCGCTGTGTTGTCCCAGCAATTTTTTTTTCTCGCGGTTTTTAATCGGATCGGGGCATTGCGGCGAGGTTCGCCACGATCATCCGCGAGTCCGCGAGTGTCCGCGAACAGCCACGAGCATCGACGAGCCACGCAAAATGGCCCGGGGAGAGTTCAACGAACGAGCGAAACGGCAACGTTCGAGCAACCCCCTGAGAATCCCGCAGCTGGACTAACAATCGCGACGAGATAAACCGCGTGCTCTCGGCCGCAGAGCCATAGTCGATCCTCCGCTCCGATAGTAATAACAATTAGCCGGTCGGAACGGTGCCGGAAACTTTTCTCGTTCGTAAATTCACGCCCGTTTTCGATCACGTGTCCCTCGGCGCGGCGCGGCGCGGCGCGGCGCGACGGCGGAGCACCGATATCGAGTTCGGAAACTAACGGTGCGCCGGTTAATTGCCCGACATCAGGGAACTCCGCGACGACGGAATTCGTCGAACCCCCGAACGCTTTCCGAAACTTTCTTTCCGTAAATCAATCTTTCCAATTACGATTCCGAACGGCCCCCGGGGGGTCTAATGAACCCCGTTGCGTTCGACAAACTTTGCCGGAGCTATCGTGGCCGAGACGAACGTTTATCCGGTCCTAGTTAGACCGCGGACACCACGCGCGAGCGTACAGACTGTTTCAAAAGACGAATCGAGGAAAATCGATTCGGAAAAGTCGCTAATAATAATAATAATAATAATAATAATGATAACGATGATGATAACAACGATAGAACGGAAACACTCTGGGATCGCTCGAAGCGCGACTTTTGCCCGTAGGCTGAAAAAAGAAGAACAAAAGGAGAAGGAAAAACCGAGCGTGGTTGCACGGCTCTGCAGCCTGTGTTCCAGCGGTTGCCCCGTTATCACCGGACCGGGATAACGTGAGAAAAGTGGGAGAAGGCGGAGAGGGTGGAGGTGAAATCTCAATGACCCGCCGGACGATCGTCTGCAAAAAACTCGCTCAGATAGAAGAGACGAGCGGTTGAATCCGGTTCGCGCGTTTCCTCCGGCCCGGTTTCCCGCTTCCACGGTCTTCTACGGTCTCGGTTTCGGTTAGGAAATTTTAGAACAATTCGGAATATTTCGGTGATGAGAACAAGGTCCTAGGACTCGCGGGAACGAGAGCGAAAGTTGCCGCCGCAGCCTCCTCGGGCCTCTCGATTCCAGGACCATCGAGATCGAGATCGAGATCGAGATCGAGGCAGGCGCAAACCCGGGCCCATTTCTCGGCGAGCTCGCGACACGCTGCTGCGAGTCGCGAGCAGTTCGGTTTACGAGTTCGCGAATACGGGAATAGCGGGATATCGAAGAATTTCGCCCGTTCTGTTCCGCGTTGCGATATCGATCGCACTCGCCGCCGATAAGTGCAACGAAAGGGTGTAGCGTGAGGGAATTCGGGCTACGCGGAATTCACGGTCACATAGTTCCGTAAAGGGTCGCCTCCGCTCGTCCTTGACCATGCCGTAACCAGATCCGATTAAACGCTTCGAATACCGAATTGATTTATAGTCTCCCGCCGTCGTTGAACTCCCGCGCGACTCGAAATCAATTTGCGACCCGCGCGCGGCCAGCGACCCGCGAGCCTCTCGAGTTCTCTTCCACCTCGTACGATCGAATACAGTTCGATCGAATACGTACTAATCGACGCTCCGATTGTCTACAAAAACGGACAATTTAGGTAGAGAAGATACAATTATCCGATCCTCGCGGTTCATTTGTTATAGTTACGAATTGTCAACAGCTATAAAAACGAGCCGCGAGGCTCGAATAATCGTATCTTCTCTTCCCAAATTGTCCATTTCTGTGGACAATCCGAGCGTCGGTAAGGGAGACATTACTGTACATTTCGGACGCTACGCTCGTCGCCTCGCCGAACGATCGTCCGGTCCGCGCGGATCCGGACGCGGAAGCTCCGATTCGCTTATCGCTCCTCCCTTGGAAAGTCGATCGAACGTGTTCCGGATCGCTCGTCGGACGCGCGTGGCCGCGGTCGAACCGGCAATCTGTGGTTCGACAAAATTCTAGGAAAAAATGGCTAAACGCCGCTACGTCCGGTTAACAAGAGATAAGAAGGCGGAGACGGGGAAAAACGAACGACGCGACGCCTTCGCAGAAATTAATGACGGTCAATGTTCAGTTTCTATTCTCGCGTAGATAGAAGGCTGTACTCGCGAATCGGTCTCGACTCGACCGAGTCGTTTATCAAAGGCGCCCGATTATCGGTCCCCGTCGTCCCGTTCACGGAGTTGCGCGCGATTTCGCTGGCGGTACCGGATCGTATCGACGCAAATCGTCGATCGTCGATTTTTCCAATCTTTTCACGCGTATTCGGTCGTACGATTTAATTCGGAAGTCGTGGACGATTGTCCGGGTAAATTGGCTCGATCACCGTTTACCGCTTGTTCGCGACAATTATCGTCGTCTTGACGGGGAATCGATGTATCACCGCTATCGGTGGTTCGTTCATCGACGAGGACAGCTGGTCGCGACGAAGCGAACGCCTCGCGGAGCCGGGGAAATTACCGCGGCGAACGTTCGTCGTTCGTCCGGTTCGCGTGCCGAGCGATACGATCCACGCATCGCGAACAAACGATTGCGAAGAACCTCGGACATCCAACCTTGAACCTCGAACCGCGACAGCGCGTGATTCGCCATTCGTCGTTCGCCGTTCGACGTCTGCCAGCCGAACCTTTTTTCCTTCTTTTCGCTCGCCGAGCAAAATGGTGTTGGCGGAAGAAGAGTCGAGGGTCGAGCGACCGACGTTTCCGAGCCATCTTTGCGCCGCCGAATCTGCTCGATTCGGCGCTTTCTCCGGTTGGCTCGAAAATATTTTCCGCAATTTAACGCGGGAAATCGTGCGGCTTTGCGGTGCAACAGCGCGACGGTGTGCGAAGCGTTATCGACCGATCGCGAAGGCGACATATGTGTAGCTTATCGCGTGTAGAAAACAGGCCGCGCGTAACTTCGTTTCGCCGCTCGAGCGGAAGTCCTTTTACGGTTTTTGCTCGCGAGAGGATAGCCGATGAAAATCGCGAAATCGCGGGGAAGGAGAGCGTCTCCGCGCGGCAAGCGAGGAAGTCGAGGAGCACCTCGCGTTCGCTTCGCCGTAGCTTTTCCTACGTCCCTTCGGTGCAGCGAACGAAACGCCAGAGATCTAATTTCGTCGACCGTCGAGCTCGCGACAGCAGCGAACAGGTCGAGCTGTAGGGCGATCGAGGGCGCCGTTTTAAGAAACGCTTCTCGACGAGTCGGCACGTGGGGTAGCCGTGGCAGTGGCAGTGGCAGTGGCCGTGGCCCGTGGCCCGTGGCCCGTGGCCCGTGGCTCGTGGCTGGGAGTTCTCGACACGTGACAGCAACCCCGACCACGAAACCCCGTTTTACACGAGCTCCCCGAGCGTGCGTCACGCCTCTGCGAAACCGGACAGTGGCCGCCGCTGTCGAAGATAGTCATCATTTATTCACGCGTGTACCGGAAACACGATTTTCAACCCCCGAGGCTGGTTCGCCCGCGTGAAAAATCGATTCGGGCGAAGCGCGAACCGAAAACGCAGTAACCGTTCGTCTAGAAAAAGAAAAAACTGCCGCGAGTCTTCGATGCTGCGACGAAGAACGCTCGAGTACCGCGAACGAGCTAAAGCGGGCGCAACTTCGAAGCGGTTCGATGATAAAAGATCGAAGATAGAGGCGGCAACGAGCCGTTCGACGAGTCTCGAAATCGATGGAACGCGCGCGAAAGGTGCTCTTCGTGGTCTCGCGAAACTTCGCAATTGCTTCTAGTTGGAGTTGGACGATGATAGTCATCGCAGGCGTTCGGCGGTACGGAAGCGTGGATCGAGGATCGTTATCGGTGGCTCGGCGGTAACCCGAGTGCGTCGGTGTCGGGTTCGTTTGCTCGATTCCACGTGGCGAGTCGCGGGCGCGTCGCGTCTCGTCGGTGTGCAACGGTGCACACCCCGGTTGTTCGGAGTTAATGGAACGAGTCGATCGATCCACGCCGCTTCGCGTCGGTGCGAAACTAGTTAACGGCGCTAATTATCTCGTTTCTCCGGCGTTTGTTGTTCCCTCGTTCCGGAGATCGCACGGCGAACGCTATCGCCGAAGGGTAGAGATTTTCATGCTTCTGCGATCGGACGAAGTTAGAGAGACCCTCTTAAATGCGGGCGATCGAGATCGAATCGTGCAACATATTTTAGAGGGAGATCGCTTTTTTTCAAGTTTAAACGACGCGGTAACACGGTTAGCCCTTGTACCGTGTCGCGTTCCAAAACGCGAGGTTCGCAACGAATCGCTTATAATTTTGTAGAAAGAGAAACGAAAGAAAGCGACGAGTATCGCAGCTCACCCGGGACATGCTGGAGGGTCGTAGCGAGAACGCGTTGACGGTGAGCGACGACGTCCGAAAGGTGGCAGAGATGACGAGAAACGGAAGGTTGATAAAGATGGTCGGCGGCGATACGGTTTCCTCGGGGCCTGTCGACGGACAACGAGATTCGGCTGCGTTCGACGCGGACGGGCGGCTGGCCTTCACTGAAGCGTCGGCGTCGGCGTCGGCCTCGGCGTCGGCCTCGGCGTCGGCGTCGGCGTCGGCGCTCGTGCCGCGATCCAGCTCGCGCGCGATCGCGGGCTTGCCACGCAAACGCAAAGCCGTATTTTCGAGCCTCCCTTGCCTTTGATCCGATGGATCCGCGGAGGGATTCGCGGACGGATATGGGGAGAGATCCGCGGAGGTCTCTCGTTTCGAGCGAACAGGGTCGTCGGAGATCGAGGAATCGAGCGTCGCGAACCTATAAAATCCTCGAGCTAATTAAGAAGTTGAAACTACCTGGAGGAATTTGTTTCCGGACTCGGATTGTGTGGAACAGTTCGAGTAATTCGAGCGTCCCGCGATGCTCGCGCAGAACGAAAGAATAACCGCGGTAAGAAAACGAGGCTGTCCAAGGGACGACGACCCAGTATCGGTTGACAAATTTTCCTGAACTCTCGTCCACGCGATTATTCGAGCCGCGAGCCGTCGGTCGCATGGCTCGGAATCAGTCTCGCGACGATCGTTTCGTGCACGCAGAGAAAAAATATGTCTCCGATTAGTTATTCGTCGAACTTGTCGCCGGAGGGAGTATCCAAGGCTGGTACCTCCCTCGGCTAATGGTTTCTCGATCTTCCGGGCTATACCGGAAACTCGCGTTTCAACCGAATCGTTTCGGTCACGACATCTCAGCCTCGCGATTTACGATCGGAGAGTTCTCGTCCGATGACCAACTTATTTCCACGATTGTCGCGAGTTTGATTCGTAACTAGCTGATAACAGGGAAGAGACGAGATCGCAGTCAACGTTTACGATTTATTGATTCATACGGTTCGCCGATCGATCGTTCGCCGTTCAGTGCGGCTTCCCGTAAACGTGGACTCGATAATGAAGACCCCTGGAGTATTTGGATCTGAACTTGATGCGGATGAAGTTGTGGCCGATTCCGCCGGAAGTCACCCACATGCCGTCGTTGTCTTCCTCCGAGAGAGAATCGACTCCTATGCAGGTGATGGTTGCGCCGGTTGGTCCGTAATCCGCCACCACTTCCTGAAACGTACGTTGGCCGAGTTAATACAGGCAATTCGGGGGAATCTTGAGAAATTCGCGGCGCGCGCCGCGCCGGGAACCGCGAGCCGTAACTTTCCGGCAAACGCAATACGATAGAGATAAGAATAGGTGATCTATCGAGGGCGAATCGCACGCACTTGGTATCCGCCGATCCTGTACGATCTCCTGACGTTGTACTGCCAGATAAGCTGTTCGTTCGTTCTCGAACGGCACTGGTCGATCCTCTCGGCAGTCGCGACGAGAACGTTGAACGCGAGAAACACTGCGATCAGGATCATTCTCCTTTCACCGGTCGACTAGAACTTCCCACTGGAGATCCCGAATCATGAACGGACGAACGGAGAGCCGGAGAAACGGTGCGAGCGCGTCGACGGCCACCGGTACCGATCGATCGCCGACGATGACACCTCGGTACGTCGACCGTTTATTCGAGTCGGATTCGCCTCGGACCGATGGAAAACACCGTTTATTGTTATCGAAGGAGGCCGATGCTGCGTGTAGCACCAGCAACCGGCCAGTATTAATAGCCGACCATCGATACACCGAAAGTTCCCCCTTCTGGTACAATATTTACTCTCGTTGCGCCCCGCTGAACGGTTCTTCGGCGTCGAGGAGATTAGATACCTACGAACTGGCTGGTATCGTGCGACTCGTTCTCTCCGTTCTGCGTCGACAACGAAAGATTAAACCCTGCGAACCTTCCCGCATCTTTTTCCTCGACTCGCTCGGTTCTCGAACGACTTTTATCTTCTCGGGGAATACCTCGCAGCTTCGAGCCGAATTTCGAGCGGATTTTCGAGCGGATTTTCGAGCCGCGCAGAGTTCGATTAAAGACTTATTTACAATTTCTTGGGGTAAAGACACGCGTCCTAATGGCGTCGAGCGCGCATGGTGCGTATCAATGGCGTCGCGCGGTTCGAGTAGAATAGCCTCGCGACGAACGGACGTAAGAGGAATGCAGAGAATTTTCTCGCGAGATATCGTTGCACTTGTCGAAACAACCTCGACGTCTGCCGTTCGATCTATCGCTTTCGAAAGCCTGCAGTCATCTCTCTCCGGTATCGCGCGACGATTTTGTAAATACGTATCTTCGCGCGAACTGCGTCAACGCGAAACGATACCGCTGCCGGGTCGTTCGTTGTCGCTCTTCCAAAAGCGGACGAAACAACGACGATAACAAGATTAGTCTCGCGAAGATGAATTCGGTAGCTCGGTCGTCGCGTCTCCCAGACTTTTTGCCGTCGAGTTACACGAATGTAAGCGATACTATCCAACGACGGCTTACATCAGAGAATGATGTAACTGTTTTGGTTGCGGCTCGACGCGGTTCGACGCGACGCTATCGGTGGAGCGTAAAAAGAAGGCGATAACGGATTGCAGTTAATCGAGACGTAGTTAACGCGTAAGGATGATGCCGTGCGTCCGTCGACCGTCGATGCGTCGAGCATCGTGGCAGATTCTCCGTCAAAGTCTGCAAATTGCCGGCGAAGGTGTAAGCCGTAAGGAGTTGTGTGCGCGCGAGCTCGACCATTGGTACGCCAGTCAGGTGAATCTGTTCTCACAGTGCCGTGCCTGGAACCACGTGGCACAGACCGTCCAAGAAAATGACTTTCCTTCTTGTTACTCGCCGACGGATCCGGTTAAGGGCCTTTACGGCTCCCTTTACCGCGGCTCGAGCCTAACCGCAACACGAAAACGTTTCTCTCGACGTCGACGGTCGACGGTCGACGGTCGACGGTCGACGATCGACAGCTTTTTCAGTTCGAGCAGCACCGACAGCGTCGACGAGACCACGATTTTTAAACGCGGAGAGTATCAGCGGTGATTGGCCAATGTTGCCGTAACTTTCTTTCGACATGATTTTTAAAACGGTGGCCTCGCGGATCGTAAACAAAGGTTTATCGGTACCATGGAATTCCGAGAAATCGGCCTCGCGTGACGAATCATTTCGAGATATTTCGTCGCCGGAGGAGTGTACAAATTGACGGGGACGCGGACGTACCGCGTACGGTCGCGTCGCGCGAACAGGGCTAATCGCGAGCGTAGCTTGTCCTCGGATAACGGAGGTCGGTGTCGATCGTCGACGAAGAAACCGGTACGGAACTGCGGGCTAGAAGCCTGGAGCGATAGCATTTTGGGATTCGCAGAATTCTCGAGGCCTCGAAAATCGTTGAAGCGCCGATCTGAAACTTAAAGTCTACGCTCGCGAAGCTCCACTGTTCGCTAGACGCGACGCTATCGTATCGTGCCGTTACCCCGTGCCTTTTCGTGTAAAGCGTAGAACAACGCGAATAGCGGCGGGTCGGTTATCTCTCAATTCCATTTGCATCCTCGCCCGAATCGGGACGTCACGGAAACGAATTCAATTACCAAGTTAACCGGCAAAGACGGACGTTTCCTCGTCGCGTTCATGCGCCACTTATTAATTCGTTCCTTTCGCCAAAAGGCCGGTTCCGAGTCCCAGTCTCAGTCCCGACGAATGCGGAGAAATCGACGGTGTCTCGGGTGCTTTGGTGCTTTCGATGGATGAAATGCAACGGAATCGAAAAGAAAAAAAGAGGGAACAAAGTGGCCTGCGTATCGATTTATTTCGCCGGCGTGGCGCGGCGCGCCGGTCGCCAAGGAACTGCATTTCAATATTATCGCATGCTAAGATTGCGTTACACGCTTCGGCGTCTTCGAATCTCTGCGTGCTGCTGTGGCTCGAAGCCTCCTCGTACAGCTAAAGCGACTCATCTATCGTGTTTCATCCATCGTTCACCCTATCACCGATATTTACGATCCGGGCTTCGCGTCTTCGCGGTTTTCTTTCCATCGCGTTCGATCGCGTAGAAACTCGCGCCTTTTTCGCTTATTTTTAGTTAGAATAGTGCACGAGGCAACAACCATTTCGATCGTTATTGTCTTCGAGATGCTCTTCTGGCCCTTGAACGAGCCAGACACACCTTGGAGGTCTTTCGTGTCTCGAGGAGAAGGAGAGATCGGCGGATGCGTTGGTCCATCGGCTGAGAACGGACGGCGACAGCGACCGCAACTGCGACGGCGACGGCGACGGCGACGACAATAGCGGTTCGCCGAGAAGGAAGAGGCGAGGCGTCTTATAGAAAAGAAAGAAAACAAACTAGCGATAACGTGTTTCGAACCGGCGACCCCGGCCACTCAAAGTCCGTGAAGCGTGAAGCGTACTGCCCCCGGGTCAGCCTTCCATAATATGCACGTACCTATATCGCTTATTGTGTCGTAATCGAGCCGCCGGTTAGGCTCGTTCGCGTGCTCTCCGAGTCCTGATCGGATCCTGATCGAGTCCTGGTCCTTGCCACCTAAAACATCCTGCGAGCGAGATTGTAAATAATGCAAGCAACGTAGAAAAAGAGGAGAATATTTTATTGACTTGGCAACTCGATGATGTCTGCAAGCGTACGTACACGGAACCTTATTGTCTGTCGTCTTACAAAATAGAAAATACTATGAATAGAAGTGTCCTGCAAGGCCGCGCGACTCGCCAAAATCGAAAAGTCCGGTGTCGATGTTATTTACAGCCTGCCGCGTCCAGCGCGTCGCGACGATAACGGTTTCAATATTATCGCGACGCAAAACCGCTCTCGGCGTGTCCGAGGTTTCTCCAGCGGGTACAAAGTCGATCCCGCGAACCGGAAAGAGGGACGAAATCGTACGGTTCCCACACTCTCCTACACGATTTCGACCCAGGCGGTGCTCGGCTCGTTGCGCCGCATGGGCTCGGTCTCTCCGAATCTGTCCGCAAAGATAGGGACGAGCGCGATCTCCGCACCGGAATCAACACGGTTGATAGTTGAGACTCGAGAAGCGACGTGGCACGCGACGAACGCGTGTTCTCCAGCGTTACTTTGCATCGGCGGGATTGAACTTGACCGCTGAGAGTTGCCCCGCTTCTTCGAGATACGACCTTCCTCCAGCTTCGGAGCCGAAGGTTTACTGCACCACTCCCAACGGCGGGTTATGTTGGCCCGGCTGCGCCCTGATCATGCCAGCCAGTCGTCTGAAGGGCAGCTGGAGATGATAGTAGGCGCAGTAGGGTAACGGGTCCCAGTAAGTGAACAGAGCCTCTCGTCTGTCCAACACGGTGCCCAACAGATGAGAAGCTATCTCTCCGGTAGGCTTGAGTCCACTGGCCACGGCGTCGAGTGAGAGATGCTTGTCCGTCGTGTCCAGAACGGCGCCAGAGTTCTGTCTGGAGAAGTGTCTGCAGGGCTTCCAGACCAGCCGAGGATGCATCCCGGTGTGACAGATGTACGGCAGACTGATGCCCACCCGGCATCCTATGGGGACCAGGTCTCCTTCTTCGGTTACGGCCAGCCGGAAGCTCAGGTGTCCGTTGATGCGTCCGTTGAACGAGCCGCCGAACAACTTGTCCAGCCACTGCGCGACTTCCGGTCGCTCCTCGAGGATCAGTCCTCGTTCCTCGTCGATCAGGCACGTCACGTTCGCCACGATCCTCGACTCCTTGACCGTGGTGCAGGTGATGTAGTGGTTGCCGGTGGGATCGCGGATCACCACCCACGGCTTGTTCTCGGTAATCTCGTGCTGCTGATGCCGGAACTCGCGAATGGTCGGCGGGAGCACCGTCTTGGCCCTGTCTCTCATGCCGGCCGGACCCGCGGCCAGCATCAGGTACCTTCCGGTAGCGAACGCGTTTTGCTCGTAGAGCCTCGACACGTCCTCCGAGCGGCGGAGAACCGAATGCTGAGGCGTGACCAGGCCCGAGGCACGACACCTTCGCAGCAGCTCCAGAGGATCGTCGAGGGTAGCGACTTCGCTGGCGCACGGCACGAAGCATTCGCAGCCGATCTGCTCCAGGTGCGGCTTAGCCAGGGCGTCGTAGTATGCCGCGTTGCTGGCGCTGACCGGGATGTAGTAGGTGACCTTCTCCCTTTGC
Organism: Megalopta genalis; assembly: GCF_051020955.1. Classification (NCBI taxonomy): domain Eukaryota; kingdom Metazoa; phylum Arthropoda; class Insecta; order Hymenoptera; family Halictidae; genus Megalopta; species Megalopta genalis. The sequence goes on from NC_135017.1 coordinate 16,703,977, forward strand.
ACGATGTCCTTCAGGGCCCTCACGTATTCGATCGCGCTCCCCGGCCCCGGTTTCGGGATCGCGTAGAACTTGGAGCACGCGGTCGAGTATTTCGCAAGCCCGAACAGACCCTCTAGCTCGCAGACCACCACTCGAGCTCCGGCCTTGTAGAAGTTCCGGGCAAGGTGGACCGTCTGCACCGTGCTGCCACCGCTGATCAGGACACAGCGTTTGCTGCGCAACCTCTCCGACGCCGGTGTGTGCAGAATCGTGATGAACCACTTGACCGCGGTCAACGGCAGCTGAAAGATCGTCCAAATTATGTGCACCCAGACCGAGGCCCACAGCGTCGGCGCCCAAAACGCGTAGCTGACCACGCTGATCGCTCCACGAAAAATTGCCAGAAGCGCGCCAAAGTACGCGTTCAGCAGCCTTCGCAGCAACGGCTCGTTTCGGTTGTGGTTCTGACCCTGTACAGCTGGCTGCGCTTCATGGATCGACGAAGTTTCCTGTTGCTGTTGCTGCTGCTGCTGCTGCTGCTGCTCATCGTCGTGATGACGCTTGGACGTAAGGGTCGTCGACGGCGATTTATAAATCTGCGGTAAACTGGATACGTTGAAAACGTTCGAGAAGGTGGAAGAAGCGGATGCTGATCTCTTGAACGTGGATAGCGGAGACACCGATGGCGGCGATGTCGACAATGGAGAGCTAGGTATGGGAGGAGACACGCTGCTGCTCCTTGAGATCGGCGGACTCGAGGACCAGACCCTCGAGATGTTCTCGCTCGTGCAGGCTGGCATCGCTCAGTTTCCGGTTTGCTGGTCTGCTGGTGAAATCGTGCTTCTCTGTCCGCGATAAATTAGAATCGGCCGGAGTCCGCCTGGTCGCACAATCTTTTCTTCGAAGCTGAATTCATATCTTGGACGAGCTTGCAGAAATCTCGAAAATTTTGTGGATCGGTTTTGTTCGATGATTGCACGTAGAGTTTCTGCGGTATCGAGGGCCACGTGCACGGGACACTCGCGGGTAAAATGCTCGCCGAAATTCGGCTGCGATTCGCCAAACGTATTCGCCGGTTTGGACACACAGCTTTAACTGAGGCAGGTCCTCGAGCCTCTTGGTCTCTTATGCTCTCTGCATCTCGGCCGCACTATGGACCGGCCGCTTATCTAATCGTCGCCGCCTCAGACACGCCGTCCCTGAAAGAAACAAAGTCGAAATGCTCGATCTAATTGTAATTGGAACAAGAAAGTTACCAGATCGTAGGGAAGCTGCGATATCCTGATTAGATTTTTCGGGGTAACTACTCCTTCGAACCGCTACCTGCGAGCTCTATCGTATCGACGGTTGTCTACAGTCAGGCGTGTAGGCGTTTCCTTGTTTCGATTACTAATTATTTCTTTTAATTTGTGAGAGGACCCATAGAGAGAGATCGTTGCAAGATTCCCGAGGCCTTTACCTTAGTATTATTCATCAATTTAGTCTGCGAAATCACTTTGCGGTGAATCTTTATCTTAAATTTGGGTTTCGCTTCTCGTGTCGTAGACAACGCCACTGTCTATTACCGACTCTACTTACCGACTCTATATTTCAGATATTTCAGAAATTTAAACTTCTTAATGAGAATCAAGTATTTTGTATATCTCATTTGCATTACGACACGCTTTATTATTTGGTTATGAAAAAATCTAAATGATAAAGTTGTCTTTGATAGCTTCCTTGCAAAATAAATTGTTGCAAAAATTAGATAATTAGAAATAATAGAAATTATCGATCATCATCGATCACGGCTATCAACATTCGTCGAAGTCAGTGGTGGGGTTACCTGTTCCTGGTCCGATCTCGATTGATCCTGATATTCGTCATTCGGCGTGTACAGGCGAGAAGGCATAGGGATGGTAGTTCCTGGTAGCTACTTCCTGCGTAAGATCTCCTTATAGACCTATGTAGCTTTTTTGTAACATAGGTTCCACATTACGTTTTCAAAGCAATATCCTTCATCAAGATGCTCATTGTCCCCCGCATCCTGCCCTCAGGGAGATTGGACCACATTGGACATCAGACTGATTGAACACTTGTTGAGGAGGCTCGGGCCCGGGTCACCATTGGGCCACCGGCGTCATAATGGTGTCCCTCTTGTCCGCACTACCCCCTGAATTGCCAGCAAGCTGAAGCGGAATAAAAGAGTATCTTGCCCACTCGTTATTTCCTTCCTTTGTCATTGGCTATGAGGGCAGCACTGTTCAGCAGGGAATTGTCAGACAATCAGAGTACAGGCAATTCGGTGCATTCCCTGAATTCAAAAACCTCGTTGTCCCCTTCCGGTTCTTGAATTGAGAGATTACTGTAATTACGTAACGCGACGCGTAGGTCAGCTTTTTACTACATGGCGCATTCTTACCACTTCGGTGTTCGGTTTTCAGTAAGAGTGGGAGATTTGTGGACGATCATTTCGGGGGAAGTGCAGACTCGAGGGACGCCCCTATGACGCCGGCAAATGGAAACACAAACACTGACCTACCATATCACTTCAATAATTCCCAAAGGTAAATTACTTTCAACTTTAATTTAGGTCGTTCATTAAATAGCACTTATAATTTTTCACAGAGTTCGATCAAGCTGAAGTCGATTGGGAAAAATTCGAAAAGCATTAGGCTTGCTAAAAGTGTGAGCAGCGTCCTTGAAATATGCACTTCAAATTTTTGTGGCATTTTTTGTATGAGTAACAAGTAGGTAATAAATTTTATTTTTTGTACAGTAACATATAGTCGGGTAAGATTCATTATAAAAACAAGCTTGTTACAACTTTGACCAGTTTAATATAATTGTACCAATCAGAATTTACTATACAATGTTTTTTGACTAGCGACTAACAATACAATAGAGCTACTTACATACAGTGTACATATACGATGATGACTAGTATGTATGTATACATATATGTAATTCCTCTGTCGGGTGGGAAACGTATACTCGCATATGCATGGAACCACACGCGTTCAAACTCATACATACCCGGATTCAACATTGTTTATTCGAACATTCCCTCGGATCGTTTTTCCTAATCTCTATCTATTATACATCTCTACGGGTAATTAATACTCTTCAATGTCTTCTGCTTTTTTTGTACACTCCTATATGTATATACAATCCAGGATCAAACACTAACAGGATACGAATACTAATACACAGTGTCACAAAATTAGCAGTGGCCTTCTCATTCGTAGCACTTAAGAGGACATTAAGAAAATACAATCTGATGTACCCTTAATGCAACAGTATTTTCTGACAGTCTCTTGGGAAGTCTTGTAATCGTTACAACTATGTAAACAAACTAATCAATTCGATCTGCCTGTTTCTCTTGCCTTCTGTAATATCCAGGAGTCCATTCTAGTATAACAACTTCTCGACGACATTGTCAATTAATTTATTCTAAGTTATAGCAGCTCAACATGTTGGTGCCTGTGTTCTAATCCATTCAGAATTGCAAGATCCATGTCCTTGAACTCTTTCGACTACAAAGACAAGAATCATTGCTAGGAATGGACTTTTCAATCCCAATTGGCCTTGTTCAAAATTTCCAATCCCATGATGTATATCTTCTATTATTCCTAAGCTGTTCCCAGCAATGTAAGTCAGAACTGTTGATATTAGAACCTGGAAATTGAGATGTTACGATGATTGAACTTCCAGCAGAATACACACTGATTAAGGATCAATTTCATCTTCTTCAGGCTCTGTACTTGCAAATCTTAAAGCTTCGATTGTAAGGAGGCAAGAAAAGGTGTTGTGCTGGCCACTGAGCAACAGCAGTTGTGTTGATCTTATATTAATTTTTTAGAAAGGCTTTTGTCATCTGATCTCTGCTTTTTGTAAGAAAGAATTATGTAAACTAACATTTAACAGTTTTGTAATATCGTTAAAAAATAAGTCAAGTATATATAAAAAATTATATTATATTAGGAATGTAGTAAATCTATTTTTATATTGATAAATGAATTGAAAAATTCTTTCGTTATTTAATACATGTTTTTTTAATAGAGAGCATCACTCTTCTAGTTTGTAAAATGCATCGTAATAAAATACACAATAAAATGTATGTAAAGTTCTATTTTATAATACATGTGGTACACAGACACCAGCGCATTTCAATATGATTACAAATAATACTGTTGGAAACTATTAACTGAAAACTTTTGTTCCAATGCATCAAAGTAAACAATTAAAAAATCCCGGACATTCACGTGACTAGAAATTATACTTAGTTCTCTACACGGTAAAATAATTACTTGGTTCCAAATTTACGTATAATTATCTGCAACTGTAATTCTTTTTAAAAAATAATGCATTCTCCTTTGAATTAGGTTCGTCCTATCCCTCAAATAATTTTACATTGTTCGCGTTGCCTTTGTTAATCGCGATAAATTAAGATCTATATTTTTTGATCAGAATCAAGCGCAAGCTCTCCAATTCCATCATACAATTAATTATAAGCTTTGTTTTGTTTGTGTATAAGTAGAAGTACAAAAGTAAAGATAATTGGCAATGTTTTATTAGAACTGGCATGTAATAATGACACACAGATATTATTTGCATAAGATACGTGGTAACTCTTTTTAATTTTATGCGTCTTGCATAATTTAGAGATTTTTCTCAATATTTTCTTGAACCTCACTCACAAGGAGAAATCCCCAAGTGTAACTCTGACGTTTCCACCAGCCTTTGCACAATAGTAGAGCTTTAAATACTGAAGCTAATGGTACCTGCTTTTGAGGTCAGGCAGTTAATGATCTTTAAGATATTTAATGTAAATGTTCGGCACAGGCTGCTGGAGGAAAAACGTCGTTACATTCTATATGTATGTAATATCGGTTACGTAACTTTGATGTCACATATTTCAAAAAATATTAACCGTGCGTCCCCCAAAACGAGTACCATTAGCTTCAGTATTTGGAGCTTTACTATTGTGTAAAGGCTAATCAAAAAGTATGAGTTACACTTGGGGACCTCTATGCGAGTAACGTCTCCAGCACTTTTCTATTTTCTCTGAGCTTCGTATCAAACGCATTCTTATAGAAAGAATGCATACTAGATATTGTGCTGATTATACACAATGAGAGAAACAAGTATTCATACACCACTCACTTTCATTTTCAATTGTACGCATTGTTTCTCACACAGTTGAAGATATTTATCGGTCCATCTCATAGGAATTCAGCTGTCTAAATAAAGACTGTCGCAATTTAATTTTAACTCAGATGAGATGATAAGACATTGTACTAACAATTGGAAACAATAGAAAGAGATGTATGAACAAATTATCTTCCTCTTTCTTTATTTGACTAGCAACGGCGATACTAGTTAACATTAAAGTACCACGTTGAAACAACACTCCGCAGCGTGTCTGAACTTCGTTCACCTCGTGCTCGATTTCTTTTTGTCAGCGCTATTCCTCGATCTTTATAAAATTTGTGCCTTTAGAAAAATGGAAGTGTATCGATAGAATACAAACGGTAGAACTTGTTATTCGTATAGGGAGACAATGCTTTCTCTATCTGTTTCTTTTTTACTCTCTCTCTCTCTCTTTCTCTTTTCTGTAATCTTTCGATACCGCAATCTTCATATTTATACAAATTTCCTTGTACGATTAGTTCAGTAGATTTCATGGATCGATTCTAATCGTTTCAAATCAATTTTCTTCTGAGGAAATGGATTGCATTCTTTGTCGTTTCAAAATGTTATAAAATACTTGTTCCAAGAACGCGCATATTTTTGTTTTAATTTTACTTCTGCCTTCACAATTAATTTTACAGACACGTTCACGATATATACATACACAGGTATACAAGGTGTTTCAGCATAGGTAATTTTAAACGGTGATTCTACATGCAAAGATAAGTCATGAGTCTTTGTACTCAAATTATTAATCTACACGATAACAATTTGAGAACGAGGCTGAAATTTTATTTCAGTTTGTAGAACCACCTTCTGAAGTGTCTATCACATGTTGTTGAACATCTTGTATATGCATATATCAACTCTGTGAACAAATGAGTGTATTCCACATTTATTACATTGCTTACTGTATTTTACTGCTGGTTTTAGAGTCTATGGTTTCGTTTTAACCAACTTACAGTTATGCCATAACACTTTTACGTAATTAAAGGTATTGTCTATTATAAAGTTACGAGTTTTACACCTGCATAGGCAGCGGATCACAACGCGGTGCACTGCAATTGCATGTCCCTCCCTTCAGGAATCGTAATCCATATTATATGCTTGGCTCTTTCTTTTCCTTTTCATTTCTAAACCGTTGAAATTCCGCCGATTCTACAAAATGGAAAAATAAAAGACTTGTCCATTTCACGATGCAATAATAAATTATATACCTTCGATATTCCTTAGAATCAATTACACCGCGTATTATTATTGCATTATGTACACGACACGTTACCGTAAAGAAAGAAACAAACGTTTTATCGAACAGCTATTCCAAGTAAAACGTAATATAAAAAGAGCAGTATAAATAATACACGGTATATTTTTCATGTGTACACACACATATACATACATATATGTATACATATATGTATTTCTTCTTTGGTTGGTAAATCTGATAAATATTCAATCTTATATTTTTCCATTAACAATATTGACATTTTGTATATTATTCTACTATAATTTAAAATAAATATTAACAATTAACCGTCTAATACAGTCAGATACGAGAACCGCCGTAATCGTTCTGATAGGGAAATCAATTGTCTAATACTATTAACATTCTTCTCTATATGTATGTATAATTGTCAATGACCAACGCAAATTTATTCATCATAAATTTGTTAAAATAGGAAAGAAAGTAATCACAGATTGCATCTTAAATAAATTTCGCTGCGCACACGTTCACGTGCACAGAAGCTTTTATCAATTTTTGTTTAAAAATTAATAATATATAGGTGTATCGAGTATGCAACATACAAAAAGACTGTACACATTGCTCTCAGACATATAGAACACCAAGATACACGCAACGCAGAGAAACGCCAGAAAATTATCGAAATTTAGAGACACACAGAGAACACGTTTGCACTGTTCTAACTTGGTTCCCCAATGTTTGGTAAATTTTTGGGGTAGACAACTACCACAAACCTGTCGATGAAGCAAAGCAGGCCGATTTTCCATAGGAATTATGCTAGATTATTGTGTGTGACGGTTTCTATCATAAGTCAGAAGTACGCAGAGGGACGTGATTTCGTAGGATCGACAGGGATGTACCAAGTGGTTCACCAACAAAGAGAAATAATCACCGTAGAGAAAAAAATAAGGGGACCGGACGTCGTAAACTGAAATGCAGCGATCAGAGTTTCTTCCTGTGTTGGTCGAAATGCAAGAGAGCCCAAGATATATCACGCGAGAACGGAACGAAATGCATGTTCAGGTTTACCTTGGGGAAAAGGTTCAGGTAAAGACATGGAGAGGATACCCGTGATTATGTACATTCGAGTTGTACCCACCCTCGATCCGGTCACTTAAACGAAACCGTAGAATATACCGCTAAATTAGGTGCTGCTCTCGGCGGACAGCTGGGAGCGCAGTGACGAATAACAACCCTGACACACTCTAACAGGCTTCAGTATTCCTAGCCTCGAGATTTTCGATTCGAATCGGCTGCATCTGAAACAGTGGCAGAATTCGTTGAAATCGGTCTTTGAATGGACCAGCAAATTAGATTATTATCAATAGTATGATTCACATAAACGACTCACTTTGAACAAAACACTTGTCCACAATTGCGACAGTGGTGTCTTCTCTCGTACAGATTAAATCTAACTCCGCAACCAACGCAAGAGTCGGCGCCTTCATCCTTTAGCCAGTGATCGGCAACTGTGCGACCCGGTTGCTCGCACACGCTCCACGAAAACACCCTTCCTCTTGTGTCTCCTACGTACACTGTTCTGTGATCTCTGAAATTTCATTTACCATAAACTATTCAATCCTTCTACCGACAATTCATATTGTAAATAAAGACCCAGCGTCGACTGAACGAGCTATAAACATTTTTCTCTGTTTCTGTACTTTATCTTACTTCTAGGGATTAAGAGATAGGCATTAGGTAAATCTTGTTGAATAGAAAATCTTGAAAGAGTATGTTTTAGAATAATAATTTACCTCGAAACTGCGAGGGCCGTTATAGACGCCGGTTCTGCGTTGTCCTTCCGATCATATGCAGTGTGCATTGTTAATTTACTTCTAAACACTAATTGCCGCTGCCACTTGAAACCATCTCTTAAGACGTTCTGTGGATTAATCCTCTTAGGCTTAGTGTCAGCTTCTGTGACCATCACAAAGCTGTCCGTCAAGCTTGTATCGCTTTTACTGGCTCGCAGGGCGCCCTCAGAATCCCCTCCAGTAGTGCTAGATAATTCGCTACGAAATGAATCGTTTAAACATCATATTCTCGATTCAGAGTCACACGAGTTGACCAGAATTTATTACCTAGTTTGTGTACCCTCACTGTCTGCACGACCTCCACCCTCGCTCTTTCTAAACATAGGATTTCCGCGACTTTTTCTTCGGAGAACGACAGTATGTGTGCTGTTATTCTGTGGCGATGGTTTGTTGCTAGAACCATTGCTCGACTCGTTGTCCGAGCATTCTTCCTTCTCCTCGTGCAATCTCAAAGCTTCTTTCGATGTTTCTGCCTCTGAGAGACTACTTTCTGATCCACTTTTCGCGAGCATACCTGCAAGATCGAATAAAGAAGCGTAACATACAGAATGACACCTATATTATATTTCCACAATTATTTACCTGAACCTTCCTGAGATATACTCATTTGCTTAACCAGTTCGTGTACTCGTTTCTTGGTGCTTTCACTTTGATTCTCAGCCTTGCTGGACTTTGTGTTCTTTTCTTTGGTAGCAGTGACTTCCTCTGGCTTATCCTCCTCTGCAGGCACTTGCACGTAATCCATTGACCACATCTGTGCAAACGATTTGTCTCCGTTAATCGTTTATAATGATTTTATTCGAATGAATAGTAAAATTCTTACACGAGCTACACCGTCTGTCGAACCTGTCATTATAACATTCTGCGAGTCCCATTCATGTGTCTGGCTAAAAGCTACGCATAAAATTTGTTGCATTCTATCAGCTCTGCCAACACATGTGTTCACACTAGCTAATTCCTCGCCGTTTATGCTCCACACGTGTAGCCATGTGGCTGCACAAGTTGCTATGTCTCCCTAGAAACAGAACATTTCGTTAGAAATCATAAATATGAAAGATACCGCTAGATTACTAATGGCATCGATCACATTGAACTTACTGTTAATTCGTTTATAGCTACCGCAGCCACGGGACCCGCGTGTCCTCTTAATTGACGGACAAACAAGCACCGAGACAAGTCCCATATAATCGCCGTACCGTCTCGAGATCCCGATACTATCACGTTGTAAGCTGGGCTGGATGACAAACACGTGACAGCGTCGGTGTGACCATAGAGACACTGTTTAATGGACAGTTGCCTCTTGGTATACTCCCAAACGGTTACAACCTGTTAAAATATGGAAGCCATGAAAGTCTGATCTATAAAGGCTGAATTTAATCATGATAATGCACTTACGGAGCTTGTGCCAGCGGTTACTATCAGTTTGGAAGACGGACAAACACAAGCAACTATCTCCCCGCTACTCTGCATCATGGCCTCGCAAACGAACATCGCTTTGTCGCTATCATAATTCCCTATTCTGAGCGAGTGATCTGCAAAACCCCATGCAACGTATTTGTTGTACGACGGCGGAATCAGCGTCTTGTTTTGTTCGACAGCCAACACTGCTTTGTCCACGTGGAGTATTTGGCCGACAGGGCCTTTCAATTCTAATAAATAAACGACATACAAACGTGTGACCTAACTAGGAAACAAATCGTGAAGATGTAAGCGCAAACCTTTGATAGGCTGCAACGATGGTTTCAAATTGTCAAGGTTGTGGAAGAACAATTTATCGGATGTGGTGATACTTAAGCCTGGAGTAATTGGTCCAGGATCAATGACACTGGTTCGCTGAGTCATCTTTTTAGCCGGATGCGGTTTTTTGAACAATTGCTTCGGTATCTGACCAAAATTGTTGATGAATCCAATTGTTGCGTTCTTTTTCAGGGGATCATCGATACTAGAATATATGTATTAAGAGTAGGTTTGCCAAAATGAAATTACTGTTAAAGAATTGTCGTCTAACAATGATGAAATTTTACTTGTAAATGTCAACGTTGCCTTCGTAGAATAAGTGATGGAACACGTTCACTGCTTCAACCGCAGCGGGACCATTTTGTTTGCAACCAAATATTAAATCGATCCATTGATGCAAATGTTGTGACACATAATCGCATTCCAGTGCAAGTCGATGCACACGTATGAATTCCCGGGGATCCTGCTTAGCCCATGGTGGAAGTACAATATCTCCCAATTGTACACCACTTTGTTTAGAACCTGAGGAAATCATTTCAAGTCTTAGTTTTATTGGTTTCATGAAGAACATAATAGAACGCTACACTTACCTAAGTCAAAATGATTCGAATTAACAAGAAATTCTGGGAGATAGAAGAATTCTGGTATAAGCTCTTTTACATCGGCCATGTTATGTTTAGAAGCTGATAGCCAAGCCTCCTTTATGCTATTAAACATTCTGTCTGCCAAATCAAAATGTCCACCCTACAAAAATATATTATTATATATTATACTTCAATCTATCATTTATAATAAAAAGTGTATGTTCAGTGGTTAGTTTTACGTACCTGTAGCCTGAGAAAATGTTGTGTAAAAGGTTCCATCCTCACCAAATAGGAACATACTATCATGGCGGAAGAGTAATGTGTTCCATAATGATAAGGCGGAGTTTCACCGTGCGGATCATCCCATTCTTTATATCTAATAAAATGTAAACTGAAATTTAATTTTCCTATTCAGTAAGAATCATCGTAAATTTAATGTACCTTTTCTTGAACTGCAGTAATCGTTCTGGGCTCTGCGCGCCCATGGGTTTACCGAAGTCCCTAAACGTCACTGGATCAGTCAAGTCCAATTCTTCGCTATCATAGTCGGCCAATATCCATGGAAATATTGGATACTGCATCAAATCGTTATAACTGCGACCAGCCAAAGTGTTCAGATGCATCAAGTATTGGAAATTCGATATTTCGCCCCTCTGAAAGTGTAAATATACTTTTCGTAAATACCACTCGTACATATATAAAATACTTTCTTGAAAAAAAATACATTATAAATTTATAATACTCACCACCCATCGTTGGGTAACCGAGGTTTCACCGATTAGATTTGAAAGTAGGCCTGTAGCCTGTTCCACGTTAGCAGTTCTCCTTTGACCAGCCACTGATTGCTGTGCACTATCAGCTATTGCTGTTGCGAATGTCATAAATCTCTGATAGACCTTATTCCTCACTTTAAGTGGGAAAGCTAACAAATAGTTCCTACCGTCCCCGCTAAACACTTCTAGTGCCATCGGTTGCAACAAGTATCTTCTTTTATGTACCTCCCTGTAACAATGCAATAAGTAAATCTGTCGTCCTCGTTTTATAGAAATTATATATAAGTATCCTTTCTACAGGAAAAAAGATTTGTTACCTAATATCTTCATAATTGAACTTCGAGCACTGCCTCATCGCTCTAGACCTTCTAGGAGACCCAGGTGAGGGCAAGATAGGTTCATAAGCTTCTGGCAAACTCTCGATGTCTCTAATTTCTCTGGATTTCAATAGTGTAAATCCGTCAATCACATAGAAGTGTTCTTTTCCAAACAGTAATAGACCTTCCGTTGTGTCTAAACCTTGAATCCTAGCGCACCTGAACATGTGACTTATCTGAAAACACAAGGCAATTAATCTCTGAAATGTTCAGTAATCTTAACAACGTCTACGGGGATCGCACCTTTTCGTGTTCCTCTAATAGTCGTATCAAAGTTTGATTGTCTGGAACAGTCTGATTATTTTCCTCCTCCTGTTCGTTATCTTCTGTCACTTCGTCGGGTTCACTGGCGTGACGTTCTAATGTGCAGGGCACCATGGGAGGTTCGCTTTCCGTGGAAGCCTCATTAACGTTCAACGGGGTGTCATCGATAACAGGATCTCGTTCACGTTCAAACATACCCGAAGAATTGCCAAGTTGTTTCAAGTAATACTCTTTGCTGTCCGTGCTCGTCGCAACTTTGTACTTCAATTGTTTCTACAAGTAGAACACGCATGGAACAGAGTCCATTGATTTCGACCATTTCGTGACAGACATAACTTACGTTATCGGGATGCTCTAATTCAGGTCGGTAAGGATAATGTATGTAAAACAGCTCGTTCTTCATCATCTTCTTCCGCATTCTGCATGGGCCCTCAGTCATGTCTAACATCCATTTATCCAGCCTAGTGGCTGTAGGTGGACCCCATAGACCGCGTTCCCTAGTTAATTCAGTCTCCGTTTGCAGCCATTCCTATAATAAATTAATTAACAAAATTAATTTATCTGCTGAAATATTTTTTCATCGAACTACTTACTTGGTAGACATATCTTTGAGTATGCTGATTGGTTTGTATATATTGCAATCTCTTCGCCGCAGCCAATTCGCGTACTAGTGCAACGTGTTGCTCTGTCCATTGCGCGACAGTATTTTGGTGCAAACGCAATCTAACACGCACAGACTCCTCTTTCCTCACTTTCGTTCTGCTTGCCAGTCTCGTTAAGCCTCCAGTGACCTTTTGAATTTTCTAGAAGGTAACATAATTATTTGTTACGTTTCCTTGTCCTCGTTAATAATGTTACAACCATGAAGCGAACACTCACCGACTGTATCTGATTGTGCAGTTCCCAAGGCACCCTGTACGAAGCTTTCCTTTCCATAACAACGTAATTCATCCAAAGCCTGGTGGCAGCTTCGTTCAGCTGATCCCTTACCAGAGACAGTTCCGGTACACGCTCGTGTCCTACAGGCGCTGGAAGTGTTATTTTAAAAACTTCTTCTATGGCAGGTTTCTTACATACGTATAACTCTTCCCAAACTCTCATCGCAGCGACAGCCATCAAGTTGTGTCCCTGATGCGACGTTAGTCTGTCGTCGCTGGCTTCAACTTGCGGATTCAAATGCCACGTGGTCTTGAAGTTTGTGTCTAGCATGATCTTTACGTCAGCCGTAAGTTGTAAAAGACAGTAAGTCAAGCAACCAATAAATTCCAATTCGTGATTACCAGCGCCAAAGACCAACAGTCTGTAAGAATACGATTACAGTGAATTTTTGTAATTTAAAATAAGATATGCTTGTGAACACCTGTTCTACCTATGCGTTGTGAGTTTGTGCAACGCTTCCAACACAGCCATTTGATCAGCAATTGAGTCCGTTGATCGGGATAACAGGAACAGAATCGTTCTGTTCAAACAATGATGCAAACCTTCCATGTTAACGGCACCAGGCCGCCTCTTAGCTTGTCCAATTAATTTCACAATAAAATCGAATACCTCGTGGGGATCTTTCGTCAGAGCACCTATATCGAAGATACAAATAAGAAGTCATTCACTAAGAAGCTTGCGGATAAGAACATTTTTAAAATAATTAATAAAATTACTGAAATCCACCTTGCCATAGTTTGTCTACTATTCTGGCGGCGACATAGCACACATTGTTAGTGATATTATTGACTGAACCCCCTGGAACTACTGGTAACGCTGCTTGCTCTCCAATCAGAACGTCCGCAGCCAACAGGTGTTCCATTAGGATAGACAGAACTTCCGTTTGATAACGCGTCTGTTGACCAGTGGACGCATGCTCTGGCCACGCTTCCAAAACCAAATCGATGGCTGGCGGAGACTTTGCAGTGACTGGTAGAGAAAGGGAGTCTACCACAATGACCCTCAAGAAGTCCATGACGAATTTCTTTGCTGGGTGATTTGTTAAACCGACGTCCTTTGACGGAGATCTCACTAATACTGGTTCTTGCTGTAATAACAAAATTTCGTTGTAATATGTTTACCTTTAAAATTGCTACTAATCTATAAACTTTACCTCGTCTGCCGGAGTACTAGCTCCGCTACTATCTTGGCTAGAACTCGTAGGTTTTGGGAACAATGCGCCAGCCAACGCGCCCAGCACTTCCGCCGACATGAACACTTGCATGAAGTCTGTGAAGTTGTGATACAGGAAGAACAGGAACTGTATTATTGTCACTGGATAGTCACTTAACCAGTCAGGCAGAGATTCAGGACTGCAAAGCAAGTATCATTGTATCACGAGTGAATTAAGAATCCTGTAAAAAAATTTAATGAATAAAATACTCACTTAATTGAGTAGTTATTAAGCATTGTTCGCACCATGGCCAGCAGAGTGACTACAGCTTCAGGGCAGAGATTAATTCTACTCGCAAAAGATGATAGCGTGTGATTTGCTGGTACACCGAACAAGAAGTTCCACACGTTATCCAAGTCAAGCTGTCACATAAAATATAACAGCGCGTTACATTTGCGGTTCATTCAAACATTAGTCAAATAAAAATATATTCTGCGAAAATACCGAACTTTTAAAATGACTTTTGAATCGGTAGGCAATAATTTAACAGGTTGTCCCATCATGAGGGCGATAAAGAGGAAATATAATTCTGGTACGAGGTCCACATGCTGTGGCAATAGCCATCCTAAATGTTGAAATCCTGGTACATGAAGACTAGATGGTTTAGTCTCACCACCCGACATTTGCTGATGACAACCTGAAACAGCATTGAGGATATGAACAACAATGATATCACTGTTAAGTAAAATTATTCCGTTTTAATAAATATACCAAGTGCGAGTGCCATTTTATTATGGTCCGTGTGTCGTAGCCAACCACCATTGCTGGTTCCTTCTTTAAATTTCTGTAATATTGGTTGCACTGAACAGACGGCTACCAATATTCGCAATCCCCATATCACTGTTGTACTGTGGAGACCAGATTGAAGAAACAGTAATATCCAATCTAGGCCTAATACTTTAGATAGTTCTTCACACATACTGCAAGAAGATTTTTGATTTATATGTAGAAGTTATTTAGGTTTAAAATGGTTTAAAATTGTATCTCTGACACTCACTTTACATTCACTTTGGGTCCATTAAACAACAAAGAATGTAAGAGCTGCAAGCAACGGTTTCGCAGAAGTATATGCTCTCCCTCTCCTTCTTTATTACCTTCGCTTTCTCGAAGAATTAAATGCTTCTCCGAACTCTGGGGTAATGTAGCCACAATGAATTGACCAAACCTGCAGAAACGAATATTTTCATGAATGTGTGTGCTTATAAATAATAAAATTTGTAAACGTATAAAGATTACCAGAGCAAATCAGCTTGTCTAGGCTGACTCAATAAAATGCTAAGTAACGCGAGCAAAATCTGTCGCGTGGTACTTTGTTTGACGTCGCTTAAGATGTGCAACAATTTATGCACTAATTGCAAATCCCTCATCAAACGTAAATTTGTCCTCTTCTCGCTCGACTCTGCTATCAATTCATACAAATGTTCTAAGAGCGATCTTAATAGTTCTCCTGGTGCTTCGTGCCAAACCTAAACATTAAAAGTTATTTTAAAAGTCTTCTAAAAAATATTGTGATGAACCCCATGGAATGAACCGTACTTGTAAATCACAAAGGAGATCTTGAAATGCTGTAACATTCGGTATCGCGCTCGTCTCCCTGCCACTGTCAACCGTGCCTACAAGACTGAATGTCAAGTGTAAAATATGACTGTTTAAAAGAGGGCATTTTCTCCGTAGCAGCATTGCCAAAGTTTGATAGCCTCTTCGACGATCCATTTCCTGCTGAGCTGCCTGATTCGATCTTACAACGCAAACTAATGCTTTAACGGCAGCGTACAGGGATTCGACGTCTTGAGCCATGGCTATTAGACCTGCCGGTATAAATAATTAATTAGTATTACTCTTAAACGAGTACTTAGTATCGTTGAAACGGAGCATCTTCAAACTAGCAACAAGGTCACCTAGCAATACGGAACATCCTCCGACATTGTCGATCATTGTAGCCACAGGTCGAGGACTAAAAACTCGAACGCCAAGGTAACCAACAACCACGCCTCCTAGCGCCCTTGCTGGACCACTAAGGTGTCCTGAAGAATTATGAAGGACTCTAATTGGCGTAGCATTTTCGTGTGACGACATCCCAAGCTATCGAAAAACAGTTCGATCAGTAAATAAAAATGTTCTAAAAGAGAAACTACTGATCGTTCACTCATTATCGATAGAAAATAAAGCATACCTGTTTAGCAATTGATTTATTATCGGCCCGACTGTAGACTTTTCTAATTTTAGCTAACGTTAATTGCGACATCGCTTTAGCATTCAATCCAAACACAACTTTCTCTTCCGCAACGAGAGGCGTCAAAGGTTCTTGTGCTACAATGAAGATAGCATATTTTGCTTCAATTATCGGTACATATGTCTAATCTTAATCGTGTAAATTTGACATATTGTTTGAATACCTGATAATTGCGGAGATTGTAGACTGCCCATATAATGCGGTCCCAATTTAAACAGCGTTGCTATGCTCTGTGAATTAAAGACCTCTTCCACCAAGTGACACGGCCCTTGCTTCCAGGCTAATCGGGAATATCGTCGCCAACAAGGCGGTGTACCTATGTATCCATAAACCGGTGATGCTACAGTCAAATTAGCTACTCCTCCTCCAGGAACTTGCGTGATGTAATGAAGCTTTTGACTGTGAATATGTTGACCATCCAGATATAACGAAAAGCTCGAGTTTTTTAATACAGCACGGTTCAGTACTATGGCTATATGATGCCATTGTCCTTCGTGGAGCAAATCAGGACACCAAACTCTTGCCCCGCACTCACCGGTGCCTTCTGGTTCCCATTCGCCTACGTCTAAGCGAGCAACAATATGATTTTAATTATCTACATTTCTTATACTACCTATTGCATCAATGGAGCTTACTTTGCGACATTGGTGTTTCCTGTGTTGATACAATAATAGCTTTATCTCTAGCACTAAGGACTGCAGTCAGACAAATCAGATCTCTTGCTGATTGCGGAATTCGAACTAACGTCAATAATCGTACGCAATGGGGGTCGGTTCTAGGATCGCTGAATTTATCAACGCATATCCAGGTACTGTAAGTGAGCCCGGTCTGCGGAGGAAATAGTCTGTCCCCTGAAAATTATACATTTAATTAATTCATTTGTTATCGTAATTCTACACAACTGTGCCATAGATAGTAGACATTTACCTGAACCAATTCCACCGAGTACACTGCTATCAGCAGCCACCACCGTAGGTGGGGTTGTACTCTGCGGTGCAACGCTTGGTAAGTACAAACAAGCAAATCCTTCTGCGCTCATATCGAGTTCTACGAAAGGTGGCAGAGTGCATGAACCATGTGCTCGAAAGTCCTTTGGCGTTGTCATTGATACTAAAGTCTTGATACGTGTCAGCGGTACAGGACCTCCCCTAGGTTTATTTGGTTCAATCTCATCGAGTGAGTTGCAACACAATGGATCGCCTAATCGCAAGAACTCTCTGAAAGTAAAAGCGACATGTACAAGAAATTACAGGTGTGTTACACGTAGGTGCACGTTATTGATTCAAATAATAAATTTAATTCTATCTGTACCTCAAATCTCGTGGTTCTAGAGATTGTGCTGCTAATCTTTCTATGATGTATTGTAGCGGTTGATGTAAAGGATGTGTCTCATCCTGCAAAGCAATTCTGCCTACAGACAATAATTCGCCCGCCATTCCAGCGTCGCACATTATCTGTTGATTCCTCTCCGAGCGTACCAAGCTTTTAATGATTTCAGCCACGTACAATTGCAAAGCTAAAGCCATTTGAGTATTTGACGCCTCCGAAATCGATGGAAGCAAGTGCAACATCCCAACAACTATACCGGGATGAACTACTATTGGCTCTGGAGTAGGAGGATTTAGGTTTAATGAGTTTAAGACGCTCCTCTTTCCGCTTCCAGGAGAGTCAAACGATTTTTGTTGCTGAAAGATACAGTATATATGATTTTTGTTTCGTAAATGTAATTGTATCATATTTCAAAATTATGAATTACCTCAACGCTATTTTGTTTATGACTTGGCGACCTCATGCCTAAGCCTGCCAAATTTGGCTTGTCGAACGAGTCCAGTGCTACATCGTACAAAAGTCGTAGCAATAAACACGCGTATGCTAATGTCTTCGGCATGGGATCTGGAAACACAGGTTCCAACACGCTTCCAGTGAATAACGTTAACAACATATTATGATAATTTGTAGTCGGTATCAGGTCAATCTCCATAAGCTTCGTTTGCGTGGAGAAACAACCGAGAAGCCGCAAAGTATCACATAAACTCGACTGGCATATCTGTGGAACGATGATTAGGGCAATTGGTTCGTCAGCGACATTGCTAATTGAAAGATATTTACCTCGTGATGAAAAAATTTCGCATTTGCCGGCTCGAATCTCATAGCTGTACTTATTGTGTGAAATACAACGTGCAAGAGCGTTAACAATTGTGCTTCTTCCTGCGGTGTTCTTTTTATTATATCATTACAGGGCTCGGTGCCCTCCACCCTTTGCGTGCCCAACTGAGCCTCCAGAGACACTAAAACAGACATTACATAGACGAAACCTCCCACTTTACGGAAAACGGTCCTGGTTCGGTGAGATTCCCGTAAACACGCCAATAAAGACTGCAAGAATACAATATTTGATAAATAAGTAAATACAACATTTTATAAATAAATCCAGATACGAACTTTCAGTATGTGTGTCTTCAAAATTAAAGCATTAGAAGGTGCTGAATGCATAACACCCAATAATGTAGCCATGTCATCATCACCCCCTGCGCTAAGTATCAATTCCCTAACAATACCAAGTGCTTGGTACCGACAGTCCATGTATGGTACAAGATTGTGAGCACAACGTGCACCACCACATTCTCTGAAGACATTAGCATTTTGAACATTGGCTGCTAATAATGTCGTCAAGGCTTCCATTACTAAGGCACCCAATCGTTCATCCTCTGGGCATATTTTATATTCTATAAAAATAATATTATTCAGTTTACATTATAAGATGTTTTCGGGTGATTATAAAAATGGTTGTTGGTTGTACCTGATCCTTGATTGTATGCAGCTTGTTTGTCTTTAAGTAATGTTGCATAGCGGTGAAGACACGTAACAAATACTTCTAACATACCTACTTCTCGGTACACATCCTTAAATATACTGTTGTGCCTACAAGAATAAACGAACATCGATTAGCAAGAAGTTAGTGTTTCAATTTCAATGAGAGATACTATGTACATTACCTCAATATGTTAAGCAGGGTTTCCATACATAATATACTGCAGCTAGTTGAATTATTTGTTTTGAGTAGTATAGATAAAGATATAAGTTCTTTACAAGGCACGAAATTAAGTTGAAACACTATAAATTCCAATAGCTGAAAGAACTTCTCCTGTATTTCCCGGTTTTTTAAATGAATCTTTTCTGCAAATTGAGACAATGTGTTCTGCCCTTCGAGTATAAAATAATTGGCATTATCACTGTGATACACGCTAGATATTGCGTCAAGAATCGTGCAACATAAAAGAGATGAGTTAGACTTCACAAAGACTGATTGTAATACTTGAAATGCTTGGATATTTCGAACACTTCCGCCTACGATTAAAATGAAATTTATTTAATGAAAAGTACTAGAGAATATAGCAACTATTTTACGGTATAAAACTGATACCTCTGTTACTAGGTTGTGGTAAGGTGAAGCCAAGCATTTGAAATAAAGATCCCATACTAGCTTGACTAGGTTTCAATTCAGTATGTCCACACATGGTTAAAGATGCCAACATCAGAACCAAGTTTCGTATTGCATCTTGTGCTTCTGCTCTACTGTCTTGCTCCAATCTCGATGGAGCATGTCTGTAAAGAAATATACGCTTGTCAAATATAAATCAAACGGAATTTTAAAACAATAAATGGTGTACGTTTCTCACTTTAATAAAAATTCTGATAGGAAGATATATCCTTGACAAGCGCGAAAATCATCTAGGAGAGTCTGCGAGACTTCGCTAGAGTCTTTTAAAAAACAAAATACTGTGACAAACATTTCTACTACTTCCAATGGTGCCAGCTCAGGTACACGTTGCATATTATCAACACAATGTGCTATACACCCTTTCTCTGTGAAGAATGAAACGATATCAGTAAATAAAACGTCAAGGTGATTATATCGATGAGTCGAACTTTAATTAATACTTACTATGAATGTAACTCACTACATTTTGGGTAAGTCCATGACGAGACAAAGTCATTAATACTTCTGCTGCGCTTTTACGCCACATCACATTATAGTGAGGGCACCAACTAGTTATTGCTGAGAATAATAAGGTAAGATCATCTTTGCGAGCTAGTTCTTCCGCTGGGTAAGGATGACTGCATAATCTCACCAATAACTGTAATTTAAAACGGATTTATATCTCAAACAAAACGCGCGTTCACAGAGATGTTAAAATATTATTGAAAATAGGTATTAGAGTATTTACTTGCACAAATATTTTTTGTAATAGTATCCTACGTTGCTTTGGAGTAAATTCGCTATTTGCATCTGTAAGATCAGCTTCGTCATCTATCATTTCGGGTAAATCAAAAAATAAATACAGGCATTTCACCAGTGTTGAGGGCACAGAAGCGGTAGTCATTGCCTGATAAGATAATTATGTTAGTAAAGCTTAGATCGATGAAGCGATAAACAATGTATACAGACATTGCCAATACCTGTATTAGAGAAGTATCACCAGCTGCAAGTAAATTTAATGCAGACAACAACATCCAACCATTACTTGATTCTTCGCTATTCTCAATTTCTAAAAATTTTACAATGGCACAACTTGCTGTCTCTGTACTCTGATTGCTTGCCCTTGTCCTGATTTCAGATACCATTAATCTAGACACTTGCTGCGTAAATGCCAAGATATCCCAAAACTTCTCACTCATGTCTCCTGCAGGACTAGATCCAAATACCTGAAAATTAATTGATTTTAATTAACCTTGGACAATTAATTACTCTCTTATAGACTATGGATTTTTAAGCATTTATAGCATATGCAAGCATATATTATAGCGTATGCTTACTTTGCAAAATAATGGCAACATATTGTACAGCTTGTCATCACGTTCAGCATCTGAGAGGGGATGTGCAGGATGGGTATACTCGGAAAAAAGTTTCTTAAGATGCATGAGACCTAGAGCAGTGTGCTGGGGATTTGTGGTCCCCACACAGTCGTCTAAACCACTTGTACTGCTGGAACTCATGCCTCCAACACTGGTAGCCCCCCGTAATTTACGCATTATGTTCATACTTAGAATTTGCTAAAAGAAAGTGAGTAATACAAATTAGTTATGATATACATAAAGCAGTCCTTGAACTTGGTTAAATGAAACATATGGTATTGATACATTCGGAACTTACATTATCCATGTCATGATGGATATTGCATAAATTACAATTGTTACATTTTACTTTTTTCACAAAGTTAAATCTACATTTTCAATGCACTGACAAGATTTGTGAAGTTCGGTAAGGAACAACAATTTGAAATACCTTTTATGTGGTATTCAAGAAATATTTGCCAAGTGCTGAACTCATGATAGAATACGTTAAATTACAGCGATTCAGGATCATTTCCGACATTACAAATTATATAAACACGCGCGTAAGATGCATAGAACGGGAATCCATAACACTATGAATTGCTTGTTCAATAATATCGCACTGATTTTGTACGGTCGAGACGAATTGTAAACAACACGGGAAACTGATAATTCGCGAAGAAACGCATCGAGGCGATGTACAGGTAGAGAGAAACGAAAATGTATGTTGTCACAAGTGTACGATTCAAAATGATCGAAATACTCGGTATCGTACACCACTATGTAACAGATATCTTTTAGAAAACGATCGGTGGATTTCGTCAAGGAGATGATTGCTGCGAAAAGCAACAAAACTTTAACGAACGGTCTTCCGACACATTAGATCGGCGATCGTGCTGTCACTCGAGACTCGAGATGTTAACATATCGAGCAAACGTGTAACATTTGAAAATGGCACGCGTCGTGCTGGGAGACGACTCGTCGAGAATACCAAGTTATTTGGTTCATTGAACACGACCGAATCAATCTGTTCGTGTTCGTGTCACGAGACGTCACGAGAATTCTCGCCTCTCCAATCGGTGACACTGTCTTTCGACGATGGTTCGGCTCAATATTTACGTCTGTCGGCTGTCAAAATGTCAAGTTAGAGTGAGCTGACGTTGGAACCGTCTCCTCGTAACCGCCCACGGATTCTCGCGAGCAACACCAGTCAAACAGCTCGCGGACATTAACTAAACTCACTGAGAACAGATTAATTATTACCTGAAACGCGTCGCAACCCGGATAATTCTACATTTTCTTTCGAAAAATCGCTGTTTCGGCGAGAGTATTTAATAATTCAGTGGCAGCAGCCATCTTCGTGTATTCGACCGATTTCTTCGGTCCACGGCTGACACGATACGTCGATAATCATCACGTGACCGCCAGTAATCACAGATCTATTCGCCTTTTGAATTAAACTTTTATTAACATGCATCAGAGTCGAGCAATATTTAATGATAATTGTCGACTGCAATCGATGATTAAATTTGTAATTTAACTGATATACAACCATAATTGAATGAAGCTTTTTAAACGTAATTGTTAATCGCGGGTCAAGGTAATAAATAGAATGGTAACTAGGCCTTATAAATATGTAGTTTATCTCTAGTTCATTGGTTCTATTATGATAATTCTTGGACGGAGCGATATAAATTTCTATGAACGTATCGTCAATTAGTATGATTTGATTCTCAAAAATAGAGGAAATGATTATAAGTTACCTGTTGCTTAAACTATATACGTTGTTAATAAAATATTCTAAATGTTATCTAAATGAGAATACTGTAGTTTATTTTTCCATACATTCGCATTTATAATTTCAACACTTTTGTAATCCAGATTTCGCGAAATGAAATAATTATTTACAATTAGTTCGTTCATTTTTCTTCAGCACAACATTGTCGTGTGCAAAGAATGTTTTATGAACAAATGTTCAATTAATGTGCTTTGCCTACACTGTTTTATAATTTTCAAGACGTTCGTTGGAAGAAATCAGAAATTTTCCGCTGTCCCGATTTTTTGCACAGCGAATCTCGTTTATTGGGTATTGCTGTACAAGTTTCAGTTGAAGGGTGAGCAGATTCGCTTGTGCTATGCGTTCTAGACGATTTCACCATCGGTTTGCTATCAACTTTTGTTAACGGACCGCAATCATCGCTCGTTTGATGAGAAATAAATTCCTGTGAATCAAAAAACTCAAGAGCTGACATTCGTTTCTGAACGGGAATCGTTCTAGAGTGTACTGTATCTTCTAACATTTTTAATAAAGACGGTTTCCTCTTTTTCTCGGTACTAGTCTTATCTTGAATATGTTCTTCCTTCTTCCCTATACTATCGCTATCTTGACTTAGTTCTTCTTCTGCTCCATCCGTGCCTTGTGCGTTTTCCTCAATTATGGTGTTCGTTTTCCTCTTACTTGTACCTTCTTCGCAATCCGTCAACCATCTCTGTATTCTTTCCTCCTCTGTTTCTGGACCCTTAAAGTCCGAACGAAAACATTTTCTATCGTCTATACTAACACTTTTGCTTCTTTTGAAAATAAGTTCTTTTACAGTAGAATTTTTATTGGCCTGCAAAGATTTATTCAAGTAATGTGTCAGGGGTCTCGTTTTACCTCCGCTATATAAAAATTTATAAAAATCCATGCGACGAACTGTGGCAAACTCTTGATATTGTAACAGTAAACTAAATATGTGAGCTGGAAGAATATCATAAAAATTTAATTTCGTCTATAAACGTAAAATATTTTAAGATTTTTATGGAATTCGAGTTAATGTACCTATATTTGCCTCCTGCTTTGTCAAGTGTGAATACATCTCGGCTATGTCGTCTCGCAAACTTGTATCACCAAAAGTGAAATAGACCACGGACCGACCTGCTACTGCTGCAGCTATAAGCTGCAACAGTACTTTCAACTTTGGGTTCCCTCGGTAAGCACCGCATCCCCAATTGCCGGTTGCTATTGCCGGCAAATTAGTTCTTTTACTTTCACATCCGACGAATCCCGCGTACGCCTATACAAATTGATATTACTATATATAATACGACTATTGTTGTAACTACAATTAATCAGCGCATTTGCAACCTTATTAAGTTCTCTTCTTATATTGCCTATACTGAATTGCGACGAAGCTTGCTTGAAATGAAGAGCGTCAATGGCAACAACAGATGTTAATCGCCTTTTACAACTATCCACGGGTGTTTCATCGACGAAATCTCCCGTCCATTTAAAGGTGTTACTATAGCCATCATATTTACTATATCTTTCAATGCCGCAAACAACTAAGGCTTCAGTGTCGTCTAATTCTTCCGTAACAAGCATAGTTATTAGTAATTCTGGACAAATTACAAATCGTATTTCCTCTTGTACGCATCCAAAGCCAAGTACACCGCCACCTACGTATCTGAGGATTTCAATTTCTTTAGATATCATGTATTAAAACGACTTATTCAACATATCATTAATTATGGAAACGAGGAATACTTGTTAGCAAAGTCCACTTGCAAGAGACCAGCTCCTTCCATTTCTATCGTTCCTTTGCTTGTAACGTGTAACGGTGGCAACTTCTCTACTTGTTCGTCCCATTTTGGACAATCTGATTTTGGAATATACCGCCGTTGTATTGTTACCACACCTTCTGGAGCTGTACCATGACAATATGTATTATGGTAAAGTTCAAATTCTATTTTCCATTGTAATCAAATTAGACTAATATTAATTGTCGAAATTTAGCTGGAAGGAAAATACAAAATGCACTCACCTTTTGCTGTTACTCTCCTAAAATAGTGAAATATGCATTTCAGTTTTTCCATTACTGATGCGCATCTGTTCCACTTGTCCCTTCTACATGCCGAAAACAACCTAAATAAACGTATACTTTAAAGTGAAATCCGTGTAACTACATATGGATGATTTATTAATGATAAAATAGGTACCTATTAAAATTAATATATGGATATGTGCCATATTCAGACTGCGGACTCGTTGAATTTCGTCTCGGGAATGTACAAAAAAATGCATTAGCCAGTAGGCAGGCTATTTGTAATTGACTAAGAGTAATTGTTGCATTGGTATGACGTTTTAAGAGGGGCACAGCTCCTGTTACCAAAACAGGAAGATGCAGAGCTAATTGAACCATCTTTGGCATTAAAACATCAAAGAAAATGTTCATTTCATCCTCATCGACAGTCTATAAAGAAAAAATAGTATGTAATAAATATCCTTAAAATAGAAATAGAATAGATTAAATTGCTACCTCTGAAAAAAAATGATGCAATGCTGCAAAATTCCAACGTTCTGCATATGTATGATTGTAAGAAAGTATTGCTGTTTCCAATTGCTGTGACGACACAAAACTTTGAAGTAGAGATTCTTGGATTAATTCCCATCTGTTACGGCAACGTCGGGTTCCATCCTACGATAAAATATTAAGACAGACATTATATCACCTGTAATATTATAAATAATATGCAATGGTATTTATTAGTGTATACCTGCTCTACTGGATATAAATTATATTTTGAATGTGGCATTCTTACGAAATCCTGACACCATTTATCCACTTGGTGAGAAGGATAAGGTTTTGGCGCTCCATGTGCAGACAATGGTAACTGTTTTATAAAGTTGTCTAATTACAATCTAGATATAATAAAAAAAACTTTTCACTTAAATCTCTCTTATTCAAATCTTACCGATATTAATACTGTATGAGATGAAGAAAGCGAAATGGATGGGAGCTCCTTACAACCGTATACGCCTAAACCTCTATAAATCTCATCCATGCTCACACCTTTCCAGTCTGGTCTGTCATCTGAAGATTCTGGTTCATCATCATCGATAGACATCGAACTTGCTTCATGAAGTAAAACATGATTAAATAGTAAATTGAAAAAAAATATATGTGTACATGCGATTATTATATATGTGAATCTCTTACAATTATTAGAAACGTCATGATTACTTGTAACATTATTTACTTCATCAAAAATATCTGATAAAAATAGTTCTTCCTCGACTGACAGTCCAGGTTCTGACATTATAGTGGTTCAACTGTAAATATTATGAGTGACATATAATTATGTTTACGAATACTAGCAATAGAGTTATAAATAATGAAGTATCAAAGTTAAAAAAATATATATTTTTTTACGTACAAAAATAAAAATATATAAATAAAATGCATAATACGTCTTGAAAATATATTATCAGTCAGGGTAACAAACAAACTACACGAATTGTTTACTGTCACAATTATCGATGATATTAAATTTTCTTGTGGAAAATTTAAGGTTACTATACACACACAAAATTTCAAGTTTGCGATAAAAGAAAATAATAATTAAGTAATGTAACGAAAAAAAATACTATATTTACACTTCATATTTTCATATTATTCGCGTCTATAGAATCTTGCATGACATTCCGTAAGAATTGAAATTGCATGAAACATGTACAGTAATGTTAGGTCTGTTAAAGAACAAGTCTGTTTAAGAGAAATAATCATTAGGGGAAAAGTATTCCTCAAAGTACAGTCGTAACAATGTAAATAAATTACAAAGTGGGGAAATGAGTATTCCAGAAATTCAGTATTAGCATATTATAGATAAACTAGAATAAAATATCTATGTATCAAGAATATTTTCGCTCCTTAATGTCTTTAAAAGCCAATATAAATCATATAGCATTTTAAATAGTATGAAGACAGAAGGAAAGGGAAAACAGAGTAAAAAAGAGAAGAACAAAAAGGAAATGCAATGGTCTTTGCTTTAGGTGTGGGGATCTCGGACTCTGTCTCGGACCTCCATAAACCTTCAAGCTTCAAAGTCAATGGTTGCCAATGGCGGACTAAAAATTTTTGATCGCGTATTACGCGCACGAGTCTATGTAATGTAATGTATACTTTGTTTAATTTGTGCGCATGTGACTACACGTGCCCGCTAAAATATAACTTTGCAATAACAGTCTAAAGTTTTAGTGTAGGCAAATCATAATTCTATAACATAGACAAGATATATTCATTCATATTTACACTTACGTACTTCTGTTCCAATACTGCTTCAGAAAATCAATTTTGAATCGATTGTTATCCACGAGAATAGGATGCGCTAATTCGAATCAATGTTCAATTTCTATGTCGGTAATGCAGTTAATTTTTGACCACAAAAATTCATGAGTTGTTAGATCTATTGTCGTTTTCGTCTATCTATGACATTATTTCTCACCTCGCAGGCCTGCATGTCTTGTTTAAAATTCTGAGATAAGATTAACAGGTGCCTTCGAGATAAGTCAATGTTTGTATCATATGAACGTTAAAGCCTCATCTTTCAAATGAGAACCAATGAAATATTGAATACTTTAAATTTAGACTCGCATAAAAATCATAAATACGAGAGCCGAATGTAAAAATAATATAATTTGACAGCAGAAGACTAAGGCGAAAGGTTATTATACATACGTATAACACATTATACGGTTCCTCGTACTTTTCACGCAACGATAAATACATAAATGATAACTACGCACTTCTGACCTTTCATGACAGATTGGATTGATCCATTAAAATTGTTTTATTCCGTTTCTCCCAATAAATCACTGCAGTTATCTGCCACTTTGTTGGATACCACCGTATACATAGTATGGTAGGTAAGTTACAACAACAGAATGATTTCACTTTTCGCTAATATAATCAATACTTAAAGTTATGTATAATATTTTATATATGAAAGTTTAAAGTTATAAAGTTCTCTGAATTACATCGTTCGTGATTGAATCATTAAAAAAGATTAAATGTTTTGCAATTGCATGGGATTTATAATTTCTTCGATTGGTAACGTAGTGACGTATGTCGGAATAAAAACTTCATTTCATGAGCTCAGTATAAATGAAATCTCATAGTACGTAGGAAATTAATCTCCCTTTAAAGTGAACGCGTATTATTCAATCAGATGTCTATTTCGTAAAACTTTCTTCACGTTGCGTAAATAGCCGCATCGCATAATAGTTGCGTATACATATATGCATGTCGAACCGGAAATATATTGTCGTCATGCTGCATCGTTGACAGTAATGACAAAAGAAAGAACAAAATCACATACATTCTCATTTTTCTCTACAGTATCAGGATCGTGTGTAACGCTTGCAAATTTAAATAAGGCTAAGAAATGAAATAGTATCGCATTGTACGATTCACTTAAACGAATCGATCGCGTGCACAATGAAGCCGAACTTTTACAACTTCCTTTCAATCTATTATTCTATGAATAAACAAATGCAGCGATTGATAGGATTTTCAAGGATTACATCTGAAAATCTTGTACTTCTTTGAACACTCGCCAATGTCTTTTCACAAATTAAAATGAATTGATATAAGTATCTCGTAAGAAAAATGAAGCGCTGTTAGTGGTTCGTAATTCGGCGGTAGAAAAGCTTGTTTGTTTAACGGTTTCCTTATCGGGATAGGAAAGGAAGGCAGTGTCCACTTAATGAGAGGGCGACAAGCGTGTCGAGCGAATAATAGCGACAGAAAGGGGGAGACCGTTTAAAAAAGGGGAGTTTGATATTGGCGCGCCGCCTGCGCGTAACTAAAATCAATGAGTCCACCCGGCGAATGTGCCAGTGCGACTGAGTGCGACTCCACCGACGACGTTGTGACGGAGCCGCGATTCGGTACAATTTGGTATTCGGTCTTTTCCCCTGTCTTCGGACATTTCGCGAGATTTCCTCTGGAGATTCGTATTATCGTGCGATAAGAACCATGTAAGATTAGAGAGATTGCGATGCCGAGTCCGGAAGACATGGACCTTTGTACCGACAAGGTACTGTCCAAGGGAAGAATACTGCAGGAACTGACGAAAGCTGTCAAATTGGTAAGTGGCCGTCTGCTCGAGGCATAGGACGACGTATCAAGGCCATACGTTATCTATATATGTATGTACATCGCACGCGACTGTATGCATCTACGGATTTAAAGCTACAGCCTAAATCGAACGATCTCGGCAATGCCCACCCAAAAATTTCTCGTCAAGCGTGACTCACCGTTCTGCCTCGAACAAAATTCTGCTTTCCATTTCTCCTTGTTATAGATTCCGGAAACAAAAGAAAAAATATGGAACGAGTTTCACAAAACACTTAACCATGACGGAACAGCTGAAATCGAAGCTGCACGGACACACACGAACACGAGCGCCTTCGTGTGGTAGTGCAACACAGCTCGACGCGTTTTATTGTCTTTCTTGTGTTTTTGAAAGCGGGGTGTACTACATGTGCTCCTAACGTCATCTCGATTTCTGGTTCTCCGTGGTGATCTGCGTCGCGGTTTTCTGCTACGATGCATCCGTGCATCTCTCTCTCTCTCTCTCTCTCTCTCTACTTATCCGTTTCTGCACCTGTCACACAACCGTCTCGAATTCTGCTCTCCGGGATCCATGCAGATCGATGAATCCGTGTCATGACATTTCACGACCGCTGCACTTTTTTTCGCAACTGTGATCAATCATCGACGGTATTATTGCTATCTCATCGAGTGCGATAATCGTTTTCGCGGCATATTATTTGTTTGTATTGTTTTCTGCAAATTCGTATGGAAATCGTATTTTTGGTGCCCGTGTATTTGAAGTGGGAGTGCTATTCAGCCTATAAAGTATTTATGATAGGTCCTTAGGGCTTAGTTAGCTGTTAGGTCTGCAAAAGAGATACATAAGGTTAAACAGCTGTTCCCATGCAACAACAAGTACTACTCTCGGGTCATCTGACTAGTAGTGTCATGGATGCTTATTTGAGAAAGATAGCGGTAGATAGGAACTGCAAGTAGTCCGATGTTACTTTGGCTTTGAAATGAAGATATTGTTCTTGAATGGTCTGACCAAAGAATGAGAAAGTTTTGGGTGCTTTTTGGTAAGACCGTGTTTAATACCATGGCACTCAGGAATCTATGAAGAACATAGAATAGAGTTTTTAATATCTTAAAACATTAAAGAACTCTTATAATAATAATTAAAAATGATTTCTTTGTCTTAAATAGGTATATGCCCAGAGTATATATAGAACGGTAGTTTTGGATGGAGATTCTTGGTTGGTCTATTGGCTAGATCGAGCCCTGCGTCATGGACTACGTATAGAACGGCATGGATATTGGGGAACTGCTCGTGAACTTAGCCATCAAGACACTGTTGTTGTAATACACGCTCTCCAAGGTGTATTAACTTCCATTGGCAAAGGTTTGCATAATCTGCAGAAGAAGTAGGAAATTTGTTCAAGCATGCTCTACTAGCATATTCCTTCGATATACTTCTGAATCGATTGGTAAAAGTTATGGGGTTTTTATAGGTCGAGCATGGCTTTACCACACACTTAGCGAAGGCAGCTTTGAAAGTTACTTAGCCTGTTTGTTACGAGATACGAAAACATTGAAAAAGCAGTACTTCCCACATGCACTTGTTCGGGATGCTGATAAGACCAACCAGCTAGTTAATCTTCTTGCAGGTCTAGAGAATGTATCCTTCACATTGCAATTGGTATGTAACACAAACCTATGTTACAAAATTTCACAATTTAAACCTTGTTTATTATTCAATTTCTTTTCTTTTATCGCATCTCAAATGTTTAATCATATTGCTGAAAGCTAGATGACGATATCGACGTGTGGCCGTCAGCATTCTGTTTGTTTGTTTTTGTAGACTTTTTTCTTACTTTATTTCCTTTGTGTTGATAGCGGTATCACCCCCTGGTTACAATTATCTCAATAATAAATAACGTCTGCCACTTAGCAAACATTGCATGTTCAGTTCAATCTGTTTATATGAATTTAAGGAGCAATAAGTTATCGCTCGTGTACACCTATTTTTCATTTATTCATCTTATATCACCTTCTTTATTTGTTCATGGAAAGTTCTTGATCTCTATATATTTGCTTCAGTGAGATCAAATCGTTTATGTTTTATACTTTTCATTAAGTATTTCCATTCTAACTTAGCAATTGCTTTCTATTTAGGATGTAACATTCCTAGACACTTGCAACTACATGCCCCAGAGGCCTATGAGTGTGATCCCTTCCGGAACCATCTTATCATTACATCTTAGATCGTCCAGTGTATCTTCAAGCTTAGCTTCTCCTGGCGATAGTGGGGTCGCTTTTGATAGCGACATGGATCTCGCGAACGAGACCGATGCTAGCAGCTACAAAGAGGTCAATTTCTCAAATTCATCCACAAAATGTTGAGATATGTTTGTTACAAATGATCATATTTATTTACGTTTTCAGGAAGACTTTAATTTGGAAGAGATCCCAAAGTACAGAAATAACAGGTACAAAGCAACTATGAATGGTTGCATGGAGGACAATAAAAACTTCAGTTCCAGTGATTCCAGTGAGGATGGGAAAACGCCAACGCAGTCGCCCGGGATGGTCTCTAAGTTTCAACCAGCGACGGTGACGAAAAGCGACATAGCGAATCAGAACTTAACTAGGAAACTCGATGACAATGAGCTTAATTGTTCCAGCTTGGAAACTTTGAAAGATTATAGTTTTTATAGCAAGAGCCTGGACGAATCCAAGCTAGATAAAGTAAATAACAAACTCGATAATGGTGTGAAAGAGTTAAACAAGAGAAGCACATACTATAGCGACGGTAGTTACAGCTTTAAACGGAACGTTGATTCACGGAATTCGTACGTGATCAATAATGACACAAATCTATTGGAGCTTAGCATGACCATCTCCGATTGCGAGAACATGGAAGCGCCTTATGGTATTTTGAATACGATCAACATGACGGATGCCAGCATCTTATCGTCTTCTAGCTCGGAAGCTCTGGTGCAGCGCAGACAACGCAAGAAGAAACGTGGGGAAAGTAAAAAGCGCGTTAGCTTTCATGAGGATATCTTGAAGACCATGAAACTGGATGACGACGAGAACTATGCTGACTTCTCCATGAGTTTCTTGACGCCTAACTCGGTTCAGAAGAAGACTGCCCAGAAGGGAAGGTACAGTTGGTGTGCTCACGGTGATTCACCTTACGTTCAGAAAACTGCGAGCACCAGAAACGCACACTCCGATTATTACTCCTACTCCTCGTCGTCGAGTGTTTTCGACAGCGACAGCGAAAAGAAGGCGACGCCAAAGACGTGCGCGGAATCGTTATGCCAGAGCCATTGTAAATGCGCTTGCGGTTTATCAATTTCGGAGCGGGGCGTGCCAGAAGGTCAAGAAGACCCAGGAAAATCATTGCTACCGAAAATGGAGATCGAATTGGAGGACAACGAAGCGCAAGAGGCATACATAGTGGAGAAAGCCTATGGGAACATAGTTGAAGATCCTCCGGCAAAGGTTCAAATGCCTTATTCTTCGAATTCAAAGAAGCAACCCGGTTCCAGCGACTGGACCAGTGTAGATAGCATCGCCATGTCCGATTTAGAAGAGCGTAGGAATAGCAGACACTTAGCTTCGCCGTTGAAAAAACGTAACATGACCTCGATATTAACCGGAGAAAGTAGTAATAAATTGGCGCCGCCGCCTCTGAGACAGGCGCCCTCGAAAACCTCGTTGCTGAACAGATTCCTGAAGTCCATCACGGAGAGGAAGTTCGAGATCAAGAGGAATAAGAAGTCCCCGAAGACGAATCCGCTGTACGTCAAAGGTGTAAAGACTAGTTACGATTCTTTCAAGGACTTCAACGATAATCTCGACCGAGAAATACAGGAGAACGTGACCGCGGAGAAGCAAGAGGTCAGCGGTGAAAAAGTCAGCTTGAAGATGCGAGAGCTCTTCAAGAAGTACATCTATAGGGACAAAACGGAAGAGCTGTACAAGGTGTACAAGGTTCGGAGCTCGTACATGACGAATGACGACAGTAAACCGATGATCGCTTTACTGACCGACAAAACCTTGTATTTAACCGGCACGAAGCCAGATAACACTTACAGCAATCAATTCGTTATTCCTTATAATGAGTTAGACGTAATTATCGTAAGTTCGCTTAAGTTGTACTGTTCGTTGGTAATTTTTCTTTTTTTTTCTAAAATAGACAAATGACTTTCCAGATTGGACCAAATGCACAAACGATATTGTTATCCAATGCGGATTATGAGATGCAGTATCTATTCTCTACTGGGAGTTCTCAAACCACATCGGATTTGATCGCCTACTTGGAAATGGCGATGAGGAGGTCTCCGACGAAGCCTCGACTTCCGGCGGTGAAAGAATTGAGTTACGAGGACATGCATACCTTGAGACAGTCAATACTCAGTGACACTGCTGTACACCCAGTGCGTGAAATTTAAAATAGATGTAGTTCGTTATTAACTGTGGTCCATTTTTTAAATGCACAATTGAATATTTTAGGACGAGAAGATTGAACATTACAATCTAATTTATATGGAGGATGAGTACATGTCGCCTCCCAGTACACCCTGCGGACCGACCAAAGAGGGTGACCTCATGTACAGACCGCACACTTATCAACAACTTCATCCTAATGCACCGACAAATCCCTGGGAAGCTGGCTACTTTGTCTTGAAAGGCGGCGTTGTTTACATGTTCACGGACGCGAATCTACGGCTTCCAATACGAGCAATTCCATTGAAGGGCGGTCTCTGTCAAGGGTGCAGGAGAATTCCCAATTCACATCGACCGCACACCTTCGAAATTCTTTTGAAGCCGAATAAAGCCTTCCAATTCGCCGCCCCGGATGAGTACGTCGCTTCCGAATGGTTGCAAAGTTTCGTTCAAAGTGCTTCGGGATTGTTCGACGCATCCGAGAAAAGGGAACCGCTGCCGTGTAGTCTGATCACGACCACCAAGCACTTGGTTACCATGAAAGAAGTATTTTCTGGTAAACAACGTGGACAAACACTTTCCTGTGCCTCTGTCGAAGATCTGACGGCCTTCAGAGTACCTGTAACGCAACAATCCTGGTGCATACTGGTATGTAGGTGTATGTGTGTGTGTGTGTGTGTGGGGGGGGGGGGCAAATTTGTGATATTTATTTAGATTCTGATGTAAATATTCTTTATATAGGAGTTCTCGTGCCGAGAAGTTCATGAGAGCAGCGGCGATTGGGTGATATACTTCACAAACAACGCAGAATTGTGCACTTTCAGGAAAATTTTAGAGACACTGTGGGCCGATGCGAGTCTGGTATGTTGTAATTTTATAGATCGTAGTGTGCTATACGATATCGCAGTTGCTCTGAATTGGTTAAACTATATATGTTTCAGGGTGAATTTCCTATGGCAACACTTCCACCGGAAGACAAGCTTCATAGACGTTGCTCGGACGCTGGTAAAGAGTTGCAGCTTGCATGGCGACATTTACTGTCTTCGGAGAGCGAATAAATATTGTTAAGGTGTATCGATAGACAATAGTTTATGGCATCGTCGTATACTCGTACAGTAATAGAAACAGATGAAACATAAATGTTGGCGCTCCAGGTAAGTAAATATCAGTACATAATAATACGATGAAACGGATAGCAACGGCTGAAGTAATTAACTAAGCGTCGACGTATAAAATGTTTAACTACTCTTGAGATCGATGATCATGTTCCTCCAAGGAGTGGTGAACGCGCGAAATCATACGACTACAGGATATTTAACGATATATAATATCGATGTGCTAATTTAATAAAAGGGTGCAATATCTTTTTAATAACGTAAATCACCTTGATATTCTATCTTTGATGCAGGATTAAATTTATTGTAAGAACTAATTCGTATCTGAATATGCACTATTGATATCAAGTGATTTATTCTAAAGAAACAAATGTTAACGAAATGGCAGTAAGGTGTAGAGCAGCTTGGACAAGAACAAAATATTCTATAAATTGCTTTCGAAATAATTGTATGACGTATAGTTAACATTCCTTATAGTAATATCGATAACGACGAGAATAGTAATTATTATGACGTAGCTTTCCAATATTATTTTTAATCCCTTTCACTTTCTATGCGCTCGTGATCTGTCGCTTGAAAGTTTTGAGCCTTAGTTAGAATAATCTATAGCTATACAGCATACATATATTAGTTTGTTTTCAATTGTACAGATACGAAATCATATAATCGCGAGATGTAATTATTTTACATCATATCAACCTTAAGGTGCTTTTATTGAATAAGTTGCTATGTAAAATATCGATGATTCTATACTTTATTTCTTTGTATACCGTTGAAATTGAAAATATTGTCGAAGTAAGTGTATCGAGAATTGTTAGCGCAAGATAGTTTCATTTTAGAAAATGAAATTTTTCGTTTTCCTCAAAATCGATTTAAACGTTTTCCAACCGAAAGAAATACATGCAATTCTATGCACCAAAGAGATTTCGTTCAATGTGTGAATTAATTTGTGTTTTTCAAATGGATTCGTATGCTTCTTTTTGTAAGGTCGTACTTTGCGTTACTAGAACTACACGATTCGATGTAGTACATAGTTTGTAAATCACTGTGAATAAAACTGTAACACTGTATGCATCGTTTCGTGTAATCGTGTATTATTGCGATGAAGCATTTGAACGATGAAACGTTAAATTAACAAAAGACTCTCTCTAATTTATGTAATTCTAACATGGAATATTACACGATGAAAATAGGAAAAATTGTGAGAAGCATAATTAGTTTACTGTATTAGTTCTTGAAGCGTTAAAAAATTAAATTCAAATGTTATACTTTCTACGTGCTATGTGTAAGCATACCTATGTCTTAAATATTGTGGTCGTGGAATTTTTGCACAACGTTGACACCGCCGTACTCGACCTTCAAAGTTGCAACAAAACGAATAAAAATAAAATTATGACTAGTCGACAGAATAAAGGAGATTGCCTTTTTCTTACCTATTTTATAATAACATGTCGATGAATTCTATTTCTTATTACATATGACATAACATACGACTTCTGTATTTCCCATTTTTCTTTTAATTATAAAATATTTAAACACAAAATTTCGACAGTGGTAGTTCAAAGGTATACAGATACAATCAATATGGAATTGAATAACATTTCTTCTGGAGCTATACAGTACATTTTATACAATAGAAGAAATACTTTGACCTATGTTAAATCTAAATACTTATATTAAAGATGAATATAATTACAGTTTTAAAAGAGAAATGCAATTATTTGGGTATGAAATGATCAGTTGCTTTTTTTGATCTTCTTGCTTTCTCTATATTCGCTAATGGGTACTCTTCTTTTGCAGCCTCTATATCCATGTTTGGGAACATACGTAAGAGAGTCGCCACTCGATTCGTTTGACGACTACAATTTCAATGATTTTTCATATTATTTTTAATTAAATCGGAGTACTTAAGTTGAATAATGAAATATAGAATGATACGAACTCTCGCAATTTACGTTTACGAATCCAAAGTTTCTCTCTATAAAGTCGTAGGAATTTTCGCACAGCATATCCGCCAAAACCGAAGTGGTGTGTTTTATGCCATTTGGTGTTCATAAACTTTGGTATTACATGTTGCCTCATACGATAGAAGAACCGAAGGCCTGTGAAATAGAATCCATCGTGAAATAAAATGTTTCATAATATTAATAATAACGAACAACATATTGTACCTAGTGCATTATATTGCAATTTTGCCGGTCGTTCTCCATTGACTCCAGTTTCAAGCATATGGTATGCCCTATTCCGTTCACGGACTACTGTTTCTAAGTTAGACATACTGTCCTCAACTTTATCAATTCTTTCAGGATTAGGGAAATACTCGTATTTCTTTTTGTAGACTTCTTCCATCGTTAATAACATATTTCGTTCTTTTAATAATACGTACCTATAGTTTAAATATACATGCAATTAATATTTTATCTGTCATTACGTTTTACAATAATTTACCACAACTTATGCAGATCCTCGTTGCTCTTCAATCTTAATTCTTCTTGCCTCCAAGAACGTCCCACCAGAACACGATTCTTTCCCCAATTTTTCTCGTCATCAAAAAATTCCATTAAATCATTTTGCTTAGACGTGGTATGAATGAACGCGTATCGAAAGGTAGGTGTGCTAAAATGTTCGAAATCATTTTATTCCAGACTCAATGAATCTAAGATTGAAACAACATGAAAGGTTAAGCTATGCAGTTTTTCGCAAATGCAACACTAACGAAGTGCAAATGTTGCTTAAATACAGCTAATGGCAGCAAACTCTAGGAAAATCTTAATAGATTTTGTTAGATTAACTTTGACTGCATGTCAATCGATAAATGAATAAGTATGCAGTAAATTCTACACCTTTCAATGATTCGACTTGACGATACAATTATTAATATAACAGTACGCAACGAACCTGCGAGTGTATGTCGGAGCACTTAGTGAGCTACCAATTGGAGTTAAATATAAATTTGTTAACAATTTTGCCACACTATTTACACTTTTTGAAATTTCTATCGCTTTCGTAAGAGCTGCCATTTTGGCTGCAACACGTTGACTACATGAATGAGTATTAAACATCTGTTTATAGAGGGCTAACACCATGTTGAACAGTTTCTCGTTAGATGTCTCATTGGGATCTTTTGTATATAAGTTGGTCGATTGAACCGCTTAAAGTTGACTCACCGAATTAACCAATATTAATAAAATATAGCTCAAAAAATGCTCTTCAATTGCCCATAATTGCACACTATCCAAAAAACTTTTGGAGACGCCTAGTAACTTTCACGAGAGGCTGGAGACTATTAATAATACGGAATTTCTAAAATAATGCGTAAAACGTGCTGTGTATGACCTACCAAAGAATTGCTCTTTTCGTCTATCCAAATTGCACCACGTTCCACGGGCGACAACTTTAGCAATAGAAAATGAATTTTTAATAAACAAATATATAAAGAATAGAAGTGCGTGCCGTTCGAGACCGTATTATTGTATTATTCATACAATAAAAAGCTGAATATGAAATTCCATGTCTTATATTAGTTATATTTAAATATTTTATACGTTTTATTGATCGATATTATGCAGAATCGGTTTATTTATTGTTAAAAATTGAGAGAACGAATTTAAAAAAGACCGCCATTTGGGGCGAGTGGCGCCTCTTGCGGCGAAATCACGAAGCTCCTTTCGGCGTTCGTTCAGCGCCAATTAGTCCGGTGACAAAACGCTGAAACTACTAGCCAAAATTTTGGCTAACAGTTTGAGCGTTTTGTCACCGGACTAATTGGCGCTGAACGAACGCCGAAGGGAGCTTCGTGATTTCGCCGCAAGAGGCGCCACTGTCGCCCGTATATGCAGAATGCAAGGTCACCAAAAAACATTAATTATGGCAAAATTAGAGCATAAAAATATAAACCAAGGCTACGGAATTGTACAGGGGAATATACTGCATCAATGTCATATTAAAAAACGAATCGCAAAATTGCGAAACATAATTAATCGCGTTTTGAAGTTTGATTAACTATTATGTTAATTACTTATATTTTGTAACGTTGTCATCTGCTTTTTTCACACGATATCGACGCAGTCGACGCACCTCTATAAATCGGTGCCCTTGGTTTATCGTTTTATGCTCTACTTTTGCCTTAATTAATATTTTTCGGCGACTATGCGTTCTACAAATGCGGGCGACAGTGCTGCCACTTGCGGCGAAATTTCGAAGCTCCTTTCGGCGTTCGTACAGCGCCAATTAGTCCGGTGGCAAAACGCTGAAACTACTAGCCAAAATTACCGACAGTTGATTTTGGCTAACAGTTTGAGCGTTTTGCCACCGGACTAATTGGCGCTGAACGAACGCCGAAAGGAGCTTCGAAAACTTGCCGCGAGAGGCGCCACTCGTCCCAAATGGCGGTGTTTTTTAAATTCGTTCTTTTAATTTTTAACAACAAATAAACCGATTCTGCATAATATCGATTAATAAAACGTATAAAGTATTTAAATATAACATATATAACACATGGAATTTCGTATTTAGCTTTTTATTGTACGAATAAAGAATATTTGCTTCGCTTCATTTCCTATACGCATGATTTTTCGCAAATAAGTATCCAACACGATTCACTAGCGTCTCTAATTAGTGCTTAATAATGCATAAGAAATGATTGTTATTTACTGTTATCAATGTTTCATAATCTTTCATTTATTGTTATGAAAAACTTGAAGGAAACTTTTGGAGAAAGTCAGTGAGATCGATATAATATTTTACATACCGTTTATTTGATCGAGGAATTACTTTGCGTCCACTAAAGAAGCCAACACTCATCGTTCAGATCATTAATTTTTATCGGATGTGCGAATGATGCGTTTTCCGTTACCGAATCACCGATAGCGTACACAAGGCTCCGTTCTTATCTGTTTAAAGGAAAAACTATTGAATTTTTCGAAAACATAATGTCCCTCCGAATTTTTCATTATCATTATTATTTTTCATTATATTCATACACGTTGACGTAGCATACCAAATTTGTTACGTTATCTCTAATGTAATACCCTTTTCTATCGCCTCTGAAAATGCTTTGCCGGCGATTTGTAGTTGCGCTCTGTGCACAAATTGCGAGCGATGGATATGAATTCGAGTCTGAATTTAAACCGATCAACTAAAAGCTACTTAAAAGATCGCTAATAGGGTGTTTTATCGACGTTGCCGTATCTAAACGAGTCGCGACAATTGGATAGGTTCTCGAGTAATTCGTCGAGAGCAGCAGCAAATTTTTACAAAATTTATAATAACAATCTGAAAACCTTGATCTAATCGTTTCTCTCTCGTAGGTTAAATCGTTCGCTATTTAATCGCGCGCCTCTTTGTTCGTAGCGTGTCAGCGTTTTTCCTCGTCCATGAGAAAGACCGTTGTTTCGTAACAACGTTAATTCCGCGAAGATCCAGGGGGGATTCCCTCGAGCAGCGCGCTGCAATTACGAACGAACGGCGACACTTTCCTCCAGAAATTCCAGGACTGATCTTTTTAATCGAGTACGTGACACACATTATCTGCGTTTATCTACATATGTGACACGTATCACGGATTTCGTTATCGTTCTCGTTGGCCGTGATCTCCGTTAGGATTTTTGCTCTTTGTTCCCAAAGAGATCGAATAGTCGCTGGTCGATCAGTTCCGTCAGAACCACGAAATAGGAGGCACATCGGTCGCGGTCGCTCGATCGATCTTCTCGAGTTTCAAAGTTACTCAGCGTTCGAATTCGCAAGTGTTGAGACGAATCGAAATGGTTGAATCGACGCGGTATCATTTGAACGACGTTGCCCGAAGAAACGGCAAAGACGGTGCGGACACATGGATCGTGGTCCACGATATGGTGTACGATGTCACGAAGTACAAGAAAGAGGTGCGTGAAACGAGCGATCGAAAGCGTCGAATGATCATTCCAAATTGTATCTTTGCGCAATGTTGCGGCTTCGATTATTTTCTGTTCG
The DNA here is from genome assembly GCF_051020955.1 of Megalopta genalis. NCBI lineage: Eukaryota > Metazoa > Arthropoda > Insecta > Hymenoptera > Halictidae > Megalopta > Megalopta genalis. Next base: position 16,744,540 of record NC_135017.1, read on the forward strand.
CCGAAGCCGAAGAGAGAATCGAGTTGCTAATTATTTCAATTATCGTTCGTATCCCGTAAATTTTGCTCGCACAATGGACTTTATCGAAATTCGCATTGAAACGGCAACGCGAGGCCCAAAATTTACAATTCGAAGCGAAGCTTGAAGTGGACAAAATTGAAATTGATTTCAGCATCCCGGCGGTTTCGAATTGATCGACGAGTACGCGGGCCAAGACGCGACATCGGGCTTCGAGGATTTTGGTCATTCTTCGGAGGCGAAAAGCATGCTGAAGGACTTCCTCGTCGGAGAACTGGTGGACGTACGTCGACGATTCGAACTGATAAATCATAAACGAAGTTCCAACCGACGAACCTCCTAACAATGGCAATTTGTTTTTTCGTAGGAGGACAAAAGGGCGAACAGAAAGAACAAAAACGCGAATACCAATAACACCAAGACTAAAGGAAGAAGGTACGTATCGACGAATGAATTAAAAAATAATTAATTAGGTAAAGAAATTGTACGATTAAACGATCTGTCCAACAGCCTTTTACGAAGACTATGCGGAAGCTGTGGATCGTGACGTTTCGAACGGTTCGTTTACGCAACGGTTAATTTATTGAATTTTTATTCACGTTTCCCTTTTTACTACCGGCAAACGTACAGATCTAGTTACAAACTGTAGAGTAAGAATAGAATAAGAATTCGTTATAATGTGTATATATATATATGTATGTATACGTACAAGTTGGTATTTCTTTCTTAAAAAAGGAGGGTCGTCGTCTTAGGCGGTCCTGCGACGGACATGTATTTCGCGATGCATTGGCAGCGTGCTAAATGTACACGCGATTTCTAACGATGATCGGCGCGAGTTAATTGATGGCTTCGCTTGTACTTGTCTTCATTTTCTAATTTCGATTACGAGTACGATTACGATTACGATTACGATTACGATTACGATTACATGACAATCATCTAGAGATTCTACGACGATACGTTAACACTTTCATAACATTAATTAGAATATCGATTTGCGTCGAGCGATCCGCGTTGTCAATTACATATACGATAAGACCAAGTTCGTTGAAACTGACGTTAGAAATTGAAAACGTTTGCCGCGAATTGGCGCGAATTAGCAATAATCGTTTGCAGTCCAAGCGTGCGTAAACGAGGAAGAAACAAGGGACGAAAAAGAGGACGCGCGTACGACGCGTCCGTCATCCGCTGATAATTCGAGATAAAAATATGTCAGATTTTTCAACGAATCGTGAATCGATATCATCCTTGAGAAACTATCGGATATATAATCTGGAGAACAATCGATCTTAAACTAACGTTATCTTCCTTGTTCCGAGCGGATATCTATGCAAAAAATGAACAACACGAATCGAGACGCTTTTCGATCGGAATAAATTATGTTTTCTCTCGTTAACGATTGGTGCACACTGCCGCGTTAAAAAAGTGTAGCATAGAACACATTGTTATCTATACTTCGATAAAGTGAGAGCAAGCAAAGAGTTTGTAAACGTTCGAATTATTGGAAACAATAAAACAGCGCGATCGATCGTTCGACTTTTTCCTCCTTAACGGTCTAGATCTTTACAGCGATTCCAAAATTTTTGAGCAACAGCGCGCGTCGTCCGATACGAATAAGAGAGATTCCGCCTTGTAAGTATGTAATTTGTCTCGGTACAGACGAGTCAGCCAACGAAGAAAACCCTGTCGAAATTCATTCAGATCCATCCTCCCATAATCTGGCCGGTGGCTTTCGACTTTCCCCTCAGTTTCGTGGTGGCGACCGGTACGTTGTCTTCATGGGGCGCGGCTTTCGCCGCTCCGCCAGCTTCCTTCTTCTTCGCCTCGTCTTCTTTTTTCTTCTTTTCCTCCTCTTCTTTTTTCTTCTTCTTCTCTTCGTCGTCGGGCTTTTTATCGTCCGGCTTCTTGTCCTCCGGCTTCTTGTCGTCCGGCTTTTTGTCCTCCGGCTTCTTGTCCTCCGGCTTCTTTTCCTCCGACTTCTTGTCCTCCGGCTTCTTCTCCTCCGACTTCTTGTCCTCCGGCTTCTTCTCCTCCGGCTTCTTTTCCTCCGGCTTCTTCTCCTCCGGCTTCTTCTCCTCCGACCTCTTCTCCTCCGGCTTTTTGTCCTCCGGTTTCTTCTCCTCCGCCTTCTTCTCCTCCGGCTTCTTCTCCTCCGGCTTTTTGTCCTCCGATTTCTTCTCCTCCGGCTTCTTCTTGTCGGCCTCTTTCTTCGGCTGACTCGGGGCAGGTTTCTTCGCGGTGGCGGCTGGATGCTCACCTTCCGGCGATTTGCTCGCGGCGGCGTCCTCTTGGGGGTCTTCGGGGATCGGCGACGGGACTCTGACCTCCGGTTTACCCTCCGAAGACGGCGTCTTGTCCATGGCCCTGTCCTTGTCCTTGTCTTTGTCCACGCTGCTCGTGCTGATGGTCTTGAGCACGCTCTTCCGAAGCATAGGCGTCAGGCGGGGAGGATCCGGTTCGCCCTCGCGGATGCTGACCTTGGGGTTTCCGGTGCCCTCGGGGGTTTCGCTCGTCCTCTCCGCAATCGATCCTACGATTCGCGTTATCGAATTACCGACCGACGTCGACATTTTCATCGAACAGTCAACTTACCTCCTTCGTCGTCGATCCTGACTCTGCGCATCATGAACTTCGCGTAGGCGATCCTGGTGGTCGGCGTGACCTCCGACAAGTTCGGATTGTAATCGATCAGACGGTTCGGGTCCAGCGAAGCCAGATCAGGGTTCACGGCCTGGAGCCGGCGAATGCTTCGACGCGACGCCTTCATGCTGGCCTCGGTCGTGGAGCCGATCGGGTCGTTGGCGATGGTGTTCTTCCGCACCATGGCGTTCCAGTCCTTCTTCTTGCCGCTGCTCGACTTGCGACCGATCGCCTTCGCGATTTGACTGAACACGTCCCTCGGCTCCTTCTCGCTGGCGATCACCGCGTTCACTATACCCTCGACTATACCGATCTGGAAGTCCGTCTGCAGACGGCGCTCCATCACTCGACCCTTCTTGCCGGACACTGAGAGAATGGCAAGGTTAAATTTGGGAATGGCGAGCCGAAATCGAGTCGTCGCGCTTCGAAAGGCCGAACTTACGCGCCTCCTGCTTGTCGAGATACGGCGTCCTCATTCCGTTCTGCCGCAGGATGTCGATCAGCTCGTATCTCAGCGTAGAAATGTCCTGCCGGATTTCCATAACGTCGTCCTCCGTGATGCCGAACTCGTCCCTTTTCCTTTGTTCGGCGGTCACGTAGCGTCGGACCAGCAGCCTCATCACCGATTCGTGTCTCGCCATCGCCTTCTCTCTCGACTTCTTCTGTCGACCGTCGAAAGAAACGTCGCCGCCGGTTCAACGAATTATTACGAAAAATCTCCCTATCTGTCGCCGGCGCCGAATTCTAAAGTGTCGAGAGTAGCACGCGGGAATTGATTTCTTCGAGCCTCGCCGCTCGCCTTTATCGTTGCCGACACCTCGCGAGAGGGAGAGAGATAGAACGAAACTCGCGCGAATCGAGCGAAACTATGTTGCGTACTATGTATGTACCTTTTTTTCCAAATTATTAATCCCCGAGCTGATACGATCTCTATCGGCGCCTCTATCCCGTAAATTTGCAGCGCGCGAGACGTTGATCTCCGGTCGATTTTAATCGATCTTCGGTCCTGAGCGTCGCCGATATTGTTGTCGCTTTCGTCGCAAGTATTTTTCAAGTATAAACGAGAATGTACGTACGATCAGAGACGTTGTCTTCCCACCGGATTTTCCGCACGAGAACAACTTGTTGAACGATTTCGCTGTCGGCACCATGTTGAAAGGAGGAGGCACCGTGTCTCCGTCTTCGAAGTAGCTCATCCAAAGGTGGCTCCTGGCGAACTTCCATTCCGTGTCGGCTCGTTCCTAAGTATTTCGTAAGTCGCGCGTTCATTTCAACTTGTTTCTCGAACTTGTTGCGGAAAGATTTTCGATTTTCAATCTCGGAGATGCGATCTAATCTAATCTAATCTACGTGAATAATCAATCTTCCAAAATTGTTTGCAATCTCTCGAACACAATATTAAAAATAGAATCTCGAAGGAATTTAACGCGACCGGTGCGAATTAATTTGACCGCATCGCCGGAGTTAAGCAGCCGGTGTCAGCATCGGTCGGATTAATCAGGGTTACAGTAATGTCTCCCTAATTGACGCTCGAATTGTCCACTAAATTGGACAATTTGGGAAGAGGAGATACGAATATTCGAGCTTTTAGGGTCGTTTTTATGGTCATCGATTCTCAACGATTATAAAAACGGGCTGCAAGGCTTGAATAATCGTATCTCCTCTTCCCAAATTGTCCATTTTTCTGCACAATTTGGGCGTCAATTAGGGAGACATTACTGTAGTCTTTCCACGGTCGCGCAGTGTTCGATCTAATCTAAAGATCGATCTCGAGTCGAGGGATATTGGCGTACCGAGATGATTTGATAGGAATTCGACATCATAGCGATCAGCATGTTCAACAAGACGATTACGTTGATCACCGAGTAGGAGCCGAACATCAGCAGCGCCCAGAATCTCGTGAAGCTCTTGATGCCTGTCAGATCGAAGGACATCAGGTCTATCATGCCGAAGCTGGCCCAGAACAGCGACTGCGAAGTCTCGAACAAGCTGGAATTATTAACGATAACGCGATTCGTTGGTTAAATTGATCGAAGAAACGATATAAAAGCTTCGCGTTGCACATCGGAAGACGTACTTGGCGAAACGTCTCCAAATCGAGCAAGCCTTCTCCTGATTGTCGAAATCCGGCAGATCCGGGAAGTCCTTCATGTGATAACACTTCATCTTCTCCAGGTCCGCGTAGTACCACATCAGTTGATTCATTCCTGAAGAGATCGAGCTTTCAAGCATCTTCGAAAGCGATCGATCGATTTCGAACGGGCGTCCGGTGGTCGAATAAACACCGACGAGTAAATAATAGATAACGATGCTCACCGCAGCCGAACGCGATCAGCACCAGCGTGTAGATGAAGAAGAACTTGATAATGTCTATTATCATCCTCCCCAGGGAAATTTGGAGTGGCCCGAGGTGAGGATTCACGCTGAATATATGGACGAGCTTCAAAAAGCTGAGGACAACGCATTCGTATATTTATTCATTTGAACGTTTTAAACGCGATTCCGTCGGTTTCGAAATACAGTAATGTCTCCCTAACTTGACGCTTAGATTGTCCACAAAAATGGACAATTTGGGAAGAGGAGATACGATTATTCGAGCCTTCTCGATTTATTTTTATAGTAATAAATTGTCCACAATTATAAAAACGAGCCGCGAGGCTCGGATAATCGTGTCTCCTCTTCCCAAATTGTCCACTTTTTCTGGACAATCCGAGCATCGGTAAGGGAGACATTACTGTAATACGATCACCTGAAAATCATTCCGGCGGCGAAAGCTCCCTCCGAAAGCAGCATGGGATCGAACGCGTCCCATTGATCTCTCGGATACCAAGGATCCATGCCGCTCCAATATTCCCTCTGAGCAAGAAAACACGTTTAACCGCTGTTTTTAATCAAAGTTTCGTTTTAAAATGATGAAAACCATAAAGACGACTATACGCACTTGCACCACGATGAAAGCCGTGAGCCTCATCACGACCCACACCACGTAAAACACGTTCTGAATGAAATCCACGATGTTCCAAAGATCCGATACGTACTCGATCAACCCGTCCGACCACAACGATCTCATTTCTCCCAAGACTAAACCTAAAATTTTCAAGGCTCGTTGTGCCTACACGTGTCTTTCCAACGATCTGGAAACGGTAGGCAGTTGCGCGCGATACGATCGATCTTCTCTCGGCTGCGTTAACAGCCCCGAATAATAACTGGGCCGAGGATTTTACGCGTTGTCGGGTAAAGCGTGCAGGCGAAACATGGAACAGCGATCAAATTAAAGGAAACTACAAACGCGCGCACGTCGATTAGAACTTGTTGAAATGATTTAACCGTTCGAGTCCCAAGCAGCGCGACCGCGCTGTTCAGGTCTTGCGTCGCGATCAAAAGTTGCATCGACATCCGCGTGCTAGCAGAAAAAGCAGAGAAAAATTGTGCATTGGACTGGAAGAAAAAAAAAGGGGGGAAGAATCGTCCTGTCTCTCGATTAAAGTTCCCGTCGAAGCTGTGTTTAATCAGAGCTGTTTACTGAGTACGTAGATGACGACACCGCTCTCGACGAAACCAGGGATGCAACCGCGTTCCCGTCTCTTCCATCCGGCCAGGATCTCGCGCATCCACGCGTTCCCGAACAATTCGATTACCAGGTACTCGATGCGTTGCGATGCCATTCCGAGCAGCACTGTCGGAGAAAATGTTAATCCGTTTCGCATCTTGTCGCACGTTATAACACGATTATTCGACGGTTAATCGGTTCGCCGGTACGAATTTCCGGGGGAAATCCTGCGAGCAGTTCCACGGAAACGATTGTTGTCCCGTATCTACGGGTGTCGAAAATCTGCTCGAACTTCGCGAGCTTTTCCGCGCGAGGAGACATGGCGACCGGATAAAAGCTGCGATCGAACGGGATCGATCGCCCTTGCCCACGGAATTTGTCGATCGCGATCAAGGTTTTTCCTCGTTCGAATATATATTCGCCGGTGGCTCTCCGTCGCCGGATTTCCCGAGGACGACGAGAATTCGCGAAACTCGAGCTTACTGAGGAAGAACGCGTAGGAGGACGAGTGACAGATGAACTTGACGAACGGCTTCTTCATGAACTGGCCCATCGGCGAGGTCGGCGAGACCATGTAGATCGAGCTGTACACCGGAAACATGGCTCCCAGTTTTCCAACATCGATCAGCTGTCCGATCATGCTTTTACGCCTGAATCCCGGCAATCCGTCGTACCAAATCGCGGCCAACAATTGCTGAACGTTCGGATGGGCCACGAACTAGAGTGCAGATCAACCATCGAAATTATACCGAGAGACCGGATCGAACGTCTCGTTGTTCCCGAACGAATCCGATAAGAAGAGATCTCTCGATCACGGTAATGACTCCCTAATCGACGCTCGGATTGCGCACAAAAGTGAACGATTTGGGAAGAGGAGATACGATTATTCGAGCCTCGCGGCTCGTTTTTATAGTTGTCGACAATTCGCGACTATAAATGTGAACCGCGAGGATCGAACAATCGTATCTCCTCTCCCTAAATTGTCCATTTTTCTGGAGAGTTAAGGAGAGAGACATTGCTGTACCGACCGGAGCAGCGCGACTCTGTCAACGTCTCGCGCGGTCTCACCTGCTTCTGCTTGTACTTGATCGCGAGCTTGAGCCGTTCCAGCGTCTGTCGTTCCCCGGGCTCCCAGTTCTCGCCGTGAGGATTATAATTCAGCATTATCTCCAATTCCAGGGACGTGCGCGCGTGATCGACCAGCGACGTGGCGAAAGTCTGCGTCTGCTCTCGCATCTCCTGCGAACAAACGATTCCTCGCTTCGATCAAGTCCGCGCGCGATTCCCGAGGCCGAGCTTCCCTCTTTTCGAGCTTTCTTCTTCGAATTCTCGCGAAGGAATCTCGGAGTACGGCGCGGCGGATTCGCGCGAGCTTACGTTGTACTCGAAACGGAATTCCTGTTCCATTTGGCTGAGTCGTCGGAGCTCCCAGGAAAGCTCGAACGCCGTCAGAAGGGGATCCTTCGAGGACAGGGCGATCAGAGACGGAGACGTGAGGGCCCGGTACGCGTTTATGCGGGCCCGAGAGTGCCTCAGGGAGTCCTGCTCGCTGGATGACACGCACTCGTCGCAGCCGCATCTGACGATAACAGATGCAGGCGTGTCTCGATCATTTTCATCGACGAAATCGGTCCTCGGACGCGCGATCGCGATTTCCTCGAGCCTCGATTAAACCTGGGTCGCGAGGATCGGCGCGTGGCACGTTCCGACGCGAGCACGTGCCGCTCTTTTCGAATAACATAATTAGTCGTCCCTAATCGAATAACCGGGTTAGACGCGTCGACCGAGTATTGACACGAAGCCAGAAAACTCGGCATAACCGGCCGACTTCGATTTATGATTCGCGACTCAACACCATTACGGACAAACGTTTCCGCTAGTCTACTTCCTGCGATACGCGCCGCTCGACGTTACGACGATCGTTATTGGGCCCCGCGACAACGACGAATGATATTCCAATCGATTGAGACGGTAAAGGATTTATCAACGGCGGTGCAATTGGATTCGTTTGATCGGCAGAGCTCGCGACGAACGAAAATGTTCGGAAGGCGTATTCTCTCGTTCGCGATACCTGGCGTCGTGCGGGCTGGGCAGGGTCGCCCCGCGGTCCAGCAAAATCTTCAAAATCTCGTAGTTGTTCTTGTGTGCGGCCAAGATCAACGGTGTTATGTCGGGGGTGAAGTTGGACGACGATCTGTCGACGGCTTCCCAGCTCTGAAACAGCGGCAAGCCTCTGAACGCCTATTCGAACGTACAGTAACGTCTCTCTAATTGACGCTCGGGTTACGGTAATGTCTCTCTAATCGACGCTTAGCTTGGAAAGAAACATGGACAACTTGGGAAAAAAGAGGTACGATTGTTCGAGTTTTGCACCTCGTTTTTATAATTGTCGACGATCTGTCGCTATAAAAACGAGCCGCAAGACTCGATCGATCGTATCTCCTCTTCCGAAATTGTCCAGTTTTGTGGACAATCCGAGCGTCGATTAGAGAGACATTGCTGTGTACTCGTATATTTTCGTAGCGAGCGATTCGCTGCGAGAATTCGCGGCTTTCGAAGGATATGTCCTGCGAAAATCGATCAAACCAGCTTTCGGATTTCCGAATGGAAACGTTCTAATCGCAAGAGCGAAGGCGAATCTGTTGGACTCACGTAAGGCTGCCCAGCCAAGTGGTTGTTCTCCTCCCATTCCAGCAGGATCTCAACAGCCTCCACGTACTCCTCCTTTATGGCGTGTAAGAGCGAATCCTGAAGGAAGAGACCGAGGAATTATGTCCGGCGTGTGCGGTGCTTTTAAACGCGCGCGGTCCCAGCGGTGAGCGAGCATCCACTTTATCGAGTATCCGCATTCTACGGAAAGCGTTCTCGCCGCAGCCCGCGGCTCTCGGTTCGTAAAATATACACGAAAGCAGTCCTTTTGTTTATCGCCCGTGCCGCGAGAAGGCCGAGGACGGCGAAAGCTAACGAAACGATTCGCCGAGCGAGCGTCTCCGGTCGACGAGATAAAAGCTGCGCGGAATCCATCCTCCGTGGCTTCGCGATACTCCGAGATTTTTAATGTTCGCGCTACTAGACGCTACTAGAAACATATGGTAATCTAGCGGCGTCACCTTCACTTGGATCCCCAGATCCAGAAGCAGTCTGATCAGCTCGATGTTCTCGTTCTCGATCGCGGCGATCAGCGCCGATCTGTTCAGAGGATCCACGCAGTTGATGTTCAGGATCTCCGGGTGGTCCTTGTTCTCCTCCAGCAACCTGTTCGACAATTTCGTTCGACTACCATCTCGGAAACTGATCCTCGGAAATAGTTGCATCGCCGATCCTGAGAAGACGTTTCGCACTCTACAAATTCTGTTTCATTTTTTCCCGAGGAATTCCCAGAGACAAATTGAAGCGACGAGGGCTAGACGAAGGTGAAAGGAACGCTTGTCGCAGCGTGGAGAAAGTTCGACGGCGTTCGGTGGAGGAAAGAGGAGGACGGGGCCGAGGATCGAGGGGAGGAAGAGTTCGAGGAGGGTGCGAAAGGGAGCCCGCGGGTTTCGCGGGCTTCGCGAGCTTCGCGGATCGCGCGAGAACTCCGTCGTCGATTTATCAACCGCGGTGGCTGGTCGGAATGGTCGGATTACCTTTTGACAGTGGCACAATCACCTCGTTCCGCGCTGAGCAGGAAGTGCTTCTCAACTGGGCCAAGAGTGTAGTCCACGGGCGGCGGTATCGACTGCTCCGACGACGCTCTCGCCTCGTTCGCGAGCAGATTTTGCTGCGACTCGGACGGATTCATGCTGCCTTCTCGGCGGGATCCTAGCGGCGGGACCAAGACAATGCCGGGCTGGCTTGGTTCATCGATCCCGGATACACCTACGCATGCAGGATACAGGAACCGGGTGATCCTCGCCGGTCGTCGAGCATCGGAGCACCGGAGCGGCAAAGCGGCGGAGCGCGTGGGACGACCGCTGATCCTCCGGTATTATTTCGACCCGTGTTTCTACTCGCGAGAAGAAGTCGCGAATGCAGTTTTTAACCGCTGCGCGCCGGAAACTGGGACAGCGCGACCCAGAACCATTGTTTCCGCGATCGACAATAGCATTGTTTCGTCTTTCGGTTCGGGAAGTCCGGCGATTAATCGAATAACAACAACGAAGGAACAACAGCCGCGATGCGCCAGCTCGAAGACAAAGCCAGCGTTCTTCGAGGATAAACCGAGTCGCGGCAATTCTTTCATCGATCGCAACCGGAGATACGTTTTATCGGGAAAATTAAAAATCGTGCGAACAAATAAGCGCTCCGTCGATTCGCCGTGCTAGCCAAAGGTAAAAATGTCGCGCGGTCCGAGGAGATAAAATAGCTCCGGGCGCGCAGCTTTTGTCGCGCGAAAAAACGGTTTAAACGGATCGTTTAAAATATTCAACCCGCGAACCCCTCGGGTTCGTTCGACAGAGCCGAACGAAAGCTGGAAAACGTCCGTTCGAGAGCTAGAAATCTCTGATCGCGTTTCGAGAATCCTTCGGGAAGAAGATAGATGCGATTTCGGCTCTGGTTTCCGCGGACGACGTCCGAAGCGCGAAAGCTTTTTCTCCGGTGCTTTGTGCACGGTTTCCGATATCGATCGGTTTCCGACGAGCCGAGCATTACCTTCGAATTTCGTTCGGTGGGTGTCCGAGCCAGCCGCTGCGCAACAATTTCACTCGGTTCGGTAGCTTGCCCGGAAACCGCGTTTCCCAAAGCGTTAACGCGTCGCGGTCGCGTACAGTGACGTACTTTCCGAAGCTCGGATCACGGTTTACGTAAAATCGTCGAACTCGATTAAACGGGGCCGCGACGAAATTCGAAATCGCCGTGTCGCTCGACGCCGACGAACGAAACGTACGCTTTTTTTGCGGCAGCGGGAACAGGGACGGATCATCGCGTTCGTCGTTAAATCGTTCGCGATCGTCGCGCGAGAAAGCTAAACGTTAAATGCTAAACGATTACGAGCTCGTCGAGCTTCGTAGCGCTTCGATTTGTTCTGAATTGTTCGAGCAGAATATAGTATTGTCTCTCCAATTGACGTTCGGATTGTCCACAGAAATGGACAATTTACGCGACCGAGACGAACGACGTAAAAATGGAACGAGCTGTTCGTCGGAGTCTGGAATACCTTCTTGGCAGCAGGTGTCGGCTAACGGGGGCCCATGGCAGCGATGACGAGGTCGCAGAGGGTGTCGGCGAACGTCGTCAAGCTGGAGCTAGGCCGCGCGAACGATACGGAATAAAGAGAAAACCGTGCGTTCGCCAGCTCTAGATAGTTCAGGGAAACCTTAGTAGATCGGTCAGCCGGGGCATGGATTAAGCACAAACACGTGGATCGTATCGGATCGTGCCAAAGAGAAGCGGCCAGTCCCGGCCCGATATCACATTGCGCATCCACGTGCACGAGACTCGATCGACGGAGCGCGTTCCCAAAGAAAATCCCAAACGGATGCGTGCATTTGGAACGACCCCGAAAGACGCGATTATCTCGGATATTTTCTTACGAGAGACGGCTATTCTTCTTTCGTTTCTCGAGCGCGAGATTCTGAAAACACTGGCCGTAGGTAAACAGCCAGCGCGTTACCTAACACGACCGAATAATGCGTCGGAATGCAAAGACGAGCTTCGATCGGATTTTGCCGGAACGTTCTCTCTTTCGTCGGATCGGACCGCGGTTCTTTTTAGAGTCGAAATGAAATAAATATTTTTTCGCACGGCAACGATTTCTGGGAAACTTTAATCGGTCGCTCGACGAACGAATTTGATGGACCGGCGTTGATAGAAGCCAATATTCGTACGTTTCCAGCGTTTCCTCCGAAAAAGGGCCGGCCACGGTCGAGCGAGATCGTTCTTCTTCGTTTATCCGCGTGGGTGTGTAAACACGTACAGCTTGTAACCCGATTTTTTGTTCGTCGGTCGGTCGCCTATTTGGGGCAGCATTTAGAGGGGTTGCCTCGTACGTGCTCGGACCGCGGAATAGTTTCGGACAGGATTGAGAGAAATGGCACGGTTATGGCCGGGGCAAGACGAGGACGTAACAGGGGACCTCGTTTCTTTTAATTTTCGATGGCCGCGGAGTGCTGGCTTGTGTATCGCGGCGGGCCGGGCCGGGCCGGGCCGGGCCATATCCGAAGGAACGACGGCGGTGGCGTCGAGGGAGTTAAAGTTCCTTCGTGCTTCCGCGCCTTCGTCTCTTCCGTCTTTATCCGGAGGACGAGAACCTTCCGAACTTTTCGAATCTTCTCGACAGTTTTCAACGCCTCGCCGGGACTGGAAACTTCGTTTTCATGGTAACGCGTGTCGAGTCCAACGGAAGCCAATTAAGATGTACGAGATGCGGCACAAGCCGACGTAGCTAATAGCTACGATAACGACCGACATTCCACTTCGATGCGACGAACGAAACAACGAAAGAAGAACGGTACGCGAAAGAAATATAACGTTGCTCCCGAAAATCCGGGAAACGAAACGAGTCCGTAAGAAAAATGTTGATCGCTCGCGTACAAGATTACGCAGCTGTTGCGCGCGAATTCGGAGGGCTCCGAGTGGTCTAAGAGACATCAATTCTGATCTGTATCGGCCGAAAGGAAGTCGGTGTGTTGCGGGCGGCGGGGGGTTGGTTGGGTAAAGCGTGCAGAGAGAAGAGAACCAGGTTTCCAGCCACTTTTTTTCCTTTAATGTATACGCGTGTATTAAATTTACATTCACTTTAAGAACGACGTTCAAGGTTACAGACAATGCGCATTACCGTAATTCTAATTCCTATTCGTAATTGGAGGGTGTCGGAGAGAAAGATGGCCGAGTCCGTCGCAATTTTTCCACGTCGCGCAAACGTTCGGGGAAGCGAACGCGGCGAGCTCGTTGTTGGTCTTTTCAGAATAATCGAGAGATCTCGCCGGTCGACGAACGAGCAAATTTTTGCACGGAATTACTCGAGAGAACGGATAAAAGCGGAAACGTTCGAACGGAGGTTCCCGACGTTACGCCGAGCGTGCAACATTGTTCTCGACGTTCGCCGACGAGATCGACGCGAGTCGCCGGAAAAAGAAACAGACTCGGCCGCGATTCCCCGTGGACCCGCCAATTGCGAAATGGAACAACGGCAAACGCGCCGTTTCGACAATCACGACACAGTTTCCCGGAGCGACGGCGAAAACGATCCCTCCGCGGACGCGTTTGTCGCAGCGAATCGGTCCGCGAGATCGTCGCCGGCGTCGGAGCCGTTCAACGATTAAATCTTTATATGTACATTGAATACGCGGCGGAGCAGGTGGATGCACATTGAGGTACCCGGATGAAATACCTTGGAACAACGTTATTCGTCGGCGATGCCGCGGCGCTGTCGCGACCCACGAAAATAATCCGAATATTCGACGGATCTCCAAAGAATTATTCCGCGTGCTTGTTCCGGGCAATCGATTAGGCATTCGTGGGCGAACCAAGATTCTTCGCGGCCACCGATGTATGTACAAATCGCGGCCCGAACGATTATTCGGCGAAGAGCAATCGTTCGACGGTCGACGGAAACTACGACGCGTAGAAAAACCGGAATAAATACGTCGCGGAAGCGATTCCCGGCGCAGAGGCAACGGGAGCGCAAATGAGATTGCGAGGAGCACTATCGGTAGGCAAATGAGGCTGACCTCGGCAAGCAGATCGCGTTTCTAATCGAATGAATAAAGGAGAATGGCCCGCGTCCGTGGGCCGCGTCGCGGAGGCGAGATCGAATTAGGCGGAAATGGAGGCGACCGCGACGCGACGATGGATCCGAGATAACCGAATCTTCGGATCGGCCGATGGAATAACGTTGCCCGTGAGAATTCGCAGGGTCGAGCGCGACGATGTGTCGGGAGGACGTGGCGTTGTCCCGTTCGCACGGACAAATCCCCGACGATGTTCGCGATGGATCGTTTCCGGTTGCCGACGGCCCTCTTTACTCGTGCTTAGAGCCGGCACGCTCCTCGAGAAAGTCCAGCGCGTTTCTGTGCTCGGCGTCGAAGTTGCTGAGCGCGTCGCACAGGCGGAGTAGCCTCGCCTCGAACGGCTGCAGGCTGCTCTTCGTCTCCTCGTTCACCACCAGATCCGAGCACATCGTGGTCACGTCGATCTCCAGGGGATAGGTCTGCGAGTTCCGGCCGAATCTGTCGAACAAGATCGTTCGCAGCTAGTCGGAAGGGTTAGGTGACCGATCGGCTATCGGTTTCGCGCGATCGCCCCACGACGAAAACCTGTAGACCGATTCTGTCTCGAGCTACGCGCGTCGTCCGACCGCGTAGACGGTCGAGCTACTCGTCTGACAGCGCTCGCGCAAGCTACTTGCCCGATCGTACAACACCGGCCGGAGCTACTTGCCCGATCGCATACCGGCCGAAGCTACTTGCCCGATCGCACACCGGCCAAAGCTACTTGCCCGATCGCACACCGGCCAGAGCTACTTGCCCGACCACAGGCTGCCCCGCCCTACTTTTCCGAGCAGAGAACGGCTTCGCGTTGACCCTGCATTATTATTCGTCTTGCCGAAATCTTTTCGTCGAACCGAAGATCCTGTTGGCACGATAATCGACGATCGCGCCGCGCCGATATATTTGTCGAATAAACCGTCGATGCTAGGTTACCTACCGTTACCGGTCCGCTACTAGACCGTCCTAATATGTTCGGCTAACCGTAGACCACGGTAATCTAGTTGTTCGATTGTACTGCGGGGCTGCCTAATCTACTTGGCTCTCCATTGGCTCCTCGATTCACTTGCCTATTCATAGTTCCAGTTGTCGAACCAGCCCGATCAGTCTCCGTTCCAATGCATACGATATTCATCCGACCGATGTCGCGCGCATTTATCGACGCCTCGATTCGCTCGCACGCTCGCGAAGCTACGCGATTCGAGAGCTACGCGATTTCGCATTCGTTTCTTATACGGCGAGGCCACTCACCTGATGAAATTCAGGTCGTTCCTTCTAAGCTTGTAGTCCCTGTCGCTGCTCGGGGCCGTCTTCGAGTCCGACCTGCCGAACCTGATCACAATGTCCGGCGACTTCCAGCGGGGATATCTGTTCACCGGCGAGCTTCCGTCGCTCTCCTCGCCGAGCACGTTCTCGCCGTGGTTGTCGGGATCGCTGCGACCGAACCTGATGAACGACGAGCCCTTGTTGCTCCGTCGCTCCTTCGAGTCGGCGTCCTCCGGCCGGCTGTCGACGCTGTGCCTCTTCAGCACGTACTCGAAGTCGCTGGGAACGTTCTTGAAGATCCTCAGATTCCCGTCGGCCTTCAACGGCGTCAGTATCGAGGAGGAGACTAGCAAGCAGTTGCAGAGAAACGGCAACACGTACAGCGACGACAGCATGGTCTGTTGGCAATAAAACACACCGCGTTCGATTCGTTCCGATTCGGCTGCTGTCCCTTGCGATTCCGAAAGGCCGGCGATCTTGCGTAAAGATCGGCTCGAAATGCTCGCGAGGGAATCGATCGCGCGATGCAACGAGCGATGATGTTCGAAGCGGAAAGAGTGTACGACGTTGGACCGATTCGAGAAGGTGCGACAACGATAAAGAAATCGTTCACGTAACCCGACGCGCGACCGGCGACATCGTTATTGCGTTAGTACGCAGAAAGCCTTCCATTCAGCCGAGAACACAATGGCCGAGCAGTTGTCAAGATCCAAAGTATCGTAATCGAACAATGACCCTCTCTCCCCCGATTCGTTCGGAGACTGTTTCCTTCGGCCTATTTTTCGTTCGATGTTTATCCGCCGAGAGTGGATCGTGAGAGAGAGAGAGAGAGAGAGAGAGAGAGAGAGAGAGAGAGAGAGATCTATCCAGGACTCGGAAGTTGTGTCGGAGTTTGATCTAGAAACGAAACGACGTCCGTCTTTCTGTGCCGTCCCGGAAGGAGAACAATGCAGACACACCTGTTGTACCTCTGTGAAACGCCGCGATTTTCTTCTCGACGGCTCGAGAAGGGATCAACGACTTCTCGATTAGTTTTCGAGTATTAAATACTCGATGCGAAGAGCCACGAATGAAATCAAACGCTTCCTTCTTTGACATCGTTATCGTTCGATGCAACCAAATTCCATTTCGCGCGATCTGGTTAAATAATCGACTGGCAATTAAATAATCGAGGATCGTGGAATAAAGCGATCGAGATCGGTCCTTTCGACGAACTTCGCGTTACCTAAGCCCTTGGCGTAACGGAAAAAAGGGCTCGCGCTTGGATCGCGCAAATCTAGACTGGGTTTATCCGGCGTAACAATGCAAGGTATGAGATCGGATACGATAAAAGAAAATGATCGATCGCGCAGCCCACACGGAACCGGTGACGCACAAGTTTTTCTTGGCGATGGCCGAAGGTTGGGCGACCGAAGGACCTGGATGCGAGAAGCGGCGGGATTATCGGTTGCAGCCAAGGGACACGGTCCGCCCCGCGATAAATAATATCGGTCTGTTATTAGTTGTCTTAACAGGATGTTTAGTAATACCCCGTTATACCGAGCAAGATTAATACGTTGCCTTGCGTTACTTTAATGAACCGACGCGGCAGGTCACCCTTCGTAATGGCGTCGCCTGCAAACTTATCCGACCTACGTTTCCGTTAAAAAGCCACACGTTTACGACCGGCCCCTGGCAAAAACGCGTTTATGGCCAGAGAATAGACTATGAACGGTCTACCTACGCGACGCGGCTCGTTATTATTATTTATTTACGCCGGAACGCCTTCGTCCTCCCTCTTTCTCTATCTCTCTCTCACTCTTTCACACTCCTTTCCGTCGCTCCCGAAAAGCGAGTTACCGTCTTCGCGGTTGATCCAGAAAAATTGGCACGATTTTAACGTTATTACGGACACGAAGAAGAATCTTCTAGTGTCGCGGAAGAAGAGGAATTTGACGGATGGAACGCGATACTGCTCGCAACAGAGATAAATACAAGCGGGACGCAGAAGCAGCAAAGACTACGAAAGAACAAAGAAGACCGATTTATTTCTCTCTCGGAGGGATAGCATTTTTTCGTGTCGGTATTAACGTAAAATTCCGCGGTCGTGTCGTACTGTCGCGCGCCGTATGCCGTTCGCGCGATTAGGATGAAAAATTGACTCGGCAAATTGTGTCGCGACGCCGCCCCTGGCTGCTTCCTTCCTTCCTGGCGACTCGATAGCAATTCCTTTGGACGAAGTTGCGAAAAAGGAAGCAGACGACGACACGGGAAGTTTTGACGAGAATTTTAAATACTTCGCCGAGACGAAACGCGCGGACAGATCGGCCCGCGGGGACTGCTTGCGGAAAACGAAACGCGATTAATTCGAGCCGGGATGGGAATACGCGGTCACGCGAATTCCAACAAAGGCCGAAAGGAATTGCTAGACTACGGAAACGATTCCGCGTTTATCGAACACGCTATCGAATGAAATTCGGCCGTTCGAATGCCGGAACCGTCGCGTCGGCCGCTGAAAATTCCTAGTTTCGAACGATTTCGACGGAGTCGAGGGGCCGAGCTGGCTGAAATTTTGCTCGATGTTCGCCGTAGCGACGACTAAATTGATTTATACGTTCGTTGTATGGATGCTCCGGTCGTGGAAAATACGGAAAGAGAGTGAAATACTGCGGCCAAAAGCATGCGAAAGCACTCGATCGCGAAACGATGTATGGAATATTCGATGTTCGACTTTGCGATTGTAACGAAATATTTTGTAGAGCAATTATCCGAAGCCGGTATAACGATTCGCGTCTGTAACGATCATGTTCTTGCGCCGTATTTTTCTACGAGACGTTCGAGGAAAACGATTATCGAAGTTTTAATAAAAATTTAATAATTTGTCGAAGTTCGAAAGATAGAGATTCCAGGATAAATCGACCGTTAATTTACGTAAATCCCGTAAAAATTAATTCGGGAAATAGACCACACACTGTTCTTCGCACTCGATGTCACTGTACCAATTCGGAATACGCGACGGAACGTGCGACGACTAGAAAATAGAAAAATTGAGGCATTAAAAGACAGAGTAAATAAACACTCGATATCTCGCGAAACGCGCTCGGCATGCATACACTCGTAGTCTCTGTGTACCCAATCATGAAAGCAAACGAAACTCCAAATCGATATAAAATAAAAGAAAAAAGAATTTACAAGGTGGAGAAGAAAGATGTACAAACGATCGCAACAGCGATAAAATCGAATGCACAAATACGTCGCGGACGCAGTCACCATATTGTAAACGTTCCGGGTGACTGTGTACTTAATGGCGAAAGCAAACGAACGTCCGAATTGATAGAAAACAAAAAGGAATTAAAAGATGGTAGAATGCGAAAGGTATCGAGAAAAAATACACAAAAAATGGAGGAATCGCGCTATCTCGCGAAGCACTCGCGTCGACTTTGGGCCGGGGGTGAGTACAACGTAAAATACAACGAGCAAATGGAATTCGAAATGCCAAAGAGTCGTTTGTACACGCGTTTGTTTCTACGCCGTTTTAACGGTGGAGTCGCGAAGCGAAAAAGGAATCGCTGGTTAAATGTTAAAGGCGAACGTTTATCCGGTAACGATAAGAAAACAGATGAATTTTTAAGATAGAACGGGAAATGAAAATTCGCAGCGAGTACGAGAAGACAAGATTTTTCGAAGGATTCGCTGGGCATCGATGGTGAACGAACGAACATCGAGATGGTGCGAGAATAGATTTGATAGAAAATTAAATTTGCGAGAGGCAGGGAGAAGGGGTGTAAGAATTGCGGAGAAATTTTGCAGAGAAAAAAGAAACTATAATAAAGAATAAAGGAAAAAAGAAAGGAACACAGAAGACGCCGCGTGGCACTCACCATGTCGTAAGTGTTGGGGGTGCGTGTGGACGACTGCCGGAGTGTGACCGGATCTGAAATTCTTCTCGCGGCTTCCGACGGAAAGAAGAGGTGCGAAAAAAGGAAGGACAGATGCTGTATCGCGCGTACGACGTCGCGGCGGCGTCGGCGACGCTTGCGGCCTGTTGCTGGTTGGAACGAGTGTGTCCGGGGTTAGAGATGACACCCTTTATATAGGGGCATCCTCGCCGCATCCCCGCATCCTCTCTGGCCCGCGAGACAGAGAAACGGGATAGCCTCACCTGAGTTATGATTGGCCGAGCGTACAACACGATACCTCTACATTATTTTGATTCAATTACACCACCGGCTACCGACCTACGTAATCCCCCCTTTATTATTTATGACTACCCCGGCGAATAATAATCATCATCGGCACGGAATCTAACCGACCTGCCGCGGCACCTTTCGAACCATCGGCCGCCTTCGCAGGATCCACCGACGACGACGACGACGACGACGACGACGACGACGACGACGACGACGACGACGATGACAACGACCACCATGACGATCTCCTCGCCGATGGTTGCCGCGCGAACGATCCTCGTCGTTTCTCCACCGCTTCTCTTTCTTTTTCTTTTCTTTAAACGTTCCGATCGTTGCCTGACCATCGCTCGAACATAGATTCTGGCATCCTTCGATCGACGAACAATTTCTTCGTCCGCGTCGAGTTTCGAACGGAGACGACGGCCTCGAGGCTGGCTAAACGTTGGCTTCGCCGATTCGAACGGAGATGATGGGGCCTTGCGGACCGATACAGCGCTTTTCGAGCTGTATCGATCTTCCAGGTAAGGGTTCTACGACGGCCTTGGGGCTAATCGTCGTCGCGCGAACGCCGAGCTCCTGCGATCGAAACGAAGACTTCGAGTCTTCTAATCGATCGGTGAGCAACTTCTCGATTCGACCTGGAAGACGAAGACTGCAATTCCGACCGATAACGCTTTAATCGCGTTTATCGAGAGAACCGATGATTTCCAGGGATAAGGACAACGGCGTCGAGAAAGGTAACTTCCGGGGAACACTTTTGGAGAACCACGGATTTTAGATAAATATTAGCACGTGGAAGCCGGTGCTGTTTGTTTTTAATCATTTGTTGTGTATTTGTTTTTCATTCGTTACGCCCCCGACCCCGTTTATTACTGCCACTTCCGTGAGCTTCTGGCGGCGCGCTCGGACATCCTTGACAGGATCAGCAGTCTGCGGTGATTCGATGAGACTCGTGCCTTTGTAATCCTCGATGATGCAGCGTGCTTTTCGAGCAGGTGGGTCGAAGGAACCGAATAAAATGGTTCGTTCTCGCGAATCCGAATTCTTATCGATTCTGTCGTCCCTTAACTCGAGCGAGATCGATAAAGCGAAAGCGAGGACTAAATGGTCCAGCAGCCGTTCTGGTTCGTGTCTGGTCGCCTCTGATCCGTGCAGAAACGGTGTCGGGCCCGATTCTTCGTCGAACGAGATAGAAGATGCTCGTAGCGTTTCGAACGTTGAAAAATGTCTTCGAAACGAAATGATTGCGTAGGAAATGGGATGGACAGGTCTGCGGCGAAGTCAGTGACAAGCGAAAATTCCGACTTTTCAAATGAACTTTCTTCGAAACAGCGGCTTGATTGATTTTTCCCTGGAAAATATCAACCTTGTTTTTCGGTAATCCTGAACCGCCCTGTACGGTCTTTCGTGAATGGGGAACGAGGTGCAACAGGTAGAGAGACTCGTTTTCTAGGGTTGAATCTAGGTCACCCGTTTCCCATTGCGAGGCAACCATCGCGGCACAGGTGCGATGATTTTATTTGTCATTTTTCTACGATGTTTGTATGTATTCGGACACGGTTCCGTACACCTACAACTAGAAATCTCAATTTAGTTTTGCGTGGCGATCTTCAACAGACAAAATAAACCATTCGACTGTAATATTCGTATAATCGACGTACCAAGATATCCTAATCGATGAGCAAAGGAAATTAACAAATCTTTCTCTTTATTTCTGTTGTTAAGGTAAGAGGTTTGGAAATGGCTTTATGGTACGGGCGACCATTTATGAGTTTTTTGTAATCCGTTTAGGGCAATGGCAATTTCTTTAGCGGACCGGTTCGACACATAAATTAAATAGTTTTTAGGATGATGAAGGTCATGCCATCATTTAGGTTCTGGAAACCCTTACCATAAAGCCCCAAGGCTATGGGACCAGAGAATCGGCCGCTAGATATCGGCATCGGCAATCCTGGCCAGCTGGACTTTCCCGGCCTTTCCAAACACCCCTCCACCCGCAAGCGCAAGCGGCCCACGCAGTCATCCCTACCAGAGACAACGTGCTTCGGGCACATTGGAAGGGATGGCCGGGGTTTTTCCGACTCCACGAAGGGGAGTAGGGTAAGGCCCAAAGCACAGACAGCACAGAACATCAGAAGAGACAGAACATTTTTAGAGCTTCAGAAGAGAACACCTTAGACTTTCAGACAGAACAGAACAGAAGACATAGAGAGATACGCGTAACGGTTAGGTTGCGCGTTACAAATAGAGTACTAGCAATTCATTTAGTCCCACTACAGTGGATGGTCCTTCGAGTTAGTCGGCACCAAGTGCAATATTCAGAGGATCTCCGTCATCCATCTGATGAGTCCTCAACATCTGTGTTTGATGTTATTCGCACGAACCCCCTTTCTCTCTCTCTCTCGCTCTCTCTTTCTACATTCGTAGTGGGTATTGTTCTCTCAATAAAAAAGTCCGGAAGTCGTTCGTCACCCTATTTCACGTGCTCCCTAACAACGAGTAGGCGGAAAGCAAAATTTGTCGGATAAGCTATGCGAAAATGAAACGCGCGGAATGTAACGATGAATTTTTCCGCGTCCTTGAGAAACCACGGTATTAAAAAAAACGTATATTTGTTCCTCAATTCGGACACAATGGGGTCCGACCCTAATTCAAAATAGTATTGCGCAATGCGCGACAAGAGTTATTAACACGCATCGAGTGAGTTTTCTACGTGCTTTCGTTAGTAGCCCGTCAAAATGGCCAATTACACAGACTATTTTATAATTGTTGAGATTCTAAAGATGATTTTGGGTGCAGTTACCGTATCTGTCTATGTGTATTTTCTAATAAAAACTGTGGAGTGTCTTGAATGAACGCGGAATTATTACTTTTCAAAAGAAATACAAATTAGTCGCGATTAGTGCTCGATAGTTTTAGCGCTAATCTTGTCACGAACGAATCGTTTCCATAAACAGGTGTAGAGAACATTTAAAAAGAAACTGTTCGCTTCGTAATAAAATTACAGTATAAATAGAATTGTTGATAACTGGAATGAGTCTGATAAACGTAACAGGCACGCGCGCGACAGTGAAAATTGCCGAGATAAGAATAACGCCAGCTTGTTCATCGTCCAATGAATTTTCGAAGGGATCCTGAAATTTAAATACTTTTTTATTTGCACGCTATTCGAGCTACGTAATCATGGTTCTTTCTGGATTGACTTTCATTCACGATGTCTCCGTTGTTCCCTGACACACGTAGGAGCATCGCACAAAAGTAGAACAATATAGTATAGCTTATCTTGAAAAATGTTTGGTCTCCAGGAGTCGGCAACAAGCATTGTGTATGCTTTGTGTTCGCTGGGGCCGGACTGACATCCCTGAAAGTACATAATCCGGTGTTAAGCCGACGAACTGGCTCGGTGTGTACCCTGGACATCCTGCGAAATCGCAGGACATTCGAACCGTGATCCATGGATCCTTTGCTATCCCACTGTTCACGATCTCCGGGCTATATTTTCAAAATTAAAATTTCTTCGTCTTGTTTTCAAACATGATTTCATTTGCAAATTACAGGATTTGATAAAGTAGTAATTAGAACAGAGAAGAAAATTATTTGCGCTGAATAAGGGACAGAAAGTCATTTAAAATAATTTATTTAAACGTTCGCATCGTTTTGCTCGCGTGGAGATATCTCTTATCCGGCGCATATAAGTACAACAGTGATTTACAGTATAGCTGCTCAGACATTCGACTTTGCTTTCCGAAAACACAAATGAAAATACAGAAACCTTATCGCAAGTTTGTAAGAACAATATGGGTTGTAAAATAAAGCTCGAACACAACGTTTCTGCAAAAAAGGATTATATTTACGTGTTCGGAAATTTTAGACTCGACGATAGGCGCTTCTTCTCATGGAAAATATCACTAACAATAAGATCAAATGAAGAGAATCGTTTGTCATTTGATAATATTAAAATATCCACGTGCACGAAGATTTTATGGATAAACTATCGTATGTACAAGGAATGTCGGTGTTTCGCTGACAATGTAATGGACATTTAAATGCAGCAATTTTGTCCCAAGTTTCTTTAAAAAACAGAGATAGTTTCATATGTAGAAGCATCGGTTTTTCTAAAGTTCTCTTCGTCAGGCTGTACGTGTGAAGGATACAAGGAAAACAATACCATCGAAACCGTTAAAAATCTATAAAAGTATCACCCTTAACATTTAAGAATACGAAATTTGTACTTCGGACATTGAACGCAAACATTTTGTTCCACTGAAATCGTGCGATTTAAATTATTTTTCTTGTACTCTCTGGAAGTACTTTCCGTTTTTCGTTCACAACGAATTACATAACAAGGAGCCTGGCGACATCGAGAAGAAAATAGAAACACCACGCTTCTGTCTTTGGGCAACACTTCTCTTTTCTTTCTCTTTAAATTAAATTCTAAATTAAACTGAACTGTTCTCGCAGTGTTCGGTGAAAATCCTCTTCTCTCGGTGCTCGTGTGAATGTCTTGAAGTGAAGCCTACGTAAGATCCTTCTTGCAGACACTCGTTTCAAATGAATCGGCTTGCAAGCGTTACTCGTGCCTTACAAGCACCACATCCCCTGTTACTATTACACACTAGCACGCAACCACTTACAAAATAGTATCTGTAAATTGTTTTAAATTCAGTCTTTATGAGTCTTCTTAAATATCTATTTCTTGTTTCATTTTCTTTTCCATATTCATTCTTTTTCTTTTGTTCGGAATACAAAAACTATACACAAATAAGAGTAACAATTCCAGTTATTTTCCATATCGTTGTTCGCATTTATTGTACTTCTCCAGCAGACACATGAAGTCCTTGACTGATAAGTTACCATGTACTGGTAACATACTGAAAACGGATAAGAAATACCATTGAATAGTCTATGGACGAATGTGAATCAATTAATGAGACCCGTGTAAAATTAATTAAACCTACCAAAATTCCGTTATTCGTGTTTGCCACGGCAAAGCTCCATACGTAGAACAAAGGCGGCCATAGATTACTCCTAAATCGGGATCAGGTATTCCTCGGGAATTCAATTTCTCGTTAAGCAAATCAGCATCTATCTCGTCAGATTTAATTGTTCCTGTGAGAACCGCATCGGCCAAATTTCTTGTCAGTGTAACTATTTCTTCTTTCCCATCTAAAGCGCATAACAGAGATACCCGTATCTTCAGTTTAGAACCTACAAATTAAAAACATTGATCGATCGTAATTGTTGTACGAAGAATTTTCGGAAGACTATACATATATAAGACTGTACATTTACCGGTCACTCCATTTTGTGTGAATACTGTTTTTGGTTTACCCCAGCTGATATGATCCAATAAATCAGGTCTTCTCTTTGCAATCTCATGTTTCAGAAAATTCTCATTTCTCACCAAGAAACCTGTAATAGATATGTAAAATTATGTAAATTAAAAATGAATTCACAATTCCATGGATTATTTGCCTAGTTTGCTTCTTTTACTGTTATGATATAACTTGCGATTCTTTACTTAAATATGAATAATGATCTCTTATCCATAATTCAAGTGGTGATAGGCAGATTATGCACGCATTACACCAATAGTTTAATCTGAATGATAACACGCAACATGTGCGTATTCTATTTGTCCTTGATTCTGTATAGTAGAACACTTGTGTAACATTACATCATTGAATTTGAGATAGAAAATAATTATGATAAGACTTCAAAATTCAATGATATTAATTTATTTTAAATAATTATCAAGTAACACTAAATCTATTTTATATAAAATATAGTATTCTTAATATGTCTATATATTTAGCCACGTGTAACTCATGACTTCATCTTTATTGCCATTAGATAATATAGTAATCTCTGACATGGAATCAACGTGTTTATACTTATTTATTATTTATACCTATAGTTTCTCATGAAAGAAATGAGTAATGTTGAATTAAATAACTTAAATAATATTATAATATTTAGACAAATAACAAGCAAGAACAACTTCGTACACAATAATGGTAGAACATATATGTTTTGAGATGTGAAAAGATCAAACAGATAAACATTTCTATTAACACAAGCGTATGTTCAAAAAACTATACGACTCGGTACTTCAAATACACATAATACCAAGAAACTCGAAGTATTGATTTTCTTAAATAAAATTCAAAATTGTATTAACAATGAATATACATCGAACATCCAATAAGAGTTCTCCACATCTTCATTTGGAGTTCTTCCAACATATCTTAACCCAATGGCTTTAGAGCCTCCAGGAAAACACATATAGTCTCTTCGTGATTGATCGTCTGATGTAATGACTGACAAAGGAAGCGCATTACAATACGAAACCTATTTAACATAGATACATTAATAATACGTATTGCATGTTCCAAAAACTTGAAGTACACGCTGTAAAGCACAAAAATAGTTGAAAACAAGGCTCGACGGAGTTCAGAAATACGTGTTTCATTAAATAAATAAAAAGAGAGAAAATTTACCATTGATGTCAAAAAAGCTGACATAAGGTATACCAAGGGTGATGCACCAGCCGATTATTCGCACGCAATCTAATATAGTGTCCTGCTTCGCGCCGAAAATAATCAAAATGTGCCTTGGCAGCTTTTTCGTTTTACTCGCGGCGCGCACCAACCACTCCACTTCTGTCCTCGAATTCTCACCGTGCCAAATTTCGGTGCATTTACGGTGAAGCAAAACACAATAATTATAAATCGCGATGATTAGGTCGTAGAGAAAATGCGTGAGTATCAGTAGCGTGCGAAATACCGTGAACATAGTGCTTTTCCTCGACCGCCACGAATCTATGTAACATAATCACGCGGAACTGATAAAGTTCACGAGATTTTTCAAAACGACCCGGGGAATGTCCAAGGAACGTTGTGTCGTTCTCGTGCAGCTAGCCGCTGACCCGTCTAGCAGACGGTCGTCTCAGTCTCACGTGCACCTGCCTACACTACATTGGTGACGGTGACGGTGACGATGACGTACATAATCGGTACATAAAGTATACAGAACATTCTTGCAGGAACGAAACTCTAGTCAGAAGTCAGAACCCTTGCCACTCATCACTGTATCACCCTGAAATTTTAAACCTATATACGAACAGTGTTGCCGCTTCTACAAATTAATATTTTGTCCTCCTACGCTGGCCCTCTGGATAGAAGAGGACGGAAGAAACTGCACTGGGAAATTTGAAACGTTGGAAAGCGCGGTAATATTTAAATCGTAATGTGTTAATAAACGGTGTCTAACAAACGTATATAATTTCACGAATTGAGTATTACTTTAATATTATGTTCATCGTATGGCATATATTACTGAATGTTTCTACGTGTTTAAGAAGAATTTGATATACATTTTATATATGTAGATATTCGAGAGTTTGAATTAACAAAACATACAAATATTTCCGAAAGATGGCGCTGGTGATTTTTAACGAACTTGTGTACGCATGCGCACTTGAATACAAGGTTCACAAGCTACTACATAACATTCATTGGCCTTTAGGTTTTTGAAACGTAAATGTGAAATACGTTCGTAACATGATACATGGCTTCTTATTTTGCTCCTATTACTGCAAATTCTAACATTGAATAGATTGAATAACAATTGTGATAATCAGTGCATGTATGTCAGGTTCCGGCAATCGACCTTAGAATATATTCTATTTAGGTTCCGCCGTTTGAAAAATAGGTTATAACGGAATGTCCGATGTACCAGAGAACATCGCTTCATATCTAGATAGGAATACTACATACTATTTTTTACGATTATCCTTGTAGATGGTGCAATTGTTGGAAGTAGTGAAATTGCATTTTGTATAAATTAGTGTGTTTACACATTTATCGAAAAATATTAATTTTTCTATTACAAGACTTTATATTAAAAATTTTGAAATTTCATTCAGAAGACTGTGCATGCGCAGTATGTACTATCTATGCCCCTATACATATACCACATGTCCATAATTTATTCGCAGTCCGCAGTAGAAAACGTTAAAACGTGTTTGATCTTATGAGTAAAATGCCGCCAATTTGTACTAACGCACTTTAATTCAATCTACAATATCAATAGAGTATCCAGAATTAAATTTGCTATTTTGTGAAATCAGTGAAATAAATAATGAGCATTGTTACATTATCATAAGAAAATAGGAACTTTATTTGTTAGGCTAAAACATTTAGGTTAGGCACGTGGTGCATGTTGTATCTATATAAGCCGGTAATGCAAAACCTGGATATAACAATCGATCGTTTTTAATGTTTTTAGTGCTTATTAATTAAAAACATGTCATTCCGAGGACGTGGAGGTGGCGGGTATAACAGAGGAGGTGGCGGTGGTAGCGGATTTCGTGGTGGAAGAGGTGGTGGAGGCTTCCGAGGACGTGGTGGTGGATTTGATAGAGGTGGAAGAAGGTAATTAATTAATCTATTCATCTATGTTCGTAATTAACAGAGATTCACGTTACTTTCTATGCGATAGCTTTGATCATGGTCCTCCAGAAAGAGTTACTCCATTGGGTCGCTTTACGTGGACAGTGCAAGATGATCTTGTTGCCAAAGCAGAAATTGAAGATGTACCCTTTTTTAATGCACCAATATATACAGAAAACAAGCAACAAATTGGTAAAATAGATGAAATATTTGGTAATGTTAAAGATTACTATGTGTCCATAAAGTTGTCAGAAAACATAAGGGCGTCAAGCTTTGAGAAAAACACAAAGGTTTGGAACAGACTTCTTTTTACACGTATACTAGATATTTTGTCAAGGTAACAAGTAACAATCTCTCTGTTTTATTTCAGTTATACATAGATCCAGCAAAATTGCTACCTCTACAAAGGTTTTTGCCTAAACCTCCTGTTGAAAAAAAGAAAAGATCTAGAAAAACGGGAGCAGGAGGAGGTGATGGAGCAGGAGGAAGTGGAGGAGCTGGAGCAAGTGGAGGAGGACGTGGTGGTGGTGGTGGTAGAGGTGGTGGCAAATCATTTGGACGTGGTGGCTTTAAAAACAAAGGAGGTGCTTTTAGAACCGGTGGTGGAGGCGGAAGTGGATTCAGAGTTCGTGGAGGCGGCGGATTTAAGGGTCGTGGAAGAGGAAGACGATAGGATAGCGGAAAATTCTGCAATTATAGATGTATTGAGAAATAAAGCTATGTTAATTTCATACAAGAAGCCGAGACGACGTTGACCAGTTTAAATGAAATGAAGGAGAAAAATATAACTGAAATAAAGTAATAAATAAATTTATGTTCATCATTTTGTTAAATGCGAGTTATCATTATGAAAAAAAACGTATATTTTATATACAAGTATTAAACACATCTCATGAAATAACATTATCTCCATTATTACACTTCGTCAAATTTGATATGCTTCCCGAGTTCCTTCTCTGCCTTTTTCAATAGTTTTGTTCTTCCCCTCTGTTTAAGTCTAGTCTTCTTTCCCAATTTCTCTTCTCTATCAAGTGAAATTTTATTCCAATAATCTTGTTCATCTTCACCTGTAAATAAATCAAACGAAATTTATATATGTATCAATAATAAACTGTATATAAAATAATATTACCTTTAAGTATCGTCATATGCCGCTCTTCGTTAGATTTCTGTGCAAACGATTGGGCTGCTTCACTTGTATCACACCTCACGAAAGCAATGAAAGAACCCTCATTTATATCAATATATTTTACCGAACTATTGCCTTTTAGTTCCATCTAAGATAATACAAAACTATAGTGAGATCATCTTCATATTAATTCTGTTTCTCGCAATTATTCGAATATAACATACCTTAAACCCTTTCGTGTCAGTACACGGTTTATTCATTTCAATCTTAACTATAACTCCTGGAGTAAATGAGGGAGAGCGTGTATTATTTACAGTGTTCTCCTGCTTATTATTAGTTTTCTCTTTCTCAGTAGTCTCATCTTTTTCTGGTTTATTTTTCTCATGATTAGACCACTGATTCCATCTTGGTTTTCTGAGATGCTGTTTTAGTTGTTTCATCTTGCTTTTCTGCAACTCTAAGTATTTATTTCTAAGATATTTCCACTCTTTCTTAGCCATCACCTGCAACACCATATTCATGCTAATATCCTCTGTTTTGCTACTCCTCTTGCGTTTCTTCTTCTTCTTCTTCTTCTTTTCATTTGTATCTTTTTGTTCATCCACGGTAGCAACCATATTATTTTCTGATACCATTTGCTTATTATCATTGGAATTTTCTAATACCTCTTTATCTAAGGACACGCTTCTCTTACATTTATCTGATTTCTTTAATATACCATCTACAATAACATCGTTCTGTGTCTCATTATTTTGTTTTACTTCATCAAGTTGTATATCAGTAGAGGGTTCAAATTTTCTCTTAAGGTTTGTGACTTCATTGTCTGCTTTAACTACTACTGGTAATTCTATACTTTGATGTTTCCTTTTTCTCCCTTTTTTTTGGTCTTTGTTTTCATGAAGCTCAAGAGACTGATTCAGTGTTATATTTTCTTCATTATCTTTAAGAGTTTTATTTTCAGTTTCGGCACATTCCGATTCACTCATGTTAACAGTATTCTCCATAGATCTTTTGGTTTCATTTGGCTTCATTTGCCTTCCCTTCATTGTCACATCTTTATCAGCATCATCAAAAGTTGTAATACTTAAAAGTTCATCAGGAGTTGTATGCGATGGTAATACGCAACCTTTTTCCTGGAAAGCCTATAAGAGAACACTACATGAACAAAATTATTGCTTACAAAGTGAATTATTAATGTTCATTTCTTGTACCTTTAGACACTTTGTAGCACTTTCTGGTGTATCAAACTCCACAAACGCAAATCCTTTTATTTTTTTGGTTTGCTTGTACCTTGGAACTGAAACATATTCTACTGTACCATATGCAGAGAATATTCCACTTAACATCTCATGGTCTGCATCTGGTGGTAAATTTTGTACATAAACTGTACATTCGTCTGTATTTTCTTTGACCATAATTGGTGTTATACGACGAACTTTTGTTCCATCTTCAGATGTTGATAACATTGTTGATGATTGTATTGCTTTATTTATTCTATTTATATCAGTAGTTAATTCCCGTATTTTATTAAAGCTGACGAAAACATTGAGGTCAACATCTATAAAAGATGAAACAGATGTTAAAAAATATGAATATATTATACATAAACTTGTGTATACATGAATTCCATAATGCTTACATGGATCATTATTAATTAAACTGCTCAAGAACCGATCTTTGCTTAAACTTGCGTCACTAAAATAAAATTCCATTTGTTTCAAAATTGCAGCATGCAATGCTTTCTTTCTAAGTCTAGGTTTTCCTCGTGAAACATTTGTAACATTATTTACTGTTTCTACATGTGAATCTTCTACTGTTTTCTGCACTTGAGGCACAGGAACTCTTTCCGAATCTAGCTCCATATCTGTCTGCTGCTCTTCCATCACCATTGTCGCTCACGAATCTGTAGAACTGTAGTATTATTAGAAATGTTTTCTTCGATTATTTTATCAACACCTGCAAATTTGTTACAAATATAAATTTTATATGATTGTTCCAAACTCCAAATACTCGTACCTCTGCCTTTCTGTGTTTAACCAAAATAATTTCTTCTTTCCTAAAAACTTTATTCAAGTTATTATGAAAAATCTAAATTTCTTGCTGAGACGATCCAAATCGTAGATCTTTCCCGGTCAAAAGCAGTTAAGCGAGAACAGAGAAAACGAGAATTGTTGAGAATAACGAAAACCCACATTCAACACTGCTTAACATTAACTGACTCAGACTGGCAATAATTTCATCCAACAACCCAACCCTCGTAAACGTACAACCATAAATCATATAATTTATAATATTTATCTGGGGTTATCTAAGAACTTCAAACTCATAGGGAATTTTTACCTTCACTAAAAAACTGATCGAAAATCTATAATATTTTAATCCTTGGCTTTAAATAACAATGAACTTAAAATAGCATATTATGTCATATAATATATATTAGTAAAAAACGTAAACTAAATAAGGTCTTGAATCTTGATACGCACATACACTTTGAATTTTGTATCATGTTCCGTTCTTCGGCCTATTAAGTTTATGGTAGACACCTTGGCACATCTATCATCAGTGAAGTGAGCTGAAGTGAATCTGCTCTTTGCTCTGCTCAAAATCCTCGAGTCATTCGTTGATTCGTATGTTCGGTTAGAATTGAGTGAGTACAGATCATTGTGAAATAATGGATGAAATGAGTGTGATTGTGCCCGATAAGGTATACACATAGTCGTTTATAATTTATTTTGTAATTTTAGAAAAAAAATTAAAATTTCTATCTAAATTGCTACAGTTTATTCTAACCTCATTTTCTTACCAATTGAATTTATTTATATATTTCTGTTCGCTGTATCTTTGCTGTTTTGTCTATCGAGGCAACTGAAAATTTGTTTTCAAATTGTAGGATGTGACAGAAATGGATTGCAAACCCATAACTGGGCATTATACCGGCGGTGGAGACGAATTGGATATCGAAGATCTCTATACAAAGTATAAGGTAAAGAATATTGGTATTTTATTTTTGCTAAATTTACCATTAATGAGAATTTAGGGAATTTTAACAGAAATTACAAAGAATGCTGGAATTTCTTGAAGTTCAAGAAGAATATATCAAGGATGAACAACGGAACTTGAAAAAAGAATATTTACATGCCCAAGAAGAAGTAAAGCGCATACAGAGTGTACCTTTAGTCATTGGGCAGTTTTTAGAGGCTGTAGATCAAAATACTGGTATAGTAGGCTCTACTACAGGCTCCAATTATTATGTACGTATTTTGTCTACGATCGACAGAGAATTGTTAAAGCCTTCAGCCAGTGTAGCACTTCACAAGCACAGTAATGCCTTGGTAGATGTTCTACCACCAGAAGCTGACTCGAGTATTTCTATGTTGCAAGCAGGTACTAACTTATAAGACAAGAGATTAAGGAAAAGTCTGATAAAATTATTTGCTTACATCGTTTCTTTTACAGATGAAAAGCCTGATATACAATACAGCGATATCGGCGGTATGGATATGCAGAAACAAGAGATCAGGGAGGCAGTAGAACTACCTCTTACTCATTTTGAACTATACAAACAAATTGGAATTGATCCACCCAGAGGTGTACTCATGTATGGTCCACCAGGGTGTGGTAAGACTATGCTTGCAAAGGCTGTGGCTAGGCACACTACAGGTGCTAATTATAATCTTAATTTTATACAGCCTCGATATACGCATATTACGAAAATTAACTTAATTGATTCCTGTTTTTTAGCTGCATTTATTCGCGTAGTAGGCTCCGAGTTTGTACAGAAGTACTTGGGCGAAGGGCCTAGAATGGTCAGGGACGTCTTCCGTTTAGCCAAGGAAAATTCACCAGCTATCATTTTCATAGATGAAATTGATGCTATAGCCACAAAAAGATTCGATGCTCAGACCGGAGCCGATCGTGAGGTGCAGCGTATCCTGTTGGAGTTACTTAATCAAATGGATGGTTTCGAACAGACGACTAATGTAAAAGTTATAATGGCTACAAACAGGTGAAGCTTTAATTTTGACTGTGTACAGTTGTATTATCTTTGGTATGTGTATATCATGTAGAAGCTTAATAATGACAATTAATCTTTCCCTGCTATAGAGCGGATACGTTGGATCCCGCTTTGCTGCGTCCGGGCAGATTAGATAGGAAGATCGAGTTCCCTCTGCCCGATCGTCGACAAAAGCGTCTGATCTTCTCAACGATCACCGCAAAAATGAATTTGAGCGAAGAAGTGGATCTGGAGGATTATGTCGCACGACCAGATAGAATTTCTGGCGCTGATATAAATGCAATTTGTCAGGAAGCAGGAATGCACGCGGTTCGCGAAAACCGTTACATAGTTTTGGCGAAAGATTTCGAGAAAGGTTACAAGAATAACATTAAAAAAAGCGAATCCGAGCACGAATTCTATAAGTAAGAAGAAGGAAATATACTCTCGCATCGCGTTTTTATATTTTATGGTTCCACTTGTGAGTTCATGTATTACTATGATCTAATAATCAATATATGTTTACACAAACATTTTGGGTGTTATATACATACTTATGTAACGCGGAATACTAGAAATTACCCCAAAATTATTCCATATGAATACATACATAAAATACACAGTATTTTGTATAGCGTGTATGCGTGCTGTGTGCCTTTATTTTATTCTCCCTGATCTTTAATTGATTTGTATTTCCTTAAATATTTTAATCTATAGTTTAATCGTCATCTATTTGTTATGCAATTATACAATTGAAAACAATAACATTGTTCGAATGAATCTGTTGCAAATAAATTGATTGAGTGTATCCTAGTCTAGCTGTTTTAATACTGAAAACAATAATAAAATAACATAATTACTATGGATTACCTACTAGAATGTTAGGTATTTAATAATATTGATATAGGAGGCAAGTCTTATTTTTTTAGTCATTCTTTGTTAGAATAACGACTAATTGCATAAAATACAAATTAATTAATATCGATAATAGCTATAAATTGTCGACGCCAACGCATTCTATGGGTGAGTGAGGGAAGGAGCATAACACGCAATGCAAACCACAATCGTCTCGCAGATGGCAGTACTTGGCATGTACTCGTGGTCAAAAGTTGCAACTCGCATCGTTGATCGATCATCAGTCACTCAGTTAACTTCAGTTAGAGTTAATGTGACATCGAATACATCGAACGACAAACGATTTATCGCATTTATTTTTTTCTCTGATCACTTGGTTCACTGATCAGTGACCAGTACCATACTATCATACCGAATTCTACCAGAATTGTACTGAATTAGCCGACTAATTTAGACTGACCGGTATTTCTCTAAAATAAGAAAAACCCAGAATCTAGAACACAAAGGGTTATGAAATAGAGAAAATCACGTCCATTTAAAACACGCTATTATCCATGTTTTATTACAAGGTATAAATGTCGCTGTACACCAAATAAAAGTGATTAATTTCCATGTACATGGTATAGTACGTGTTTGCAGCGACCATTCGATATAAATATAACCTAACTCGAGGAACAGTAAACAATTTCTGTTGAACCTTACAATTTAAATTATAAGGTTATTTACTACTGCAGTTGTAAATATATTTCTTTCGTATAATGAGTTGGCCTAGATTGCTGATTGTAAGCACAGAGAAAGGAAAGGGGGTTGCTCACGAAATTGCTACGAGTAAGTTTTGACTTTGGGATTCTGTTTTGTTATTATTTCAATGTCATAATGAGATTTTATTATACGTACAGTATAATTGGTTACTATAAATATTATCGCTATAGAATGTCTTGCACATCCAATTGTTACTCAATTTTTGTTTTTAGAAATGGGTGGTCAGAAATTTTGTAATCAAGAAGGTCTAGATTACTATTCATGGCATATCGATAATAAATATTATGATGTAACAGTATCAGTTTGTGTCACAGAAAGTCCAACTCCAAATATTAAACTCGATGATATACAAGCCCTTATTGTGCACCATAATCCACAAGCAGTAAGAAATTTCATTCATAAAATGAGCTGTCGAGAGAATGGATGATATTCAACATTGATTTTCTTAGGAAGGTGCGGATGAAAATTTAAGACAATGGTTACCTTTAATCAATTCTTTAGCAGACGCAGGAGTACTACTGTTTTCTTGCAATTTTATAACAGATGTTCGTATAAGAAACGAAGGTAAAATATGTAACATTTCGCATGGAGTAGAAGCACTATTATGTTATTAGGGACTAAGAACATGTTATATATATTTTAGTAATAAGGTGGTGTCTAAAGAGAAAGTTTGAATTGATCGAATTCAACAGACCGGATGTAGATACTGCAGAATCTGACCTAGATCACAATAAACACGGCATTGAGAGAATGATCGAAGCTTTACACGCTCATATGTGGCCTAGTATGACACTGAAAGGTTTTTATATTTTATAGCTGAATGTAACTTGAAAAATATTTCTTTTTAAATTAATTTAACTCAATTTTTTTAGCCAAACCATCAAGTACTGAAACAACAAACATCGACTTACACAAAGTGGAAGAACAGTTTGAGAATATTAAACTTCCACGAGATTCCACGGAAAGATTACCAATGGAAAACGTGCTGGGTCAGTAAGGAGAAAACTTGTTACAAAAGATGGTATTAGTTCAGCTGATGATTAGATTCTTTCCAGATGGAATTATGGGAGAAGAAATCGCAGATTTTGGTGAATTGTTGAGTCAATTAAAGGCTATGAAAGATCATGCAGCATCAGTGCCAACAAATCAGAGGCAACTTGTGGCAGAACAGTTAGTCACAGCTTTCTGGAAAGCAATGGGCGGTGATCCTTCGGAAACGGAATTAGATTAATTCGTGCATTAATTGTGTAATGGAAATGGGTTCCCATTCAACACGCGTAAACGCTTTAAATAGACTTTATTTTGATAAATCAGTTAAAAATGAGATTAAAAATAAAACCAAGCATTGTTATAGTTAAAATTATAGCAGTTATAGATAACTGTAAGATTATAATAAATGTAAGGGCAGTAAGATATTTCAGTTCATAAAATTGTGCACATCTATTAAATATTGTATTTTTGTTTCAAATATTGCCGCACGTTTTACATTTGTAATTGCTGTACAGTGCAGTGTATGTATGTACATACACACATGTGTAAGCATGCGCACTTCGTCTCTGTTCAATCTGGTGTATGTACATATTGGCAACCATGTTTGAGCCGGATGCACAAGCGTCTATAGTTGCCGGCCTGCGGTTTAACTAAAATGTCTAACGCTTTTCACGTAGTGGTTCCGTTTGACTTGACCGTGTACAGGAACGGGAACGTAGAAGTGGAATTAAAAAGATTCGTTTGGCTAAAAGATTCTGACCGTGACACGCAAGATACATCGTTGTTCTTATCTCGGGCAGTATGTATTCGTCAGTCACTTAGCGCTCGACACGAAGTGAGTTACCAAAACACTATAATACTTCATTTGCCCTTTCGATACTTTTTAATATTTCAAGTTCCATTAGATTTTGCGAGCACTGACATTTTTACGAAATTTTACTTATAGTACACATCTTTTCCCCAACTGTGCGAGGTGCGCAAAAAAATTGAGAATTTGTTGGTTCTTGTATTCTTTGCCACTTTCTGGGGAAACACATATACTAATCATCTGAATGTTTCAATGTTTTAATCTTTCATCTATTGACCAAATCGATTGTATCAGTATCGCGATAAATTTCTAATTCGGTTACACGGTATTGAAATTATTCTAATCAATGATCGTGTAGGCTGTGTAACTGTCCAACATAGTGAGTGAATGTATATGTTTGCGCGCGCGCGCACTCGCATGTGTGTGTTTGTGTGTGTGTGTGTGTGTATATGCGTGAAGATTGAATGTATATCTGAGGTGCATTCACATTCTATAAAAGTGAGTTCCCGTTTTTTATGAAACATTTTGTATTTAAAAAATGAAGGAGAGATGAATATTTGTGGGTAATATGATTGCTTTTGAAAGATTAGACAATAGTAAATAATATACTTTCTGTTTTGTAGAGTCTGATGTTTATCGAGCATGAAAAATAAAACTTTTGTACGTATATAATAGTTACTTGAAACAATCAATGTGTGCATGATAAAATAAGAATTTGTCAATGACAGAAACAGATACGGTTGATTCTCTTCAAGGTAATGTTTTCCTCTGTCTTAGTCAACACTGTTAATGTATTATTATCCGTATTTTCAATGTATTATGTTTCTGTACGTAGAAGAATCAAAAAAGAAAACTGTTGACACAATGTCACAGTCGGAGGATGTTTATGCTCCAGAGGAACCAACACCAGACATTCCGATATCCTTGCTTGATATACAAATGCCAGAAACACCAGAAAGTACAAAAGGTCAGACCAGTGATGGAGATATGCCCAGGTTGGAAAGTCCCAGACTGCTTAAGCCTGTACTAGGGAAAGTGCAAGCCAAAAAGAGGTTGATGGCATTTGTCAATAAGTTCAATGTCCTACCGAAGGTTCCAAATAAAGCTGCATTACTTCAAGCACACTCTGCTAAAGTATCCAAGACTAAATCAGGAGATGAGAAATCTTTGCAAAATGATTCGAGCACAAGTTTAAACATAGACTCAGACTCTGCACAACATTTCCATAGTCGTCATTCTAGCGGTGGTAAATCTAAGAAAAAAACAGGTATTGTTTATTGAATTGAACTGGGTGCCTTTTACATTTATACATCAAGATCTTTGTGAAACAAACTGTCACTAATTCGTTGATATTATTGTACAGAAGAAAAAATATTAGCTATTGAAGAAATTAGGAGAGAAGAGTCTAAAAGTAAAATGCTATTGGCAGAAGCTATGGCTGCAGGTATTTAATGGCACACAGTTTGAAGCTATAAATACTATTTCAGTGTAGGCAATGATTACTTTACTTTACAGCTAGCTTAGAGGATGAGAATTTTGTCAGTAAGAATAGTCAGAATTTATTAGAAAGTGTAAAAAGCATAAGAGAAAGAAATAAACAAGATGACAATGTGTCTCGTAAAAGTGGTTCAAAAAAGACGACAGAGAACAAATATTCTGAGAGGTATGAAAATTACTGCATTCTTTGTAATTGCATTTTCTTGCGAGTGGATAATATCTACCATTTTTTTTTTCAAGGAGACGGTATGGTAGAGAAGAACGAAAGATAAACAGGGAATCAAAAGATTACAATGGCGGTAGAGGACGACATTACAAGGATAGGGATCAGCGTAGGAAAGAAAAAGATAAGAAAGACGATAAGAATAAACGAGACGATGCCAGTAGATATGAAGAAAATCGGGATAGAAGAGAAGACGAGAGAGATCGAAAAGATGACGAGAAAGATAGATGGGAGGAAGTGAGGGAGAAAAAAATAACAAAAGAGAAACGAGAAAGCATTAGAGAAAAGAGGAGCCTTTCGAGAGAGAGAAGTTCAGAAGTTAGAGATAAGAGAGAGAAAGAGAGAGACAAGGACAAAGGAAAAGAAAGAGATATAATGAGTTTGTCTTCATGGTTGGAGCTGAAAAAGTGTGGTATAACGATAGATGACATTATAGACATCAGAAAGCGCGATTACTCGGACCGTTCAACAAAGAATAGGTTTGTTATTAAGTTGAAAACATTTCATCAAACTTAAAACATACATACGATGTAGTGCAAAATAAAACTGTCTACGAAATAAATATCAATTACAGAACAGCCGAGGACTACGTTCGTCATTTTGACCAAATGCTGCTGTTAAGTGACTGTCGTTTAAAACGATATGCTTTCACTGCTGAGGGACTGGACGGGCCTAAAGAGTACCCGCCCGAGTCAGTGAAAATGACGAAAAGAGGAAGACCTCAAGTGCTTTATGCAGAGAATCCTCGCTTGTCGCTCTTTCTAAGTCACGGACAGATTCTACAGATTGTCGCCAGCGACCGTCGCGAGAAAATCCGGGAGATATGTGAAGCGGATATAGCACGGTACATCAAAATGTTCTCCATCCCTCAACTTTCCTTTACCCATTCAGATCTTAACAATTCCAGAGACACTGCAGAGGTTACCAAGAAGCCTGCACGTGTTCGTAACTGGTATCCAAAAACAGGCTTATGCAAGGACAGCGAAAATGTCAAATGGCAGTTCCCTGTCAACGTGCAATTGCCTAGGTCAAAATGGGACAGCGAGGATGAGGATAGGTTGTCCAACGATGCGGAGCCAGAAGAAGAAGAGAGTGAAGTGAAATCAAACAACGTAGACCGAGGTATAGTCATTGTTTGATTCTCCGTGGTGTGGTTTAGTATTCGCTTAATCCATGATATTGAATTCAGGTCAGGAGATACTTTCTTCGCGTTCCAATGTACTGGAAGAGGAGGCTAGAAACGATAAGAAAAGCATCAACGAAAGCACTGAGCCTTCCATCGCTAAGGATGTTAACAGTGACAATAGACAATCAACGTCTCCGTTGCTACAGTCTGCGGGTGACGAAAAACTAGCGTCGGAATATGAGCAATTTATGAAGATGGTTTGCACCGAAATTCCAACGTCAGAGGAATTCTCTCCCAAAATGGTTTCAACAAAGTCCACTACGCCATTGAGCTACCACGATTTCAACATAGAGACTAATTTACCAGAAGACAATAACTTCGCGTTTGTAGAACGCAATGAGAACCCAGAAAAGAGTAATGCAGGCAAAGAAGAAACGCTCAGTAGTAAGGAGAACCGTCAGAACATTGAAGTACCAGAAGTTCAAGACGACCAAGTATCTTCAACCAGTTCTCACATTCAAGTACAGGAACGTGAAGCAGCGGATGAGA
Source organism: Megalopta genalis (assembly GCF_051020955.1). Taxonomy (NCBI): domain Eukaryota; kingdom Metazoa; phylum Arthropoda; class Insecta; order Hymenoptera; family Halictidae; genus Megalopta; species Megalopta genalis. The sequence goes on from NC_135017.1 coordinate 16,784,257, forward strand.
AGAGCGAATCTGATGATTCTAGATCGATTCCTAGCGATTGGGAGAACGTTCGAATCAAAGTAGAGTGTTTGAGCGATGAGAATTCAGATTCAAGGGAAATACGGAAGAAGAAACGTCGGAAGAAGATGGCTTCCAGTAGCGAGTCATCCAGCACGACCAGTTCGTCAGACTCCGAGGAAGAAGTGAAGAAAAGAAGGAGAAAACGGAAACTGTCGGACGATTATTCCAGTGCGTCAGATTCCAATAGCAGCAGTAGCAGTAGCAGCGATTCATCTAGTTCAGATGACAAACGGAAGAAGAGGAGAAAGAAGAAGCGGAAGGCTGAAAAAAGAAAGAAGAAGGCGAAACGAATAGCCAAGACGAAGAAGAAGCGGAAAAGAAAAGTCAGCGTTGACTCTAGCAACAGTGATTCGTCCGATCACCAGAAAAAAAAGAAAGCGGCGAGTAAGAAGATCAAAGAGAAACGGCAACACGTCGAGAAAGAAAATGGGAACGAAGATATAATTAAAGCAGTAGAAAATTCACCTTTGCAGCCTTCCTCGCCGATGAAGAAAATTAAGGAAGAAAGGAAAGTCGATTCTAGAAAGAGGTCCTCAGAGAAACACGATATTTGGAACAAAGAACAGGAACTGATACGAAACGTTATTTCCGATGATAGTAACAAAGCTCATAAAGATGAAGAGAAAAGGAATAAAACCGAGGAACGATATTTAGAGGAATGGGAAGTAGATTCTGTGATAATGACGCAACAAAAGGGAGAGAGGCTCGCAAAGAGTGGCATGGAGAAAATTGAGAATGTAGAGGATGATTTTCGAAAGGTAGATAAGAAAGATGAACGGATCAAGAAGGAGGGAAGAGGCAAGAAGGATGAACGCTTGAAAGAGGAGTGTTTGGGTATTTGTAAAGAGATTGTACAACCTGGTACCCATATCGAGGAAGAGATTGACTCAAAAAAGAAAAAGAAGAGAGATAAAGAAAAAAAAGGAAGCAATGAATTTTTAGCCGATTGGGAGAAACTGGAGAAACAGAAAAAGGAAAAATGGGGAGAAACTGAATTTGATACACTGAACGTACTGTCTTTGACCCAACTTGAGAGAGAGGTGAGCAAAAGACAGTTGTTGGCAGACGAATGGGAAGTCGATAGCTTGGAAGCTGTGCCGGATATACTGGTTAACAAGAAGAAGTCTGCACGCAGTTCGAAGAAAGTAGAAAAAGAGGTTCGCTATGACAAGAAAACAGACACGTACATTTCGGTAGATAAAGAGACTTCTAGGGAATGCAAGAAGAGACAGGACAGACTGTCGGCGATGAGAATCTGGGAAGAGGAGCAAGAAGAAGGCGAACGAGAAGCCATGCTCATGGAACAGAAAAATAAACGGAAAAGGGATGACTGGGACATAGAGGAGGATACCTATTTGCGTGAGAAAGGGGAACGCAAGGAGGACATAGAAGAAAATATATCCACGATTGATAGCATTCAGAAGGATATAGATGCTACCGTCGGTGATGTGGATGTCTGTATGAAACAAGATACAATCGCTGCTAAAAAAGGCAAAAAGAGTCGCTGGGATATAGCGTCGCAAGCTGAGGAGAAGATAGAGCTCAAAGCTCCTGTTATGTGGGAAGAGGAATGTGCCGAATGGACAAAGCTAAATAAATTTGACCGTAAAAGTGATAAGCTAGAGCGTGGTGATATCACCTTACCTAAAGCCAAAATAAAAGATGAAGACGTTGATCAACAGTCAAGGAAGTCTTCATCGAAGGGCTCAGATTTTATTGATTTATTTTCGAGGAAGTCTCAGGATGACCTACTGGAGACGTCTTGGACCTCGGAAGAGCACGCAAGAAGCAAATCACGTCAGAAAAGCGCGGAAAGCAACTCTCAGAGAGATGCATTCTTCAACAAGGAACAGATCCCTCTAACGAATATAAAGGAACCACAAACTGCCGAGAAATTGAAAGATGTGTTTGAAATCGACGTAAAATTAGCTACAAAAAATGTAGAATTGTACAGCCCAAGTTCTCCAGCACCGTCTCAAAAGTCTGAGGTATTTATACTGCTGTCTATAACTTATACGTCGCATATTTATCGTAAATAAGAATTCATCCAAAAAACCATACAAACACACAGCTCCTAATAATATAGTTTATGATCAGTTACTACTATGTTAATAATTTGTATGTTTCAGGATGTGGAACAGTTTGGGAATGACAATTCAAGTTCTTTAAATCTCAGAGAAAATTTGAACCAAGACAAGTTGAAGAGAGAAAGTTCTGTAATTGACGAGGACTCTATTCCGAATATACCTCTCCAACTTAAATATCGAGAAGGAAAGTATTCGAAGTCTTCTATGATGAAGGAAGAATTCGATGAGATTCTAGGAATGCACATAGACGATCAATCATCGCAGAAGATGTTCTTGGGAAAAGGCGCTGAGACATCTCTCGCCGACCTCCCTATCAACGAACCGTGTCCTGATATTAACAGCTACAAACCAATGCGGATGGATATATTCGCTGAATATGAATCTGACGAGTCACGTAGCAAGTTGAGTACCAAGAGCGCTGAGGCGGTGGCATCCAATAGTTCTAAAGGGGAGGAATCTGCAGAGGGAAAAGCAGCTTTGAAGCTAATCCCTAAACAGCTGCTTATACGTCGCAACAACGAGCGTGTAAAGACAAAACTGATCTCGGACGATCCTATACAACATGCTGCTGCCCTCCTGACGATCCAGAAGAAGCTTCGAGAATCCCATGCTGTGAGGAATGACATGCAGAATGTGTCTTGCGAAGATCCTGCTAGCGAATTCAAAATTGAATCCGAGAAGATGGCCACCATAGAGGCGACAATTGCTAATATTGTTTCTGTCGAGCAGACTGTCAATACAGATGTTAAAATGGATTCCAAAGATTTATCTGTGACAGAGAAAACATTAATTATAACTACATCAGAATCATCAGGAACCGTGAAGCTTGATTTTAACCACAGCGAAGAGTACAAGTCTAACGAGAAAGAGAGCAGCAAAGAGGAGGAGCTGAAAAAATCTAGGTTCAACGTTAAGGACATCGGTGATACCGAGACTCCGGTTAAATCGCCTAGCAGAGAGCAAAGGAAGAGAAGTCCGAGTAAGAAGGAGAGCGAGAAACGAACCAGCGATCGTAGTAAGGAAAAGAGGGATAAGAAGTTTGATGATAGAGAGAGGAGTGAAAGAAGAGACAGTAGAAGTTCGAAGCAAGATTACCCTGAGAAAAGGAGATCCAGTCCATCGAATATTCGCAGGAGACGGAGAAGCGTCAGTCCACGGACATCTTGGGAAAGAGAGAGAAGTCGCAGCGATAGCCACAGTCGTAGTTGGAGTAGAAGTAGAAGCAAGAGTCCAAAGAGGAAAGACGGATCTTTCTCGAGTCGAGATAAAAGAAGTAACAGACTCGACGAGGAAAGATGTAGGTCTAAAACAGACGACAGGAGGGAAAGGTCCAACAGAACTCCTCCCAGGTCTAACACTGCCTCGTATAATAAAGGTTGGTGTAATAATAAATTATATATCCGTGACACTTACTAACATTATATTATGTATTTCTAGATCACTTCAAAAAGTATGGTTCTTCCAAAGACCGAGATGATTGGAACAGAAGAAAGTATGGCTCTATGGAAAGAGACAGAGATAAGGACGGAAGACCATACGATCCCATGGAGGTTTTGAGAGAAAGGAACATAGATGTCGATAGGAATAGAGAAGGTAGATTTCGAGGTGATGAGACAGACAGATCCTACTGGCCCTACGAATCTGAAAATATCCTACGAGATGGGAACGAATCGTTGGAGTCCTATCCCAATGGTCAAGATTTGGATCTTGACTATGAAGAAAAGATCTATTATAGAGATGACAGTATTGAAAGGGATATCATGGAAGGTCCTCTTCGATCCGCATCTAAGTTCACACCGCAAAGGTAACTTGAAACTGTTCTATACAGGTGAATTCATCTGCGCGTCCACTATAACTTCCACCTTTTTAATAGACGAAGCAAATCTAGCTCGAGAAGGGAGAGACAATGGGAGAAAGATAGAGAGTCGGTAGATTTAGATAGACACGGTCACCCTAGGAGACCAGAAAAGCAGGTCTCGCTAAGAGGTCGTTCTCCTCGACCAAGACGTTCTTCGCCGAGGCTGTCCCACGACCGTTTCAGACGTGGATCGAGATCCCGGTCCAGATCATGGTCTAGATCGAGATCTAGATCTAGAACACGGTCGCGTTCTCGATCAACATCGCGGTCCAGGTCAATGCGATCGAGATCACGATCAAGATCCAGATCAGGATCACGATCGCGGACCAGATCCACTTCAGGGTCCAGACTAAGGAGCCCGGATCATGGTTTAAGGATGGCAGAACGATTGCGCTCGTCCAGGTAAATGTTAAATGACTGTCTGGTATCGTCGGTTGTTGCCCGCGTTGGACAGTCGGTAAGCAGTCTTACTGTCAATCCAGATCACCCTCTGTGGGACGAGGCAGAGTCGGCGAAAGCTCGAGGGAAAGGAAGGATGAACACGATAATAGAAAGCTAGATAACTGCGGCGAAAGGGGTAGACGCATTGAAACGATCGTTCAATCTGTTTCCGGGCTGGCTAGAGACTCAGCCGTGTTAAACACGGAAATGCACATGGCTGACAATATGGAGACGGTCGCGGCTGGTTTCCAATATCCTAACGAGAACGAAGTTGGAAACGAGTACTATTATAGCGAGAATAACTTGACCTATCCTCCGTGCATTGACGACTCAGCTACGAACTCGCCGAAACGTTTGTCCCTCGACGATAGGTAACACTCCATCATTGAATCGTGTTCACAAGCTTGGTCCTTGGACACCCTTCCTTTCCACTGCTTCCCCAAACCTGCACGACCGCTGATACCAATCATGAGACAATGCAGTACTTTCATAGCGTCCTCTTACTGTCTGAATAACTTTTGGGAGGGTACAAGGAGGAGGGTACAAGATACTTTTCCCGTCATTGCTTAGTAACTTTTAATATCGAGTTTGCAGAAAATTTTATCCTAGCAATGATACGAATCAGAGGCAAGAAGGCCATTGATTAGGAAGGGCACTATAGGAGTAGTTAGAGGAATTCGATGTTTTTTTAATTTCTGTGTATTCTCTACATTAATAGTTCGTATCGTAGGTTGGAACTCGAACTAGGAATTAAAAAGCAACAGGACAGTGCAGGAGTGGCCTCTGATTATCCTGATAACTTTAATTCTACTGTCTGCTATCCATCCTCGCCTCAGCAGCAACAGCAGATGCTCTACCGTCAACAACCTACGGTGTTACAAGTATAGCATTTCGATTATTTTAATAAAATAGTGTAATGCGCGACCGCTTATAAGTGAAGTTAACCATTACAGGTGGGCAACGTGTTGCAAGTCGTGCCAGCAGATTTCAATGGAGTCCCGACAACGCACAGAGAACCTACGAGTTCTTCAACGGCTCCGATAGTGAGAGGTTCCAGTCAGGTAGTACGTGTAGGTAATGTCCTGCAAGTAGTACCTATGTCATTAGATTGGAGTGGCGGACAGCCCTCGTCGGTGGAGCAACCAGGAGGGATAATGTACTCCGCGGCAGTTCCACAGCCTTCTCCAGTTCCATCAGCCTCTATATCCGTACCTGTTCCAGTTCCTGTACCCATGCCCGTGCCTGTACCCTCTATAAGTTCATCCACGCCTGTGCCTGCACTGTCTCCGGTCGCATTGCCACTTTCCGTTCCTGTACCGGTCCCCGGACCTGTTCCGCTGCCTGTGACACCAGCGACGTTCCCTAGAACCGAAGTACCAACGCCGAGTAAGAAATTTAAAAACTACAGTCTAATTATAAAGTGTACCATCTTCTAATAACTGATGCTAATTTCGTAACTTCAGAAACACCAGTTCAACCGGTGTACAACTATGAAGTGATATTAGAAACTCGACGCAAGGAAAGGGAGGAACGCAAGCGATTGAGGGAGATGAGAAGGAAGGAGAAAGAGCGTAGACGGATAGAGAGAATCAACCGACGCGCACTTCGGATGTTAGAGAAGAGTACGCGTCAGACTGACAGCGGTCAATTAAAGACTTCGAGTCTGGATCCTGCAGTGTTGAAAGCTCTTCGTGAAACGGACGAGCAAGTCGAAACGGAAGAACAACCTGTCGCTGTAACTTCTGAGAAAGAAGAAGATGTATCCGTTGCTGCATTATCTGCTTCAACAGAGGAGGAAGACGTGCCTGTTGATGACGATGAAGAGGAAGAAGAGGAGGAAGAACCCGAAGTGGAGGACGACGAGGAAGATGAAGAGGACGCAGAAGAGGATGAAGAAGAGGATGAAGAAGACGAGGAAAAGTCGTCCTCAAAGATGACTAATCGACGCAGCGAAATAGACGATACTGTTGTACCGACGACTTCTGAAACGAGCAAAGTCCACATTGAGACGGATTCGAAAGATTGGCCGGAATTACCTCCACCTCCTCTTAAAGGAATCTTAGTCGCTCCAGGTTTCAGGTAAGCTTTTTGCGTCTTTACAGTAAAGCTTATTCCCTTGTATCATTATATTTCACTGTTGCATTGTCATTGTAGGAGATCTTTGGTACCTAATGGTAATCTAGATGATCTATCCACCCCTGAAAATGAGAGTGACGACAGTGCAGAGAGAGAAGGAGCGGACATAGACAAAACCAATGAGTGTAGTAAAGAGGAGATCGGTGAGAATAAGTTGAGCAAGTCGAAGGCTCAAGTCAAAACCAAGTCAAAATTGCTAAAGCTGAGCATGAGGAAACAGAGGAGCAAGAAATCAGTTCAATTCGCGGACGGAATCAAGCCAGGAGAGGGTACGAGTCCTAGTGGAGGTGAAGGGGACATGCCATCTCCTCCGCCTCCTACAGCTGCGATCACTCGGGACGGGGTTCGCGAGGTACGAAGATCTAGTTCCAGAAAGAGCAGGAAACAGGAGAAGAGGAGTCGACCACCCAAGGCCAAGAAAAAAGTGAAGGTATGTTTGCGTCGTTTTATAATTTTCCGGTTACAGAAAGTTTATTAATGAAGTTGATTAATGTGCTAGGTGAAGATTATAAAACTGAAGAAGCCACGCGTCACGCCCTTAACGGCGATGATGATGGACGACTCGGATGAGTTGGATGACCGCTCTCCGCCACCACCGCCAGCAGGTTCTCCACCACCGCCACATCTGTGGCCCAGCTATCTTTCAGCTTACAATTCTATCACTCGACCCAGCGAAGCTCAATCTACATCGTCTGCAGTTTCCAATGCTGTTCAAGCTCCTCCACCACCCACGCCCTTGCCTCTTCTAATTCCTCCACCTCCTCTAAATTATACGATACAACCTTGTAGCAAAGCATAGGACAGTACTGTTCAATGAGCATTATGGGGCTGCTGCTTACTTCGTTAAGTCAAGCCTCCCATTCTACCTTCTTTAAACGTCGGGTCACCAGGATTAGCAGTTTCTGCAGCATCGAATAATTGAGATGTTTATTTTGGTGACATCACGATTTATGGAGAGGCGTTGAATCCTATATAAATGCAATAGAGCGTATAAAGGGTGATACAATCATTCAAAGGGTCCCACGGATGGACAGCGCTAACGTTAGATGTTTTTTTACAATCGTCCTCTGGTGCTAATCCTCGGCTAGTGTAATCTCAAAAGAAACTGCTTTAGGATGTAGCGCGAAAACATTGTTAACTTTTTGAATCATGAAAATCGTTATAATTGAGTTTCCAAGTATGGTTTACGATGGGGATTAGACTGATGGACACTACACTAGCTGCGGGTTAAGTTTCATGACTATAAATGGCCATATCACCAGATGGATTTAGATTAAACTTATTAAGCGAACAATACAAACTCGTTTCTCTATTGAGAGGAAGGGAACGAAGCCTGTCGATAATTCTTGTCGTTACTATAACTGTATTCGAAGTAGCTTCCGAAATAGGGATTAGAAGATATTGAAAACACGGGGTATAGTATCAATAAGAATCATTTCGAGAGTATTGAGGTGGCCTTGATAGAAAGGCGTCATAAGACGATTGTATCCAAGCCCGAGACTTACGGGAAACGATGTATTATTAGCGATAAAGATTCTCATCATTCTCGCTTCTTGTAAATAGCTTTACTCTTCGTGTTCGTCGTCATCGAGAGGCGAAGAGTTCGCGCGCGACAGAATTGTCCATTGCGTCCAGGTCTCGACGAATTCACGTTACGTTTCATATATTTTCGATACGAAGAAATTAACAAAGATAGAGGGAGGGAGAAAGAGAGAATCGTGTACAATGAAAATTGTAAGCTTAACACGAGGTGTAATTTACAACGAGGGACTCGGAACTTTCAGACCGATTGTTAATAATAGCGATTACATTGTTAAAAATGTAACACGCAAGAGGCAGATTTATCATTGTATATTTTACTTTTGTAGTTTTACCACGGACTGTCTTCATGTTAGACATAGTTCAAAAATGGGTCTTAATGCAATTATCTTTCGTTTCTTTTTTTATCGACATGTTTATCAAATTTTCATCCTTTTCGTTTAATTGAATCCACAAATCAGTCTTAACGCAATTATCTTTCTTTATCGACACGTTCATCGTACTTTATTTTTTTTCTTTTCATTTAATCGAGTCTACAAATCAGTCTGTACATATGTGGACAGATAGACTAGTATAAAATTTCGTGTTAATCGACGAGCAAGGCAAAATATTAAAACTGAGCTTAATCAGTCTAGTTCTTTGGAATTCTTATATTTCTTGTACATAATCTCGGCCGATCATTGTTTAGCGCGATCTTTTCGTTTCATTACGTGAATGTCTTTCTGCTTTACGCAAGACGACACATTTCCCGCCTTCGATCAGAAAGACGTTTAACTGCCCGTTAATTATCTGAATTCTCACGACTTTTTGAAAAGTGTCGATTTGTATTAAAAATAAACACTAATTCTTTTAATAACAGTCATGATTTTATTCTGAAACACGCATGTACGTATAATATAGCATGGTCGAATAAATACGCCTCGATAACTATATATGTAGACGGAAGCTATCTCATTCAGTTCAAAAGTTAATCGGTCATGTAAAACAATCTTGAAGCAAGTGAGTCTCCATGATCAAAAATTGCAGCATATGGTTCAATATAATCAGACATTATTATAAATCAGTGCATTAATGCAACATTAATTTTTAATTATTCGTTCGAATTTCATCCAATTTTTGGTTAGATGAGGGAAATTTTGTGACTCATCTGATAAGGGAATCAGGCGTATTACAATGTTGCTTATCTAACGAAAACATTCTAACTTTTGAAGACAAAGTTGGTCGTAGCAGCAGCGATCAAAACGAACAAATATTAAAATTTCAAAGAATCTCTGAGAACTTGAGATGAAGGTGGCCATTGTTGGAGGTGGAGTTATTGGTTTAACGACAGCTTTGCAACTGCAGCGAGAATTACGCAATGCAGAAATTACTGTTTTTGCGTCGGATTTTGAGCATACCGTTAGCCATGTAGCTGCTGGAATATTTCGAATTGGATCATCTTATTCTGGGCCAACTGAACGAATAACAAGGTACATAAATTCTGATGCAGGATTTAACAATTTTTTAATCTTATTTGAATATTTTCATGCAAAATTCTTTTTTTAGAGAATGGATAGGGAACTCGTACGAATATTACGATGACCTACGGAAGTCGCATGAAGCTTTACAAGCTGGGGTGACCATGATTTCCGGTTACATGTTCTCTAATCTTTCACCGGAAACTGTTAAGGTAAGCGCAACATTCGAAGTTCTGTACAATTATGACTACATGTACTCAGAATATGAATGAATATTTCGTTGAAAATAGAGTCAATGGTTAGAAAACTTGGTGCCAATATACAGGAAAGTTACAGAAGAAGAATTTCAATTAGTCGGAGGCAATTGGAAATACGGATCGTTTTTGACGACTCTTCTTACAGATTGCAAACAGTATCTGCCCTGGGCTCGCAAAAAGTAACACATTTTCCTATAGAATAACATCAGTGTTTAACGTAAATATTGTACATACATTACCCTAACAGATTACAAGAGAGTGGGATCAAATTGATAGTAAAGAAAATGGATTCCCTGGTAGAACTTATTCCAGAGTGGAATCTAATTATGAACTGTACCGGTTTGGGTGCAAAATCATTGTGCAATGATAGACGACTCGTTCCTATACGTGGTCAGGTGATTAAGGTACTATCGCTTCAACATATCTCTTTTTCCCATTAAGACTCAGAGTTCAGGGATGTTTATTCTATGCCAATTTATAATATACACGGCTACAAACTGAAGAAAATGTGGTATAAATAAAAGAAATGACAAATTAATTATTACTATTACATGTTTGTCATTTGAGTCATAAAGAGATAAAAAAAAAAAGTAACAATGTGTGACATTCTGAAATTTCTTAGGTAAAGGCACCATGGATGAAAACGTTCTTTTATGGAGAATTAGACACTTACATTATACCAGGTTTCAATGGCGTGGTTACTCTAGGTGGTTCAAGAAGCTTTGACTCGGAGAATACAAAACTATGTCCTTACGAGTCAAAAGCAATTCGTGAACGATGTAATAAATTCATTCCAGCTCTCAAAAAGGCCACTGTCTTGCACGAGGAAGTTGGTTTGAGACCACACAGGGAAAATAATGTTAGAGTGGAAGCTGAGCACGTTACAAACGGACTCTTCAGGGCAATCGTTCGTTAAAGTTCCCATTAAATTGACTCTGAGATTTCATCGTCGTTAATCAAATTTGTGTTTATAGGTGATACATAATTATGGACACGGTGGATACGGAGTTTGCACCGCTCCGGGGACTGCTAAGTATGCTGTGCAATTGGCTAAGGAAGTGCACAAGTCCTCCGTTGCCAAACTATAATCGCAAATTAGGGGTTGCAAGAACTTTGACAATAATTAAAGGCGATCTCATAACCAGTAATCCAAGCGAGACAGACTGATTTCGTCAAATATAAAATTGGGTATTAAGTAGAAAAGTTGTTATCAATTAAGGAGTTCTCATCCTCTCATAATTGTTTGGCGTCTAACAGAAATAATCTTGTTTCCTCGGGATACGTCTGCAAGAAACCAATGTTCATGAATATATGCGGTTTATTATTAACGAGTTTACAGAAGAAAATCGTTAATATGCGCTAATACTGCGTGGTATTATTGATGTTAAGTCTCACGTGTAATACAATGCGTCTGTATTTCTCTGAAACATTAATGAAAGGTGATTCCTTTCTTTGCCAAACAAATACATGGTATTTCACGGTGTCGTCTCATGTTTCTCTCATAATATGCTGCTACAACAAAAAGCAGAACTATAAGGGAACTCTTTAAAATGTCATTCGTCGTCTCTACACTCCCTATGACGATGCCAGCTCGACACGGTTACCTGGTGCTATCTTTCCAAGTAGACACCAAGATTCGCACATGCATTGTATACTCAATGGTAATACATTGAGGAGATGATGTTTAACAAACTCGAGAACATCTTTGCAAACTATCGTGTACAACTGCATGTCAAATGTTTGTTAAACGTGAATCGTTTAAATCGTATATCTCATGGTGACGAAGACCATCGAATTCCATTCATTTCTCGCTACTTCTTGCCAGGCTTCACGTTCTTCCTAGGTGGTGCGCCCCATCGAAGAGCACTGCTATCCACTGTCAGCCTTGGTCTCTTATACTGGCTACTTTTAATATGTTCCTCGACTAACTTCGGCGTTACGCAAATCACGTGTTGTCCCTTCCAATACTTCACCATATTCATGCTCTGAAGGGTTGATATGATGTCTGTTTGTGAAATACTCGTCATCTGGCTGTTTGTTAAATCGATGAAAATTACTTAGTTTTAACGTATTCACTGTATTCCGACACTTTTTACAATTGTATTGCATTCATTTCGAAATAATACCTCAAATCTTTAATGCTGAGAGTGCCGCGAAAATCTCTAAGGATTTCCAAAAGGATCCAACTCCAATAACTTCTGTAAGATAGCTTCCCTAAGTCACTCAATGGTTTTTCAGGACTTCCAACAGTCTGTTCTAATCTGCTTAATTCGTAACTGAAAGCGATCAAAAGTTTTCCATATCCTTGTCTCTGGAATGGTGGTAAAGTGAGAATGCATGCAACATTGTTTCCATCGGGCGATTCTTTTTCCTAAAAGTAAATTTGAAATTAATCTCCTATAAACTAACGATGTGTAAAAAATGTAGAAATGGATAAATTGAAACGTGCCTTAGAGAAGTATCCAACCAAGTGAGCTCCATGTTTGTCAACTTCGCACAGAATATAGAAAAGAAATGGTTCTACATCGAAATACAGAGTCTTATGGTCCAAGAACAATTTTGCCAACAGACATAGATTTTGACAATAAATCTTGTGTTCTCTGCCGTCGACTTCCCAAATGCTTAATGTACCTTTTCGGTAGATTTCTTTTCCAACCGGTTGTCTATGAGTACATTCACTCTAAATTACAATAACTTGCATTAGAAATTATTGTAATTTAGAGTTTATTAAAAATAGTTAAACTTGCATTAGAAATTTAACTATTTTTAATGAATATTAAATATTTTAAGATTTATGATCTTACCATATGATACCTATAAGTTTTTTCCAAACGCATATACTTTAAACAGTATTCGCAGATCCATAGTTTAGGCTGTTTACCATATTCTTCTGGATACGGACTAAAGTACCAAGTATCAATCTCATACTTTCCTGAAAATGAACTTTTGAAAATAATAAGACCCTTTTCACACATTAAGTATAATTACAACAGGAAAGTAGATTAATCCTTACCAATTTGAATTTTATCGATATATTTAACTTTTGTAATCGCTTCGTGTTCTTTCTCTAAAGCCGCCGTTGTAGGGTCCATTTCCGCGTATGTCTGAAAATCAATGTAGTAATAATAAAATAAACTAAGTTATTACAAAAACGATTTTATGGTGGTGAAAGAAATACCTTCTGAATATGGTTAATTTCATCGTGCCTTCTTTTCTGATTTCTTGTGATCTTACGATCCGAAGAATCTGCCAATAAATCAGTGGTAGAATTCCTGTCACCACTTTTCCAGCTTCTGTCACTCATGTCAAATCTGCTGGACATGATTCTATCCCTCTGTACCCATTCATCCAGTCTTCTGTTGTGTCCTTCGTAATGTACATAATATTCATAGTGACTTTCACTTTCATTGTAACGAGTTTGTATAATCTCTGCGGGATCTGAACAGCAATAAAAATTTATATTTTATTTAAGCATCGATACAGTAACAAATATTTGACTCATTCGAAAACTCTAACAATACAATCAATTACTGCTAAAAACTGCCACTATAATGTGACAACAATGTTTCTATGTAACACTATAAAACGACAATAATCATGCAATCGTAACAAAAGTAATGGAAGACTATTATAAACAATTCGAGACACGAACACACAATCGTCCATTCTAGTTATTTGTGTGTCTTACAAAACATCAAATATAAATGAATTTTCACTTATTACACATTTCCGTGTCCGCAATTGTCCATAGAATATTTAACGAGAAATATAAACCGGAAATACGTCGAAAAAAATAGCAATAAACTTATTCACGTAGCTAAGGAATCACTATTAACGATGTCTGGTTAATTTCTGATGTGATACTGACTCGAATCGTGACTGTGAGTGACATCATAATGTTTTGAAAACAAGTGCGGTTTATCGGAGCAAAGCCGGTAATACAAACACAGACGAGAGACGCGAAAATCCAACCGATTAATTCACTGTAACTTCGCACGTTCTCGAGCATATTTGTGGCGATGAGATTATTAATATCACGTAATAATAATATATTTACGCCAGGAATCGTCGGATCTACGGACGAGGTAGTGCTCTCCTATATCGAGAGGCAATTCCTCGAGGCTGTCCGCGTCATCGCCCGATCCCTTCCCGCCATTCGTCAACGTGTTCTCACGCTTTTCTTGCTTTACCATCGTTTCCTTCGTTCCTCCGGTACAATTCTCTTTATTTCTCTGCTCCGGCTCGGCCATTTTACCGACAGAAAATCACTGGTCGGTAGGACGATATTCGCCACTGCAAAATGCCCGAAAATAGATGAACATTGCACTCGCTGATGCAACGCGACCGATACGGCCATGAAATTCTCCACAGCGTATATCATACACATGTACGATGTTCATAATATGTACACACAGAAAAGTAACTAGATCGTTGAAAGCGTACTTACTTGCCGGAAGTGACGAAACCTCGTGCCTCGTTCCTTCCTTGCAACTTGCGCCATGCGACAGACAACGGAAGTAATATTTAAATTTGGAGTTCCACGAAATTTTTTAATCGATTGATCGACTCTTACAATTTAGCATGATAATAATAATATTTTATGTACACATATTGAAATCTCACTTGAACTTAAACCTACATTAAAAAAAGGTGTAACATGTATTGTAAATTGTAATCTGTTTCCATTGTGCATACGTTACTACATATCCATTCATAGTGTATGTAGTGAATTATGCACCGCTTCAGAAACGTCAATTTCTTTTCGAACCAATCATGGTTCGAACAAAATCTTCGCATAACCCTTTAATGTTTTTATAAGAAGTAAAACTACAGTTCTATACATTAACTACTTGAAGTGTAATTTCTTCGAGCTGTTTTAAAGTTTTACAAATATGAAATGTTAAGGGATGCACTTCTCTCTTAATCGCGTAACCTCTACTTAATTAGATTATCATGTATCATAGGAAAATGAGATCATGTCAAAGGTTCCTTACGTATCGAAAAATATAGTGAACGATCTACTGCGATATTGACATTACTAATGATATCGGATGAAGCTAAATGTTATTACCATGTTTCGACGAAACAGGTAAACTTTATTTATTATGTAATGAATATGATATGGGTACCTATATAACTAATATTGCGTTCAGTTTCTATTAATGCTTCTATTATAAATGTTCATAACAAATTTGTGTAAACAAATGAGAATTTTATTTTTCTACATTTTTTGAAAAAATGTTTAATAGTTATTGTATCTTTACTATTAACAACTTTTATTATGTAGATTGAAGAACAAAGCGACTGTTGTTGGTCTTGTTATATTGGCTACTGTAGTATATAACGAGTTTCTAGTTTATGATATACAAAAATTCAAGTGGTCTGTACGAGAATGTTCAGAATGCGTGAAAGTATTACTTGTAGCGGACCCACAGATACTGGGCAGGAAAACAGAGGTTTATTTTGGTGCCTGGATGGCACAATGGGATAGCGATAGGTATGAATAACAATTGATTTGTTAATTAGAGCATTTCATAAGTCTTTGAAAGTTTTGGTAACCACTATATATGAATGAACTATAGTTGGAAGTAAATTAAATTAATTTATGCGGCATGTTGCAAAGACACATGAAATGATTTAATAAATTTGTCGATAAAGTCTTCACTCTTGAAAACAAATGTAGAAATTGACCTAGGTTTTGTTCCACAGTGTCCTATTTTCAGGTACTTAAAGAAGACATTTTCAAGAGCTTTGGATCATTCTCAGCCACATGTAGTTGCATTCCTGGGTGATTTAATGGACGAAGGTCACATTGCTAATGCAGGAGAATTTAAAGATTACAAGAGAAGATTAGATTCTATATTTGACATGCCTGATCACATAATGGTAGAACTATAGTCATCATAAATGTTCATTAACTGTTCTTGTTATGCTATAACTAGGTGAACTTTACCTTTTAGAAAATTTACTTACCCGGTGACAATGACATTGGAGGGGAAGAAGATTCGGTCTCGTATAATATGAACAACAGATTTAATTTTGCATATACACAGCCTGCTACCTTAGTTTATAAGTCGGTAACATTTTTCAAGGTAATAACATCATTACCGTGAAATATTTTGACTCGTATTAACAATAATCATAATATTTATCGTTTGTTAGGTTAATAGATTGACTCATACAATGCCAGAAGCTCCAAAAGATGCCTTCCTAAACGATTATGCAGAAAGAAATACAACAAATGTTGTGCTCAGTCATATGCCTTTACTGTTTATGCCTGGTGCTTTTGTGCAAAATGTATGTACTATGTTTTCGCGAAATTGAGATCCCATTTTTTATTTTTATTAATAGCTATCATTCTTTAATAGGTGCTTAAAGAATTGTCTCCTCAAATTATTTTTACTGCACATGAGCATAAAGCAATGCATATTAGTTTAGATACAGCAACAGACCAATTGAGTGAGATTTGGATTTTACCCCCTAACGAAACACCATTGTATCAATTAAGAATGGATGTAGGGGACATTCATGAAGTGGAAATGCCCACCTGTTCGTATAGAATGGGCACACCTCATATAGGATATGGCTTAGCTTACATTGGTAAAAAAATAAATATTTTTATGTTAATGTATTGAATTTACATATTTCCGGCACACTAATTATGTGTCTTTATTTTTAGATACTCAAGAGAAGACCGTAGAATTTACTATTTTATGGCTACCAGGAAGATTTCCACAATTGTGGATTTACGTTTATGTTGGAGTATTCATTCTCGTATTCAGTATATTTTTTTATATATCCAGTTGCTGCTTCAAAAGTCATGCCGGTTATACTCGCATGTCTTCGATTTAGTGCACCACGTAATTAAATACAGTTTAAGCCCGTTGATCGATGATAACTTGACACTAGAACTGAGGTACAAAGATCCGTCCAATAAATGTGATTCTACTACCATCTATGTCAAGTTTCAAAATAAGTATTGTGATTAAGATCTATCAAGATTCAGTATTTAAATACTGAACCCTCTTTAAAGAGGGTAACAATTTATCAGTAAACGGGGCTAAACGTACTCCTTAGGAAATGTTCCTAAATTATCATGGTTAACATTTCAATATTAATTCTCATTTTTAATGAATCCATTTACGTTTTACATTATACATCGATTTCAACGTATATATATATATATATATATTCTTAATCTTCTTAAAAATTCATTCACACATGAAACGATGCCAAACTAATTTATTGGTAGCGTATGCAAATACTTAATATAACACATATAATGAGTCTCTAATGAAAAGGTAACATAGAATCTCTATAAAGAACATTATGTTCTTTTTTATTACTTTTATTTTGTGAAGTAGCGTATACAGTAGCTACAAAGTTAACATGACAAAAAAACGGCTACGTTTCTCCCTATTTAGTTAAATGGAAGGAGACGATAATGACTTGATTAAGGTATAGTGACAAGTTGTTGAGCAAGAGATCATTTTAGAAGAGAGAATTTATATTTGCGTGTAAGACTGTATATATCTGTTTTCTCGAAATAAATACGAAACGTTGAAGTTTGCCTTATCTTCATTATTATATTTCTACTTTATCTTCATAATCTTTTTACGTACTCATTTATTTATTTACCACGAAATACAGAAGATTCGCGGCATTCATTTTGAAACAAAAATATAATGATGTACCTTTCGACTAGCGCCCGCTATATTTCGCTAACTTCTTGCCGTTCTCGCGTTATAAATCGATATTCAAAAAATTACGTGTATAATTATTATCTAAAATTTAAGAAACAATCTAACAAGACCAAAATAGACACATTAGAATTATTTGCAAACAATTAAAACAATAGACTGCGTCAAGAATTCCAAAGGTATTTCACGACTGTGTCACATGCGACGTATATGATACATAATACATACGATGGGGAAACGAAAAATCACTGGCAATGAAGGAAACCCAAATACGGACTTACAGGAATTTTTAATGGGTAAATAATAGTTATACTATTTATTATCATCATCTTGAATTTTATTAACCCTGACCGTCACATATGACAGATATATTTTTCATTTTCTTGAATGTATTTCATCTTTTAAAGCATCGACTTGTTAATGAAATTGCAGAATTAGCAGATTATGAACGAAATGTCACCAAAAATGTTTTCAAATATAATGCCTATCGCAAAGCAGCTGCCACTTTAGCTGGTTTACCCGAAAGAGTGGCGAGCGGAGAAGCAGCAATGAAATTGCCAGGAATTGGTAAAAAAATTGCGAACAAGATAGAAGAGTTTTTAAATACAGGAAAGTTACAGAAATTAGAAGATGTATGTATGTTAATTCATTTGTTCAACAACTTATTGTCACACGAACTCCTAAATTTCATATTTTGTTAGATTAGAAAAGATGACAACAATGCTGCGATTAATTTGCTGACAAGAGTATCTGGTATCGGGCCTGCAAAAGCAAAAGAATTGGTAGAAGATGGTATAAAGACTATAGACAATTTAAAGAAGCATCAAGATAAACTGAATCACCACCAAAAAATTGGTTTGATGTAAGTTGATAGAAAATAAGGAAACTTTTATGTGTAACATAACTTCTTTTTGTAGGTACTTTGAAGACTTTGAGAAAAGAATTCCTAGAGAAGAGATATGCCAGAGTGAAGAAATTATGAAACATGCCATCAGTGAGTTGAGCAAAGAGTACATTGTAACAATTTGTGGCAGTTACAGACGTGGTAAAAAGGATAGTGGAGATATTGATGTTCTAATAACGCATCCAACATACTCATCCAAGGAGAAAGATGCAAAGAAAAAAGTCACGCTTCTAAAAGATGTTGTTGAATGTCTTGAGAAGAAAAAATTCATTATTGATACAATATCACTTGGGACAACAAAGTTTATGGTGTGTTAAACGTCATGCTATTTTCATATTATTCTATTTTCATCACGTTATAATAACTGAATTTTTTTGCAGGGTGTTTGTCAAATTCCAAACAGTTCCACCAAATCTTGCAGAAGACTTGACATCAGGCTGGCACCTTATGATCAGTATTATTGCGCTGTTATTTATTTCACTGGAAGTGATGTTTTCAATAAAAATATGAGAAGTCATGCTTTGGAGAAAAAATATACTTTAAACGAATATACATTGAGGCGTCTCACATCCGAAGGTAAGCTAAAACGAACAAAATTGCATCATGAGTAGTCTAGTTTTTAAGAAATCAGGATTCAATGAATAACATTTATTATAGGATTACCGGGAAAACCAGAAAAAATAACATCAGAAGAAGACATTTTTCGAATTTTGGGACTGCCGTACAAAGAACCAAAAGAGCGGGATGCTTAAATGAAAATATCTATTATTCATTCAGAGTCTATTTTCTATGCTAGTAAGTCTATTGTTTAGATTTTTGTTATAGAAATTTACTATTTAATGAAGACATTTATGTTACCTTTATTTATAAAAATAAAATACATCATTTCAAAAAATCATTTAAGATAAAGTCAGTTGTTAATTTATTTAGGATTAACTAATGTTGACAGTTGTCCGACGCACTAGTTTTGTTTTTCTTGCACACTGTTTTGTGCTTCCGATTATAAAACTAGGTACAGTTGATTTTTACTCAAATGTTAATTATGTAAAAGTAAGAAGATTATCGTTTCCATCACGATGTAGAGACATTCGTAAATCTATAATATCATACTGATGAGAGTATACTGTTTATACAGTTATAATGATATCTTTCCGGTGTAGTAAGTAGGCGACTAATGCCCACAACATTGTTGTCCACAAATTCATAGCTAACAGTGTCCCGTGTGTGCGATAGGAGATATACCACGACCATGGGAACAAAGATTTCGTTAATATATGACCAACATAAAGGAAGATGGGGTTTGATCCTGCAACAAATGCGTCGTACAGTTATACTTAGTCTACTCATCCATTTTTAGGGTGCATAATTTAAAATATTTACCAGCATAGACAAATGGTGCTCCTGTCCAGAATTGTCTGTAATCAATAAGAAAATACAAAAATGCGAACAATAAGAAAGCTAAACTGGAAGTAGACAAAACGAAGGACAAGCTCATCATCTTTTTGCTGATTGGAATGACTCCTTCCTGTCTCTCAAAATTACATAAAATTCCAGCGATGAGACCCTAAAAAGTATTCGATTATATTACTTTGAAATTTAATTTCTGAGCTAATTTCGTAGTTTAGAGATTTGCTCACCGTGATCATTGCCCAGACCACCCATCTAATGATTCTATAGTTGTGCTGGTAGAATAGTAACAGAATCTTGCCAGCGTGCACGCCCAAATAGACAATAAATATAGCCGATATAGTATTCATTAGTCCTGCAATTGATATATAGTAATTATTAACATTCAACTATTTGCCTTTTACGTTTAAAGTATTATTTGACCAATATACCTTCGGGATCGTATGGTAAAATGGTACCATAAACAGCATCTGATGTCTTATTATAGATGTGATTTCCAAAAATCAATCTGTCTATATAGCCAGCCGCGCCAGCAGTACAGTTCATATACTTTCCACGATGATCCAATTCACCACCTGGTCCGAAGTAACCCCTTGGACAGTTCGGTACAGGCAGGAGGAAAGTAATTAAAGTGTGAGTAGCCACAATGCCTGTTACAATTAGCCACTGGGGCCAGTTGTCTAAAATATCATGAAACGACGCAAACCGGCCGAACTGGAGCAAGGTATCCTAATAAGTCATTTGTATAGATATCCATTGTTCAGATAAAACAGTTTTATGGTTTCAAAATATTAAATAATCGTATGCAAACCTGAGAATGAGGTTTCATGAAGATTAATTCTAAGGTAGCACACACGAAGTACGTTATAGCCAGCAACTGCAGAACACCGGGAAAACGGAGGTCGCCCAAGGACTTTACACGACCATTACGTATGGAGTTCAGCATTAATCCGAAAAGTATTAATATCAGTGACCGTACAAGACAACGTAATGCTATTTTTATACGCGAAGTTGTAATACGAAGTTCTGCGCGCTTCGATATTGCTATTGTCAAACCCATAATCCATGCGAACCTGCAAATTTATTGTTGAGTTCATTGCACAGTATCGATCAACGCGGACTAAACAGTTTTCTATATCTTACCAAGGAAGTACCAAGTCTGCTATTGTAAGTCCAAACCATGCACTGTGATTGAACCAGACATACTCGCCTCCACCATTGTTGACAAATATCATCAATAGTACAGCAATTCTGTAATAAGACACATGACATGATAAACGAAAAAAGCAGACAAGTGGCAAGAAGTTTGCGCAAGAATTACCCTCTAAACGTATCTACAGAATGTATTCTGGTACTGGACTTCGTAGTTCTGATTGTTGGAAATGTTACACTTTCCGACTCCTGAAGCCTTTCCAAATCCTGAAGTATAGTTAAATAAATAACAAGTCAACACATTTGCAACAATTAGTCGAATTACTTACACTTATATTAAGTGGATTATTGGGTGATAATTTCCCTTTTATCACCCGTATAATGACCTTTGAAATCGACCATACAAGCGCAACTAAAATATATATCATAATTGCCGCAATGATTGCTGGAAACATAATTAATCTCGAGTTAATAAACATTCATTATTCCGATCTTCGTTACATTATTACGTGCTATAACTTACGAAGATAATTTTTTGTTGGTTCGCGTATGACATAAATGTGAGAACATAAATGTTCAGCCGATATATTCCATCCATAACTGCCGTGCTCTTCGAAGTTATACGTTTCGCTAAAATGACATTATTAATAAATGCGTAATACTAGGTTATTGTCGAAGGATTAAATAGATATATAAAAAAATATTAACTGGCAATAGTCCAAGTAATTAGAGCCTGGTTCTTTAACTTGATAATATATATGCAACGGGTGTTTTGTACTTATTATTACGCCTGTAGTACTTCGTGGTTCTAATACAGCTTGTAGTTTACCATTGCCCTGGAAACAATTCTTAATGTACGCAAGACCCAAAGAATAGAAATTTCTCAAAACATTATAGACGCTTACCCAATAAGCTTCCCATGCCACCGAATAAAAACGAACCGTTGCATTGTATAAATTTACAATATTGAAGCAAGCCTCGTCTATTTCCAGTGTCTTATTAGTATCGGAGCATTGATACGAACTGTCATCTAACACGTCCATTTCGCTGAACTTTGGATATAGAAACTTCTTCCCGCTACTTATATCCAAATATCAAACGATATTTTCAGAGATATCGCGTTCAGTTGATCCATGAGGCGCGGAACGATAACATCTCTGAAATCAGATATCAGTACTTGAAATTGTTGCTAATGGTAATAGGTAGAAACGAAGTCGTTAAGAGCACTTTCTCTTTGTTCTTTCTTTTTTTATGTCATTAATGTTATTAACAGACGAGCAACGTAACGTTATCTATCGATGATATTCACCTGGTCGCTACACACGATGTAAACAACAACACGACGAATCGATTTCAACGCACATATGTAACTGTCAAAAATAAATACAAAGAACGGTTGTAAAAAGTTATCTCCTCGAGCGTGGGTAGTATGTGGTAGATATGAGTCACTCAGTGAATTGCGTAATTGAAATGCATAGAAGATAAAAGGTTTCCCTTATCAAATATAACACCGTAACGCCATGACCAGCCTCTAGTAACCCATAATAAGAAAAAACGAGACGAGACGAGGCTATGAAACGTAGTTGCGTTACTCCCCCTGCTTTCGATAGTACTGATTTTAGCGGTGGCCCGTTAACCCTAGACTCTTGATGGAAATAAATATAACAAACAAATCCCTACGTTCGTTAACCATGTAATTAATTGACACACGAATTTATCGATAACAAATCAAATCACCATTTATCGAACAAACATCACCGGATAATTATGACGATTCTAACTAGTTGAAATATAAGAACTTTGATTCTGCTATCTGCGTTATTTGATTTGCAATATCGTATTCCGTGTGCAATCGTGTACAACGCAGTATGCAGCGGATGCAACGCAAACTGCGCAGTCTAGCCTTTCGCAAAAACTAGCGACATGTAACGAAACGTAGGCTTTGTGACGAAGCGGCGAGTGACTTACTAACTTACGATTAGATCTAACTAAAAACTTGGAAGAATTTATATGCACAATGTTAAACGAATTCTAGCGATTTAAGGGCTAGAAGAATATCTTCAGGGTACAGAAATGCGATGCAGACTTTCACCAAAGGATACAATGTAATTCTGCTTCTGAAAATTTAAAAATAGCGCCATTTGGGACGAGTGGCGCCTCTCGCGGCGAGTTTTCGAAGCTCCTTTCGGGGTCCGTACAGCGCCAATTAGTCCGGTGGCAAAACGCTCAAACTGTTGGCCAAAATTACCGACAGCTGATTTTGGCCAACAGTTTGAGCGTTTTGCCACCGGCCTAATTGGCGCTGTACGAACGCCGAAAGGAGCTTTGAAAACTCGCCGCGAGAGGCGCCACTCGTCCCAAATGGCGGCACTTTTTAATTTCGAGAACCGATGCATCGTACAGGCAAAGATCGTCTCTTCATTTTTTAACGATAAATAAATTGTTTTTAGTACCGGATGAGAAAAGGACTGCACGAACGTTGACGAAAGCGTAGAAAGATTTCAGGAAATCGCACAAACAAATTCATACGTTGTATCAATAATTTCCCACGTTGCTTCACTGACGCAACAATGAAACGAGGATCCCCCCAACTAATCCTTTGCATTATCTTTCGCGAATGTCCCGACTCAGCTGATTGCTGTTTCCATTGGTCAGCGTCATCGGGCAACCAGCTGATAAACAACTGGTCAACCACGAGCAAAGAAGCCCCCAATAGCCGCGGTCACCGGGCAACGTGACTGATAAACATCAAAGCCGCGATAATGATTGATAAGACCGCAATGATTTCCGTGTTCAATGTGGACATGGACATACAACGAGGCCAGCTCTCAGTCAGTTAAGAAACGATGCTCGTTCTCTTGCTCTGTGTGATTTCGTTCACGCGAACTGCCATTGTTCAGCTCTCAAATCGGTTGTTCGGTAAAGAGAATCAGGGACTCCAACATCCTCAAGACGAGCACCGACAGGATACCATGGACGAACAAGTAAGTACTCGACGTATTTGATTCTTCCGGTGTTGCCTTCGCTTGGAAAATATTCTTTCCGGCGAATAGTCGTCGGTGAGGCGATAAGACAATTACATCTCGAAGCTCGAAATTCTGAAAAGAAGGATTTCGGGGGAACCTTCCTCGATTCTTTGATTAATTTATAGACAGTTTTGTTCGTGGAAAGCGAAAACCGACATGACTGGACTATGTTTGATGCATAAACGCCAAGGAGATCGCTGTCCTTGCTTCGAGATAAATATTGTAAAACATTAAGGAGTTACTTTATTTTTCGTTGGATCGTTTATCAGATTTCCTTATTTAGACGAGCTTCGATTTATAATTCTATGGAAAAGAATGATCTCAAGTATCGAGCGATATACATATGTATAAGAATGATTCACAAACTTCTACTGGTTTCACCAGCGGAACTATTTTTATCGCCTTGATAACACTGGTATGCAGGTACATATATAGTAGATGATTCATAAACTATAACAAAGGTCAACGATCGTTTTGCTTGGTGTTTCCGTTTCCGTGCAGCTTTCGCTGAAATAATTTCAGAACAATCGCACGGCTACGAATCGATAAAATGTTTCACAATTTTCACGTTCGCGTCCCATTGTTTTCATTTATTTCTATACGCTTGCTACGCAATTAATTATCGCTTTCCCGACGAAATTGCGCAAAACAGATAGGGCAAGAATATCTTGAACGATTCCTCTTCGAAAACCGTGCCATCCAATGATTCACGCAACATCCTCGCTTCGTCAATCGCAAATTGCTAATCCTGATCGTTGCTTAACGCTGAACGAATCGTTGCTTAACGCGCTGGATACATTCATCCGGCCAAGGGAAGATGGTGTGCTCTTGGTTCGAAGAATCTTAATTGAGAATACGTTCTCCCCTGCACAATAATTTCTCCCTAATTCGCGCTCAGATCGCGCAAAAATGCTCTTCGCTCTCCTCTTCTAAAATTGTCCATTTCTGTGCACGATCTGAGCGCGAATTAGGGAGAGATTACCGCAGTCTCTTCTTTCGATAGAGAACAGAAATATTTTCCATCCTAAAATTTGTAGATCGGAACGAGAAAATAGATAATGCGTTTAAATTTGGTATCGATGCATAGCCGCCATTTTGTCGGCGTTTTGCATCGTTCCGTTTTCCACGCAAATAGGTATCGCAAGCGAACTATTTTTCACCACCTTTTTAATCGTGTCGCGTTCCACCGAGCATTTACATTAGAGAGATCATTAAGAGATCTGCAATATTAATTAGTTTCTCAGTTGTTACGCAAAAATTAATTTGGCAGCGATCGTGTTAACAGAGATTGCAAGAAAAAATATATATATATCACATTAATATATTACAAACAGAAAACGTTAAGTCGGTCAACGCACTCTGTGCCCTCGAGACCTAATTTTTCCCGGTCGCTTCTTGGAATTTTGGTTATCTATCGATCGGTCGCCTCTTCGACCATTATCTCTGATCGTCTTAAAATCTCTTCGAGACGAAAGATCGAGCTTTTCCCGGTGATATCGGGCACGCGCGAGTCACCGGATTCGAGTTGCGATCGATGACCGATGAAAAAAAGAAAGAGAAACAGGATCCATGGTGCAACCGAACAATAAGGTGCTACCGCGATAAGGAAATGGCCTAGAAAGATACCGAGACTACGCGGACCCGTGTCAAAGGGTTATTGGGAAACGAACGAAGGGGACGTTAATTAGCAGTAGTTATTAGAATCGAATAGATTATCGAGCATGCGACACCACGGTTCCAGGAGATTGTCGACGAGATGTACGCGACGCAATCACGATGAAATCACGATTCTATCGATCCTAACAACAATCGCCTAGCCAAGGTTTATCGGATGATAGTATCCCGTTATCTTATTGGTCATATTCTTGCGATAAATCGGCCCGTTCCTCTGATAAAACGGTGATCTCTCCCGATCGATGCAACGGAGATTCGCGCTTCTGGAAAATAATGCATTCGATGACGATCGATGCTCCTTGACAGATAAGACGGAGATGCGTTTTCTCTTTACGTCGTCCGATAAGCGAAACCTTAACCCTGACCCGAAACCTCTTAGTATCTACAGTAATGTCTCCCTTAGCGATGCTCGGATTGTCCACTAAAATGGATAATTTGGGAAGAGGAGATACGATTGTTCGAGCCTCGCGGCTCGTTTTTATAATTGTGGACAATTTAGAACTGTAACGATAAACCGCGAGGCTCGAACAATCGTATCTCCTCTTTCCAAATTGTCCATTTTTGTGCGCAATCTGGGCGTCAATTAGAGAGACATTGCTGTACTTCGCGTAGATCGGAACGATACCCAAGCCCGGCAGAAAATTAGTCGTTTTACGGTTCGGATAATCGCGACGAATATTTTTGTACCTCCGAGCTTTCGATTTGCAGGCCGGTCACGTGCCCGAATATAAGAGGCAACGATCCACGAAGGGTTCCAAAGATATCGACTCCACGGACACTATAAAGATCCAGGAAGCTTGGGAGGATTACGACGACGACGAGTATTTTCCGTAAGTGAATTTTCGAGGACGTCGAGCAGAGATTTTTGAAGATACCAAAATTTAACACCATTCCGTTAAAATCATTTGTCCTTATCCGCGTTGCAGCAAACCGGTTCATCTGGTGAAATCGCCGGTCACGAAGAACGACACGTATTACAACATGAATCATAAGAGGCGAGGAAAGTGCGTGATATTCAATCACGACGTGTTCGATTCGGGGGAGAAACATCGCGACGGGTCCAAGCTCGACGTCAAGATGATCGAGACTATTTTTCAAGATGTACTGGAGTTCGAAGTGATTCCGTATCACAATTTGACCAACAACGAGATCACCGAGACGACTAAACGACGTAAATGCCTGCGTTACGATCCCAAGAATTTATTCCAGGGGGAAACGTAGCTTTCGGAATTCTACTAAAATAGAGCTTGGATTTACAGTGAGCGCGGAGAATCACAGCGACAGCGACTGTTTCTGCATGTTCATATTGACGCACGGTACCTCCGGCGATACGTTGGCCGCCAGTGATTGCTATTATCCACTGAAAAGCATTTGGCAAAAGTTCACCGGGGACCACTGCCCAACCCTAGTCGGGAAACCGAAGCTTTTCTTCGTGCAAGTAAGTCGACAGACAGTTGACTTTATCGAAGATCATTTATAAATTTAAAAATAGCGCCATTTGGGACGAGTAGCGCCGCTCGCGGCGAGTTTTCGAAGCTCCTTTCGGCGTTCGTACAGCGCCAATTAGTCCGGTGGCAAAACGCTCAAATTGTTGGCCAAATTACCGACAGCTGATTTTGGCCAACAGTTTGAGCGTTTTGCCACCGGCCTAATTGACGCTGTACGAACCCCGAAAGGAGCTTCGAGATTTCGTCGTAAGAGGCACCACTGTCGCCAGCATTGGCAGATGCATGGTCGCTGAAAAACTTTAATTATGGCGATATTAAAGCACAGAAATATAAACCAAAGCTGCGGAATTGTACAGGAGAATATACTGCATCGATCTCGTATTAAAAAACAAATCGCAAAATTGCGAAACGTAATTAATCGCGTTTCGAAGTTTGATTAACTATTACGTTAATTACTTATATTTTGTAACGTTGTCATTCGCTTTCTTCGCACTGTATCGACGCAGCTGACGCTCCTCTATAAATCGGTGCCCTTGGTTTATCGTTTTATGCCCTACTTTTGCCTTAATTAATATTATTCGGCGACTCTGCGTTCTACGAATGCGGGCGACACTGCTGCCTCTTGCGGCGAAATCTCGAAGCTCCTTTCGGCGTTCGTACAGCGCCAATTAGTCCGGTGGCAAAACGCTGAAACTACTAGTCAAAATTACCGACAGCTGATTTTGGCCAACAGTTTGAGCGTTTTGCCACCGGACTAATTGGCGCTGTACGGACCCCGAAAGGAGCTTCGAAAACTCGCCGCGAGAGGCGCTGCTCCTCTCAAATGGCGGCACTTTTGAATTTCGAGAGTATTTTTAATAGCCAGCAAACTGTTTTTTCGCAACGTAGACGCGGATGTTGACGAAGAAGTTTCAAATTTTCAACTTGTTCTTTCTAGACGAATCTTTTTGCTATAGCGCAACGTTAATCGTAGTTTATTACATTCGCGGAAGGACTCGCAGTCTAGCGATTAGGCTGTGGAGAAATGCAATAACGCATACGTTGACTTTCAGGCCTGCAGAGGTGATCAATACGACGCGGGGGTCGGGGTGTACAGTACCGAGAATTCGGAGACAGATTCTGTAGCCGTCGCTTCCTACAAAATTCCTACCCACGCGGACTTCCTGATCGCTCACAGCACGATGGATGGTAAACTTCCGTCGATTAGCCGGAGAACTTGCAACCCTTTCCCATCCGCTACCAGCCCGAAACACGTAGTCGCCAGCTAACGTATTATTTCCTGTTCGAAAGGATTCTACTCGTGGCGCAACCCGACGGAAGGCACCTTCTACGTGCAACAATTGTGCGAGGTGATAAAGGAGTACAGGCATAACCATGATTTGACGGAGATGATGACCATAATTGCCCGCATCGTCGCCAACGAGTACGCGTCGTCCCACTATTTGCCGCACAAAGACGATCAGAAGCAGATGCCTACGATAACGTCGACGTTGACTCGGAAAATTCTTTTCACAAAGAAGAATAGACCGGCGTAAATCTTGTCGTTATTAATTTTGCGGGAGTTTTTGGATACACCGTAAGGAATCTTTTCGACTTTCATCGGTTCGATCGGGCGCGATAGAAAAATAGAAAATTTCGTTGAAATCGAATGTTTCGAAAGAGTCGCGATCACAGGAATATCAATTCGCGGATGTTCCTCTCATCGTCGACCGCCGTAGCTTCGAAGACCTCGAAGATGGAAGTTAGAAACGCGAGACGTCTTTCCCTTTCTTTTCGAGAAGATCTGGTACCCTCCTACAATACCCGACAAATCTTACAAAAAAAAATGATCTCTGAAACGGAGCTTCGTACGAACGTTCGTTTACAGTTTCGCTTCGACGCGACTTCGTCGATCGGCGGAAAAGCTATTAGTTTTTATTGATTTACGATTAAAACGAGTATTATATTAATATATATATATATACAATATATTCGCATCGTACGCTCTATTCTACGACGGCGCGGCTCTACGAACAGACAAATTATTCGCGAAGCAACCAACGATGTAAATCGCCTTGAATAGCTGTACAAAGTGTCTGAAATGTTTCGCGTGGGTGGTCCTGCTGTGATAAATGTACGAAAGTACGTTAATAACTTAATTTTCCTTATCCCGGCGAATGACAGATCACAGCCTACGACACTTAAAATTTTAAGCAGGCGACTCGAGCCGGTCGCGAACGGCTGATCTCGTAGTTAGGTTAATCGTAATCGGACCGGCGGAGTCGCGAGTCGCAACCGAGATTTTCACCGACGAGTCGTAGAAACCTGAATCTACGTTCGCGAGCACGAACGATTATGATACGAACGATATACAGCGATGTCTTCCTAATCGACGCTCGGATTGTGTCCAAAAATGGACGATGTGGGACATATTATTCGAGCATCGCGGCGCGTTTTTATAGCCGTTGACGATTCGTGACTATAAATATGAACCGCAAGGATCGAACAGTCGTATCTCCGTTCCGTAAATTGACCGTTTTTCTGGACAATCCGAGCGTCAATTGGAGAGACATTACGGATAGCGGTCGGCGGACCGTAGAGTCGCGGGCACACGCATCGTGCTTCTTCAAATAAAATAAACAATTTTTACAAACTCCAACCTCTTTATTCGTATTCTACAAGCATCCCGGGCGAAAGGAAACGTCCATAGAACAATCGAAGGACCCGATTCTACGATGCGGCAGGAACGTGTGCGAACTTTTCTTCTCGCAGAGTTTACGGAGCGCCGGGAAAGTTCGATAAACATGTTCGGGGGTCCGTTCGAATGCAGGGAACACGGGGCTCCTGACAAATAATATCGTCGGAGATCGATCCTGACCGCGGGAAACAAGGCTGGAAGCGTTTCAAGCGACGGAATTATGTAACGCGAGGAGAAAGAGCCCGAAGTCGCTCTCCCTGGGACCGATTTTTCCGTCGGCGCCGTTTCATCTTGATCCACAATTTCATGCTTCTCCTTCGTCTCTCCCCGTCTCTTCCGCAACCTTTCCCCCTCATCCCCGTTCCCTTTTTTTCGTTCTATCGTTCGATCTCGCTGCAACATTTTCCCGGCGCGGATCTCTCCGGAGCACTCGTTCCTGCTCGATCTCCCATCTGTATTTAATTGGCTCTCCGCTCGGGACCGCTGTCTGCGCTTCGAAATGAAAAACGCTCGTTAACTTTAAACAAGCGGTACCGACGTGCCACCAATTACTGGCTGGCTCTGAAAGAAAAAAAAAGGAACGGACGAAATCCCTGTTTGCGCGGAAAAATCAGGGTCGAACCGCGTTCGACGCGAATCCCCGCAATCTCTCTCTCTCTCTCTCTCTCTCTCTCTCTCTCTCTCGCGTAGATCCACCGAAAATACAATGCCACGTCGGTTTGTCTTTCGGTGGTAGGTTCGTTCGAAAGATTGTCGGAAGAACGATTCGATTACCGGACAGGCTATCGCGAGGCACCGCGACGACCTTCGTCGCCGATCCGGTTCAAATTGGTCGTCTCGTGGCCAATGAAAATTGCTCCGCCGCAGGCGCATCGTAATCGACGCGATTCCAGCGACATTAGGCCCGCGTTTGGTCGGTCGATTCCGGCGCGCGACAAATTGATCGAGGCAGCTGCTTCGAAGCTCTCGCAGCGCGTTAACCATTTTCGACTTTCGAGTCGAAACGTCGACTCGCGAGCAGAATAATTTCCGTGCGACGCGTTGCAGAAGCGAGTTACCGTCGACGGAGGTCAAAGTTCGCGTCCCGCTATCTTCCACGGTGCGCGAAGATAAGAGATCTACGTCCGCGTCGTCGCAGGCCTCTCCGGCAACGCTCGATCCCATCGAAACGCGTCGAAACCGGGGCTCGAACCCCGCGAATCGATCCGTATCTGCTCGCGTCTATCGCGTCCATCGGCTTCGCGTCGGTTTCGAGGCGCCTGTCGCGGCGGATACAATGCTCGCGGCGAAGCGGACGCGAGCGCGGCCGCGTTGGAGAGAAGAAGAGGCCTGGAAAAAATGGGATTGCTCGATGGACGCGCGTTTACAATGCCGATTTCCGAGGAAAATGGAAGAACCGTGACACAACGGCGGCCAAGCGTTAAATTCCAAGAGGCGCGCGCGAGACGCAACGGCCGAGAGATGACTAATGCATTGTAGATCGGACGCGTTGATACATGGTGACGCGCTTTATTAGCCGGTCATCGGGAAAACGCAGCTACGCTGTTCGCCGCTCCGAGAATAAGCTCGCGGGGATACGCGTTCGTCGACTCCGACTCCGCGAACTCCGAGGCTCGGAGAAGAGCGGGAGGCCTTCCGATCGAGGAACACGCTGGATTTTCTGGAGCATCGAGCGGTTCCGCGTTCGCGACTGTCCGCGAGCTCGTCGACGCTTCGTCGGGCTCTAGCGTACTTTTGCGAGCGAGTTGCACGGAAATTATTCTGCTCGGTTCTGCAACGCGTCGCGGCTGCTTCGAAGAAGACGCGTCTCTCGACCAGCCGCAAACGGACCGCCGATAGGACAACTCCAAACAGCTTGGACCGAGGCGCGACCGCAAAGGGACCCGGATAAGCCGACTCCCTATCAAAATTCTATGGGAGCCCGACTCCGGGGCCTGGACAAACGCACCCCGACGCCTCGACGGGACTCCGGGAAGGTAGGGCGCCGGAGCGGATATCGGATCCGTGGCTGTCCCGTTCCTTTCATCGGCGGCCCATCGGGAGGATCGTTGCGGCGGACGATGCAACCGGTCTCCTTTGACGATCCGAGTCGATCGCAGACCGACCGATTAGCTCGGTCACCGGAACGCGGGAGGACCTTTCGCGGCTACCTTTCTCGACGCGGGAGGACGATGACCGGGAGATCGTGGCTGGAGCCGGTGGAGCACTTTCGGCGTCGACGGGTATTTGGAAGCCGCGAGAACAGGCGGTTCGGGGCTCGGGGCTCGGGGTTGTCGGCTGCGGGACGGCCGGGGGTGCACGAGGGGATGTGTTTCTGGTCGTGGAGCGTACCCAAGAGCGAGGAGCTTGCGCGAACAGATCAATACTGCCCCCGCGCGTGAATATCACCCCCTCTCTCTCTGTTTTCCCCTCGTGGCTCCTGGCTCCTGGCTCGTGGCTCCTGGCTCCTGGCTCCTTGGATCCTAGCTCCTGGCACGGCGAGTCTCGCCGATCTCCGAGCGTCTCTTTCTCCCAAGGCCGTGGTCGCGCGACCGTGTTTCCGCTTGCAATCGAGACGAACGTTTTGGCCAACTACGCCCAGCATTTTTGTTCCGATCGCTGGAAACACTTCTCGTCCATTCGCGATCGAACTCCGATCGATGCCTGACGATGCTCGGTCCAACGTTGGTCGACGTATCCTCTCAATATCTACGGCGATCCGTCTCTGCTCGGCGTCGATGTTTTCCTTATCGGCTTCGAGATTTTGCGTTGCTGCAACGAAAGAAATGGGTTCGTCGTTTTAATGTACGATCGAAATTCTGCGGGACGCGAAAACGGTATAAAAAAACACACACAGCGAGATTAGTAGAACGCGGAGTTTTTCGTAGATAGAACGATTGGAACGATACGGACGGCGAAACCGAGCGAAGAAGATGTCTCTTTGGTCTCGACGTCGCGAGACCGAAGCGTACAGTAATGTCTCCCTAATTGACAAGGTTCGAATAATCGTATCTCCTCTTCCGAAATTGTCCATTTTTCGGCACAATCCGAGCGTCGGTTAGGGAGACATTACCGTATTTGTTTCGAAAGCGAGCAACCTTTCGCGAACGCCGCCGCTTCGCCGGCTCGAACTAGGGCACGAGAAAATAGTGAATAAACCAAGACGCGAGATTGTCGAACACCTCCGGTCTCCTCTCCGTCCGTCTTTCTCGTCTTCTCTCGATCGTTCGGACCATTAAGCGAGAAAACTTTTGCTGCGAAAGCGATGCCTGCAGATGCCATCGCAGACTTTGCTAGTTCCGGGACTTCGGAATGCGGGATTCGTTTCGTCGAGAGCCGTTCGGAGCCACGAAATCCTCCGCGACGATATTAGCTTCTGGATGGCGACCGTCGGGTCGACTTCGACCCAGCAGTTCGGAGAAAACGGTTTGCGAAACGATGTCGGACGGCCTGGTAGAAAGTTTCGTTCGGCAATTTCTGAAGCTCTTTTCCAGGATAATTTGTCCACCGTGCAGCAGAGGTCTGCGACCGCGGCCCGAGATCCTCGTCCTCCGTCTTCGTTCCTGCTTTTTCCTGCGCTATTTGTCTTCCTTTCTTCCGGGTCCACGCTTCTTTCTCGATCCCTCTAATCTCGTTGGCGAGACTCGACGTCCTTCGTCTCCTCCTTTGGTCGTCCAGCCGGGCGACCGTCGCTAACGCGTCGCTTAATTCCCTCTCCTCGCTTTCTCGCCCTCGCGACCCTCTCCGCGCCCTTCCGCGCCCTTCCGCACCCTCGTTCGCCCTTTCCGCGCCCTTCCCTCGCCGTTCCCTCGGCACTCGGCACTCGGCACTCGGCATCGCCGCCGCTTTTCCCAGCTCGAGCGTGTATTTCCGCGTGCCCGCCTCCTCCGGGGCGCTTCGCGGCAAGGTACACACCTTCCCGACTTCCGACAAGACGCTTCTTTTCCGCGAATCGTCGCTCTCCCGACCTCCGGCACCGCTAACCGGGTCGGCTTCCATCTCCGAGAGTCTATAGACAGTCCCCCTGTTCTCTTTCGCCGTCCGATGGGGACGACCATCGGGCTCGATCCGGGTCTAATTTAGGTTTGCGCAGGATTACGCGGGTTCGCTCGCGTCTTCTTTCAGCAGCGACGCGGAGATCCGTTAATTGGTCTTTGGTCGGACTCGCTCGGGTTTCGGGTTTCCCGTTTCCGGATTATCCGGCACCGATCGGGGATTCGTTCGACCGATCGCGATCTCGCGTTCGGGCTAGGTTCGCTCGGGTCCGACGGGATCTAATGGCCCATTAGTTCCGGACGAGAGTCCAAGTTCAAGTCCAACTTGGGTTCCTCGGCTGGCTCTGTAATCTACTACTTTCGGACGGAGTCGGTTCGTTTCGGGTTTATCCGTTAGCTGGATTCGGGACGCTAATAGTTTGGCATCGCGTCGAGTTCGAGAATTAGCATACGCGAGATCGTTCGGGCATCCTTCGTTGTCCCGTTAAATCTAATTGGGTTTGCGAAGGTTCGTCACGTTCGCCGAAGTCTAACGAGATTAAACTTCTTATTACTTCCGGTATAAGTCCCGCTAGGATTACGGTGTCCGTTAGCCCCGTCTACTACACGATGCGCGAACTTTCCGAAAGTCGTTGCAACCCTACAAATTGTTAAAGTTTCCTAAAGCTACGGACACCCTATGAATCGTACGAGGACCCTCCTCCTTCCACGAAAAAGTTTTCGGAACACCTCGATGGTCTTAAAAGTCGCAATTGTTTCAACGAGATCCTTAAATGCCGAAAGAGTTTCGGAACCTTTCGAAGGAGGTCGAAAGTATCCGAAAACTTTGCCGAAAGCCGTCTTGGATACCTTCGAAGAGTGGGTAGGATCGAAAAGGTCTCGAGAGTGTCCTGGAACCCTCGACGGACCTGTCTAACCTCGTTCGAATCTCCCAGGACAACCTGGAACAAGTCCTTTCGGCCTCGCAACTTCTGGAGAAAGACCCGTCCGACCAGTGCTGCTTCGATCTGTAATGTCTCCCTAACTGACCCGAGCAATCCACAATCCGAGGATTGTGCACAAAAATGGACAATTTGGGAAGAGGAGATACGATTATTCGAGCCTCGCGGCTCGATTTTATAGTTGTTGACAATTCGTAACTATAAAAACGAACCGCAATCGTATCTCCACTTCCCAAATTGTCCATTTTTGTGGACAATCTGAGCGTCAATTAGAGAGACATTACTGTACTTCGAACCTATAGCGGACTCTCTCTCTCTCTCTCTCTCTCTCTCTCTCTCGCTCTTTCCCTGTATTATCCCTCTCAGCTTCCGTTCTCTCGTATTCTAAACTCGCCTGAATTCTGAAATTCTTTATCCACGTCGCATCTTGGCATCTTTCATCTTCCCGCACGTTTCGGAACGCGCGCAGATCCCGGATTCTCTCTCTCCCTCTCTCTCTTTCTCTCCCCTTTTCTCCTTCCTTCTCGATCTCCGTCCCGGCCTCCGTCTCTCTCCGACGCGACGTACGACCCTTCTCTATTTGTATCGCAACCACCCCCGACCTTCCTTTTATCTTTCTCCGTGTTCGCCCCTCTTTCAGCGTACCCTCTCTGTGTTCCCCTAGCCCAGTCTCTCTGCTCCTTCCCACGACCCATCTCTCTCGCGTCCACCCCCCGGTACGTTTCTACTTTTATCTCCGTCCGTGTTTCCATCTTGCTTCGTTTCAACCGAGGCGGCGCGGCTCGGCGCGGTGCGACGCGGCGGCACAAAATCGAAATGACTTCGATATCGGTAATCTGTCGATTACATTGTACAGGGTGATCCGTAAGTACTCCTTCTGGTTCGAGCCTCCGCCATTGTTCGCATGTTTTACGGGTAGCAATCACCGGTGATTAACGGAGCCGCTCGAACCGCGATCATCCTCGTTTACGATCCGATGGCAAATTAATCCGATTATATCTTTCTTCCGGAAACCTTCGTCGGTCGCTGCTATCGCCGAGACCGTAGCTCGATCGTTGTTTGTTCGGGTACTCAATTTTATCCGTTAGCATCGTCAAGTTCGAGCAGAGAGACCGTTCTCGCCGCATCTTTCGCGGAAACGAACGCTGTTCTCGGTCGACGAGCCTCCGAACGGTCGCGATTTCATTCGAAGAGAGAATTTCTCTGGATCGCCAACGAATCGAAAATATTCGCCGAACGTCGGCGATCCTGTTAGAACGTTTCGTGGACACGAATTCGTAAAAGGTCGTTCATATATCCTCGACGTAACGCGGGAACGCCCGCGCGACGTCCACGCGCGATATCCATTCGGAATTATTAAAAAACTTTTCATATTTTTCGTTTCTCCGAATTCCATAGCTTCGTACACGGCCAGAACCTGCCCAATTCGTTCTTCTCATCCGCCATTATCCTCGCTCGGTTCCTCTCGCTCGAAACTTTCATCCAACCCCCGCCTCTCTCACCCCCGCGGACTTTCCACTATCGTTTTAGCTCGCGTTCCTAGTTCCTCTTCCCGTTTCTGCGCCCAGCGACGGGTTCGCGCTCCGTTCGAACCCGTTCAAGCCCTTGCACGATTCGGCTTCGCTAAAAATTGTACAACTTCGATAGAATCAACTTTGGCGAACGAAGATGTTCGCGAAGTCCTAGGAGTTTTCTGCAGGATTCTGCGAAAACAAGGGGACCGATTCGTCGACGCGACGAGGAAGAAAACGCGTCGATCACCGAAGAGAGTTGTCCGAGACAGCCTGTAGCTTCGAACTTGCTCGAAAGGGAGAGAGCGAGAGCGAGAGCGAGAACGTTCTCGGACCCGTCGCTATCCGTGGCTCGGCTTCGCTGTTCCCGGCGAGAACACCCGCGGCCCGCCACGGCCCGCCGCCGTTTCAACCCTCGTTTCACCCCGCTTCTTTCCGCATACAATGCTCCATCTCCATCCAGTTTTCGCTCCTAGACCTTCCGCCGACCTTCTATTCCGCGTTCGTAGCTTCTCCGCTGTTTAAACGCGGCTCCCCTCTGTCCCGGCGTCCCTTGATCTCTCCCTTTGTCGCGTTTCTCTATGTTTGTAGTTCTACCAACCCCCTTTCCTCTTCGCGTCCCTCTCTCTCTCTGTCCCTCCGTCGATAACGTCCCCGTTCGCGCTTTTTCGTTCGCTCGTTTCGCTCGCGCGTTCGCAGACGCTTCTGCTACCTGTCCTTTAATCTTCCTCCGGTGCCGTTCTACTCGCAGGTGTTTATCCGGCACCGCCGTTTCCGCGTTCGTTCCTCCGCGTTTGTTTCGGCTCCGAGATTCTGGTTCCGCGATTTCGTCGTCGCAGGCTCGCGCAGAACGTTCGCCCTATATTTCGTTGCAGAAAAAGCCGTCGAATTTCGTTGTCGGACCGATCCGCGAAAACACGGCGCGAAAGAATAGCTCGACGGCGTCGGCTCGGCGCGGTTCGCCTTAATTCCGGCACTCTGGTTTTTCCTTATATTTCCACTCACGAACCGTCATCAGTCTCCCCTATCTTGTCTCTCCCCCGTTCTCACCTCCTCCGATGGCGGCGGGTTCAAAACTTCCCTGGAACGATGGCTCCCCTTCGTCTTCGTGACGCCACGCCATCGCACCGTTGCGTCGAGCCGCGCCGCCTCGTGCTCCTTGTTCCCAGCCTGTCGCCCCGTCGGCGAACCTATTTCTTTGCTAGTTCCCGTCGCTGGTTTTCCTCCGTCCCCCATTCTCCTAATGGGTAACGCCGATCGACCGTGAAACCCACGTTGGCCGGTCGTTTGTCGCGTCGTTTCTTTTCGGACGGCTCTCATTGTCGCTAAGTGGTGGAACAAAGAATCAGCATCGCTATTATATTATTGGCTCGTCTAGAGCACTCGGTCTTTATCTTTCAATTTAGCTCCCGCGCCGTTATCGTGGTCTAGTAACTCTTTGATTGGACCGTTGTTCGCGCTGTCGCGTCGCCTCGCTCGTCGGACGTAGCCGTTTTTTCCATCGGTCCTGCCGCCTTCCTTCGAAAGAATTTAAAGGCAGTTTACCATTCGATACCTCGACCGTCGAATTCTTCGCCGGATCTGCACGTGCTTCCGCGTCTTCGCAACACCATGATCCATCGCGTTCCCCGTTTCTCCCAGGCTTCTCTCGAGATCGATCCTGTCTCGTTCATCGGACAGCTCCGGTCCGTGCCGATAGCAGCTTTTAAAGGATATTTCATGAGAGAGTAAGTCAAAGGAAATCCGGTTCCAGCAACGCGTCCGCGGACGCGCGGGTCTCCCTTAGACCCGTGACTCCTGTTCGCGTCCTTTCCGTGTGCTTAGACTCGCCTCGCTCTTCACTTGAAGTCTACTTCTGTTCCACCCGGGTCTACGGATTCACCCTCGTCAGCCAATAACCTCTTGCTCCGGCTCCGACTGCATCCTTTTTAAATCCCACGACTCGCTCCCTATTGGCACAACACTCCTCCTCTACCAGTCTGCATCCCTAATTCAATTCTTTCCCGCCTCGTTTCTTCTTTCCGCGCTCGAGCAAACTTCCACCGTTTAATATTATTCCGTTGTCCGGCGTATATCGTTCCTAGCACCCCTATCTCGAAACTTTTCCCTTCGCCCCGAGTCCTTGCTCGTCCACGTACGCGTAGGTTTGCTTCGTTTCATCCTGAATTTTTATTTCTTCTTCCCTGGCCGGATCTCGCGCGCATCTTTCTTCTCGTTCTCTCGAAATCCATCCCCTATCGACCATCGAACCTCCTTCTTCTCGTTTCTTCCTTATATTCCCGGTTTAATCAATCTTCGTTCAGGATCTACTGTATCTCGCAACCCGAAACTCGCTGTCTCCTCGCTATCTTCTCCTATCAAACCCACCCCAGACTCGTCTCTTAAACCCGAAAATGTAATTTTCTTCCTTCCTCTTTTCATTTTCCTTTCCCATCTCCCCTACCCCCTTTATGTTCCTAGACTGACCACGCTCCCACTTCGCAACCGAACCCTTCCCATCGCTCCCAAACTCATTTTCCCAAGCCTTACAACCTTTCCTCCGTCTCCTTCCCCGTGTTCTCAAACTCGACCATCCCTCCCTCTCCCCCGCATTCCCAGACTCACCTCTTAATCCATAAAACTCCTCTCTCTCTCTCTTCCTCTGCATCTCTCTTTCTCTCGCTCTGTTTTTCTCCTCGACGCTCCTGGACTGACCTCAGCCTTCATTCAGAATCTCCTCCTCACGCCCGCGCACCCTCTCGCAGTCTCCCTCGTCCGACAACAACCCGACTCCGCGCTCTCTTTCCGAATTCTTCTCTGTCCTTGTTCCCCTAGCCGGGGAACTCTGTTCAAATTTGCGATTAGTCGCCGAACGACTGTTGTCGAAGTCTTCATTGTCGCAGGCCGCTTCGCGTTTACGAAATTATCGGAGTTTAAACGTCGAAACAGGATTCGTCGCACGATTCTAGCACAATGATTTCACGTTCGAAGCCTGTCCGGTGCCACGGCAAATTTTTATTTATAAAAGTTAACAGTTCCGTTCGATCCCGGCTCAAACTCACCCCCTAGAGCTCCCCACCCCGACACTCAGAATTTCTCTCCCTGAAACTTCTCCGCACACATTCCTAATTCCAGCCTCCCTTCGACCTCCCCGCCCCTCTGCTACGCTGTCCCCTCCACCCACTCCTCGTCTCACCCTCTTCATCCCTCTGCCGGCATCGTCGCTCCCGCTCTCACTCTCTCTCTCTCTCTCTCCCTCTCTCTCGTTTCTCTCTCGGGGATCCACTCTGCTCCCCGCCGCCGGAAACAGCTTCCGTCCTCGTCTCTCTCCCTCTGCGACACGACCCCCTGGCAAGGTGGCGGTCCAGCGCGCAGATCGTGTCGGCCGCACGGGATGCTGAGTCCGGCGTAGGATCAGTCGTACGCCTGGCTCCCACCCGTCGACGTCTGCCGGGTTGTTCGTCGAGTGGTCGAGACGTCGACGATTCGTCGATAGCGTCCGCGTGCCGACTCGCAGAATCTCCATCGTCGTCTCCTCGCGTCGCGGTCCTCGTTCGCGGTTGTCGAGGGTGCAGAGGGACGTTCGCGCGCGCCCATCTCGTCTCCGGCGGCCGAAAACATCCCCCCGCGACTCGTCCTCGCGGTTCGCTACGCCGCGGCCGTTTAGCCACGTCCAGAGAAAAACCCGTTCAACCCCGGTTCGACGGTGACTCACTCGGACTCGCAGCGAATCGAACCGCCATGGAGATTCTCGCGTGAGAGGCGTGTTCTTCCGGGGGTAAGTCGCCCATCTCTTCTACCCTACGACTCTCCGTTCTAGAGGAGGCGGAACAGTCTATTCCTGTGTGTTTCGACCCGCTGGATTTCGGGCACTCGGGACACGCAGGACGCGCGACGCTTCGCATCTGTCCGGGGTCTCGCTACGGGGGTGGGAGTGTCGTTACTTTGGCAAAAGGGGCTCTGTGGTGACGCTGGTTTTCGGGAAGATTGTTTTTGGGAAATTTCGTCCGCGGAGAAAGCAGTTTTTAATGATATCGCGAGAGCTCGCGGAGGATCCTAGAGTTTGTAGAACGGGGGCTTGAACGTCGACGAGATGATTCTAGGCGGACTCTTTTCGATCTTTTCTATCGAACGCGTCGAAGGGAGGACGTTCGATATTCGTATCGAGCGTTGCGAGATGTTTGCGACGCATTGGAGGACGAAGAGATCGCAGTGGCCGTCCTAAATGATTTTTGAAAAATCAGGGTGACGAATCTTGCGAAGAACCGTGGCGTTTATGGCGGGGCTTAATGATCCACTCGGGGATGGGGTGAGTTACGACACGGTGGTCGGGGAAGGGATTCGATTTCCTCCGAGGACGCGTTCGTTCGCTCGTTGAAAACTAGGAAAATGTTGGCATCTGGCGAACCGTCGCCTAAAAATGGCAGTGGTAAACCTATGGGGATCCGGTGGTGGTGGTGGTGGTGACAGAGACGACGCGAGGCGCGACCTAGGGTGCTTTCTTTTCATTGGACATAGAACGGTGTATTGTCTCTAGAACTTTATCGCTATATTGCCTTTGTCTCGAATCGAATTCAACGAGCCGAGTTCGCAAAGGGAAGTAGTTTTGTTTACGCTCTGCAGGGGGGAAATATTCCGAGGGGTTCGTCGATGAGCACGAGGATCGATGAAATTTAAATCCAATCGGAAGAGTCGATGTTTTAGTACGGAAGAATCGAAGCACCGTCGGACGCAACACCCGGTTTTCGATAGACTCCGGAATAGGTAACTTCTCGAACGACAAAAGCGTTCGCTCTCTTTCGGGAAAATGGAACCCGAGAGGAATCGAATTCCCCCCGCAAGAGCCCGCGAGAAACTAGCTTGCCCCATGAATAAAACGCGAAAGATACCGCTCCGTTCGCTAAAGAATCAACGAATCGTTGTTCCGGGAGGAAACGGCGCAATGGGCCAACTATGGGCCACAATGGGCCATAAATAATGAAAAGCTTCGGTCGTTCCTTTAAAACAAAACAAAAGCTATCCGCGCGCTCCTGTCGCGAGAAAATGTAAACGGGATTTCTTTTCACCGAGAAGAGTGAGCGAGTCTTTGCGAAAGATCTAATAACGATCTACGAACAGGCGAAGAGGATCTGTTCAACCGAGCACGTCCGCTTCTTTTTCTTCTGAAAAGAAAGCTCGAAATGAAATCTCCGTTACGCTGTTAAATTCTACGCTCGTTGTTCGAACGAACAAAAGTCTCTGTTTCGCGAAAGTTCCACGAAGAGCAAGGAAATGTGGAGAAACCCGTCGAGTACTCGATTCGTAGAGGAAAGCCGCGTCGATTCGAAAAGCAGACGTTCGACAAACAGAATTTGGAAAAGCTCTTGCTCGGAGCCGGATCTCGAAATCCGGCATTCGAGCATCCCGGTCGACTCGCGTGCCCCGTTCGCCATCGATTCGAAAATCCCCTACTCGGCCGGAAAAATCCCTAAACGGAGGAGAATGCCTCCAGCAGAGAATGACCAATCGTCGATCGAGCATTCGGCCCGAGGCACGATGTTCCAAGGGACCCGATTGTTTCTCGCTCGTTTCAATCCCGGCTCGAAGTAACAGAGACAATAACCTCCTCCGCTCTTGCCCCGTCCTCCCGCGACGGTTCCGTCTCCGCCGAGCCAAAAGATCATCCGCGATCGAGGATATCTTTTACCGGTCCCGGAAAAACACCGGAAAGAGAGAGAGAGAGAGAGAGAGAGAGAGAGGAAGGGAGAAAAGCGGAGGAATGTTACGATAATCGAGCAGCCTGGCGAGCAAATTTTCTTCGAAAGGAAACAGACCGTCGGGTCCTTAAACTTATTCCCCGGACGAGTCATTTAACCCTCGACGGCTTCTTCGTCCCTGCCGCAACCACCCCCGCACCGCTCCTTAATCTCTTCAGAGCCGCTCTCGTAGTGTACGGTCTCTGAAACGCTTTTCATCCATTCCAATTCACCCGCGTTTTCTACAAATTTATAACGAGACTCCTACTTCCTCTCTCTCTTTCTCTCTCTCTCGCTCTTTCTGGATCTCGTTCCGGTTCTCTGGCCCGCTCCCTCCACCGGTATTTATTCTCTTGTCTTCGCGGTCGTTTCCGCTCGTTAATTTTTTTCGTTACACTTAATTAGTGAGCGATTTCAGTAACGAACGACCGACCCCCTGTTACCACCGCCCGCTTTGTTCTTGGACAATTGTACCTGAAACGTTTACGCGCGTTACGCAAGTTTTATCGTGTATTCTCCGGTTTCTCTGTATTTCTCGTTGCGGCCGACCGTCGCTGGAATAAATCCGCGCGACAAAAGTCGAGCGAACGAATTCTAGCTAAGGAAACGTTGCAATTCTGATTGCACTTTGCGCAATTCTGGGAGCTCCGTTTGTCGGATCGTCGAGATCTTTCGAGGGGATTGCCGGAGGACGTTTCTATGGTCGAGCAATAAATATCGAATGAAAACGTAGCACCCTCGAGTCCCCTGGGAACGCTGGGAAAGCGAAGAAATTAGCTGGTAGACATTCCCATCGAGATCTTTTGCTCGGTTTCGACGACGCGACGCCTTGGCGACGCTGCGATTCTTGGACTTCGAAGCGAAAACAACGATCTCACCGTTGTAGAAGAGCGAATCACGAAATGAGCTGAGAAGGGCCGTTGGACCGGCGTAGCCGATGGAAGCGTAATTTGAATCGGGGCCGCCTTATCCGTGGCGAAGATGGATCGGCGAGGAATCGATCGTTCGCGCGGGGACCGATCGGCAATTGGCAGCGGCGCGGCGCGGGCACGGGTTAATTTATTGATTGTCGGTTTTCCGTGTTTGGAGAGTTTAATGCGATGCCTCTGATTGGGGCAGAATATGTAAACACCGGTCGTGCTCGTTTTAATTGGTTTGTAAATGAGAACGATGAATCGTCGGCGGATTGGAAGCCCGGTGGAAAAAGGAAATCTTGATGGCTGGCAGATTCGAATGGGATTCGTTTTAACCTTTGCGCCTAGCGCTGCCGCGTGCTGCATACATAATCCTCTAGCATTTCGTTTACAGTCGTTTTAACAGCGACGACCGAATAATACGCCGGCAATCGATTCGCCATTATTACGCCGCGCCGACCGAAACGTTATGCATTTATGACGGCATAGAAATGCTCTTTGGACATTATGAAACACACGGGATTCGATCAAACGCGACGCGATTCGATTTGCTTTTTTATCTACCATTAATATATACCAGAACAATCGCGAGAGAGATCTCGATCCCTTCCGACTCGTTTAGGAAAATGCAACTTCGCGCAGAGTTCTTTCATCGAATGGCTGTGGGTTTGTTGTTTTTATGAAATCCATGTTCGCATCGGGTTCGCCTGGTTTTCGGCCCACAATTTCTATTCAACGTTATTCAAAATGGCGTGCGTCGGCCTCGCTCTCGCGTTTATTTCGACGCTGTACCGTTCGCTCGACGCGCTCGTTTTCCGAATTTACACGCGAAAGGGATCACCGTTCTCCGAGCTTTTCGATAAATAAGGTTTTTTCT
Organism: Megalopta genalis; assembly: GCF_051020955.1. Taxonomy (NCBI): domain Eukaryota; kingdom Metazoa; phylum Arthropoda; class Insecta; order Hymenoptera; family Halictidae; genus Megalopta; species Megalopta genalis. Next base: position 16,828,011 of record NC_135017.1, read on the forward strand.
TCCGGATCCGACACCGCCGATTACCCCGCAACATTTCCCACGCGAAAAAGGCGCTCGGCGACGTTTCCCCGCGAGTTAGGCGACGCGTCCCGTCGTCGCGAAATCACGAATTTCAAACGTCTCTGATTGCAGAAAGCGCGCACTTTGCCTCGAAGTTACCGAAAACCGAGCTCTCTACCGTCGCCTCGGCTCCCGAAACACGTGTTTCCCGATGCGAAATGTTAACGAGTTCGCTTTGAAATCATCGGCGAAACTGTCGTAAATGGATTTCGAGCTCCACGGTTGCTGTTTCTACGAAACCGTCTAGGAAATCGCCCCGTGCCGAGTTACGCGGTTGAAACGCTGGATAAACGTTCCCCAAGGCTATTTCCGAACTCGACGATCTTTCGTTTAAATTTTACAGATCTAGTTGCTGGCTTCGGATTTTTATGCACGCCTGTACATCGAATTTATTTCGGTTCCTAGAACATTCCTCTGTTCGCAATTGTTTCTGAACAGCTTTGAAAGAAACAGAAAAAAGAACATTATTCGATGCACCGCAGACGGTATTTTATACCGAATCCGATCGAGGAACGATCCGTTTAGCCGGCTATCAAGATTCCTCCCGATGAAAATAGAGCAAAAGCGCTATTGATTTTTATTACCGAACACGTTTCGGTCGCAAATAACCTCCGCCTCGAGTATTAAAAGCGATTAAATAACCGCGGGTCGGTGATAAAACTGTTCGAAAGATATAATAGTTGTTGGATCGACGTAAAAAGAATAGGAAGACGGAAGCTACGCTCGTTTCGACCGTCCAAGGATCCCATAACTTTGCGTTCTAAATCTTTGATACGACATTAAGAGCTTCTCGAGCTTGCCGTGCAAACTTTCATTAAAACCTACATTAAAACGAGACTTCCAGGATGGCTCCCGACCAATCCATCATGGTCGACAGCCTCCTCGGAGGCTCTCGGAATCGTCGTGCTCCGCGATCCATCGAAACAGCCGGCAATTTCAGCCGGACAATCGGCTCTGCGTGGAGATCGAACGGACACCTCTGAAAAAACGCGAAAAAAACGCGAAAAAACGCGGGAAAACGTGGAAAATCCGGGGAAGCGAACAAAAGGAAAAGTTTGGCGGGTCGATTAAATCGAGACGATAGTCGGCGTAGTTTCCCGTCGAATGGGAACAACCCGAGCCTTTCTAATTTCTCGCGTACGGCTTTTTTTTCAGACCCAGCCGACGAGCAAAAAGGAAAAAGCGAGCGGCCCCGATACAGAATTAATAATGCCGAGGGGTAGGAGCGGTGCGGAGGATCGGCTGAATTTTACGTGAGTATAGCAGCCTATCCGGAACCAGAAAACCAGAACCGGAGAGGTCACGACCCGACGACCCGACGACCCAACGTGTCCGATATCTGGGCCACACTTGAATTTTAATCCGCGCTGCAATTGCCGCCGCGGTCGATTAGCTCCTTCACCGTGTGCTCTCTCTCTCTCTCTCTTGCTCTTTCCCTCTCGGCTTCTCTCTCTCTCTCTCTCTCACTCTCTCTGTCGGTTGCTTCAGCTCTCTTTTGCTCGACGAGTTTACCGAGCTTTAACTTTTGCCCCCTTGCTCTCTCGCTCTCTCTCTCTCTCTCTCTCTCTCTCTCTTTCCCTCTAGGTACAGTGTCGCTGACTCTTTTCCCGGTGGCAGCGTGCCGGGACAACACTCGCCTCCAACCTCCAATCTTCTCCTCCTCCTCCTGCTCCGGTGAAAACGATACCCGAAACTCTCCAGCGAATTTTATTGGACACCGCGCGATCAATACTTTCACGCCCGGAGCGATTGTCGCGGGCCAATTGAAAGCAAATTCTTTCAACGGCATTTCGACCGCATGCGTTTCGCGCGGTACAAGGATTCTATTAAAGGACAAATTGTTCGTTAGGGCCGAAGGGTCGAACGAGAAACGATTCGGCGGTACTGTTCGGATTTTCTCTACTGAAAATTATGCGATAGAAAATTGAGAGGGCGAAGCGTCGCGTCGGTTAGCTTTCGCCAGAGGGTAGTTCTCGTTCAGGGAACAGGCGCAGTTCTCGCCGGTGATTCGTCCGCAGTCATTATCCCAGGTACCGATCCGTCGACGCAGTTGATTCACGTGTCCGCCGAGTCATCGAGAACGTCGCTCGCGCGGCACGAGAGGTCCTCGATGGAAGAACACAACCGCGGTATCACGATTGTTCTGTCGATACTGATTACGCCCGCCGGAAAATTAGTGTCGAGCGGATTCCAGCAACTCGAACCACCTCCATCCTCTTCCCCCAATGTCCCTCTGTATCTCTCGCTTTCGTCCTCCTCTTCCATTCCGCCGTGTTCCTCGGGCCACGGGGGTTCCGTCACGGTTCTCCTCGTCCGCGAGACACGCGCGCAATTACAAGCCCGTCCTCGTCGCGTTGTCACCCTGTTAATTAACGATTCTCCTTTGGCGCGAGCATCGACAATGCCTTTAAACTTCCCAAGGAAATTACAATCGCCCCCGGGGGGAATCCCTCGCAGCTACGCGGAAACGTAATCCTATCGCCTCCGCTCTCCGCCGCGGCGACAATGAGAGAGAATCGGCTTGCCGAGGAAATGATAAAGTAACTCTGCAGGTCACACCTTCCAGCGATTCGAGAATTCGTCCGTTCAGCGATTCGGATTCTCTTCGTTGCCAACCGGTCGATCGTGGCAAGCCGATTTTTCTTTCAATTTTTCGCAAGCTGTCGCGTCGACGCGCGACGGCCGCCAGAGGGTTGATAACAGCGCGAACAGGGCAGTTTTCACGCAACGAAACAAGTATTGACCAAGGTCGATACTCGATACAGTAATGTCTCTCTAATCGACGCTCGGATTGTCCACAAAAATGAACAATTTGGGAGGAGGAGACACGATTATTCGTGTTTAATCGTGATTAATCGTATCTCCTCTTCCCAAATTGTCCATTTTTCTGCACAATCCGAGCGTCAGTTAGGATCGTACTCGATTCATTGATCCTATTTTATCCCAGGCGACGTCCACCGACCCTCCGCGGCGATAATTTTAAAATAATCTTACTTCCAGCTTCATTCGTTCGTTTTATTTATGTCGCGGCTAATAGTAACGGAACGATTTTATTTTTATTAATTCTATCTGAACTGTCCGGTCTAAAGATAAAAGGCACGTGGGCGTGACTGCGATAAAATTACGATTCGAGACCCCGGTTGCTATAAAATCAATTGATAAGCTCACGGTTCTGCCGACGCTCGAAACTTTCGCCGTTATTTACGGAAAATTGCTTGGAAGTTTTACAAAATGGCAGAGCCAGCTGTACCGGTCATTATAATTCTTCCGTTTAAAATTTCTAATCGCGTGAAATTCCACAGAGACCGTGGATCGCGGGAGAAACGACTCGGAGTTGCAACAGCCCCGAGCGCGAAGGGTCGATCGCGTCCGCCATCGAGGCGCTATCGCGAATATAATAAATAAATCGAGGTTCCAGGCGTGTACGAGCGGACCATACGTTTCCACGATGCCTCCCTGTTCTACCTGCGAAACAATGGAACGGAAGCGGAGATGCTTACGGTTCGACGCGACAACCCCCGTAGCCGCTCGAAGCGCGGCGTGTTATAATTAGAAAACGGCGTTGCGCGAGTCGGTGTGAAAAGAGAGAGACAAAGATGAAAGAGAGAGAGAGAGAGAGAGGGAGAGAGAGAGAGGAAAAAGAGAGAAAGAGAGGAAGGATAAAGAAAATATGCTCGGCGTAACTAGTGGTGGTGATTACAGTTACAGGGGATCACAGGGTTATCCCAGACGAGGACAAAAGTGAAGCCGCAGCGATGGGGGTGTACGTGATAGGGGTGGTCGGCGTGATCGTGTTTTATCTGGCCGTGCTGGGTGTCGGCATTTGGGCGGCCGCCGTCAAGAGGAAAAAGGCACGAGAAGTCCAGGATGCCATGATGCTGGCGAATCGCGGCCTCGGCCCGCTTCTTGGTATCTTCACCCTAATTGGTGAGTCAAAGAGCAACCCCGTTCCCCGCCCCTCTCGCGCCATCCCTTTGATCTTTTTCTTCGCTCCAGCAGGCCAACAACGCCGGACAGAACCGGGGTACGCGAACAAAATCTGTTTCTGCCGATCGCGCTTCGATCTTTCGTACCACCCCGTAAAGCCTTTTTCCTCCTTCTCTACGCCGTTGCTATTTTTTGTTCTCCTCTTTTTTCGATTGTGACGCACTCGCGGCCGGCCATTGTTCCGCCATTCGAGAAGCCGGTCATTCTGGACGCACAAAGAACGTCGGCCGAGCGTGCAGGCGAGCCCCGTTTGATGAAACTTTCCACGGAGTTCCACGCGAAAATGCTCGTCGCGTTGTTATTTTTTTTTTTTTTAGCGACCCATATTCGTGTTAAGGGGGTGAAACCACCCTGACGCGGGTATTTAAATGCGTGGAGCGAGCCGAGCCGAGCCGAGGGGACGGAACGGAACGGCGAATACAAAAGTTTCGCGGTCTCGCGCGAAGAATAATCGGACGGAAACTGGATTTCAGGGGAGAGACGGGCGTCGTTCTTGGGATTAGTTCCCTACTCGTTCCCGGGGAATATCTGTGCTGCGACAATTTGTATTTGCAAACTCGTTCGTCTCGAAAACCAAAAGTATTCGAAGAATACTCGGCCGGCATCGTGCATCTTGCGTTCGAAATCGTTGTCGAACCCTCTCCGTCGACGTATTCGGGATAACGAAACGATATCTCAAGATCGATTCGAGTAAACAAGATGTTATAGCTGGACGTCGGAGATTGGATCGAACAATCGCGATTAACAGCAAAGCAAAGAGACCGCGGCAGAAAATATTGAAAACCTCGGCGAGGTTATTATTAAAGTAATAAAAAGACCGAAGCGAAGAGTATCGAGGAGAGCGGAGGGTTCCGGGCGGAGGATATTGAAAGGAACGGAAGAGTAAACTACTTAGCAGACCCCATCAGAAATGAATTAAAAATCTCATTAAAGAGACCGAGGCTGCTCGCGTTGCCCGGCGATGGAACAGAATTCAAGAATTCTAGCCTGGTAATCCTTGTCGGGCAAACTCGGATCTAGTTGTTGCTCGTCGGCCGTGGCCAAGTATCCCGAGGGGGAAATTTCCAAATTATGCTCCGATAATCCTCTAAATTGGACGATTCGAGATCGGGCGGGTTTCTCCTTACGTGGATTAGGAAACTCGAGAAGCTCGAGAAAGAACGAGCTCCTGATAATCCTAACTGGCCTCGTCAGACTGCTGGCATTAGACCGAGACCCGAGCCGAGAAGCTTGAATTACTGCGGTCCATTAGAGCCGGCCGACGTTATCGCAACGCTCCTACAGAAATCGATTTGCCGGCTTCTTTATTCGTTCGTTGCTCGTATTTAACCGCGTTCGCCGCTAACGCTAACGCCGCGCGCATCGAGAATTTAGTTCGTTTGGAATGTCTACGAGAAACAAATCCGGGAAGAATAATCGCGAGCGAATAGAAAGGATCGGTGGCGAAAGAAACGCGAGCAGGAATCGAGAGGGCGCGGAAAGAAAAGAATCGACGGTAAATAGAATCGACGAACGCGATCGCTCGTCCATCGGAGAAAACCGAGCCGAAACGAACCGTGAGTCGAACGATTAAGTTAGAGAACCCGGCGACGCGGGGGTCGTTGGGAAAGAGTTCCAGGCTAACGAAGAAAATCCGCGGGAATCAGTTTTTCCGGCGCGTTCCTATTCTCCCATCCGCTCCGAACCGCTCGGCTCGAACGTGCACAGAGCACACGCGAGTTTTATCGGGGACAGGCAGTGGGACACCGGGGAAATCCCGCTTTGTCGCCCCGTCAATTGCATTTCTCGCTCGACCGTTCTTCGCTCCGAGCATTTATTCCTGCTTTCTCGCTTGTTTCTTTCTCTCTCGCTCCCTCTCACTCTCTTTCTCTCTCGCCTTTCTCTCCGACGTTTTTCCTTTTTCGAATTTTTTCCACCCCCTCCCCTCTCGTTCTTCCGTTCCGTTTACCCGTCCCGCTTACAAGCACCGCGTTCCGCTCGACTCGATTCAACTTGCGATTCATCCGCGCTCTATTTCTGCGGTGGAAAATCATTTTTCCGTCCGTCCATTACCTTAATGAACGCCCCGCCGGGGAGGGAAAAAACGCCGCGGCCATAATTATCTTCTCTTCCGACGCCGCGCCGAGCCGCCTCGATGGCCTCGTATGAATGGGAGGACCGATGCGATGGGAGGAACGCGTTTCGAACAAGTTTTCGCTACGCGATTGCCGAGCCACGCTCGGTCACCGCGATCTTGAGAAATATCCGCTCGTGGCTTTGCATCGCCTCTTTCGCATCCTCGTCGGCGGATTCACGGGATCAAGGCGATGCGATGCGGGGGTTGCTTTCCTCTTTCGCGTTCAGCCCCTCGCTTTGTCGCGATCTCGCCGCGACGATCGTTTCGAGCGGAATTTAATAAACGCGACCGACGTTTCTTTCGACACCGTTTCCTTCTCTTACCGCTTTCTCGGCTTCGCTCTCCGACTTTCGAAGAAGCGGATGCTCGAATCGTTCTCGGCGAGACAACTCGCGTTCCTCTTCGAACCGGTTGAAGACGATATAACATTTAGCGATTCCGACACAAAAGATCCAACGTCCGGTAATTCGCGAAGGCTTTCACGGATCACCGGATCACCCGGGTCGGTGTAACATTTTCCCGCGAAAGAGCGATTATCACACGCTCGACCGACGGACTAATTGCGAATACCCGTTTTCTGCTTTCCATGGGAAGCCACGTGGGTCGGCGGCGCCTACGTGAACGGGACCGCGGAAGCCATGTTTACCAGAGGACTGGCCTGGTGTCAAGTGCCCTTCGGCTACAGCCTCAGCCTGCTGTTCGGTATGACCTTTCAAAATATATAACGCCACCTGCTAAAAATGAATACGCCTCTCTCCTATTGTTCCAGCACGTGGCATGTTTAACGTCCGCAGCCTGCGAATACGGTGAAGCCTCCCTAATCGACGCTCGGATTGTACACGAAAATGGACAATTTGGGAAGAGGGGACACGATCGTTCGAGCCTTGCAGTATTAGTTTTTATAGTTACCGATTGTCAACTATTATAAAAGCGAGGCTCGAATAATCGTATCTCCTCTTCGCAAATCGTCCATTTTTCTGCACAATTTGGGCGTCAATTAGGGAAACATTACCGTATTATTTTTGATTATCGTTTTCGATCATCGCCGCGTCGGTCGAATTGTTCGGAGAGAAAATGAACGCAGCTGCCGTATCTCGCTTCGACGGGCGAGCGGACCAGCGATTCCGGATCGCGAATATCGAATATGCGAAATGGCGCGCAGCTCGGGGTGCGTCCTTCGCGCCCAAGGTTTCCGATAACGCGTATCAACGTCGATTGCAACCTTAACCCTTTAACCGACACGCACCAAGGATGAGCATGGCGGCGGAGGAGGCGACGCGCGACGGGGGTGGAAGGGTACAATTAGATCGATGTAGAAACGCGGTCTCGCTGGAAATTGCCAAGGCCGAGGACGTCCGACGTTAGGTAAATTTATCCTTGGCGGACAGCGTGCACGACGCAGCTTTCCGTTTGTCCTAGAGCTTTTATCGGCGACGTCTCCGCGAAGGCTGATCGAAGACCGATCGATTCGAATCCGTGGTCGACGCTCGCGGACGACGTGTCTAGAAACAGCTGACGTAGCGTCTGCGGAACGGAGGGTAGCGAATAATGGGATTCGAGACGGATAGAAGCATCGTGTCAACGATTTTATGAAAAGGCGAAAGACCGGCTTCCCTTATTCTCGCCTTTCTCTATTCGAGCTAACGGGAATCGATCTCGGGCCGCCCACGGACACCATTTTGGGTCGTTAACGCGTTCGTCGTTCGAATCGCGGCGGAAATCGCGCCTTCTTTCGGAAATCTACGGACAATTTCGTAGACCGCCTCGAGTCGGCATTTCGGCTCTCCCGGAGCCGTCCCGTCGGCAAATAATTCGAAATTATTCAAATAATCGGCCGAACCGCGGCGTCCGCTTGTCCGCAGGGCAAACAGAAAGTTCCATGAATCATTCGATTACCGCACTCGGGGTGCGGGGGCGGGAGAGAAAGAGAGAGAGAGAGAGCGGGAGCGGGACGAGTAATTGGCATCGAGCCCTTTTGCCAGCAACTGTCAGCCTCTGCCAAAAGCGAGGAGGATGGATGTCGTCGCGGGACGACACGAGAGGCCGATCGAACTCCAATTAATGAAAGTTCCACGCATTAGCAGCAGAGAGTTTGCGTTCCACTCGAAAATCGAATTAAAAGCGCGATCGAACGATCGAAACGCCGTTGATCCGTCCGCGGTCCGCTCCTCCTCCGCGCCGCAATCTCGCAAAGTGGACGATGTAACGAAGAGACATTGGCATTTTCCATGGGAAAACGATCTTTCGTCGCGGCGACGCGCTTTTTACGGTCTACGCTCGCTGTAAAACAACGCGCACGGAGAATCATTTCAAGAGATAAATCAACGATTCTCTTTCAATCGTCGAGACGTCGTTTGAATCGAAGATAACATCGCGAGGAAGTATCGCGGACTTCCCCTTTGGTTCTTAATTTTTGATTTTCGACGAGCTTTTAGCAAAAGGAGAGAGATTCGGAGACTCGCCTAACCGTGCGCGGATCTTTCTGAGAGTGACCTTGGATCGCAGGCGCGGTGCTGTTCGTGCGACCGATGAGGAAGGCCGAGCACGTGACGATGCTGGATCCTTTTCAAGAGAGATACGGCGCCGGGGTCGGAGGTCTGCTGTTTTTGCCAGCGCTTTGCGGCGATCTGTTCTGGTGCGCCGCGGTCCTCAGAGCCCTCGGCACTTCGTTGGCAGTGGTCGCCGGGGTTGATCCTAACATCAGCGTCTGCGTGTCCGCTGTTTTCGCGGTGACGTGAGTACCGTGTCGTTTTCGAGCGTTTTCGAGCGTTTTCGGAGCGTTTTCGAGCACCGATCGAGAACTTTTTGAACCAATGGCAAGCGATACATACCTGTGTTGGTTGGCGAAGGTACACCATGTTCGGCGGGCTCTACTCGGTCGCGTACACGGACGCCTTGCAATTGGCCTGCATCGTGGTCGGCTTGGGAATAGCTGCGCCCTTCTCCGTTCTCCACCCCGCCGTGTCCTTCGAGAAGAACCTGGCGACCCGCGAATGGCTCGGCGAAATTAGGAACGAAGACTTGGGGGAATGGGTGGACGGAATGCTGTTGCTGATATTCGGCGGGATACCGTGGCAGGTGCGAATCGAGCTAACAGCTTCCAGATATGTTCAATGAGAGACGCGAAACCACCCTCTTCCGCGTCGTTAAGAATCTGCAATCCGTGTCGCGTTTGTTTTCGTTCGTCCACGATTATCCTCTGGCTACCGGAGGATTTATAGTTTTTTCTACGTACCTTGCGATCGAACTTTCTTCCAGGGCTACTTCCAGCGAATCTTGAGCATGAAGAGCACCACGATGGCGATGACGCTGTCGATAGCGTCGATGTCCGGCTGCATGATTCTCGCGTTTCCGTCGGCGTTGATCGGCGTGGTGGCACGTGCCACGGACTGGTCGTTGGTCGACGGATTCAATAAAAGTTGGGCGGCACACGACCCGAACGCTGCGATGCCCATGGTGCTGCGCTATCTGACACCGCAGTGGGTCTCCTTCGTCGGTGAGTGAAGAAGTTCTTCTCGTGCCTCGTTTATCTCGATCGCGTCTGCTAGCTCGGGAACGATTTGTAAACTTTACCGGGAAAAAGGGAGAAAGACGTTTCCCGATGCGACGATGATTTATGTTTGAACGAATCGAAAGAAATTCGACCGGGGTCGAAGAGATTCTACGATTGAATCGAACGAGCCCGTCACTGTAAAAGAATGAATACCGATCGATGGATAGATTCGTCGTCGAATGAATTTAAACGGATCCGAGAGAATCCGACTATTCGTGATATAAATATTTATTCGACGAACTGTGTTCGAATTCGATATCGAACGCGCCAAGCGTCTAAAGAGAAGCGAATAAAAATTTGGTCGAGTCGGTTCAAGCGAAGTCGCGAGTCCAAGAGAACGTAATTAGCTCTCTCGGTGTTCCGACTCGTAGAACACGTTTCAATCAGACCGGAAGATCTCGAAAGAGTAGACGCGGAGCAGCGATCGATAGAGGTAGAACGATTCGATATGCCGCAAAGAAGCGAATGCAACGAGATTTACGAGCACTCGAGATCGCTTTGTTTCCTCGCATTTATACTTGGTAATCGGTCACCAGGGTTGGGAGCGATCTCGGCAGCGGTGATGTCGTCGGCAGATTCCGGCATATTGGCTAGCAGCTCGATGTTCGCCAGAAACGTTTACAGGCTGACTCTCAGACCGAAGGTGAGTACCAAAAAGAAAAGGCTGTCGCGTTCGCCGAAAGTCTGCCGTCGCTGTTTTTCGCAGCGTCCGCATTCTTGGCCAGCACCATCCCCTAAAATTCAAATCCGATCCAATCTCGTACGAACGTATCGCAACGCTGCGGAAAAAGTTCGATGTTTCCATGCTCGTTGTTCCCGCGATTCGCTTCGAAGCCGCGATCCAATTAAATCGTCGGACACTGTGAAAAGAAACGAGACGCGGCGAGACGGGGTAAGATACCGAAGCGAACCGTTTTGCTTGCAGGCATCCGAAAGGGAGCTGAACTGGATACTGAGGATCACGATGGTCGTAATCACGGTACTGTCGACCGCGATCGCCCTCACGGTGGACAGCGTTTATTATCTGTCGTGAGTAGAGCCTTTCGACCGTCCCGGTTCGTTGCTCGGCCACAATTCGAAACGGACCCGGGGGCCGGCGTAATTAACCCGAGGACGTTTCTTTCAAGGTACTTGTGCTCCGATCTCGTCTACGTGATACTGTTCCCGCAATTGCTGGCTGTCGTCCATTGGCCCTCCTTGGTCGACACTTACGGATGCCTGGCGGCCTACTTCGTCGCCGTTGTCTTGCGTCTTTGCGGTAAGCTCGTTCCGTTCGTTTCATAGTCTCGAACATCGTATAGTGTTCGATCGTCGAGTCGCCGTTTGTCCCGCCTTCGAACGATCTTCGCGAACAAGATTACAAAATCGCGAGCGCGCGCGTTCGTCGACCCTCGTGCACCAACGTCGAGAAATTCGGGACCAAGATGATTCTAAGACCGCGTTTTGAAGCTAGGCGATGCCAAGGAACTGTACAGCCATCGAGCAAGCGCCCTTTCATTCTGATACGAGACCGGCCAGTGCTCCACGAGGGTGCGCTCGGCGGTGGCTGATAATAGTTTGAACACGTTGTGTAATCGTTTAGCACTCGACGCACACGATCGTTTACGTTGGCGCTTGCATATTTAGGCGGCGAGAAGGGCCTAGGAGTGCCGGCGCTGATCGAGTACCCGTTCTACGACACGGAAACGCAGACACAGAAGTTTCCGTTCCGCACCGGCGCCATGTTGGCAGCCCTCTTCACTCTGCTCGTCACGAGCTTCTTCACCAGAAATCTCCTCGGGAAGGGCTATTTCCCGCGTTGCTGCGACGTGCTCAGCGTTTACTCGCCCGGAAAATCGAAGGACCAGTCGGGGGTGGTGCAGAGCAGCTCCGGCGCTGCTTTAATGGACACTTCTTCCGTTAATGTGAGTCGCTTTTCAAACAAAACATCCCCGGCCCGTGAGTGGAACGTGCCCGCGATGCATATTCAACGGGAGCCTCTCGAATATGTTGCTCGGCTATCGACGCTCCGATTCGAAGTGTTTGAAATGTTTTCCGCGACCGATTCACATGAATAATTCCCGCGATTCCCTCCGCGGAGGCGGAGGGTCGTCGAGATCCGGCGAGTCTTTGCTGGAAAAATCTAGCTTCCGGTTGGCTTCGTTCCACCGATCGCCGAGCGAGACAGGCTTGCGCTAACTCTCCGTGTTCTGGTGACCAGAAATCGACGTCGGGGATGGACTCCTGCGACGGGATCGGGACCGGAAGCTACGACGACGACAGGACGACCACAAACTCCGTGGAGGACGTGACGGACCGCGACAACAGCACCCTGGGCGGTGACAGCTACGACAAAGGGACCCCGAAGGTGAACAACGTGGTCCAGAAGGCGAACCAGAGCCTCCAGCATCTGCACACCCTGAGGAACTCGATACACCCCAGGCCGATCCCCACGCCGACCCACTACGCGCCGATGCAGGCCACCGACCTCTCCAGAGCTCAGATTTTAGGCGTGAGAAACCTGCGAGGCTCGATCGGCCAGATGCTGCCGGTGATCTCGACGGGAAACACCGTCACCATGGCCGCGATCCCCATGAACTGTACGATGGCCGCGCCCGTCGCCCCCGGGCCACCTTACGCCAGGGTGGCCGACACTGCTATGGGCAACGAGAAGATCAGGGAGAACGAGAGGATCAGCATCGTCGAGAGGAGCAACGCCGAGTTCCAGAACGCTCCCGACAGCATGCTGACCACCATAGGGATCAAGAAGAACGTGAAGGGGGTGAAGCTGGTCGGCATGGAGGGTGGCACCCTTCGGAGACCGTCGTTGCAGGTGAGCGTGCAGGACGTCGCGTCTTCGTAGCCGGCCCCCGATTGTCCTGTTTTCGTTGCGTTTACTTTAAGTTTGTTTCCACCTTGTTACGTTGTTTCGAATCATTTTATTAAACCGCTTGCAACAAGTTTGATTTTCATTTTATTGTTTTTATCGTTGATCGACCGATGGAGACATCCCAGTGATCCCGTCCTTAGAGATTAGGAGGTGCCTTCTCGCAGCAGTTCCCGCTGTTTTTTTTTATCGTTCGTATTATTTTGTTTCGTCGTCGTCGGCGATCGCGAGAAACGGATCGGTTCATGGTCGGCCGTTTTTGGAACGTTGGTTCGATGGATTCGTAGGGCACGTTCTCGCCGACGCCCTCGGTGGAGCTCGTTCACATTTTGGACAGAAGACAAAGCAGCGGCTCGTACGGGCCAGGCTCTCTGTCTCCCGTTCCCATGGGAGTGGAGGCCTGCAAAACCCATGGAACGGCTCCGGAGGGCCAAGGCGGTAACGAGCATTGCAGGATCAAGAGGGGCATCGTCAGGCATCACAGGTATCTATAATAGACGGCTCGTTTTCTTCTTGTAGCGCGTTTTACCGCGGCAGGGACTCGAGAGCCACTTGGAATATCGACGAATTGCTTTCAACTCGGTAATGTTACTACATCGCCGGTGTACGAGTCCGTGCCGCGGCGAAACTAGGGCCCACGGTAGCGATAGAAGCTTGCTCGAACATGGCAAATTAGATCGACCGCTGTTCGCAAAATAATATGCTGCGTTGTTTAAAATTCTTTCGTAGAAGTCGCCTGGCAAACTTAGGAGCTTCGCTTGATCGATTAGTTATTAGTCTAGAGCTTTGCAAGATGATGATGCTGGACGCGCGTTATTACGCGTTCTCCGTAGCCCGTGCTGCCTCTTTGAATGCTCCGAAGCCGAAGCACTTAACGAGACAGAGCAACATCGTTCCTACGACATAGTATTTTGCGATTCGAGGACGAAATTTTCGAGTTCGTCGAGTCAACGGAGAACGATAGCGCGTTTTGCAAATTACCTCCGCATTCCAAGGTCTTCGAACACTCTCTCCGATCATGGTCTCAAACGTTTGCGCAGCTTCAACGACACCGGCGACCGCGCGCTAACCACCTTGGCCAGGCAGCCGACGTATCCTTCGATGCCCTTGCGGCCGGAGGACTGTCGGATGACCTTGGCCAAGAAGGACAGAAGGTCGTCGATCGCCCGACACGGATCCGTCACCACCGAGAAGGAGCTGAGCGGCTGCACCACCGGATTGGTCGTTTGTAGTCCCACCTACAGCATGTACAGCTCGGCCGTCAAGAACTCGAACTACTTCGTCACCGACGACGAAGCGGTCAGCAGGTTTTGAAGAAGCTGCCTAGCATGGCAACCGGGACAACCACAGTGACCTCGTTTCACCCTGATCGATCTTGTACGCGCAAAGGTTCGGCCGGACCTTTCGTTCGCTGCATTTCCCGCGAAGGCTGCCGATTCGACGAACATCTTCGACGTCTTCTCGAACAGCTTGTCTCCGATTACTCGATCGCTCTCCGTTGTACGAAACACCCGCGAACGTCGGCAGCCAAACGTCTCGGGACTTCGAACTTCGCCGACGAGGACCTTTTGTCAACCGCGTGCACGCGTGTTTCCATGTCACACTGTGGTTGTTCCGACAAGGTGCGCGAGCAAGGACCACGAAGAACCAAGATCGTACAATCGACAATCGAATCCCGTCTGATCAGTCGCGCGAGTCCGACCCTTTTCTACCCCCTCCCTCAACTATCGTACAACTCTACCACTGCCCGTTTTACGCGACTTTCGAAAGTTATCCTGGTTTTCTATCGAAGATTTTAAGACGCCGCCTCGAAACGGCCGAGCGACGCGTGTCCACCGGTAGACGATTCTCGGAGAAACATCCGACATTTCGTACTCGTCCGAAATTTCCACTGCAGTACCTTGACCAGAAATAGCGCGTGCTTCCTACGAGTACCACGTTTCTTCGTATTCCAGCCGAATCTCGTCGTCGAACAGCTGCGGTCACCGGTAAATAGAGGCACCGTGTAAATGTAAAGTAAACTTATCGTTAGCGTAAACGCGTTTGATTCGCGAGCAAACGGACGACTTCCTTCGCACTTAATTGTAACGCACTCTCTTATAATCTATCGGGCGAGTGCCCGAATCACCAGATTCGGTCATCGACGACCGGTCGATCGTGTTTTCGCCGGAAAATCTGTGCTCCAAGTCGCGTCGCGGTTCCCGATGCTCGTGTCTTCGGTTGGAAGAGAACCATGCCGCGTCCCTTCGATCTTCGATCATGGCAGAGTCGGCGGCAGAACGACTCGAGGATGGATCGATCGTCCTGGGTCCCATGGTGTCGATCCCGTTTTTCTACCGCGGCTGATCCGCCGAGCGAGTCCGTCGCGAACCGAAGGATCTCTCCCTACTTCGAGTCAAGAAAGTTTATTCTCTAGGAACGGAAATGGATAGCAGGAGGCGAAAGGATTCGTTTTCCGGATCGACGATCGGCGATCCCGAAGGGACTCGGCCCTGGATCGGTACAAGTTCTCGTCCCCGGTCGAGATCCTGTTCAGACTGATTCGCGAACCCGATAAACCCATTCACGTTTCGGACACGGTGATTCATTTTTGTACAAATTACGGAGCGGGCGTCTGTTCGCGCGTGCTCCGTTGTAGATAGAACGATCGATTCGCGGAATAGATCGAGGACCTTTGGCCAGTTTCGTCGTGTACAAGCCAATGATACCTTTTAAGGGACACGATTAAGCACTAGGTAATTATCTACGAGATAGATTAGTCGATTAGGTCGTATAAATCGTTAAGAATGGTGCACGCTGCTACCACTTCTGATGTCCAAAGAGAACGCGAGAGAGAAAGCGAGCGAGCGAGAGAGAGAGAGAGAGAGAGAGAGAGAGAGAGAGAGAGAGAGAAAAGATACGAAATTGATACACGTAGCTGTGAAAGATAGAAGCAGCAGCCTGAGCTTCCATACTCGGCGCCATCTTGTCGGCGTTTCCGGCGGGAAGAAGCATTCCTTCGCTCTAGATGTCCGTTGCAATTTGTAGATCAGTCGTCCAAATTTTGGGGACATAAGAGGTTCGAGATCCAGCGAAACTCTATACCTCGTATCCCCATATACCATGAATCTCCATACCTCGTAGCCTCAGCATCCCCTAATACCCGGATAGATCTTTGAATCTCGAAATCTCCATCCTCGTCTCAACTTTGAATTCCTCGAATTGCTAAACTCGCATCCTCCATGATTCCCAAATGTCTGTAGACGCATCTTAGGATCGACAAATCCTCGAATCTAGGTTTTCGAATCTTTGTTGCCACCGGAAACGCGCTATGGGAAAGAGTCGTGGGTATCCGTTGGTCGAAACAATTTTCGTATGCGTAGGGAAAGGTTAAGCTGCTGGATATAGAACGTCCAATGTATTACGTGCAGATTTATGATATTCCGACAACAAAATACGATATTTTTCCACCGATTATACGTCTAGTCTGTAGGATTACTGTAGCAGTTACGTGTACGGAGGTCTCCGGGTAAATCGATTGTAAAACGATAGGGAGATACACCATATAGTCGCAGATAAAACCTCCGTCGGCTCAAATACCACGTGACAAAGTATAATATAAAAGAAAATGAAATAAAATATCTTAGAGTATCTAGTAGCCCCTCTTGCACGATCTACAGGCGGTTTCCGAAACGAGAAATAACATTTTCCAGAAGTACGTTCCATTCGATCTCCTAACTTTTTTGCTAAATCAGACTTTTTTTTTAAACATCTTGAAACCAAAGTTTCGAACACTCGATCGTTACGTTGGGCAGAATGTGCTCTGAAAGTCAATTTTCTATTATTTTTAGCAGCTCTGATATTCTTTGCAAAAGTCGAGGTCCAATCGTATATTGTAAAATAGTTAGGCAGCTAAAGATTCCTCCTGAATTTTCCGCGTACCGTTTCCGTTGATGTTTCCCACGGTTTCTTTTTACAGAGAAATTGTTAACGAGAAGATCGTAAGCGTGGAATGAACGTCGAAGACCTATATCAGTATTACTAGTACTTAAACGGAGGACAACCTCGTGAAGGACTAACACCCTTCGTAGGGATACTTAATCGATAAGCTAGAATTGTTTCTAGACGATTGTCGGGCTCTGTGTTTGTGGTCCGAATAGCGTCGCTTCTTTAATTTCGTTGCTCACTTTTTCGTTCGAATGTATAAAGCTCTAGTTCGTAACGGTTCAAGATTTGTATATACTTGTTATATCGGCTCCTTGAACTTCCATTTGCAAACTGACTTTATGTCCGAAATCTACCGAAACGATTTTCCGAGCCTAATTAAGACACTGTGTGTGTGTGTGTGTGTGTGTGTGTGTGTGTGTGTGTGTGTGTGTGTGTGTGAATCTCGGTTTTACCGTAAACTATTTGAGATCGACCAATACAGAGTCGCGACCGTAGCAAACTTTAACTCTGAAACTATCGAACGGTCTCCCCGATTCTTCGTTGAAGAAACATCGACGAAAGCTGATTTCGATCGAACAAACCTAGGTAATAACGAATGGACGTTCCATCGACGATCGTGAACGGAAGAATCCGATCGATTCGATAGTTTCAACGTTAACGATTTCGTTTCCTTTACCGCGCTAAATAATTAAATTCCAGTAGCGTGTAGCTTTGTAACATGTATCTTGTACTGCATTAGAACAAGTACAGAAGAACTTTCGTTCGGTTTCGTTCGAGTTCTAACACAATTGAGAAAAATTGTGTTTCCGTGAATCACGTGCCAAATCCTAGGATTAAACTGTATATTAATTAAACAAGCGTATCCCCGCGATATGCGGGCGATTATCTAGGCTTGCCTTAACATAAGGACCGTTCATTACGAGATAAGAATACCCGAATGCAACCCTTTTAGGGTGTAATCAAACTTCCCTGATTCGCGTCAGAGAAAGAGAGTGAATGGGTGTGGGTGTGCGTGTGCGTGAGCGTAAGAATGAGAGAGAGAGAGAGAGAGAGAGCTACCAATAAATTTTTAAAATGTTGTAACACACAAAGCTCGCAAAACTTACCGATTTCAATTTTCTTAGCAAATTACTATTTTCATAGCCTACTTTCTTGAATTGTTTTCCACGATAATAGCTAAATGTTGGCTTATTCCGAACACGTTTCAGAGTTATTTCCAAAATGTCACATTCCGATTCGATGATCGAGTTACGCGAATTATGTACAACCCTGTACCTTCAGTTTAGAGGGTAACTTTGTGTAACAAGCAATTAGTCTTTCGATGATGATCGAACGTCAAACAGATTTCGTCCCTGTCGCGCGATTATCACGAGCAACGACTATAATCGCAAAGAACGACGCTCAATATTAATCGAGACTGTGTCTACACCGTTGCTCGTTACAGTCGCCCCGACTACTTACTATATTTCGCATCGAGTACGGAGATCGAAGGGTCCTTCTGCTCCTATTTCTATCTTATTAAGAAAACTTGTAGGATTAGCGGGAACCGAGCTGTTAGACCGTGGACGTCCGTGCAAATTCTCATGTTCACCGACTATTCACGTCTCATTCTGTTTTGTACATTTCTATACGCCACGAACGCAGAAAATTGACAATGTTCCCAACGTTCGCCTTCAGTTCCACGATTTTACGCGTCTCGATCCTCTGGAGCAGGAAGACCCTCTTAAAACGGCGATCACTGTAAAAACAAAAGCAGTAAAAAAAACGCTCAAAGTGCCGAATAAAGGAGACAAGCATGTAGACAGTGTTTGCTTTACTTTTAATCGCATTCGATCCTTCCACTTACCTCTAAAACTCTAAACGATCGTATAAATCAGTATTCTTCGACGCAAATATTGCAGCTTAAAATATGAATTACTTGCTTATGACTACGTGAGAACGGCAGCAAAGAACACTATAGAATATTTTCATTTTACAAATATATTTTCAGATGTACCTACATATACGCAAGAACTACATACTTCGAAATCTCCAAACGATCAACTTTCTCAGAGATTCTTTTATAAAACTTTTTTTTTCACTTTTTAATGTTGCTCATTAATCGATGCATCAAACTTCTCTCGGTAAATCGTACCACATTGTCGGGTCTATTCATTCATATCCTAAGAATTATTTTCAAAGGAAATTATGCATTCCGAAATGTTGGACAGTAGTACGTAGTTTGACAGCCCCGACAGTGATACGATCAACCGGCGCATATTACACACTAGCGATAGAAGTGTTTAAAAAGGAAGGAGGATTACAAACTTTCTCGACCAAAAATAAATATTTTTAGTCAAAAAATATTTATCGTACAAAACAGATGCTCCTCGATCAAAGAAGGATAGTAACTTGTCAAAGTTTCTATAATACATATAATGGAATTATATAGACAAAACGATGGATCTAATTATAGATGCTACATACGAAATTCATTAAAAATTCTTGGCGAAGAAAACTACGAACACGACATGATTAAATAACTTTTTTCAACGTGTACCTTTTGAGTATAAAAACTTTGAATGTGTATAAAACGAAATATAAATAGACTACATATTTACAATTACTTTGAAATGAAATGTTCTATTAAGAATATGAAGTAATGAGAACCGATAAAGAATGTGAACATACGTCTTGAATCGATACGACGAAACGAAAACCTTATATCTTAATTTTGATGTTACTAAAACCATACTTCGGCATAATACATATATTAAACTGAGGACATTCTAAGCCGACATAGTCCTTGTAGTTTAGCGATAAACTATTCATAAAAAATATCATTAACAATATGTCCTTGGTATTTAAGGTGTCAAAAATAAAATGCGTAAACATTCCGTAACATTTCTCCATACGGATGTGTGTTACACGAAATCTTTCCTAGTAATGTCGTAGTAACAATATTATTAATGTAATGGCAAAACTGTTTGGAAACGCAGCGCCTCTAAACGTTATTCTTAACAATAATCGGTGGAACTAGCGATATACTACTTTTGTTCAGTTCAACACGTGTTTCATGTTATGGACCCTCAAGTCCTCGATACGGTAGAACGACGAAGCGCAAATCTCGCAAACAAAATTATGGTAAACGCTCATATGTCTATCGAATGAGTCTTGACTCACAAACGAAATGGCTAGTGGACAGTAGGCGCAAAAATTGGTTGGTACGGTTTGCATCGACGCATTGCAGCTGGAAACATTTTCATTGACCGGCTCTGTGTACTCATTCGGTGTTGCCTGATAAATCTCATTGGTTCCGGTGTAATCAAGAATTTTCTGCGAATTAAACAGTAACAATGGAATTCATCTCTCAAAAAGCATTCATGGTTTTAGCAGATTTTGAATAACGCAATATACCTGTGACTGCGCTACATAAGGGTCTACCGAAACCACTGGATTGCTATAAACTGGCTGATACATATGTTGTTGGTGTTCTTGTTGCTGTCTCACGTCCACTGCTGGCAAACCTTGCACGGTGGGCGAATTTTGATTGATTACTATCGACATACCACCTGATGTAGGATTCTTACAATAAAAAGAAGGTGGTACGTTTCTCGCTAGTGTGTGATTGGGTACCTGCTGCACCATTTGCTGAGTATGTACGGGCCCCTGAGCATTCCCAGCGTAAGCAGTATTAGAATTGGGATAATAATAATACATCGTTGTGGGAGAATTATTCGTCGTGGCTTGGTTCTGAACGCTGTGCGAGGTCTGGATATAGTTGTGGGCGCCGTTCGTGTAGTTCGCATTGTTGTAGTTCGCATTGTCGTAGTTCGCATTGTTGTTCGCTACAGCACTACCGATGCTATGACTTGCAGCGACTTCGATCTTTCCATTTTCGTCTTGGGAATACGTGTATACAGTCGAGACGGGTGGTGGGGTGGGCTTAGGATAAGTTTTGTAACCTGCTTGTTGATTCAGGTACTTGTTCTTGCTCATAGCAGTAGCTATGTTCGCCCTTACGGGGACATTCATTCTATAAGGTATATACGAATTCGTTTTACCCTGCTGGTTTCCAGTATTAGAATCAACTCTGAGCGCCGTTTGAAGACTCTGCGCATTGGAAGAACCTCTTTCCACTGCCGTGGAAACCTTACCACTCGTTTGGTTACTGGAACGTGGTACAGTTAATTTACGAACAATATTGCAAGCCGGCAGATTCTTATGGTACGCCGTTTTTACGGAAGCCTGTGAAGAAGAAACAGGAGAATTATGCTTGGCAGTTAACAATTTCACGTTGGTCGCTGTTCCCGGATAGAGATTGGACATGACTGGAATCTGGACAGTCCGTGCAGTCACTGTAAGTCTCCCTTCATTCTGCAGAGGCTTTTTCTGTTCGGTGGATATTGCAAGTTGCTGGGAAGCCTCCTCAGAAGATACTTTCGCTTGTTCTTGAACTGCGTGAGTCAAGAGATGTTGCTGAAGTTCTTCAGCAGATCCATAACTATACTTGCACACCTGGCATTCATGCAAGGAGCTTACATCTTCCAGAAGATCTTCTAATTTTTTCACACGTAGAAATCCATGCCTTTTTGAATTGTTTGCCTCCATTGGTCTGTTTGGAGGTGGAGTAGATTGTGAAGCAGGGTTTAACGTACCTACCGTGCCGGTAGTTACAACTTGCTTTTCTTTAGATCTGTCTGTTACTGCTAACTCGTTCTGTAACTCTGTACGATCTGCCAAGTCTATTACCAACTCATTTTCGGAGTCTTCCTCCTCGTTGCCTTCCAATATATTGATTAATCTCTCCTTTTCAATGTCAGCCTTAGACTTTGAACACTGTGTAGTTTGTTCCTGTGTTACTTGATTTCTTGTATCAGTCTTCTCTTTCGTAGCTTGATCTTCTTTGTCGATCTGATCCTCTGACACGTGATCTTCTTTAACAGCCTGATCCTCTGTCGATTGATCACCTTTATCAGCTTCTTCCCCTGTGTCTTTATCTTCCTTAGCAGATACCTTATCTATCAGTTTTTCACATAATCTAGAATTCTCCGGAGTCGTCGCTTCGTTACTATTTCCATTATTTATACTACTTGTGTTATGTATAACATTGTGCTCGTTTAACAATTTCTCTGAGTTGAAACCAATATAGCATGGTTTGCAAAGGTATTTAACTTTGCGATAGTGTACCTTACAAGATATCGTAATTATGTCGTCATTTGGTGTTGTCACATGCTCCTTGATGTGTCTTTTGAAAGTATCCAAGCTCTCGCTAGTTTTCTCACAATATGGACAATCGAAACATGGTTGGCTCACATAGTGATCGAACCAGTGCTCGTTGAACTTATCGATATTTGCACTGATCGCCATACAAACATTGCAAATGAACGTTTTCGCCATATTTGTAAGGGACACACATACAAATTGGGGATCTGTGGCGAATTTATGCGTGTTCTTCATATGTGCATACAACTTTGCTTTGTTTGGAATAGTGCTATCACAGAGACTACAAATAAAATGCAACTTTAGTAGCATCACGTCTGTAGTAACATTGGACTTCGCATTCGGACTTTTTAACACACTAACTGCTTTACAATTCTGTTCGTGTTCCTTTAAGTGGTCTTCTTTATTGAAAGCCATTTTGCAGTTCAAACAAACATGTTCTGCAACATGAATGTAATTGTCTAGCCATTTATAGATAACAAATTCACCTGGATTAGATGCTACACCCAGCTTCTTGGATTTTAAGTTCAACACAGAAATTTTGGGAAATGATTGTTCGCTGGCTACCCAGAATGGATCCTTTGTATGGTTTAACCAATGACGATAAAAGAGAGGTCCGATTCCAATGAACATCACTTTGCAAATGTTGCAACGAAAGTCCATTGTGCAGTCTTTCTTATAACGTACATGTATCTCTAGATGTTGACGCACATCTTGAACCGAGCTAAATATCATTCCGCAGGTAGCACAGAATAAATTTGGAGATCGACCGCTCTCTGGCCGATTCTGATTACAAGCCGAATACTCAGGAAGACGATAATGAGTCTCGAAACACTCCATGCTTCGAAATAATACTCCACAAGTGTGACATAGGAGAACTATCTCAATTTGTAAGCAACTAAAGTTGGTGTCTGCTGTGTTATGGCACTGACATATTGTAAACAATGTTTTATTCGTCCCGCTTTTTTTACTCGTTTTTACTTTAGCTACATTATTTGCCACAGACGAAGTTTGACCATTAGAATTACTTTCTCCATGGGTTAATTTGCATATTTTTGGAATGTCATTTAGTTTTTCATCTATAAATTTAACATCTTTTGGTACGTGTTCCATGCATTTTTGCATAGTTGATGCTTCTAAACTACTACTTGTGTTGCTCTCATTGGAGTTCATTGAAGATTTTTCAACTGAATGAGTAGATTTTGCCACACAATCCTTTGTCTTCTGAGTTTCTGATGCTGCAATCTTAATGTCATTCTTCTGCAAATTTAGTTTTGCAACTTTATATGCTTCTTTCAGTTCAGTTTCCGTGTGCAAGAAAATATGAGCTGCCAAATCTGCTCTTGTTGCAAACTCATGGAAACATACGCTACACTCGTTCGTCAGTTTAGACGGTTTACAAAGTTTGTGCTTCTTTGACAAACTCTGTTTAGATTTCGCGTCCTTTATTTTTTTCTGTGGACTTATGTGCTGCGACTCTTTTTGATCTGCATTGATGCATGGGCTACATGAAGATGCAACTTGAGAAGTGCTATCTTCAATAAGAGACTGTTGTAGGTCTCTTCTTTCTAGTGTGGAAAGTTGAGATTGTGATTTTTCTTTAGCATCAGCATGCTTCTCTGAAACTATAGCCTTTTGCTGACTTTGCATGGTTTGCTTTGTGTGCGTACTTAAATGTTGTTGCAAAACAGAATAATCCTCGAAGAAAAGATCACAAACAATGCATTTATAAGTACTGGAAACTTCCTTGGGTTTGATAGTATCTTTCTTCTCTGCAAGTTTTTTATGTTTTGTTGGGGAAGTTATGGGAACCCATAACAACATGGCTTTCTCTCCATCTGTCTTATGATTGCCAATGCTTATATCTTCCAATTGATCTATGTTTGGAGAACTTGTGTGACCTAAAACATGAAGTTGTTTTGCAACATTAGTTTTTATGTCAATAGTTTCAGAAGTATTAAATTTTGCTTTCTTAACTGTACTTTCTGTGGATTTAAGGAATAATTTACTAGGCTTTTGTGGAGCAGTAGAAGAGAGTGTGTCTAATTCTTTGATAGATTGTTTTGGAAGATGTGAAGATACAATACCATGTCCAATGATGCTGTCGGATATCATTTTGTATATTTTCCCTTTCTTTGAGGTCATGGATTTACTAGAAACATGTTCTCTTTCTACACTTCCTTTCCTCCCTCTTATAATCTTGTGTGAACAAACAGGTTTGTCAAGTTTTGATTTAATAATCATATTCTTTAAACAAGACATGCCTGAAATTAGATCATTTTTAGTCATATGTGTAAAATTACAATTTGGTAAAATATTTATGTTCTTCTCAGTTAGTTTTTCAACTTTCATGTCTGAACATGTATTACCAGATGGTTTTTTGATACGTTGACAATCCACCAATAAAATCTTCGGCTGTTTATACAACTTGTATTTTTGTATTAACTGATTTTCAGATAATAGTGGTTTCAGTATATGTTGCTCCATCTCTGAATTTGTATAAACGAATTCATCTACAGAACATGTACTACATTTTGGAGTATGCTCAAAATGTAGTTCTGAAGATAACAAGCTGGAAACAGAGTCTTCTGTGGGGCTCTCAATACTTTCTTGAATTTCATTCTTTGATACATCCAAATTATACTTTTCATTTTCAGTCTCAACATCAACTTGTTGACTTTGAACACCTGCTTCTTCATTTTCAACATCAACTTCCTCCTGTACTTCAACATCCTTTATGTTCTCAAGATCCATTTCTTCGTTTCTGTTATTTGCTTTTACATTTTGAATGTCTAGATCTCCTTTCTCAACATCTACATC
Organism: Megalopta genalis; assembly: GCF_051020955.1. NCBI lineage: Eukaryota > Metazoa > Arthropoda > Insecta > Hymenoptera > Halictidae > Megalopta > Megalopta genalis. The sequence goes on from NC_135017.1 coordinate 16,852,542, forward strand.
TTCATTTTCAACACCTACACCTTGATTTTGAACATCTGCACCTTTGTTTTTGACATTTATTCCTTCATTTTCAACATTTACACCTTTGCTTTCGACATCTACACCTTCGTTTTCGACATCTACACCTTCATTTTCGACATCTACACCTTCGTTTTCGACATCTACACCTTCGTTTTCGACATCTATACCTTCATTTTCGACATCTACACCTTTGTTTTCAATATCTACACCTTCGTTTTCGACATCTATACCTTCGTTTTCGACATCTATACCTTTGTTGTCGACACCTATACCTTCATTTTCAACATCAATATCTTCATTTTCAACATCCACATGTTCATTTTCATCATTTACTTTTTCCTGCACTTCAACAACTTTTAAGTTCTCAAGATCCATTCCTTCTTTCCTGTTACTTATTTCTGCATTCCGAATATCCAGATCTCCTTCCTCAATATTTACTTCATTATTCTCAACATTTACTTTTCCATTATCAACAAGTGATTTTCCTTTTTCAGTGTCTGCTTCTATATTTTCTTCACTAGGAAGTACATTTAATTTACAAGAAACATTTGATTCTCGAGATGTTCCAGCCTGAAATGTTAAGTCTTTAGATGTTAGATTAAAAGTGTTAATATTTTCTTTCTCTTCAATATATTTATCGGAAGTCGTTGCAGTTTCCTTCTTTGACAAACACAATTTTAATTTTTTCGTTTCATACCATACATCATTATCAGATTCATCACTATTGGAATCATCAAAGATTCTCTTTTTCCTTTTAAATTTGCTTTTAATTTGGGATATGTCATCACTGTCTGTTTCACTAATATTATCAGCAACTTCGTCATTCTGAAGACAATCATTCTCATTGGTGCTTATCAATAAAGGTTCTGACATCAACCCAATTTCCTCAGTTTGAGTCACAGCTATATATTGTTTGACTGCTGGCTGTTCCAATGTATAGCATTGTTTATTCGAAGTTACTCTTGCAAATGATTGTGCTAACTTATTAATTACTTCATCTATTCTATTTAATGCTATAATTGGCTGCTTAATAGTTTTAAATAAATCTTCTTTACGTTGTTCATGGTTGCTAGATTTTTGTACTTTGGAAGTCACTGTATTATTTAACTGACGTTTTTTATATAAACGCTTAGGTCTATTTCGTGCTACTTTTTTCTTAACATTTTTCTGTACATTCTCATCAACACTATTATCTACATTTTTATTAATTTTATTACTCTTTATTCTTTTCTGGATTTGTTTACCGTGTTCTTCTATACTAATAGTATTTTTCCTTTTTTTTGTTTTATATCCATAAAACTTATAAAGTGATCTATCCAACGGAGCCCTTCTAACAGAGGGAATTTTAGATGACACTTTTGTAGTCAGTTTCTTCAAGTCTGAGTCTGTTAATCTTCTGAGTCTCACGGACATTGGTTTACACACTAATTTGCAGAATTCACTTAAATAATTACTTCCATTTGGTAACTGATTCACACTTTCAAGTCCAGAATTCTTTTTTAATTCATATAATTTATATCGTAATCTTCGACGTCTAAGATTTTTAGGATTTTGTATCGCTGATTCTATATCCATTGTATCTTTAGACGAACAATCAAGCGCATTCAAATCTGTGCTCATCAGTTCTTCATTAGTATTCATCATTGCTATTAAATAAAAAAAAATTATTATTATTACCTTTGAAATCCCTGTGTAAGATCTCGCATCTCTTACATTCTTACACTTTTGTAAGAAAAACTATGTAGTTGTAAAATTTGAACCATAAAATTGATTCAATATTCATAAGGATTTCTTACAAATCAATGTTGAACAACTTTTACAGTCTTTGTTATTAAAATTAAGTCATAACGGTATAAGAATATGTATAAAAAATACCAATATTCTAATAATAATAAATGAATAATAAATGAAACTGCCAGTAATACAATTGTTCTCATTTAATAGTATATACAAATAAAACACATATGATTTACATAGTATAACATTTAAATAAGTTCATCAAGTTTTCTTATAATTTACAAATCTAATAATTAAAGAGAGGTAAGAATAATATTGTGTATAAGAAACAAGATTACGTACCTTCGTCGAAATGAGAATAAAGTCTTCGTAACCAGATAAATTATAACGGTATTTCAACAATAACTTATTAGCCTTCGTATTATTTGGAATATTTATACTAATGTGGAGCGTTCCTCATAATAATTAACTTTTATATATTGCGAACACATAAATCACCGTTATTCTTATGCGAAGCGCACGGCGCACGTAACGAAACCCAACGAAACCTGACGCTACGCATTGCATAGCAGCCATTAGCGACATCTCGCAAGCGTGTTCGAGCATGCGCATTGCGTCGCGAAGATGAGTCAGTTTTATGTATGTATTAATATTTGTTTTTCTATATACATATATGCATATGTACGTTTTTATTATTTATATGTTAGAAATATTATTATATCAGCGAGCCTCTTCAGAATTGATCTTATTCTTACCAAGAAAAAAATTAAATATTTAAATAAAGTCTAAGCACAGAATTATGGCGCCTATACGATAAGACTTGAATTTTGCAAGTTAAGATAAGCACGTATTATGAACGTATCACGTTTACAATTTACATTGTTGTAAAATGAAAAGGCCAGTTCATCTAATACATGTGTTTACTGTGACGATAGTCGAATGACTTTCGGTGAATATATTTATACATATTCGCAAAAATAAACTAGTCGTGAATTTGAAAATTCTAAAAAATAATGTGTTTAAGGAGAAGTTGCGAATAAACGTAGTATATAATCGAATAAAAAAATTGAAATCAACAATTCTCACCGGTATTGTACGATGTGGAAACTCCGAATATGTAATCCGAATGGTCCAGATAAATGAAACATCCTGTTTGTACCTTTTATGGTTAACGCGCATTGGACACTTTCACCCAAGCGAGAAGACGCACGCAATTGGATGAGCCTCGTATGGAGCATTCTATCCGCAAATAGTGTGCATAGCATTCCCATTCAAGCGGTGACGTCATATCTTTTGTTACGTCACATGTTTACATGCTTACATATACATATGTATACTCCATGATGCGTATGCGTATACATATGTCGAAGGTTTCTACAGGGCCACCTATTTACATACATATATGAGAGCAAGCCTTCTTGCGTTGCGTGTTGCGTGTATCTGAACACTGTGTGCTGTGGCGTGGCACGAGCCTTCTACGTCTACGGCAGGTTCTCTGCATTAGAAAACAATGTCGAGGATTCTCAGGTGTTCGCCAATATTTCAACTTGAAATTTCCTATACGTATTAAAGAAAAACGCGACAAAATGGGAAGTTACGCGAGTCGAATTGCATCGATGTCAAATAGTGCAGTGCACTCAGTGTACCGTGGTCGTAAACGAAAGTGCATCGAGGAAGATGACTTCGATTCTGAATCAGATTACATTGATCGTACCCTACAAACGCCGAAAAAGTACGTCCACAACAACACTACGCTTATTTTTATTAGCAGCAAGTTTACTTGATGACATTATTAATATTAAACATTGCCAGTCCAAGTACCTCCGTTTTATGTATTACTGACGTAGCAACGTCAACGCGTTTCTCTCTTTATGTTTCTTAGACATTGTTATTAATCATTCGTTTTGTATATTTCTAGGAGAAAATTGCTGACAACAGCACAGTATATATATAAAACTCTATTTCAAGAAGAAAAAGGCAGTGATATAACTGTGCTCATGTTAGGAAAAGCATGGAGATTACATAAAGTTTATATTAGCCAGGTAATGTCATTGGGTCGATGCTTTGTGTGAATATAATGCTCTTGAATCGGTTATATTGTGGTAGAGCTGATGAATACTGAAGAATTTACTTCATTCACAAACAGTATTTCATTCTATTGTATTCATGAATGTACATTCGTGATATTTATACAAATATGTTTCCTTATATTTAATTCATTGAACCTATTTTAACTATCCTTTTATGTAATTTCTTACCTCTATCATGTTGACTATTGCATTTATCACAATCAACATTTTTAAAATATAGACAGTAACACAATTTTTATTTAAACATTTGGTAAGGATAATATTATTAATTGCCCTAGCAACAACAGGTTTCATTTAAAATTATATATAATAATCTTCATAGTATTTATATACAAAATATATATATTTTCCTTTCAGAGCCCATATTTTGCAAGTATGTTTTCTGGATCTTGGAGGGAAGCGAATGAGACAGTTATCAGTGTGGAAATTGCAGATCCCAACATTACATTAGATTGTAAATAGCATTCGTGGAAATATTCATAAACGTTTTTCTGTGATCAAGGATAAATATTTGTATTAATTTGAAATACTTTCAGCTCTTTTGACAGTCTTTGGTTCCTTTTACCAGGATGAAGTCAGTCTGGAACCAAAGGATGTCATATCAATTTTGGCTACCTCCACTTTATTCCAATTGCAAGGGTTGATCGACCAATGCACAGACATCATGGTGGAGACGACAAACATAAAAACTGTTGTCCCTTATTACAATGCTGCTGTATCATATGGTGTACCAATGGTAAAGACAGCAGCCAAACGCTGGCTGGAAGTAAATCTTTTAGGATATGGATGGCTGCATCCAACTTTCTTGAAAGAAATCACACCAGATCTAATGGCTGAGTTAATTGCTAGCCCTGATTTAATTGCTATGCAAACTGAGTTCTGTATATATATGATGCTAAGAGTATGGTAGGCAACAGTATATTTCCATCGAACAACTGTTTCTACATGGCTCTTGTATATTACAACAAATTTTGTTTCAGGCTCTTCGTTCATGTACACAATAAAGAAGAAACATTACAAATCGATGAGTACTTCCGGAATCACAAATGGACAGAGCCTTTTCTTATAACGGAGGAAGGCAGGGAATTCGCGGCGCCTTTCAAAGCACTGAGAATGAAGTACCTTTTATTACATGATCAAGATGTTAAGATTTTATACAGCGACAATCTGATACCACACGAATGGTTGCACAATGCATACAAGGAACAATGGTTACATTTATTAAGAATAGACGCGAATAAAGATCGAGGGTAAGTTAGGAATTTGCATGTTTCTTAAATATATTCCTGATCTATGCTTAGGACAATGGACGTAGTAATGTGCCTCTCGAAAATGTGCCTTCTTTTTTCTTCCCTTCCTTTTTACATCCAGCTTCGAGGACAGAATGTTCACTCTGAAAAACCTACTCTCTTGTTTGTCGATCTACTTTAGGTACCTATGATAACTACTCTACAAGTAACAGAGCGATGGAATGGCAATCGGTGGATGACAATATCGTAATAATATATTTTTTAATGATTTTAGACCAAAACAAATGAGTGAAGAGGAATTCGCACGCGAATGTTTCCGTTGCGGAAGATGTATTGAAAAGGTCGGTGAGCATACTTGGAGATGGACAGCGTTTCACTTTGGATTAAATTTGGTCGTGTGTTTGGATAGCACTACTTTGAGGATTAAGAGAAATCATAGATTAGACACAGATCTTATTAAAGCTAATCACAGCAAGCACAATATAATTTTAAAGTGAGTACAATCACAAACTTGTTCAAGAGCTTATACAGCACCTTACGCTTTCATTGCTAACTCTACATAAACACATGTATCTTCAGGGTAAGTTTAATTTCATTGGATGAACAACGTCAAGAGAAACACATACAGAGTTCCGGTATGCTTAGGTTATTACTCCACAAAAATGAAGAGGTAAGCAAGCAACTATTTAGATTGGTTTTATATATATATACTCAAATTTCATGGAGATAACATATGTGTTTAATTTTATAGAAACTAGTGATGTCTTTGGACAAAGAACTTACTTATCCGTTGTATATATCGGTCAACATGCAAGTTGTGACACCGTTTGTATCCACGGAAGAGGAAAAGTCGGCCGACATAGTCATATTCTCAGATACTTAGCACTTCGAGAGTTCAAACATACCGAGTCCTGACGAATACACGCTTGTTTCATATACTAATCCAAGCGTTCCAATTTCTTAACACTTGATTACGAGTAAGTGTTATAATGATTAACGTTCTTTTTTTTATTTTTTACTTTTACTCAGAACCATTCGAATTGAATCTTTTTAATATGCATTTTGTTATCTGCCCGCATAACGTTTATATTATGGAAATATTGATTTTTTAATTAAACCTTCTACACAAACTAGTGATCTAGTCGACTAAATATAATCGCGGCATTAATACGAGACAAATATAACTTGTTTCGTTAGTACTTTTGGACCAGTGCATATTTAGAAACTTATTTTTTTACAACAAGTAAATTTGAAAAACAAGCTCAGAGAAAAATCATTAATTGACGTTCGGTAAAAAGTAAAAGATCTTCAAGAGAGCTTAATTGTAATTCTGACTCAGCATCAGAATGCAAGTATCATACAAAACGCTACAGTATTAAAGCAGTCGTTTGCTTTCACTGTCGTTGATGCATTTACATATTTATATCGCAACGAGGATATTGATAATCAATTAGCCTATGAATTTGAAGTTGAGAAATTTCATATGTTCACATAAGAGAACACGTAGTAAATGTAAGAGTGAAATTATAGACACGCTGATCGAGTGATTCTGTGTCTTCCGGTCAGCTATCGATATGTCGACTTTCGTGCCTTCTGAATATCGATTACGAAAGAGTATTCTGTACAGAATATTCTATTATGACAAAAATAGCGTCAGCCTTTTATACGGTGTTTTTCATTTTTGAAATATTTACTGCACGATTACATTTTTTCAACCGATCATCGCGCAAAATACTCACGTTCCTTCGATTCCAATCTATTCTACATGGTGCTATCATTCGATAAGTAAACAATTTTTATATATTTCACTTAATAGAGACTATAACATAAGAACTTACTTCAATTAGTGATTAAGTCTTTTCTACATTTAACGAGCGCTCTTAATTCCTAATTAACCTCTTGATAGAGAAATATAATGTGTTCTAACGTAGTACTTGCTGTATTATTCAGTCCTTACCTCTACTTTAGTATTTCGATTGGTAGCTAGATAAGAAATAACATGAAATAAGTGATAGTAAACAAAAATATAGTATAGATTATTTTCGAATGAAATGATACCGATTTAATACATGAAAGAAGATGCACTTTTTTACATTTGGACTACCAATATATGACGCTTTGTTTAAATTTCATGTCATCTCCGAATCATGATTTCTATTTTCTTGTTTTTTTGGTAACCATTCAATACTTTATTGGCAGAATATTCTCTGTACATAGTGATTGACGCGTACAATGTAATATTGATATCATACGATAATAAATATTACGATACAACTGAACAACATTGACGTGGACATTGTCTTGATGCCTTGCAGAGGATATCTGGTGAATTTTGCTAATGAAACGTAACGTGTACATTATATCGTAACGAGATTCATGTCAAACTGATAGTGCAGTCCGAATGGAATTATGTATATGCGATTCCCGATTTTCCTTTCTCTTTCGTTTGCTTTCGCTTTCTATGCTTTCTCTCTCGCGTTCGATATGCTTGAACAGGCGGCAGTGTAGCCAAGTGGCATCATTATGTCGAAGTATGCCTTGTAATCGTGGGTGGACGATATGTATGAAACGAGTTTCGCTAAAAGTTCCCGCGTGCGTTTCGAAATAGGAACCGGAACTAATGGTTTCGTTACATTCCGCTGTTTATGATTCACTACGGACTATAGACACGCGCCAGAAAGGAAATGGAACGTTCAAAAGAAAGGGATGTCATCATCGTTTAGTTTTTATTGGTTAGACGTAACAGTTTTTCTATGGTCATCGTGGATCACGTTACATCGATAGGACAAGAGGTTTTCGCTTATGTTTGCCTTCTATGGACGTATCACGATGCTTCGTACGTTTTCTTGTTATTTTATTGTTTATTTTTTTTTTATTTTTTGGCGGGTCAATTTTACGTTTGCCATGCACGCAAATTCTGTATGCAGTAAAGGGAAAAGATTAGTAAGTACAGTCGGATCCGAGTAATCACTAGAATAAGTGATCTCATCCTACGATTTTAACGAATTGCATTACACGAGTATAATAATCAGATTACCGGCATTTATGCAAATGTAGATTTTTCGTGTAGAACTATACAGATCGTGGAACTTGGAACGGCAGATATAAATTCTTTTGCTTCTAGCATACAGGACTGTATAGGTTACGAGTAAAATAAAAACCACATGATATTTTCTTTACACTTTGTACTATATTGAATTTTAGACGATCGAGTATGCTATAAATGCATAAAGTCCACAGTTTGATAATAATATGTAACGTCGAATGCATCTTTCTCTTTCTTCTTTGTATTTGTATAACTTTTTAAAACTCAATCACTTTTGTTTCCTTTTTACCGTTCTCGTTCGATCTTCCCAACGAGACGACGAAACGACGAAGCCTGACCGGCTAATTATCTTTTGCCCTTACTTATTAGTAAAGTAACTTGAGACGGAGTTCTAATCTTACGAATCGGCTTAAACGTTACATACAGACGAGCAACTAGTAGTTACATTTTTTTCTTTTATGCCACGTTTATCTGACGTTTCAAGCAAAAATAAGAAATTTCAACTCTGAAAGATCACTAGGCATGTTTAGGATATTATTATGTACCTTTTTACCATCTAAAACAGCCAGACGATCAACTAAACTAATTGAGCGGAACATAACGAAATTCTTCCTTTTCGGCTAGTTTTTTTCGTCTTTTATTCCGTCTTTCGTCTGTTCCCTATCCGTTGTTCCAGATTTATGACTTGAACAGGGCAGTGCACAGTGGAGCCCTTCGTTCCACGGATACACATGTCATTCAGGATCTAATTATTTTTCGTTAATTGTACACAGGCATGGGTACGATTAACCGATGTATCGCTCGTTTAGATTACGGGCACATCTGTCATAACAAAGTCACGTGATTAATCCGTTTGAAAAAGGGAACGTCCTGGTTCTGGTACAAGTTTTACTCGATGATTATATCGCTAAGAAATTTTCAGAGAAATTTTCTTCGGAGGTACTAGAATTCTTGTTACTCGAAAGACCAGAAAAAAAAGGTTCTACGCCCAAGTTTTTCGCAAGTAGGTACGTTCCTGCTCTATTCGAACCGGGACAATGAGAGTTCGGTCACGTGACGCAACCAACTGTGTTCAACATTCGTGAGTCGCGGTGAACTTTTAAACTAAACGAGCAATAGTAACATTATCGCAGAAGTCTTCACCTGTGATTTGCGTATCGCATAACCTCTGTTAAACAGGAGTGGAAGGTGAAACCATGAATCATGTGTACATTACAAAACACGTGCGAATTCAGGGAATCCAGTGTATACTCGTGGTCGCAACGGATAGGGAGAAAGAAGTACGATTCGACGTGATTATACGATTACATCTTCCCGCGAACACCACGTTTCTGAAGCAAGCCGCGTAACGCGCGTGCAACTGGGGACTTGTGTATCAAAAAAATGCGAGTCAGTGGTTTCGAGTGGTTTCGAGGATTTCAAACTCCGTGCTTGATCCTATGCTCATCCGCAGTCCAAGGTATAAGGTAATTCGAAATTTTATCGGTAATAAAACGCATCGGTCTCTTTCTGGCATTTTGGGGCTTCTTCTAACGAACACTTACGAATCAGACCAAATGTAAACTTGAAAAAGTAAACACCCATAACATTACGACGTTGTTCTTAAAACGAGAGTAAAATCGAATTTCCATAAATGGCAGCTATTAATTCTTAGAGTTCTCATTCCTCGAGAAATTCATGTTTTTCCATTTAAAACACTAACAATCTGGACTCGCAAGTGGTCGCATGAAAAAATCTCTACGTACAGATATCTCTATTCTGTCTGGCGGGACGTTCGTCCACTGTCCATAGTTGCTCTTCTAACCATTGTTTAACAATCATAACAGTAACGATAAAAAAAGAATAACAATGACAACAGTAACGATGTTGATGGTAACAAGAAGTTGGTAATTCCGACAGTAGTAATATTAGTAATTAGTAATAGCGGTTGTAATAATAGTGTAACAATGGTGGCGAGACGACACGGTGATAACAGCGGCAGCGGCAATTAATTTAGGTACTGCGGTGAGACATGTGTTTTTGATGTTAATGTTGTTGTTGTTGTTGTTGTTGTTATTGTTATTGTTGTTGTCAATAAGCATTCTACGTTATCCTCTACTTTCTCCATCGACAATTCTACATCTTCGTTACGGTTTCGTTACGACTCCTGTGTGTACGTTTTTTTTCGTGTTTTTTTCTTCTGTTCTTAGATATATATATATATATATATACATACATACATATATATGTATATGTATATATATTTTTATTAGTTCGACTATGATCGAAGTAATAGTAACATTTGTTTACTTCTCGAGCAAACTATGTCCGAGTGTTTCTGTCTTCTTTAGCATTCCTTCCGCGCGCGTTTTGCACTCTCATGCGCACACACACACACACACGCGCGCGCGCGCGCGCGCGTGTACCAAGCACTCGCGCATGCGCATGCATTCATAGGAACGGTCATACGTCAGACACACACATGCACACATCAGGTTTTCATTCGCGAGCCTCCGCTACCATCTATCATTTACGTACAGCATTTTATTGCAAAAATCAGCGGAACACAGGTCGTGATCGTAATGGCAGAAACCGTCGTTTTTGTTCTCCTTCTTTCGTTTTCCCTCGTTTGTCCGTCAACGAAATGCAAAATATAGACGTACGCGACGATATGTTTCCCTTTGATCACCGTTCTCTCTATTCGACAAAGCTCGTTACACGACGACCATGCGCATTCACGAAAACGACCCGATGTTACTTTTCTAAAAATAAGCTGTAATATCCTTCTTGCGTGCAATTCCATTTCTGCTTCCTCCCAATAAAATATAATATATATATTTATTTGTTTCTCTCTGTGTTTTCCTCAGCAGTAGCGTACAAACGTGCGAACGTATTCGCGATACCGCTACCATATGCATATATATGTATACATATGTATATATAGATTCTTTTATTTATTATATATATATGTATATACATATATACATATACAAATATCTTGAGGTTTATTTCAATTTATTTACTTTCTACGCTTATGCGAGAGACGCCGGTTGCTTTCACGCGGAGGCCATAGTCGTGTATGTGTGTTTCACTTAGATTTTTTCGTTTTCATTTCAAATCTTCCATTTTTTTGAATTTATCTCGGGGAAGCGTACTATCCGATGTACGATCGATCTCGCGTATCTCTGGCAGTTTGTATCACTGTTTACAACTACGTTTTTTTTTGTAATTCAACTATGAGTATTGTTGTTTCATTTTTTTTTTATTTTTTGTGAATCGTTCGTGCCCCGGATCACGTGTGTTTCGGTGTATTGTGCACTCTTACTCTCTCTCTCTCTCTCTCTCTCTCTCTCTCTCTCTCTCTCTCTCTCTCTCTCTCTCTTATTTTTTCTCTTCTCTATTCCCGACAATGGAAAACATCCCGTTTGGAAAAACAAGAGCGACAATGTTGGCCGTAAACTGTAGCCAACTCGTTGACAATCTCGCGTTACCCTTCTTTACCGGCAATCGGTGCGGGTCCGAATAGAGGAATGAAAGAACTTTTGACTCACGGGAACGACGAAACTGAAACCTCTTTCTCCGCGATTATTCCTGTTTGCTAATTCCTGGATCGCTGATCGATTAAAAATGGAACAGGAGGGGAACGAGTTGGCCCGGGTGCGAACGGTCGCTATTGAATCGTTGACTCGGTTTAGGCGTCGTGTATTGTGTCCGCTAATGGCCGAAAATAATCATTTTAGGCTATGGAGAAGTACGGCGAAGTTAAGACAGATGCTGCGAGCGGGTACGAAAGTAACAGACTCGGCAATGCCAGAACGACCGTGAACAGGGACGTCAACGGCAGTAAGAAGGACGGCGTGCGGCTTTCGGCCGAGTTGCAGAGATCACCGGTGCATGAGCAGTAGTGTGCCTGTACGTCGTGAGTGCCCGATCTCTTCACGCATTCCGCGTTGTCCCTCTCGTCCGTGATGTATCCGCAGCCTCTGACTACCCTGATTTTCCCGTACACTGAAATCACAGAAACATTCGAATCATTCCGTCAGGAGCTCCTCGCTTCGTTTACTAGGTCTGATCACAAGATTTCGCTCGATTGTACTATCCAAAGTATGTAGTTTCTTTAAAGAAGGTAGACGTTGTCTTGCATTGCTTTAAACAATTCGCTCGTTTGTTTCAGCGGGTCGAAGTCGACCTTGAACTTGAACAGTCCAAATATTTTGCTACTTCCCTGTTACGGGACTATTTTCAATGGTTTGCGTACTAATTTCATGCACGAGTGCGCGTATGACCGATGAAACGTTTCCGTCTCCGCCGTCGCGCCGGATCAATTATGCATATCGGTAACGAGTTCGATTGCGAGAATAGAGTGGCGCCGAACCGAGGCGTAAACAGTTACGATACGTCGCAGACGTATCTTGAAAGAATCTCATTCGGATTAATCGGATTCTGAATCGCGGAACGGGAAACGATGGGAACAGAAGATTTCGAAGATGCACAGTTCCGAGTTTAGATCTCGAATTGAATGCGACGGTGGAGCATTCTCAGAACGGATACAGTCGTTAAAGACCACCTGCGCAAATTCCTCAAAGACCTATCCCAACGGATAGGTGGAGGAGATTGCGAGGGGGGATTATGCAAGCACAGTTTGAGGAAATTACACGGCCGCGGCCGGCGCCGTGCATCTCGGTTAATATCGTTGCGAGCTTAAAGGGCACGGATGCACGGTTGCACGGTTGCACGTGCTTTTTCTCGGCACGATGGTTAGGGGTTTTAGGGCTACGAGGACACCGCAATGCAGGCGACCGTGCTAGATGCCGCAGGATTAATCCTTGAATTATTGATGCCATGGTCGTGCAGATACAGAGCAGACTACTTACTATTGTTTCGTGAATCAGAAATAATTCATGTCATATCGATGACAACTAGATCGAGCAGCGTACCTTTTTGGCTGATCTTTCGGCAGATAGTAGGTTCTAAGTGGTTCAGGTGCTCCAGTCGTGGTTGAAAACTGCAGTTCACGGTCCCAAGAGTGTACGGATCGAACGGATCGCCACACCTTGGATCGTATTCGCTGTTGCATTGATAACATATTATTGCTTCACCTGGAAAACGAATTTCGTGTTAATTGTCACGATCGTTCCGACGATACCGAGCGATCAATGGACGAGAATATTTCGGAAGAATCGGCCACGAGGTGAGCAACTCAAATCCTGCTGTCTGAAGACTAAACTACAACCATGATCGCGACACGCGTTAAGCGATGACTTATTCATGTGCACTTGACATACGGTCTAACCGAAACGTTACAATTCCAGCCTAAACTATGATATAACCATAGTCTACGGCCTACGGACTCGGGCCGAACTACTCGGCCGACTCTAATCTAAATCCGACGCTCCGTTTAGTCCCAGATACGTCGACGACGACTTTATAGGTGGAGTATAGATTTTAGTGCGACCCGAAGGGAAGAGAAAACGCGGCTTCGCGAAAGAGGAAGGAACTTTGAAGAAACAGGAACTGGCTTATAGCGACATATCACGAAACGCCAGGCTACTCTATCGATTAGGATAGCTTAGGTCAGGAGTCAGGACTTCGAAGAACAGCTGGATCCATATTATAAACCGCGACTCCTTGTGTTCTCCGCCCTTATCGCATGCCGCAATTCTCTGAAAACTGGGCCACTAATATGCACGTGCTTGTCGCTAACTACGCGTGCAATTAGTCTGTTGCCGTTGGTTATTAATTTGGAGATCCGCGTGGATAGAGACGCTACGGAACAGTCGATGGTATCATCGTGAATTCGCGTTGTCATTATCATTCCCCGGATGGTTAATCGAGCTCCAGGAAATTGTAGCGCCATCGAACGTTCCGCACACGCGATTCAATTATTTTCCATAAATGGCTGCAGGAAGTCTCCGTTAATGGCTCCGAGATACCAAGCATTCGATTTTCGGAAAAATGGACGATCAATTGCGAAGACAGAGGGTTAGTAGTTCATAGTAATAAGAAGTATCGTTGGATCGTTGATAAATCGTTGACAAGTAGAAAATTTCAACATTCCATTCGTTTGTTTCCATTGCAACACGGATTCTATGTATTTATCAGAGAAAAAAAAACGGGAAGGTGAAATTTCAAACGGTTTAGCGATTAAAGTGACAAAATCGTTAGGTCTCTTTGATCCCTTTTTTCCCCCCGTTGATCTCGTTGATCGATAAGAATTGAATTATTTCTTTTTAGGCAGGCGTCCGGCTTATTCGATTGTCGAGAGTTCGTTTCACGGTCCGTCTGGCGGGGTGCCGGCGATTGGCTACGGCCCTGCCGCGTTGTGGCGTCACGACGCAACCCCATTCACCCTCCCAGCGAGTCCGGTTACGGCACCAGCTGATATCGAGCAGAAAGACCTAACCCAGACCAATGCGCGCGATGACCTACTGATACACTCGCGGTAAAATAGAGCTCGTGCATAGGCGAGAACGCCGGATCCGCGGCGAACACATTTTCTAAAACGCCGTCTGCAAATTGTCCGCCAATATTTGCCATTCGCAACTATTCGGCCAAATATCCGGCCGGAACGGACCTATGAATTTACCTCGTAAACGTTCTAGAAAATTCGGCCGCACTCGCGCATCCCCGATTACGTAAGTATGACGACAGTCTGCGTTCTCCAAGGGATGGCCGACGTCTCATTGGTTTCTCGACGAAATGCACGAATCGTTCATTTGTTGCGTGCATTTCGAATCGAGTTTAAAAACAAGTCGAACTTGACGGTGTCGCACAGGGAAATCTTTCGAGTAACTGTTGGAAAATTCAGTCGGGAAAGGCCGATTAAATTGGCAGTCGACCAGGAACGCACAACCTCGAACAAAAGCTGGAATAGAAATGTTTTCGCGGAAAAACATCGAACTCCCAGAACAGCGGATTACCGTTAATTGCATTAGATTCACGAGCGAGGAGATTAGGTTCAATACCGATGTTCGTGTTTAACAGGGGCATTTTTAATAACAAAATTAGCCTACTGTGGTAGAACGGTCGATTTGCAATCTAATGTTGTACAACTTTTTGTTCGATGCTAGATCCCTCCGCGCAGCGAGCACAGCGAATTTTCATGGTTCTAAGCAGAAGATTGTCGGTTGGATAAACGAACAATGGTAAATATTGGCAAGGTTATGCAAAGAAGGGTCGGAACGAAAGTGTTGTTGGCAGGTTATAGTTCGCTTAAAAATTAGCCCGAGTCAACGATGCACCCGTCGTATGCATTTTTAGCTCTCTAAACAAGATAAATGCGCAACGGCAAATGTTAGCGACGTTGTGCAAAGAAGAGAAAGAAGGGAAGCTATTTAACAGGCTCTAATGCGTGTGTTGACGTTGCCAGCAGTGTAATGTTTGGTTTCCTCGCAGAATGCAGCGTAAATTGTATCGACTGACGGGCTTGGTTCCTTCACTGGCTTCCCTTCCTCGGATTCGTTGAAAGCAGCGCCACGAAAATATAGCGGCCGCGGGGGTGGTTTGGCACCCTGACCTTGGACAAGTTCCGCAGGCCGTTCCCGCCCCTCTGTTCCCGTAGCTCTTCCGTATCGTTAAACATTCACGGAGGCACAACTATCGTCGCGGCGGAATAATCAAGAACGCGGCCTAATCGATTCATTGGCGATGACTCGATCGTACGATCATTGCTTTTATCTTCGATGCTCTTTGATATAACCCTGGTAGAAGAATGCAGAACTTCGTTCTCCAGAACACGGTTTATGTAACGATTCGTTTGCACATTCGGTGATTTCTCGTATTCTCGACTCTGTCGGCCGGTTAATTCGTCGTCGATATTTATCGACTTTTTTCCCTTTATTTATTTACGCGCCAGGCCGGGTTATCTCCGGCCAGATGGCCAGAGATATCAGCTTAGGGGTCACGAATGGTTGGTTCGAACGGCATTCGCCCAAATCCCGCGTTTTCGAATAGAACTCGTTCGACTTCCCTGTCCACCATGGAACGTGGCATACTAATGGCATGCTAAAATACCGGACAGATCTCGCAGCAACCACCGAGTCGGCGGGGTTTGAAGAGGACAGATCGAAGCGACGCGACGGCCTGCCCGGTGGTTGTCTTCGTTCGGCGTGAAAACATTCGTCGGGATTGTACGATGCGGGAAAAAGCAGTTCTCAACGACGTTCGGGAACGAGATGTTCGATCAGCGGTAAATAGGGCGACTGGCTGGCAAGGCACACGGGAGCAGAGCTGATCGCAGAACAGAACTAGGAGCAAAAGTTGGTCGCGTCGCGTGAGGAACCGACGAAGGCTGCGTGACATTGCGGATCCTTATGTAATCAACGGGAACTGGAAACGAAAGGGATCGAGCTCGTTCGTTCTCGTTCGTCCTCGTTCGTTCTCGTTGACACGAATATGCCACCGATAAGGTAAGGTAAGGGGAACGGCCTCGAAGACCATTCCATCGCGATTCTTCACCCCCGTTCAATCGAGATACGAATGTTGACCCACTAACGCTGTCTCGATTTTTTCATCTTTAGAAACAGAAGTCGATACGGTGGAATCCGGAATCCGGTTAACATCCGTTAATCCGTTGAAGAAACTAGAGGAATCGACCCCTCTGTCGCGGTCAATTATCGGACATAGCGAATCGACGGAATAAAAAGCTCGAGCATTCCGACGGTGGAGCGTCCCGAGGTTGTACCATAGCTTCTCTTTTAACTCTGGTTTAACGGTAATTGATTCTGCATTAAAACTCCGACGCGTTCCAGCCCGTTATGAGAGAAGACGTTACGAAATAGGGCTCAACTATTGGGATAGTAGAGGGTTAACGCTGTAACTGCCTTCTCGTTTAGCTCTGGTTAACGGTAATTAATTGAGCCCTTAAAGGCCGTTAGCTCGATCGTCGAAACTACAGAACCAACCCCTTTGGTTACCGTCTATTATGAGGCAGGCGTAGCGGGCACGCAGTGATCAGAGCTTACACGGGACAGAGCTTAATTATTACAGTGACAAAGGTTTGCAATGGCTAGTTATCCAGTTTCCGCTTTGGACGAGCGGGGCAGCGCCTTCGAAAAATCGACTCGATCGAGCCACGATCTTGCAAACATTTCAAATGTCACCGGTTATTTCTGGGTTTCTAAAAACCAGCGACATTTAAGTAGATCCCCGGTGGCCAATCTGCCGTTTAACATTATTAGGCCAGGGTTTCATGCCTCGTAGATAGCCGTGTGGTCAAAGGCATTTCCGGACTGCTAACTTTTTGGTGGATCATAGACACGTCGAGTCGCAAAATAGCGTCGGGTGAAAACGAAACGGCCTGGATATTTTTAGCGGGCCGTAACGTAACGAAAAGTCTTGAAAATGTCTCGTTCGATTATCGGTCGGACGGTGCAACGTCGAAGATACGGAAACGCTTCGAAGCCCCGCGCTTTTGTTGTTACTCGGCTTAGCGGACATCTGTCGAGATTTCTCTTCCCGACGAATAAAGCTTCCGGTGTTCTCGACGATGATAGGTGTCATCGCGGCGGAAGGAGCGTTTTCCAATGCATTTGCTCTCGCGCACTTGTCACAGACGAATCGTGC
The DNA here is from genome assembly GCF_051020955.1 of Megalopta genalis. NCBI lineage: Eukaryota > Metazoa > Arthropoda > Insecta > Hymenoptera > Halictidae > Megalopta > Megalopta genalis. Next base: position 16,870,229 of record NC_135017.1, read on the forward strand.
CGATCAAACGTTAAGTGCTTCCGCGGGAGCACGGCCGAAAGTTTAAGCGTATTAACCCTCGAGCGCCGACAATCGATGATAATATTTCAACGTTTTCGCGCCAGCTTCGTAAACATTAATCGTTTTTGCAAGAACGCGCCCATAACGATTCTACCAGGCGGCATAAACGATTCGGTGTCTCTCCCATGGTTCTCGGAAACAATGTACCATCGTTGTAAATAGCTAATTGCAACGCCGAGTCGTAACCAAGTTCGACGAAGTTGCTCGCTGTTTCGTTCGACCGGGAAGGTATACGGTTGCAACGATCGTACGCGTTCGCGTTTCGTAACGAAACGCGTGTCCTTTACGTCGAGCGTGACAAAGAAAATTCAAGGAAACGAGGCGATATTGTATTAACGGTTCGAAGATCTTCGGTCGAAGAAAGCGCGAGCCGGATAATTGCAGCAGATTATTCGCGAGAATTCGATTATTCGTGAAAACAACGTCGTCGAGGAAAACTGAAACGCGTCGTCGAGCCGAGTCGAACGAACGTTGCGAAAGTTTCGTAATAACGTAATTCGCGTGCGGGGGTCACGGTAATCTAGGATTAAATAAATAAGAGGAGATGGTGCGGGACTCGGCGGGACGAGGGACGGGGGCGAGGCGACGCAGATTTTATTAAAAATTCGTCGATAAGGCAAGGTTAACGTCGAGAAACGTCCCCTTGGTCACGGTACCACGCGGTGCAGGGAGAATAGAATTCGGTGAAGGAGAGTACGAGAGAATGCAGCGGGAGGGAGGGGAGAAAGTGGGTCGCTCGATAACCCTGGCGGGGCCAGGTTCTACGATCCAAAAATTCTAAATTTCCAACAAACTGCGCCGATCCCGATCGATCCCAACAAAAATGGCCACGGCCCTGCTCTCCTCCGCGAAAACATTTCTTTCCGCGTTTCGGCCTCCGCTGCGGCAGCCTCGAACCGCACGTCGAGGTCGCGGTCGCAGTCGCGGTCGCGGTCGCGTCGAATCGCAGCCGAATCGCGCTCGAATCGCACCCGGCCGAATTTTAAGGTCACCCGGTAACGATTCGGCCTGCACGCGTCGCTTACGTCACCTCCGGGAAGTTCTACGCTTTCGTTTTCGTTTTCATTTTTGTTCCCGTTGTTCGGCGTTCGATCCACGCGTTCCTCGGCTGCGCGGCCGATAGAAAAGTTCACCGCGGTTGCGTAATCTTCCCGATCGCGATCAATTCATCGAAAAGAATGCAGTTTTTGCGGAACGTCGATACCGTCGCATCGTTTCGTATTGCCGCATTGCTTTAAGCTGCGCGCGAGTGCTCCTTTAATGGTTCGCGCTGTCCTCGAAAGCGTGCCCGTTCCTGCCGTACACACCCTACCGACCGTTTTCCTTTCAAATTAGTCGCACGTTTTTGCATAATTCGTCGCGATTGCTGGGACTATCGGGGTCGAATTCGCGCCGGGACCGGACAAAGCGATCTCGGCGAATCGATCGAGGCAACGAACGATCCAGCAACAGTTCTCGTTCGTTCCGCACGGTTCTGAAATCCCATCATCGAGCATCGTCTCCAGTCTCGAAACGAGAATGTCGGGTAGCAACGGATCTGCTTACGAAAGCTCTCTCGCGAAGTCAGCTTGGAGTCCTCTTCAGCCGTTTCTCTTTCAGCACCTCGGCACCTGGTTTCTGTAAATACCGAGCACAGATCGCTCGAGGAAACTCCTCTCTTCTACCCTCGCCGAGTGTCTCGGCCCGGGAATCCTCTTGGTTTCTTGATTCGTCTTTCCCGCGCCGACAACTTCCGGCCGACCCTATTCCTTTCGGGACGCCGTGCGATTTACTTTTCTAATGAGATTCAATTTAGAAATTGAGTACACTCCGGTTCCGTGCAAGCGCCGCGGAAGTACCACAAGTGCGAGGCGTCGTACGAGTTCCCTGACGAGCATCTGGAACACCGTAATCCTCAACGGGACAGGATCCAACCAGCCCGTCCTGGCTGCGAAGCTAATTGCCCTCGTTCCCGACCATTCGTAATCCAAGTCGCCGTTTCGACCAAACGAAAATTCCTCGAGCCAGGAGCTATCGGATACCGTTGCCAGCGAGCCGAACCTCCGGGGGATTTCGCGGCACGAGCCCCGCCGTCGAGCTGCGGACGCTACTCGTAAAATTCTTCTCTTCGGACAGAGTCCGGTAAACTTTTCTAAATCGTTTCCGACTTCCTGGTAGAATATGGTCTGCTACTTGTGAAAGCAGATCTTTCAATTCTTCCTACGTGGAATCGTATCGATGCGCTTCCAATAAGTACAATCCGGGCGAAGAATCTTCGCGAATCGATAGAAAAAGAGACCAGCACGCGATTCTAATATCTGTTAAAGTATCGTGCCTCGATGTACGTTGACACATTCGATCGTGTCAACGATAAAAGGAGGCGGAAGACGATTCGAGACCGGAAGGAGACCATGGAGGCTCCCGTCGTACTCTTTATGTAACCGAAAATCAATATCGTCTCCGTTTCGACGGGGCCCGCGAAAAAAGCATCCCGTCCGATTTTCCCTGGGCCGATAAGCTCGAGGAATTCGCGAGGAATTCGCGGATGCTCGTCTGCAAAAGCGAATCTCGTTCCGAATCGTTCGTTCTATAGATACGCTCGGTTTTCTCGTCACTACCGCATTGCGCTCCGACCTGCAACGCGCGCGGCTCTTTCGAAAAGTCAATCGTCCCGTCCGATCGTTCTTCCGTTTTCGACGAACAAAGATCGCCGGCCATCTCGTACACCGATCGAAAGGTTCTTCGTTTCTCTCTCTCTCTCTCTCTCCTCTTAGAGACGGGTGCAAAGAATCAGCCATAGGAAAGAATGCCGTTTCTACGTCGATTTGCAGTTGAATTTCATCGAACGGGAAAAATACGTGATACGATTCTTATTTCCGGACACATGCGCGCGCCTCGGTTAGGAAAATCGTGACGAAAACTATACAGCGGGAAGAAGAAGCCTGTAGATCGATTGGTGATTCAGCGTAGATCGGAAACTGGGTCGCTAAAGTAGGACACGTCGTCCCGTTCCGCAGATCGGTCTTCTACCAGATGAAACGATCGTTTACGACGGTGATTGGGACAATCGACTCTAAAGCACCTAGACGCCACCGTCGTTTTTCTTTCTCTCCATCGGCATAGCGCGTCCAAACAAACGTTTACCGACAACATTTTCACGAAACACTCTACGGTTTCCTAGGTTCTCGCATGTGATCTACGCGATTATAGGAGCGTCGCGAACGCGCGATTCGAGGATAAGGGATCTCCACTCACCGTGATCGACGGACGACAGCAGGACCACAAGGACGAGGGTGACGATCGGCGCGAGACGGTTTCCAATCATGTTCACGATTACCGGACCATGTGTTTCAGCCAATCACGTTGCAGTCAGTCACTTCGGACGTGTTGCCTCCACCCTCGCTGCATGGAAATCTGGCACGCAATCGGCGGGCCCGATCGGTCGGACAGTTCCCGTGTCGCAAATCGGCAAAATCGGCAATATCGGCAAAATCGGCAAAATCGAAAAAGTCGGCAAACTTCTTCGGACTCGTCTCGGGAGAAATTGTTCTCGGTGGCAGTGTGCTCGACGATCGGAACGATCTTCCCCGTTTCCCACGTCCGAAATGACTGAACGAACGCAACGGGGCCTTCCTCTTTCTCGCGTGGTGCACCGTGCGTGATCACGGACGCGTCGCGTCTGACGAGCACCCGACGAGTTTCCGTCGGCTATGCGGCAGATCTGCCCCCTCTGGTTTTTCCATGCGCTTTGCGACCACCCACAATACCCCACCGAACCCCTCCCGTACGCCCCCTCGAACCCCGTGCCCCGTGCCCCTTGCCACGCCACGGCCACCGAGCCAATTTTCGTTATCAAAGTATTCTGATTTTCGCTGTTGTTGCTCTTTTGCACACACCGAACCTCTTCCCGTCACAGTCTTCTTCGAAATGGTTAACGCGTCGACCGAAACGGTCGAAATCACGAATTTGTTGGATCCTTCGTTTCGAAATCATCCAAACCGTAATGCTGTAACAACAACGCTTTATCGGACAATTGTCCACTTATCCCGGTCAATGTCTTGAGAAATGCGACTTTGTTGCTTTTCCAACGGAAACGAAAACTAATCGCATTTGGTCGTACCGTTAGTTGCAACGTTAATCGTGCAGCGCGTTAACAATTTCTCTTCCATTCGAGTATTCTGAAATCTATGTTTCTAGGCAATCTCGAGCTACGTCGGATTTTAATTTATAAATTTTCTAATTTGTCAAAATCTCGGCTGTGTGTGTGTGTGTTTTTTCCCGTTAGGACTTGGGAAGACTTTTACAAATTCACCCCGTCATTTCATTTTCTAATTTCTTGCTCTCGCACGCACCCGATCTGTTACCAAGCCAATTTTCATTATCATATTGTCTCCTTGTTATTGCTCTTTTTCTGTCGAGAACATTATTTTTGTTGCCGTTTTATCGATAACTTCGTTCGTTCGAATGACAATTTTGTAATCGATATTTCCGTCACGTGTGACTAACGAACTACACATCGGTCTCTTGTCACACTTTTTGGATTTCTCGAATATCGGTGTGCGTGTTCTCTTCCGACACCGAGTGTTTCGGAAAATCTTTTTGACAATTTTAGAGACGCTTCTCGGTTCGGTTTGGAACGGTTTTTGGACGTCGGCAAGATTTCGATTTTCCTTGGAGAATAAACTCGAAAATTATGTAATAGCTTCAACGATTGCCGATACTAGTCACTGTAATTTTCTGCGCAGTTTCGAATGGAAACGTAACAGATGCTACATTTGCATTCGAAATACGGGATAGATGGAAATCATGCCTGTGTTCTGTCTTCTCACTGAGAATTTCTAGAGCTGTTAGTGGTAACGGTCAGTCATAGTCGCCTCGTATACAGTGGTAGATGATTGCTACGGTCAGACGTAAGGGGAAACAGATTCAAACATGAATCGTGAACTGTAACGCTAGCACGATATTTCGCCTATTGTCGCACGTTAATTTATCAACGGATTCTTTTTTTATCGATTAGAATATAAAAAGCGGAACAAAATTCACTTGTAAATCATAATTTTTCATTTTCCAATTATATGTTATACGTTTAACAGACACTTCGAGCGCCATCTATAATGAACATCGTGAATTGCTTACCAAAACTTCATCTCTATCGTACCACGGACTGAAAAAGCAATTTCTTTTCTGAATAATTGAGAAAATTTGATAACTTCAATGAGATTTCACTTTAACAATACGTTTGGATAAAAAGATTTATTTAATAGGTTTGTTCTCGACATTCAATATTTTATTGTAAATACACTATATATAAAATAAAACAATAATGACAATGTACAGCGTAATTATACATATGCTTGTAATTAGTTACTAGATCTCTATACAAGAATTTAAGGCGGATATCATGAAATTAAAGTATTTTCTTTTTCATTTCAATTTTCTGAATTTCTTCAAAGGAAGAGGAATGTCTGGCAACGTTACTAACAAATAAACATATAACACGTCTAATGCGATTAACTATTTCTTATCGAGATATACACGGTATCTATTAAGATGATCGTCTCTCGTCGGCAATCGTAAATCAATTTAGCTAAAAGATTTGTGTGACACCATGACACGATACTTGTACAGGCACGTTCAGTATAAGTACTAATCCTATTTCCAGTCTCCTATAATAAAAGATATTTATAATTCCTTAACAAGTGTATCTCTCGTTCAACACAAACTATATTTATTTACGAATTACCATATTTGTATATATGTATATATACACGTATATATATAGATATATACTTTCTTTTTTCTTGAAGTAAAACTACAAAACATTGTTTAAGGCCAATTATTTGTTCAGGAACTAGTGTGCCAGATTAAAAAACAATACAGTTCCAGATTATAAAATCGAAAACTGCTGTGTAGGGTCGGATCACTAAATCAGTCTACTTAATGTAATTATTGCCAATATAAATAATAGGAAAACGTTGATAATGTAGTGACAATAGATTCCATTGTGAATTAATCGGTCAATAAGGTTCCGAGATTGTTTGAATTCGTTTCAATTACGAGAAAACTAATAATGACAGAAAGAGACATCACAAGTGGACAGAGTTAGTGGTCTACCCTGTATTCTGATTAATTCTAAAAAAGCAAATGGTGCAATTATTCCTAATATTCAAGATCGTTCCTATATTAAACAAATAATTGCATCGGTTGCTTTAATGAGAATCGTCTTGCGTATCTTGTACATAAACGCGGAAATTGCCTCCGATTCGAAGCGCAGCTTATGATACAAGAATCGTTTGGCATTTTAGAGCTAATAGTAACTCGTGTAACTTAATTCTCATGTTCGTCGGGATGATCCGTTTTAATATGATGCGTGAACATATACTGTGTCGCGAATCGCGTTTTACAATAAGGACACTGGTATGGCATTATCGGATGAGCAGACATCAAGTGTGCAACTGCTAATTCTCGCAAAACGAATGGAGATTGACATACTCCACATCGGTATCTAAAAAACAACAAACGACATGAACATTTTATTAGTTGAACTATCTTTAAAACTGAATATTACAAAATCCTACCCGCCAGTTGTTCTAATGAGAGTTCGTTTAATAGGTGGCGGCGCACTCTCCTCATTAATTTCCACCTTCGGTTCAATAGGCACTGAGTATTCCAATGATATTTCTGGACTTAATTTTGGCATAGGTTCATCTTCTGACTCGAGTTGCACTTCGTCATCTTGGACCTGTGCGACAAAAAGAGAATTCGAATTGTTCAATATATAATTATGTTTAAACGGAACGAAGACAATTTATAAATATTTAAATTTACAAAAATTACCGCTGAATGCGAGCCTTCGGTGTGCACCTTCATATGAGAGTTCTTCGATTGAAAACTGTTGAAGGTTGCATTGCATTTGGAGCATTTGTACTTTTTACCAGTACCCAACGACGTTAAGGATTTTTGTGAGGGCTTCGTGGAGACTCCCGACGTGCAATGATGAGTCAACAGCGTCACTTCTTTGAAAAATATCTTATTACACTTCAAACAGTGATATGTTTTATCGACAATGTGCGTTTTCTGATGTACTCTGTACAAACTCTTGTCGGAGAATGATTTATCGCACACTGAGCACGTGTACGTCATACAAGACTCGTTGCGTTTATGAGACGTCTATAGTTTAAAAAAAAATTAAATAAAGTATAATACAGCAGCAGAAACGAGGAGATGTTACACAGATGATTAACGTGTACCTCGTGTCTCAACAACTGCCATTTCTCCTTGAAAGACTTTTTACATATGTGACAAGCGAAGTTCTTGCAGGTATGGTTCTCCGAGTGCGTTTGTAAATGCGTTAACATTGTAGTATGATCACTGAACCATTGGAAACAGATGCCACATCTCGCCACGTTTTTAAATTCATTGGAGGCCCTTTTTTTTGCAGGTGGTTCTTCGTGATTCGTAGTGTTTTTCCTCTCCGTCTTCTAAAAATTATAGTACTTTAAAATAACTTCCAGTTACTTTGCAAACAATATTCAATGTCTCTAAGCCCACCCGTACTTCCGAATATGTTCTGCTTCTTGCACGAGTTCTAGCTTCCCGTGCTTCTCTTTCAGCATTCAATGCTTCTTCTTGCTCAACACTGGCCATTACTGGAGATATCGAAGGATGCTGACTATGCTCGCTCATTCTATGCGCTGCTAAACGTATGAGAAGTCCGAAACATCGTCCGCATATATCACATTTGTGTTGTTTAGGCTGATGGGTACGCATATGATTCGACAACGCGCTTTGTTGGGTACAAACCTACTCATAGAAAATTTCAATTGGATATGCAAACTGTTTTCATTAGATATTTTCAAAGTTTCCTACCTTTCCACATGTAGGACACGCGAGCGATTTGGTAGCTTCAACAATATGCTCTCTCTTCGCTTCTTTCGGAGGTTCCTCAACATTGATAACTGGAGCTGTTTGTTGATCTGCCAATTGCGACGCTCTAACTGGCATATAATTATTAGTTTCATGTAACTGAGTATGACTTTGATAATCATCTATACTTGGGAAGAATCTAAAAAATATAGGGAATGTTTAAACAGAAAATATGGAGATATGCCGTAATAATCCTAAAACTAGTACCTGTTGCATAATGAGCACCACGTATTGGTCCCGATATCAATCGATTCGCCCAAATGATCGCGTAACCTGTGTTGTTTCAGCATTTCCCAACTCACAAACTGCCTGTCGCATTGATCACAGTCTTGAAGACTTCTGTCAAAATCTAATGTCACTTTTAGATGGCTAGTAGCTTCGTGTTTAGCTAAATCCTCGACTAATTCAAAACATACAGCACATTTTCTGCAAGTGTACTTCCGAGGGCAGTGCAATTGCATGTGCATCATTAAGCTCTCCTTTGTTCTGTAACAAGTCATTAACTATAGAGTTGTTGCAACCAATGTATCGTTTAATCAGTGTTAACTTACTTATAGTAACTGTTACAAGGAGCACACCACCATTTAGAAGACAGTTTTGCCTTTGAATTTAATTCCTTTCTATCGCTCATCGTTAAACTACCCGTTAGTACTTGTTCCAAAATACTTGTCTTTTTTTCTTCCCGCTTCACCTGTATCTCTTTTCCTGAACCATCATTATTCTCTTTCAGCAAACTTTTATTATCATCCGCTATTATATCTGGCTTATACAGTTCATTTTCTACATTGTTTATACCCGAGGATTCATAAATACTAGCCTCAGTTACTAAGATTGGGTCTGCATTCATTTCCTTAATCTCCACTTCACATGGTAATTCGGGCAATGATTCGATACAAGTATTCGTATGGTCTTGACTAATATCTATTGGTGTTGATGGGTTTTCAACTGGCAGTGAGGCTGGCAAAGGTACTAGCGGTGGTGGTGCTCTGGCCTTTTCCCTCCATAATTGAGCCTGAAAATTATGATGTTATTATCTTCATTAGAGCGATCCTAGCCCTATCGTACTTGTTTCATTTCATTTTATAATCACAGATATTCAAACTACCTTCGATACATAGGCTAACCGAGAACAGTTACCTGACAAGGGTCTGGAGAGTTCTTCATCACGTCTAAGTAAATCTGAACAGACTCTGTGTCCTTAAACGACAACAGTTTCACATGCATGCTTTTGTAAACGCTCAGACAGTATTCCCTAAACTCATAAACATCGTCGAGCCTGGCGGCGCAGAACTGACATATTTGCTTTGGCAGTGGATCGGTTTTGTACACTAGTACAGGCAAGCAAGCTCGTAATTTTTGCGCGACTTTACGCTGTACGCCTTCGTTGCCGAAAATCGGCAGCATCTCATTTCTCTCCTCCGAGCACAATCTGCAAACATTCTCCCACTTGTTGGGCACAGCCATTGTAAACAAAGATTCCGTATTTAATTGTCAGACCCAGTAGTTTTTCGCGTCAACTGCTCGATCGTCGTCAGGGAAACGATCTTACAGTATCCGTTTCCTTTCTCGCAGTCGCACCAGATGTACAAAATCGTGTGTACGATCAATCTCGAATGAGGTTAGTCAGCAACTCGCAGCGATCGTCGTGCTGGGTTGCGAATTCTTGGCCGAGCAGCCCGTGCATCTTCGTTCCGGCTGTCGCGATCCGTTCCACCCGTGAACGTGAACCTCAACAAGATATTTTCGATTCCCGGGCACGGCGATTTTCTTTTATCATTCTACTTTCACCTTGCGACGTCTCGTCCTGTTTGAAGCTAGCCTTTCAAGTGTAACGATTCAGTAGAACCGGTTCTCGTAAGCGTAACCGCTTATGTGCATGGATATTGCTTAATACCCTCGTCGTCTATCGTGTTGTGTATGCACATTCGACTGCTTCGACACTGTCTCTGGTCCTGTTGCTGTCGCTCGCATTTTTTCCCTCTCGCCTCGCCTTCGACGATATGTTCTACCTCGCGCGGTATGTTTTGTTTTGATATCTATTCCAGTACCCGAGAACCCGTCCCAGTCATTATCATTATCACCGTCACGGACCCGAACCGATCCGTTGCCACTACGGAAACGATTTCTTATTTGTACGCACCGCGGCAATCGCGACTCATCGTTGTTGTTCCGAAGAGCGCGACGAACCACGTTTTTAAAAAATAGTAAACTGTTGATTTTACGGCGTGGCTCGATATTAATGGCGTGCTCCTCGGGATCATTGATCGCGGTCAGACAGAATCACGGGCAGGTAGCGGTAAACGCGGTCGATTTGAATCCACATTCAAGATATTCACAAAATCATTGTCAAACTATAACATGATATATGTACATAATGTCTGAAGGTCGTCAAATGCAAAAAGATTAGAAATTACGAAAATGATTAATGATTGTTAGGAATCATATGGTACTCGGTTGAACTTTAATTTATTTTATAAATTTACATTATTTCAACATAAGTATATGTATGCATATCATTAATTTGCATCTGCTAAAATTTTCACAATCTCATGTTTTACAAAGTCTTGGATCATTCGAAATTGTAGTAAATCTTTTTTTGCTGATTTAAACAAGAATAAGAAAGAAAAAACCAAATGCGAATACTATCATTATTTGCTTTATATCAAAATGTTTCATTAGATACTACATACGTTCGTTTCATAAATTCATTTGCTAAAACTTCTTAAAATTACACCGGATCTAGTAGAAGGCTTCAACGAGCGATTTCGAATATTTCGTAAGAGACATAGCATAATCCAGCTTGATTATACAATGTTGCTGAAAAAATTGGACCATTACGTTTAAAAGAAATGCAAATGATCTTTTATAGAGCATGTTTTACTTTGTACTCAATGAAACCGTATTAACAATCGAAAATTAAAATATACGCAACTTTTTTAACAAAATCTTAAATTGAAACATCGATCTTTTGGATACACCTCGTAGATATAACAAATGCATATGAACATCCTACTTTACGAATTATTCACATTGCGTATATTAGATAACTGATCGGTACACGAATGCCTCTTAAAAGGAAGTAACAAATGTTGCAATATTTGCGTAACAAGCATTAATTATAAACTCTCATAATACTTGTTTGCATACAATGTTTCTTTCTTATTTAATTTTCTTTATCATCGAATCGGGTATAGTGTACAATTAATTTTTACGTATACGCGTTTAGTTTTAATTTGTTTCACATCTAATGAACGTGAAACAGCAGAGAAGAAGGCGATAGTAATGTATCAGCGATTACATAGCAAATATACATTATATACACGTATTTATGTATATTGTATATATATATATACATATACACATTTATATATACATATACATAGATACACATATAGTTAAAATGAAAATGGCAACGCTAGCAGATAAATATTTCATAAATAAGATTTATAAATCGTTCATAAACTTGCATGTTGAGATTCAGAATCTGTAATGTTTGTATATAGAAAAATAATTTCACAGCAAGTTCTTTTTCCTCGTATTGATTTCCTCTTAATTACGTGGAAGCTAATAAATCACCTGAGTGAGGATTATTGATACCTTTAGTTTGCTGTGTACATCACAGATGAATAATACATACGATGGAAACACAATATTTCTATGTTTTTGTCAAAAAAGTATAACTGTGTAATAAAAGATTTCATGCAAAACTCAATATTCACACAGGTGATAGATATACAAACGGATTTACCGTCACATTCTTTCATATACAACATTAACTTTATGAATAAAATAATGTTATTGTTCCCAAGAACAATTTCTACCAATTCTTGTATTTTCAAAATCATGTTCAAATCACAACATTCAAATTATAAAAAAAGATATAACGAAAATAAGAACCTTTATATAGACACATTCTAATTTGCATCATGTGTATAATAGACTTGTTAAAGTTGTATAGAATATATGCTGTATGGCATCCTTTACGAATTGACATGTGAATTCGAAGGAAATAATTGAAATATTTCTTCACTTCCTTGCATTATCATTGCATCACCAACTCTTTCTTTTTCTCTTTCTGTTATTCCATGACATCAAGTAAGAGGTACATACGCGACAAGCACGGAACAGATAGTTCTCGGAACAGTTGAAAAAATAACAATTTGAATAAAACGTTATGTTACACTGTACAGATATTTTCTAGAGATACAATTCAGCTAGGCCCTGGCCTGGTGTATCATATATTTCGATAACTATTCACAACCGAATGAGGAGACAAGTTACAAGCTTAGCTAATCAAAATCAAATATTTCGTTCGATCGTTATTATACAGTATATACGTTCTATGTTTAATTAATTTGCAATGTACAAGTTTGCGATCAAACTGTACTGGAGTAAGAGAGTATAATCTACTGATCATAGTTTTAAACAAAAAATTCGTCCTTGGCTTTCTCGTACGTGCTTGTTCAGTTGGTGCATTAAAAAAGATATCAAAGAATAAAACATTTTCAGATGCCTCTTCCATCTCTCTTCCTTAGCAAGTGGCTCTTGTCTACATTGTTGAGATATTCCTATTATCTTGACGCTGGCATCTTCTCAAGAAAATCTTGTTCGATCACTGTTTCTAATTGTGTGATATTTAACGGTGTTTGAGTGTCGCTCGATCTACAACTAAGTGTTGTAAAAAAATAATGCAAATCTTGCAATGAACGGATGCTGTTTGAAGTCAGTAGAAGCTCTCCTGGTATTGCTTTTGCAGACCCCGAATCCTGCTTGTACTGTAAAAATACAAATATTAAAGAGTTAGTGGCTTCAAGTTGAGATTTAATTATAATAAAGATATTGATTAACAATAAATGCAACGTTGAAATTCATAAGATGGGGCAGATATCTTTTTCTAACGTTAGTAAAATTTTTTATGTAAAGCAGTCCATAATTTTCATTGTACGTTAAATATAATTCAAGCACTGAACTTTTAGGATACAGGGCTATTGGCACAGATTCAAAAATAAGCTATGTATATATGTTTCGTATGATGCCAAAATAAGTATTTCATCAGTGAAAGCAGTCAAAAGCAGTGCACAAGTTAAAGAAACTGTCTGAAGAACAAAGGAGCGATAGAAATAGAAATTGTACACAGAACCTAGTTTCATCCTTTATAATACCGAGCAAATCGATGTAATACAAACTGCTGTAATCCATGACATGAGCATACACGATAGAATTACCACTTTAATGTAACTTAAAAGAAGCTTAATTGTGTTTAATTAGAGACAGATGTGCAAGTGAAGTTACACAGTGCTAATTAAATACATTTGTATGTAATAATAGTAAAAGAACGTAGACAGTTCATTGTCAGTCAGTTTGACAGTGGCCATGGCAGTGACTGGACTAACAACAGTTGCATATATTATTCTTTACCTTACAGTAGCAATAGATGCTCGTAAGTGTTGCATTCAATTAGTATATTTTTCAATATTACAATTATATATGTACGTGTTTCAAAATATCCACTGAAAAGTATAATACATTTATTTAAATTACACGGACAATATTTTTTATGTCAAGTGTGTATTAAAAAGATACTTGAAATAATTTTCCAGGATATGTAACTGCAGTTTTTATTAATTTTTAAAACGTCTTAAAAATATTAAAACTGTATGTTCTGTTTAACTGATTTATATAAAATACGTCAAGTGTTTATTATCATCTGACAATTAAACATTATTTAATATTCTCAACATTTTTTAAGACATAATATAACATAAATGAGGATGTAGCCAACAGTTGTAACTATACTTCTTTCAATGAGTGATTAAGTGGGCTAACTGGTAGTAATGAAATGGAATTAGATGACATAAATCAGGCACCAACAATTTGTCTTCAGTTTGTTCGCATAATCTTACTAGTAACTATTTACAACAGTCTAATTTTTATGTTTAATATTTTAGAATACTCAGATGACTCTGATTACAAAGATTTCGAATTTTATGAAGAGGTGCCGGTAAGTTACGTTGGGAATTTTGAGAATGATCATTTGAACATTGTTCAAGACGACTACTACATTTTGAATGATTTCGAGGATGCTGTTCCTCGTGGACGCAGATGCGATGTTTGTCCTGAGATGCACGACAATGTCGATTTATCTTTCAAGATCATCGACGAGGTTCCCAAAAAAGAAAGAGCACATGACGTGCAATTAGACTGGTATAAACCACAGAGAATTTATCGGTACACTAAGCATAGAATTCCGGGCTACGATTACGAGGAAATTGATCATGTGTTCGCAAGAAATCCTCAGCAGTGCGATGAAAAATCAATTTGGGCTCATTGCGTCTGTAGGTTCACTTGCACCGAACCGGATGTGGTAGATTGTTATTCACCGTGCAGAAGCGGATGTGAGTGCAAAGAAGAATACGTATTCGATGAGAAAACAAACAGATGCATGTTGCCAGAAGAATGTCCAAAAGACGAAGACTATATTGATGTATAAAAGTATTTATGCTTTTGTCAAGCCATCTACGAATCATCTAATCTTTCTTTTAGTGTAGAAATCACAAAATTCTATAAAATAATGATAAAACAATATGGAAGAAATAAACGTATAAGCATACAGATTTGTCTCGCACGTGAATTGATATATGAAATAACAGGTGCATTGTTTTGAATGCACTTTAAGCGTCTATACTTTGTCAACATTTTGTATAATAATGCAACAGGGTATTGAATTTTCATTTTAATAAAGTAATGAATTCTTACCTTGTTGTCCATCAATTTTCCTATTCTTGTGATGTGTGGTACGAAATCTGAAGACAAGTTGTTATTGTCTATGTTCCCTGCAGCAGAATCTCCCACAAACGCCCACCTATACCTATAGAAACATTAGATTTTTATGGGATCTTCTATGAGCTGCATTCTACGGTAGATGAATTCTAATTTACTTACATTTGGAACTGAGGAAGTCTATGAGCGGGCAAGAGTAATGCCAAATCTAACAATTTAGCAGCTGCAAGCTGCAGTTGCAACCAGTGTGGGTGTCCATGCGCCTGGAGTCCATTGCTAGCATTCACAGCCCATGATGAATCCAAAGCAGAAAGAAGTTTTATGTGTGAACTGTATGAAAGTGAAAGTATAGCTTCAAAAATCGCATTCTAATGGAAAACTATACAGCATTTCTTAAGAAAATAAATTCCAACATCTTGCATTGAAAGCGAAAAACAAAACAAACACAGAACCCTTCGAATCATTGTAACTACTAGTCCTGAATACTACAAATTGTTTTGAACAGACGAAACAGTATCTTTCAAGGTCTTTTCAATTCGAAGTAAGGTACCTAAGAATCTTTTAATTACTGTGTATATCGTATTATGCTCAAACTTGTGGATTTAAACGTCCTAGATACATTATTTCGAGATTTAAATCTTATATGATGACCGTTAATATGCAAGAAGCATTCAATTACCTGCCATGACGACTGATGTCCCAACACCAATCAATTTATGGAGGCATCATAAATTCCACCAAATCGCAGATACCGAAACAGAGCCAAAAACAATATGACATTAGGTACTGTTAATGTTAGTAAGGAGTAAATACAAACAATTTGATTAGAGCATAGCACATTGTATGCTGAGAAAGGGTTAACAGATACGTTAAAGAATAACTAAAGCTAAATGATAATATGTATCTCTTATTGTTCAGACCATAATAGTGCAAGAGAATAAAAAATCTTTGTTGCGTAGCACGTTAGAACTGTCGGTTCTGTTGTATCTAGTTAAACTGATTTATATTTTCCCTCATTGTGAATTATATGATCTTTTGTAACATCATCTTGTCTTTCTTGTTTAACAATTTTTCAATCGAATCAGCTGATATAGATCATGCATAGAAAGCACCAAACTCCCAAAAGCAAAGAGTAGAACCAAATATACTGGAAAGATAGATTGTTACTATACCTAAATTCCTCGCTATCTGTGTTTAATTCTTGTTCAATATACAGGAAGACTTGAACAAGTTCACTGACTATTACCGGCCACAAAGATGTAGCGTGTTGCGGTGATACTCTCAAAAGCAACACCCGGAAACAAAGAAAGACTTGCGCCTGAATAGACGGGATCACTTGTGGCAAACGTAGACTGTCCGCTAAACGTTCTAATTGCAAAAGAGTATAGAAGGTGTAGTTTCATATATTCACTGTAAACATGATACTCGAATTACTCTTGCCATTATCATTAATCTATTAATTGTTTTCTACCTTGAATCTCAGGCATATATTTATGGTACTGGTCCGTTTCACTGCAAAGTATAACATAGGCTAGCCTTTTCAACAATTGAGCCTTCTGTTCGTATTCCTGCTCCTTCGAGGAAAATATACTAATGCTACTACTCTGTGCCATAGAGACGCGATCTACAAGAAAACAATATAATAAATGATTGTTTATATACAAGCCACACGGTAATCAATATTGAAATTATTCTATAGGACAGGTACTCATCAAATCCCGGAAGGTTGTATTGTCATGTGTCATCAAATTATCTATAATAGTTCTCCAATAAGGTAAACATGCTGGCGTCATCTGGAAGAAGGCAGGATCTAGTAGAAGGTCCAGTACATCTTTGCGCCATGCTTTTCTAGTATACTGATAACCAGACAAGGAACTCAGTAACTGAGAACAAGCTGTGAATGAAGCGATATTTTTCGTCCTGAAAAAATTGCAATGAGATACAATCACTACTATATCAAACTGATCCTCTGTTAGTATTTTAAACCATAAAAAGCCTTACGAATGATTTTTTAGATACGGCGTCACGTTGTACATGAGATTAGTTAACAATGTTACGACTCGTTCCTTTTCTTGCGAACCGTAGCTAACGTCTAACAAAGGTGCCAGTATTTCTGCCAATACTGCTTGAGCTTGTACGCTAAACGCAGCGTTAGGCGGTGTTCCGGGTGTAACTGAAACAATAATATTTACATCGATAATTTCTCTATTATCAATCGTACCGTGCCAGCACTGTTCCATTCAGACAATATCGCGCTAATATAAAGAAACTAAACAATGACTAAGAAATTTTTAATAACTGAAATATTCTAAAAGAAAAGCATTACGCACCAGCCCCACTCTTGCCTTCTTTACCTTCCGAAGATCCTTCAGCGACTTCGAAAGCGTCTTCTCTTACAGCCAAGTTCCTTCTCAACCATGTTGTCTGTTCTAAACATGCTCCGGCTATTTGTGAACATACCTCGACCAACTAGAACAACATCTTCTAATTATCCATCTCCTATTCTAAATGATCGTCAAATGTTATTTAGAAATACCTTAGCGGACACATCCTGCAAGTCTCTTATGTCCTTCTTCTCTTGCATGGGAGGACATTTCTGAACATACTCGTTCAAGATTGCTAGCAAAAGGAACTGAGCAGGAGCTGTTAAGGATAGACCGTCCTTCAGCAAGCCGAGCAAAGATGCCCATGATTCTATAACGGACTGCGACGTGTTACTTTGCATGTATACATATAGTAATTCCAACACAGACACCTCCAACGAGAAATCTTGCTTCACACCATGAATAGGAGGTGGAGACTTTACAACTTGATGGACAGTCTGAACCAAAGTGTCAATAGGCATCACGCGAATCGCGCTTACCAAATGAACCATGACTTGCTGATTAGGACAAGCTTCCGGAAGTACCTGAATAAAAATACGATTACTTCTAGTGGGCTGCGACAGAAGCAAATCATTAAACAGCTTACCTTTTTCGAGTTGCCAGACGGCTGTCGCCTTTCGTGCCAAGCAACAGCAATGGCTGCCAGAAAGTTCACTCCGTGATGGAATGATATGGGGGACAGAAGTTCTAAAAGTTGATGCTTTACTATTCTCGGACTACCCACTACGCAACTGGCTTGTTCGCTAAATTTATGTTAAAAGAAAATAAGGTTCGTCAAACGCAACTTTCAAGCGATAAGGAAAACCAATTTGAAATGAAACGAACTTGTCTTTTGTTGCCAACACTGCTTGCCATAGTGTCGATAGGGACGCGATTATCCTTGGCAGATGGCTCAAAGCTGTCCTTCTAGCATGCTGTTGCAATTCATTCGCAATGTTTTTATCCTTCGACGTGTTAAGGTCCTATGGATGCAATCAAATTATATATAGATTGTTACACCGAAGTGGGACATCGAACTAAGCGAATCTATAGCTTACTGGAGTAAGTGGGCTGGGCATAAACACGTGGATAAGGTTATTGAATATCTGGCCTGGATTTGCTCCGGGGATTCCAGTCTGGATTGTACTGCTGAAAGGTTGGTTAAACGAAAAGCCGATCTGTTGGGACGTATCCAATAAGCAGTAGTGAAGTAAGAACGTTAATGCCTCTAGGTGAGTGACAGTATAATCCGCAGGAAGGCAACATTCGACTGTACTTATGTCCTGCAATTTCGTTGCCGTCGATGTTTCTTCGTTAATATAATAAGAAGCTAGGTGCTCGATGTTGCAACATAATTGGTGTATAACCGATGTAACTATTCCAGTCAACGAGGACCCCATGAAAGGAAGACTCGAGGTAACGAGGGTCGTCCAAAATTGGTGTAAGTGTCTCATGTGGTCCTACAACAAATAACATAACATTGTACCGTGTACGAAAAGTTCCACTTTTTACTAGTCATTTTAACCGATATAATCATTTAAATATGTTACATACCAATTGTAAAGCACTGAGTATGCTAGCAAGGAACATTGGTTGTTGAGGAATTGGTGCACCAGGTACATATTTCAAGCTGTTCCCCGTGATATTAGGAACGGTTCGTGTGGGAGTACTTGGCGTCGACGTAGTCGTCGCACAAATATCCTCGCCTTTTTGACTACCGCATTGGTGCTCCAGCATAATTAAAGCTAATAATAACCTAGAGCATCGACAAATATTTTTAATATTATATCTCTCGTTGAAAATGTTTAGCACTCTCTGCTTGATTTATTTACCTGAGCAGCTGTATTTGGAAAGCTTCCGTGTGGTCGCTCGCTCTAAATTTGCACTTGTTCACATCGTTATCAGCTACAGGGTCATTGAACAAAATGATTTCCTCGGTGAACGTGGACACCTCCTCGTTCTCTTTGTGTGCGTTTTTCATGTTCATAACGCTCGATACGAGACAATGCAGCGCAACCTTTTGTACTTTACATTTCGTTAATAAATCGACAATGTAACAACTGAACCCTTTCCCCGAATCACGGACAATAGGAATTAGTTCGGAGAATATTAGCGTTAATAATTCAGTGCTAGCTAATTGCACCTATTCAGAAAGAAATAGTTGTAATACATATAGAAGACAAATGAAAGCATAATAACGAAACAAGTTGAAAAGACTGCTATGCCGTGCTACAATTTCAATTTTAAATCTCAAATTCTCGTTTTACAATCAATCTTTTCAACTCCCATCAACGTTTGCAATAAATTACCTGTCTATTTCCTGATATCTCTTCGTGGGTGAGTCTCATCTGTCCCAGATTGGGATAATAGCTCCTCGCGAAATAAAGGCACACACTAATTAGAACTTCCAGGTACATGCTACTCCTATAAGCAGCTATAAATTCTGTATTAGCTACGTCCCCGTGAAAGTTTCTTCCAAATACACTTTTCCGATGTCTGGCTAATAAATTTAACAATGTTGTGTTTTTCGTGGTGTTGCATACACCGGTGGTCGCAGCACAGCACAAGAACATTCTAGTGTTCGTCAAGAGTTCGTTCCGTAGAGTTCGCAATGCGTACAAAGTTCTGGTCGAGTCGTAGACTCCACAATAAAGTAACATATGGGAATGAAGATTGTGAACACCGACTCCATAATTGCGACCGGTTTTTATATTCTGATCGGCGGATTCATCGGTGTTCTTGTGTATTGTCTCGGTAACGTCACAAATTTGCATTACACGGTCGAGCACTTCGTTCAAGATCTCCTCTACTACGCTAGTACCGCTCGAGTTGCTGAAGTATTCCTCGGCGGTGGTACTGGCCTCAAGGTCACCCTCTTCATCGTCCATCGTCCAACTTGGTATCTCGACGCTTGCTTCGAAACTTCCGACATCGTGATCGTAATTCGTCATGAATTCATTTGTACTGTGGTATTTGCCCTTGATGATGGTACCAGCGACTTCTCTGGAACTGCCCGGCATTATGACCGGTTCCTTTTTCAATTTCGCTTGCTTGTTAGTTATCTCGGGGCTGCTGGAATCAAAGCTGTTAGTTATAGAGTCCAACGAGGAGCCAACCTCCCCATTCAGCTTTTTGAACCCAGCCTTATCTTTCGTCTTGGAGCTGGAATTTGCAGATTCGAAGAGACTTTCGTCCAGGCTGGCAGTGGAGCCTTTGTCAAAGTCTATTTTCTTGAATCTGGTTGCATTTTTTAACAATTCTGTTGTTAAGTTAGCTTTTTTTACGCTGGGCAACGATTCGTCCTCGGTCAGTGAGTCGTTCGAATTTTCGTTGCAGTTCAGTGACAGAGGATTGACGAACACAGAGATTTTCCGGTTGCCGGATATGCTCGGCGGTACCTCGAGTTCCTTCATGAACTGGTTTCTCTCGGTTACGTACTGGTTGCAATTGTCACCAGCGGCCAGCGTTGTCACGGCGAATATCCTTTTCACCTTCACCGGATTTATAGCTTTTTTCTTTTTCTTTCCTTTTCGCCATTTCTTGTCCTCGTCCACGTTATCGCTGACATGGTATATTACGTTCCCGTCCACAGAACTGATGGCATAAATCTTCGCGGCGCCTTCTGTGTCGTCCTGCACCTCGGATTTCTCCTCTATCGGATCATTCTTGGTCAGAACGGTGTTGCTATGCTGTATGCTAACGTGGAGTACGCTCATGCGACATGTAGATGGGTCCAAAAGTATTGTCAGCAGCGGATCCACTATTCGTGAAATATCGCCTCGCATCAAAGAGTGAAGCAACCAAGACTGGGCATGCAGCTTTAGAGGTGAGTTATCTCCGAGTTGTAGATTATCCAATATTTTCAACAACGACCTGGAAGCGTGTTTGAATTAGTGTCGAATTTATTTGAAAATGGTATACAGGATCTATCCTAAGATGTAAAAGCTGTGCAACTCACTGGTCGAACGATTTCATACATCCGCGCAGTCTGGGATTAGTTTCGATCTCTCTACCCAAGTGCCACAGTGTAGCGAATCGGTTGAATGCTTCTATCCTCTTCTCAATATTTTCTGCAGTCAGTGCAGCTCCTATCACATCCTCAACCGCATCGCAAGATTTGTGTAGAGCGTGGTGAAGCTCGTGCAATAACTCAACGCATCGCATTCTATATTTGTGAGCGGGTAATTCGCCAAGATGGTGCCATAGGGAATGTGCCAGTACCTTCAAAAAAGTAGATTTTTTAAGTTCTGACCTCTGAATCTTACGAATATTAATAAGCAGATATTATAACCCTTGAAACACTTCTTGCATAGTAAAAATAAGTAAAATACCTGGAACACATTGGTATATTGCATTAGATATGTTATGTGCCATTGTTTCAGTAAAGGTACCATGATCACAGCAGTAACTCCCTCTCCGCATTTCGTGTAAGTTTCAACATCGTTGTTAGCTTTTAATAACGCTATTAAATCTAACAACGTAGCAATACTGGTTAATTGAAGAGCGGGTTGTTTCCCTAACCAGCAGCTACAAACCACCAACACTTTCAACCAATCCGGTAGAATGATATTTCCCTTTGGTTCTTCTTCTACTAATACTCCATCTCCAGGATGAAAATATTTAGGAAACGTAGACAGTTCGACGAACAAACTGGAAGCTATTCGCACGGCTTCCTCCCATTCGGCTTGCGCTATAAAGTCTACATATAGATTGAGAACATCTAGTCGCTTGGTATCGTCTATCACGGACACATCTTGGCTGAAGAAACCGGAATCCTCCATATTTAATCTGGAGTTTAGCAGAAGCTCCAAATAACGCATCCTTTCGTCGAAACTCTCTCTCGGCATGGGAATTATCAAATTATCATACATATCCTGTACCATTCTTTCTTTGCTCAGTACCCTGTTGCTAATTAGTTTAACGTAAAAAGTCTCATACTGTCTCAAACATTTCTCTAGCATTGTATGCTGCGCTTGAAATGCTGGAGACGGTCCTCTGCCCAAGGATCCTGTAGAACCCATTGCACTGCTTCTGCTTGACTGCTTCAACGTAGTCAACTGATCCTTAGACGGAGAACTAATACTACTTGCTTCTATGCAACCGCTTTTTATGTCGTCCATGCTTTTATTTCTTGGTAAACTTTTCGACTCCTGGCTCACCACCACAGATATGCCGGCGTTGCTAGCGTCTTGCGTGGAATCGGTCAGCTTGGAGGTGCTTTTGCTAGACTTCTTTTTCGATTTCTTGTCCGATCTTTTAGCAGCACCGCCCGAGTTTGCTCTTCTCCTCGGACTGGGACTCTTCTCGGAAAACGAGCCGCTCGACGTATCTGGTTTATTTAATTTACTATCGGATTGACTCTTCTCTAGAGGGATCGCAGCCAAGGAGTTCTCGTTTGGTGCTGCGCTGGTGCTAGCGTTCGTGATAACTTCAAACTTTGTTTCTAATTCGCTCTTGTCCGTGTGAGTGGTCACCACAGTGGGCTGCACTTTGGACAAGATCTTCGCGCATAATCTAAGGCTTCTCGAGATCTCCATAGGAGATAGAAGATCAACGTAACACAAAAGCTTACTGACAATTTCGTGGAATAAGCCAGGTAGGTGCTCGGATGGAGTATCGATAAATGCATCTAGCGACACCGTGTCCAGGAGGAATTCGGTCAGTATACATACTTCCATGAAATTTGGTACGCCGCTACCTACAGGTCTTACGATAACATCTTCTGCCTCGTTTTTACTGTTCGCTCTATCTTGACAAGCCTTCTCAAACAAATGTCCGCAATGGATCCAAACGTAAGACGGTTCTAACGTTGAAAACAATAAGTTCGCTGATTTTACTACCTCGTTAGTTTTTGGTACTCTGTTTGATTGTCCACAAGCGTTGTAAAAAGTCCTGTTGCAAAACAGTTAATGATACTATAACGTTTACGTTAATGATATTTCATTTTTCATTTGGATGTTCGATGTTGCTTACCTAAAAACTTCAAATAAAATATCGTCCAGAATCACTGGCCCGATCTCTGTCTTTTCCAACAACGAGACCAATATTCTATATGGTTTTAGATCTTGTGGATTTTCCTCGCACACATTTTTCAGTAACGCTTTAATCGCCTCTATCAACATCTCTTTCGAATACATATCAAAATAAGTGGGTGTATTTTCTGTGGTTTCGGAAACGGTACTAACCGTTTTTCTCTTTAAAATAGATGTGCTTACTTCTGTACCCAAAAGCCAAGCAAACAAACGCCTACGATCAAACGTAAATTTAATGCGTAAGACAACAAATCAGAGCAGATTTCATTCTATGCGTACTGTTTACTTCTTTTAATTTACCTATTCAAGCTCATGTCTCTTCTTAATATAGTGACAAGAGCGGCTGTGACTAGTGATATCATATGTACGCGCGTTAATTGACTATTATGTACAGGAAAACCAACTAGCAGCAAATCCAAAGCACTTCTTTGTACTAACACTGAATTGTCTTGTACCCCAGCACAAAGGGCTGTAACCTATGCCACAATTTAGATGATTAACGAACAAAAGTCGATTCGTTTTGATTTAAATGCAGAACTCATTTACCATAATATTAGTGTCTGTGCCCATGATGAACCGTTGTTCTTCCATTGGCAGTTTTTTATTGAAATGTGTTAACACAAACGATATAGCAGGCAATCGAATTCCGGAATTTGAAGCTAAGCAATCCCATAGACACGCGTAAAAGTGTTCTGGACCCACTCCTTCGCAAACTTTTTCGAGCAAGGAATTAGTCCTGAAAAAGATTTTTGATTATCAACTTCGCTTCTTTGTTTTACCGATAGAAATATGTAATCAACTAGTACCTATCAAAATGATCGGAACCATCTTCTAAACCAAGAAGAACACCACTTAAAAAACCACTCAATCCAGGCCGTAATCTCTCTCCAAGAGGCACAAAATGAGTTTCGTATACTGTGAGCAAGGATGGTCTCACATTCATAGCGGCATGACCCAACAATGGAAACAAACCTATACAAAAGATCGATAGAAAATTATTCTTGTCGTATTTTTGCTATTCAAAATCTTGCCTGCCGATTTCAACTTACCGGCACTGTATATGAAGAGCTCGTGACTCAGTCGGTTAGTGCCCATACATTTAAAAATTATGTCATAGGTTTCTAGAGCTTTTAAATGAACACCGGATGGCAAAGCAGGATGCATACATTGGGCTAATCTTTTAGATATTTTAATTCTTCTAGGAATAACTGGAAACTTCATATGACTTAGTAATACTTTGTTTAGTTTTCCTAGTGCTGAAATTAAGTCTGCCCATTCGCTGGTGTATTCGAAGCTCTTCAGTGCTTTGTCAACGGCAGACACGTAGCTGTAAGAAATATTCGGTACATTTAATTCTGTCTACATAATTAGCGAAGAAAGTCAAATTATGTGGTAAAACCCTAGATAACTCGAGTCGACTGTTCTAATTGCATAATTATTTATAGATATTATAAACATAGTTCCCATTTATCGAATCTACCGTTTTATAACAATAAATTATAGCTCGGTTTCTATTCTTTACAAGTTGTAGTATGTTCTACTTACACTCTATATTTAGAGTCTTTCATAAGTTCGTACTCTTCCAAGGCGATGGAACCCATTGTTGCTGTTTGGTGTTGCAATTTACAATAAAAATAGACTATTTGTTACACACACACAAGCGCGCGCGCACCGCCTTCCGATTACATTATTCCAAAATTGATGGGCATCACAAAAATGATTCATATGAAACAGGTTCCATCGAAGAAGTCCCTTATCAAACGGCACATCGCCTTTAAACAAGAGCAGGTACCTTTATCTGGAAAAAAAAAAGATTCGGTAACCTATTGTGTCGCACGATCAATTTCGATCATGCGAGTACGTCTGTGTACACGTTCTCGAGTATGTATACACAAAACGTCCAGCGGAATCGTGTTTCACGGATAAAAATACACGTTGGTGTGTACAGATATTGACTTTTTCTTCGACGACTTTGTAGTCATCCAATTGATTCGGTGTTATCTATTCGTACAGAACCGCTAAAAGACGATAGCATTCTCACCATATGATCGGCGGCGGCTATTATTCTCAGAGCTGGGCAAACGTATGCGCTTGAAACGAGCCAAGAATTTTTCCCGTTCGCGGCTATCGAAACACTGAGACCGATTTTTCACAGAGAAATTTTTAACGCGTTCGGACGCAGTGGTTTTTTTCTCCGTCTTTCTTCGTCTTTTTCTCTCCCTCTCCCTTTCTTTGTGTTTATACGTTCACGGTTACCCACATCGAAAGGATGGATCACCGTGTTGTCCTACATCGAAAGCTGTTGTTCGAAAAACTCGATTCCGCGTATCTGACAACGTTTCCGTCATTCGGCGAGGTTAACGATCAAATGCAAATATAAACCAGAAGAACTAACAATTGGGATTAGACTGTAGCGTGATTCTATTTTCTCGTTCACTGGGTATCGAGAGGCAGCTCACCTCCTGATGTTGACATTTCGAATTTGCATATGTTTGTTGTCAAGGGTGAAGGTAAGAAGAATCTGACAGCCACGAGTCTTTTTCTGTTGTGTTCGCAGTGCTCATCGAAAAGGACTGGCTCCTGGAACCTAGTCCTGTACGGATACGGTTCGACGATCTTTGTGTTGTATTTGTGACGAATCGCCACACTGGCTTGCTACCTGTCTAACACGAGTGACACGACACAACACACGATCCTCGTCGTAGTACAGTCCAGTGTCCAGTACAGTCGTCGTTCTCGCTATCTTTTCGATCTTCCTAGTGCGTACTGAAGTTTGCCATTTGCCATGCTCGGACGGAAACCGAGTCAACCGCACATAGCCAAGCTAAAGCTAAAACTAACCGCAGACTTATATAGGGTGTCTATAGGAGAACGCGGGCCGAACAGGAAGGGTATTGTATTCGTTAAGTTAAATAGCTCGAATCCTTCGGAAGAAAGTGTCGAGGGTCCAAGCTTATGACGCGAATTACTGTTTCAAATATAAAATCGAAAGCGTCGGTGTACGTTGACTTCAAACTAGGAGGTATAAAACTTCGTCGACTTGGAAAAGATTTTCTAAAATATTTTCCAAATAATTTTAAATGTATAGAATTCTTTTTACCATTAACTACGTTCTATTCTATGTATGTACATAGAATACGTTTCGTGCCCAACATTGTATGCATGCGTGCATGCAACGACACACGTATGACGTAATTTAAAAGGAGGAAGCTCATTTGTCGGTTTTTGATCGATGGTAGCATAAATACGTTAAGTTGCCGCGCATGTGGAATCTTGTTTCTTTTCAATCGAACTTCAAAGGCACCAAACCTTTCTTTTATTTTGAATTTTGTTTTACCATTTTCCTTTTAATGACGAACTGCTTGCACCGTTCCGTTCTAGGATAAATCGATATTATCGGAAACGAAAAATTTGTATGATCATTTTTGTATAGAATCTCCGCTTCGAGATCAATTCCTGTTCGGTAAAAATTTGTTTCAGCATTCGATAAAAAATTAATGCAACGGTAGAAGATTAAAGAATTCCGAGTATATGCATAATTTTACATTTTAATCTGCTTATTTTTTATATCGTCGACCTTCATACTGAACTCTCGCGTTATCATCACCCAAGGCGATCGATTTTCACCTACTTGTTTGCGAGAGTTACATTTCTGCTATTTTTAAACTCGTATGTCCCTAATTTATTTGGAACAAAATTTAAATATTACTTAAATGGCTCTTCGCGTGTATAAAATTTGTATAAAATAAGAGGGTGGGTTATTTTTCGAACATGTGGTTTTTGTAGGATCCACATACTCGTATGTACTTATCTATCCTCTTGGTCAACATTTGCTAACCGATAGCTAATCGTAGGATAAATAATCTTTATCTGTAAGATAGCCTTTTGTTTCGTTCGACATGAATCAATCTATCGTTCCTTAAAATTTCACTAATTTTTATTATTAGTCTCGCATTTCCGAGAGTCCTTATCACTTGTACTTTTCGCATTTCCATGTGTGTATAACTTTTTTCAATAGTTTAATATTCCTCGCCGGTTATTGTTCATTTATAATTTATGCCCAAACAATTGAATTTGATAGTAAATTGAAGAGCTTACTTACTTTATTGTAGGATGCTTTCATGCTTGGCGTATGCTTGGCGCAGATTTAAATAAGTTTTATAATCGAATTTTTTGTGAAAAATATTTTCATTTACTTATTTGTTTAAGTTTCGAGTATACTTGCGATTTATTCGAAGACTTATAATTATGCTCGATGCGTACAGTATATTTTTAGGTAGGGTGGGAAAAATCGTTATTATGAAATGTAAAAATAGGAGAAATGGCTTCACAAGGAAATTATATTGCCCTATCCTGTACAGCTTTTGCTCGTGCTTATCATTTCCAAGTTGGTCTTATCTGGTTGGAAATACGGTAAAGTCAGTTCGGTCATATACTTTTTATCGACACGCAGTACCGGGTGGTACATACGTCGAAAAATGGCACGGTCATTTATTATCGCTATTCGGTCTAATGACCATCGCCACTTGCATATTTTTATGAGTTAAGGTGAACTTACACGACGTTGCATGTTGAATATGTAAAAAAAATTATACAATTGGTACTATAACATACTTAACACCACGATTTATTTTGTATCACTAGAAACTAAACGAACATAGTTTAAATTTTGGAGCCATGATAAAAATCACCGTCCTTTTATAGCATTAGTTGCCTATTTTCATTGCAATATCAGCTCCCAGTAAAATCATAATATATTTATAGATATAGAAACTGTTTAGATTCTGTTAAAAAATTCAGAGATCGATACATTGTAAAGATTAAAAAATTGTTTTCGATCAAATTAGAATGGAAACAGAGATTCTAAACAGCATTATGTTGGGCTATTTACACGGAATGCTTTTAAATGCGAAGAACATTTCGAAAATAAAAGGCAAATATGTTTTTATCGTTTTACAAAGAATTCATATAAAGACCGCACAAATTGCACACATGAAACCGCCCTTTGCGTTTGCGTTATGTCGTAATACAACATCGTTAAAAGTAAAAATCCATTGCTTCTCACAATGTTAAATACTACTACGAGCTCGTCAATTGAACAGCAAATAATAGTTTAAATGCATCATATGCAGCGTATAATCAACAAACAGATGAGAATACAAATCTCAACGCTTTAAATGAAATATTTCCGCGGTATGTCTGCTCTGCATCATATAGTTGAATAAAATGTACAATAGAACGTAACAGTTACCGATAACGTAAATTATAATACTCTTTGATTTCTTGGCTTTGTACGACGTTCCATGCAACGTCGAAGAATTCTTATGCATGGACGTCGATAGATAAAAATGTATGATCTGTCATAAAAAAATGTTACGGCCGTAATCTTTCTCATCAAGATGTTAGTTTTGCTCCTAATGGCTGTGGTCTGGAATTACGTTCGAGTCTCTTTTGTTGTTGCTCGAACAGTCTCTGTTCTCGTTCCTGCCTCTTCTGTTCTCTCAATGTTTTTATAGGATCTCCAAACTCCTTCGATGTTTCTTCCTCCCAGCCAACGGTATTGTCTTCCCATTCTTCGAGTTCGTTCTATGTAAATATAATCTTATAAAACTTTTTCATTATTAAGTTACGAATGCTTAAAAAGTATTTGAACAGTTCTCGCGGAATATATTAACTTACAGATAATATAGGATCATTAATTATGGCAAACTTCGAAGAATTCCATGAAACAGTTTCTGACTTCTTATCTTTTACTAAAATTTTAGTTTGTCTGGTAATCCTCGGCGTCATGTCCTGAGGAAAACATAAAATATTAGGTCCTTATATGCGTTTGTTAGTCCTTATAAATTAAGCGTGCTGCAAATTACCTCGAAGAAATTCGCTTGTTGCTCTTCTGGCTCGTCGGTCGGCTTAGATGCTTGCTGTCTATATTGCTCGATTTTAGCTTGTATCGTATTCACTGGTTTGTCTGGCACAACAACAACGGGATTTTCCTCCCATTGATCCCACTGCTCTGATTCCTTGAGCAAGCATCTTCAGTGATTACTATTATCGAAGTTAGTGGTACAATAGGGTTTACATGATCTTGAAATCGTGAGATACAATAAACAGAGGATAATGGCAATGTATGAAACTCACTGCTGTGTTGTTTGTAGTACTTGGAACCACACCGACCGCTGACAACGGGATTGAATCGCAGGATGATCTACGTCGACGTCGAAGACAACACATGGCTCGTCTGAATATTCCCAGGAGAAGTACTACAAGAGCTTTTAGTCGATTTATTATAAACTCCATAGCTTTTTTCTGTGGCTTATCGGTATAAACCTAACCCCTTGTTTTAAGGCTAACAAAATATGTTATCTAATACGAGAAACCGAGACAGGGTGGACGTCATCTTGCAGAGAAACATTAAAAATAATGGGATTCCATGCTTATGACACTTTATGCTACGTTTGTAAATAAAATCAAGCCTAAGATTTCACTCCAGTTGTACCTCTAGGCTAACAACAACGATGTTATCGAAAAGTATTGAATCGAATGTGATCTACCTCGTCGATACTCGACTTTCAACAGGTTGCAGAATCGTTGTATTTAATGTTCAATTTTTCCGCGGCAAACTGTTTAAAGGAATAATTTTACATCGGCAATATAAGATTTATAGATTGTTACAGCGTATTGAAACACGAATGCCTTACATCGTTAATCTTTATTTATTGTATACATTTATGTAAGAATAAACTTTTTGTTACATTGTTAAATTCTGATTATTGTATTTATTCAATGTACGAATACATTACTCTCTTCTTGTATTGCAGTTTACATTTTACACCGCTACAGTAAATTTCTGAGAAGCCAATTTGTGTGTGTGTGTGTGTGTGTGTGTGTTATACTATTTCTTCATAAAGTTTCAATTCGAGTTTGCCATCGTAATTATTATCAATCCCTCTTTTTTCCAAATTTAATTAATAGTCAATTCATTATCGATTAATTTTCGGTTCAGACGATTTCTTATAAAATATTCTTTTGTTTTTTGAGATATTATCAACAGTCCATTCTAACCATGACTTAGAAGAATTTATTATATGTACAGAATATACGATAAATTCGTCAATAAGATTGTACAATATAAAATGCGACACGAATCATTTTGGTGTTTTTATAAATTTAAAAATAGCGCCCTTTTCGACGAGTGGCGCCTCT
Source organism: Megalopta genalis (assembly GCF_051020955.1). NCBI lineage: Eukaryota > Metazoa > Arthropoda > Insecta > Hymenoptera > Halictidae > Megalopta > Megalopta genalis. The sequence continues at coordinate 16,900,572 of NC_135017.1, forward strand.
CGCGGCAAGTTTTCGAAGTTGCTTTCGGGGTCCGTACAGCGCCAATTAGTCGGGTGGCAAAACGCTGAAACTACTAGCCAAAATTTTGGCTAACAGTTTGAGCGTTTTGCCACCCGACTAATTGGCGCTGTACGGACCCCGAAAGCAACTTCGAAAACTTGCCGCGAGAGGCGCCACTATCATTCGTATATACAGAATGAAGAGTTTTCGAAAATCATTATTTATGGCAAAATTAGGATACAATTTTTCATATTAAATTAATGTATGCAAAGAGGATATATGCCAACGAACACTATATCTGGAACTGGGTCTTATAAAAACTTCCTTTGAAGTTTTTTTTTATTATTATTACATTTATGTATGTAATTTGGAACTCTACTTTAATAGAATAGATAAACATAGCACTATTTACATTCAAGCTTGAGCAGGACAATGCCGAGAAAACGTTGATCGTGCTTCTTAAAGCGGGCTATGAAATTATTAAATTGTTGAAGAATGCCGAAACGTGCGTGTCCATTTGAAGAAGATTTATCACCACAGTTAAAGATACACGTAGAAGAAAAACATGTCAATAATGGCATTTGCCAAGAGGAACGAATGAAGAGCGTTTACGGTATAGAGGTCTTAACATGAAATAAACAAAACGTTCGTTTTTAAATTTCTTGCTCTGTTATTTCACACAGGTAGAACAATGGATTTATTGAAAGAAGGTGTTAAATCGTTATCTCGTAGACTAAATTCATCTATGGACATGAATTCGATGGATATTCATTCACCGAAAGTACCATCTCCTCGTAAAAATAAACAAGGACATAATTCGAAGCAAATGGTACTAAACAGTAAATTAGAATTATTAGGAACGGATAAAGCTATAAAGGTAAGCTCTTTATTTGCTTCTTCTGTATCTATTCTATAGAATTCAAATGTATTTATTAAAAACTGTCTTATATTTTGTTAAAGAGAAATTTCAAAACTAATCTAATTTTTATTTAAAATATTTTTTTAAAGGATGTTCAACCGAAGTATGACCTTTGCGGATGTACTCGTGTTATAGAACAAAATACACGTAATAAATGTTCTTACTGTGATCAAGTTTTATGTAATTCATGCTTGTTCGAGTGCATCAGTTGTTCAGAACTATTTTGTCAAAATTGTTCTTTGCCAGTGTAAGCTATTTCATGCTAAATATATTTTCATTACGTTAAACATTCTAATATATATTAGAGGCTCATTTTGTTTATTTTATTTTAGGTATGATCATGAAGAGAAGAACAAGTGCCTTAATTGTTATAAATAATTTTTGGAATACTTGTGTATCATCTTTTTGTGGTTCATATTTATATTTCGTGTTGTCATTATTTAAATATATTTTTTTATTACAATCAAATGAAAAGCAAGCTGTATTTGTATGGTTCTGTATAAAAAAAGGAAAAACTATCTTATTATATTTTCCACAAAATAAACAAAATATTTTGTATATGAACTTATCTTTGTTTACAATCCCCTTCTTATTTTTTAATCGCTTAACATCTTTAATCGTTGAGTACTAATTACAATAAATGTGTCCAGTTCGAACCGAACTACAATGGTGTTCGAGAAAAGTTTCCTGTAAGGACAGTAATAAAGAAAACAAAACACTATCGCGTTTAGAATTTCCATCAGTCTTATCGAATCACACACAATAAAACGTTACCATGATTTCGGTGAGTCCACGAGGATCTTAAAAGTCAATATTTTCTTCATTTATATCGAACGCGCTATATCTTTGGATGAGAAAAGGGATAGCACCAATCAGTTAAGAAAATTCACTTTTGAAAAGAGAATACAGCGGCGCAAAAGAAAAGTATTACAGAGAAATTCATTGCTTCTAATTAATTGCAGTTCGAAAAATTGTTAACAGTAAATCACAGTTTCTTTGTTCATACATTTCCATTATGTTTTAATTAACTAAAACATTTCCATGTGAATATTATATTATGCTTGAAAAAATTTGATTTATTATTCAAATACAATATGGTTAAAGGAAAGAAAGAGTTTAAGTCACAGATGCAAGTCAGTGGAAACAATAAACAAGTAGATGCTAGCAGTACCCTGAAAGATGGCAATAACTTGGTAAGATATACAAATATTTGAAAATACTTAAATACTAATACAGAGTTACAGTGATCAGAAAAACGAACTGATTTATTTGCAGATCAAAAGTAAAGTAAAAAATGTAAAAAGTAAAAAACGGAAGATATTGATGCAACGTCACAATGCAGCTTTAGAGAAGAAATCCAAAAATATAGAATATCAGCAAAATTCTAAAAATTCCAATTTATCGTTGAACTACAACAAAGATGAACACGAATGTCAACTTGGATCGTCGAATTTGATGTTACAAGATTTGTCACACTATCCAACACTTACACGAGATGAGTTAAAAATGTTATTTATTAAATATAAGTTGGATGGACATTTTGAAGTAAATGAAAATTTGCCATCGTTTTCGGTTTTTCTAGATAACAAGTTAAAACATAGTTTTGATACACAATATTTACACTATAGTGACAATAAAGATACATATGAAAATTTGTATTGTAATAATGTTAATGAAAATCAACAGAATTTCATAGATAATGTATACAGGCAAGAAGAGAATCATATCGATGCAATGTGTGACATAGGAAATCATTTTCCAAGTAATGTTTCCAATATCAAAAGTTTCCAATATGAAAATAACAATTTTCCATATAATGTTCAACATGAAAATTTTCAAAATATCAGTGAAAATTCACAACAATATAATATACAGCCTATTGATCAGCCATCGAATTCAAATATATATTATGATCTTGACACAAAAGAGTGGAATGGTAACATGTTTTTAACAAATAGAAATGATAATAAAACTAGTAATTCTGAGATTCTTCCGGAACAAAATAATTTGTATACATACAGCCCAAATGTAAATTCATATATTCTGATAAATAATGAAAATTCTGACTATACTGCTACTACTAATCATGACTATCAACAGGAACAAGGATCATTTCTTTCGTCATTCACGAATGTTGTTAAGCATTATATTTAAGACATTTTAATATTATATCTATTATTTGAAGGTTTTGTAAAGGTATAGAAAGTTATTAAATTAATTAAAGTAAATTTATCATAGTATTTGCATGTATAAAATATTTACTATACAAATATACAGTTTTATGGTAAAGATGTGGCACAAAAAATATAAGTATATACATAAGTTTAATATTTTCTGCTAGGAAACTTCAACAATATATTAAATATATGTATATATGTATATTATGCTCTTAAAAAACGAACTAACATGATCATGTAAAAGATACTCTACTTGTTTTTGTTTATAAAAATGCCGATTAAAATTTTTATGAAGAATTATGTTCTGACGGTAAAAATATTTACGAAAAATAAAAAGTACAATCAATCGTGATTATTTGAATAGACTCGTCAGTCTATAATTTTTACTTGGAAATAATCAATAATATAATATATTTAGTAATGTATGTTATGTTGTAATAAACTTCGTGTGTACTTCAAGTCTTGTACATGTATTTGAACCAAAGCATGGTCCCCCATAAACTTTTTACTTTGTATAGCAATCGTTTAAAATACTTTCCTTTGTATTTAAATATAACAAAGTCTTTCAACTTTTATAAAATAATAACTACAGTTTTAGTGTAAATTCCGTTAAGTACAAAAAGTATAGTGAAATCTAGAAAATTATAAGAAATGTCTTTTTCAATAACAAAAGACAAAGTATCACAATACTAGTAATGTCGCAGCTCATATAAAAGTGATGAATCATTTTGCCGTATAAAGGTATCATTCACGATTTTTGTAACACTTTTTGCTTGCAAAAATTACGGTACAGGTTGAATTAACAAGATTTGCTATCGAAAATAACTTTTTTCTCCGTAATGTTAGCAAGGAACGTTTCAAATAAATTATATTACACTTGATGTGACAAAATATAGCATAATTTGTTTAAAATATTTCTTGGTACAATCAGAAGGAGATGAATTATTTTAGGAAACGGTTCTTATTAATTCACTCCGTATATGTAAGAATGTAAGTCCATAAATTATTGCCAAAGAAAATTTGGATATATAAGTTAAATATTTAAAAAACCGTATCTTACGAGTTATAGAGGAGTTATGTTTGTACGATCCTTTGGGTTTTTGCAATAGCCAGAGAAATCCGTTGCTAAATCAATTTCGTCTACATCGTCACCGAGAAGTCGACCCTCTACGTCATCTTTAGATCTTCTGAACAGTCTGTAATGAAAGTGTTATTATAGAAAATAATGGTTACACTTAGTATGGAACGATTAAAGCGCAGGTAGATGAATATTAAATATGTATTACCTTGTTAACCATAAAAGACAGTTTAGTTTAAACATTTAAATATTGTGCAACTATACCATATTTTCTATACGTTTCGTTAAGCTATGCACATGATGTATTTATACACAAAAATGTACTCGGATCATGACATTGGCATAATAAAAAGATATATCTTCACATTGAATACTTGTTACAAATGTTATGAGAGGTAATACATCTCTCATGCATTGCATTAGCTATAAAATTGATAGCTGAATTAGTCACAGCCTATTTTACACACCAATACTACTAGCTGAAAGCAAATTAAAGCGGGCACGCTGTTCAAAATAGTATAAAAATGAAAATCTATACAAGGAAAATTACTCATGAGATTAACTGCGGTTTTCTAAGTAACATCTTCGTCGAACGTTGTAATATTATGAAATATCACAACATTTCAAATCCACGCATACGTGTGTAATGAGAAATAAATGTTGTATAGACATGCAGAATAATATACAAACCAACAACCAAAACGGATGCTTATCTTCAGGATGGGGTCACATGTCTAGCACGTAATGTATCTATTTAAAAAATTATTAGTATTTATTTACAAAATCTCTTTGTACAATAATCAAGATAGACGTACAATACTAATTAAGAGTAATCGTGTCTTTTTTTTTTAACATCACAGTATCTATTTGCATTTAATACAAGTATATACAATTCGTTAAGATTTTAGAAACATTGTTGTACAAGTCTTTTCTCGAAATTACTTATAATTCTTTCAAAATTGTACATTGTTCAAAGCATTACCTCTTTCACGAATAAATTTTTCCATTCGATCTTCTATTAAAATTCTGTTACGTGTTACAGATATCGTTTGGACAGAGGCAGATTTTTTAAGTTCACAGCCAGTTTTATTTGCACCCAAGACATTTTAAATTCCAATAGCAATAGGAAATATGCTATCTCTATTGTTAATTACATTACGATCAAGCTAGTGCTTTTATATACAAATTTGTATTAGCAATATATATCAACGAACGATATTTTAACGGTCTTTGTTAGTATATTGGTACACTGTCGAGAATAAAAATGAAAAAGAAAAACAAGCAAGGAAGATCAAATAAAGCCGCCACCTTATTATTAATTACAATTAAAGGGATAACAACGTTGGTGTTACAATTGTTTCGCTGTAACTCCGTCAAGCAGTGGGATTATTATAATTTCGTACATACTTTGAAAGCATAGTAGTCGTGTTTGCATACCTGGACAATGTCGAGGCAGACCTGTGCATAATTGGCATTACTGAATCATCCAAACCGCGATGAAGGGAAATTGTATCGAGGTCGAGCATTCTCGCAGTGGAATGGGCCCGCATTGCTGTCAAATATTCTGCAGTTTCTAGTGTAGCCTTTGTTGGTTTACGATACCTGGTAAACAAACGTTAAAAAGTCAATCTTCAATCTTTTTTATAGTTTGGAAAACGTTTACTTCGGTCGGCATTCTTACAATTTTAGCAATAAAGAATTTCCAACAACGGACACGGAACTTAAAGCCATGGCTGCCGAAGACATCCACGGTTGTAAAAAGAATCCGATAGAACTGAAAATCCCAGCTGCTATTGGAATCCCCAATAAATTGTAAACACTGGCGAACAAGAAGTTCGATCTTATCCGACAAACCGTTTTCCTCGATAGATCCAAGCATGCGATCACATCCAAAAGATCGTTCTGCAGGAAATTTAATACATTATTTCTCATTAAACACCAATTCTTTTTTTTTTAATTAAAAAATGGCTTACTAAGTGTATACATTACGAGCTTACCCTCATGAGGACCACGTCCGCAGCTTCTACGGCAACATCCGTGCCAGAAGCTATTGCGATGCCAACATCCGATTGTGCAAGAGCTGGACTATCGTTAACACCGTCTCCTACCATTGCAACCCTCCAGCCTTGGTCTTGCAGTCGCTGAATTTTTGCTACCTTATGCGAAGGTAACACCTCTGCGAAGACTCTGGTGATACCAACCTGTACATTTCAAGAGTGCATGCATTTTAATTACTGATTTGTATAACGTCGAAGATTATAATATTCTTTACCTGTCTGGCGATAGAAGCAGCGGTCTTCCTGTTATCGCCGGTCAAAAGTATCACCTCTAAGCCCATTTTCTTCAGCGTGTAAATCGCCAGATGGGCTTCCGGCTTGACCGTGTCGGCCACGCTAATCATGGCCACTAAAACATTATTAACTGCAGCCAAGACTGCCGTGTGACCTAACTCTTCTTCGGTAGTCATCCGCGTTTCTACCTCCTGTGGTATATTCACACCGTTTCGCCGCATCCACTCTCTGTTGCCGATGCAGATCTCGTACAGGTCCTCCTTATCGGCTTGGTCACCGTGCGAATCCGGGCTTAATAATAATTCCAAGTTCAAGTTCCGTCTCTCTTGGGTTGTGCTCGAAATCGACACGACGTCGATCGGCACGCTATTCAAATTGTACGATCCGGAAGACAATTTTTTCGTATGGTTTACATAGTTGACGATTTGCTCGGATTTGATAGCTTCGGACAACGTGTTCGAAATGTGGGATACCTTGCATTTGAGGCCGCAACCGGCAACCGTTTGAAAGTTTGAACACTGTCCAGTCGATTCGGAACCGATCGTATCTTTTACGAAACGGACAATTGCTGGAAAAAGAGCAACAAAAATGTAGCGGAAAATTGGTGTAAACACAAAGAAAGACGTCTACTCGAAGAGAGCTTACCGGATGCGATCGGATGCTCGCTGTTAGTCTCGGCTGTGCAAACGATAACTAGGAATTTCGCCAGCGAACAGTCTTTCTCGTCCACGAACAGACCTATTTTCGTTACCATCGGCATGCCGTGCGTAATTGTGCCGGTTTTATCGAAGACAATACATTTGATTTTGTGCGCGTTCTCCAAAGCCTCGGCACCCTTGATCAGTATGCCGTTGAGAGCTCCGACCCCGGTGCCGACCATAACGGCGGTCGGTGTGGCCAAACCTAACGCACACGGACAGGCGATCGCCAACACGGATAGGGCGCTTCGAAAAGCGTACTGGAATATGATCTCTTCCCTGTTCATGCCGTGCTTGTTGATGTGATCGTTGTGCGATATCGGCAATTTCTCTATATTTACATGTCCTACTATTATCCAAATAATTAGAGTCACTATGGAGACGGCGATAACCATGGGTATGAAGTAGCCCGCAATCTTATCGGCCAAGTGCTGGATAGGCGCTTTATTGGTTTGCGCCTCTTCGACCAGACGGACGATTTGTGCGAGCGTCGTGTGCTCGCCGGTGTGCGTTGCGGTGACCAACAAGGGTCCATTTTGATTGATCGATCCACCGATCACCACCGAGCCCTTCTTCTTCGGCACCGGCATGCTTTCCCCGGTGATCAGACTTTCGTCGCAAGTCGAGTGTCCCGTGAGAACTCGACCGTCGACGGGGACTTTGGCACCTTGAACTACTTTCAACACGTCTCCGCGCTGCACCAGATCTACGCTAATTACACGCTCCGACAGTATTTCGTTGTTCGGACCTATGGTAACCAGCACCGCATCCGTTGCTTTCAAGGACAACAACTTTGACAATGCCTCGGATGTTTTGCCCTGCAACGACAGTATCTTTGTTAGAAATTTGTTCGTTATAACGTGACAGCTATACGTTGCTCGTAAAGTACCTTCGCGACGTGTTCCAACCATCTTCCTAAACTGATGAAGACCAACAACATCGGAGGAGTGTCGAAAAACGTTTGAGGACTAACGTGCTCTTGCATGATCATCGCAGCGGCGAGAACGGCGACCGAATACAGGTAGGATATCGTGGTGGTCATAGAAATTAGAACATCCATGTTCGTCGTACCGTGCTTCAGAACTTTGTAGGCTTGGACGTAGAAGTGCCAGCCTCCGAAAAACTGCAAATATTATTAGTTGACGGATAAAGAATATTTCGCCGTTCTTTCGAAGATTATCGACGATTACCTGGACCGGAGTAGAAAATATAAAAAGAATCAAATTCTCCCACGAAAGACCCGGCACCACGCAGCACATGTCCTCGTGCGTCTTCTCGCCGACAGACATGACCACCATAAAGTACGTCATGGCCAACATGCACGGTATGCCGAATATTAAAGATACCAGGAAAGCAGACCTCCACTTGTTTATCTCTTCTCTGCGTAAAAACATGAAACACGTAGAGAAACATGTGAAATGGAAGCACCGTGCAGGAACGGGTGGTCCCGATCGCGGAGCTCACCTGTGGTTCAAATAGTCTCTGTTCTCTTTATCTCTATTACTAATTACAGTCGCTGTGAAACCTATCTGGTTGATGCATTCGATGATATCCCTGAGACCAGTTTTATCCGCGTCGTACTTGAACTTGCCACGTTGCGTCGACAACGCAACTGCAGCCGAACGAACGCCTGGCAGTTTCTTTACAGTCGATTCTATTTTATTCACGCAAGATGCACAGGTCATGCCTGCAATCTAATCGACGAACGGTACAACACACATTCCATAGAATAGCTCGGTGTCCCATGAAATCAACCAAAAAAACTCACGTTCAATTCGATCTCTCCCTCGCCAGATCCCGGTTCCTCGATCAAGGTTGTAGGGAAGCCCAACTCGGATATGCTGGAGGCAATATCCACCGCCCTTATTTTCTCCGGGTCGAACGCGACCTCTGCCTTGGCAGCCAACAAAGCCACCAAGATGCTGTTTACGCCGTACAATTTTTTACAGTGTTTCTCTATGGCAGCAACACAGGAAGCGCAGGTCATTCCCTTTGGAAAACGAATCGACACACGGCGTCAAGGCAAGCACGCAGATCAACGATGTAACGATAACACCCGTGAATTCGAGGTAACAAAGAGTACTTTTGAGCCCATCCCCGCGCAAACCTCGTCAAAGTCGGCTCGCGTAACCCGGACATGTTCCCATGACATAATACGAATCTGGCGCGTCGAATATTTACCGTTATGTGCAGACAACATTTCGCCAGTTGCGGCTGAACTTTTATGTCTCCGGCACCGTTCATTACCGGCGGAACATCTCCGTTCGCCACGTTATTGTTCTTCGACGTTGCGTCCGTCGCCGTGGCGTGAATCTTGCCGTTCACCTCCTTCACGAATGCGTCGAAGCCCATTTGTTCTATTCTCTCCGCTATTTTCTCCGCTGTTAGATCCTTCCCATTGTAGACCACCTTTGCTTCTTTGTTCTCCAAACTGACGTTCACTTCGCTTATCCCGGGCTGTTCCGACAAGACGCCTAGAAAACGACAAGGGGAACGAATGAAAACACAGGCACGAAGTGTATCGGGTTATGTTAAAGAAAGCATTGTGTTTCAGGAAGCTGCGACTTACTCGTGATGGTCTTCACGCAGGACATACAAGTCATGCCATCGACGTGTATGTTGCACACGTTGACCGAAGGTTCCGGCTCGTTGTCAGCTTTGGACTGGTCCAAAGGGTTGGTCCGATCGTTGCCGAGGGATGCAACGAACCCCATATCCTCTACAGCTTGGACCAGGTCGGCGGCAGTGATCTCGTCGGGCTTGTAATCGATGTACCCGGCCTTCTCCCCCAGCACCACCCTTATTTTCAGGACCTCGGGTCTGCCGCCTACCGTTGCCTCGATGTTCCTCACGCAGCTCTGACATCGCATGCCCTCGATATTAATCCTGACCGTGGCGGTATTCGAGGAATCCGCGGCTCCGTGGGAGCGGGGCACGCGGACCAAATGCGTCGTGCCCTCGAATCCGGCGTCCTCGTCGTCGTCATCCCTGAACAATGAACATCGATAATCGGGTCGGTCGTTTGTAACAAAAAATTATTAAAATCGTTATCGGACGAACGATTAGGTGACCTAGACGGGACGATGCTCGAGAACGAGAGAGAACGATCGAGGAAACGCGTACGCTCGATCTTTCGTCGACTCGAACGTTGGTTTTGCTATAAATTCGCGTTATCTGTTCAAAACTTGAAAATGCGATCGGGCGCGCGCGACCTAGACGGCCAGTTAAACAAACTACCGAGATTATGACCGCGCGTGCAACGCTACTTGTTTCTTCCGCTCCGTTTCCCGTTAGCATAAAAACCATCCGCTCACCCGGCCTTATCGCGCGGGGAAAATGTTTTTGAATTTATCGTGCTTATATAACGTATGCATTCGTTGCCGATGTCGCGATCGTTGTAAAACGGCTTATCGTCGTTTTATGGGTCTATAGAATTTTTCACGATTCGTCGATTCGACGTTAACTACGCGTTATTGCGGCATTAGCTGCCGAGGACAATAATTGTCGAAGCACTGGTACGTTCACGGCGGCGATAGATCCCCCGAGCTCCGAAGTATAGGAAATAAAATCGAAGGTATGCGCGAGGCACGAATTATCCATAGATTATCCTTTGCCTTACGTCTTACACTATGCTGTACTATTTCTATTTTTTCGATATTACGGCGACATTCTGCTATGCGCATTCACGGTGGTTCTATGTATATTTTCGAAGAACATAATAGGAAGATGTTGGATGCACATAAGTAGCTGCAGCGCGTAATACTCGAGGTCAAGTAGGATCGCGCCACGTTCAACGATAAAAAGAAAAGCTGCAAAATGAATCGAGAGAACGAACCGCGTCGAAAAGTTGCATACAAATCCATTGTCACGTACCATTTGTCTATAAAAGGTTGTCTATCGTCGTCGAACATTCTAGAGAAATTCTAGCGAAGCTTCGAAATCCGTAATAGTTCGATCTAGTTATGAAATCGACGGATGAATCACTGTTCCGACGATCATCTAGGCTACGAGCACCACAACCGACTATCCGACACCCTTAAATCGAGTCCCGTTGCCAGGCTTTCGCGCGCCCGCGTCGCGTCGGGAAGACGGCAAGAAGAGGGGTGCCTTCGACGGGGGAGGTATTTCGGACGCGATAGTCGCGCGAAGACTCGCGAGATCGTGGAAACCGTGGATCACGAGAGATCGTACATCGTGGACCACCGCCAGGCGTCTAGGAAGTCGTCGACGATCTTTCTGCTGACGTAATTGATAACGATAACGACGAAGATGACGCGTCGCAGGTCGCAGGGGGCTTGTTAGCCTCGTTATCGGGCACGTAACCAGGTGAAAAAAGCTCCGGCGATGCACGGATACGTAAATGGAGCCGTGACGATCGAAGATATTTCGAAAAGCGAATCGATAGCGGGTCCCGCGATCGGCGAAGAGGGGCGATCGTGACGCGACGCGAACCGTGTGCTCGAATTGATATCGGCGGCAGACTGATAGTTCCTGTAATCGTCTATCGGTTAGCGGCCGGTTCGGCTGCTTTTCTTGCGCACCGATTCGATAGCACACGAAACTCGAACATTTCGTCTGGCGATACGCGAGAACGCTCGCCGGTCTCGCGCACAGCTCTCTTTTTGAATCGATCTAGTCTAATCTGGATTCTCCACGCTCGGGAACACACTTTCGCTACGGAAATATTACGGAATTCCAATCTTTCAATTGGTCGTTCGTGGAACCTCGAGCTATTTCAGCGATCCTACTACAGTCGAGTGCGCGTACGCTCGATCTTGCCCTTGAATCTTCGAGGAAACGGGGACACCTGTCCGTGATACACCGTACGGCGAAAAGAGAAATGAAGATTCAACGAATGGTCACACTTTCTACCCTCGGCACTTTCATTGGAGACGCGTGGTTTTCTTCCGACCGAAGTTCTCGGATCGAAGGTCTTTCTAGACACCTTTTTCGCAGTTTAGGGGATGAACACTAACCCGATCAGTTTTCTGCGGCCCTCGTAATCGATGTTGCTGCGAGTCCGCGGCCAAGAAGAGGCTCCTCCGCGAATATTTAGCAGATTTCGACCCGCGGATCTCGCACGGTGCACGATCGGCAGAACGTAGTTCGTGATCTTAGTTCGATCCATCGTCGGATAAAATTTCACGGGCAGAGTTCTTCGACATCGGCTCGTTATCTCGACGAGATCAATGTCGCGAAGAGAACGGGGGACAGTACCACTGTGCAAACGCGCGACACGCAAACTTCGTGGATCGAGTCCTCCTTATCGGACCTCCGAAACGGAGTCAACTTTCCTGCTGGTGTTTCAATAAACTCGACAGAGGCTGGCTTTGTTTACTCTATTCTTTCGTATCTCTGAGACGCGCGACGTGGCAAATTTTTGTTTCCCATTGTTCTCCCTCGGAAATCGAAGGGTCTATTCGAAAGATGTCTATCACGAATGCCGGTCTTTCTCTGTAAAAGTTCAACAACCTGTTGATTCTCGCGATCTATATATAGCGGTATATCCATGTGAAACCATATTTTTCGGCAATCGACGAACACATCGTTACGAGAAACTGCCGTTAACCGGTATCATGACTCGACGGAATCTCCTCTTCCTCCGTCTTGTGTAAGGCACTATAATTGTTCGAAGGCACGACCATGGAATAATTCGTGGCACAAGGAGACTCGAAAGAGCAAAACGGAACCCGCGACACGTTGAACCAGTGGCAACTGGTCGCGGAAATCGGTCTCCTCGGGACTAGTTACACCGAAGAGAACGCTTTCGAACGGTACGCGTAGACGAGGGAGAAAGGACTGCTCCAGTTAAGCGTGTTACACGTGCATGTATGCATACGTGTACACGTATAGAGCAATAAACGAGACAGGATTTTCGTGGAAACGCTTCGACGGCTCGTCGTCGTGAACAAAAGCTTTTTCGGAAATGAACTTACCCGAAGTTTCGTGTAGGAGTCAGCAGTTTGTACTTCCAAGCGGAGTAGAATTGCTGCATCTTGCGAACCGGTTTCGCGTACATAGTTTTCGGAGATCTGAACGCGCGCTACGTGTTTTCGTTTACAATCGCGAACGTATCTCGGAAAGTGCATCAAAAAGCAACTCGACGCATTTACGACCGGTTAAAATATGTTTTATAGAAAGTCGAAAATATCATCTTGTTCTTCGGTGGAACGTCCGCGATTTACAAACGTCGAGTGATCGACACGGCGAAAATGCCGATGGCATAAACGCGAAAACGAGTGTTTACGCTATCACGAGCAACTGTATTACGACACAAGATAAAAAACGAACAGGATAGAAAATCGCGCGAACCGTGCGCACTGCGCTTCAATAAGAATTTGAGGGAGCACAGTCGCCCGGCACCAACGATCAATAGGAAGGTCGTATTTCGGAAGTCGATCTAGCTCCCATTTGTTTGATTAGTAAATACGGCCGTTGTTTGAAATGCCGATTGATCGACCGATAACGTTCCTCTGTTCTCCACGTTCTTCTCCCGGTGCGACGACGTGTGTCGACGAGCGTGGGCGCACGATTTTCAAAACACGAGAACGAACGAGAATTTCTGTCCTGCATTCGATTCGAATCGAATATATATTTACGCGCTCTTGTTCCGTTCGATTCGAGTGCGATGTCTCCGCTGTTGCACGCAAGTGTTAACGCGACCGTGTTAATTAATAAACACCATTCTTCGGTAGGCAGCTCCGGTTGCGCTTTCGATAACAAATATCCTCGTTTACTAGGCGAAGTCGGAAACGTTCCAACTTACAATATGTAGAAACGGTGAGTTCAAATTCTTCGGAAAAAGCCATCCGACCTTCGCTGTTTTCCGATAGCGCTGTAATTACCGATAAACGATAGCAATACCGGCGATACTTTGTACGCATATGTACATACGGGGTGGCTCGGTTGCTCGAATCATCTAATTACTATACTCCAAATATCTTAATTTGAATATTGTTAAAAAATCGTTAATAATAATAAGAAGAATAATAATGATAATAATGTAAATCTAGATTGCCGTATCCGTGAGATACCCAGTGTATATAAACATTTAAATTTAATACCCGATCGCCTGTCCATTTGCAGATAAAATGATGTATGTAGATACTACCTATTGTTACATTCTTGCCGATTACTGTATGTAATAGATTGCTTAGACCTTGGATTACCTAAGAAGTATAAAGCAAAGCTTTGAAGCCAGTCGTTCAGCTTTGAATTTTTCGATTCTGTTTCAGTGTATAAATGCCAATAGCAGAAAGGCACTCACCTAATTTTTGTCGATAATGCTTCTTCGCTTGCTATGGTTGTCCTGTTTATTTGTCCTGAAACATGAATATTTTTATAGAAATTAAACAGCCTTAAGATCGTGACGTTCGAAGGACATTCGAATACCTGTATTTATTTCACCGAGTTGGTAATTATCTTCTGCCGGTTCCTTTGTGTCGACTGCCTCCATTTTCTCCTGTAAAATAAAAATACAGAATAGATGAGGGTATAAATAAACGTTTTGAAACATGGACGTTTTAACTATTATCGTGTAAAAGTAAGTCCTATTTGTCTATCTATCGTTATCCAACAAATAAGAAAAATACACGAGAATAAACTATTGGATGTTAACAATGGAATCGACAATTGATACTTCTGATTCGCGCTATTGTTCGTTAATATGGAGCACGCGATCATCAGCTAACAACGGTGAAACAAAATTATCACGAGTGCTCGTGTGTCTAAACGTGTTATCGAATCGTGAAAAAACTGTAACAAAGATACATACCAGTTACGGATCGAATGGAGTACTTTCATCAATGCAAACAGAAGTTTTGACTTATTCACTGATTCCCACGAAATATGTGTCATAGAAACAAATGCTTCGATCGTGGGACTTTCTTGTTTGTCGATCGCAATGACAGTTGTCGAGATACACTTTGCTCTGAATTCGCCGAACAAGAACTACACGTACATACAGTCATCGAGAACTGGGGACGAGATTCGGTATAATAAATTAGGTTAAAAAGCTTTCCTCTTGTCTTTATCTTCTGTGTACCTGTCGGGAAACGTTAAACAACCAATTGTAAAGGTGTCATTATGTTACACTTTCTAATTCGGAAATTTTAGGTGTATCGGATGAGGAGTCGAGATCAGGCCACCAGATGGAAACAGATGTGTTATGGTACGGTCAATTACGTTATTGGCGATTGGCGAACCACGTACACAAGCGCACAATCGAGTCCGCGCGACAACCGAATGACTGATCTATCATGTTCCGAATCTGGAGTGATCGAATTGTCAGTATAATGTGTAACCAATACTAAATACCGACTACCAAATTTCAAATTATTTTGTGATTGATTCCCTGAAAATAATTCTAATAAATTTAAATCGATGTTTCTTTTAGCTTGTGCTAAAACTTAAAGAGTAATTTGCTACGTGTAGCCAACCTTTATTTTTCAACTTAATTTATGACGAAAATAAATGATTGCTCTGTCGAAATCAATCACTGACACTTTATCAAAATTAATGTAGCGATGAAGAAAATAATTAAAGATCGTTTGACTTACTGATAGTGAACGCGGGTCGCCAATATGAATATGCGCATCGGAGATTGATCTTTTTCGGAATTTAAAAATAAAAAGGTGGGTTGACATTTACGAAATATTAAGGTGACTGCACAATGGCTATTATGTTATATGTTATTCTATAGATGGCACTTGCGTATTTGCCTAATCTCTTTGCGTGTTTGCCTACCTCATTCATAGAAAATCTATGCCCGAAGCAACCAATCAGATGACAGGAGGTTCAAATTCAAATGAAAATGAAACATCTGTAATGGAACATAATAAAAAATGTATCAGCCACGCAACGCGCGAGCAAACATAATTTATTTTAAAAATTATACAGTGCACTAGTCAATATGTGATAAATAAAATTGGTATAGTTTTTATAGACGTAGTGTATAAAATTATTGTTATTAAAAAATATTTTACTCAGTATATTGCTATGTAATGTACAAAATTATTTCATGTAATTGACGTGAAAGCGTTAAAGTAACTCACGATTCGTTAGGCTTTGCTTTTTTCGTTTTATATTTAGGTGCGAATTTTTTCGGCCTCTTCTCGCCAACTTTTTTCTGAAAGAGATCTACAAGAAAAAGCGAGTTTATTAATAAGCTTGGTTAATTCGATTAATCGAAAGCCACAATGTCAAACAATCACCTTTATCTGGTTCTTCTCCTACTTCATCGCGATAGTACTGAGCATCATCGTCCTCTTCCACCGTGTTCTCTTCAACCGGTTCCTTTGCAAGCTTCTGCAATAATATTTCACTTTCTTTCTTCTTCTGTATTCCTTTTAGCGATTTCTCTTTGTGTTCTTGCTTCTCTTTATCTTTTCGTCTTTTGTTTTGTTCTTGAATCTTTTTCCTCTTGTCTTTCAACTGCTTCCTTTCTTCTCGTTTCTTCTTTATCAGCAATCTTTCTTCTTCCGACTTGTGAACATATTCGTGGAAAAGTACTTCACCATCCAAAAGTCCGTCTTCAATTTTAATTAACTAGAACAATTTTTATCAGTACGAGCGCTAACTGCCAATCGTCGACGAAAATAGATCACCTACCTCTAACGTTAATCTGGGACCTAGCTCGGACAATCTAATTGCACTTGTATTACTCGCGTGATTACCACGGGAAGACAGTGTTTGCGGTAGCGTGACCTGGTCTGCAGGATCGTCTTCACCTTCGCTTTCGGAAACGGTTCCTTTTGTCAAAAACTCAGAAAAATCATTGCATTTGGACAAATTTGGTATCTTAGCTTGTACTATCTTCTTAACACCTTTCGATAGACCAACAGGCACAACTCTGATAGCGTAATGTCTGAGATCGATTGTTTTCGATGTTGGATTATAATTCAAGCACAAACATCTGCGAATTGTACTTAAATTTACCTAAAACATTTGAAAATAGATATTACCTTAATAACGAATTTGGTTCAGATAAATTTCTTAGACTTACCGAAGTTAAATTTATTGTAGGGAACATATTTTGAAACATAGAAGCGATAAGCTTCAATTGCATACCTTCTCCACTAAAATTGTTTAATACTACTAGCGGAGAACTTTTGAAAAGTTCTTCGAAGACCATTTGTTTTTTCAACACAGATACCACATCGCGTGCTAGAGAGAAGCTGTGTACTTTAAACGATAGAGTCGGTCCTCTTGGTAATCTGTAACATAGTTTATCCATTAGCCGTGCTACAGTATTTCGTATAATCGATACAAATAGTGTTTATACCTGCATAGTTTAAAATACATTCCTTGTTCTGCTCTCGTGAAAATACACATGTGCGTAACATGAAGCAGGCTCGAAACAGACAAAAAGTCTTTGATAGTGTTTCGCTTCCTTTCTTTTAACGATGCAGCTGTAAATGGCTCCATAATTTTACGGAAATCCCGAGTGAGCTCCACTATGTTCTCTCCGGGTAAACCGCGATGAATAACAAACGAATGCGGTGCCTTTACCAAATCTGGATTTTCTTCCAGATTAATATGTTTATTTTTTTTTACACATCGACCCTGTGTAATGTTTGTTTATATTCATTAGTCTTAATCCTAGCCATACTTAAAAGATTCGAATTCATTTAAACTTTAGGCGAATACAAACCTTTTTACGGCGACCCATAGTGTAGCTTTAAAAAGTCGAGGTTAGGTTGTATATCACGTGTATACAATAAGCTACCGTGAAGTTGCCGTTATCATGAACGCAGGTTGACCACAATAACGAAGTGAAGATACCTTCAAGAAGATTAAAATTATTACCTAGTTATATTTTTCTCATAATTTGGCAACTTCTGTTAGTAATAATTTTTTAAATTTAAATATATCCAAGATATCGTTTACATAGATGTGATAATGTCCCGTAACAAGAAAGTATACCATATTTTTAATTACTCGATATCGATCATCGAAACGAATGATCACATTCTCTATTTTCTAGCTGATTTTTCAATATTATAAAATTCCTGATATATTACTCGAAGGTAGCACCGAAAAACAAAGGCTTTGAAAAGAAATCGACGAGTCAGAAAGATAAACTATGGTGTACTTGTTGTTCGGAACCCTATGGGAAGGCCCTGCCGTAGATCCCGTAGAATAGAAGATCGCGAAACCATGGGGCTTCCCTTCTCATTATGAATCCTGGAAACGGCTATGGTTATTCACCGCATGGAAGGAACGATTCATTGTCTGGAGGCGCGGGAACTTCGATGCGCGACTTGTTAAGCGAAGAAAAGTCTTCTCACGGTGCAAAGTTCACGGCCAGCGCGTCGATCTCTATCTACTACCCAGCCGTGTCTCGGTTACCCCTCCGAGTCGTTATACGCTGACAAATTACGTAGCCAATGACGGGGATTTAAGGCTCTTCGAGTAATCTCCAACCTTCGGAACATGCCCTTGCCTACTTTGTAACAAGCAAATACAGTTTTGTTATCGATACCAAGAACCAGAAAATAATTACAGAAGTAAAAGAACAATCTGTCCGCAGTCTGCATAGCTGAAGGCCCCACCGAGCGGGAAAGAGCTTGATCAGCAACCCGGTAGGAAGCATTCGGTTTGAAGAAGATCTCGGTCGAAAGGCCGGCAGGACCAGTGTTCGAAGCACACCCTGACCTTTGCCAATCGATTATGTCCCGATGGTTTATCGGTAGACGATACGGCGAGTTCACCGTCTGCTGGCCCGTTCCGCATCCTTGATCCTCGGGCACGCTTCGGCCAGCGAATGGAAGTGCTACGAACGCGTCGCGTTATAAGCCTTTAAGCCAACGTCCTTAACGACAATAAAAGATCGCACGCGCGATTAATTGTGCCGATGCCACATACGATGCAGTTACGTGGAACCGTTCAATGCGCCGGTCTTGGTCCCTAGAGACGAAGCAGCCTCGAACGGGGTAGCCGGGGAGACGACGAAGACAAATTCCTGACGGTAGTTCCGGCTTCGTCCTCCGTCCGTGGCCGTTACGCTTTGAGCACCGTGTGATTCGTTAATGGCGACGCGAATAATAGTCACGCGGTACGGTGCACCGGCTGCGCGTCCCGAGGTAACGTCTGCCATATGCCGAGCTGAAAACCGGCCGTGATTTTTGCCGGAATCTCGCTGCATCGCGCCAGAAGGAAATCGAAATGCAGAAACCTGCCTACGCAGACCCCCCTTCTTGTTACCTTCGTCAGCGGATAGAGTACCCAACGGCGACCATCGTAGAAACTACGAAAGTATTCTGGACCCTACGAAAAATGGTTTATCATTTTCCTAATTCGATCCACCCCTGTTTTGAAAATAGAAAAACACACGGAGCCAACAGCTTGCACGGAACAATGGGAAGGACTGACTATTGTCCTGTGACCCACATAAGAGCTCGTCAAGTTTTCGAGTAATCGTGAACGAGTTTAGTTCTCTTACGGTTTATGGAATCGAAGAACGGTTAGATGCGTGGAAACTTGGCTTTAAGGCGCACCGTTGCACCTGTATTCGCTGAATGCCCTCCGCTCTGGCACTCCTACCTTACTGAGCTTGCCTGCAAAGTACCAATAATGCCTTTGAGCGGCGCAGCACGTGCTCTGCACAGGCAAAGGATGATTTTCGTCTGCCCCATTCGTCTTTCATCGACGAATGATCCGCAGCATTTATTTAAACGAGTCGGTTTCAGGAAAAATCAAAGGAACTGGTTTCGCGAAACTTCGTTTTCGCGCAGAAACGTTGCTCGAAGCCGCGCCAGTTGCTTTACTGCCATTTTGACATTTCTTCGTTTCGCAATGGGAATTTCTGCTAATCAAACGATTTTTAGTAGGTACAAAGTTGTTTTTGTATTAAAATATAATCATGTTCTTTCCAACTATTCTCTCTAAAATAGAAGGACAATTAGATTTTTCATCTCTCGATGGTTTTCGAGACAATACCGCTCGTAGATTCGCTCGTAGTTTCGCTCGAATCGGAAGACGTAGAGCACGAACTGCAAGAAGTGCAGCTGGAGGAAGAGCTCGAGTCGCTCGAAAGGTTGACCTCGCCTATAACGATGTCGGGAAACCGAGTTTTAGCGGGAACAGAGGGTGTCGCGTTCCGACATATGAAGGTACTTGTGCTGCTGTCGCTAAGATTCGTCACCGTAACGTCAGGCGGCATATTCAGTTCGAAAGGGTCGCGATTAATCGTTGTCGTGCCGCACATTCCGGAAACGATTTTCCTTGGTTTCTTTCGGATCCGTTTCACCTGCGATACCCCTCCTTTTCTTTTGGTTCCACGCTTCTCTTTCAACAAATGTTTGCTTCTAATTTTTTGCAAGCGAGGAGCATAATAGTTCTCAACGAGTTCCCTGGATCTGCAACCTTCGGACGAAGAGGTGGAGTACGCGATGCATTTCTCGACGATCGAAGAGTCATCGTTGTTGTCCTCTGCTGTAGGTTGTCGATTGTTTCCCACGATCTCTATCGCATTGTCCGAAGTAGAAAAATTCACTTCGAGGAAATCTAACGTGTTTGTGACATCCTCCAGTGCAGCTTTGGATATTTGAATTTTGTCGCAGTCGTTGCTCGCTACGAAATGATACCCAATTTCATAGAATGCTGATTCATTGGCCAAAAGTGTATCTTGTTCGTTCATGGTATCTGGGACCAAACTGTTTGTACAATTAGTTTGATCGTCGTTGATCCGATCGTGTATATCAACACCGTGATACAGCCAAGCAAAAATCTCTTTCTTCGATTTCCGAAAGTTCGATTTCCCGTCATCTTCGCTTTCCGATGATACGATCATAATAGGTTGGTTGTCTATGTCGTCTGTGACAATCTGATTTTGTAATTTCTGCAGAAATACAGTTCCGTAAGTAATGTACAATGCACGCGTGCATTCAAAATTATTATCGCCTTGCTACAGGCTTAGGACCGAAACATATTAGCGGACAGTTTCAGGCTCGCTGAAATCCTATCGTGTTTCGTGTACATATACACTGTATATACGCTAGTGTGTTTCGGTCCACAAATAATAGAACAAACGAAGCAATACATACCTACTGACATGAGACTATAATACATTGTGTTCACTTTATTATGCTTGGTTTGTGTTTTTTTATTTGACAGACGATCGTCGCCACGAGGTCACGACGACACCACGAGTATAAATACAAAATATTTAGATTAAAAAGTATGTATAGAATGTTTACTTACAACATTGGGAAAACGTTGAAGCTTGATATGACGCGACACCGGTCTCGTCCAAGTGGAACAAAGTGACCTCAAGTTAAAAAAATACGTTCGATTCGGATAACTTCTCGATTCGCATTCTACCCAATTGGTGGTTTCTTGAAATTTGCCGAATGCGTACTTCGAGAAATCTAACGAGTCGCCGACACACTCGGGCCTGCTTGTTTCTTCCGATTCCATCTTACCGCGACAAATCAATGTATAATGACCAGTAAAACACCGATGAATCAATTGCGATCTATCCTGTTTACCGCCACCGTGCAGCATGCGTACCATGTGTGTAGCAGAAACTATGTAACGTGTAGCAAACGATCGTTAAACGAACGGTGTAGCGCCATCCCACAGCTATCGAAGTAAGAAGTCTGAATGAAAGGTGATCGAGACGTATGTGGATCGTCGTTATCGACGCGACGTGCACATATCCATTTTGATCTTACATTTGCATATTCAGTGATCTTGGTTGCGGCAGGAATACCGGCACGACGCACGATCAGGTAAACAAAGACGCCTTGAAATGATTCAATTAGTACGAACACAAAAATGGACGATTTGGGTAGAGGAGATACGGTTATTCGAGCCTCGCGGTTCGTTTTTATAGTTACCGATTGTCACTAATTATAAATACTAGGTGCACGGCTCGAATAATCGTTCTTCTCTTCCCAAATTGTGCATTTTTTTCGAGATGAACCTAATCTCTCAGTTTTCTGTTTACTAGTTTAATTAGGATTAAGAATACGACGCAGTCAAAATTGAAACAATTAAATTCAAAGTTTAAATAGTCAAACCATCGATTCGCTAGATTGTTAATTAGTGGAAATTCGATTTACGACATAACGGACATTGATTTGATTTCGTAAGTTTTTTTTCAGATGGCGATACCGAAGCTGCGCGTACTTCCGGTTCATTTAGTCGGCCGCTGCGTATTTTGAATTACATATTACGCATTACGCGTCGCGAGTGTCCCATCGTTACGTTCAATGTTCTCTATTTGCTCAAAGTTTAGACTGTTGTTGTACGAGTGTAGCGATTAACATACTTCGTTAATTTGTATTGCAAATCCGGTGTCAGTGTCAAACGAACCGCACGGAAGTTCAGCAGGGAGCAGGCGTACAGGTATGTACTATATCTATAGAAGCCCGTAACAATTGTTTGTACTTGATGTTTCCGTTTGATCGTATCAACAAAAGGCGAGCAAGATTCGAATCTTGTTGTTCTCGTTTGCTGGGAGAGCACACGAAATCGAATCAAACTTCGCCTTGCTCAACCGTCGAGCTGATTTAACCTGTAAATTAGAGAAGTCGCAGAAACCTTCGAGGCGACTGTTCGGCTCTTTATTTATTATTATTTAACAATCAGAGATCGATGCAAAGAACATAGCTTATCGTTTAGTTTACAATCTAAACACATAGAACGTCGATACTTTGAAATCTTCGTGTAGCAGTTACGCTGTAAATAGTTCACAGGGTTACGAATGCGCGCCAATTTCGTCGATCCCCAGCCGCCATATTGGCAATCACAATTCAAAGCGTCTTTTACAAATTTCGATCGAATCTCGAAATCTTCAGGCGGAACAATTTCCACTTGCGTTCGAAACATACCAACGACGAATTACCGAAAGTGTTTAAACAAAATGCTGATCGCATTCTGTGTATCGTAAATGTTTCCCGCCAGAAATTGGCGTTTTAAACGGCTAAACGCGTTGTCGTCCGACGGTGGAACGTTGATGAACGATAATTGGTCTGCGGTAATTCCAAATGCCGGTTTATGAAAATTGCGGTAAAGCCCGGCTAGCAGTCGTTGGTTCGCGAACCGATGTGTAACTAACGTGTCGGAAGTGATTATCGTAACGAGGAAATTGTATAATGTTACGCGTTAGCCGACCGAGCGGAGCACGCAATGCGAGCAAGTGTACGCGTATTCGAAATTATTCGAAGTTATTCGAAAATATTCGAACCGCATGGGTACACCCTGCTGCGCGCGCTTTTTGCATTTTCTTCCATTTTTCCTCGCCAAGACCACGGCCTCGGCCGATAAGAGTGCCATAACGCTCGATCCTCGAGGATATCTCTTTCTCCGTTCGATCCACGCGACGTTCGGATAATACGAAAATTCGAAGTGTTCGCACGTAGGCCAACGATGGGCTCGTGAAACGGGCCACGAGGACGGGTCAGCTACGAATAAAACCGCTCCTCGAAACGTTTCTTCTTCGTTTTTCTCTCATTTTCTTGTTCTTTCGAACCTTTTCCCGGAAGGAACGTCGACCGAATGCGTAATGGACACGCATCTCCGTGAACGCGCGCGGTCTTCGCGAGGTGAATTACCTTGGAAAGCCCGTCGCATTTTTTCCCCCCGTTCCTCCGAGAGCCTCTCCGTCGATTCGATATTTATTTTATTTTTATTCATGCAGCTGGACTCTTTTGTACGGAACCAACCGCTTGATCGTCGTCCTTTAATGTCTCTTAACGCGATTCTATAATAAAATATTACGCGCGACGATCGCTTTTTCTCCGCTCGGATTCGCTTCGAAATCGTTTGGATAGCTGCGTTCGCCGCGCTACGCAAACATAGTATACATAAACATTTCGGCTCGCCGTCTCGCCGTGGATCATATCGAGTTCACCGAATGTGCATTCGATGTTGCTAGCGAATTGGATAGAATGGCTCTTTCTTCGGTAGATAAGAAGAGAGAGCGAAAGCGAGAGAGAGAGAGAAAGAGAGAGAGAGAGAGAGCTGGTCAACGAAATTCGATATTTTCCTTGTAGTTCGGCACGACCCGCGTGGCGACCCGCGGGGCTAGATAGTCGATAGCCGGCCCGGGCCTCATTGTAAGGCTAAAAGAAATTGGTGCACCACCCACGGGGCGGGAGTCTCTGCTCCGAATTTCTCTGCGTAAATAATCTGTTCGGAGGTTTCCAAGGATGCTCGTAATTTACAACGACGCGCAAGCAGGCGAGCGAGCGAGCGAGCAACCGGTCTCTGTTTTTCTCCGGCTCGTTTCGTTTTGTACGCGACTTCCGAGGTCCTTTGTGCGCCAAGGCAGAACGAACGGATCCTTGCGCCCCCTCTGGAAAACCGTAACGAACGCTTGTCCTTGGTTTGCGAATGCCTCGTCTTCCAGGCGGCTCGCGGCTCGCGGCGGTCCTTGCGGCGGGCCGCTAACAAGCGATAATAAGCCGATGATCCGTCGCCTCGGCTCGTGTTCGGTTCGTCACGATCTGCGACAATGCCGTAATTGCAGGGCATTCGCCGGCTAGAGAGAAAAGAAACGGGAGAGACGGACGACCGACGATAACGAGCACGATACAGAACGGAGATATCCTGATGAGACAACTTATTAAAGCGTTCAACGGATCGGCCAGACTTGCTAATTACGCTGAGAACGCTTCTCAGCGTATCCTTCCGAGACTATCGGGATTATGAGGCGCGCGCGCGCGTGCAACGCGATATTAATCCGATTAATTGAAGTCGTTGCGCGTCGGTAATACTAATCAATTTGGAAACGCGGGAAAGGATGGCGCGTATATACAGTTACCGTCATTAACATTCGGACACGGCAGCGCCTCCGCGATTCGGGGTGCCGACCGCCCTTCGACGAAACACCCTTGAAAATCGCTACGAAAACGGGATCAACTTTCTACGGAGTCTCGCCTGCAAGATAGGCGAGACGCTATCGAGCAACGGACTCATCGTTTTCTGTTGGCTGGCGACTCGGAGGGCGGTGACAAAGAAGACTATCATTAGGCGCGCCATGGCGGTACGCTAACGAGGGAAAGCTGCGCTGTTAAGCGCTATTAAGGTGAATCCCGGGACCTTGCGTCCGCTCGTATTCTCCTTTTAGAAGATATCCGTGGTCCCGGTCGCGAGGGATTTTCCCCTTCGTTGGACGTACGGTCCCCGGAGGTTGTTTCCGGTAAAAGACCTGTTGGTCGCGTGGTTATCGAACCGGGCTGGCACGGTGCGGCGTAACGTGTTGCAAAACCTCCTAGCAACGAGTTACGAGCTGTGCATTGCACGCACTTGTCCGCCACCGGAGAGAAGAGCAAGATGGTGGAACGAGGGGAACGCCAGAAGAGAGAGAGAGAGGAGACGAAGAGGACGAGGACGGGAAGAGAAGTCTGCCGGAATGTCTCGAGAAGACCCTAAAGATTCTCACCGAGCCGCCTAGGCGCGCCTGGAACACTCGAACACCGTGCCGGGATGCTTTTTTTTGCGGCGCGATAAAAACTATTGTTGGTTTCTTTCGCGCCTAGAAGAGGAACGAGATCGAGCAGCGGGCGCTAATAGTAGCCGACGGAACGGCCGGGTGTCTTGGACCGGCCTCGTAATTCGAGAATTTTTCGAATCTTTTCTATCGCGATCCTCTTTTTGGAGATCCCTGGGATCGTACAGCTGGATCTACGGTTGCGGGATCGAAGCGCGACGCTATCGAGGCAGCGACCCGCGTTCAACGATACGATTATTAATCGCGATTCGCTGTATTAATTGCGACCGAGAGCTCTGGGAGCCCTGGAGGATCCTCGCGCGAAGGATTCTCACGTGCAGGCGGATTGATCGCGGGAGGATGGTGCCGGCTAAAACAGAAATTAATAACGGTATCCGTTTCTTTTGAATGGCAATCGTGTACATCGAAGCTTAACATAATGGAAGATGCATCCGAACGCATCCGGGTAACCTCCGCGAACCGCGTGCACGCTATCGCATGCGGCTGCGGGGTGTAGAGGAGGTATCGCGAACGTCGAACAGATCGGACGATGACGATTGAAATATTTACAACGATGCGTCGTTTTAACGATTCGATCGATGCTTCTGCGATCCGTACGCATCGGAAAGAATTCTTCGTAGAATCTTCTTCGAGACGAACGCTCTGCTAAATTCCCGCTTGCGACTGGACGCGAGGGATCGTCCGGCATACGCGCGAAACCCTCTTCTCCACGTGCCCCTGAACATCCCCCCCCCCCCCCGCCGTGTACATTCAATCAAGAGGATGGCTCGATAGAATCGTGATCGATCAACGTTTGAAACGGGTCGCTGAAAACGCAGAGTCACCGCAAGGTAATCTGTTGCCAGCCGCAAAATAATGAAGACGGATAAGCGAGTGTCCGCGTGACTTACGGATATTCGGAAGCCGAAGTCGAGCCAGCCGGGAACAGATGGCTCGTCGCGGATCGCGTCGGGCTCGAATCGAAGGATTCGCGGAGTCGATTAAAAGCGGATCAAAGTTTTAATGGCCAGGCCCTGATCGAAGAACGTTGAAGGAGCGCGATGCGGTCGTTATCGCCTTCGACATGGATAGGGTTAAATTTCTCGACCGGAGTCGAGCTTGGATACGCGAGTGGCGGAGCAGAGATTTGCGAACCGCGCGATACTAGTTCTACCTACGATATTGCGACGACGTCACGAAGAGGAGGACGGAGAAAAGAAGACGGAACGAGTTGAAAGAGCCGGCGATGGGGAAGGAGAACGTGGTGGAAGAGGAGGAAAAGGAGGAAGAGGAGGAAGAGGAGAATGACGAGGACCATCGAAGTTGATGGCGGCGATGGTGGTGGTGTGGACCGTTAGTTGGCCCCAGCTCCACGGGAGCGTTGTCCGGGCATTCCGCGTTACTATTCTCCGTCTTCCTCCTCCTCTTCTCTCTCTCCCTCTCTCTCTCGCTCTTTCTCTCTCTCTCTGTCTCTCTGTCTTTCTCTCGTTGGTTGCTCGTTTCTTTTTACCAGCTTTGTCCCACTCTTGGCGGTTTCTTCGGGGCCGTTCCACCGGCACCGGCATTCCCGACGGCACCGCCATCGTCGCGTCCGCGTCCGCGTCCGTCTCCTCGACCGGCCACCCACCGACCACCAATCCTGGCGCACCCCCTTTGCATCCCCATTCCCCATGTGCTAACCATCGTTCCAAAGAAACCGACTTGCCGTTTCTACTTTTTCCTTCTGGTTCCTCCTTCCTCTCCTCCCCTCTTCCTTCCTCTTGCTACATTGTTATTCCGGTTATTCCATGACCACGCGAACGGCTTAAAAAATTCTGAAAATATTCGCTCGTCCGTCTCGAAACCTTGCAACTGTGATATTTACTTATTTGTTCGTTCGTTTACCGGAAAAAGTCTATAATACGCAAGGAAAAGCGAAGCAAGAATTAGGTATACGAAAGAAAATATGATCTTTTACGAAGATCAGTGAAATAATTATTATACAATTCGGGATCAGCACGATCGATCATTCTGTTTACACAATTTTAAGATCCATATGTTGCGCGGTGGTTTACAGAATAAAACAGAGTGCGATCCCACGCGCGGTATTACCGGTTCTACACCTGTAACATCGTCATCGGGCTACGCTAAAAATAAACGCCGTAAAATATGTTGTTGGCTTCGAAGTGGAAGTTGATGGTCCCCGACGAGTTGAACGCGTTGAGCGGATGCGTTTGCGAAAGTCTAGCGACGCGACGTTTCGGGGATCGGACTTCGGACGATCGACCTTCGAAAAGCGTGCGATAGATCGCGGATAGAATTCGCCAATTAATTCGACAATTATGACCAACGATTTGCGAAAGCACGACGGTTTTTAGCCGACACTGTCACACCCGTTTTTCGACAACCTTCGTGTTTTTTCGTTCGAGCGATTTCTTCGACCAAGGAAGAACAGTCCCGGAGATCCTCGATCCTTGGCCAGGCGCGCTAATTTTACCGCTAACGACACGGAGCGGTGATTTCGACCGCTCGCGAACAAAACGCGCGCACTATGGTCATCCGACGACGAAACGACGATGCGATCTCGAGATCCTCGAACGTCGGGCTGTCGACTGTCGACGAAACGACATTGTTCAGCGAACTGAAAGCCGGGTCGATCGCTGGGCCACTAGGTCCCCTGATGTGTTCCTCGGCGAGGATAACAGTTCACGGGTGTACCGTTCGCGCTAACGTTATCCTTCGGCGTTTACGTCTCGTCTCGTCTCGTCTCGACTTTGCATCTCGCGGGCGTGATCGCGACCAACGAAAGCGAGAAAGTGAAAGACGCTGCTCGGTCGACGAAAGCGAACGAATCGTTGCTCGTATCTCGTTATCTCGGCGCATCGTTCGCCCGTTCCGTTCGCGTTTCGCGAATCGCCGTTGTCCGAATTTCCATATCCGTCGAACCTCTCGCGGCAACCTCGATCTCGACGGATCCCCCGTGGATCTCGACGACGAGACGACCATTTGCAACGCGCGATCCGTTCTCGATTATTTATTTTTAACCGATCGATTCGTCCGAAGCGTATCGACTGGAGTCGTCTATCGATTATCGGACGGTGAAAATTGAGTCGAATCGTTTCGGGCATCGTTGCGAAGATACTGGTCGCGTGCACGAAGAGCGTTCGATGTTATTAGCTCGTGGGAGGACACGCCGAATGGCGGAAGGCCGTCCGTTAGTCGGCTGATACGGTCCGGCCACGGCAAAAGTGCCGGGAGGCGCTTCTTCTCGCCGACGAAAGTAGGATCACGGTTGATTTTCACTCTCCGTGTTTTCGATTACGTAAGCGGCGCGGTGGCGGCGGTGGCCGAACGAGAAGAGGCAGCTTACGGTTTAATAAAACAGTTACGTTCGCCTACTTGCCGTAATGGATCATTGTGCCGCGCGTGGTCGCGTGGCCGCGTGGTCGCGTTCCGCGACACCGGCGAACGGACGATTTCACCTGCGACACTCGCCCTGTCGAAAACTCGATCCCCGATATCGTTGATCCTCGCCCTCGAATGTCCGTCGAAAGTCGAAACGAAGAGAACTTTGTCGCTGCTTCTTAGACCGCCGGGGTTTGGATCGATCTCGATCTCGATCGATTCTTCTTAGATCAAGATTTTTGTTCGTCGCGATGCCGAATGGAACGAAGAATTTTCTCGGTACCGAATGACCCGAAAGCTGCAATATTTCTCGCAGAAATTAGTTTCGGATTTCTATTAATCGGACCTTGAACAGTTTGCTCGCGGATACGAACCCGTTAGGATGCATCGCGGCGCGCGATGCGAGATTTCGATAGGGTCGACCTGGCCGAGTAGCGCAACCTTCGACTCGGATCGGTCCCCAAGGTGTTCGAACTTTCGCCCACCAGGAACGGTAGATGCTGGTTGTCGGTCAAACGATTACGTCACCGTATGCGTAATGCACGGTACGCCATTATTGTGACCCGTTAGCCCGTTAGGCTGACCCTACTGACTCGATTCGCCATTACGGAGCGCGCGAGACCAGTTTGGCTCGCAGAGAAACGGATCTTTGCGTACGTCGTGCGAGACCACCGCGACGACACAGTCTTTATTCATCGCGAAACAATCTCTTTCGCGGTCCGCTCCCTCCCACGCTCCGTCGCGTTATCGGCCCCCCCCCCCCCCCCGAGGCCCGGACGAAATTTTAGTTTTCAACCGGCCCGAGCTCGATCGCGCGAATCTTCCGCTAGAATTCCGAGGAATAAGGATATTTACGCGAAGTAGAGTATCGGCTCCTAAAATACCGGGAAACGTACGGAAAGGTGATCGAATTGTGATTTTATTGGGAGAACGAGGACGTACATATATTTTCTCTCGATTCTGATATTTATAAAATAAGCCGCGAGCTTGCCTGAAATAAAGACCCGCGGTCGACGAACAAGGCGCGAGTTTCTTCCGTTCGAGTCTGTTGCGAGACAATCAACGAATTCACCGGCGAACGATACGCGTCTCGGAGCGCGGAGAATGTTTCGTTTGCGGACGGTCTTGTGTGCTTACGTCGAGCAAAGTTCCGGGAATCTCCGGACAGGGGAAAACTTTGAGAACGGTCTACTTTCGAGCAAATATTTGCAGGGATCGGTTTCTTCCTAGACGACGGAGCGTCGATCTGTGCTCTCGGTGTTCCTCGCTCGCTGGGAACCTCGCGCGTCGTCGCGCCGCTCGTTTAACCGGCAACCTGTTCGTGAACCGTCTAACGGTTCCCTCCGGCGTCCTCCTCTTCCGTCCCGTTCCCTCCTGTTTGCCTAAAAACGATTCGGCGATTATCTAACGGCGGTTGTGCAACCGCGATTGTGCAACACGAAAACGTAATCCGTAAAAGTGTTACGCCGACGCTGCGGCACGGCGCGGCACGGCACGGGACGGGACGGGACGGGTTGGGACCGGGACTCGGAACGTTGGGACGCGACGGGACGGACGGATGCCTCTTCGTCCTCTCCCCTCCCCCGTCGAGACGTCCCTCGTGTCCCTCCTTCTTCTGTTCTTTCCGCTCTTTCTCCTCCGCGGCCTTCTCTCTCTCTCTCGTTCTCTCGCTTACCTCCTGCTGTCCGCGATACCACTCGGTCGCCGACGCTCTTTCCGAGAGTTCTTTCTCCATCGCGAACGGCTGCCAGACCGGGACCGTGCCAAGACGGATCACACTGGAACTTTCGCCACAACCTTGACCCACTAAACCCGGCAGCATCTCGATCCCGAATCCCGCCGAATCTCGAGACCCGCTTCCTCTAGCCAGCCGGACAGTCGATGCTCGGGACCAGCCCCCGACGACGACCTTCGAAAACGCCGCCGAAGCGTTCGTAGCCGCGTGCTCTCTTATCGGTTGCCGATCCTCCGGCCGCTTCTCGCCCCTGTACAAGGTGGACAATCGACGCTCGGAGCCCGCGATCCACGGTCGAGAGTTCCGAAGACGGAGAAAATCGTATTACCGATATTATCTAACGATGGAAAGTAGCGCAAGGCCGCTTTCTTCTTACTCAACCGACTATTACAGCTGAACGGCGTAACACGTCGCGCCACACCGCGTCGCGCCGCTGCCCGGAGAGGGGCTAACTCTTTCTCTTTTCGTCGTCTCCGTTCGCCTCGCCTCGCCTCGGCTGGCCTCACCTTGCGCCGCGTCACCAATCCACGGAAGCGAGAAATTAATGCGGTCAAAGACGGCGTTCCGATATCACTGATTTCTTTGCCCGAGAGCATTTCGACTCGGAGGAATACTCGACTGTCTGCAAGTTCGACTCGTGCACAATGTGCACAATGTCCGCGAAGGGGCGAGAAATTTTGTTGTCAGGCTCGCGAGATACAAGGCTCGACGCGAGCAGCCTCGTCGATTCGCGCGTATCGAAAGGGGCCACCGGTTCCCAGCGAACAGGCGATTAAACGAGATTATCTAGGATCGCGCGAGATCATCACGACCAGTCGGAGATTACGATATAGTTTACGGGCGAAGCCGGTTTTCGACGCCGATTTCGACCGTGTCGTAAATACGTCGCTTAGCGTTCGATCGACTCGCAAATCCGATCGCTGAATTAATTCGTCGCGATAGTTGACACCGCGACAATGCTGCGCGCAATTAGCGGTGCGATAGTCGAACGGTAACGAAGCACGTTGTTACATCGTCGTTTATTTTATGAACGATGAATGTGAACGATGAGACTCTCTCGAAGAACAACGCTGTCGTTCTCCGTCGTTCTCCGTCGTTGTTCGTTGTGGACGTTTTCGCGGGTTCCACGCAGCGAACAGATAAGAGAAAGAAAACGAAAGAGAGAAAATGTATGAGAACGCCCGTGAAAAATAGAAGGAGCCGCGTTATTTCTTGTTATTACACGTGTCTCTCCTCGGTAACGGGACAGGCAACCAAACCGACCGACCTACTTATGCACGGACATTCACGTTCACGTTCACGTTCACGTTCACGTTCACGTTCACGCACCGCTCCGTCCCGAGAGAGACGCCTTAGGACTGCTGCCTTGCATTCGGCCGACCAAATTGTCTAGAACCTACAGTCAGATTTCACGGTACAGTAATGTCTTCCTAATTGGCGCTCAGAAATGACGCACAAGAATGGACAATTTGGGAAGAGGAGATGCGATTATTCGAAGCTCGCGGCTCGTTTTTACAGTCACCGATAGTCAACGATTATAAAAACAAGGTGCAAAGCCGGAATAATCGTATCTGCTGTTCCCAAATTGTCCATTTTTCTGCCGAACGTCAATTAGAGAGACATTACTGTATATGGAGTAGAATCTCGGCTACCGGAATCGAGCAAGGGTAGACGAGCGTTCGGATGGTAGAACAGTCGCTTACGGTGCTGGATTACGTCTTTAATAGTCTGTACAATGAATCGCGATGTTGCGAAACGTGTTTAGGACGATGTAGAATTCCGATATCGGAGGTTCCTACGGCCGGCATTCGACGGTGCCGCGTTCCGTACCAGAGACAACTCGTTGAGGTCTACGGAGCTTTACGACGTCGCGCGATGCCAGCGTAGAAAATGAAGAAACACCGGTGGATGCGTCCATTTATCCACGGCTGAAGCGGCATGAATAAATACCGGCGAGTAAATAAAAGATTCCGTGTTGCAGCGAGGTTAACGTTGCTCGGCCGGCTCGTCGATTTTGCACGCACAAAGGACCGGTCCTCATGCGTATTCAATCCGCGACTCTTCCTCGTTGGCCAGGGGCCCGCGCGCGGCATTCAGGCATTCGAACATTCAGGCATTCAGGCATTCAGGCACCGAGGCACGTCCGTCAACAAGGAAAATCTAAGGTCAGCACGCCGATAGCCGCTCGAAAATCCGCGATAAGATCCGCGAGCGGCTCCCGCCGAATCGTCGCGACCTCCGCCTCGTTTCTTTCCGATCGAGATTTCGAGCGCTTGGAACGTTGCCTCGAGGGATTAACACATCGCAGCGTCTAATTTATTACAAGTTGCTGTTCGCGGAGAATTCGTCGAGAAGGTTTGGACAGTCGATCGGATTGGAAGCTACGAATCGAGAGAGGCGGAAGGAAACTCGTTGAACACGAGGAGATGTTAAAGTCGATGGTCAGTCGATCGAGACGAATTTCGTTCAGGCACCGCTCGTTTAGCCGAAATGGCTCGATAGGAACGGTCAGTGCACTGGCCTAGTCGTTGAGATTTACGGCCGTGGACTCGCTTGAAATACTTGCGAGAATATCCAGAATGGCCGACAGGTACGCAGAGGAATTTCGCAATTTGTAGAGCCGGCAACGTGGCGGCTAACAAGAGCGGAGTTACCACGCTCGTCGAGCCGAGCCGAGCCGCGTCGAGCCGCGTCGAGCCGCGTCCGCTGGATACCAATTCGCTTCTTCTTCTTGGACCGAGATCCGAGTAAAACAAAACGCTCGATCGTTTTACGTTCGATACTCGAAGAATTTCTATCGCTCCGCGTCGTTTCATCGACGTCGACCCCTTCCTCCGTCATCTTACCGTAACCCCTCGGCGATAAATGAACCCGATAAATGAAATTTTTCAGCCTGTCCGTCGATTTCTAATCGCAGACACGCGCGCGGTTCGTTTTATCCTCGCAGCGTCTCGAGCATCTCCTTCCGTTTGCAAAAATATCGAGGGATACATTCGACCGCTCGAGCCTCGATCGCCGATTCTTCCGGTTTCCGAGTCGAAAGTTCGTCGACTTCTTTACCAAATTTTGGTACCGTGTTTCCGTTTCGTAATCCCGCCACGTGACTCGACAGCGTAGCTCTTCGTGTTCTTTTCGGGACGCTCGCTCACGCACTCGCGCATGCACGCACGCACGCACGCACGCACGAAGGCAGAAGACAGAAGAGACAGAAAACCGAAAACAGAAGACACGACGAGGCGGATACGTGGGCTGGCCGAACGCGTACACGCGCTCCTAGCCCTGTGCTTCCTACCCAGGCGTTCGAATCTCTCGCGATACGTCGCAGGCGGGACCAATTTCGAATCTGTTTCGCCGATTAGCGAATAGAAAATCGTCGGATTCACGGTCCTCTGAAATCGCTCGTGGCCCGCGATACTCGCAACACGTGGCTAAACAAGTGGTATACCCTGTACGGCGACGATAAACACTGGAAACGCATCTTTTCCGCGTGTCCCCTGACTCGTTGCGCGTCGGCTTGAAAGCAGAATCGTGTAATTCCAGCACGCGTCGTTCCTTCGGTTCCGATCTGCGAGCGTGGCCCGTGAAGCCGCTAATTATTTTCCTGGCGAACCTTCCTTCGCTGCGCCAGCAATTGTTCAAAGTACAATATAAAAACGCTTCGCGTCGCGATCGATCGGACTCGCGTGTAAACAATCCGCGAGATTATCGCAAATTCTCGGAATTCGATCGCGAAGCGACTGGAGCGTGTCGATTTAAGTCCGTTCGCGGGATTATTTCCACGATTGGTAAGCGTTAAATATTCGATCGTTCTTCTCGTCGACGAACTCGCGACAAGAATTAATTATTATTATGGAGAACGGTCGCGATCCACTGTTCCGGTACCTATAAGAGATTGTATCGCGTCGGTTGCCGGACGTCGTAAAAAGATGCCGCAGAAACGCGTTTTTCGCGTTGGTAATTATATCGGACAGACCGACACGCCGGACTATAAATAGTTCCCAACAGCGTGGTGACTCTGAGAAAAGCGAGACGATCGGACGGTATCGGCGCTCCTAATGTTACCGCGGTCGGCCCGATGTTATCGTTGTTGTCGGACCTGTTATCTAACTGCGATCACCGGCTATCGATCCGTACAGCAAACGAAAGAGACGTTCCTCCGTTCCTGCGTTCCCGGAACGGCGAGCGCACCTAGTCCTGGAAGAGAGATCCGCGCCTAAGGTGCCTAGCTGCGTCGATCGGGAATCGACCGTAGTCCGCGAACCGACGAAAGACCGACAAAAAACGTTCCCCGATCTCGACGGAACCGGGACAGGCGAGTCCTGGCGATTCTTTGCCGGTCTCGGCGAGTCTCGGTGCCACCGTTGCTGTGACGTGGCTCGACGAGTTACGAGTCACGAGTCTTCAGTCTCGCAAGCCTGCTCGGGACTCGGGAC
This sequence comes from Megalopta genalis, assembly GCF_051020955.1. Lineage (NCBI taxonomy): Eukaryota > Metazoa > Arthropoda > Insecta > Hymenoptera > Halictidae > Megalopta > Megalopta genalis. The sequence goes on from NC_135017.1 coordinate 16,935,726, forward strand.
CTTCACCGTGAAGATCTTGAACCGTGGTTGACGCACCGACCGGTACCAAGATGGCGACCGAGGAGGAGCGAGCAAGCGAACCCGACGATTGTGTAATGGCGGCCGCGCGAAGCCGGCTTTTGCTCACGAGTCCATAGAGGAAAGGTGAACGTCCTGCGATGCCACGTTCCCCTGTCCCTCTCCCTCGCTCTCTCTCTCTCTCTCTCTCTCTCTGCTTCTCTTCTTCTTGCATCTCCGGTGTCTCTTTCTTTCTCTGCCTCCTACAATCCCTCTCTCTCTCGCTCTCTCGTCGCGCGGAGTCTCTCCGACTCGGTCGCGCCACCGAATTCCTTCTCCTTCTCCGTTTCCTCGGTTTCTTTCTGTTCTCGCGCCGTTTCTGGCCGAGTCAACCGAGTACACCACACTCTCTGCCTAGTGGCTAGCGCCGAGCTAGCGAAGGCTACAAGTTCCGTTGTCCCGTTGTCCCGAACAAGTTGCTCGCGACTCGCTACTCGCTGCTCGCTACTCGCTACTCGCTGCTCGCTGCTCGCGGCTTCTGCAGCTACGTGGAAGCCTCGTTTCGGACAAGTGTCATCGCCCTCTCCTGTCCTGACTAAACAACGATCGACCGCCCTGCCGTTTCCTCCTCGTTCCTAATTCTCGTTTGCTCGACGCCGACCGAGTCGTACCTGTAACCTTCGCTTTAGATGTTTCTCGCGATTTTAGACAAATTGGAAGAAGTTACTCCTTGGTTGGAAAATAATCGAGGGCTCTGCGACCGATTTCTCGATAGCCACAACACCTCCGAAGACAATTCGCCGTTCGGTCGATCGATCGGGTCGATCGTAATGGGCACATCGACGCGAACTCGTTCTCCTTTCCATGTTAGGCTCCGCTCGGTTCCCGGGCCCTTGTCTAATTCGAAATTTATATTCACCGTGGCGAGACGTCGATTAAGTACCGATTCGAAGGCCGCTCGTTCGATCGGGTTCTCCAGCGTTTTGGCCCTAATCGACGAACGTTATTCTTGCCGGCCGTAAATCGGCGCGAAATAAATCAGGATTACATAAGCGGACGCCCGGTGTTCATCGTGTTCGATTAATCTTCGCGGCGAGAGAGATACAGAAACCTCAGATACGCACGAATGGGATTATAAATATTCAGTTTTTAGGCGAGACGTTAATATGCATGATCCGCGGGGAGCCCGGAGAATATACGCGACAGATTTATTTTTTCATCGATATATGAAAATTCGTACTTCGAGAGGAAGGCTTTGCAAGGGCCGTCGCCGCGATCCACGATCGCGGGTTCGATCGATATTGTTCGCCGGAGAGGTGGGATCGATCGGAAAATGAAAAGCGCGCGGAATTGTGTAATTCGAATCGCGGTGAACGAGTCGGGAAGGCATTCGGGTCGGTGCGGTCTCGGTGGAGAACAGCGTACACCAAGATGGCGGCCAGCGCCTGCCTCGTGGCATGGAATCTGATATTACCTCACCGTAGCCCTGGCAGTGACAGTGGCCCTCTCTCCGTTGCCCCCTCTCGTCTCGCGAGCCGCCGACTCGTCTCGCTTCTCGCCTCTCGCCTCTCGCTTCTAGCTTCTAGTTTCTAGCTTCGTCTTCCCTTCTCTTCCCTTCTTCGAGTTCTCCTTTCCCTCCTTTCCCATCCTTTCCTCCTCCCGGGCCGCCTCGACCGTCGCGTCGCGACTAGGAAACTCCACGACCGCTAATTACACGCGGCCTCTCATTAGATTTTCCATTCCCAACGATGCAGTAACTCTTCCCGTCGAACGGCCGCGCTTGCCCCCTGCCGCGCCTCTCTCTCTCTCTCTCTCTCTCTCTCTCTTCGTCATTTCATATTCTGGATCCTACGATCTTCCGCCGGTTCGATCTTCGAGCCATTCGACGTCTTCCCCATGTAATGTACTCCTTCAGGGACAACACGTCCGTATTAGCTCTGTTAGTCCCGTCGCTCGCGTTTCAAGCGCAGAGTCTCGACGAATAAGCTCCGTCGCGGCCTTTGACTCGGCTCATTCACCGATCATCGAAGTTGTTCCGTCTCGAGCGGTATTCTTGACAGGCTATTGATCCGAGTCCGCCAGGTGCACGTCCACCTTTTCAACGGTAGCGTACGCGCGTTTCGGTACGAATGTTGGAGGCTCTAGGCGTAAAACTCGACCGGCGATGTGGTCAGTTGTTTTCGGATGTTGTGTAGGAGATTGTGACACGAAAAGAATTCGAACGTGCCAGCGCTCGAATGAATGAGTCACAAGTGTGTCGCGCGTGAACCGCACTCCCGATGAAATAATCGCTTCATCCATATTAAAGAGTCATTTTTATTGCGAAAATTGTGTCGAGTCGCCGTCAGCGGCTCCGCCGCGAGCCGCGAGCCGCGAGCCGCGAGACGCGAGACGCCGGGGCAGCTTATCCGATGCATCGAGCACAAATGTTATATATATATTTAATCGCGCGCCGCTTTCTGCGATTACGATCTCGCAGGACTTGTTGCCCGCTTATACGAAGACGCGTGTATGCATGCGCGACGAATGTTGGGCGGAATCGATTCGAAAATACGGTGCAACTTTTCTGCACAGTCGTTCGTAGAAGCCTGGAAGTCGATCGCGTATTCACGCTTCCTTCTCGATGACGAAACACGACGGACCGATTTCCGGTCAAGTTTCGTTTCCGGTCGGAGACCGAATTAGTATGACCGCCGCGGCGCCGCGCGCCGTCGCGGCAGCCGTAATTGTCGGAAGGCGACGACGATTTAAAGCGTTATAGGAGCAACGTACTCGTTCCCGCGTGCTCGACGCACGGCCGTCAGCTTCCTCAAGTTCTGGAGAACGTTCGTTGAACAAGGAAGAAGAATCGTACGAAGTGGTTCTCGATTCGAAAGAACCGAACGCCGACATTCGAGGGGCAATCGAGCCGCGTCGCCGGACATTTGCCACGGTCGCAGGTTATTTCCTGCGAAGACCCAGCCACCGGTCTCCCGTCGCCGAGCATCGCGAAACGAATCTCGTAGTCGGTCTCGGTTCCAGTTCAACGAATCGGAAACACCGCGTTTCTATCGCGTCCGGTTGCGCGGCCAAACTTGCCCTCGCGTTTCGACGGGCCAGGCGACTGCGAATGCCAGAATCGGTCCCATAGCATCATAGTATTCCAATTTTGCGATCGGCGATATTCAATCGACGAAGCGCACTTCTCCGCGATTCGAGTTTTTCTCGAATTTCGCGTGAAAGCGGGAAATTTGCATAAAGATCTATTCTGTCGGTTTTGGTTCGGTCGCTCGAAAAGTTGAACGGAACGACAAGGGCGGCCCTGAATCGAAGCGGAGAGGAGAAAAGGCTCGCGGTCCAGCAAGGACTTTTAAGGGGAAGGAAACGGGATCGGAAGGTCGCAGTCGCAGTCTTAGCCGCACTCGCGGTTGCCCTGTTCTCGGCGTGTACCCGCGTTGGCTCGTTAAGAGCTCCGCAGCCGCTACAACGGCTGTACCTTCGTCGGCTGCCGGTCGCCCGGTACTCTTTCTGCCTCCTTTTGCCCCGTTCTGCCTGTTCTCTCGCTTCACCCTTTCTCTCCTCTCGCAGCTCGCTCTGTTCCTTTTTGATCGGAGCTCGCTCCTCCGCGCGTACAGATACAGATCGTTGGCGAGCCACCGGTGAAGAGGAGGGACCGGAGCCGGGGAGCCGGAGCGGTTCGTTCCTCTTGATTCTCGAGAGTGGTCCGCTCCGGCTCACGGTGTCCGTCCGGTAGGTGGGTGTGTAGGACATAGCGGACTTGTGCAGTCAAGGACACGTTCCGCTTGCTCAGAGAATTGCGCGCGCGAGCGAGCAAGCGAGCCGGCGAGCAAGCAACAGAGCATACGAACCGAGCTCCCTCCGGTCTAGCGATGGGACCGACTCGTGCGCGACGCTTTTATCCTTGAAAAAACTTCGAGATTCGAGCAGATAGATATTCAAGGAACATCGCGTGTAGGAGCGATCGATGGCATAGCACGTTTGCGCGAACCGTCGTCGCTTCGTGTCGGCTCGATCGGAAGAACCGCTTGTCTTGGACGATTCTTGAACTGTTTTTTGGAAAGGGGCGAGCACTTTCGGACGAAATTCCTAAAGGATATAAAAGTTTCGGCTTCCGATCGGCCGTCTCCGGTAATCTAGTAATTGGACGACCACGCGAGCCGAGTCTTGGCTTACGACCGCGATCGCAATTAAGATCCTGAGTTGCCATGGATACCGAGGCGTCCAGGATCGATCGATCGATCGGTCGGCCGCGGGGAGGCGATCGACGGGACGTGACCGACCTGATATAATTCTAATTTCAGCAAGGTGTGGCTGTCGCGCGATTATCTCTCTTCCGACCAGGGCTATCAGCCTGTAGGCTCTTTTTCGTCTCTGTTTCTCCTTCGCATTCTTGCATATTCTTGCATATTCTCGCATTCCTGTTCGGAGACTTGTCGATTTCTCTGCGATCCGAACCGCGGCTGTTCTAGGTGGCTCGGCAACCGAGAACGGCCCTACGGTACGTTTCAGTACCGCAAAGTCGCCACCAAAGATGGCAGTCGCACTCAAGGACACGTTTATCCTTTATCCTGTTAGCGAACAGGAATGCCCGGTTCTCGTTTCAGGGTGCGCGGCGAGTTCTCGCGTCGCTCGAACTTTCCGATCCATCGAGCGAGCCGCGCGAATTCCGAACTTTGCGCGACAGAGGCGGATTTCGAATAGCCGAGAGGTTCGTTAGAATTTCAATTTGGCACAATTTGGTGTGCCGCGATCGACGCAGAGAACGTTCGTTCCGAGGCAATCATTTTTGTTAGCGACCGAAGGCAACCGAGAGGCGGTTCGAGATGACATCGAGAGAAAGAGAAAGAGGAAGAGAAAGAGCGAGAGAGGTGGCCGAAGGGTGGAGAGGGTAGCTGCGGCAGAGGGGCCAGAGGGGAAGAAGGAACGAACGAAAGGAAGAAGAGAAGAACGGAGGGGCCGGAGGAAGCCGAGTGAATTAGCGAAGGTATACGACCGAAAAGGAGGCCACGATCGTCCGAGTAAACAAGTGTCTTGTCCGCGGCTCCGAGACCAGTTCCACCTTCCTCGTCTTGTTCCGACGTTCCGTCGCCATGGCCTTTAACGCGCATAGGTGCCACGCATCGCCTCGAAATTACCTGACGTCACCGGGGAACGCGCACCTCTGTCTCGACTTCGCGATCGCCGTATAATCGTCGCGAAAACTCGAACAAACATCGTCCCGCGTGTTCGTTGGTTTTCTCAAAGGAGAGCACAAACGTTTCTATTCGCTCGTAAACTCCTATCCCGAAGGATCTATTTTGTTTCGGCGTTGGCAAGACAGCGGTGGCGCGTCCGGCATCGGAACACGTGGATCGGATCGCGAGAGATCGGTCTCGCGTGGCTTCGATCATTCGCGTTCAACGTGATCTCCACCGCTTTTCCACTCGTCCGTCGAGCTTTTCCTCCGTCTCTGTCGCTCCCCCCCCCCTCTCTCTCTCCATCCCTGTTCGCCGAGCTATCAAGATCAAGGCCTCGCGCTTCATATCTGCACGATCGTCGAATAAGAAAACAATCTGGGTTAGCGAGCGACGAGCGCGCGTTGCTGCAGTTGCAGGCGCTATTCCGCGTACCTGCGACTACTGCAAATTCTCTATCTTTATTGTTCCGAGCGAATGCCACGCGGGCTCGGTCAACTCTATCGCCGTGGATTCGGATAGATTGATAGGAGACGTTCGTTCGATTTCCAAGAAACGCGCAGAACCGAATTGCGATCTCTTGGACCGAAGTATACGAGACGATCTATGAAAATGAACGGTTAATCTCGTGTTAATTCAATCGGGTCTCCTTGGTTTGGTTTCGCTCATATTGTCCACAAAAGTCGACAATTTGGGAAGAGGAGCCTTGCGAATTCGATCCTTTCAACTCGTTTTTATAGTTACCTGCAAGGCTGCAAGGCTCGAACAATCGTATCTTCTCTTCCGAAATTGTCCATTTTCGTGGACAATCCGAGCGTCGGTTAGGGAGACATTACTGTAGCTATTTATAACGTAACGCAGCAGTCCGATTAAAACGACTGGTTCGATCCAACGCGATACGATACGATACGATACGATGCGACACAATGCGGGATACTATACTATACTGTACGATACGATGCGATTCGAGGTGAGCCAACGCGAGGCGGGGCGTGCATGTGAGTCAGTAAGACGTTCGTTCGGCTTGCCACGCCACACCCCGAAATGCATTTTGCATTCCGCGCGTTGCCGCGGCGGCGGAGCAGCGGTGCAGCAGCGAGCACACGCATTCCACGAGGACCTGCGATCCGCTGGCTTTCGCTGCAAGGTGAAACACTTCCGCCCGATAGGGGGGCTAACGTTGCTCTTGACATCGCGGATACCGTAGCCGAGCCACGGGGAAACTGGTCTTGGATGCCTCCGAGACCTCGTCTTGTTCGTTGTTTCGCAACTGCACTCGACGCAGCTATTCTCCTCTTTTTCTTCCTCTTCTTCTTCTCCTCCTCCTTATTCAACCCTCGCTCGGCGGCGTCCGGGATCGCTTTGCCCCTACATTTCTGTTGCCAGCAAATTATACCGCGTCTCTTACCGTATCTCTTTGCAGTTCGTTAGACAGCGTTCGAACGAGCGAGTTTGTGAAAAGGTATCGGTTTGGTCGTATCGCCGAAGAAAATGGTTTCGGGTAGCCGAGTCGAAAGGTGCCGTGTAGGCTTCTGCAAGTCGTTCGATAAGAATTTGAATAAACGATCGTGCCGGCGATTCAATTTTTACGGTAGAAAAATGTTATGCGCGCCGAACAACGCGTGTACACGTCGCAAAGTTCACGAATAACGAAGTCTCGAACACGGCGTGGACGCCGCGCCGAGCCGAGCCGAGCCGAGCCGAGCCGGTGCGTGCAACCGTGCACCGTGGTGTCACACACGGAGAAAACGGTCAAGGCCATCGTACGTGTGGATGCACCGAGCGCCGCGAGCAGCGAGCGCGCGCGCGTAGCACTCTAGAAAGCAGCTCGCTGCAGTAGTCGCCGCTGCTGCATTTTCCGATCTCCGCGGCTAGACCGGCCTTCGCCACTCGACTATAACCAGGAGAAGGTCAGGACACTCGGATCACTGCTTTCCCCCCTCGGCATAATCGAGCGCTCCGACTCTCTTTCGTAAATATTATTCCCGGTGCAGCGGTCGCAGCTTGTTTTACCGAGCCGCATATTTTACAGCGACCCGATGCATCTTAAATAGACGGATACGAAATTATCTCGATCACGCCGACAGGCCGTTCGCTTCGAGATTCGTTACCGATGTTCACGAAAGCACCTGCAATCTGGCGTTTGTTTGTGCAACCTTTCGGTCCGCGACGTCGAAAACGCTTGTCGCGACCTTACGACTCGGTCAGTTATATCGACATAGAAAAAAGATTTCAGTTTACGCATTCTTGATCGACGTCGAAAAATTGGTTCAACCCTTCGACCTAGTTTCGGCGGTTGGGTCAACGCATGCGTAAACACGCGAGTCAACGACGTAGGCGCAGACCGGTCTAAACAAGGTTCCACGATTCGGAGCATTCGATTCCGACGTGAAATCGAATCGGAGAGCAGCCCGCACGATGACAGAAAGGTGGAATGGCGACGCAACTGGTCGGGGGTGGCCTTAAACGCGCGCAAAAAGCCTCGAATGCTCTCCGAATGGCTAGGTCGGGCGGAATTACGGTAAATCGGCGTGCACTTGTCGCGACAAATTCGACTCGGGGGCCTACGCGACGGGTCTAGGCGTTGCCTCGATCGAGGATCGCCGTAGCGATCGCGAGCGTTATTCGCCGCGCGACGCTGCGCGATCGAGCGTGAAGCGATCTCCCGTGATCCAGCCATTATCGTGGTTTACGATCGTTAGCGACGCGGCTCGTTTTTTCCATAATCTGTTTATCATCGGCACCGCATCGGAATATCGAAGTCTCCCGGCGCGGACTCGCGATGCTTGCGGCACGGAGCACGCGAAGAACGCGTTCTCTGAGCGCGATAAGTCCTAGCACTTTTCGCATTTGCATGGGACAATTGCTCTCCGATGTCGTAAAACGATGACCGTCGCGTCGGAGCGAATCTCGCTGGTCTCTTCGGAGCGTTTTCCGTCGTTTTCGCGGCAGATGCGTCGACAGGAAAATCTGGGTCGCCATAATAACGCTCGTTCACGCCGGGACCGTGGCCGGAGCGGAGACCGGGACCGGGACCGGGACCGGGTTGAAAGGGGTTTCGTTCGAGACATTTCCAGTGGCGAAGAAGGGGGATCGTGAATATTGAATGGGATTCGTTTTCTATGAGCCGTTCGACCGTGTTCTGAATGGGCGCGGCGTGTACGAGAACCAGATCGGTTTCGTGAGAAAGAAAAATCGTCGGTGCCGAGGCACCGGAGATCCGAGCCTTTTGTCCACGCCACTTCGTCCTCCGTTTCAATCCGTTTGCAATCGAATCGTCGCGCGTCATGCGAATAGACGGTCGAAAACGGATGACCAATTTTCGCAAGTTCTCCGATCGCCGACGAATGCAGCTGTTAGTTCGGAAACAGAGGTGGAACAATTACAGCCGAACCGTTCGCATTCGAAGCGATCGGTCGATTTCTTCACTTCCGCTTCGCTTCGGGCACCGAAAGGCCCGCGGCCGCGTAGACCGGAAGAAGTGGAAATCAGGTGGCACGGTATACGGAGACTGTTACACAATATTGCGTCACAGCGATGCATTCGTCTATCCGTGTCTTCGACGATTTCCACGTTGCTCTCGTCGACAAATTGTAGGACGCTAGCGTGGACGCAGGTAACGCGTCGACCCATTGCCATGCAGTCCGACGCAGGTAACGTTTCTCCGTCCTGCAGAAACAAAGTCCGAGGGTAATTCAGAAATTTCTCTACCCAAAAAGTAGGCGGGCCCTCGATTATGACTATGATTTGCTGCAATGGTTTACACCGGCAACGACTGTGGGACGGGGAAAAGGGGCGGAGATGAATTCGAAGGACACGTACACTTAGGCAAAATTGAACGTAATTTTATTGCGGTCCTTTCTGTAGGAAACCATTAGCATACCGTAAACCGAGTTGTAAAATAGTGTCATTATCTTCCGAAGGCCAGGGACATTGTGGCAGGACCCTGTCCTTTAAATCCTCCCAGGAGTTGTAATTAGGACCTCTCTCTTTTCCTACCTAGGTTTACGGCAGTCGCAGTTGATCCGTGATCCAATTATCGACGCGAGGGTTTGGCACGACCACGAAGGGAAAGCCACGAAGGGCTTCCATAAAATAATTTCCATCGTGCAATTCGGCCTGCGCGCTCGCCGCCGAAAAATTCTGCCAACGGACAACCGGTTTGCGGAAATTGCTCGTCGCGTCGCGCAAACGAAACCGTAATGAGCCGGTCGGTCGTTTTAGGATCGGGTCCCGGTATTCCCGACGATTTCTCGCGACAATTGGTTTTTTTATGCGTTTATGGCTCCCGTTCGTAATTGCTATGTAAATTGTGCTGGAGCGCTAAATATTTTAGCAAGGTCTGCCTCGGTTACCTTTCGCGCGAGCAGCTTGCGGAAACGAGTTTTCCATATTGTTTCGCTCTCGGAGAGCAACCGTCGCGAATGTTGTCCTGCGAGTCCGATGCCTCATTGTCGGAAGCGTTCGCACGTGTCGCGAGAGAATCGCCTTCGCGAAGAATGTTGGCTCGAACTCGCGCGGTTCGTGCCTTCGTTGAATCGCCTCGAGCCTCGGGCCTCGGGCCTGTTCAATGGACATTCTGGGCCAGAGAACGGCGACGGTGGCGAGGTTCGCGGGCACGAGTCGGTCTAATGGCTCGCGTCTAAAAGCGCGATTCGCGGCAGAAGAGGCATCGAAGCGGAAATGCGTGTGGCACGAACGAGCGTCGGCCACGACACGACAGTGTACCTGCTGCAAGACCGGCGACTGTTGGGCCTCTTCCCATGACCCGAATGCATTGTGCGTACGTTTTGTCTCCGCTCGCATTCATCTCGGCCGATGCCGTTCGGCCCTCGTCGATGGCCCGCACATGTTATCCCCGAAAATAGGGTGCGTGCACGCGCACCCATACGAATACGATTACGAATAGGAATGCTTCTCGGCCTCTCGTCGACGACGATCCGCGGAAGCGCCTGGAAATTCTCCTCCGAAAATCGAGTTTCCGGTTACGTGGAGCAGATCCGATACGGCGAACCGCCCGACGCGATTAATAAAGTCGTCCCTGGAGATAGCCGGCGCGCGGCTCGGGCTCGGCGCGGCGGGATTGTTTTTTCGAGAGGCGCAGAAACGAACCGAGAGGAGGTAAAACCGCGAAAAGATGAAGGAAACGAGAAAGACCAGGGAGGGAGAGAGAAAGGCTCGTTCTCGAAGGTGGAACGAGCAAAAGCAGAAGAAAGAGATGGAGCGGAAGCAAGGAGGGAGAAGGAGATCGCGAAAGAGGCGTCGGAGCGGCTGTCCTTGGATGCTCGCGGATCGGTGGCCACCGGCAGTCAATGACCTAACAACGCTCTTGTATCCACGTCGGCTGGCTCGCTTCGTTCGCTTCGTCCGCTTCGTTCGTTTCGTTCGCTTCGTTCGCCTCGTCCGCTTCGGCTCGCTTGGCCCTGCGCCACTGCAAGCTCACCTTCGGTTGCCGCTCTCTCTCTTTTCCTTCTACGAGAGACAGGGAACGGGAGAGAGAGCGGGAGAGAGAGCGAGAGAGAAAGAGAGAGAGAGAGAGGGAGAGAGAGAGAGAGGCAGCAGAGGTTTTCTGGCGAGTCTCGAAGGGCTTCGTCTCGCTCGGACACGACTCGCGCGGCTCATTACCGGCTCTTTTTGCCGATATTTCTGATCGATTCAGGCCCTGGCCACGTTAGTCACCGTGCTGTGGGCCCGCCGAGATCTGTCGCACCGTCTGCGAAAACTTTGGGCTCGAGGACCACGCTCTCCAGAGGATGGTGGAGTAGAACGTTGGCCTAATCGATGCTAGCGGTCGAAGATATTTCGATGCCTTCGAAGCGTTACAGATTCCGAAAGGATAGGTGGAAAATGGTTTCGAATGTAGGTTCGTACGAGGAAAAGGGAAAAGATGTTGCGGTCTGTCCGGTTCGCTGGCGCGTCAAGAATGCTGGCCATCGTCGCGGAATATCTACGATTCCTCGTGTCCACGGTGCAGATCGGCCCTCGCTCGTCCGATACCCTCCGCTGCCGATCGAGGAATGCGGAGATGATTTAGCTTTGGCTGGATTCGAGACGGAACGCTGTGCTGCTCGCGGGTCGCATAATCGAATGGGCTTTATGCGACCGTGATCTCGCGGTCCTCTGCTTCGTCGAGAGAGCTGGTTCCTCGGCGAGTTTAGCGTCAGGCCATTGCGCAAATCGGCTCTCGATTTCCCAGATATCGGAGGATCGAATCGATTTCCACTCGACCGTTCAAAGAAATTTCTTCGATTCGGGCCTCGAAACGTTTTCCCTCGGATACGCGACCGCTCGCCGAGCGCGCGTAGCAACTCGGAGCTAGTCGAACGGCATGGTCGTCGCGTCGCTTCGCTTCGGTCGCAGAAGTTACGCGAGCAGGACAACAGTCGCGGCGAAACCTAAAATTACGTGTTAACCGCGGCCGAACCGAGGAAACGGGAACGAAATTGCAGCTATTGCAGCTATTACAGTGGCTAGCGCTTCTTGCGACGGCGGCGCGCCGTGACATTGACCGTGCCGCGATTTTCACGACGTTTCTTACGACGTCGACGTTACCTCCCAGCTTAAGAGAATTCGATCCAGTATCACCTTTGCGAACCCTTTGGACCCACGATCCTCGGGATTTTCAAGAACAATAGAGAATCGATCGTAAATTCAATCGACCGTTTGCGAAAGCGATTTCGTCAAGTTTCCTGCCGATTTCCGGCATTCCGGATGCCGGCTGTCTCGAGACCGATGAAATACGATCGGCACTAGATTAACACGGAGTTAACCGAGCATCCTTGCGGTCGTTGACAATGGCACCGACTGCCACCGAGACTGACTGATTTATTGCCGGAACTTTGTGGCCATAATTTATTTGCTAAATTATTGACCCAGCATGAATCGTCCTCGGACAAGCTCCGAAGACAGAGTCTCAACCCTTTAGCCCCGCTTTATTTCAACGCTGACCAGTAATCCTCTGCGAACGGTCGGTGAAATGCTGCTCGTCGGATTTCGTCGTGCGCTCGTTCCAGGGGATAATTATCCGTTGCTGTCGTAGAAATCGTCGAAACAGCGTCACGCGATTTTGGCTTTCCCTTGACGGCAGAATTCCCCAGAAAATTTGCGTCGCAACACGGCCCGAGAAGGTTCCTTCCAGGTATTCGTAACGGAACTTGATTTCGTCATTCAGGATTCCGCGGTCGTTCGTACGCGCCAGGTTTATTTTTAGAGACGCGGTTACGGTCATCTTCTGGCCGCGACGTCACCTGCACAGGTGATTCCTTCTCGCGCCTACCCTTCCGAGTTCCCTGAAACCGTGGTTACCGAACGGCGGAGACGAGCCGAGCCCTCGATTCTCGACGATTCGTCCGTTCCGCGGGCTGCGATTAATTCGAGGCGAACGAGGCGGCGCGAAGTTCGTCGAAAAATTGCTGAAAAAGGAACGGGCCGAGAACGGATCGACGAGCAGGTTCTCCATAAACGATCCTGCATCGGAGACCGGGCGTTCTCAAAAGCGAGCAACGCGATCGACAGGCTGTAGCCGATGCGAGTAGCCGATCATGCGATGCTCGGATCGATTATCGACCGAATTGTGCGCGAATAAGCTTTCGATTCCGGCGATTCGCCGACAGTTTTTCCTCTCGGTCGAGCTGTCGCGAAACCGTGAAGATGGATTTTCCGGTGAAACCGATTCTCGAGAGTCGAGGCGCGAGGATGTTGGGCGGTTTTGGAAATCGATCGCGCGATCCCTTTTCCCCGAGTCGGTCGAGATAGATCCACGGGGGAAGCTTTCCCACAAGGTGTGTCTATGGGATATGGAACAGAAATATCGAATATACGGTAAGGTGCTACTGAACGGCGCAGGATACCTTCGGTAGGATATCTCGAGCCACCTGTCCCTCACTCCCACGCTCTCCTATGCGATGGACTCGAGCGGCGAATGCACGGACGGATGGATGGATAGCTCCTAATGCCGGGACCTACGGGGATCTCGAATCTCGAGCGAGGGGACCGAAAAATAGATCCAGTCCCCTCCTCTGCCCGCCCCTCTCACCTGCGCCTTTTCTTTTCCATTACTCTAGGACAAAGGTCGAAGCTCTGCGGCAGCAGGAAGGAAGTCGCTTCTTCTCGAAAAGGAATCGATTGAATTTCGATCGGGATACACCTTTCCGAAGCTTCGACGACGCTCGCGAACCGTGTGAATCTCTTCCTCGAATTTTCTACCCGCTATTACCGGATGCATCCATCGAGTTGTCGCATAGTAGACATTTATTCTTTGGTTTCGTCGTTGACAAGCTGCTAACTAAGAATCTCTTAATTCTCTGTCTACTTTGCTCGGTTGCGACGATCTTCGATCATTTTTCATCGGAGACGAGAACAGAACGAAGATGAAAGACCCGAGAGATCATCGCGTTGTCCCGCTGTCCGGGCAACACACAGGGGTCAGCGGGACATCCAACTTGTTCAAGGTGCAAGCTAAAATATCGGATGACTTCTTTGTGCCGGCAAATATTTGTTAGCCGATAGTGCTCCGAGGCCGGAAGCGAACGCCGCCCCGAGAGCCTTTCTTCGTTGGTTAGAACAGATTTCGTTTACCACGGAAACTACCGCGAAACCGGAGAATCGACGAATTATCCCGTAACCTGGGAAAGTCTCGCGCTCGTGGGCATTGTCTCTCGATCCCGGTCCTGGTATCCAAGGTCAACGAAATTCTAAAACGCCCGTCTTCGCTCACGGAACCGTTCGAACGCGAAGCGGGGTCTGCTCGCACTTACAATTTCCCATTATGCTAATCCCTGTCCGACCATTCGCCGGGATTCATCATCGGGGACGTTAATGCTTCTGCGAAACAAAAGTGTACGAATATAGCAGGGATTACTGAAAATTTACTGCAGGTTGTAAAGTCTAGTTAAAGTCTGTTCGTCAGTTTCCGTGGCCAGACATCGGGAACGGAGAGGCGGAACGGACCGCGACGAGGACAATAAAGGCTGTAAATAACGACCGTTCCAATTTTCGGACGTTTCTTTCAGGTAAACGCATACCTGTGTCGTGTCCCCTACAATCTTCGCAGTTGCAATCGCAGTCGCAGTTGCGTATATACTGTGTATTTTTAGTGGGAACCCTGCAACGGGGCGTCCACAGTCAGACTCGAAAGCTAACAACAGCATTTTTAAGCCTTGCCTACTATCCCTAACGGAATCGGCGGTTTTTTTCTGACAGTGTTCCCCGGTCGCCGGGAAATCTTGCCGAAAACCCTTTTTTTTTTGCTGAATTTTACGGCGATTTTTTTACAGCGTTTTTCAATGGCCGGCGTTTATTGCCGCACACCCATGGCTGCTTCCATTCGTTCCAAAGTTTCGCGAATTTACGAAACGGTCTTTCACCTCTCCGATCGCCGTCCTCTGTTCGCGCGTTCAACCGTTTATGGCACTCTTTGAGCCAACGACCGCCGAGTCAATTTTTATAAACATTTTTTATTCGCGCTTCTTTTGCAGTCGTGCGCGCGTTTTTGTTGAAATCACGAGTCAAGGGAGCTCGGCGAGATTCGTATTTGACAGAAGCGTTATTACCGGTTGATGATGGTAACGAGCGTCGATAGGATCTGCACCGCGAAACAGCAGAACGCGAACGATTATTACATAGATCCGAGATTCACGCCCCGTTAATCGTCTTAGCCTAGCCTGTAGCCGAGTCTAGCCCATTAACGACGCGCCGAAATAGGTCTCGTCCTAGCCAGCAATTATTCCCGCCACAGTAGGCAACTCGTTATCGCGAATACAGAATCTATTCCGGTGCTGTAGCTGTTCGTCGATCGGAATGTGTCTAGGAGCTAGGAATATCGGTCGAGCAAACCGCCTCGCTTGTTCCACGCTCGAGACAACGAGCGATCAATTTTCGAGACTTCGACGACCGCGGAGGCGCGATCCTCTCCGCGATAGCGTACCTAGGCGTATACGTAACTAGGCGAAAAAGCGACCAAATTTTTGGCTGCGCTGTCGCCATTAATTCGGCCCATCGACGTCGCGCCGGCCGAACAGGTCGTATACATTCGTCATGTTCCATTAACCTTCACCTTTTTCTTATCGTTCCCTTTTTTTCGCCGAGTGTTTCTATTTCCTCGAAAACCGCAGGACATCTCGCAACGGATGAAACAAAAAAGTGACTTCGATTATCGGATATTTAACTTTTGGTTTCCGCGTCGCGAAAAAACTTGTCCTCGGTAATCCGACATGAATCCGAACGATAGAAAAACCATCGGAAGAAGCATCGACCGCGCGGCGATGCCAGGCTCGAACCACAAGTCGAAAGCAGTCCGGAAGAAAACAAATTTGACTCTGCGCGCTGCACGGAGGATTAGCTCTCGAGGCGGCAATTATGTCTTAGCACAATTTACGACGTGTTTTCGAAGGGTTAAACCGGCGGGTCTCTGAATTACGGTTTCAAATCCGCAACCCTACTTACCATTCGGTCCCATCCCCCACATTTTTTGTCACCGAGCTCGAGGATTAGCTGGAGCCCCGGTGACGGCCAATATTTTCTGTAAACATCTGAAAAACCCTCGGCTCGTTCGCGCCAGCAAGTGCGTTCGTAAATACTTACTCGCAGGACAGACCCGATGCCGATTAGTAGTGTCGAAGACACGGCAGAGGAACATTGTTCCGGCACTTGGCATTCTCGCGCGGTTAAATCGGTTTACTTGTCTTCGATCGGTTTACTCGTCTTCGATCGATCTCTTCGGATAAATTCTCACGTAACCGTATCAACTCCCTCTTTTTTTCGAACCGTGAGGGGAAGAAAGAGTGGGATAAATTTTCGTTTTCGCGCGAGGGTAGGGATTTATGGTGTCTTTGGAAATTCAAATAACCAGACTTTCCGAGTTGCGCCGTCAGTGTCGTGCCGGTAAACGAAGCAAAGGGTAGTGTCGATGATCGCGCCCTTAACGACGGTCGAGTTTGCAGAATGCTGCAAGGGTTATCTCGGGACCATTCCATAGACAACCGAGCGCGCAGAAGAACCGTTTCAACCCGAGCCGCTGAACCCTCCAACCCTTTCGCCGGATTTCAGAAGCCGGCGACATTGTATCGGAGGTGAGTGACCAATTAACTTTATATTACTCGACCCTCGTCCCTCCGTGTTGCGTCGCTTCAACATTTTTACAACTTATATCGAACAGGGTGTCCAAAGTTCTCGGTCGAAAAAGAAAGATCGCGTCGTCGCGGTCGAAAAAGTATAAATCAAAAGATTCGAGATTCGCAGCGAAGCGTTAAATCGCTATCGGAACTCTTCGATTCGACGAGAAAGTATACCATTTACGCGGAATTTATCTATCGCGAGGCGATGCTATTCGCGCATATTCTGTGCTCGAACGAAAACTGGTCGTCGCGTATTTTCGCCGGGATGCAATCAACCGCGAACGCTTATTGCGGATATGAGACGGCCGACGCGACGGCATAATAATTAGCGGTTAATGCACCGTGGATGCCGGCCCGGCCGGCGCTGTCATTTGTCCCATTAGACGGTAAATTGCGACGCGCGTATTTTACTACGAAAACGTAATTACAAGGGCTGCCCCGGAACAGATAGCACAGTTCCATCCCGCTAATGGTCTCGGCAATTTCGAACCGCTACACACCCCCCTCCCCTTGCACCGTCGATCGCACGTGCTCCATCAACGATGTAATCGTAACAACGAGCGAAGCTCTTCTCGATGAAATTCTTTCGATATAGAAAAATTTCGATAAATTCTTTCGATATAACAAAATACTGTCCGAGCGATAACCGAATTCTTGAACGTTAAATCTTTCTGCTGTCCAACATCGAGTCTCGGTGGCAGCGCGTCGGGTTGACGTAACAAGTGGAACCGCAAAATGGAGCGGAGAAAAATCGAGAGAGGACCGACGGCAGGCCTTGAAGAGTGAAAAAGAAAGAGAGAGACATATATGTTGCGATGCCAGCACAGAATGCGTGTATCCTTGATAGTTGCCGCTCGTTGGTCGTCCTGCGGAGGCCGGTTCACTGACACCGCGGGTACCGTCAACGAGTCCCCGACACTGTCAAGGTCCGCCGCTCCGCTCCGCTCGGCTCCGCGCCGGTTCTCCTGAATGGCGTCGCTCTGTCACGCGATTTGCCTACGGTAATCGACACGCCTCGCCGCGAACCACTCGGTCCTCTCCTCTCCTCTCTTCTCTTCTATTCTCCGCGGCACTCGTCTTCTGCCGGTCTCGAGTCGGTTCGTCGCATCGTTCGCGTTCGAAAATTTCGCGGTTGTCTATGGAACCGATCCCAAAGATTTCCAGGGAGGAAGAGATCTTGTTCGGAGGTGGGGCCCGGAGACCGTTCGAGGACTCGGGGACGAAAGTCCGGTTCAGGCGTCGCGTCGTTACGCCGGTGTTAATTATCGAACGCTAATTGCTAGCCGGCCGCGTCACCGACGTGCCCGGAACACACCTCCGTAATCTCACGACCGTCTGTCCGACGGTACGCTCGTCCCCGGTACTCCTCGATCCCCGATATTCATTAGCCGATGACATTTCTCCGGGACTTTGCATACCGGTCGCGCGGCCACGGTCTATTCGACGGGTTTCTATAGATTATGTCCCGTCGACTAATCGTAAAACGCGAGAAAAAATTGCCGCGATACCATTAGATCGAATCGCTGTTATTATCGTTAATTTATTATACGCGAGGGGATCTCGGGGAACGATAGAAAAAAAAAGAAGGATTAGGCAGGAATGCCGACGCGTCGACGTCGAAGGCAATTTTCTTAACTGCCACTGGAAATTTCGAAGCAACAGACGCGAGAGAGGATCCCGTCGTCGGACCGTGAGTTAAAAGGTACGTTCCGAGAGAGCGCGATCGCCCATCTGGACGGAACATATGTCGGCTGGACCATCCGGGAACAGAAAACGGCCAGGCAATTTATAGCCCGGAAATCAAAGGTTTCAAGGCCAGTTTTTTTTTTCTTCGGCCAGGTACTTGGTCGCGGGGTCCCATGGGGTCCGGTCCCGGGTCTGGTCGGATGAATTCTTTCCATTTTTTTCTGGCTTTTCTATCTTCGAGCTCGTCTGCTCCGCTATCTATCTCGTCTAATTAGCCTCGGTCAGCGGGCGAAACGCCTAGCTTCCGAAAGATTCTTCTTGGTTCTTTTCTCAGCGCGCGCGCGCGCGAAGCAACCCTCCGAGATTGAAATTTTTTGTTGCTTTCCCCTGCTATCTTGGGACGCCGGATTGGGTATCCGGCGGGGACCCTGCACGAATTCTTTCGATAAAGGAAAAAGAGAAAAGGCGGAGCTCGCGGAGAATAAAGGCAACGAGGAGAGCGAGCTCGGTCACGTAGACGTAAGAATTGCGTCATCGGGGAAGCGTACGTGGACTGGAAGGGAGATAAGGATCGAAGGAACTCTCGGCACGGCGTAGATCTGCCTCGCAGAAGCGGAGAAAAAGGGAAAAAGGAGATTGCGAGAGAGGGAGAGAAAGACTGAGAGAGAGAGAGAGAGAGAGAGAAGGGGGGAGGGAGAGGGAGAGAGCTGGGACGGAAGGGAAAGACAAGTATCGGTCGGCGAGCATGCATGCTCGTAAGAAGATCGATTCTCGAGCGATCGGCCGAGTGCGTGGGGACCGTTCACTCGTTCACTCGTTGACTCACTGACTCTTGACGGACTTACCGTTAACCAGCAAAAGTGAACCGAGCGAAGTCGTGTCTCTGGAGCTTGCGGTATACGTACACCGATTGTGCGGAGCCGCGCCGTTACGTGTGGGACGATTCGGCCATTGTCGCCGAATCGACACCGAATCGACACCGAAGGGCCCCGAAGAAAGTGCGAGCGACGATTCGACGCAATCCGATCCGTCGTCCGACCGGTCTTTAAAACCGTGACGCGACTTTTACTGATCCCGCAATACCGATCGTGTAATACTTTTCGCGGAAGCATCTTCGCGAGGCCGCCTCGATTCTTCGAAAACGAACGTTTCTGTCCGCTGCGAAAGAAATCGCTGTACGGACCTCGAAGCAATCCGGCACACATTTTTAAGCCTAATTTCTTCGAAATTAATCTTAATATTTATCGCCTTATGACTACTCGGCTGTACCGTCGATCAATTTTTCTATCATTCGCGAACTCGCACCCGTTAATTAATAGCGATAATAATAATAACAGCGATAGTTGGCGATGCTAAAATCAATTTGGGTCTTTGTCGCTCTGATCGAGCAAGCAAGAGAGGCTCGGGATAATAGCAGGAGAGATGAAAAGAAGAGCGAGCGACGCGACCGCCGCAACAAGTCGCCGCGACGCGCGTCGCGTCGACGCGACCGCGAGATAACTGTATTCTGCCTCCACTATATGTTTTGTCCTTTCTCTCGTCCTCCCTTCCTCTTCTTCCTCTCTTCCTTCGTGTCCTTTCGCGCTTCCTCTCTCCACCTCGCATCCTTGCTCTCCTGACAATGAGAAGAGAGGATGCCTCGACTTCTCATGCGGCAACGAGTTCGTCGCTCGTTTTTGCCGTTTTCGTTTTGCTCGTACCGTATCTTAAGCGGAATAATCTCGTTTGACGTCGCTCCGTCGAATCGATCGCGGAATCGCGGCGATGAAAAATCCGAACCGAGAGGAAAGAAAAACAGCGTCGACGTAGGGCATTCGAAATCGAATGCAAGCTCGCGAATGGTCATTTGAAATTGTCTCGTTTTCGAGTAGGTTGTTTACCTCGAACAGGAGAATAGGGAATCGACGCTCGTCTCGTCTCGTCTTGTCGGACGAATAATCGAGGCGTCAGACGCTCGCGTTCCTTACGCAACACCGAAACATTTCGTTCTCCGCTCGCATACTCGATAGCGCGGCTCCTCGCTGCCGCGTAGGGCATATACCACCGAATTGTATATGTGCCAAGGATTATCCCAGGGTTTACTGGCCGATGTTACAATACTCGGGCCACGAATTTATTTGGTATCGGCCCGGTATTGGCCAAGCCGTTTATGAAACATCCGAGCAGCAGATGTAACAAAGAGATCTCGTTCGCTTTCCGAACCGGTTGTGTCACGCGCTACAGGGACTCGCCGATTTTATGGTTTCGTGGCGTTCGCGAACGCGCCCGGCCGTAGGAAACTTTGAAGTTCTCGAAAACTGCACAATTAGTCGCGAAAACGTGCAGATTCCGTAACAGCTCGCAGCGAAGAATAACGTAACCGAAACGATGTTCGCGAGTAACATTAAATAAGATCGCGGTTTCGGTTAGCTCGGGGCGTTCCATTCGCGGAATGTCGTCTCCTGGATTCGTTTTGCACCGACCGCAAGACGAGAACGAGGCGGCGAAACACCGGAGAGCGCGACTCGGTGCGCGCGATGCAAGCCGAATATTTCTTTGGAACAAGAGAGAGAGAGAGAGAGAGAGAGAGAGAGAGAGAGAGAGAGAGAGAGAGAGAGAGAGAGAGGCGTTCGGGATAGCGACGCGACAAGATGCCGCTCGGGGAAACGTAATCGAGCGAACGTGTATCGCGGAATAAATCGGGACCGAGGAGCGAGTAACCGGACACCGTCTGGCCGGCGAGAAATTAACGGCTAGCTACGTAAACGATACGACTCGCAGATGAGAGAGTCCGCCGTTTTCCATTTCACCCGGCCGGCCGCGAACATAGCGAGCATAGGTGAGCCAAAACGAGCAGACCGAGCAGACCAGAATCTCCCTCCGGGTTATTCACTTTTCACCTCGGCCAACGAGCGCGTGTGACCCGCATCGGCTATCCCTGTTATCACCCGCTAGAACCCGCACTCGAGGCTCTTTCGGCGTCGGCGTCGGCGTCGCAGTCGTCGCAATCGCGACTCGTTATAGTCGATGTCGCGTCGATCCCTCGATAAAACGCCGTCGTCCAACCGTGACGGACGTATCGACGAAAATATTTCCCGGTGACGAGAAATTTCCGCCAAGACTGGCTCTTGCCTCTTGTTTCTCGCTCGTCCGAGAGTTCTGGAGCGGCGCGAAACTTCAAGGTCGCGTCCGCAGTTTCGTAAGTAGGCTTCATTCGTTATTCGGGCAGATCGCAATCGGCTCCACGGAATTACAATGTTCGGGCCGGAAGAGCAGATTTCACGGCCCTTGCTCCCTACCCTTTCGTTTTTAAACACGTAATTCGTTCGCGTGACGATCGAAAGGGGCATCATAAGTCGTAGCTGCAATTATCGCGCCTATCCGTGTTCGTTTGGAAAAAGAACGATCTCGAACGATTTAATAAACATTTACCGCGCCCGCTACAAGATCATTGCCGTTAAAGGCCAAGAAAAAGCATTAAATTTCCTTACGGATCGCGGACTTGCACAAGTTCTATCGGGGATACGCAATCCGGTGATTAGAACGGATGGAACGGCGCCGCGTTCTCTCTAATCGTTTCGCGTCTGTCCTGAGTCGATCTCGATTTGCATCCTAAGCCGCGCGCGACGGGAGCAACTAGTTGCTCGCAACAGGATCCGACGGTGAGGTCAGCAAAAGTTGTAGTGGTGCGATTAAAGTCCAACAAACCAAACTCGAACGACCCAATTTCCGGATACTAACCCTTTCCTTCTCTGGGGAGAGAGAGGGGAGAGCGATGACGCAACCTGGCCGAGTCCACCGTGCTTCCTCGGGCCCCGCTTACGGGCCTCGCTTACGGGCCTCGCTTACGGGCCCCGCTTACGGGCCTCGCTCTCGGGCCCCACGAGGATGTCGAGTAGTCCCGAGTCCTCGCCAGGAAGAGTGACTCACGAGGCCATCGAGCACGCAATTTTGTAGAAATCTTTTCCAGCAGTCGATGCTCCTCCAACGGCGAAAACTCGACGAATCTTCGAATAGGTTTTTTAAGTTTACGAGATGCTTCGAGCAACGCGATCCGCGATCCTCCTTTTCGATGTTGCATCGCGATCGGGAAACTTGTGAATAGTCTTCCGGTGGCCGGAGCGTCGAGCAGAATAGTCGTCGAGCAAAATAGTCGTCGAGCAAATAACATCTCGCAAAAAGCTTCGCTTCCGTAGCGTTCCTTCGCGATCGTCGCTTGGTAGGCCGCGTCGACCAATGGAAGCGCACCGCTGTATAACGCAGAATTATATCTCGTCGCATGTCGAAGACGTTTGCCTCGTTGTTGATGTCATTGTCGCTGCTAATTTCGATAGAGGCGTCGACGATTCGTGATCCAGTCTCGAGAGGGTTATTCGGGGGGACATCGACGCTGGCGAGCATCGGCAACGACAACAGCAGGAGGCAGAAGGCTCAAAGGATAGGCGGTAGGAGGCAGCAGAAGGCGCATGAAACGGACACAAGGTAAGAATGCGTGTTGAGCAGGCTACACGGGCCGTGCGAGGCTGAGAGTGGGTTCATCGGACGCCAGCGGCCGCGGATTTACCGTTAGCTCTTCTTGGCGAAACCCAGAGTCCACGCTGCCTCTTGCTTCTTTATTCCCCTTATTCCTCCGCCTTCGCCTGGCCTTCCTCTCTCCTGCCCTCTCTCTTCTCGCTCTCCGAGCCTCTCTCCTTTGCTCGTCTCGCCGCTTCTCTCTCTCTCTCTCTCTCTCTCTCTCTTTCTCGGCTTGCCCTTGTGTTTCTGCCACTGAATTCCAGCAGCCTTCGCGGCGAAGGCAGCGGCGCGCGGCGTTCTCGGCCAGAACCGGAAACGCAAATGTCTCCCGGTCGAAGAGGCAACTTACGAGGTTCGCTGATTTTCCGGGTCACGGAACCAGTCGGGTTCGCCGGGACCGGAGCATTCCGCGAGTTTCTCGACGCGGCTGGAACTTTTCGCCGAGCACGGTGGTGCCTCCGATATCCGTCCGATCGCGAGACCCGTCGCGTTTCTAAGGGTTAAAGGATTAAAGCAGCGAGGAATTTCCGACTGTCGCGTTCGAATCGGAGCGAACAACTTTCTGGGAACGAAACGAAAGACGGGGAAAAAGAGACGAGTCGACTCGGTTTTCTCGGTGAACGGGTTAAAGATCGAGTGAAGCCTCCGACTCGAAAGATTCGAAGGTCTGGGAGATAACGTCGAGGAAAGCCTCGAGTTTTGGGAATCTCGGAGGTCGTTGCCCTTGCGTTTGGTTTTCGCGAACGCGGGATATACCCGTGCCGTTGAATTTCGTCGCGTCGGCGTTGTTTGTCGGTGTCGAGCGAACGTGTCCGTTCGTTGCTGGCCGTTTCTACTTGCCGCGAATTTAGACGCGAACGCGGTCGATTCGGATCGTCGGTTGAGGAATGCACATTGTTTTTTTCGGAAGAAATCGTTCGCGAAAGAAATGAAATTCGATGTCAACTCGTTGGAATGTTATCTATGAAAGCGCTTATTCGCATAAATCGTCTATTTATAACCGATCTGTTCGCTGCGAATCGTTATGCAAATTCGTGTTTTCAAGGACTGCTTCGTAGAAGGTGGAAGTACATAGATAGGAGTCTGTCCTCTCATTCGCTCTCTCTCTTTCTCGTTCGCGTTCATCGAAATCTTTATCTCGCGAGACGTTCTCGAGACTAACCCAATTTATCGATTACCGGACCGATCGAATTCGAATCTCGATCGTCGTTACGCTTTCAGCGAGGAGAACGAGAATTCGAACGACCGTTTTAGGCGATCGAAGATCGGCGCCCCGAACGACCGGATCGAGAGGTTACGTCAGGCTTGGCAAATATTCATTTCGCGCGTGTCGAGAGTCGAGGAAACGTTGCTTCCTGGAACGATGATGAATGTCCACGAGTATCGCGGGGAACGCACGCTCGAGTTCGACGCATCGGATGAAAACGCACGTTTATCCGTCATTGAATCGAATCGCTTTCGAGTTGTTTCATAATGAGTCACGGTACATATTTTTCAATTTTTAACGCGATTCGCCGTTCGTTGCGAAGGAAACGCGAACGCAAGTTCGAAAGATTTTACGGCGATTCATCGTGGACGTAGCAGCCGAGGATGTGGGTGACGAGAGACCGGGCAAGGGTTAGCGAGATAAGACTTCAAAGTAGTTGGCAAGGGGACAGGATCCGTTGCTCGATTACAACCGCGGCAGGCGCATCGGGATTGTTTCTCTCCGGTAAACAAATTCCGTCGCGTGCCATTCGACGGACCTCGAACTCGAACTCGAGCTCGTCGAGGCTCGATGTTTTTCTCGACGCGAGGCAAACGCCAGCTGTGCGCAGGTGGCCCCCCAGCCTTCTACTTTACTTTCTTCGCGGGTTCCGTTAAATACCCGACACCGAACGCGATCGCAAATCCAGGTGCGGAGGTCAACTTGCGTCAGGTTAGGGTTCTGTGCGCGTTTCTCCCGCTACTCCTCGCTTCTCTCTCTCTCTCTCTCTCTCTCTCTCTATCT
The DNA here is from genome assembly GCF_051020955.1 of Megalopta genalis. Classification (NCBI taxonomy): domain Eukaryota; kingdom Metazoa; phylum Arthropoda; class Insecta; order Hymenoptera; family Halictidae; genus Megalopta; species Megalopta genalis. Next base: position 16,960,181 of record NC_135017.1, read on the forward strand.
CTATCTCTCTTTCACTCACTTTTTCTCTCTTTTTCTCGGCGTGTTCCCTTCTGTCACGCACGCTTCATGCACGCTCGCGCTCGTGTACACACGAGGAAAGACGCGCAGGTGTGCGGCTGCTCGGAGTCCGGGTCCGCTCCTCCTCGTCGCTTCTTCTCTTCGACAACTCGAACGAAACGTTTCGCCAGCAGCTCCGGCTTCTGCATCTCTTGTTCCTTGTTCCACGTTGCTCGTTGCCGCGCGGATCGACACCTCGACATCTCGAAGAACCGTTTCTCGCGCGCTCGACACCGCGCGCTCTGCTCGAGAGTGAAACCAGTCGTTCCGATTTCGATCGGACTTTCCTAAGATGTCAGAGCGAGCCTCTGCGCGAGCCTCCTTTCATTTTTATCATCGTTGCTCGCGTTACGGTCCTCTTCCGACGAGAAACCGTCGCCCCCTCGACTCGCGTCGATCCGGAACCGACGTCCACTTGCTTTCGCGACGGTTTAGATTTTTCCTGTTATCTCCGCGTTACCCCGAAGTTCAGAATTCGAGTAGAAAGAATGAAAATGGAAAGGATGGAAGAAGAAAGGTTCGCGGTTCTCTCGGAGCGTGTCGGCGCCGAGGCGCGAGCCCGCATAGTTTCCCGTTCCGCGAAGACGAGGCGCAAATAAAACGCGGCCCGGGAACGCGTTGTAAATCTTGGACGATGGCAGCTGGGGATCGCGGCTCGAAAGACCGACGACGAGGCATCGCGAGAACCGTTGCGAGGGAAGCGGGCTCCGACTGCAAAAAGGCGGCCCGCGAAAAAATGATCGAGGGAAGACGACTTTTACGATCGAGAGCAACGGTAAGGCGGCAAAGGCGGACGATCGCGCGCGCTATCATGCTGGTACCCACTTCTAGGCGACTTCCTAGCCCATCGTTTCATGCTGGCTCCCGAGAGACCCGGATAGGGCCCGATAACTCGATCGATCCTAGGAAACGGGTCACCAGATGCTTCGCTTCCGGTCGACTTTGCATTTCCTACCTACCTTCGGATTTGCTAATCGGCTACCGGGTTGTGCAATAAGGTCGCTGAAGTTACTCTCGAATCGCCGTTTATTTCATAGGCCAAAGGACTCGAACTCGCGATTTCTTGTTCGCTATGGAAGTGTTCGTCGGTAGCGTTAACCAAGTCTGCGCGTTTCTTTTGCTGGGAGGAAGGGAACAGACGGGGGGAAACAGAAGGAACAATGCGAGTCGGCGTAGGAACGGTAATCATTTTTCCGGAGACAGGAAAATCGTTTAGGAGACGGAAAGGAGAAGGTGGAGGCTCACGGTCATGGGAAGAGACCATTAGAGGCACTTCCTCCGTGGAAGCGAGAGGCGAGGCGAGGCGCGAGAGCAGGGGAGAGGAGCGAACCCGGCGTGAAGAGGAGAGGAGAGTGTTGCAACTCGGGGTTCGTGGCAACCGGAGAAGGGTTCTGCTTGCGTGTTCGAGCGGAGGAGAGCAGGTAACAGCGTTCCCGTGTTACCGGTCCGCGGCCACTGTAATTTATTTAATGTAAGCGGCACATCGTCGTATTCTCAGAGGCGCATACCTCGCGCCCGTACCTGTGCACGCACCTCCATTACGCTCGCTACCGGCCCGGTCGCCTCTGTACCCGTCTCCGTCTTTGTCTCCGTCTTCGTCTCCTGCCCGTCCTGCACCCGCTCCGCGTCCTTCTGCCGCGAGCCTGCCCCGTTTCAAAGCCGAGCGCAATCCTTTTGATAAACGCGCTGCGCCGAGCTCGCTTCGAGCCGAATCCATCATTTCGCGCCACCTTGGTCGGCCATTTTATTCGAAACGAACCGGGACGCGGCACGAATCGAATCGCAGATTGCGCACAGCCATTGAATTATTGCGTTTGCCGGCCGCGTCGTCGCCCCAAAATTCCGCAACTACGAAGCAGGTTCAGGAATTATTTCGGACCAAGGATCGTATATCTTGCATCATCGAAAGAAAGCGCCCGATCGAACGGGTTGTCCAGCGTCCAGCTACAGTAATGTCTCTCCAATTGACGCTCGGACGATCCAGAAAAATGGACAATTTGGGAAGAGAAGATACGATTATTCGAGCCTTATAGCTCGTTTTTTATAGTTACGAATTGTCAAGATTATGTCAAGGTAACGCAAGGCTCGAATAATCGTATCTCCTCTTTCCAAATTGTTCATTTTTGTGGACAATCCGAGCGTCGCTTAGAGAGACATTACTGACCGCGACAGAGACCGTAAGTAGAATCAGCCGGCAACGATCGGACGGAGCTAGCTTCCCTTTCGATCGCCGAAGTCGAATTCTTCTGCTACCTCGACGCTTCCGGTTCCCATGGCGTGGCAACGATCGACGAGAGATCCGACAAATAATTTCCAGGAGAAAAGCACGTTCGCGGTTTGCTTGGCTCGGTTGGCTCGGCGCGCGTGACAAATGCCGGACAGCTGGGAACGTTAGCGGAGATTCATTGGCGTCGCGGCGCGAATCATTTCTACCTTTCAAAGCCGCCCCTCGGGAAAGTATCGGGTTCCCAGAAATTTGCATGCGCGGGCGGCCGCTCGTATCCCTGACAAAGTCGCCAGAAAAAGGCGAACCGGAGAAACGTAACCGGCGAGTCCTGCCGCGCGATATGCGCCACTGAATCCTCGGCCCTTCTCCTTTTCCCACTCGGAGCTTTCTCGCTTTATCGCTTCTCTCTCTCTCTCTCTCTCTCTCTCGCTCTCGCTCTCGCTCTCTCACTCCGCCTCTCGCCTTCCTCTCCCTCTTTCTCCGTTCCCGGTGTTTTTTCTGTTTCGCGAGTTGTTGAGGTCAGAGCCGTGATCGTGCCTCACCTTCCTTCCCGTTCTTCGGCGTCGGGCATTCATTGGCCTCGCCTTCGCGGATCTCGAGGTTACGGCGTTCCCCTGCGAAGCCGTAACAAGCGATAACTCCGACCTTCTCCGATAACGCTCCGGTTCTCACTGCAGCGAGTTCGCGCGCTTACACGCTCGCTCGCTCGCTCGGCCCAATCGTTTCCGACGCGTACACGCCCAGTCTCGGGATCGGTCTCGGTCTCGATCTCGTTAACGGGCTCGAGAATATAACCATATTTTCTCTCGACTCGCGGCACAAGAAGCGCTTTGTTGCTTCGGGGGATGGACGGATGACGGTTAAGGGGGGTTGAATCGCTGGTCTTTGGTAACAGAGACGGCGAAAGAGGCTCTGGAACGACGCAAGGTTGACGGATGGTTTTTATCGGAGACCCTCTTATCGGAGCGCAGGACGTGGTCGCGGAATAGTAAGAAGGCAAGAGGACAAGAAGGAAGAGAGAAGAGAGGTAGACACGACACGACCGTCGAAGAGCTCGGCCACGGAAAATTACGTTGTTACGAGGGGCTGGCTTCCGAGCGAGCAGCGGAGCAGAGGAGCATCGCTTACGTTCGCGCTCAAGCGAACGCAACACATCCACCGTGAAGAGGCCTCGACGGAAGAGGCCCTTAATTGGAGAAGCCGGCACGCTACCGCGGCGCGGGAAGTGTACGGGACCCGAAGACGTGTCCCCTCGTCTTTTTCGTCGCGATTGCGTTTGCGTTTGCCTTTGCGTTTACGCTCGCGTTTGCGTTTACGCTCGCGTTCGCGTGTTACCAAGCTGCACGCACAGCCGCGCGCTGTCCTCGGCTACGCTTCGGGCGTGCACGCGTGCACGCGTGCCTCCGTAACCGCGGCTCTTCTTTTTGTCCTGTCCTCATCGTTCCTGAAACGACGAAACTCGAACAGCGCTCGCGCGGCCGGAAATCGCATCGGCGTGGCGCGGCGCGCGTTCGAATCTCGAATCGGATTTCGAAGAAATGCGAACTCCAACCGTCTCGGGAGTTGAGATTCCGCGATATAGATTTATAGCAATTACGATGACATTCGTCCCGGTTGACGAATAACCCAGAGACGCGGGCGAGGCGAGGCAAGGCGAGGCAACCCGCGACGGGGCGACTCGGCCCCCGGTGAACAGGTTCGCCGAGCTCGCCGCCGATGGGATTCGTTTTGTCGTAGCGGAGCGACGAGCGGACAAAAAGCCGCGGATCTAGGGAATTCGAATACGCGAGCTCGAACTCGTGCAACGTTGCTTCGCGAATGTCGTCGGGACGGTTTCCGAGTAGTCTCGTCGCAAGTTGTTATACCGTTAACGTGGCTCGGCTAGAGGCGCAGGATGATCAACCGGAGAGACCGAGACAACCGACTTCGCTTCTTTTGTTCCTGAAACTCTATTCTTCCTCTTTCTGTTCTGTCAGCTCCTTCTTTCTTCGCGGCTGTTTCCTTATTTGTCCCATTGTCGAGAAGAAAAGCACGGAGACGCGGCGCGGCGCGGCGCGGCACGGCGGAGCGTTTCGAGCGAGCAGAAGAATGCTAGGCACGAGATGGTTTCACGGATGTGGAAGACTGCCGATCGCCGTCGCGGGGGTTGTTCCTAGGGGGGAGCTCGCATTATCATCGGTCTCGATGTCCCATCGGTGGTTACCGGTTTGTTGGGTGGCCAGTCAGTCAGGCCTGTCGCTGCTGGCTACCATGATTATCGTGATCATAGCGATCGTTGCACGTATCGCGGGTCGCATGCGATGCCGCTAAAATCCGGTCGGTCGTTAGTCACGGAAAGCAATCTTCTTCGAGTTTTCACGGCGACACGTTCCGCGACGACCGACGACCGACGACCGACGTTCGGCCGCGTATCGTCGTCGTCGTCGTCGTCGTCGTCGTCGTTTCTTTTCAAGTTCAGTGCCTTCGTCTCCTTCTCCGGTCTCGGGCAGCACGACAGTTCCGGTCGTTGCTCGTCGCTCGCGTCCCTTTCGTTCCGACGAACGTCCGCGACGCCTTGTCTTCCTGTATCGTCTCGTATCGTACCGTCGTGGACACGTACCATGACTCGGTCGCGTTGCGTAATCATCGAGATGCGCTTCTTTTCCTTTTTCCTTCGCGCTACCTGTCGCCGTCGCCCCTTTCTCTTAAATACCCGTCGACTATGACAGGTTGTGGGAGCTCCGTCCGCGATTCTCACGCCCCTCCCGTGGCCCCGAAGACTCGGGTATCGTCCTTTGACCTCTCCCGAACTCGCTCGCTCGCGTCGAGAAGCCCGAAACCTGCCACCGAACTCTCAACGAAAACATTCTCAACACAACATTCTCAAACGGACACTCGCCAGTCCGTTTCTGGAAAAGACCGTCGATCGTACAAATTAGTTTCGAGCATAATTGGCCGAACAAAGGATGGCCCAACGAATAATCTCAGTCGCGACAAGAAGGTGCGAACAATGCTCGTTTCCCCGAGCCCAGAAACGACGGCTATTCTAGTCTTCGTCACCGTGAAACCGAAAGAGTTTCAGGCTCGGCTGGATTATTAGCGACTCGCCGATGTAACGCGGCAGCTGGAAAACAATCGCAGGTTAAAATAGACGTGTTTATCTGTTGCCCCGGGGTCCTGCGGCTCCTAGGGGATTTCCTCGAGGCGGCTAACATGCCTCTATCCAATTGTCGGCGTCCGCGGCTGCGGCTGCGGTCGTGCCCGCGTCCGGGGCGTCTCCGTCACTTTCGAGCCTTCGTTCGCATTGTGATCTCTGTTGTCTGTTGTCGAGCCGCCTCGGTCGAACAATGCCTCGAGGCGAGCTGCTTCGCAGCTTTGTTCGTGCACGCAGCATGGTGCCGACCCGCCGACGACCGAAGGATTAAACCTGCCAATAAATTTTCCGAGGATTACGAAAGAGTCGGGGGCGCTGTTAAGTGGTCCGCGTCGCAATTCGAACGATCCCTCATTTCGGGTGCCGTCGCATGTCCCTCTCTGCACACGACGCAGAAATCTCCACAATCCTTCGGTAATCGCGGTCGCTCCCCGTCGGCTTCCTGTTTAAGTTCGTAATGTTGCCGGTCGATGATTTATAACGCGGTTTCCAAATGGTAGTACTTGCTTCGCTCGAATACCAAAGAGCACGAATACCTGCAATTTGGACGATTCCTCCGATTCGTTCAACGTAAAACTGTGCATGTAACGTAGGAGAGTCGACTGTACGACGAGCGGTGCTGTAAGAAGCGTTCGGCAAAGAAAAAGGGGGAGGAAGAAGACGAAGAGGAAGAAGAAGATGGTTTGGTAGCGCGAAGAACGTCGACAGTGCCGTTCCTCGGAACGCGTCTCTCGCGGAGTCAGTTTTCCCGGGAATACGTAACAGTTCTTTCATACCTGTCTCGTCTGGTCGATGCAGCCGGTCACCGGTGCTGCAACGATCCGCCTGGCCGCAGCGCGCCGCACCGCGCCGCACCGCTTTGCACGGCTCGGCAAAGTTGCAGTGGCCCCCACCTCTCTCCGCGAGGAAACGTTTGCGGAGTCCGCGTCCGCGTCCGCGAACAACAGCGAGCGGAGCGGTTGCATAAGGTGTTTCTCTCGCCTCGATCTCGACCTTGACTTTGACTCTTGATTACGACCACGATCACGATCACGATCACGACCACGACCAAGCGGCGTCGCCGAGCCGAAGCAGTCGAGGCGAGGAACGGTTTCGCAAGTCCTGCGTGTGCACCGCTCGCTCGAACGATCGGCCCGCGAGAGAGCAGGAGCATGCCCGTGGGTCTCTTTGCGTTCGTTCGCGTTACGTGTTTCAGGCGTGCAGCAGCGTATCTGCTCCGATTAAATCGCGGCTAGACGCGAGGACGAATCGACGACCGCGTTGCGCTACGATTGCGTAATCGAACGACGCGGGGGGGGAACGGCGACGATTTTTAATTCGAACGAGGATGGACTGGAATGCGATTCGTCGTCGCTCCGGCCAGAACCCCTGCCTTTTATGGCCGCGGCGACCGAGGGGATCGTTTTATCGCGACAAACCCAGTCCCCCGGACCTCCAGTTTCCCGTCGTTTTCGAGCCTCGACCGGGAAACCTGTACGAATCCTCGAAGCCGAGCCGGTCGACGCCGATAACGACCGCGACGAACTGCTCCGAATCGCCGCGATTCGCGCCCTCGCCTGCTTCCAAAGTAATCGAATCGGCGTCGAAACGTTGTTGCGTGCAGCCGAGCTGCCGGGAAATGCAAAAACAGTTTGGACGTAGGATGCCGTCGCGCGACGATCTTGTTAATTCACGGATCGATTACCAACCGAACGGAACGTGTTTCGCGCGTCGCATTTTTCGCGGTTTCATCGCGCAATTACAGCACGTGGAGGCTCGCTTCGGAACATGCAAATCGTCTCGGCTCGCCAACCGGAGGAAACACAAACGGACGAACAAATCTTCTCGGTCGGATGGATTATTAATTCGCGGTTGGCCAAAGAGAGAGAGAGAGAGAGAGAGAGAAAGAGAGAGATGGAGAGCGAGAGAGCACCGCGCGTCGATTTATAACGCCTTTGCGCTTTACATAATTCCTTGGCGGCTGTAAGAGGAAATATGAATCAGTCGTTGGAACGAGGAAGAAGGAGAAGGAGATGCAAAAAGGAAGAACTATTTACGCCGGATAGTTCGACATGGAAAATATAAAAAGAAGCGTTACGCAACATCGTGCAATGCATAATTTTTCTTCTTATTCTCCCGCTTTCCATCCAGCATCGAGTCGCGTCGCGGATGTCGATCTCTCTTCGACCTCTTCTTCGAGTTCATCCTACCCTGCCGGATCTTTCACTCCGCGCTGCCAGAACTTTTCATTTTTCTACAACCGACTCGATTAAATCGATCGAATCGTTATCGCCCCGGACGATGTAGTCCGCAATACCACGGACGACAAGAAAGCGTACCTTTTGGTTTTTGCATGTTTTCGAGTTACGTTACGTGCGTCGTTCGTTCTTCTCTGTTCCCTCTGTTCCATCGGAAAAATCCCGTATAATCATTTCCATTGTGACTCGCAGGTTGGTCGACTCGTGGTCGTCTATCTTCGAATCAGTTTCTCGAGCATTGTTCGAGGATTCTTCCCGAGGCTGTCCCAACATCGGCTACCTGCCTTTTACGTCTCACTTTCATAAGGGCGACCCGCGTGTCACCGCCGCGCCTTCGAACCGCAACCTGTCCCTTCGAGAGATCTCGACACACCGAGTCGAACTTTCTGCCGAATCTGCTCCGCTTGCGTGGCATCGGCATAATTAACGAGTCGAACAAATCCTGGAAACGTGTAGCAAGGAACGGGGCGAGTATCGATTTAAACGGGTTGCTAGGAAATCGCTTATCCCGGTGCGCCGGGAATAATCGAGAAGCGTCCGTGGCTTTTCGTGAACCCTCGTTCGGAGATCGTTAGCCACCTGTTCGAATGTCGACTTCGCGCTTTGAATTATGGGCCTCGCCTCGGATTCACCAGGTATTTCCCAATCTCGCCGGATCTCGTATATGGAGAAACGAGGCGTTTCGAGGAAAATCCACCGTTCACCGAAACGTTACGGCCATCTTCACGGGGGACTCGAGATGGAATCTCGGACGACCCGAGAGGACCCAGCTTCGAAGATTTTCACCCGAGATTTTCTGCAGCACGCCGAAGCGAGTCTCTCTCGAATCCGAAGCGTGCGGACGCTTCGATTCCTCGCGAGATACATGGATATTTCTTTACCTCCATCGGACCCGTTTCTCGTCGAACGTTTCCTGCCGCGACGAAATTCGAGCAAAAAGCCCAGGAAACGTTACAGTTTCCGTGGGAAGCCGCGAGAGCGAACGACTTCGATCGCGGTTCCAGCACGAAACTGGCGTAACCCCTTGACTAGTCGACGACCGCGACAGCGTGTTAGTCTCGTTCTCATTAAATTAGAAGTCACGTCGCCGACTCGAGATTGTCGCATTATGGCGTCGTCGTCTGAATTTCAAAGTCGGAGGCCGAACCAATCTCCGTCGAGCATCTCCGCGTTGCGAAGTAGAGCCGCTTGACCGGCCAGGAAAAGAACTCGTTAGCGTCCACGAAATCCTGCGGCCATAATCGTGAACCTGTTGCGCCGCTAGAATCCTTCCGATCGATCGAGAGACCGCGCTAATTAGCCCTCCGCGCGTCGTCGTGAGAAATGTAAACTTCGACGCCGAGCGCTGTTACAACGGAAGAACAGCGATCGCGAAATAGTAGTAAAACACCGGAAACAATCGCGAGTCCGACATTCGCGGTGCAACTGGACTGCGGGTAGAAGCTATTTCTGTGTTCGCCGCAACAATTTCGCGACACGCGAAGAAACCGGGCACCGCTTGACTCTCCTCGACCCATCGTACGGGACGTCTTTCTCGAGATTTGCTTTCTGCCCGAAAGAAGCGAAAAATCAACGGGCAGCAGCTTCGTCGACGCTCGGTTTCGGTAAAAACCGAGTGGAAAAGAACCATTCCGCCGGCTCGGCGATATATAATCGTTGCGCGCGGACGAATGTTTGCGCGCAATTCTTTCCATCGAATCGCGAAAACAGTCTGCGTGTTATCCGGCATCAAAACACCGCGTTCATTATTCATCGGCCGGGCGTTAATCGATTCTCACCGATCCGCGGAATGGCGTCGCCGTTCGATGCGAATATCTATTCTTGAACAGCCTGTACGCGCGCCGCACAGGCGTAGACACTCTCGTATTCGTGCTCGGAGTTACGTGGCACGATTCGAACTTACGCTACGTGTATATACCGCTTGACAGCATAACCGACATAGTGGTTAGAGACCCAGCGAAACCTAGCCTTAACCGTGAGCCTAAGCACCGAGCACCCATCGTAAACCAGTATGTATCTGGACACGTACCTACGTACACTGTCTAGCAGCGTACATACGTATGTTTACTCGAGAACCGTGCGTGCCGGTGTAATCGCCGAGGATCGCACAGGTGGCGTAGATCCATCGACCAGGGATCTTCCGTGACCCGCGCATGCCCTTTAGATCCGCGATCGAAAACATCGTTCGATCGTAATCGACTTCAAAGGCCCTGGAAAATCGTGGGACGTCGGGCAGCATTTTCGCGTATCGAACGTTCGAAGATTCTCTATACGTGAAAATATGTATAGAGTCCGAACGATTATTGTATTCGAAGATAGAACAGGGCCGATCGTCTACGTTGTTGATATCATTTTCCATGGTTGCTATAGATCTAAACTTGTACCCTCGGAATCCTCTGCGGAGAATGCTTATAGGTAGCGCACTACAGTAATGTCTCTTTAACTGACACTCAGATTGTCCACAAAAATGGACGATTTGGGAAGAGGAGATACGATTATTCGAGCCTTGCGGCTCGTTTTTATAATTATTGACAATTCGTAATTATAAAATCGTATCTCCTCTTCTGAAATTGTCCATTTCTGTGGACAGTCTAGACGTCACTTAGAGAGGCATTACTGTATATCGACACGGAGTCTAGGGGACGTAGATTCGATGGCAAATGGTGCTGATTTGTTGCGAATAGGAGTAGGAGTCGCAGCTCGACGCGCGAAAAACAGGAAAACCGCATGAAAAACACGAGACTGCGTCTCACACGGCCAGCGAACTAGCTACCGGTAAAGACAATTCTCGCCACCGGGAGAAAGAGAATCGGTAAAGCGAACGAGGCGAACACGAACAAGAAGAAGAGAAAGAAGAAGAAGCAGAAGAAGAAGAAGAAAAAGGAGAAGAAGAGGCACTAGGATGAGGAGGAGAAGAAGGAAAAAGACTGAAGTCTCCGTTAAAAAGAGACGCTACGGCGGTGGGAGAGCTCGGGAGCGGAACGGGAACGGATCGGATCGGATCGGATCGGTAGTGGGGGAGAGGAGGGAGGAGAAAGACTCGCACGCTTCAGCACACGTACGATGCTCCGTTAGGCGCATGCGCCGTCCGCTTTCCGTCGAGCGGTTTCCATCTCTAGCTGTTGGTCCGCGGCTCTGCCGGGCTCTGCAGCTCGGCAGCGCGGCGCTGTTAAAGCGACCAAATAATCAGGATGGGGTGTAGCGAGGCCCGGTGGTGGGGGACCGCGGGCCAGTCAGCCGGAGTTCTGGGCTCGGGGCTCGGGGCCAAGGTAAAAGATAGGAGATGGAAGATGGAAGATGGAGAATGGTGGGGGCTGGAGCGGGGCATGCCGCATGCCCGAGAGCGGCGGCGGAGGCGCGGGCGAGGGCGAGGGTGAGGGTAGGGCCGGGGACTAGGGGCCCCGGCCGCCGTCGAGCGAACGGAGCCTCAGTCGTTCACCAGAGCTCGGGCGTTCTCGTGTGCGTTCTCTCGATCCACGACCTCCCAGGATTGTTCAGGATAACTGTAAATCCGAGACAAGAAAAAGAGAGAGAGAGAGAGAGAGAGAGCGAGCGAAGGACCTTGGACCGAGAGATAGAGAGATAGACGGACAGATAGATAGATAGATAGATAGATACGTGCATAGAGAGACAGAGAGAGAGGACAAAGAAGCTTATCGATAGGTTTGCGTCGCACGATCGCCGCGCGATCGCCGGGCGATCGCCCGCGCTTCGATCGTTGACAGTGAGACTATTCGCAGTGCGACCGGTGCGGAATCATCGATTCATCGAATCGGAAATCGATCGGTACGTTGCCGCGCATCGAGTCTCTATGCTCGCGGCGCGGTGGTGCACTTAACCGGGGATGAGAGCCGCCACCTGTCCGCATTGACACTCGAGTGACCGGATCGCGATAATCGCTCGCCACCGCACAGACAGTGGATGATACGACCGGAGCAGACGAGCGTTTCTCATTCGGGGAACTTGGAGAGTGCGAGTTTGTTGATTGTTCTGGTGTTGATGGTTCCGAGGGCCGCGGCTACGCCGGCCGTGGGAATGACCGTGGTGGCGTGAAACTCTCTGTAGGGTGAAGTGTGACACACAGTTAGTAGTTAGACAACTCCCGTCAGGATGCCGAAGATCTTCTTGATTAAAAACCGGCTGCACCAGCAGCAACTCAGGTTGCTCGAGGCTCAACACATCGGGAAGAGTCTGCCACCGTGCAGCGGCAAGGAAAGCCCCCTCGGTACATCGGAGCCGCTCAGCCTGATAGTCAACAAACACCAATGTGAGTATCTGTCGAAGCTCTTTATTCTCTAACACACCTAATCTTTCGTTTACTCGAGCTTCTCGCCTCGGAAGTCGGCTTACGTTCGATATGGTGCGCAGCTCTCGGTAGGAAACGGAATCTGTCATTGGAATTGGTTTCACAGTGGTTTCACGATCGACAAAGGTATACGATAGATTCAGTTACTCGGTACGTTTACCATTAAGCATTCTCCCAGCATCGCTCCAACAATTTTACAGAGCAAGAAGGACCGAATAATATATTTCTTTCGTTTGTGCGAAACATCGATTCGTCGTAGGTTCGTTCTTGAAAATTCTAGAGTAGATCTTCGATATAGCCAAGAAAGCGGTACTCGATTGTCCAGCGCATCGAATACGGTCCGATTCGAACGCGACAAAGATCGAAGTCACGGAGAAATTCTAGTTTGCGAGAAATTGCGAGAAATTTTGACGACGACGTTGGTCGGGATAAGGATCGATGAACCGCGAAGATTGCGAGAGCCGGTTCTTTCGGTGGCTCATTAAAATTCTCGGTCTCCGTCGATTCGGGGAGGATACGCCGTATACTGCACCGCGCGCTCGTTGCACTCGACGGTCTCTGAAAAAGAGTGCGTGCGTGCGAGAGTATTTCGGGGCTGATCCGCAGGTGCAGAGAACCCGAACGGCACAGGTGCCATTGCAATTTAGCAGGCCGCGTTTGCAAATTTCATTGGCAATCCGCTCGTTGTCGGTCGCTTCGCGCAACTCGCGTGACTGCGATGCGCCGAGATAGATCCCTGTGTTCGTCGTCCTCGACGTACACGAATTCGCCGAACGTTTCTTTTTTCTCCTCTACTTTCGAGCATCCCAGAACGCGCCGAACTCCGTTCTTCGTTTCCCGACACGATTCAACCGTGTTCGAGACGCAGTCGTCCCGAAGACCGTTTCCACCGCGATATTTCCGAAAAGATCCGAAGCGACAGTCGGCGAACGGAACGGTCCCCGTAACACCGATTGCATAACACAACCGATTCATTGATGTCGTGGCACTTGTTCTCGGACAACGGTCGATCCTAACGCGACAATCGTCCGCGAGCAACGGTATTGTGCGTATGCGAGCGGCGAGCGATTTTTTAATCGGACGGTGCGCGTGGCGCACGGAAACGCGACTCTGTAAAAATGAATTCGCTCGCGAGCCGGCATACTGATCGAGCACGATCGATCACCAGGTAGAACGGACAGCGATGGATCGGTAAATTAGCAACGTTCTCCGAACATTTCGTCATTCGATCGAGTAAGACGCATCGAGATACGAATCCCTAATGCGGACGTAATATTAGAAATCGTATTGATGCGATGCGGATGCAAATGCGGACTTTTTACGCGGTTAAGAAAAACGACGATTAATAGGATCGGTATGTTTTCCGTTGAAAAAGTTGATAAACCGACTACGGCTCCCGTTTTTTCTTCTTCACGTTACACGTGATCGTCTTCCCTGTGTTCGTTTTTATGCGCGACCGTTCATCCGCGAGTAGAACCGTTGGGAAGATGCACGTGTCCTGTATGATGCGTTTCAATGTTTTCGTTCGTGCGAGTCAAAGCGTAGTTGGAAGGATTTCCGATGGAATGCACCGGCCGAATTCGAATCCGCTGGTCGGATGATAACGGAGCCGATTCTCAGTTACGCAATTCGAATGGATGACACGTTAATTGGGTTTTCAGCTGAACGATAAGCCGGGCACGGCGCGGCGAGGGAGGCAAGGCGAGAGACACGGCAAGGCGACGCGGTTCTTTTACAACGGTATAGTGAGTAGACTGGACCAGGCGAAGGTGCTGGGTCCTAAACTGGTTTAGAAAAATGGACAAGAACCGGTTCCCCTTTCCCGACGTCCCTTCTTCGTCCTCCCCCTTTTTTGTTGTGCTGTCCGTGCTGGCGATCGTTCGTTTCGAGGAGACCGAGAGTCGATGGCCCCGCGAGCGAGCGAGCGAGCGAACGCGCGCGATTAACGCGCTCTCTCGCAGGTGCAAATTTCATTTACCACGGTGCAACACTCGTTAATCGAGGCTGTCCGCGATCGATATCTCAAAATCTTGGCCGATTAGAAAGGAAAGTAGGTGCTCCGCGTCTCGTGAACCTGCATTGTACAGTCATTTTTGTAAAGTTCCAATTAGTTTGCTTTTCATTTTCGTTTTTGCTCGATGAATAATTCATACGATTTGTCCTGTCGGCGCGGCGGTGCAAACCGCGTTTCTTCGTAATTAAAGGATCGCTCGGCTAAAAGACTCGAAACAAACGAATCATCTACTCAATGTATTTGTCCGTAGTTGTATATGTATTGTCAATGTAGTTAGTTTTTTTGCAAAGATAAGACCATTAAGTATTACAGATTCGCGTCGGAGATTGCAACGCGCGTTTCTTTCGTAATGTATTCGAGTGATAAGAACGACGGTAAAGAGCAGCGCTAGCTCTCTCGATCTAAAAGCCTGCGCGCAAGCTGCCGTGGCAAGATGATCCAAGACTCCTCCTGGATGGATCGTCACGCGATAAACGATGACGGTGCACGGGGTGGCAACGTTCCGTCGTTTATTAGCAAATTCGGTGCTGTATCTCCGACGGAATCGAAACGTCTCTATCGCGTAATGGTATGCGCGACCAGGACAATGACTGGCATTAAGCAAACCGACAGGTTCGGCAGGCACGAGGAGCGGCACCTAATATCGTGACTCGAGCACCGAGATCGACCGATAGAAAACACGCGTGCCAGCCAAAATTTCCGATTCAAATACGAGATTAGGATCGCGAATCGAAATTGCCAGTCTGCCGCGCGACGGCTGCACCGCGCCGTTTTTGGCAAAGCGTCGTTTTCGATGGTTCCTCGACGGAGCAACTAAAAAGTCGGCCGTCGTCGTTCCAGCAGAGCCCCCCCGACATACGTTTGCTCGTTCGAAGCGATCTCGTTCGCTTTTGAAATTTCTGCGATAATCGTCTTTCGCTGCATTCGCGATTCCACTTTGTTCGCAAAGGTCTCGTCGCCGACGACGACGCCGCCGAGACGGAAGAAACCATTGAATATTGATAAGCGCGAAGTCGATGCACTTCGCAGATTTATTGCGTTTATCCGTTAGATGCGATTCAACGGGTTATCCCGGCGTTGATCTGCAGAAACGATTGCTCACGATTATAAAAGCGATTGACGCGATCGTTTTTTCTGCGTACCGCATAGCGAAATCCTTGCGCCTTGAAACGCGAATACGATCGATTCTCCGAAAGTGTCCTCGAGCTTGTGAACAAAAAAGAACAATTTGGAAGGAGGGGACACGGATTATTCGAGCCACGCGACTCGTTTTTATAGTTGCCGATTGCTAACAATTATAAAAACAAGCCGCGAGGCTCGAATAACCGTATTCCCTCTTTTCAAATTGTCCATTTATAGTTTAGACGATAACGATAATAATTATACCTCCGAAATATTCGTCGCATTCGATAGCGTTTCGCGCTACGGGTCTTTACTACTCTCGGAGACTTCAACGCGGGATCGGGCCGTACCGGAGACTTCGATGCTGCATAGACGCGATCGCCGGCTCGCGTTTCCACGGATAGTCTCGCCGCTTCGAATCCCTTCGCTGTTCGCGGTAAATCTCTGCTCGTGGCAGATTATAAATAAATTTAGCAACATAGACTCTAGAATCGACGTCGAGCAAAAATCGATTGGCGGGCCGTCGATCGTGATCACGGTGGTTCCAACTGGATCACGCGCTCGTTATGCGATGTTACGCAACGCGTAGCCGTTACCACAACAATTTTCGAGTTTCGCACGATTCTCGATTGCGCGGATTGCGCAATCGGCAGTCCGAGTCCGGTGTTCCGCGATCTATCCGCGTGCCGCGTTCTGATCTCCGCGACGACGGCCAAGGCGAACGCGAGAGGTATTTGAATCCTGTCGTCGAGTCGACTCGCGTCGGCTCGGTGAAAGATGCTGGAAGCAGAAAGACGGAGAGAGATAGAGAGAAAGAGAGAGAGAGAGAGAGAGAGAGAGAGAGAGAGGGAGAGAGAAGCTGGAAGGTCGCGACGGGCTTCGAGTCGTAAATAGAAATGCGCGACCGGGTCTCCAGCCTTCCTCGAATCGGGACTTTCTTGTCGATCGAACCTCTTTAAACGATCGTTCGTACGAAAGGAACGATTAACGTAAATTGCGAGCTGTGCTCGCGATCGGGGAACTCTCGGCCGTTAGTCATCGGTTTTCAAAAGTCTATTAAATAATAATCGATTACCTAAGCGGAGCAAGCCGCTGCGAACGATCGCGCGATTCGTATAATTGCTAGCCGATAAACCAGCGGTGGTCGTAGCTCGAAGAAAGACGTAACTGCTGCGAGCGGTTTTGCAGTGCGATGCACGCGCATTCTACTTAGAAACCGTGGCGAGCCACACCAAAAGAGGTTCGCAGTGTCGCGGTGTGAGCGGAATGCGTTAAATTCGACGCGACGGACAGCGACGAGCAACGACGAGACCGGCATCGCTAAGAATTCGCGCCGCGATACGCAATACGCAAAACCAAGAGGAAACGCGCGCGCGCGCGCGCTTGACACGGAAACCGAGCGTTCGACCGCGAGTTTAGCGCCTGGTATCGCCGTCGTTGACCGTCACCGACAATTTCTACGAATCCTACACGCCATCGGTAATCGATTCCCGGGCACATTCGATCCTTGCAGTCGCGCGCAATCTCTCCGATGCGCGTCTACGTATGCAAATACACGATTTTATGGGCAGCTTTAAGCAAACTGGAAGCTCTAACCTTCGACTCGCCGTTTTAACACCGCCATCGAATATTAGATCGAATCTCCTCGCGCGTTCGATGGAAATTATTTATGGTACTCCCTTCGGAACGATCCAGTCGATTTTTCAAAGACGTCGATCGAAATTCATTCGACGAGGTTCTCTCGAAATGTGTCGCTTTCGAAACTCGAGCCTGCCGCGGGCTAAACGCGAGTCTTATTCCGAGTCCGGGCTCGAACTCGAACTCGAACAACGCTCGACCGTCGTTGACACACAGGTAATCGCGCACCTGTGCCAAAGGCTAGTACACCAGGATGTGCAGCCATTGTGACGAATTACAATGCACCGCTCGCGGTGCTCATCGTGCGTGCATTTCGTTGCGGCGCGGCGACCGCTCGGTCGTTCCTTGCGTACCGCGTGCCCCTGTGCCCGTGTGCCCGTGTGCCCGTGTACCCGTGTACCCGTGTACCCGTGTGTCCATGGCCGTGTGTCTGTCTCTGCGTGTCTCGACTCCCGAGTTCCCGAGCGACTCTGCGAACGTTCGCGCGCATTGGCATGTGGGTATCGGGCGCTACGGGTCTTTACCAGCAACGGGAATGACAGCCTAGGGCTAAGGGTTTCGCGATAGC
Source organism: Megalopta genalis (assembly GCF_051020955.1). NCBI lineage: Eukaryota > Metazoa > Arthropoda > Insecta > Hymenoptera > Halictidae > Megalopta > Megalopta genalis. The sequence continues at coordinate 16,977,483 of NC_135017.1, forward strand.
GACTTAGACGCTTCACCTGCGAACGCGCGATCAGGTGGCGACAACGACAGAAGTTTATTCCGGCGATTACCACCATTCTCGATGCATTCGAACACCGAAGATACAAAGGGAACGATCTTCAAGAGCAGGAGGGTGTATCGTTCCTTCCTGGATCCTATCGTCGCGCGGACGATATTCGACGAGACTTTTCGCTTCGTTTTCCGTTGCGACGGCTAACGGCGAGTGAGCAACGAGTCGGTCTCGTTCGGCAAACGAACGAATAAAAATAGCGCGACCGGGGAGACGTTAGAGGACAGGGTGAAAGCCGTGCTAGGTACGTGGTTTGGCTTTGAAACGACACGCTGGACCTCTGGCAGCGCGAGGAACAGGTTCGGCTCGTCGTCGAAAGCGCCGTAAGCAGGTAGAACGAACGGAGCGAGCAGGCTGCAACGTGGTCGTGAGACACGGGTACGGGCACGGGCACGGGCACGGACTCGCACACGAACAGGTAACACAGGTAACGCGGGCTCGGCTCACCTGTTTGCGGCCAGAGGTAGACACAAACACAGACGCGAACCATGCACGCGCACGACGATCCACGCTGCCAGCACAGAAACAGCCGCATTAGCGACTACCGTGGCGCGCGGAGGCTAATGGCGCAAGAGGGCCGTGACCGAAATTCTTTCCGAGCAAGGGGGCCAAGTGCAGAGAACGACTGCGAGACGAGATAAATTTTCGCGTCGACTGCCAACCACCGCGTGCGAACATACGCGACCCGTTCGTTAATTGTTCGAACCCTTTCGTCGATCGTAATTCACTCTACGCTCCATCTTTCTCCGTATCGCTGGCACACAAACATAGTTGATCCGCGCACCGATGAAAATCGTAAAAACCTCCCGGTGCGGCGGTGCAACAGTTTTCCTTCGCTGGAAAGAAAGAGAACTGGAAAAACCAACAACGCGATAAGCGAATCGCCGATGATTACACTCGGCGGATGCTAATTAGGAAGCCGCGGCGCGTGCACTCGCTCGCGTTGCAACTTGCAGCGCGTCCGATCGGACGGCTTCGTCGATTTCTCGTTCGCCACGAAATCGAAGGCCGTCGTTCGATAACCAAACCGTCTCTTACCGATCGCGTCGACCGCGACGGATGCGCAGGGAACGCACGAAAACGAAACTTTGCGCAAATTCTGGCATCGCGTGCTATCGCAACGGTTGTCGTCGGTTTCCTCGCGACTTTTCACCGGTGCGGCAAGGTCACCGGTGGGGAAAGTCACCTGGCCGGTCACCGAGCACCGCGATCTTCCGTGCCGAGCCGAGCCGAGAAAAAGCTGATCGCCGCGACAACCGATCCATGTATCTGCCTCGCGGTTTATCGCATTGTCGTATTTTTATATCTTCATATTTTCGTTTATGCCGCGAATATGCCTTCACCGGGCGCCAAATCTGCCCTTCTCTGTTGAGACGCCGATGGAACCCGATCCGAGAAAGAATCCTCAGAAGTTTGTCGTAGCAGGCCAACGCAGGGTTAACGGAAGATGAGTCAAGAGAGGAGAGAGAGAGAGAGAGGAGGGACAGTGTGCGCCGCCATTACGCAAGGCCATCGAGTGGCTGCGTGTACGGTGTCACCTTGCTGTTCGCGATGCTTCTGCCCACGCACGATACCGCTATGCAAACGTTTGTCTCCGCACAAGCGCGTTCGCATACGCATACGCATACGCGTTCGCGTTCGAAACGCGGCGGGAATTTGGCGTCTCTGCCAAATTCTCGACGCTCCGTTCATTCCGAAAAATTCACATCGTTCACAATATCCTTTCGGCGCGGTTTCTCCGTGACACGCGACAAGCTCGTTGCCACGTAATCTGTATATCGTCTTCATACGTGCGAGTTTTCTGGAGGCTCGACATCAACGGATTATCGACGTGCTCGACTTTCTCGATAGTCTATGCTTCTTTACGCTTCGTCGCAATTTTTCACAATTTTTTCCTTTCGAATGCCGTTCTTCCGTTTGTCGGTTCGGATCGGAAGACGTTCGCGATCGAGGAAAGACGATCGAATCGAACCGCTTCGAGACATCGGAACGAGTCGTCGGTCGGGTTGCCGTCCGCGATTCTGCATTCTTGCATAGTGCACAGTGCACAAGCAGTCACGCCCTGTCGATGACAGTTGGCGACTTCGTATTGCGTCAGACAGAGACAGTTCCCTTTGCATTTCGCGTGCGTCGACTCGAAAATTCGACGTCGGCTCGTTGCTTCGCCAGAGATTATCTTCCTCCTCTAGTTAGCATTTTTTTTTTTATTGCGGAGAACCAAGGCTCCCCGAAGGTCGTCTCGAAAGAGATCGACGGTACCTGTCCTCGAGAATGTCCCGAATGAACAATTGCCCCTTCGAGTCGGCCGCAGCAAACCCTCCTTCCTCGATTCCCCCCTTTCGACCGCGTTTCACGGTAGAAGGGTTGATGCGCTGGCAGGTTTTCGCGGTCGAACCTGTCGCATTACGAGACAGACCCATTAGAAACCTATTAGGGACGGGTTACGGGCCGTGTATTCCCGTAATTATGGAACGATTACGCGAAAATTCTTTCTCGCGCTAACGAGTCGATCGATTTAAACGAAGCCAAGTTTCTTCGCCTCGTAAAGTTTTCGAGCTTCTTTCTTCCACCGTTCATTTTAATAAATCGAACGACAACTCTCTTCAGTGGTACCTACGGTGCGTTAAACGGTTCGTCTACTCATTGAGAGTAATAGGAATGTTGACGATACGTCTACGGTGGCCGGTCACACCTGCATCGTTTATCGTCCACTCTTGTCCGCTCCGCTCGCTCTGTCCGCTCTTGCCACTCGCCTCGAGCCCAAATCACAAGTGCATTCCTCGAATTCATTCAGACGCTCGGAAACCTGTCCCCCGATCACGAATGGGGCCTCGATCCTCGGTTCCAGCCGTTTATAATTCACAGCCGAGGGTTCGTCGACCCTGCAAATAATAGCCCAGGTTCCTCCGCAGTCTATTGCAATAGTATTCCCATCCCGAAGGCGCGCGAACTCGTTCGCCGGTGTCGAGATTTTCTTAGCGCACTTTTTCTACCGCGTAAGTAATGCGCACGGTTTCTTTTCGCGATGCGGTTGCTCGGTCGAATCTGTAGCTGAGAAAACGTCGAGAGATCGTCGACGATGGTCTATTACGCGATCAACGTAATGGCGAAGGTTCCTGCCGGCTTCGCGTCCGAAACGAATGGAAAGGAAAAACCTGGAGGGGAAAAAGGATCCGTGGGAGTGGTCGGGACCGTAAGTAGGTCGACCGACGCCGAGGCTGGTTCGCGTTCGATCGAACAGCCAGCCGAGAACCCCAAGAGAGGCGAATGGCTGATCGTTGGGTAGCTTCTCCCTCCGTCTCCGTCCTCGTCTTCGTCACCGATCTCGACGTTCGACCAACCGGCTTCGCGAGTCGATGAACCGTAAACGGATAAAACCGAAAACTCGCTATCGAGATCGGGGGACGCTTCGAAGATCGGAAACGGCCCGATCTCGGATACGCGTCGACGGGGGACCAAGATGGCCGCCGCTGGCTACCACCGAGCCGTTCGACTCGGAGCTTTTCCGAAGCGGTACCGACCGCGGAAAGACGCTCGCGAACGCTACGTCACGGTAGTCGTCACGATTCTCCGTTCAGCCCGTTACTTTTTAATGTCGAACCCCGTTCGGACGATCGTTGTTCGTATTCTCGCTCGCCTTGGACCATATCTCCGCGGCGATCGAGTTCGCGGGGCCCCGATTCCAAATGGCACCGTCCACCGAGCGCGCACCAACTTGCACCTTATTATTGCGATCTCTTTGTCTCGTCTCGTCTCGTGGCCCAGTGATTCCGTCGAGCGAGAGAGAGAAAGAGAGAGAGAGGGAGAGAGAGAGAAGAGAGGGAGTCGGGATTTATGGGACGGGATCGAGCGAGTGCGATAGAAATCGAACGGCGAGACTCGGGCTCCGCTGCACAAGCTGCACTTGGCCGTGAGCGCGCAATGCCACGCCATACCATAGCACAGCACAGCATAGCACAGCATAGCATAGCGTGGCATAGCATAGCACACCACGACAGAGTACAGCCCCGCGTCGCGCGGCAATTGCAATTTCGTTCTCCCGGGCCCTCGCATTCCTCCGTTCTCGTGATTCCATCCTCGCCGAACGCTACCAACACCTACGGTTATCTTCGAATCTCCTGCTCGTTAGTCGAAACGGAGGTCTCTCCGCGTTCCTTGACTCTTACTCCCCCTCGGACTTCTCGAAAAGATGCTTTAAAGATACTCGAGGAAATCCTGTGCGGACGCGCAAGAGAAAGGAAACCTTACCCGACGTTTCCTTCGATGCACCAATTAACACCTTGGGGTCGAAGCGGCCCCGCGGGTACCGTAGTCGGCAAATTGCTCTTTTTTCCTTTATTCTCGACTCCATCTATATGTCATACGCAAAGAAACGAGAACCATTCGCCTCGCGGGTTCTTCGTCGACGCCGCACAGGCACCGTGATCCTAGAGTTGCGTAATCGGGCGATCGATTTAAAGCAGAGAGCATCGAAGAAAGAGGAGACCGACCGGTACACCTCCGTGATTATTCCCGTTCTCGAAAATCTGTGGGCGCATCGGAGGTTCCCGAGGTTCCTGATCCCCGGCCGACGATAACGCGGGCCCGAGGTGGCGACCGGTTACAGTTGACCGGTTGAACGGTTGAACGGTTGAACGGCTCGAAACCTCGACTCTTATCCACGGACACGGACACGGACACGAGCACGAACACGAGAGCACGGACACGGACACAGGCGCGAGCCGGGGGGCTTGGAATGGCCGTGGTCTCGAGTCTCGAAGCTCGAATCTCGGCGGGGAGCTGGGAGCCGAGAGCTCGTTCCTGCCGACTCGACTCGAAGTACCGGTTCTTGCTTCTTTTTCTCGCAGTCTTCCTTTCTTCCTCCGCGCCGCACACCGGGACAGAACCGACGCCGATCGAAAATCGATTTTCCTGATTTTTCCAATCCAAGAGATGCGACGATTTTTCCTCTCGAAGAAAGAAAGAGAGAGAAAGAGAGAGAGAGGGCACCGTTACGGTTCGCGAAATCGAATCCAACGTAGAAATAGATGTTCCCTGGAATGAGTTTACTTGCAGGATGTCTTCGATGACTCGCCAGAGTATCGCGAACGATGGCAGAATGCTATATTTTCGATTGGATCCTTTTGTCTCACCGCGCGCTTGCAAAAACGAAAACGCTCGGGAACGGCGGAGCGGAGGGACACGAGGAGAGAAGGACGAGTGTCGAGGGACAGAGAGAGAAAGAGAGAGAGAGAGAGAGAGAGAGAGACTTAGTGCGACCGCGATCCGAGCAAAGAAAGACGAAGAGGGAGATCGGTACGCCGGTCACGAAGCTCCCGCCGGTATTTATAGCGCGGCCCCATGGTCGGACCTGTTCCAGGGATTTCAGAGGAGAATCTCACGTACCGGTCGACTCTTTTCTGGCCGAAGGTTGCTCAACCGCGTGGAACCGCCATTTTGGTTCCTCTCCTCCGCGCTGCTTACCTGGGTTACCTTAGCTCTTCGGCTTGGACGAGGTGACGCAATCGCTTGCGTAAACTGTAAACTGTAAACTGTAAACGCGGCGACGCGTTAGAAGCGTGCCGCTCTCTCGAAACTCGTGGCCACCGATCCCGAATCTGATCGCAGCCGGCGGAGCTCGTCTCCGGCTCGCTTCTTCAGGGTCGAGAGACTTTCGCGAACTTCTCTAGCTGTAGCCGATCTTTCTCGATGCGAGCGCTCGCGAGGCGACACTCGAAGGCGTTGAAAGTCTTACACTTCGAATCGGATACGATGAATGCTCGAACAACGCGCCTCAAAAGTCTCGTCCACCGTTCGAACGAGAAGAGGGAGACGCGGAGGAAGAGATGCGACGTGGAAAGGTGTGGGCAATGTGCGTGCACGTGCTCGCAAAAACGGCGCGCGGCGCGACTCGGCGTGTCCTCGCGCGGCCGGTTTCCTGATTTCCGCTCGAGCGGCTCGCCGCGTTCGCTTGTGTTCGCCGGTCGACACGGTGTCCTCGTGCTCCATTCGCGAACCACCCAGTCTGTGTCAAAGTCAAGAGAACGCCGCTCGGAGAAAATTGCACGCCTTCGGCCGGTTCAGCCGATCCGGCCGATTCGAGAGTACGATGTAATTGCTCGTCCGACTGTCCTTGAGGGGCGTTCTCCTCTCGTCTCGCCGCGCCGCGCCACACCGAGCCGCACCGTGTTTTACCTTGTTCGTACCTGCGACTGCACGCGAATCACGGAGGCCCTTCTTCGCTCCTCGAAGGTCTCGTTTCCGGCGAAAACAGTTTCCTCTGAATCCGATCCACGGTTTTTCAATTTCACTCGTACGATAGAAACCGGCAGGATCTCCTAGCTCGACGATGTCCAGAGAATCCGAAGAATTTCGAAATTCTCGTATACTTGTAGAAACTGCTTCCTTCTCCGTTATCTCGAAACAATTCGAATTTACCGCCTCCGATTAACTTGTCGCGCCTCTCGCGGGAAGATCGAGAAGCTTTTTCGGGGGTCCGTACAGCGCCAATTCGTGCAGTGGCAAAACGCTCAAACTGTTAGTCAAAATCGGCTGTCGGTAATTTGGTTAACGGTTTGAGCGTTTTGCCGTTGCACCGATCGGCGCTGTACGGACCCCTAAACAAGCTTCGCGCTGTCGTCGCGGGTGCATCGATGGCGGTAAATGTCAATTATTTTGAACCAAGCGAACTTCGCCCGATTGTTTTCGCCCCTGCTTCGACGCGCGATAGGAAACGGAGACGGTAAAGCGAGGTAACGAAAGAGGTAGGGAGGATAAAAAAGGCGTAAATAATCGTGCCGGTTCGAATTCGGGGAGATCGAATCGAGCGTCCTTGACCAGCCACGGAAGCAGCCGGTTTGTCGAGGTCGAGACCGAGCTTCGACTGTGGATATCTTCGGCGAACGGAGGACGAATTACGCGGCTATGCGTGTCGCGCGGAGGATGAGCGAAAAGAAACAGCGCACGGTGGCCGGGAACCCTCAAGGTTGCTCGTAAATTCAGAATACCAGCGACTTGTCGCCGGTACGTGTATCCGTATCCATGCGCGTGCGTCCAGACAATCGGCTCCCGAATTCGACTTAGACTTGGACTTATTCTCGATACTTGGTGTTTTCAGCGAAATTACGAGAAGACTAGACACGTTTGAAATCTCGTGTCTCTCCGTCTTCTCCTTTTTTTTCATTTCAATTCCTTTGATCTCGTCATTTCAGCCATGGAGTAAGAAGCACAAAGGATAAGGATTAAAACGTCTGATCTTTTGTGGACATAGATCGCGATAAAACGGAAGATGACCGAGCTACTACACCGGAATCCTTGCGGAGTACAAGTCCGGCCGTGTCGCCACCCCCGCAATGGCAGTCGAACAATACTAATAGCAGCAGCTGCGTAAGCGGAGCCGGTAACGGTAGCAGTAGTGGCAGCGGCTGTGGCAGCGGCAGTGGCAGCGGCAGCGGCAGTGGCAGCGGTATCACCCCGGCCCCGCAATCCAGTAACACACCCCCGCGCAGATTCATCTCGAGCATCCTCGGCGGAGATGTGCCCTATGGCAGCAGAGGTCACGTGCTAACCAGAGCGGAACGGAAAGAGTACAGCAGTCCGCCGATTGCTCCTTCGTCGAGCGATGCTACCCTCTTCATCGGAAAATCGGAGAAGCTGGTCTTGCCGCGGCCTATCACCCCTCCAAAGACGCCTCGAGTCGAACCTCCGACCAGAGTCTCCGTCATCCAGAGGGTCCCCCCACAGAGCCAGTCGACGTCCCGGAGGGAGGATAAGGTGGAGATAGCGCAGACGCAAGAACCGGAGCAGGTAATTTCGCGTTCGACATTCGCATTCTCGGCGATCTTGATGATACGAAAGGATCGGGATTAACCGATTTCTCATTATTCTCGACAGGACCAGCCAATCGATTACGCTGTGCCCAAGAGAAAAGAGGAGGACGAGGAGCGTGGTCGAGAAGGCGCGAAGGTGTCGCGCATGATCGGCAACTCGATCGCGAGACCTTTGCTGGCCATGAGATTGTCCGGTGGTCCACAGGTGGTACACGCAGCAGCCGGTCACGGGAGATCCGGGGGCAACGGTGGCTCTGGCTCTGGGTCCGGTGGCGGCGCAGCCGGCTCCGGGAATTCCACGTCCTCGAACTCGACCGGAAGCGGTGGCTACTGCGGCGGTGGCGGAGCTGTCACGGGTGGTAGTGGGGGCGGTGGGGCCGTGGGCGGAGGTGCCGGTGCCGGGGGCATGAATCCCGGCGGGAACGGCGGCAGAGGTAACTACGGACCCAGCTCGCCACCTACAGGATCGTTGCCGCCGTTCTACGAGTCCCTGAAAGGGGGCAACAATCTGGCCAACTTCGCCAACCAATACAACAGCACGCAAGGTAACCAACCATTTCTTTTCAAGCGAACTCTGACGAGAAGGATCTCGGCAGACTGTAACGTTCCGACGTCGGTTGTTCAGGTAACGGCTACCTGACGCCTTCGCCAACGGTGGGCATGGAGTGCGACACGGGCCAGCAGGACGTGAACTCGCAACATTCGCAGTATAACGCGCAGGAGGGGAAGCAGTATTCCCTTCTGCAGAACGTCTGCGCCACCTACGGCCTAACGCTCAAAGAGGAAGAAGACCTGTCTCCCTACAAGATACAACCTAACGACATGTTGCCGGGACAATACAACACCTATGACATGACCGACGCGGGGATGATGGTGGACATGGTGACCGGCGCCGTGGTCGATCCCCTACAGTTCACCGCAACTCTTACGTTCAGTTCGCCAACAGACCACACGGCGCTCTTGGAAAGCTTAAGCGATGCCGCCGATCTTTTCCTGCCGAGGCTACCGGCCGAGGACGGCGGCAACGATCTTCTCGAAGAATCGCTCCAGTCACCCGCCTCGGCCGGAAGCGGGATAGGCCAAGACGCTTCCGGGCAGATGAATGCGCCCGTCGAGCCCAGCGTCGACCCCTTCCCCGAGCACAGCATGGCTCTTTCGCGGGGTTTCGACACATCGAGGTAAGTGCAACGTCTGCCTTCGCGAGCCTCCAGACTTGCGATAGCGATTAGCGGTTTAACCCTTTTCCCTACAACCACGTCTGAGAGACGCGGTCAGGCCGACCTTCGTTGACGCGTTTCTGGTACACGCTATTGAAACTTAAATCGTCGGACAAAGACGCGGAAAATGGGTTGCCCGAAAGGTGTTGCCATCGACTCGTTCGTCGTGTCTGCGTAATTGCGAATGCGAAATGTCTCTGTTCAGGCACTACACTGGAGCTCCTCATCATTTCAGCACCTCGAAATTAGGACTGAGCTACGGGAATGAGTCGAGTTATCAGACCGTGTCGAAGGAGCGTACCGAGCTCGGACTTCACATCAACCAGAATCACCAGCATCAGTCCGAGCCACAGCTGCAGCAACTCCAGATACAAGTACAGCTGCAGCAACAGCAACAGCAACAGCAGCAACAACAGCAACAGCAACAGGGCACGGCTCCCTCGCCCCATCAGCAGCAACACCAAGGACTGTTAAGTCCGGGATTGAGCTTCGCAGGCAGTGGTTAGTGTTTCCATCGTTTTTTCCCTAGGCCGGAGATCGGACCCGCGACAGGGCAAAGATCCCCGAGACTCGAGTATGCGTTTAAACGATCAACGATATTGATTTCAAGGTCTGGAACTAGATTCAGGTAGCAGCGTTGGCGGAAGTCTACCGAGTCCTGGAGCAGCTAGCTGTTCGTTGGACGCGGCATCGAGCAGCACGTCGCCATCCTGCGCATTGATGGAACACGCGGCCAGCCCAGCTGGAACTGTGTCTGCGGCATCGGTCAACTCTGTGCAACAGCCCGGTCCGGTTGGAGAACCGCCGCTGACGCAACGGGTCGGTGTCCTACAGCAAAGGGTAAGCACCCGAAATTGATCCAGGCAAACGCATATCTTTTGATCTTCGACGGTCGCACGCCGCCGTCCCTCGTTCTCTATGACAATGCTTTCCGATCGTTTTCTTTCGCTCGGATACACTTGTAGACGCAGCATTGTCACACAGACGTTGAAAAATCTATAAATCGTAATGGTTAAATCGTCTAACTATGCAATGCCCAATCAAATTGAGTGCTTCATCCACAAGCAATATCGACGATCTACTCGCAGCCACGTGGCAAGGGGGGTCCGATGGTATTCACGTTGATTTTTCCTGGTTTAGCTTGGCTTGCCGGGTGACTGTCAAATCGAGTTCGTCAACGGTGGCCATGGGATTAAAAATCCACTGGCGATCGAGGGTCAGAGACAGGCGGCGGCTAATCGCGACGAAGAGAGGGCAGCGCGACCTCCACCCGGCAAGGTAAACGTCATTCTGGAACGCCTTTCCTCGCCATACGTCTTTATTTTTATCGTCCCTCGAGGCGTGATCTTTCGCATTCTTTGATTTCGAACTTTTCGATTAGATTAGAATAGAATGTTCCGTTGACGCAACAGCTGCTCCGAGATTACGAATAATTGGTTCGTTTGGTGTTTCAGGACGACGATCCCAACCGCTTCACGTGTCGCGTATGTAGCAAAAACTTCAGCTTGCAACGGCTGCTTAACCGGCATATGAAATGTCACAGCGACGTAAAACGTTACCTGTGCACGTTTTGTGGCAAAGGTTTCAACGACACCTTTGACCTCAAACGTCACACTCGAACGCACACAGGCGTTAGACCGTACAAATGCAATCTTTGCGAGAAAAGCTTCACGCAAAGATGCTCATTGGAGAGTCATTGCCTGAAAGTTCACGGCGTTCAGCACCAATACGCCTACAAAGAACGGCGCACAAAGGTACAAGTAACTTGGAGTTTCCTTCTGCTTATGCCTTTCTGTGTATATCGAGATATTGGTAGCTAATTCGTTCCTGTTTTGCATCGTCGCAGGTATACGTGTGCGAGGAGTGCGGTCATACGACGCAAGAGCCAGAAGTTCATTATCTACACCTGAAGGATAAGCACCCGTACAGTCCGGCGTTGCTCAAGTTCTATGACAAGCGACACTTCAAATTCACCAACAGCAATTTCGCCAATATGCTGCTCCAGGTGCGCACGTAGACTCCATCTAGAGTAACGTTAATTCGGTGACAGCATCGATTTCGCAAACAAACGACGTCCGTCGGTTTTTCAGAAAGAAAAAGAAAGAGAGATAGAGTGAGAGGGGGAGGGGGGGGGGGAGAAAATGAGAGACGCGGTCGTCGCGAGTTAGGGTAGGTCGGGGATGTAACTAGAGAGCAACACGGGGACCCCCACAACAAATAGCTGCTCGCGTCGAGAACGTTAGAGAGTAACGTGAGAAAAAGGGAGAGCGAAACGAGAGAAAAAAGGCAAAAGAAAGACCGAGAGATAAAGTCGAGACGACAACGAACAGAGAGATATGAGACCACGGAATTGTTCTTGGTCATGTAACTCTTCAGGGTGGCCTGTTGCAACGGGACTCGCGGGACACACGGGACATACGGGACACGGAGAGCTGCGTAAAATCTGCCTCGAAGAGTCTCCAACCGCCCAACCAACGAGCACCGACGATGTCGCATTTGGGCCGAGCATCCAGCATCTGATGAACAAACGCCGCCCCCGGCCACGCCGACAGAGAATCGACCAGGGAGGTTCTGCCATTCCATTCGTCGACGGAGTGGCATTCGATCTGGGTGGGTGCACGTCTGCGAGTGAAAGGGCGTTAGGAAACGTCGCGCGAAAAGTACCTGGACGCGGCTGTTCTTGGTGAGGAATCCGGTGATACACGGATTTCTCGATAAACCCTTCATCCGAGGGTCGATTCATCCTCCAACGACGTTTTTCACGGCAGCGTATCTTCGCTTCGGCAGAGGACGACGACAGGTCCTTTCAGAGTTGCTTCTCTTACATTTATTCGTCGGACAAATCGTAGTATCCGCGGAGGTTCGTTTTGCTCGCAATACTCGTTGTCCTCGATCGTGCTTAATTTATTAACGTTTCGTTTCGTTCGTGAGACTGCGAACGCGTTGGAAGGGGGGGGGGGCGATCGCGTAAAGATACATCAATCGGTTAACAGATCGATCGAGTACACGCGATCCTTTCCGCGTTACTTACTATCGATTCTCGATAAACATGTATGTATGTATAGGCACGCGTACGTATGCGTGGAGACTAGGCTAATTTAGATTACTGACGGAAATCGTCTGGCAAGGGGACCGCGCGCGACCATTCGACATTTACCGCGTACCGCGACACTAATTTATCGATCATTTTTCAGCCCACTGACGAGAGAATCACTTCTCGAGTTGGCTAGATGTATGCGGCAGAGCCGACCGGATGTTATTTCGCAATTCTTGCGAATCGCGAACAGAACTCCGGATTGTCCGTTTATTTATTCGATCGGGAAGCAGCTTGTTCGATAACTTTGTTGAAAAAGAAACGAGCGGAGCACCGGAGCTCTGGTCGCGAGCAGAGTCACACGCTTCACACCATCACCCGAAGACTCGGATCGAACGTTTCAGGATGGGCGGTAACGCCTTCTCCTCGCGAGGGAGTTGGAACGCACGAGTTGAGTTCATATTCACGGAACGATGTTTCTCTTCGAGCAATGCACGGCCAGTTACGTTGCTTTCCGACTCGGAGGGTGCAAGAACGACAAAAGCGAATAGAAACGGTCGATGTCTTGGCAAGAACGACATCCATCGTTTCTCGGACCCGCGTTATCGCGAGAGACAATTGATTATATAGTAGGACAATTCGGCGAATCGACATTTTACTATTTCATCGATGGATTTTCAGTTAAATTACTTGGACAAATTGCAAACAAACATCATTTATATTGTCTCTGAATAATCGAGTGCTCTTCCAAGGTAAATGTCCTCGCGATAACCGCGTCTACATCGTCTTTTCCTCCCCACCCACTCCCGTCGATCATTGCGTTCCTCGTTGACTGACGCGTTCGAGGAACACACCGCGTAGATTCTTCTTTTATAATTAATAGACGCCTATCTTGTACGCACCGTGGGAAATCTGTGATATGATAATACACATTCTATTTTTTTTTCTTGTTTGTTTTGTAACTCGCTCCTCCGCGCACGAGATTTCGCTTCTAGCACACGTTGGTTTTTTCACGGGGTCACGCACCGGCTCACGGTGGAGTGAGAGATCACACACGCACACACGTACATATTTTCGTAGGTACAGCGACTCGCGGATTTGTTTAAACGTTGTTGAGGATAAATTTGTGAGCCGCTTTCCGTACGATCACACGCAATCCAACAAATTCCGAATTCTCGACCGACCGAATTTCCGGGTTTACCGTGAAAATTGGCGGTCGGGGGTACACTCGCAAGGCAGATGCAAAACAGAAACACGGACAAAGACATAGGAGGCAGAGACACAGACACAATGGGGTTTCGTGCAATTCTACGGTGATAGGACATTAATTTTAATTGGGTCGACGTGTGGGGAATCGGTTCGCGACGCGATCCAGTCGCCGGATACGAGGAAAATGGAGAAAAAATCGAACGAGACCGATTCTCGTCGGGCGAGCGAAGGATCGCGACCCCATAAGCGAACAAATAAGCAAAAATCGTGTATGTATAGATAACAATAGCGGCGACACGACGCTGGCAAACTGAATTACCGTCCACGAAAGCGGCTAATCGCGTACATACTTTTAAAAGCGTGAAACGATCAAGAATAAAGCTGTATCGCGTTCGCAGCAACGACTCATGGATCCGAACGAATCGCCGTTATCAACGCTTCGACTATTGACACGTGCAGCTATATTCGAATCTCTCTTCGCGTATGAATCGTTTAAACACGTGGGCTATTAGAAAATTCAAATTTAGTGGAGACGTTCGTAAAAGAAAATTCGATTTACAAAACAATTCTTGGCGCTATCGGCGATCGTCGGTAGCTCGAGTATCAACGGCTCCACTCTGCAAATGTATATTTGAAACCGCGAGCGGCTGTATCTCGCGCTAAGCTCTCGCGGTTCTTGTAAATAGTAGTTCTGTTTGTAGTTAGACGTAGATCAATTAGGATAGGCTGAATCGACATCTTGTCGCGAGCTTCCGACACACGGAGCCGAGATAGAGCGCGAGAAATTTGTACATAGAATTGTAACGTTAGTCGGATTGCGCGAGATGAAACACAGTCTTAATTTACTATTCGTAATCGATATCTTCGTATTATTATTCTCCGGTTCCTTTTATTCCCGCGCCAATGATGTGCGCCGAACTTTTGTACAGCGATCGCATAAAAGAAAATAGAACGCTCCGTTGGCAATACTCAAGAACAATGGTACTATTCGTCGCAATCTGTTTAACGTCGATATTATTTTATAGCTAATACTATTATATTATTTTATTATATTATACTATATGATAATATATATATATATATTATAAATATTATATGTATTATTGTCGCGATTTTTATCGTAATCTTATTTAATTTACGTCCAGTATTGTCTGAAACAGTAGCACCTAGATGTTTTTATTATCATGAAGTAATAGAGAATCCCGCATTTATACATGCTATCGTTCCACAATCATTATTCACCCAGACAAAAAGATTTATCTATCCGTGAACTCTATCATCCGCTGGTACTACTGCAATTATTAATATTATATATATATATAATATTTATATATTATATATATATATATAATTATCGATATCGATATCGCTGCTCCATTAATGATTTTGTTTATTGATTAATATATATATATATACATATATGTATTGTACACATAGAAGAGATATGTATATCGTCGTTAATTCCTCGTCAACAGAAACGACCTCCCTTTCCGTCTGTTGCGTGGAAGATGGAGACGGCATCGTGCGTTTCAGTTGAATCGAGTACGACTGTCGCGAGAGTGCCTTTCGCTCGTGCGTATGTTTATTTTTATCTACGTGCATGTGTATACCTGAAAGTGCAACAGAGATGCACAATCGTCTAACACTACGTTTGAATATACTGTGTATATCGTATGTGTTGATTCGGGGGAAAAAAACCTGAAAATTTCGAGTAAAACCATCGTCCTGAGGTCGATCCATTTCTTAACGCGATCATCATGAATCCAATGCTGAACCGCGCGACGAAACGCGGATACGCACCGTCTGTATATGTAGAAGTGGAAAAAGACAATAAATAAAATGAAATATTACACGCATCCGCGCGATCTTGTTCGTTCCAAATTCACTCGAAATATTTCAACTTCTCGCGTTCATTGAGGCAGGATTGGAAAATAGAATCTCAAAGGTTCTGCATAAATACGTTATATTTCCGTGTATCGAATCTCGTGCTTGATAATTGATCGCGAAGTACCGACTTCGCTACCACCGAACAGATTGCATTAATATAATGCAGTCTACGGTGTCACCGGATCCTTAGACGCGAGAGTCTGTAAACGGCGAACCGCAAACCGGGTTTTCTCGACGATCGGCTTCCAACTAGGGCGGAAACGTCGACGGATCCGATCCATCCGTTCGAATCGGCCGGCAAAACGGAAAACGGCGTCGATCGGCGCGCTCGCTCAGCTGCAATTGCAAAATGATAAGAGACAGACAGAGTGTGCTACACACTGCTACGGGTTAAACTACTACTCCAGGATGCGTTTTATCTGCAACAGAGAATGACGCCTTTTTGATGATGCTGATTCCCACGGGACTAAGGCGGGGCACGTGCGAGTTATAGAGGGTGGGGCAACGATCGCAGGGGGATGACTCCTCCGCGACGCCCCAGCTTTTTTCGCTTTCGATCTTTTATTTCGGTTCGTTTATCGGTGATCGTTGATTCGGCTCGCAGCGCCGATGTCGGGCCCACGATTCGAGCGCCTCGTCAACGATATCGCACGTTGTTTGTTTGAATTACTCACTGATCATCACAGAGCTGAACGACATGTATCTGGGTTGAACCGGCGGCGGCGCCGCCTTCGTCGGTGCATCCTTCCGGCCACGCGGCGGCTTCTCGTCGTTAGCGGTAAGAATTTTCACCTGAGAAACGGAGAACCGCGTTTCTAGACACTCTAGAAAAATGGTTTCGGAATCGTCGGTAACCGAAAAGAATCACCTGTTCGTCGATCGCGTTGAACTGCCACTTCCACGCGTGGTTGTAGAGGAACGGTCGGTGATCGAATCTGTTGTCGTCGGGACTATAGGTCTCGGCGTGGCAGGACGGCGTCAGGATGGTCATCTTGTGCCGATTGATGGCGTAACACCTGTAGAAGTGTTTCACCTTGTCCGCAACCTGCAACGAACGCCCGCGTATATCAACCACCGGGTGAACCGTAGAATTCGATACGCGAAGTTGCGATCGTACTTCTTCCGGAGAACACTTGTCCCACATGTGGACCAGCCTGCAGAACATGGAGAAGGGCCCGGCACAGTCCTGCTTTCTCAGGCGACCGAAGGTGCCGAGCTCGTGGTAGGTCATGCCCATGTCCACTTCGTCGAGCTGAGCGAGTTGTCCGCCTTGGAGCGGCTCGAGTTCCGCGGTCGGCAGAGCGTTCAGGATCCCGTCCAGCGCCGATATCGAGTATTTTCTCCTGAAACGGACACGGTTCGATCGTTTTCTTATCGTTACCGTATCGGAACGCGGCGCCGTCTTACCTGAAATAACCGAGGAACGATTTAAGGTCGTTCTTCGCGATTCCGCCGATCGGATTCACGTCCGCGCTGCTGCAGTCGTATTTGGTGAAGTATCCCCGAAGAGCTTCGTCGACGTTGCTGCTGCCGAGCACGAGCAGACCGCCGGGTCGACCTCTCACCCACAGCATCAGCTGAGCGAACAGGTAGGCTATCACCATTCTCAACCGCGCCTTCGGAAACAATTGCGAACGATGAAAAAAAGGAACGATATCGCCCGAGTCTGGCTATTTATCTAACGAATATCGAACTTGTATGTTCTGCAGCGCCAGATTCTCCCTCGGAGATCCTCCCTGAACCTTGAACCTCGGCACCAGCTTGGTCACTTGTTGGAAAATGGTCAGGATAGCCGTGACTGCCACGTCGATCGCTATGCTGTGATGGTACGAGCCGATCTGACTGGCCAACTCCGCCGCTCGTGCCTTGGTCTCCGCCGACGAGTTCTCGGTGCCCATGTAACAGGTCACGAGGATCGTGTTGCAGAGCTGCTTGGGATCCGTCGGCACGTACTCGCAGTCGCCGACGATCTTCCGGATCTCCGAGAGCACCTGGGCATCTTTTCAAAAGTATCCCCGGTGAGAATAAAAAACGTGAATCGCGCGATATCTCGGCATCCCTCGCGACATATACCTCCTCTGTTCACGGAATCGACGATCATGTCGCACATCGAGTAAACCATACACGCCGAGGAAGCAGAATCGACCCCGCCGCTCAACGGCAAGAAGAATCCGCCCTGGCAGGAACGCCTGTCGTCGAACAAGAATTATCCGAGTGACGAATTTTCGAGACTCTCTCGCGAAGGAAAGAAGAAAAGTCGAGGAACCTGAGGTAGTCCCAGAGCCAGCAAGCAGGCGCCATAGATATCTCCTCTTCCGGCGTGTGGTGGACAAGCTTCTCCGTCGGGCGATCGTTCTCGTAAGGGCCCAGGTCGACGTCGATCGGTCGATCCGGCGACCTCGACATCAGATTGTCCGAGGTCAGAGCGAAGTTCGCCTTGATGCGCGGGTAGCTCGGCGATTTCGCGGCAGCGTGGGTACGGGACCTGATGTTGTTTCTGTAACTCCTTGCAACACCGGCGGTCGCGTTTTCAGTGGCTCGCTCGGCCAAAAGGAAGTTACGGTAGCGCCTCGACAGCCGTCGAAGCGTTACCGTACAGTAGCTTTGCGAAACCTTATGTCCTCCAGGTCGAACGTGGCGACCACGACCTCCACGTCGTCCAGGGCGAACTGCTTGCCGCGTTTCAGTATCTGTCCGTTCAAGGAGACGGAGGATCCTCCGTTGAAGTAGAGCCTGCCGCCGTCGCAGCCGCGCAGATTGCTGAACATGTAACAGCCGCCCGACTTGAACGTGGCCGACTTGACCAAGTCCACGGTCACGTGTCCCTTGCGAAGTTCGAAATACGAGCCGCTACCTTCGAACGAGAACGAATCGCGTGAATTCTATGTAGATCGCGTCCGTCGTTGTTGCGAAACCGACGACGCGTATACCGTTCGAAATGATCTCGACGCCGTCCAAGCCCATGGGGATGTGGTTGCTCATAGGGTTCCAGAGCTCCTCGCAGATCTCGAAGCCCACGCAGGTGTCCTTCGTGGAGATCACGGCGTCGCCGAACGGCACCGTCCATTGCCTGGTCACCTGAGAGACGATTCGCGGCAGATAGTACAGCTCCACGGTTCGCTCCTGCGAAGAAAACGAGAGGCGAGATTTCTGGTTGAGAAGCACCCTCCGCGCGCGAACGTGTTACAATATATCGGAACGCGGGCGGAGACCTTGGTCCAAGCGGAGAACCACCTAGATTCCCTGTAATTCCCGTCCTCGCACATCCGCATCTTCGGTCTGATCAGCAGGATGCGCTGGTTCAGGAAGACCACCCTGCAATTGTAGGTGACGTTCTTGTGCATCACCGGCATGCCGACGTCCACCAGGATGTTCTCCGCGACGGGCGACTTGACGATCGTCGCGAGCGCTTCCCAGCTGTGCAGCAGAGTGTCCGGCTCGTAGAAATGGTCCTCGCAACTGTAACCGCTGCCGAACCAGAGGTCTCGTCGGTCAAGCCCGTCGTTTCTATCGAAGACGATCGCGTATAGCGGACCAAGATCCGTCTATCTACCATATTTCGAGTTCCGGGCCGCTCCTGTAAGTAGCGCCGGCTTCCTTAGCCTCCTGGATGCTCTGCAAGATCCTTCTGGAGTTCCCGCTGAAGTCCATCGCCCACTGGTTCAGGGTGCAGGCCGCCACCGTCACCGTCCGGCCCATGGTTCGAGCTTCTCGTCGATCCTCTTCGAGAACTTTGAAGCCCGCGCGCGCGTCCCCTGAACACAAGCATGCGACGAACGCGTCGAGTTTTACGAACCGGAGAAAACGTCTTCGAGTCGCGATCGAAATTCCACGCGGAACGGAGAACCGTCTCGGCCGACTCGCTGATCGATCCCGGGCTTTCAATATCACGGACACATTGATCGACGAACGTAATGACGGTGGAACAGACACCGTTCGCCGGTCCGCTTCGACGAACGTTGATTGATCAATAATTTTCAGAGCCGGGCGAACGAGAGCGAGAAGGACGGACGAAACGGAAATCGCTCGACCGGGTTCGTGCAACCACGCGAAGGAAGGCATGCCTGCGAATCCGCGAACGAAATTCCTAGCGAATTCCTTCGGATTAACGCGATTCTCGCGACAAGCTTTCCGTCGCGGGCCGACTCGAATTCTTTTCGAGTCGCAGCCGTAGGCCTTGGAACAGATTTTCTTGTAGAATCGAGAGGCTGAAATCTTAATCTAAACCCGGCTGCATAAACATCGTCGACCATAATATCGTAATATCGTAATCTCTGCCTCTCGGACCGAGTTACCCTCTCCGCTCCGTGGACGGCGCGTGCCTCGTTTAAAAAAGCAACGCCGAAACAACGAAGGCGGATACGCCCGTCCATCCTCCGCGATCCCCCTTCGCGAGAACTTAATTCCCATTTTTTGCGATCGATTTGCGAAGGGTTACAGGGGGGAGAGAGAGCGTGAAGGGTGAAGCGGGGAGCGAGAGATCGATAAACGAACGCGTCGCGATACCTTAGCTGCGTGCAGAAAGGGACCGGGGGTAAGAGGACGACGAGTCACGGAAAACGAGAGGGCAACAAACAGCCGCGGAGTCGACTGGCTCCGCCCACGCGTCGGCTTCTCCCCGTCGTCGTCGTCGTCGCCGTCGCCGTCGCCGTCGCCGTCGCCGTCGCCGTCGCCGTCGCCGTCGCCGCCGTCTTCGTCGAGTAATCGACGGGTCGGCCTCGGGATCGGGATCGGGAAACGTCTTTGTTCGCTGCTCGCAGTCGCGGGTCGTGGCAGCGTTCGCCGGTGGATCCGTCGAGCCCGAGGGACCGGACGAATCGAAGGGACCGACGCGGGCCCCCGATCGCGGTGATGCGCTGCTGAGCTCGAGGATCGAGACCTCGTAGCATCGTCGACGCGCGAGGATGAGAAGCGCGACAGCGAGCTGCGTTCTCGACGGTGGAATCCTCGAGGACGCGGTCGCCGATGGGACGAGCCGAGACGAGAGTCTCGACGACGACTCGGCGAAGAGGGAAGAAGCTGCAACGGAGGCGAGCAACGACGGAGAGAAGACCAGGCGGGAGGAGACGGAAGTCGAAGAGGACGACAGATAACGAAAGATGACGGAGCTCGTGGCAGCCAGCAGGGTCAAGGAACTTCAGACCATCCTGTTCCCGGTTCAACCGATCCCCGGTGAGATCGCTTGAAGTCTCTTCCCTCTTCCCGACTCGTGGTAGAATCGTTGGCAATCGTTTCGTCGCAGGCGGCGCCCTGGCGAACTTTCAGCGGCTGCAGGAGCTGCGACTGCTGCAGCTGGGACGGTACGAGGTGCAGCGTCGGGAAACGGAGTTTCTGCGAATCTCGGCGCCGTTCGGCCTCAGGAACGATCAGCCGTCGAAGGAGAGCCTTCGAACCGCGCTGGACATCCGATGCGCGATCGACGGAATCACGCAGGAGGCTGCGAGGTGGCCCACCGAGTGCCAGGTAAAGGGTGACGACGGGCGGCTCTCGGGACTCGACGATTCAAAGTTTCCGGGGAAACAGGTGCTGCCGGAAAGAGTGCGACACGTGGAACAGGCCCCGAGCATCCCGGAACCGTTCTACGCGCCGACCGGGAAGGAGCCGCGGCCGAAACCGCTCTCGGACGAGTTCGGAACGGTGGTCTTTCGCTACTATCCGACCAGTATCGCGAACTACGTGAGTCCGACGCCTATTCTAGCGAATTCTCCGCGAGCCCGACGATGTCTACGAACCGTCGCGATAACAGTTCAGCAGGTCCTGCGTGGGTGGTAGCACGGTTCTACCGTTCGCCGCGGAGTTTCCGGCCGATTCGATCGGTTTGCCGAACGATCGGCGGGTCGTCGACACCGACGGCAACCTTTTCCTCGTGAGCCGAAGTGCCGAGGTCGCGGAGAACAGCTCCGACCTTCGGTTCGAGTCGCGTTTCGAGTCCGGGAACCTGTGCAAGGTCGTCAAGATCACCGACACCTACTACCAGCTCTACCTCAGGAAGGATCTCTACACGCAGAGGCACACGCAGTGGTACTACTTCAGGATATCGAACACGAGGAGCAGAACCACGTACAGGTCGGGCTATCGGTTACATCCCGTTTTCGAAAGGTGGCGAGAGCGCGACGACCGTCAGCACTTTAACGATTCCAGATTGTCGATCGTGAACCTGAGCAAAGAGGAGAGCCTGTACAACGAGGGTCTGCGGCCGCTGCTCTACTCGACCGAGGACGCCAAGAAGAGAGCCGTAGGCTGGAGGAGATGCGGCGACAATATCGCTTATTACAGGAACGACTCGTCGTACGTTGGCTGGCTTGCAACTTTATCGTACCCATGATTCTCTATCGGCGACCGGGTTTATTGTACCTCGAATCGATTTCCAGAAGCGACGAGGAAAAGGAAAGGGAAAAGCACACGCTGTCGTTCAACGTTTCCTTCCCTCACGACAGGGACATCGTTTACCTGGCTCATTGTTATCCGTACACGTACTCCGATTTACAGGTGATCGCGTTAGCGGTACGTTTCTCGAACGGTAAGAACGTTTCTTATACACCCGGCGCGAATGTTTCAGGAGTATTTGGCCAAGTTGGTCGCCGATCCTGTGAAAACCAGATTCACGAAATTACGGCTACTGTGTCGGACCCTGGCCGGGAACGGGGTCTATTATTTAACGATTACCGCACCCAATTACGACGAGGAGGTGCGGAGAAAGCGCGGCATCGTGATAACGGCGAGAGTGCATCCCGGCGAGACGCCATCCAGTTGGATGATGAAGGGGATCATCGACTTTTTGACCGGAGAGTCGAACCAAGCCAAGGTAACACACTCGCGGAATGCTAGCGGGGCGTGTTTTTCTCGTTCTTCGGTTTCGAACGATTCGAATTTACCGCCACCGATGGGCCGATGGCGCCTCTCGCGGAGACGATCCGAAGCTCCTTTCGGCGTTCGTTCAGCGCCAATTAGGTCGGTGGCGAAACGCTCAAACTGTTTGCCAAAATCGACCGTCGGTAATTTTGGCTAGTAGTTTCAACGTTTTGCCACCGGACTAATTGGCGCTGTACGGACCTCGGGAAAACTTCTCGATCTTGCCGCGGGAGGCGCTACGAAGCGGAGACGGTAAAATTTGAATCGTTTCGAGCCGATGGGATGGGAAAAGCGGTTTCCAGCGTTTTGCGGAAACTGGAAGCTGAAAACCGAAAGGACGCGGTTCTCGAATGGTTTCGACAGGCGCTTCGCGAGAGATTCGTGTTCAAGTTGGTCCCTATGTTGAATCCGGACGGCGTGATCGTCGGCAACAATCGATGCTCCTTGTCCGGCAAGGACTTGAACAGACAGTACAGAACCGTGATGAGAGAGAGCTACCCTTCGGTCTGGCACACGAAGCTGATGATACGCCGCTTGTTAGAGGAGTGCGGAGTGGCTATATATTGCGATCTACACGGCCACTCGAGGAAACACAACGTGTTCGCTTACGGATGCGAGGGCAAGAGATCCGGTCCGCAGACCAGACTTTCCGAGCAGGTGTTCCCGTTGATGCTTCACAAGAACGCTGCCGACAAGGTGAACCATTTCTCGATTACTCGACGATATCTGACAACACCTGTACGATACCTAATCGATTTTCAGTTTTCGTTCGAAAATTGCAAGTTCCACATGGAGAAGGGAAAGGAGGGGACGGGAAGAGTGGTGGTCTGGTCGATGGGGGTGCAGAACAGTTACACGATGGAGGCGTCCATGGGAGGATCGGTGATCGGATCCAGATCCGGCACCCACTTCTCCACTCAGGACTACGAGCAAATAGGAAAAGTTTTCTGTGAAACGCTGCTCGACTTCTTCGACCAAGACCCCGTCAAGGTAGCTGTCTACAGTAATGTCTTCCTATCTACACAGTAATGTCACAGAAATGGACAATTTGGGAAGAGGGGATACGATTATTCGAGCCTTGCACCTCGTTTTTATAACAAATCGCATCTCCTCTTCCCAAATTGTCCATTTTCGTGGACAATCCGAGCGTCGATTAGAGAGACATTACCGTATCTTGCGCCACGATCTTTCGGTCGTTTAATCGTTCTCCGATAAACCCGTAGGAGAGGCTCCGGAACAAAATCATCGGCAGATTGGTGAAAGAGGGATCGAGCGCCGAAGAACCTACCAACATCGATCTAACCGACTACTCGAGGTATCGATACCCGGGGGGTTTCATCGATTCGATCGCGTGAAATCATACTTCGATCCGATTTTTCAGCGACGAGGGCGACGTTTCGATCGGTTCGGACCAGGACAAAGAAGAACTCGACTCGACGGAAGGCTCGTGGGACTGGGAGGAGGATTCCGTTGGTAACACCCGGTACCTTTGCGCTCCGCCGCCTACCCCCACGTTCGTTGCGTCCCGCAGCTTCGAATCGACCAAACGAAGAAGCAAAAAGGAGACGGCGACGAGCAGACGCTACTTCCAACGCAACAAGAGGCTATTGGTAACGGCTCGGGGATAGTTTCGCCGAGCATAGCCGACGTAAAAGCCTCGTACTCTCCCTTCATAAACCAATTACGATTTGCAGACCAAAAGAGCGGTGATGGATCTGCCCACTACGGATCCAGGCAGCGACCTGTGCGACCCGTCGGACTCCGCGGACGAAGGTCCGCCTTTCCGTTCTTCTCTTGATTTACATTCGCAAACGATGATCGCATTGGTGTTGTAATCGTTGCGCAGGCACTTCGACGAGGCCCGCGTGTCTGTCCGGTCACGCGGCGGCCAGAGATACGGATTCGAGCGCGAAGAAGACGACCCGCGACGATCTTGTCCTGCCGGAAATAGCGAGGCCCTGTAGCGTGTCCTTGGACGAGAGATTCGTCGCGAAGCAGGAGAAACAGGACAAACGGAAAGCGAAGAGGAGATCGCCTTGCCTGCACTTGGTGAGGTAAATTTCGAGAACGTCGATGCGTCGGTGGCGCGATAATTTGATTCGCTGACGATCGACGCAGAGCACCGAGACATCGATCGCCCGTCCCGTTGCGGAATCAGGACATACAGATCAAGCTGAGTTCGCTGAGACAACAAATATGGATGGGAGTCCCGCCCAGTGAAGACCAGGCCACCGGGAAGAGACCGAACCGTTCGTTCGTCGCAGGGCCGCTTAGCTGGGGAGTCTCCAGCATGGCGTTAACGCGGAGTAGAATGGACAGCGACGCGTTGCTCAAGTGCGTTTGGCCGAACGCCGTTCGTTGTTCGCGAGAATTTATCACCTTATATATTTCTCTGCTTTCAGGTCGTGCACCAAGAGATTAGAGTCTCTAGGCTACATGGACGACAATGGCAACGAGCGGAGGCGCAAACACGAGAAGACCGCGCGTCCGAGGGAGGTCGTCCCGGAAGAGGAAGAACAACGGCGCGCCGTCGAGCGGAAGCCGAGGAAGAAGAAGTCGCGGCTCAAGTGGCAGAAGATAGTGAATTTAAGCTCGAGACTGAAGGAAACGTGTTACGGCAAAACGTCGTTCCTGACGATCGACGCGGACTCGTTGAATCTGGTCACGGTCGAGATGCCGTCGAAACCGCAAGCCAGACAGCACAGAGTCGAGTCGAGGAGGATGCATCGGAAGAATGCTTGCGCCACCCTCTCGAACGCGACAACGACGCCTACGATCGCGAAACCGAAGCCATCGAAGCCGTCGAAACCGTCGAAGCCACAGACGTCGCAGTCGCGTCCGCGAATGCAGTTGCAACCGTTGATCGTTCCTCTGTGCGACAGTCTGTCGTCCGACAATGAGTCCATGGACTCTCGTAGACAGAAGGCCTCGAAGAAGAAGCAGAAGAAGAAGAAACCGGCCACGAAAAAGGTCAAGACTACGCTCGTGGCCGGAACTGGCAGGAAGAAATACGCCGGAAGCGCGACCTCTAAAATATTCGTTGGAGGAGGTTCATCCTGAAATCTATGTAACGGTATCCTGCCTAACTCGAACACTTTGCATATTTCACTTGTCGTCGACCATGGGAAAGATCTCGGTCTAACGGAAGACCGATGCGGCGTCTTATAAGATCGCTATCTTTCTACAAGAAATTTTACTGAAAGTATTACTTTGATAAGGTTGCGAGCACGACGAAATATGTATTTGTACGCGTTCGTTCGAACTTTTCTACATTTCTAAACGCAACTTACGCACGTGTACGCGCAGGAAATCGACTCTCGAGAAACGTCCGAGTTTCACCTCTTAGCAAATACCGTGTGGTAAGACCGGAAAACGGTACGATCGACGACACTCCTCCGCGACCACTATCTTTATCCGTCGCTGTGTTATATATAATTTGCAGCAGTTAAAAGCAAATAAGAATTAAAGCGGTCATTATGTAACGGAGTTCTGCGAGATAACGAGGGACAGCGACGAGACGTTCGGCGCATACGAACACAGACACACATACTTACTCGCTTACCGTTCCCCGTTGGTCAGATCCGGAACAAAGTCGAAGGAGGACAGAAGCAGCGAGATGGACGAAGGAAGGAACACAATGAGGAAACGTTCGCGTCCGTTTTTAGACGACCGTATTAGTGGCGCGTTCTTCGAATGACATGCGCGTAAATCGTGTCCACCACGTGCTCGTCACACACGATCGACGAATCTTGATTCCGACTCCAACATAACCTCATAAACCGATTGCAAATTCTTTTTGAACGTGTCGCACTGGTCCCGCAGCAGACTTTATCGGAACAAGCATGCGCGAGTCTTGAGAAATGGACAGCTGTTTCGCGAAAACACTGTCACCAGAGAATCGATCGAACGTATCGCACTTCCGAACTGTTCGAAGGTTCTTCGATTGTCACTCTGATTCTCGACGCAAACACCGTACAACTCTCAATTCGATGTTTCACCTAGCGCAAGCACAGCCAAATACAGCTGTTTATTTCCCTCAGAAATTTTGAATTACAACGGAAAAATTGAATCACGCGTCACGAATCGTTATCGAGACGACAGCTACTGCCTGTTGCCTGTTGCAACTTGCGACATTATCTAAACAGACATTTATTTATATATTATATCGACGCGGATGGCGCCACGAGTTCGCGGTGAGAAGTATCAGTGCTCTACCACTGATAGCGCCACTAGTTCTCGGCGAGAGGTTCCAACGCTCTGCCACAGATGCCGCCACTAGTTCTCGGCGAGAGGTTCCAGCGCTCTGCTACAAATGACGCCACCAGTCCTCGGCGAGCAGTTTCAACGCTCTGCAACAGATGAAGCCACCAGTCCTCGGTGAGCAGTTTCTAGCGCTCTGCCACGGATAGCATCATAAGTTTTCGGTGAGAAGTTCCACCGTCTTGCCATAGATGGCGCCACCAGCTCATCATCCTCCAGTCAGAGCCTTCTGCTTCTTATTTGCCTTGTTCTCCTATTCGCTTCCGGTCTACAATAATTTCTCGACATGAACTGCGTGCGTGCGCGCGTGTGTGTGTGTGTGCGTGTGCGTGTGCGCTTGTGTGCATTTTATCGTTAGCTAAGTAAGTCCTCGTTGTAAGAAAGGGAGTCACACCGAATACCAGCTTCGCTGCTCTGACTCCCTTTCGTTATTATAAAATGATTGTAAAATAGATTAAGAACTGTAATATGTTTAAATAAAAGTACTATAAAACATAATCAAACTGCCTCTTCATTTATTTATTCATTAATCCCTTTCATGTCATCCACTCACACACCCATTCTCATAGTTTTATCTGACTTTCCATTGACTTAAACTACTTGCTAATTGTATCAGGAGAACATGATACTCCTCGAAGAGGTATCTCGAAATTCTTTGTCTGGCTTGTGATTGACTCGTACTACTGAAATTTCGACAAAACGAACTCCTACGTCATGTGCTCCTGATACAAATTTTCGAAATTTTCCGGAAATTTTTCGGGAAAAGTAGTACGAGTCAACGTCAGGCCAGACATTCGAAAGAATACCTCCTCGCACATCATGTGCTCCTGATACAAAATCCGAAATTTTTCGGAAAATTTCCGAAATTCTATGTCTGGCCCGACGTTGACTTGTACTGCTTTTTCCGAAATTTGTATCAGGAGCATATAATATGCGAGGAGGTATTCTTTGGAATGTCTGGCCTGACGTTGACTCGTACTACTTTTTCCGGAAATTTTCCGAAAAATTTCGGATTCTGTATCAGGAGCACATGATGTGCGAGGAGGTATTCTTTCGAATGTCTGGCCTGACGTTGACTCGTACTACTTTTCCCGAAAATTTTCAGAAATTTTCCGGAAAATTTCGAAAATTTCTATCAGGAGCACATGACATAGGAGGAGGTATTTCGTTTTGTCGAAATTTCAGTAGTACGAGTCAATCACAAGCCAGACAAAGAATTTCGAGATACCTCTTCGAGGAGTATCATGTTCTCCTGATACAATTAGCAAGTAGTTTAAGTCAATGGAAAGTCAGATAAAACGGTCGTCGAGATACGTAAAGGATTGCGTCGGGGTAGCGATAGGGATAGGGTTGAAAGGTTTTGAGAAATGTATAAATGAGAAGACGTTTGGATTAAGTTTAAATATATTTTTATTTTCACATATGGTACAATACAAGCATGGTACAATAAAATCATTGCTTTACTACCGCAGCGATGAAGCAACGATGTCGCGAAGTAACGTAGAAGAAGTATGAAGAAAGTCGTCGTGCATCTGTCCTAAACAGAAAGATAGAAATTATTACTTTAAGATATGACAAATTAGATTATGTGTAATATCGGGAACGCATTGACATATTAAAAGCGCCGGAATCGTGACAAAAATGAAAAATCAAGAAAAAACCTGCGGATGGAAGGGGAAATTCGAATGCATTTTAAGCTATGTTTCCGATGGGCTATGATGATGCACATGTGCTTAAATGAAAGCTGGAAGTGTCTAGTTTAGCATCTCCTAAAGTATATCGGATGACAATTGCGAGAACACTTTGAAAAATTAGAAGTCGAAGAATTGTTGCTTCGCTATATTGTCGGCATTCGAACTTCCATACAGCGCCATTCTACGCGGTGGCGAAACGCTCAGACTGTTAGATCCTAAGTCTGCTTACAGGGTTACAGTTGATCGTTTTTACCATAGATGGGAAGATCGTCTGCGGGTTTTACCCTCTGACGATGTTTGCTTACCAGTTTCAGCGGCAGATATACATATATTGGAAATTCTAAGTAAAATTGTTTCTAGAAGTTGCGCGAGACTTTGTACTTGCTTGGAAATTAGTAAACATGTTACGCTATTGCATTTGCAATAATGATAGTGACGTTGATATACATATGTAGATTATATTATATGTATTATAGATAGCAAAGTGGTTAATAAATGACAACGAGAAAGTACGAATGAGAGAGAGAGAGAGAGAGAGAGAGAGAGAATGGATGAGCGAAGGAAGGCGAGAGGATGGAAAAAATAGGATAATTTGTAAGACAATAACGAAAAACTGAAGAATCTAGAACGAGAAGAGGGATGCGCGAATTATAGTTGAAATTCAAAATTCATGGAGACCGATAGACCCGCGTCGAAGTGAAATCGGTTTCGCTGTCGAACTTTGATAACCTGTCGCTCCAAACTGCCTTGTTTCACGTTTCGCAAGAACGTTTTCTTTTCATAGGAAATAACCACTTAGGCGAGTAGCGGCGAGCTCTCGGCTCGAGAGTCGGGCACGGAGTAATTATTACGAGAGTTGCGAGTAATGAATCATCCAAACGGGCTGTTCGAAACCTTTCTTCCTAGAAGAAGTTCGATTCCACGGAATCGTAGAATTCGATGAAACGAAGTTTCATCGTTGTCTCGTTGTCTTATCGTTGCTTCGCATGGATCGAACGCGCGAGTCATCGCGCGAGCGATTTCAGGAGCGACGGCAACGGATCTTGAACTTGGAAGGTTCAAAGATCGCACCCGCGCTTTCCGCGCCGGCGAACCGATCCTGCTCGCCGAGTCCGTTCCCGATAACGGACACCTGTAATCGCGCGCTCGCGATCGCGACGACATTGCAACGACGCGATTGCGTGTGTCGGAAAGTGGGGTCATCGAGCATCGACCTGGATGTCCGGCGATTGTAAGCGTAAAACGCGCGCGTGTGCCCCGTTCTCACGAGCATGTCGGGACACGCCGTTCGCGAAAATGCGGATCGCCTTATGTAAGGAGACATTTCGTGCGCATCACTTCCGGAATTTAACGTGACAAATTGTGTCACAGGTCGCGACACGTTGCACAACGCAACGACCAAGCGATCTCTATTTCGCGCGTATCTCGCGTTTTCGCGCGTACACGCGTGTAATTAATGTTCGCGCGCGTGTCTCTTTCGAGCCGCTTCTGGTTTCGACGCGCGGCTACAGTAATGTCTCTCCAATCGACGCCCGGATTGACCACGAAAATGGACAATTTGGGAAGAGGAGATACGATCGTTCGAGCCTCGCGGTTTATTTTTATAGTTACCGATTGTCGACGACCATTTGAGAAACGAGTTGCGAGCTCGACCGTAGAGCAACGTCTCCCTAATCGACGCTCGGATTGTCTCCCTAACCGACGCGGCGATTGCCCAATAAAAATGGACCGATCGTCCACAATTATAAAAACGAGCCGCGAGGCTCGAACAATCGTAGCTCCTCTTCCGAAATTGTCCAATTTTGTGGACAATCCGAGCGTCGATTGGAGGAGACATTGCTGTATCCATCTTATTAACCGTATTAACCCCGATCCGTAATTTCGACCGATCGGCATCCCGAATTGTCCGAAAATATGGCGATCCGATTCGCAAGAGACAGGAAACGTAACGTTCGCGTTACGTAAAGCGAAAGAGTTACTCAACAAAGACAAACATTTCCTAGGAAGCGGAATGCATCCCGAACCGGGCCGCTCGTTCGATTCGAGCAAGAAGATTGTCTCGTCTTGGTCGAACTCGACGAATTTCACGTCAAGTTTAATTCCCGAAGCCTAGCTTCGCTGGTTCGCGCGAAGCAATTTCATCGGAAATTTTGATAGGCGAACGTCGATAGCCTACGCGATCGCACAACGCATTGTTTGCAAATGACAATACCGGCCGACGAGTAAAACGGCCGACTGGGTCAAGGCGGAAACGCTTCTACGCTTCCGATGACTCGACGCAACCTATGTTGTTCCCAACTTTAGATCCGTGCGCGATCGCATGATCGGGCACCTTTCCACGCGCCGGCTTTTCCAGGCCCTTCGAGACGCGCGATCGCGCCGGTTCGCTTCTTCCCTTCCCGGCGTGGACGAGCCTTGAACCGAGCACGCGGGCCTTTCTAGGATCGACGCGCCGATTTCTTCCACCGTGCATCAACGAACAATGAGATCGTTCCATTGCTCGAAACTCGCGCGCCATATGTTTCTGCAACGAAAGGGCGACTTTTCGCACCACCCTACCCCTCGCTCTCGTAGATCGGACGATTCTCGTAGACGCCGCAGAGCCGAAGCTCTCGGAGAGTTTCGGTCGTCGGTTATTCGAGCGCGACAAATTCTCCCCAATTTTCCTTCGGGGACTGGAGATACGGCAACTGTAAAAATGTGCCTCGAGGCTCGAACGATCGCATCCGCCCTGTCGAAATTGCCCATTTTTATTTGGAAGCCGAAGCTCTCGCGTCGGCGCCCAAAATTTGCAGCCGCGCCCGGGAGATTTCTCGCGGCGTATCCACGGCAAGTTTCGTCGTCGGGCAACGAGAACGCGTACCCCGATGCTGGCTGCCAGAGTCGACGGCGACAACGGGAGCCGATCGTCGGAAAAATAATCCGAATCGATCGTTTCGTCCGCGAAAGGACCGCGACAGGGTCGGCTGTTTCCGGCGCGTTGAACGAACGTTGCGAGAGCCGAACGTTTTCGGGGACGAGACGAACGAAACGACGAACGAAACGACGAACGAAAGAGGGAGAGGGAACGGGGGGCGGTCAGGGTGCGAAGAGTTCGATCGCGCGGTAATTCGATGAATTCTAATAGAAGCGTGTCACGGCTATTAATTAGCGCCGCGGACATTCGAGTAGGGGTGGCCGTAGAAAGGCCTGGTTATAAAAGGGATCGCGGCAAGTTGTTCGATCAGTCTGGTAGTGGTTCATCGTCGAGAAGTCGTCGTGTCAGTGGTGCGAAAGAGCAGATATAGGTGGGTGACCGATCCTCGATTTTCTATTCGTTCGTCGGCGTCGCGGCCCGTGATGGACACGCCGCGACGCCACCTCCGTCGACGATTCTCCGTCCCCGGGACTCCGAAGTGCTTGTGAAACCGTCGAGTGACTCGTCGAAGGACTCGTCGAGTCGTCGAACTCCATGCGACGACGCGATCGAGTTGAGATTTCGCTCGATCGGCCGCGATCGAACGTCTCCGTTTTCAATCGTTTGCCACGCGCCTCGGTCGGGACGCGTCTCCCCGCGGCTTCTGTCCGAATCGCAGGCTCGTGTCGCCGATCGAGAAAACAAGAATCACGATGCGGGATTCTCTCTTTGCTTTCAGAAACGCGCGAAACATGTCTGCTGCTGGGCCGGAAATAGTCGCCGGATCGATGGCGGCCGCCTCGGCCACCGGCTTCTCGGCCACCACCGTCTTTCTTTCCCTTCTGATCCCCGCCGTCGTACTCTACTACATCTACTTCCGCATCTCCAGACGCCACATGATCGAATTGGGCAACAAACTGCCCGGCCCACCCGCATTGCCGATAGTTGGCAACGCTCTCGAAATGCTCGGCAGTCCCGATGGTGAGCGGTGTTCTCGTCTCGAACGCGACGCCTTATCCTGCCGGAAACTTTTCGACTTTCCACCCTTCTCGGCGATCGGGTAGTTCGCTCGCGTTTCATCGAGATAGAAATCGAGATAGAAATAGTTCCGCCGACGATCCCTTATCGACGCACAGATTGCGCACAAAAATGGTCAATTTTGGAAGAGGAGATCCGATCGTTCGCGCCTCGCAGCTCGTTGTTACAGTTCTCGACGCGATTCGTAATTCTAAATACGAACCGCGAGGCGCGAACGATCGCGTCTCGTCTCCCCAAATTGTCCATTTCCGTGCACGATCCGAGCATCGATCGGAGAGACATTGCCGTAACGCGAATCGGAACCGTCTTTAGAAAGTCTAGATTCTGGACGGATCTACGAAATATCCGCGATCCAACGAGGAAAGTGTTTCGGCAAAGAAACGACGTTTAACGCGCTAAAACGCTCGGCGCGAGTTCGCGGTTACGTAAATCGAACGAACAGACGGCCGGACGCGCGGAAGCTACGTATAACCGGTGCCTCCGTTTGTCGCGATCGTTGCAGCGATCTTCCAGAAAGTCTACCAAAGGTCGTACGAGTTCAACGACGTGGTGAGGCTCTGGGTCGGACCGAAGCTGTTGGTCTTCTTGACGGATCCGCGGGACGTCGAGGTGATCCTCTCCAGCAACGTGTACATCGACAAGTCGGCCGAGTACAGATTCTTCAAGCCCTGGCTCGGAAACGGTCTCCTGATCTCCACCGGTAAGCATTATCCCTCGCTCCTTCGAGCTTCCCGTAAAAATCCTTTTTGTCGCGGCGCGGCGACAACTTCCGCTCGGAGGCTCGCGACCGCCCGGCGTTTGCTATCGCTCAACGTTCCAACGATGTTTGCTTCGCAAACCGATTTCACCGCCGCTCCTCGGGAATGCCTTGAAAAAGGAAAACCGGAAAATACTTCGCGTCTCTCCCGGGTCTCGGCTCCCGAGCCCGAACGGCGTTGTTGAGTCCCGCGAATCGCGGGGTGACCCGGCACCGTTCGACTCGGTCTAACGATCGCGCGCGCGTACAACTCGCTATCGTTACTTTCTCGCCGCGTCGAGATATCCTTTTTTCCTACTTAATCGTCCACGTAACAGGGAGCGGCGACACGTAACCGGTCGAATCGGCACGCGTGCATCGATGGGCGCCAAACTTTCATCTCTCGTCCCGACTCTCGCGCGATCTTCGGTTTCCGCTTCTCAGTTTTATCGGTCGTTTTATTTCGGTTTCCGGTCGACCCGACCTGGGAAATCGGTCTCTCTTTTTCTCTGGAAAACCTCGCGAACCAGCCATCGGCCGGTCGCAAAGTCGCAGGCGATCGCTCGATGGACGATCCTTCCCCTCCTTTCGCCTAACCGCGCCGGTTAGGCTTTTTTCTCGTTTTTCTCTCGCGCTGGAAGCGCGTTTTCTCCCGCGTGTCTCCTCGGTCGTTCGAACGACCGCTCGTTACGACTCGCCGCGGCGTTCCCCTTTTCTGCCACCGCTCGGAACCAGCGCGGAACGCGCGCAGAAAATTTCGCGAATACATGGAAAACGGGTGGATCGAGCCGCGAGAGTTACACGCGGCGTGGCCGTGAATTGCAGGTCCGAAATGGCGCGCTCACCGCAAGCTGATCGCCCCGACCTTCCACTTGAACGTCCTGAAGAGCTTCATCGACCTGTTCAACGCGAACTCGCGCGCGGTCGTCGAGAAGATGCGCCAGGAGGGCAACAAGGAGTTCGACTGCCACAATTACATGTCCGAGCTGACGGTCGAGATCCTGTTGGAGACCGCGATGGGCGTCTCGAAGAGCACCCAGGACAAGAGCGGCTTCGAGTACGCGATGGCCGTGATGAAGTAGGTTTCCTGTTTCTCCTATCGTCTCGATTCGCGCGCCTTACGCAAACGCTTTCTTCCATCGGAGAAAGTCGGCTCTCGTTGACGGTGCTCGCGCGTAATATCTCGTACCTCCGCGAGTATATCCGATGCGGTTGCGTAAGGAACTAGAACACGCGGCGGCCGCGTTTCCGCGCGCCTCCGCGAGCAATTTCGCTGCTCGAACGGAACCGATCGATCTGTTCGCAGGATGTGCGACATCCTTCACCTGCGTCACACGAAAATCTGGCTGAGGCCCGACTGGCTGTTCAATCTGACCAAATACGGCAAGGACCAGATCAAGCTGCTCGAGGTCATTCACGGTCTGACCAAGAAGGTGATCCAACGCAAGAAGGACGAGTTCAAGAGCGGCAAGCGCAACCTGATCGACACGAGCGCGCAAAAGGTCGGCCAGCGGACCGTCGTTCCGCTTCGAATTCGCCGCGATCGTCGACGAGATCTGTTTGTCAACGGGGTTCTCTCGTTACAGCCGGAGAAAACGATCGCCGTGGAAGGCGTCTCGTTCGGTCAATCGGCCGGCCTTAAGGACGATTTGGACGTCGAGGACGACATCGGCGAGAAGAAGAGGCAGGCTTTCCTCGACCTCCTGATGGAGGCTGGACAAAGCGGCGTGGTGCTGACCGAGCAGGAAGTCAAGGAACAAGTGGACACCATCATGTTCGAGGTAAGATCGGTTGCTCCTCGATCGCGCGTTCGTCGGCTGGTCGCGTAAACGAGCGCGCGCGCGCGCGCATATCGTTTTTTAGGGACACGACACGACCGCTTCCGGATCCAGCTTCTTCCTCACGATGATGGGCTGCCATCCGGACATCCAGGAGAAAGTGATCCAGGAAATGGACGAGATCTTCGGCGACAGCGACAGGCCGGCCACCTTCCAGGACACCTTGGAGATGAAGTACCTGGAACGTTGCCTCCTGGAGACGCTTCGCATGTACCCGCCCGTGCCAATCATCGCCCGGCAGATGAGCACCGACGTGAAACTGGGTCGGTATCGTTTTCGACTACTCCCGTCGGATCGACGGTTCGAA
This sequence comes from Megalopta genalis, assembly GCF_051020955.1. Taxonomy (NCBI): domain Eukaryota; kingdom Metazoa; phylum Arthropoda; class Insecta; order Hymenoptera; family Halictidae; genus Megalopta; species Megalopta genalis. The sequence goes on from NC_135017.1 coordinate 17,012,328, forward strand.
CGACAAGTTTCGCGCTGACTCGAGATCGTTTTATTCGCGATTCCAGCGTCCGGCGATCACGTTGTGCCGGCTGGCGCCACGGTGGTGATCGGCACGATCAAGATGCACCGACAGCCGCACATCTACCCGAACCCCGACGTCTTCAACCCCGACAACTTCCTGCCGGAGAACACGGCGAACCGCCATTACTACGCGTTCGTCCCGTTCTCCGCCGGGCCGCGATCCTGCGTCGGCCGTAAATACGCGATGCTCAAGCTGAAGATCGTCCTCTCGACCATCATGAGGAACTTCCGCGTCAAGTCGAGCGTGAAGGAGTCCGACTTCAGGCTGCAGGCCGACATCATTCTGAAGAGAGCCGAGGGATTCAAGATCAAGCTCGAGCCGAGGAAGACGGTGGCCGCGACCGCTTAAAAGTCTTAGGGAAATTTTTTTAGACGTCGCTGCGTTGATCTTTTAACGTTTATTATTAACTCAGGAGAAAGAATAATATAGAGGGCGACCGCCTTCTATGAGAAAAGAATAATCGAACAGATTTCCTATTTCGCGTCGAAGAAGGTCACTCGGAACGTTTATTATTATTACTATTATTATTATTATTATTATTATTATTATTACTATTATTATTATTATATAATTACTTACGTTGAAATTTATCTCGTACAATAAATTATACGAACTTTCAGCTGCGAAATCTGCATCGCGAAGTTGTCTTATTACCCGCCAATATATCAAATGCTGCCGTTAAAATAGCAAACGTGTGCCACGTATAATTTTGGAGCGGAGAAATGATACGGAAGCGAGAGGAGATAGCGATGCGAAACAAAATTGCGCGATAAATGTAACAAAATGGCTGTTCGAGACCAGCGAGTCGAACGGCACGACGTCGTAGATCTTTTAAAGAACGACGACTACGACGAATGGTCGAGCGATTCGAGCGACAAGGAAATCGAACGCATCGTGTATCCGGCGGATCTGAAGACTCTGCCCCAAGCAGAATGGCACGAGGTCAAGAGGGTTACGATGGAATTGAAGGCCGCGTTGCCGAACTTGAATGCCGCGCGAGTCAGAAGGTCTTTGCCATCGTACCCCTTGAACCCCCTTCGGGGGTGGCCAAAGCGTCGGCCGCGGAACTATTCCTAGTTTAAAAACTTATTTTTGGCTTTAAATCTCTACTTTTCTTACGATCGCTCGACGTATACGATGCTGGTAGACCGCCGCCTATAATTTAAAAAACAGGTAAACAACAGGCTCGTAGCGATCGAACGCTTGGCCACCCCTGACCTAGAGCTACGATCGATCCCACGTACGAACCGATCGAAATTGAAACTGAAAGCGACACTGATCGCGAGCAGACACCGTATACCGTATCACCAAGCGATTCTGCTCGAGCTCGAGGAGAGAAACTTCGAGGACGCGGCTCGTTGGATGAAAGAGCTGTTGAAGATCGACGAAACGATCACCGAGTCTTCGGTGGGTGCTCTGCTATGGAAGAAACCGTCTCTCAAGGATCGGAAGGACTTCTTGGATCGGTTGCAGGAAGGACTGATCTCGTACGAGAAAGCGACGAGGAGGAGTACGTTGTTCTCCGTCGAATTCGGGTTACTTTAACCCGAGACCGTTCCTCGAGACCAACGATTTCGTGTTCTATCGTTGTTTCGACTCCCGTTTGCAGACGATCGCGTGTCTCGAGCAACGGCCTTCTTGGACACCGCGTTGTTCTTCCAGAGGAAAACTTGGGAATGGTGGTGGATAGCCGAACATCTCTACAAGGCAGCCCTCTCGGCCGCGGAGTTGGTCGAGGACGACGATCGTCGGACGATCACCCTGGTCCGATATCTGTACGGGCGATTCCTTTTCCACGAACGTTAGTAGCACGAAACATCGGAGAAACCTTGGACTCACGATTCTTGAAAGCACAGTAATGACTCCCTAACCGACGCTCAGATTCGGCAGAAAAATGGACAATTTGGGAAGAGGAGATACGATTATTCATGGCTTTTATACTCGTTGACAATTCGTAACTATAAAAACGAACCGCAAGGCTCGAATAATCGTATGTCCTTTCCCTAAATTGTCCATTTTTGTGGACAATCCGAGCGTCGATTAGAGAGAAGTTACTGTATAGCGAAAGATTTAGAGACGATTGCGGTAACAGTGCAGAACTCCGGAGAAGCTTTGGTCTATCTGAACGAGGCACGCGAGGCATCCGAAAATAAAACGTGGAACGCTTCGAAAGTGCTCGGAGAGAAGCAGGGCGCGATCTTTCGAGAGTGCAACGTTCTTCTGTACAAAGCTCTGCTGATCCTTGCGCGAAAGGAACGAGCCGACAATCCCGACGCGGCTTTGAGAGCCTGCCTCGAGGCCCTCGAAAGAGCGACAGACGGTAGATCCCGTAGATCGAATCTCGATGTATCCCGAATGTGGTCGAGATCGTTTGAAAATTAATCGAACATCGAACCACAGCCGAAGCCGCGGAATATCTGAACGAGACGCTGCACGAACTCGGCAAGTGTTACATGGCTGTGAACGATGCGAAAAGCGCGTTGAAAACGTTTTCGAAGCTGCTGGCTTTGGCGAAGAGGGTTCCCGATCCTGAAGGTGTTTGCAACGCGCACACGGAACTGGCGTTCGCCTACAAGGTAATAAATCGAAACTTTGGTTCGACGCTATTCGAATCTCCCGCTGCCGATGGACTTTGCAGCGCCTCTAGCGGGGAGACCGCGAAGCTCCTTTCGGGATCCGTACAGCGCCAATTGGTCCGGTGGCGAAACGCTCAAACTGCTGACCAAAATCAGCTATCGGTAATTTTGGCCAGTAGTTTCAGCGTTTTGCCACCGGACGAGTTGGCGCTGTTCGAACGCCGAAAGGAGCTTCGAGATTTCGCCGCAAGAGGCGCCACTGTCGCCCGCATTCGCAGAACGCATGGTCGCCGAAAAATATTAATTAAGGCAAAAATAGGGCATAAAACGATAAACCAAGGGCACGGATTTATAGAGGAGCGTCTGCTGCGTCGATTTCGCGTGAACAAAGCGGCCGACAGCGCCAATTAATCCGGTGGCAAAACGGTGAAACTACTAGCTAAAATTACCGACAGCCGACTTTGACTAACAGTTTGAGCATTTTGCCACCGGACTAATTGGCGCTGTACGAACTCCGAAAGGAGCTTCGAAGTTTCGCCGCGGGCGACGCCACGAGTCGATCGGTGGCGGTGAATTCGAATCGTTTCGAACCGGAGAAAGGAAAAGCGTGCTCTTACATGCGCGTACGCGAACCGGGTCCGGCGGAGGATAAATTTCGCGATCGGATCGAGTTCCTGAAAACGTTTCCTGATTCGAGATTATAAGAATTCCCAAGATTTTCAAAATCCTCGAGACGGTCGCGAGAGCCGCCGCAATCGTTCGAATCGAGGCCGACGCGTTAAGCAGAAACGATTTTTACGTGCGAACAGCAATTGGACGACGATGCTCGCACGGAAAAGCACTTGCGGATGTTACGGGAGACCGCCGAAGAACTGAGTCTCTTCGAGAAGCTCGCCGACGCGCACTATTACACCGGCGAGCACCACCTGAGCAAGGTAAACCGATGAAATGATAACACAACACGTTGCTACGCTAGCTAACTTATTTACGAAAACGTCTACAATGGTACAAAATAGAAGACAAAAACATGGTGAGCTGGGTCGCTACGTGTGAAAATAAAAGTGAAAGAAAAATTAACGAAAATGTTGCGACGATCCGTTGGATCGAGTCGGACGCGCGTCGATACGATAGTACGTATCGACGCGGCTCTTTCCGAGACGAATATACAAAAGAATCGGCATCGAATCGATCGTCGTGTCGACGAATAAGATAAATATAATAATTATTTTATTATACAACATGAAGATTTAACCGCGACGGAAATAATTTGCGACTCGATCCAACGATTCGCGCGCGCGCGCGTTTATGTTCGATCAGGGCAAGCTGGACGTGTCCACCGTTCATTTGGAGGAAGCTCTGAGATTGTACAACGACCTCGACCTGTCCGGTGAAGCCGACCGAGCCAGATGCGTCGCCGGAATCTCGAAGGGTACTGTTCTACAGTTACGAAACTAAAAGGAGAAACCGAACGTGGCTCGACGCTAAAACCACCGGTCCTTTCGCGTGCCGTTCGACGATAGCTCGCCTCTAAAAGCCTCTACGGGAACGTTCGCGACTCTAAAGCTATCGCGTTTACATATATATATATATATATAATTACAATAAATCAATTTATCGTTATTACAAAGCAATCGGCTCGGCTTGCTCGAGATCGCGATCGATACGGCGCTAAGCAAATTCGATCGTTCGCGAAACGACCACGGTGTTTCTATCGTCGTCGTCGACGGGTAGAAGAGCGGGGCTAGCTAGTTTACCAGCTATTCTTTATTCTATGTTACAAATGCACAATTGTATTATAGGTAGATATCGACGCGACGCGAGGAAAACGCGCGCGCGTCCTGCGGTGGGGCTACAGAGCTAGACTTAAAACGTACAAACGGATAGGAATTACGATACGCGACGCTCTATCTTCTCGCCTCGTTTCCCGTACGCGTGTACGTTATCTAGCCGTCTTTCCGGCAAATATCGAAGGACGCGGATGTCGCCAGCCGCGTCCGTGCAAATGAAATCTGTGCCGTCCGCTCGGAGATGTGTCGACGGTTCGATCGCGTTTTGCCGAACTTAACGCGGCTACCGTATGAAATTAAAACCGACCGTCTCACGATCGAGAAGCGCATCTTGCCTCGCGGCTTACAAACTAGAAAAACTAGAAATAATCGAGAAACGAGCGACGAGCGCAGTCGCTGGACCGTGGATTCTTCCGATCGAACGGAAATTTCACGAATTTGATCGCGTTTATGGCATTTACCGGTTCTCCCACCGGAACATTGATCGATCGTCGGCGTTTTCCACGGTCTAGCTTCGACGGCGTGTATCCATTTCGGCGAACGAAACAAAGATATCGTCGAGAACGAAGATGCTAAGAAAGTACAGTTGCAAAAAAGAAAATAGATAAACGCGCGACTACCGCGGTTAGAAAGGAGCGTTAAAAAATTAAACAGGCGTATCGATCGTCGACGAAGGGCGACCGTTCAACGTACGAGCCTGACGCGTTCGCGCGCCTCTGTGTATCCGTAGGACAAGAGAGGATCGAGAAGTACTGGGATCTGCTTCTGCGATGCGGCGCGTACGATCGATCCGCGACCCTGGCGATCTGTCGATGGAAAAGCCTGAGGGAGCCGTTTTGGCACTGGGAGACACGCGGTAATTATGGAAACGACTTTTCGACGATCGCGCGTTTCTCGCGTCGCGTCGAGATCTCGCGAACCGGTTTAACCCTCCGACTTAAAAAAAAAACTGTGCCGATTTAAAAGAAAAAACTCCGCCGTTCTCCCGTCTTGGTCCCGCGACTTCCAATTGTCCTCCGATCGTTTCGGCAGAAGAAATCAAAGCTGAACCGAATTCGAAATTTCGTCTCGAAGCGCTCCCGCTCGAAATTTTGTTCGATCCGAGATTCGAACCGACTCGAAACCGAGATTTCGATGCTCCCCTAGATCGGAAGATCGATATTCCGGGCGAATGGCTCGACGCGATACGGAAGAAACGCGACCGCGCGTCGATACTTTCGATCGGATCTAGTCCCGCGTGATCGTCGTTTCTCTTCGCGGACGCGAATCGCGAAATGCGATTTCAATCTTATGTACACGGCAAACTCGTTTCGCGAACCTCTGTCCCCCGAATGTTTTCTTCGTTTCGTGCGACGTTATATTCTTTATTCTTATAATAATACGTATGCGTGTATACGCGAACGTGCGCTGACTGTGTTGCAAATGGCCACTGCGTTTCCTCCTACAAAACTGACGGATACTCGACGACGATTCCCGTGGGATCGCGAGACGTTACGCGGACGAAACCGACGCGATTATTTTGAGATAAAATTCTTCGAGTCGACGATCCGAACGTGTGAATTGCGGCGCGTACTTGCCCGAACTCTTCTCTTTCGGTTTCAGAAGACGAATCGTATTCGGACACGCGGCACGAAGCTCCGGAAGATACGATCTCGTTTTTATCGTCGTCCTCGCGAAGCTTCGACGACGACGGTCGAGGAGATACGCGCGGCCGCGAATGATCGAAGAGCGTCGTCGCCGGTTTCCGGTTATCGGCTCGACGCCGCAGGTAAGTTCGGGAGAAATTTCCAAGAATCGGAGCTGGATAGAAATGAACGAGAATTCACGAGGACGTAGACGGACAGCGATGGTATGCCGAGCAAACACGATTTTCATACATGTTGCACGATTCTATCGATAAGCAAATCATTTAATTGCTTCAATAACAAAAGACAAGTTTACAATTTGGTAGATCGAAAAGAAACTATTTTGAATATTTTGAATATTTAAAACAATTCTCGCCCTCGAAGGGCTAAAACTTCTTGCATCTCGCATTAAATATCTATAAAATTCGAACGCTATAGACGCGCGTGTTTGCGAACAAGACGAGAAGAGATTGCATGGCTTTGTTGTTCTCGCGGGAATTAGGTATTCTCCTGGCTCCGGACCTGGCCGAACTGGTCGACGATTGATCGTACAATACCCCGATTCGTTTCCCGAAACACTCGAGTCTACTACATTGCACGCAAAAACCTGTACAACTTTCAAATATGTCGTAGGGAACGTATACGTTATACAAGAATATACAAACACGCATATTTATAATGATCATCGATATTCACCGCGGCGCGAATCATTCGTTCGTGTAAAACGTTGTCGAAGAAGAAACGGTGATGTGGGATTCGTTCGAAAATGAACAAGCAACTACTACTGGTTGAAATCAGACTATTATAACGGTCGTACATACGAAACACAAAATGACATCGTTCATAAGAATGATATAAAATTACATGGCGCGAGCTCCGCTGTTTAAACGAGACACAGATCTTTTGGCGCGAACCTCGAAACGAAAAAGTATCGGAGAGAACGAACGGAACAATTTTCGAAGCATTCCCGCGACTTCTTTGAAGTGGACTAACCAACCGTAAATCGTCGTACGAGATGCCAACGATTGTACGTGCTCTATAGTTGGATTCTATTATCCGATGAATTGGGCCAATGGAAATTTAATTGACAGCGATTTATGAAGGATCGATCGTCGAGAAACGAGCGTGCGATTCTCGGGAGTTCGCGTCACCGCCGTTTTGTACTTCTCTTGAAATATTTTCCAACGTCTCCGCGTCGTCGGAGTCGTTTCCATCGGCGACCTCGGTGACGTCTTGTCGCTTCTGGATCTCCGCGCTCGCCAGATCGAGAACTTCCTGCAGAATCTCGGCCGCCACGTCCGCGGAATCGGAAGCTGGCACCGCCGCGATATCTTGGTCACTTTTTTCAGCGCCGCTGCTCGCGCTTCTGTCGGTCTCGTCGGGAGGATTCGTCTCTTCTATGCACTCTACCTCGTCCTTTCGCTCGCATATTTCCACGACGTCGCTCGAATTTTCGTCGTTCGAGTCCAGCACTTCTTCCGTGTCGTTGACACTCGGCCTGTGGTCAGGCTCTTTTTCGGACACCTCCATAACGTCGTCCGAACTACTGTCCTCGTTAATTTCGACAACTACGTCCGCCTCCGCCTCGACGACTTTCTCCCCTTTGCTCTCGTTTACCTCGAGTTTTTTCGAGGAATCTGACCTGTCTTCGGGTTTCTCGGAGGCATCTGGCTCGCTTCCGGGTTTCTCAGCGGAATCTAGCTGGTCCTCGCGTTTTTCAACGGACTCGGACTTTTCCTCGGGTTTCTCAGGGGCCTCTTGCTTATCCTTCCCTTCGGACTTTGTAAAGCTGACCGATTTATTACTCTTTCTCGTGACCTTTTTCTCTTCAGGCTTGCTCGACTCGTCCTTTTCTTCGTATTTCTCGGCAGAATCTTTCTTGTTCTCTTCGGTCGTGGCGGACAAAACAGACTTGCTCCTTCTCGGGCTCTTTCTCTCCGGCGACTTGCCAAGATTATCGGGGGAACCCGCCGCCTTCTCCTTTCCTTCTTCAGATTTCTTATTCTCTTCGATCTTTGAATGCAACACTGTCTTGCTCTTCCTCGTGCTCCTCCGCTCCGGTGAGGAAGTAACCTTGTCCTTTTCCTCGGAACTCTCGGAGTTGTCTCGTTTGTTCTCCTCGAGTTTCCCTAAGCTACTCGATTTACTCCTCCGTGGGCTCGTTCTGCTGGGGGAACCCGTCGCTCCCTGAGATTTCTCGGAAGAATCTAATTTGTTTGTTCCTTCGGCTTTCTCGATCTCGGCTTTTTCGATTTTTCGGCTTTTTCTTCTGACTTTTTCCTCCGCAGGTTTGTCGCTCGATTCCGCCGTTTCCTTCTCGATAACATTCTCTTGGGACTCGTCGGAAGAATCTCGACTTATCTCCACCGACTTATTCTTTTCCTCGATCTTCTCCTCGGGCGTATCGAAACTGTTTAAATCCTCTTTTCCTTCGACTGGATTTTCCTCAGATTTTTCAGACGACTCGACGTCGCTTTTCTCCTTGCTCTCATCTTTCTCGTTGCTCTCGTCTTCATCGGGTTTGTCTTTTTCTTGGTTCGCATTTGCTTCAAGTTTCTCGGAAGAATCCAATTTATCGACATCGTCGTCTTTGTGGACATCTTCTTCAAATTTCTCTTCGCTGATCGTTACTTTCGGTTCCGCTTCGTCGACCGCGTCTACCATCGTATTTTCAGACTCGGCTTCTTTTTCCTTCCCTTCCATTTCTTCTTTCTCAGCGCCTTCGCCGACTTCCTTTTCTTCTTCTTGATCATCTTCAAGGTTGGTTAGCGAAATATCCTCCACGTCTTCCTCTTCAACCTGTTCCGAGACGTTCTCGTCGTTGGTCTTGTCATCGTTGCCGCTCGGACTTCTACTCGCGCGGCCCTGAATACTCTCTTTGTCTTTACCGTCTTTTTCAGTTGGCTGATCGTTATCGGATTCTTTGAAGCGGACTTCTGTATCAACGGTGTCCTTCGGTGCCTCCTCCCCGGGAGAAGCAGCAGTCTCTTCCGCGCGAGAACTTGTCTCAGCGTTGTTCTCCAAGTTATTCGCTTCCAACTCTGTCTCCTCTTCGTCGTCGTCGTCCACGGTGATCCTTATACCTTCCGACTGATCTTCGGATTGTTCGTCTGCTGCTTCGCTCGCGCCCACTGACACCTCCTTCGATTTATTATCGATTTTCAGTTTCTGCAATTCCAACTTCGGTTGCTTGTAATGCGACAATCTATGCGTCAGGAATACGACTTTATTTTCATAATTAACTCCACACTCTTCGCAAGAGTACGTTTCAATCTCTTCTTCGACGGAAGAATCCTTAGACTCGGATTCCGAGGACTCTGTTTTTCCCGACGACTTCTTCGCCAAGGCCGATTTCACGATTTTCTCTCCTTTGTCGGCGGTTCGTCTCGCCACGTTTCTTTTAGGTCTTCCACCTTCGTCGGATGTATTCGTCAGATCGATGATCATAAGTGGATCGTTCGTGAATCTTAGTTTCTTCTTCTTCGACGGACCATCGTCTGTATCTTTCGGAGTATTTTTTTCGGCCAAAATACTTCTCAATCCTTTACGCGCGCATCTGTTCGGTACACGTATCTCGATTTCCGCGTCTGACGCAGAAGATATAACAATTGTCTTGTGCTTGCTTGGAGAACCCTTGTTGGATTCTTTGACGTTGTTGCTGTTCACGAGATAATCGGAATCGGACTTCTGACCAGTACCTTTTCGTTTGCGCGTCTTTCTAGATGATATCCTTACGTCTTGGTCTGAGAGCGATCCCTTCGAGCCACGTTTTTGTCTTTTGCTTGGTATATCGCTGTTGTCAGTATCGTCGATATTCGCTGATTTACTAGAACGTTTCTGACTCAATTTTACGACGCTACTGTCCGAATCCCTGAGTATGTCCCTAAATTCCTTGGGCATCGCTTTTGGTCCTGGTTTTTTCTTGTTTTGATTATCTTTCTCGACTTCGTTCATCTTCTTCCCCTTCTGCGTTGCCGTTTGGCCTAATACATCTTTGAGGAAAACTTTGCAAACTTTTGTTTCGGTCGAGCTCTGATGTACTTCGGTGTCTTTCGCATTGGAACGGTTACTCTCCCAACAGTCGTTACACACGCTCTTCTGACCTGTCCTCTCATTCACACGCGAATCGCTATTAGATTTAACAGGATTATGACATTCTACGCAGAGTTGTTCGTCCGATATTGCAACGGCTTTATTGTTCACTCTATTATCTTGTACTTTAGCTTTAGATCTCGTATATATCTTCATGTTGGAATCGCCGTTTGTATTCACTCTTGATTTCAATGTTGCTTTCTCAGACTCTGTGATGGTAGTTTTGCGACTGATAACAGTTGTTTTGACCTAAAACGATAATAGGGATATTATACTCTGTCGATGGATCGCGATTCGTTATACTTTCTCATCACCTTTGGAAACCTTGAATAATCGATGTCTTTCTCAGTTTTCTTGTCCAATATAGACCCAATTTGATTCGATAAACTTTTTAAATCGAACAACACATCCACCGTGTATCGACAGGACAGACATACAAGAACGATGTCTAATTGAATCTTACCAGCCTATCAGCATTCAATAGTATCAATTTTGAGATTGTATTATTTAATTAATTAGATCGTGTAAAAGCATACAATTATTTCATACCTCAACGTTCACGACTTGTCGTATTTTTTCGATAGACTTAAATTGTAAAGAATCTTCTTTACTAAGATAAAAGATGTATTCATTTTTTGGCATTTGAAAACATAAACTGCAATAGGGTCTCCAATCTTGAGGTTGTTGCTTTAAACTCTTTTTATAGTTTTGTAAAAAGGTACTGCACTGATTTAATTCGTACACACATTTGTGACAAATTTTAGTTTGCGACTTGCTAGATATAGATACCTACAAAAAGTAAACTATGTTTAACACGTGAGTACAAATAATTTTTTAACTATAAGATGCTTAATAATGGCGATAATAACATAAAATTTAATGCGAGCTATATAATGGAAAACTCAGAAAACTCGGTTGTGTGTTTTACATTGTGTGCACGCGTATCGATAAACATATCCATAGAAAACAGAAGATACGGTTGTGCAAAATTAATCTGTTTTATTGTTTATAATTTAGTATATGTACATAAATATTACTTGAGAATATGTGATAGAAACACTGTTTAAATAAGGAGATAACAATAAGAATTTAATTATTGAAGCATAGAACAGTGCTGTGTGTACAAGAAAAAAGTAAACCTGAATACACCTAAAATATTTGGGTGTAAGAGAAAGCAGAGGTTAACGACAACTCTTTCAAAATTTACTAAACCAAAACGTGATGTATTAGTTCTTGAATAAATAATTTAATCAACGGTTGCCTTCGTAGTTTTCTAATAGAAACAAAAGCCGGATGTTGTTGGGCTTCACTCTTAAGAAAAATAATGGAAATACATAAGTAGAAAGTAACGCGTTTCTTTTGTCCAATATCGTAATGATTATATAACGAGGAGATTCAATTATTTCCTTTTTGGTTAAAGAAAATTAGAAAACGTAAAATTCGAATATATCCTGGTGATAGAATATTGTTGTTGCTAATGTGCGTCTTACGCGACGCACGCTCAGATAAATTGAAGCGAATCGAACAAAAAGCGAATGTAGAACCGACTATATGCAAGTATTTGGTAAACTTACCTTAACCAATGAACAAATCTCGAATTGTGTACGAAATTTCTGTATATTTTCAGTGGTAATATCCACGAAAACTCCTTCGTCGCTCGCACAGAGAAAACAATATTGTGTTGGCATACTGGATGTGTATGAGGTAACCAAGAAAAACGTCAATTAACTACGCGTGATGTGCATGAAGCATCCGCAAAAAATTCGGTATTAACTGAACAAAAAAGAAAGCTCGATTTTTCACGGTTTCCCGAATTAAACAACAAATACAATATGACGCATTATATTAACGGTAACGGGCGCGAATTCATGATCATTCATGATGGCGTCGGTTATATATCGATATTATATCGCAACGCAACGTACTTCTCGCATATCTCGTATACATGTATATATACATATACATATACATATATGTATATATCTCGAAACGTTACGTTTGAAAATTACACTGTACTTTTCAAACCGTGCATTCCGTTATTTATACTTTTCTCGACGGGACGGGGTGGTATCGATGATGTATAATTAGTTTACAGTCGTATCGTTATCATTACTTTTTTTTAATCGAAACAATTTCACGATATTGTACATTCAGAATGCACGCGAGTATCAATATAATTGTTGACTTTTGAATCGAATTGTGTGTAGCTTCGAATGCTTGGTATTTGATACACGATTATCGACGGAACGTTAATGCTTCGGCAGTTTTTCATTGATCGTTTCAGTTATTTGCTCCACCTTAGTCCACTTCAGTAGATTCGACAAAGAAAATAAATCAAGGATAGACTGTTGTTGGTTTCGAAATTCTTCGAAACGAGTTTTCAACTCCTGAAGAAGCAACCTACGACAACAAATGCAAACGGCGTTATTTCAAATTCTCGTAAAGACACGCACCATCGTTCAAAAGTATGCGAACACTTTCGAAAATGCAGTGTGTACCTGGAATTAAATTAATGTCTTAATTTACTAAATGTAAAGTTGCTGGAATACAATCAATATATTTATTGTACATGTAATCTATATTTTATGTGTTGCGAATTCTTTAAAAATTGCAATTGTCCACATACTTTAGAGCGGCAGTGTGCATAATAAATATCGAATTGTCGATCCAGAGAAATTATATCGATTGCACACTGATAGATATATCGATCACCTGATAGACTCCATCATGTCTTTGGAGAACTCGAGACAAGTTTCCACATAATTATTGACCTTAAAATCTGCGAAACTTCTTTTAATTAGGGTATCGTGTTGTATAATCTCCTCCTTGATTTCTTTCACTTTTGGTTTCTCCGTAGGGTCTTTGGTTCCAGTCATCATACTGACTTGCTAAATAAAGTAAAATTTTAAGCGCATCGAATTATTCACACACATTTCACAGAAGAATTCGTATTCGTATGAGATTTTTATTCTGCATTTTATCGATAGATTTTGGATCTTTATTATTTAGAAATGCGTAGCGACAGCGATTGACTTAGCAAATAACGAACAGTTATCCTATTGTACGCTTTCAAATAAACCGCGCAAACCAAACGCATGAACACGACGCTAAAATGATTCATGCCGCCCGAATGGTGCATTACTTTTGTATACACATCCTAACGATTGCTGACAATCACTGGATGCATCTAAGCACGTACTCTGAATGTATTGCAAACACCGGTAATATGTTTCAAACATAATTTACATACTAAATTCGACATGGTATACGGTTAGACTAAAAAAATATTTCGACATATACGATACGATGTAGCGCATATATGCGTTGTTGTACACAATGCTTTATGACATAATATGACTCTTTCTCTAGATGATTCTTAAAGTATTTCGATGTGAACAGCAATATAATATTTTTAAATAATTCGTTTAATCTTGGTTTTTCTTTCATCGATCGAACGATAAGGCAAGAGGCGTTTCGATTACAGACATTCACACGAGTCATCATCATCACAGAACTGTCATGTACGAGCACACTGCTAATATACAATCTGATCTTTCTAATCGCATTTGTTGTTGATATATACGCACACGATAAGCGATGCACACGAGAGCCGATGGCATCTCGGTGTTGCTTCGAAGAGGGGATGAATTTTGCATGATCTGGACCACTCGGAGGCCCCGTAAGTCGCCGAGAACTACCACGAAGGCCGAGCAAGGACGCAGCAACGTCACCTGTCGCGGTTCGTGTTGTGCCGCGATTTCTAAATTTAGCGACCGCTTCTCTATAAAATTATTGTTTTCGTCAATCCGGTAGGTCCAACATACGGACTGCGGATCGAACTCCGGATTGTATCGGCTACTGCGCGTACCCAAGCCCTAGCAAAACCATCGACGCGCGCATTTTCGCGCCCAATTCGAAGCCAGCTTGGGAACGCGGGTGAAAGAAGATGAAATACAATTTTATCCGTAGTAATTGGCACACGTAATCGTTTGAGAAAACGAACCACAAAGTGTCCACGGTATATACGAGCAGAAAGATGGGCACGCCGTCGAGGTTATCGAGGATCTTTTCTCAGCCAGTTATTTTCTCTTTGATCTCATTGGCTGTTGTTTCGATACCGACGGAACTTGACGTTCCCTTTTACCTACGCATCACCGAACACGAGAATCGTCCGTTTGCTCGTGCCTATCTGCGGCGCCATCTGCGATAGAACGATCTATGGTGTATTTTAATATTCTTTCCGATTCAATCGTTTCGACAAACCCGATGATGCTCTATGCAAGCTAAACACCGAAGGCTAATACAATATATTACAAAGAATATTTATAAAATGTTTTTTTACCGTAACAGCATAAATAAACGTTAGCTTCAGCGTATCCGGTAGTCACATTGCCGCTGGGTCGCCATCTTGTCGCTTGTTGGAAGAGCTTCCTAGTCCTGGCTCGCGAATCAATTTCTGAAATTGTTTCTCGAACAAATTTCAGCGAACAATTCCGACAAGTCAAACGCTAGACTCGTAAATGACAATTTGTACGATCGGCTTTTTATTCGACTGCGAGTTGTTCGCCGTTGCAGCGATATCACGGAGCACAGCCTCCACCGCTTCCTCCCATTCTTGGTCCTTCGAATCCGTGCGGTTGAAAGAGGCCGACCATTTCAAACGTGGCATCGACACCACGGTCAACACTTTCCTAAAAATTGAATCGATCGATATAAAACCGACACGCGACGACGAAGTCGTTGTTGTTGCGAGACCGTTATTGAAAATTCTATCGATCGTGCCTGAGATCCGAATGGAACGCGGACATGTCGCCGCCAGCTTGCTCTCCCAGTCTTCGAATAGCCTCGGCTAACGGTCCGCTAAGTCTTTGGAGCCTCCTCCACGATTGAGTATATTGGAGCCTGACGAGCTCGATGATGGTGCTGGTCAACGCCAAACCGACCAGAATGTAAAGGGTGCACAGTAGAGTGTACTTCGGCTTCTCTACGTACGATCGACGATACGAAGCGTGGCTATAATAACGTATGAACACGCACCGTACGGACAGAGACACGAACGTGTATCCGTCTGGCCAAGATAGACGTTGCTAGCCCGAGAAAAACGAAACTACAATTGCTAGACGGGCTGTTTTCGTGTTCTCGTTCTGCCAACGAATCCCGGTATCGTATGCCTCGTTAACTTACTCGGGACCAGGTCTCCGAATCCGATGGTGGTCATCGTCACGAAGCAAAAGTAAAATCCATCGAAGAAATCCCAGTCGTCCTCCCACAGCATAAACATTCCCGCGCCGCAGGCAAGGTACAGAAACAGGAGAGCGATCGCTGCTAGAGCTCCTACAAGGATACGCGAGAGAATTTGGTAGCCGTTTTTGTACACGCCAACTAATTAATATTTATTGTTGAACTAAACGATTCTGTTTTCCAAACCCACGTCTCTATACCGTATATCGGTAAAGCTTACCGAGGGATCGCCTCCCCGCCAAATACGCCGGAAGGCAGGACAGCGAACAGCGACACGGAAGCTTCGACTTTACCGCCAATCCGGCCTTAACCACCGCACCGGCGAACAGTTTTCCCCAATCGGCGATCACTATCAACGTGAGCGGTATCCCAACGAAAGCGAAGAAGATGCAAAAGATCTTCCCCCAGCTGGTCGAAGGAACGACGTTCCCGTACCCTAAAATAGAAATATTTAAGGAGGAGCTTAAATTAGATCGATCAACTACTATTCGATAGCCAATGCCTCGGTTCACTTCCTGCTTCGATCGATCGGGTTAGTCGCGAGCGGGAAGGATATTTGCGAGTTTAGACAAAGTACCAATGGTGGTGAGAACGGTACTCGCGAAGAAAACCGCTTGAAGGACGCTCCATCTTTCAGTGACGATTGGCGGTAGATCCGCCGTGCCACGATCGTTTTGATCGATCGTGTCCGCCACGAAGCCGACCGACAGACCCCCCTGTACAGCTTCTTGAACGACATCCTCGTAAGCACGCAATTTCACCCTCACCTGTAACTCGCATATATACCGTCTCGAATAGAATCTTGCGACAGGATATACCCAAAGTTTCGGACTCTTACCAAAGTTTGCAAGTTCGACACGTCCGTGTTGTTCGAGATAGAGTCGACGAACGAACGTCTCTGGTTACGCAGATTCGTGCGCAATCTTTCTAAACGCGCCAATTCCGCCGGAAGCTCGATGTGCCGGAACACCTGTTCTCGTACGTGTAACATGCGCACAGAATAAATTCATATATTACTTTAATACTTTAACGCTTTTTCCGAATTAAAAGTAATCCAGATCTACCGCCGTTGATAGATACGGTGGCGTCTCTTGCGCCAACATCGAGAAGCTTTCTCAGAGGTCGGCATAGCGCCAATTAGTACAGTGGCGAAACGCTCAAACTATTAGCCAAATTACCGATAGTCGATTTTGGCTAACAGTTTGAGCGTTTTGCCACCGGACTAATTGACGCTGTACGAACCTCGAAAGGAGCTTCCAGCTTCTGCCGCAAGAAGCGACACTGTTTGGCTAGCAGTTTGAGCGTTTCGCCACTGGACTAATTGGCGCTGTACGGACCCCGATAAAGCTTCATTTTTTCTCCAAAAGAGGCGCCGCGATCGCTCCCATTTGCGCAATACAAACGCGCGCTTGAAAATATTAATTATGGCAAAATTAGGGCATGAAAATATAAACCAAGGCTACGTAATTGTTCAGGGGAATATACCGCATCGATATTATATTAAAAGAACGAATCGCAACATTGTGAAACATAATTAATTGCTTTTTTAAGTTTGATTCGCTTTCATGTTAATTAATTAGATCTTGTAATTAGATCTTTCACACGGCTTCGATGCGGCAAATTCTCCTGAACACTTCCATACATGTTTATTCTACAATCGTGCGATAATTAATGTTTTTCTGCGACACTGATGACTGATGATAGAAGAAATCTAGTTCGGACGTTGACCGCTATGCGGTGATAGTGTTTCGATTCCCGTGGGCGGGCATTTTTTGAGAAATGAAACGACCACGGAAATTAACGTCTAAAATTTAACGATCTTGGACTGAAACTGTTCGTAACGATCTCGTAACGATTCGTACGGTTCGAGTCGGACTAAGGTCGGGTTAGGCCGGGTCCCGAAAGCGTTTTATTGCTCGCAAGATATTTTTGAAAACACCGCTGGTCCCGAGATGTATTTTCGATCCGACCAGACGCGAAAATTACGGATTCTTGTACACCCGTATGCGTATACTGGTGCAAAAGTCATCTCGGATGGGGTATCGTATTTGCGAACCTCTCGAGTCTCGAATAGCCGGAGTAGTAAAGTATACCCACGTGTTGGTCGACATCGACATTAATCATTCCGCCGTCTACGGTTGAAGTGTAGCGCGTCGTAACGTCGAGATAGGTTTTTCGAATGGAAGAAATTATTTTCGACCGTAAAACACCGAATAGGCACCGGGGAGAATCGTAACGGGTCCTGTGCGATTGGCCCACCGCTAAAAATAAAGATGCCGATTGGAAATCCGGTCTCGCGATGTTATCTCTATAAATATTACACGCTGCATAAAACCCTGTAACTAAACAACTAGACACGTTTCGGTTCGCTCCGGTGTGTACACGGAACAGTGACGGACCCCCGAGAGTTATTATTAACATTTATTTGCAAACGTCTCCCCACGTTTCGTAGATTATCGCTTTAATTTCCATAGAACGAACGAATATCTGTGTGTTAAAAGGATATAATTTCGAATAGAAGCGTCGAAAATCTTTCAAGCTGGATAATTTATTCCGACTTGCCGAGGATAGACTCTCGAGACATAAATCTAAATTACGCTTTGCTTCCGAGAACCCCAGCTTCGGTTCAATATCTTATTGTATGTCTGCCTACAAGTGTAGCTGTGTACGCAGAGCGAGATAGTAAATTCGGCTGAACTGTGACACTATGATCGACGTCTCGAAAGGAAAACGAAAAGGGAAACTGATTTCTAAGGGGGATGATGAACCGTGCGGAACACCGAAGTCAGTCTTACCAAACCGCCGATCGCCGTGTAGAGCATCAGGATGATTAGCAGACCAACGTGACCGGTGGCTGCTTTGATCTTTTGCATAAATATCTGTCTCTTCTTCGCGGATTCGTCGACGTTGTCGCACGGCTGATTAAACTGCACGGTCAGACTCGACTTTTTACTCGTCATTCTAGGACCTCGTTTACTTTCCCCGTCCCCACGTAACCGCTTCCGACACCCGAGCTCGACTGATTGGGTTCGCTCGAATCTTCCACAATATCGCTCCGGTTATTTCCGTATGGAACCGCGATGAGATGGTAGACCGTTCGGAGCTCTTAAAACTCTAACTGGAATTCGATTTCCCGTGTATCGCGACCTTTATACAAAGCATATCTGCTGTTCGAATCGCACACCCTGTTCACGTATCGCTCGTTTCACCGATTTCCATAAATTACCGAATAAATTGCTACGGTAAAAGAAACTTCGTTAATCCTCGCGTCCATTTAATAAACAAACTGGCGGCAAAATATTTCATTCAATGCTTTTTTTTCCATAATCTTAATTATACGTTGATTACGAAGTAGTTTAAATTTGTTCTTAAATACATAAAGATGTAAATGAAGAACGAACCGTACGAAAAGATTCGAATTACGAGCCATTTCAGGGATTACGGGGGTTTTGAGCGATGCGGGTTAATTCAGAACGTGCGGCACGAAATTCCATATGATGTCTGGTCTACTTCGATGCCTTGTCCGTGGTAAAATGTACTTGCACTTTTACCCGCAGCACTGTGTAGGTAATGCAGGCTTGCGGTGAAACGGTAATTGTTAGATTCGAATAAAAGTCAAGATCGAAAAGATAAAAAGTTCAAGCAGGAAACAGTATGGCCGCTAGGTAATAAAAAGAAAATTCGGAAGATCCGCTGCAAATTAATTTGATGATCGTGGTGAACGGATATCCATCGTAAGTATTGTTAGTAAGCAACGATTGACAGGTTAGAGATTGTTTCTTTTGATCTCACAAGTTCAATTGTGAATTAAACGATATAAATAAGGAACATAGAATGCATTGCGCATAGAAAACCTGGTATTCGCTGCATTATATAAAGAATTATTTAAAAAATTCCATGTTAGAAAAGAGAGACTATTATTTGGGTCCACGGTGTTTCTTAATATTCTGTTTTAGGTCATGACAGCGATTAAAGTTCACGGAGGAATCGATATCCTAAGACTTCCTGTTAATCAAGAAGAACACATCTTCCCTCCTTGGCATATCAAATACACAAAGTCGCATATATTGCATTCTAAGTGCTCCAAAAACGAAGACGGCTGCAACGACAAAGACAGTCCCTGCCAATTTTGCGTGTACGTTCTGTGTTTCATGGATCGATACGATACTATGGCATGCTTATACTTTATTACAAACTCTACAGTTTTAGCCGTACCTTGGAACTACCGCATATGCCTGATATGGTATTTCCAAACAATATATTAACTTTAAAACATCAGGATGGAGCATACTTACAATTCAATGCGCTGGATGCATTGAAAACTGTCTCCAATGGAAAAATTCATGTTCAACTTGCTTGCGCGGAAGTGTGGAAGGAATCTAGGCATGTACATTAGATTTTCTGACCGATTCGTTCATTAGGTTTTACATAAATATTGTTTGAAAACAGATCCGAAAACAGTGAATATTTAGAAGAAAAAATAAAACCGTTCGATTGGACTTTTACTACCTCCTACACCGGCACAATGAATAATTTTAAATTCGAAGAAACTCACGAACGAATCGATATGGATAAATTGAAGAGAAGGGATAAAATTTTATTTTATCACGACTTAACGCTATTCGAGGATGAACTGCATGATAATGGAATAGCTGTTTGTTCTGTAAAAATTGTGAGTCGGCAATCTTACGTACGGAGTGTCCCGGTACTTGTGGAACAACCGTGAAGAGGATGTTTTTAAGTCCTTTTTCCGGTTGTATCATCGACGTTAGAGGACACCCGGTATAGCACATATAATTGTTAGCATACAATCGCTGTGCAAAATGTGTAATTGGTTTTCTTTAATTTTAAACAGCGGGTCATGCCTAGCAGCTTTTTCATTTTGTTAAGATATTTCTTAAGAATCGATAACGTAATGATAAGAGTAAACGATACTCGCATTTATCACGAGTTCGGTCAGGACTATTTGTTACGCGAATACACAACAAGAGAAGCTAAGGTGTCGGAATTGCGAGTAAGTAGGGTAATGAAATAACGTTGCATTCTTCGGATCTTAATGAATTCTATATTCTTTTAGGTACCCCCGCACTTGTTCTGCGAACCTAGCGAAATAGCGCCACATTTGCCGTTAACTAGCTGCCATTATCATAAACTAATAATACTATCGAATAAAGCTCCGTCTGGTGCAAGTAACGAGCTAGCTAACGAAGCGGTAGCAGATGATATTGCTGTTAATACTACTGTAAACGAAACAGATAATTCTGTTACCTAAGGATCATATACGTATTTATATCATAATTTATGATAATTAGCGAGCATACTCTATAAAATAAGTATCTGCATAATTTCATGCAACAGAAAGAGTTTCAAAATTGTTTGATAACCCACCAGAATCGCGCGCGATTCGTTTAATTTTGTTACGCAACCGACAGTGGAGAATTCTTGATCTTTATCTTACATGTGACGTTAAACATACGAATAAAAAATATACTAAATGCTTAACTGTTTATTTCTAAATAAAAATTTTTCGATACGTGTTGCGATTTATTCGTCGTCTTCGTCTTCGTCTTGGTCTTCGTCTTCGTTTTTGAGCCAGGACTTATAATCTGGAACGAGTTCCGGTTTATTCGGATCCTCGTCGTATCTGATCCGTACGAATTTGTTGATCCACATAAACAGTTTGGCATTGTACGCATGTTCAGTTATGCAGGATACATTCATTGCAAAAAAGGTTATTTTCGAAAGAGACAAGTCTTTCAAAGTTATTTCATCTGTTGGTTTTTTACGGAACATAAAGTCCATGTTACAATAGCCTACCGCGTGGACATAATCGCGACGGCGTATGTATTTGCCCAACAAACCATTTTTTGTCTCTAACGACCAGTTATGTTCTAAAATCTGTGCAGCAATGAAATAAATTTTTATGCCTATTTTTTCGATATTATAGATTACAATTTACTATATAATCTCATACTTACTGCCTTATTACGGATACTGGTATGTTGAGGATAATTAAAATTTGGACGAGGATCGGGAAAAGATTTTGGAAATTCTTTCCCCTTAAAAGCTTCAAAATTTCCCTGCGACGCATAAGCCATGTATTTTTCGTCGATCGTCTTTCTTTTCATATTATCATTTGCAAACTTTTTCTTATCGTAATAAATAGTAATCGTACCCGTTCCATCGTCAACTGAAAATATTCTTTTACGATTAATATTTTCTTTTGTTACGACTCACGCGTACGGAATAAAACTCGTATCAATTGTATTTCACCTTGATATTTGTGAAATCTAACGTCTTCGGCGACAGCAACGACAAATCCCATTATTTCAATTCTACCTATTATGATACCCGGCATATTCAAAATGTGAAATCTCACATAATTGTTATCCAAGTAAGGTACGAATCTGTTCAATTCCCTGATCAAGAAAGGTTCGGTTACATACATTCTACCTAGAACAATTCGTAAAATATAACGGATACCAACGAACCTCGATAAAAGTAGAAATTCTTTGATCGCGTTCATGTACCTTTGAAGTTTCTTTTATGGACCCATTCTCCCTTCTCAGAAATGTAGTGCGGATAATCGTAGTCCCCGGGGATCGAAACGAAAGTCGAATCGATTGACTCGGGTAAATCCGTCCAATGCTTTATATCCAATGAATTCGAGGCAGACATTTTCAATGCTGCACGTTGTAATACTGGAAAATTCACGAGGAAACTCGAACGATTACCTACGATGAACTAAACAAAGCGGTGATTCCTTGCTTCTCCCGCGTTTTGTTATGATACGATTAGAGGACACTAGACGACGCCGGATTGTTTTTGGACAGCGTTCTAACGGATTTCGACCGTTGACGCCAGGGTGCGTTGTTTCTCGACGAGTTTGAAAATTGCCGCGCAGTTTAAATCGAACGCGCCTATGCTCCGTAGGTAGCGTAGATATTCAAATTGAAAAGAAAAGCATTTCGAAACAGGGCGAGTCGAGATATCGAATAGGGACATCGGAAACATTTAACGATACGTCGATAACAGAACCATTGGTCCAAAAGGTCTCGCGGAGCGAATATAATTAAGTCGATCGGATAACGAAACTGCAGATTCGAAGTAGATTAGAGGAATTTAACTGTCGAACCACATTAGATTCTACAGATTCCAATGAAATTAGGTTCGCGCGAATTTGTAAAATTCTCGAACGATTTTAGAAACGAATTTTCCCGGTCGACGATCGTTGATCGGAGATATTTGCATCCGAATTAGCAACGAATCCCTCGTTCTCGGCCCAGCTGAGAATGGTCGCAGAAACTAACAAAGCGTGGTTCCGTTGAGACACCGTAATTGCTGTTAGCACAGTTGTACTGTATCGCCGCGTACTAACACGGATCGGGTCCCGTGTTCATTGTTCCTTTACACTCCGACTGACCTTGGGAAGGTCACGCCTGTTACACGCACCTTGCATTCCTCGAATCCCCCGCGTTCCATTCTTCGCGACCGCGACTCTTATTGCGATAAGCAATAACGTCTTATTCCCGAGTCGCGGAGCTAGTCGGTTGCAATAAACAAACGAACCGTTCGACGCGCGGCTTTAATCGCGACGCGCGATCAAACTCGACGAGACTCGCGACGAAAAATCGCGTGTCGAAAATGCGACGAAATACGTGGCAGACGAATAAGACGAACAACCGTATCTGGACCAGCGAAATAAAAAGCGGAGCGAAGGGAAGAAGCGAAGCGAATCGATCTATCTTCCGAAGTTGTCTCGGCGAGACTGTGCCGTTGTAGAAGACGTTCGCGCAAAAAACTGTCCGGCACCGTGACACGGCAGGAGAGAAAAAAGCTTCGACGTAGCCAGCGATAGTGTCGAGATCTCCTTCGGTCGATAACATTCAATTAATTCCGCAGCGGAAACACGTCGGATCTGTACATAATCGGTTGCAACTCTCGGATCGCACCTGGCTTGGCAAACATCTAATTATCTACAATGTTTTCTGGGTCTCCCTCTCTTCTCTCGTTGCTATCACACTCATTGCTGAATCCGTAATCAACAACAGCAACAACTTGTCTCCTCTACTCGTTCGGATACGAGATCTAAGAGTTCGCTGGACGTTGTCTTCGCTCCTGTTGCAATCTCTACTTCTCGTCGACTCTGCTTCATTTGTTTACCGAATGAAAGAATGAGATACGGCGGCTCTCGTCGTGTATGCAACGATGCAGAATGCCTTGCAACAATTTCATAGCACGCGAAACGAACAAGGCTCGCGAGAGAATCGTACCCGTCGCTAGCAACGTTCGCCTCGTTACGGTTTACGATTGCCGAAATGAAACGAGGGAGGGAAAAATGATCGATATGCTCGGAAAGTGGGATTTCCGAGGGTGTTCGGAATCGGTCGATCTTTCGGCTATCGATAGTCGATTCGTAATCGTCGACCGACTGTTCGAAGAAGCGTCTTCCTCGTGGCTCGAAGATGGACAACGACTTTGAGACTCCTAGCGAACAAGATGCCCGGATCTTTTTTGCGATCGTATTTTTCCGTTGGACCGGTCGAAGTCCTTCTCGAGCGACTCGCTCGCTTTTTGCTCGGCGATCGAGGTGCGCGAGGTCCGCGAGCGGCTCGTAGCCACCGCTGGGCATCGCTACCTCGCACGCTACCATGATGCGTAGGTGTTTCCGGCCGGCTGAAGCACGGGCATCTGCCCGGTCTCTCTCCGAGCGCGCAACAACCACAAAACAGAGCGAGAGAGAGAGAGCGAGAGAGAGAGAGAGAGAGAATACCGGGGATGTTCGAGAGAAAGGGACGAACAACGAGACGGAGAAACAGAGAGATAGAGAAAGAGAGAGAGAGAGAATACCGAGCGGGACGCGAAGCGGTGGAGAGCGGAGCGACGAGGAGGGGAGAGGAGAGGCGAGGAGAGAGAAACGAGCGAATAAGGGAGCTGGGCGAGCAAAGCGAGAAAAATAGAGTTTGCCTGGCGGGCGAGCGAGTGGAAAAGCAGGATGCGAGAGGAAGGACGGTGGATAAAGAAAGCGCGACTGGATAGACAGGGACGGAGAAAGGGAGAGCGAGAGCGAGAGAAAGAGAGAGAGAAAGAGAGAAGGAGACGGAGAGAGAGAAAGAGAGAGAGAGAGAGGGAACGCTCGGCCGGAAGCAGTTACTCGTGCGATGTAACGAAAATATCAGGCGTCCGTTTCGCAATCGGCCTACCCGTGTTCGTCGAGTTTAATATAGAACGCTCGCACGCCCTGTCGCGAAAACATCACGCTAACGTCGCTACGCGCACGCCGCTATCGCATCCGTCCTCTTATATGTACATATATCGAAAATCGTTGTTCCACCTCGACCTCTTCGATCCGATTCGATCGCCGGCTGTCTTTCCAGACACCGAAACCGCTCGGTCCGCCGGTCCCGACGAACCCTCGATCGGCGACCAAAGGGCCTCCGAGACGCGTCGAACCGTCGTCGTCGACGAACGAAAACTTCGGGGCCGGGCCACTTGTTCTCCAACATGCTCGAAACCCGTCAAAGGGCGGCATGGTTTCCCAACGCGGACAGCACTACCACCCACCGGCGGCCGCTCGGGAAGTTTGGAGGCCGTTCAAAATTTCGATGCTTCGCCGGTTGTCCTCTTTATTTGACTCGTCCTCTTAAAATCCCAGCCACCTTTTCTGTCGTCGACGACGATGGGACGACGTGAACTGAGCGACGAGGACGTCGGCCACATCCCTTCGACTCGAATCTCGCGAATGACGTTCCGTGACCTCGGTCATTCTAATCTCTCCCTCTCCCGCTCCCTTCCTCTCGCAAAGTCTCTCTTGCTCTTTCTCTCTCTCTCTCTCTCTCTCTCTCTCTCTCTCTCTCCCGCGTTAATAAATTTTCGCGCAGCGTATCTGCGTGGAACGTGGCTTAATCTGCCCTGCTAGATCGTAAATCATATTCGTACAGCCGATGGGTCTCTCTCGTCGATCCCTCTCCTTGTGACCTTGCTTCCTCCGCTATCCTGACGCGATAATAAATTCATACGGCGGATCTCCGTAAAATCTCTCTCATTCCCTCTCTCTTTCCGTTTCTCTTTTTCTGCTGACGCGGGCACGAACGCCCCCCTCTCTGCCTCTCTCTCTCTCCCTCTTTTACTCTTTCTCTTTCTCCCGTTCGCTTCTTCTCTCGGTTCTTCTCCCTCGTCACCGGATATTTCGCCGATTTAATTCGCCGTCCGATAAACCTGACCAACCGTAAAACCGTTCGGAGGACGCGGATACCTTCGCAGGTTGCGGATCCTTCGAACCGCACGATTACAACCGTGGCTCTGGACTCGGTTCGCGTCGGCGGATAAGCGCGACCGACGGCCGTACTCTATTCGGTTCGCGCGATACACCCTATTACTCGATTATCGTTCTTCCGTCTTAATTAGCGTTCCTTTCGCTCGCGGCGAATGCTCGATTTCCAACAACGCGCGCTCTCGCAGGCCGCGACTCTCTTCGCCTCTATTCCGGCGCGCACGCAACATTTCTTTCCGTACAATATTCTCTCTGCTCGCTCCTATAAACACGCCCCTTTCTACTCGTCCAACCTTCTCCCGCATCTCGCGTATCCCTAATCTCTCCTCGTTTAACCTTCTGACTCTACTCGCATAAGTTTCGCTCTCTTCTTTCTATTTTCTCCGGCTACTCGCGCAACCTTCTTCTTCCTCCGCTACGGCGAACCAGCTCCCGTCGTCGCCTCTTCGCTCCTCCGACCAGGCCGACGGACACTCTGCTCTTCCCCGTTTCCGTTGCAATCGCTCCGAATAACGAAACAACAGTGTTTCTCTAGTCTGGTTCGCGTGTCATCACCGGTTCCCGCAATACAATCGTTTATCGCGTCGGCTCTACCTCCGGGAGCCTGTCCGCGGTAGCGAGCCGCCAATCGATAATGAGATTAATAAGACGTTCGCGGAACGACACTGGAAATATCCAAGCGGTTCTCGGAATATCGCGGCCGTTCCGGGAACGGTCACCCTATCAATCTCGATTCCTTCCCCGGCCCCGTATTATTCGCCCCGGGATTTTTGCGTTTCCGGAACGATGCGCTCCGCGGATGCCTCGCACGTACAATGACCGTCTCTATTAGGCCGCGCGCATCGTGAACCGTGCACCGTGCATCGTGCATCGTGCATCGCGCGTCGAGCTCCGAAACCTTTTTGTCGATCGACGGGCAAACCGATCGCGAACGACGCGTCGACGCATTCCACGATGCGAAGACCGATTCGAGAACGTGGTCGCTGTTCGAGGATGTTCGACGATAGCCGTCGATAACGTCCGCTCGGATGGAACGCGCTTCCGATTCGGTCGACGGTCGACAAACTATCGTATCGAGCACGATAGGGCCGGATCTAGGCCAGATTCGGGCAGGGTGTCCCGTCGAACAACCGGTCCCTTGTCGTTCCAAAGGCGTCGTCGCGATTCATCGTTCCCGATGTTGTACAGAAAGCCATCGGTCGACGATGCTTTCGTTCGAACGACGACGCGTGACGCGATCGCTGCTTCGAACGGACGGAGCTGCCGTTGCACGGGTTCGCGATAGAAACAGCGATGCTTGGGCGAGGTTCAAATATTCGTAAAGCACTATAAAACTATTCTTGTTCGTGAAAAATCCGGGGAAACGGTGAAACGCTCGCGAACGCTGTCGCTTCGCCACGATTCGCCGGCGTACGTACGATTCGTTCGCCGTACACGATTCCGCTCGCGCTGTCGCGACCGCGACTCGACCGTTTTCGACGCGTGCCGACCGATTCGTTCGTTGTACAGTAGTGTCTCCCTAATCGACGCTCGGATCGTCCAGAAAAATGGACAATTTGGGGAGAGGAGCCTCGCGAATTCGAGCCTCGCGACTTGCTTTTATAGTTACCGATTGTCAACGATTTTAAAAACATGCAGAGCCGGAACAGTCGTATCTCCTGTTCCAAAACTGTCCATTTTTCTGCACAATCCAAGCGTCGGTTAGGGAGACATCGCTGTACAACCGAACCGTCTCCGCGGCTCGTATTGTTCCGCGGCCGCGCCCATTTCTCAGGTTAAATCACGGACTCGGTGTACGCACCCTTTGAGCTCGCCGTTGTCGCCGATTCGCGTTCGTAAGAAAGCAACCGAAAGGAGACAATTATGGCACGGTTATATAGCACGGGTCGAACAGGTAGCAAATGCGAGAGGTGAAAAGTTTGCGCCAGCATCGCGAGGTTAAATTCTAGGCGAATGTACGAGCGCGTCGCGCTTCTCTCGGAGCCGCGAGCTTTCCGAAATCGATCCGCGGCAATCGGATGCCAGATTTCTGTGGGATCGTTAACGAGGCGGGTACGCGAGCGTGTCGCGCGCGGACTAAACGGTGCCCTTATCTTTCGCGCCTTTACGACTGTTCTTTCATTAACGATCGCGTCGTTATCGGAACGTATCGAGCGGAAGGCACGGCACCGGCGAACGATCTCGCCTGCGCTGCGGGGGGATACGACACTTTTTCGTCGGTTTCTCCCTCCCGGTTTCGATCGCATCCGCTCTCTGCTCCGCTCGACGCGCATCCTTCGTCGAAAGCGATACGATAAGTAGCGCGTATCGCGCGGTGTAGCTCGATGCAGTTTGGTGCAGCTCGGTGCAGCTCGGCGCAGCGGCCTGCCGGAGCCGAGAGCCGATTCGCACCGTGAAATTATCCTGTCGCTGCTGCGCGCCTACATTGTATCGGCCTGGAAACTAGTTTCGAGCGGAAAAGGGTTAAAGGACGTCACCGGTAGCGTTGACTTCTTCGAACGTGGTTGAACGAGTCGTTGTGGCGAGGAGAGACGAGACGAGACGAGACGAGACGAGACGAGGCGAGGCGAGGCGAGGCGAGGCGAGGCGAAGCGAAGGCAAAAGCGAGCCAGGCCAATCTTCCCTCGTTGATGCGTTCGTTCGAGCGAAGAGGAAGGGATAAGTAACCGGAGATAGCGATGGCTTCGAGTCGCTGCCGAGCCCGGTCGACTCCGATTTACCCGATCACGGAGTTGTCTAATTCCATTCGATCAACGTTACTCGACAGCTACTTTCTTCCACGATCGAACCGTCGACCAAGCGAACACCGTCGCGAGTCTCGCGCGATCGAGATCGAGCGAACGCGGCTGTTCGCCGAAGCTTTTCCTTTCGGCTAGATATTACCGCGAAACGTTTTAGACAATTTCGAAAGAGCCGCGATACCGTGTATCGGCCACTCGACCCGTCGGATCGATTCGTCTAAAAGTCCTCGTCGATGCTCCGCGATTCGGTCCCATCGCTACGCCTCGCCTCTTTATACAGCTAAATCGCTCGCAAAACTCGCAACAGAGGGAATTGAATGGCCATCGCTAACCGGATGAGGCCGATGGCAAGAGGGGGGCACCGAGGGGGAGGGTGGGGGATCCGTGTACAGGTCTCGGCATCGAAGGTGGAACCGAACGGTGGGGAAGAGGCCACTTCCGGTCACGTGACAACACTGGACCAGCCAGCCTGCCACTTTGCTCTCTTCTTATTTTCGGCTCGGTGATCCCTTTCCCCTTTGCCTCCCTTTGCCTCCCTTTGCCATCCTTTGCCCCCTTTGCCTCCCTTTGCCACTCGGCGAACCTCGCGAAGCCCTCTATGCCCCTTTGCGAGTCCGAGCCGAGCCGAGCCGAGCCGAACCAACGCACCCGAGAACGGAGAGCCGCAGCCGCAGCCGCAGCCGCAACCGCAACCGCTCCTCGGCGTCGGCGTCGCTCTCTTTTTCTTCCTCTTCTTCTTGATTAACGCGAACCGTCACGAATCGGTCACGAACAAGTGAAACAGATGGCCGGCCGTGTTTTCTTTCCTTTCTCCTCCTCTTTCACGTTCGTTCCTCGCGCGTCGCATGGAATGTTCAATTTATGCGCCGACGCGCTAAACTTCCGGTCCGGAAGTCGTCCCAGAGAACGTTCCTTCCCCGCTGTCGTTCCCGCTCCTCGCCCCACGCCCCGCGAAACTCGCGCCGCTGATTCTCCGCCGCCCTCGTTCGATATGGTCGTCGATCCCGAGAGACCGTTTCGCGACGTTCGGCCGATTCGTCGAAACGTATTTTCACGCGGCAAAAGAAAAAACGATCGCGACACCTTCGATCGTCGGATCTCCGGAATACAAATGGGGAATTTCTCCGTCGAATACGTACCCATCGATTATCCGTCGGGCTTTTCGTAGGAGAGCATTCGTTCCTCGACCCTCCGTCTAACCAGCCAGCCCTCCATCCCCCTTCGCCTCTCGTTTTCAGCTACTCCACGTATACGTGTACGTGCACGTGTACGCGTCGACGCGCACGTATATCGCAGTTACGTGGATGTTAACCGCTCTGTGTAATTACGGCTTCCTGAAATTCAGCCGTGCCGAGGAGAGCCGCACGGCAACGTTCCCGATGTCTAACGGAAGGCGCGCGATTCTCCGACGTCGGTGTGCGCGTGTGTTCGCGCCGCGTCGGGAGCCGGGAGAGACTAATTGGAACCCGACGGCGGCGGCGGCGGCGGCTTCTTTCCGCGTTTGCCCGGTAGAGTTTTCGTCAAGGTGATCACGATGATCCCGCGACGCCCGCGATCGAGCCTGGAAAAGCGTGTTCGAAAAAATTCTCGTCGCCTCGAACAGAGAGCTCTACACGATTTCGAAGCGCCTCGGATATCGCCCCAGGGTGCCGACGCGCGTTCCTCACCTACAGCTCGAGAATTATAGTATCGGTCGACTTGGCAGAACGACGATAAGGAACGCGCTGCTCTCGGTGGACGTGACTGCGTGAGGGATACGATACATGTATTCGCAATTTAATCTTTCCTGGTAATCGTGTTATTATTCTTCTTAGCATTATTATAATGATTATCGATATTATTGATATTATTATTATCATTGTTGTTGCTATCATAGTTGTTACCACTATTATGTACAAACGGAAACGACGTAGCAGGCTGACGACACGGTGGAAACGAAACGTAGTGTAAGAACGCGTATTTGGTGCGAATACACGATCAGCCGGAAGCGGGATACAGTAATGTTTTTCCAATCGACGCCCAGATTGCGCACAGAAATGGACAATTTGGGAAGAGGAGATACGATTATTCGAGTCTTGCGGTTTATCGTTGTAGTTATAAATTGCCCACAAGTATGAAAACGAGCCGCGAGGCTCGAACAATCGTGTCTCCTCTTCCCAAATTATCCATTTTAGTGGAGAATCCGAGCGTCGGTAAGAGAGACATTACCGTATCGTAGAGGTATGCTAATCGGAATGCTATCGAAGACGCTGCGAAAAGACGGACGATCGCGGCGCCGACGAGGGAAAGTAACCTTTGTCCGGGTGAATTTCGTGCGAACGTCGCCCACCGCGCTCCGTTCGAGGATCAATGGAACGCCGTGCAAGATTCTCCGCGTCTACAAGGAAATAACATTTTATTTGAAACATTTCTCTGTACAGCATATATAATCCAAGATGTTTGACCAGAATTACTTCTTACCCCGCACCATTCACGGGATATACTATTTACATTCGCCCTATCATCGAGTCGAACGGATTCGCGTTGCGGAAGTAGGAACGCGGCTCGATGCTGCGCGTCCACAGGAAACGCGTCGTGCTCCCGAGAAATGTATAGTTTTCGCCCGCTTCTCCGAGTCTCCCTCGAGGGTAGAGGCCGACGAGCAAAGTCCGAAGGGCGACCCTGCGACGAGCGCCCAGTGGGCGCACACACGGCTTCGAACTCCTCGACTCGCCTCGAATCGATCGTGTTGGATCTCCTTTCCCGAGACGAGTCCGCGAAGATCGGGCGGGGACTACGCGTTAGCGATGCGGCGAGTCTGTGAACAGAGCTTTGGCGTCGTATGGCAGAGAAACATCGTCGAAAGCTAACTTCTATTTAGCTCCAAAGTTCCGCTCACGGTCCCGCAGGGCGCGTCGTCGCGGCGGTTTCGAGCGAACGCGCGGCACCAGAGCTTCGTCGCCGGATTCGGACGGGCCCGTGTCGCGTCGTCTCGGATGTTTCGACGTTCGGATGTGTTAAGGTGTTTCGATGTCCTCGCGGTCCTCTCCTCGTCAGGGTCCCTCTTCTCCGTGTGTCCGCGTTTCTCTCAGTCTTCGACGGCCGTTCGCTCGCGTAACCAACCGCGCGCGTACACACGCAACACCCCCGTGTTCATTCTTGCCGCAGGGAGACGACTCTCATCGACGCTCGTTATCTGGATCTCTCTCTCTCTCTCTCTCTCTCTCTCTCTCTCTTTCGCTCTCCTCCTCAGTCATTCTGTTGCGTCGCGGTGCTACCGATACGCGCGCGGCAGCAGCTCGCGAAAGCGTGTGCACGCGTATTCCGTGGATCGAGACCGGAGGAAAACGCTCGGAAACGCGGACAATGCTTCTTTTCAGAGCATCCTCTTCTCCCCCTCGCCCTCGCCGTAACGACTTCCTCTGCTCGCGTGTTCTATCTTCTCTCTCTCTGTCGCTCTCTCGTCCTCTCGCACTTTCGTTTGTTCCTCTTTCCCCGGTTGTCGATTGACGCGCGCGGGTCTCTGCTATCGGACCGTCAGACAAATCGAATGATTCTTCGAATACTCCTCCCTCGCACTCTTTCTCTCTCTCTCTCTCTCTCTCTCTCTCTCTCTCTCTATCAACCCTCGCATTCATCACCGACCTCTCCTGCTCGCCGTCCTGTTCCTGCTGCTCGATCAAACATCCTCGCCCATACGCTACATGCGAATATTCTATTTTACTCGGCGATGCAGCCATGAATAAATTAACCGTAGAAAAGTTTCCTCTTTATACAAATGTAATATACAATGTACATGTCTATAGATCTACGCGTATACAGGGTGTTCGCGTTGCGGTCGGCATCGCGCACGTTTTTCGACATTGCCGCGCCTTCGGTAAACGGGGGGAGGGGATGTTCCCCGCTTGCCGAACGCGGGCACGTGCTCCAACCATAATCGTTTGCTCGCGATCGCTCGAAGCAAACCGGAAGAGGAAGAAAAGATCTGACGGAAACCCGACGCGAAACGCGAGCGCGCTCTCTCTCTCTCTCTCATTCTCTCTCTCTCTCTCTCTCACAGTGTCTTCATCTCGCGATTCCGACATGTCTTTCTGATCGTGATAAGGCACCTGACGCGCTGCGCAAGCGAATAAATTAATTGGTCGTCGATCGATCTCGAGGAAAGAGAGCCGACGCAACGACGTTCTCGTCGTCGCGTCGCGTCGCGTCGCGTTGGGTTTGCTCTAGAAAATGGCGGAGGTTCTTCCTCTCCTGTTTTCTTCTCGCGGCGCTCATTCACGAGGGACGCGATGGGCGACAATAACGCGGACACGCCGTACGCCACACACATACGCGAACATAGATTCACCCGGCGCATCCACGCACATGCACACACGTAGACGCGTTTACACGTACTGGTACGCGTACGCGTTCGCTCGCTCCGATTTAATATACTTTAGCGTTTCTCCTATTTACCGTTTTCCCCTCTCTGTTACTCGTGTTCTCCCACTCGCTCGCAGACTTGCTAGTTCTCTCCGTGTGTGCGCGTACTATTTATATATTTAATCGTGTACAGACCTATCTATACATAAGTGGTATGTCTCTGCGTAATACGGACGCTCGCGTACCTTTCGTCAACCTCTTTCTCGCCCGCTCTGCTACCCCTCTCTCCAATCTCTCCGGTTCCCTCTGTCGTACCGTCTCTCTCCCATTACCCTCTTTCGACCTGTTTCGCCCCCTATGCTTCGCGGTCTCCCACTCTCGCTCGTCGCTCTATTTCTCTCGGAAACGCATACTCGATCACGCACGCAAGCACGCTCACGTTCACACACGCTCTCTCTCTCTCTCTCTCTCTCATTTTCTCGTTTCCATTCTCATGGAAGAGAATAATAAATAATGAAAACACTCGCGACAGAGCCGGACGCCGGGAAACGCATCCCGTCCGACTTTTGCTCCAACGTGTACATAATATAATCGTTTCTCGACTTAAATGCAACTGCTTGTACTTGATGCGATTCACTTTGCTCCCTTCTCGCGCGCCCCCCTCTCTCTCTCACTCTCTCTTTCTCGCTTCATCTCCCGCTCCCCTTTCTACCTCAACGATCTCCCTCTCTGCCGAGAAAAAGTCAGAGTCCTGACGAGACTAGAAGTCTAGAGAAAAAGTCCTAGAGTTCCGGTGTTACCGGGTCGAGCAACCTCTTCTCCGGGTCCCTCGAGTCCCCGATCTCGTTGGCGATCGGATGATGCCTGCCTTGGCCGGCCGCGTTGTTGCCCATCGTGCTCGGGTTGCACCTGCACCCCTGCGCGGCGTGCCGAGCGTAGCAGAGCTCGCAGAGGGCGACGCAGCCCTTGAACGGCCAGTAGCAGAGCAGACAGGGCATCAGGAGGGTGAGGGCGCCGAGGCAGGCCCACCTGGAAAGCTTCTTGTTGCCGGTGCAGGAGCACGGCTCGTCGGCGCACCCGCCGGCCGCCTCGCCGTCGATTCCGCCCGGGCCGCTGCCGTCCACGCAGTGATAGAACAGTCCCTTCACGCAGCAGAGGCAGGACGCGTAGTCGAGGATAGTGTCCGCGGAACAGAAGCACTTGTTGTCGCACAACCACTTGCTGGGCAACGGGGGCGGCTCGCGGCAGGATTCGCACCGGCACCTGCCGCAGAAATTGCACATGATCGAGAGGCCGGCGGGGTCGTAGGTCCTCGAGGCGAGGCTGTTCGCCGGCTCTTTGGTGAACGAGACCGGCTGCTTGGTCACGGCGTTGATGCCGACCGGGCCCGTGGTCGCGGTGGACGCGCCCGTGGCCGCGTTCGCGCCCGACCCCGCGTTCGATCCGCCGCGAAACGCTTGCAGGTTCCTGATCGACTGCAGCCGATGATGGGTGCCGGCCACCAGGCCGTCGGACCCGGCGAGGCCCTTCTGCCGTTGCTGCCTCCTCTCGATCTTCGGACAGTCCGCGGTGGCCAGCCGTTTCTCGTCGTCGAGCCGACGCCGCTCTTGGTTCAGGCAACAGTGCTTGAACGGCGCCTCGACGTACTCGTTGATGGTCCTCTCGCCGTCCGGTCGCGGCACGGTCAAGCTCACCTCGCCGATCGGACTCCTCGGCGGTGTATCGTTCGCGCTGCTCGACAACAGAGCCCCCGATCTCGGACCGGTGGTTGTCGTCGCCGTGGTCGTCGTCGCCGTCGTCGTCGCCGTCGTCGTCGATATCGTCGCCGCCGCCGCCGTCGTCGTCGTCGTCGTCGCGGTCGGCGTCTCGTTGGACGCATCCGCGTTTCTAGGTCTGTTCCGGAAGGTGCTCGACAACGGACTCAGCGGCGCGGTCACCGCCAGTCTGGGATTCGACGACGGGAGGACGTTCGGCGAGGAAACGTTGCCCGTGGCGGTCGGTGGCAATCGGGGCGGCGGAAACGGCCGATTGTGATCGTGCACGCGAACCGACTGGACGATCTGGTGAACCGTTCGTCCGGAGGACGCGTGCGCGTCCCCGTCGTCGGCATTGTTGTTGGCGGCGGCGTCGGTGGTTGTCGCGTGGTGGCCGTCGAGACCGTTTCCAGGGTTGATCGCGTTCGCTTGCGAGGAGGGTGGCCGCGAGAGCGGCGGTATCGCATTGTTCTGCGACATCGGCCGACCGGATCTCAGCCCAAGATTCTCGGCTTGATAGCAAGCCGCTGCGTCCACGAGACGGTTCCGGTGCTCCTCCTTCTTCTTCGCCTCCAGCTCTTCCTCCTCTTGCCAATGATTCGGAAAATGGACGCCGGCGGCGAGCCCACCCGACGTTCCTTCTCCTCTCCTACCTCCTCCTCCTCCTCGTTCTCCTTCGGCTCTAGCTCCTCCCGATGATGCTGCTGTCGTCGATGCTCCGCCGATTCGACTCGACGACGAGAACACTCTACCGGTCGATCCTGCCCCCGCTCTTCTTGCTGCTGACGAGGATGGTGACGATGGTGACGTGGGACCGCGAACCGACAAAGCCGACGACGACGATGCCCGCTCGCTAGCCCATTGTTCGACGGCTCTCGATGTATCTGGAGTATGCTGCTGCTGCTGCTGCTGTTGACGATGATTCGTTGTTGACTGAGTTGGGGTAGTGAGTGTCGCCTCGTTGATTCGCACTGCCCAGCCCGCGCGAGGTGGTGGCACTCTCGACAAGGGCGTTCCATTAGCGAGGATGGTGTTCGGTAATGCTCCGCGTCCGCTTCCTCTCGCCCTCGCGACACGCGCTTCATCCCCACCTGAAAACGGTAATTCGTCCTTTAATAATCTTTCCTACCGCCTTCCGACAAACATTCGTTAATTATGGCTACGCTTAGATTTCTACGAGCAGGGGGACGGGGGGGGGGAGGCCGTGTTCGGGTCGCGACGTCAGCGGTGCTCCGGGTGTACCATTTCGGAGGAGCTCTCTCTCTTTCTCTCTCTCTCTCTGCGACAACGATATTCGGATCACACCTTCCCGAGCCACGAACGATGCCTAATACGCGGCTGGCTACCTACCTACCTACGTGGCTTCGAGGTAGGTTCGGTCCGAGAGTACGTGGGCGCGAGTGCGAGCGCGAGCTCGAGCGTTCGCGCTAGCGCGACGCGAGTGGGCCGCGCACCGCAGTTTCTTGATTCAGTGGTCACCGGCCCACTCGGAGCGCCCACAGTTCTGGAAGAACCGAGCAGCGTTTTGTTCGACCAATCGCGTCCTCTCCGCCTATCGGCGCTGCCTCGACGGATTCTTTCTCTTTCGAGGTGTCCTTCTAGGAAAAAAGTTCAACCCTCGTCCATCCTTATCGCGAGCAACACACACAATTTTCATTCTCGGCCCAACGATTGGTAAAGTCTATCCGTTCTTCTCTAAGGGCAAAAGGGTGTCTCGGTCCTGACAACCGTTCTTCGTAACCTGGGCCACGTTTCGACAGCAGCGGACAGAGGCGGGGGGAATAGGCGACATCGCGAGCGCGCGCGCCCGGTGACATTAAATCTGCCTGGTAATCCGTTCGACACCGGCACTCTCGACCCACTCTCCGGGTGCCTACGGAACTGGAAGAAACCAACGACAACGCGAAGGACCGATCGCGGCCGTCCTACACGCATCCGCTGTGTAGGTACCAGGATCGTGCGACGATGCCGGAGCCGAGCGGAGCGGCGCCCCGACGCTTGCGAAAACGAATACATTAACTTCCTGTGCTCTGCTATTCGATCTTCCCCCTTTAGGAAGCGAGACCCGCCAATTTACCCGGTTCCGTTTCGAGCCGTGCGAGTAATCTCCGTAGAAACGATCGATGGACAGAGAGCGACGCGCGACATCGGTCGAAAAAGAAAATCGCATCGCGTTCGATCGCGGCGAGCACTCGCGCGCCTCGAGCACGTGCGAGCCGCGAGCCGCGAGCCGCGAGCAGCGAGCACCCAACGCTCGCGTTCGAGAGGAAACGGGCAACAGGCGGCCCATTCAGAGGGGAAGGAATGCGCGGCCTATCGGCGACCGACTGCCATAGGTCAGAGAGCTTTTAGCGGCCGTATACGGCCGAGCGGAGATAAGGGGAACGTTTCGCGAGCTTGGGCAGCCGGTGTACACCATCGCCGAATCTCCTACTCCCCTCCTCGGGGTGCCGATTTCCTCGTTGCTCCGATATACAGAGGCTTTGTACCCGCTCGCGCTAATGGCCCTCTCGAAGAGGATCGCGACGAGTTCGCAAAGAGACGTCCACGGTTTCTCGGCGGGCTCTCTTCGGGACTCGGCCGAGGCTCGCATCCGGAGGACGCGATCTTCGGAAGAGGAGGAAACGAGAGGAACGTATCGGAGGGCGACGAGGCGAGCGAATTTTCATTGAAAACAAGACCGAGGTGAAAGGAAGTTCCTCGCAGGCGCGAACAAATCGTTTTGTCACGGTAGCCAAGGCATTCGTGCAACGGTGCAGCGTTCCGAGAAAAGATCGCGCGCGCATGCTTGGCCTTGCAGCGCGGTTTCGCCTTCGCCTCGGAAAGCCTCTCGGCTAGGAGAGCGAATCGGCCGAACCAGAGGCGCTCCGGGCTCGCAACGCGCCGCCCTAACGGGCCCTTCTTTCTAGTCGCTCGCCTCTCGACGCCCTTGGGGACAGCACCCTGGATTCTTTGCGCACCGTAACGTTGCTCGTTTCTAGACAATTCGTTTCTAGAGGATCGAGAAGACTGGCCAACGTTCAAGGAACAATGCGTTGCCTCAGCTTTTCGACGACAATGCCAGCGGGGTCTGTCGCCAATTCTTCGCGGAGGCCGAATCGTCGACGTCGAAGTCGAAGCGATCGACCGAGTTGCGGATCGGCCTGTGGAAGAGAGCAGCTCGAGGAAATTTGCTGATCGCGTAATTGTGACAGGACGCGATCGGTTCGGCAATGTCCACGCGCCTAGTCACGTCTTCGCGACGCGATGTACCGTCATCGTCCAATATTTCGAGCGCGCGGTCACGTTCCGCGTTCGTTCAGCGTTCCCGATTGTCTCGTCGCGCTTCGAACGATAACGAGGGGAGCGCGCTCGCTTATTGTTTTCCGCGACGGCTCGATCGCGGACACGAAACAATTTATTTCTCATCGATAAGCCGCGATCCGCCGAGTCGCGACGAAACCGCGTTCGCGATTCGAGGGCAGCCGAATCGATCGGCCGAAAAGCGGCGTTCGTATCGACGAGTTCGTCGACCTTTCCGCGGCCGATCCGACTCGACGAATTCTTCGGAATTTTTCAGCAACGTTCCGGTACAGATAGGCTTCTATTCGCGACGGAAATGCTCGCGATAAGACCGGACGTGCTTCCTCGCCGCGACACGTTTCCATCGGATCGCGCGTTGTCCGGCGAACCAGCGATAACACCGTTCACGCTTTCCAGGAACCCGAGATCCTCCAAACTCCGGAGCCGGAGCCTCTGGATCGTCGAGAGGAGATCCGCCGTTTTTCGAGCGTCGAGTCGCTTCGCTTTGGCACGCGGACTTTGCGATTTAAATGCCGAAATCGCAGCGCGCGCGAACGCGTTATCTCGCCGGTCCAGTTCTGCGGAACGAAATCTAACGCAGATACGTCTCGCGAGTAACATCCTCGTTACAATTACAACCGCCTGCTCTCGGACTCGATGCGTAATCTTTCGAAGCTTATCGCCGGCTCGCGAGTCTCGTCTGCGCTCGCAGCGTGTGCTGCGCGTAGGACAGGAAACGATCGAACCTCGTCGCGGACGATTCGTTCCATTCTCTTTCTTTCGGTGCGATTTGTTATACCGTTCGAGGGCTTCGCTAATGAAACAACCGGGCCTGCACCGCCGGCATTCGTCCCGAGAAATGTTCTCGGCGCCGAGATTCGAAAGTCGAGCAGGATGGAACACGAGCGCTGGTTCGTCCGGTGCAGAATTTCTTCTGCTTCCGGCCAACGCGGTCTGCGCGAGCCACCGTCGAATTTCGACGGAGCAAACGTACCGACCGATCTACGGTGAAATAGCTAGTAGAATTTTTCGGAAGGGTGATCGAGGAACGTGAACTTACTGAAAATTCATGGGACCAGCGAAAATCCAGAAAAGAAGACAGGCTCGTCGAGGTCCAAGGTCGGGACCAGAGCCGGAGCCGAGGTTGCCGATCTCGGGGGCGTCTCCGGTGTTTCGGGAGAATCGCGCACCACCGGTACACGTCGACGTACAATTTCGAGAGCCGTCGTCGCGAACGGACGTCTATCCGGGAGCTTCCTCCAGATCCAAAGGGACGGGAGAGCTAGCCAGCGTGGTTCTCATCGGTCGCGTCCTCCCGCTCCCGTGCTCATTTCCCGTCCGCTAATGTTTCCGGAGAATCGGGACAGGACGATATCCTCCCTCTCTCTCTCTCTCTCTTTCTCTCTCTGCTCTCCGGTAAATTCGCACAGGCGTCGACACGACACAGCACGAAACGAAACGAAACGAAACGAGATGAATCGAGCCAAGACGAGGCGAGACGAGACGAAACACAACGAGCCGCAGAGTGCGGGAAGCGTCGCACGCACCGTCAGACGACACCGATGACACAGACGAGTCCGACGGGACGTCCGCTCGAGGCCGTTACACGCATCTCTCGGCGCGTCCGTAACTTCCGGCGGATATCGTGCGTCTCGCTGCCTCCGACAACGGGACTTCCCCTCCAGCGACGCGTTCCAACTTCACCGGTGGGCGGGGAGCGATCTCTGAGAATAGAGTGCCGGTAGTCTCATCGCCCGATCAGCCTCGATTCACGGAGCAACAGAGGGAAAGAGAAACAGAGGAAGCGAGAGAGATAGAAAAAGACAGAGAGAGAGAGAGAGAGAGAGAGAGAGAGAAAGAGAGAGAGAGAGAGATCGACCACGAAGCAAGCCAGTTGACAACGACAGCGACAACGACAATGGCAATGACGTCGAGAACGAGAACGACGACGACGACAACGAAAGAGCAACGGAAGCGTGAGCGTGAGCGCGAGCGCGCGCGCGCGCAACACGCGGCCAACGATGAATGGACGTGTCTCGAGGTTCGGGCCGGGCCGGGTTGACTGATGTCGGCGAGACACGTCAAAGAGACCGAGAGACACGCGACGACTGCTGGCGAACGACTGACAACGAGCTCGCCGTCGCCGTCACCGAGACGAGGTGCGGAATCGTCGGCGAATAGTGGGGCCGACGAGACCGGCGACGATTGGCCGCGAGCGTAACCGGGCCGCGGGGTGGGGGCAGCCATTAATTGCGCGAGGGGGCTGGCGGCCGGGGGCCGAGGGGATCGGGGGGCGCACGCGAGACCGAGGGGACGAAAAGGGAACGACCGAGCGCCGAGAGCCGAGAGCCGAGAACTCGGAGTCGAGCGAGAGTCGAGAGCCGAGAACCCAGAACCGAGAGACGAGAGAGACGAGAGAGACGAAAGAGAGAGGGAGAGAGAGAGAGGAGAGAGACCAGAACCGAGAGCCAGTAGGACGAAACGGTGGGGGAGGGCGGGGAAAGCAGGAAGAGAGAAGGTGGGAAGGAAGCCATGAATGGCGACGGTCGGGCGAGGGGTCGAGAGGAGAAAAACTGGTGTGCGTGCGCGCGTCCGCGCGCTTACGTGGATTTCGATGTGTACGCGACACCGAGAGAGTCGAGTCGAGCTCGAGCTCGAGATCGAGAGAACCGAGAGAGTCGGGAGAACCGCAGAAACCAACGGGGAGGGACGGAGACCGATGGAGAGGGCAGGGAGACGAGAGACGAGAGAGAGAGAGAGAGAGAGAGAGAGAAAAAGAGAGAGAGAGAGAGAGAGGAACCGAGGGCCGGTCGAGTTCGAGTTCCGTGCACGGTATGCCATCTGGCGATATCGTGGCCAACGACTCGTTCGCAACACGAAGCTTTTTATGAATGGGCGGAAGCTATCATTGAAGCTTTAGATTGAATGAAAACATTACCTATGTCGTCACACCGTGTACACCACCGGCGGCGTCGTCGCGGCGACAGTGACGTTCCGAGGACGTCTCGCTGGAGACCTCGCGGTCTCGTTCCCCGTCTTTCTTCTATCCTTTCTGTCTTTTCTATCTTTTCGCGTTTATCTCCATCGTCCTCCCGCCGCCCCCGCCTCCCTCCTTAATCCGCCCATCCGTCTATCTCCGCACGACTAGACCTCTACCGTCGAAAGCCGAACGATCGCACGCCGGCAAGTTCC
This sequence comes from Megalopta genalis, assembly GCF_051020955.1. Lineage (NCBI taxonomy): Eukaryota > Metazoa > Arthropoda > Insecta > Hymenoptera > Halictidae > Megalopta > Megalopta genalis. The sequence goes on from NC_135017.1 coordinate 17,053,295, forward strand.
CGTTCCAAAACCGATCCGCGCGTCGCCGATCGATTTTTCGCGCCGATTCCGCGCTGCCGAGCGGTAAATGCCGAGTCGCCGAGAGACCGCGACCGACGGAAAACTCGGCCGGAAACGAACGCGATCGTTGCGTCCGATCAATGCGACAGCGAGTCCCCGCGGGAAAATAGGTCGGAGATCGATAGGAGCTCGTTTTGCGAGCAACAAAGGCTGTTCTTTGCGGAACTGGCCCGTCGAAAACGGGCCGAAGGAAGCGCTCGAGACTCGTTTCCGCTGGCAGGATCGTTCGCCGCGGCGGACGATAAATAGAAGAATGAACGGGGTAGTACCGTTACCGTTTAATAGCGATATCATTCCGGAGCCTCGGGAATCGTTCGAGAGACTCGTTAATTAATCGGCTCGCGTCGCGCCGGCGATGCGATCATTCGATCGATCGCCGTCGTCCACGCCCACGCGGCGTCGACGCCGATACCGATATCGATACCGAAGCGTGGCCAGTTTCGTTGGTTGGAACGCGTTATTGGGCCGATCGATTAACGCCGCGATTCGAAGGTCGATTCCAGTTTGTCCGGATCGGACACGCTGTCAGTCATTCAACGTTTCTCATTCAACGAAGCGCGCGCCGTTCGCCTTTCACGCTCGACGATTAGGTCGTGCTTCGACCTGAGTCGACTTACTTCGTTCGCGGAGTTCCGTCGGCGATCGAAGCATCGGGGAACAAACGGGTTCGGTTGGCAGAGAAAGCTGCGCGTCGAAACGGCGTACTTTGTCGCGAGTCGACGCGCGATTCGGAGGTCTGTACGAGAATCGTTGCGACGAATCCGAAAGCGGTTCACAGCTGATTTCACTGTTCCGCCGTCGAGTTTCTAGCACGGAAGGAAAATCCGCGAAAGTCGCGCGCGCGCGTTACCGTTTAAAAACACCGAACCGAGCGGAACGAGCGCCTCGACGCGACGTCTCTCCCTTGTTCTCTCGGTCTCGGACTTCCGTTCTCTTGCTCTCTCTATTTTCTCCGCGGTCCGCGAGCTACGTCGCCGATCTCCGGTGAGAACGTTCCGTGGGTCTCGGTAAAAGGCGACTCGCGATTCCGTAATCGCGCGTTCCGTCCGTCGACTTCCTACGCGACGCGATCGCTGCTCGGTCCGGGAAACTCTTGGGATGGCCGATCGCCTCGATTCGATTACGATACGAGAGAAGCGGAGGAATTTCAACGAGACCCGTTGCCGCCCCGTGGTTCCAATAGAGGTTGACAATTTGGGAAGAGGAGATACGATTATTCGTGCAGCTGGTTTTTACGATTACCGATCGTCGACGACTGTAAAAGCGAGTACAGCGAGGCTCGAACAATCGTATCTCCAAATTACCCATTTTTGCGCGAAATCCGGGCGTCGATTGGGGAGAATTCACTGCATTTACGCGCAAGCGTAGACCGTAGTACGACGAGTCCTTTCGTTCCATTTCGTTTGCTACCTACCTACCTACCTACCAACCTACCTAGCCGAGCAGTCGCGTTCGATCGCGAACAGAGTCGGCTAGTCGACTCGACTCGACTCGAGTCGAGTCGTGTCGAGTCTCTTGGCCAGCGACGGACGCAGCAGGGCGAGAGGGAAAGAGAGACGGGGAGAATGAGAGAGAGAGAGAGAGAGAGGAACAGAGAAGAGAGACTGCAGATAGAAAAACGAAACGAAACGAAACGAGAGGAAGGGATGGGCCGTCTCGTTCTGCCGCGTTACACGCTTCTATATTTATCCCACTCATTAATTCTATCCTCGTCGTGCACCGTTCATTCATTCGATCCTCCGTCTCCCCTCTATCTCGTACCTGCCGCGTTCACCGTCGTCGTCGTCGTTGCGTCTCTTTCTCCCTCTGCCGCGTACGTACGTTCATTCAGCTCCTCTCTCTCTGCCCGGCTACTTTCTATCCGTCTCTGTCGGCCTTTGCCGCGTTCTCTCTCTCTCTCTCTCCCTCTTTATCTGTTTCACACGCCAAAAGGAGACATCGCAAGCTCCCCCCCCTCTCTCTCGTTCTCTCTCTCTCTCTCTCTCTCTCTTTAGCCGGTTGCGAGCAACTCGCCGCGACTCGCCTCGCCTCTTTCCCTACGACGACGTCCTTCTCCAACCTACGTTCTGCTCTCTCGCTCTGTTTCCTTCTCGTTCTGGTTCGTTCACTTAGTCGCGCAACTAGCCACGTCGCTCCCACTCGCTCGTGCCACCCTCCTTCCCCCCAACCACCGACACACATACGCCAGGAGCGTAGCAATAGCAACCGCTGGTCTCTCGACGACTCTTCGATTTCGAACCCCTCGCGAAATCGAAATTTGGAACCCGCGAACGCGACGGATCTCTGCTGATTTTTTCAGCGATCTTTTAACGTTGAAATACGTAGGATCGCCGTCGATTCGGCCGGCGAAGGGAACCGGCGGGGCTCTGGCAACGTTATCTGACCGCGTGGCGATTCTCCCGGGGTCGTCGGGCTCGCGGGGTCCCCGCTCGTGTGTCAACGGAGATCCTGATCGCGTAATGCCGCGCTTCCGGAACGCGATGGTCCCGCCAGGCGAAAACTAAACAGCGCGGATAAACGGCGGTATCGCTTCTTTCGAGCATCGAGCCGCGATACGTATCTTCTCCGCCGCGTCGGTGTCCGCGAACATCGTGGAATATTACGACCGCCGTCGTCGACTCGGTCGCTCCCGGTTGCGGCCGAGTCCGACTTCCGGTCTAGAAAACGGTCGTCGAATCACCGTTCGTTCGATCGGAGGTTCGCGAGCTCAGAAATTGGAGCGCGCGTCCTCGCCGCGAGGATCGCGTCCGCCTCGAATCTAATCGCCGAGATACCAACCAGAATCGCTCCCCGTTCGATGTAAATCGGTGTCGACGCGGTGCGCACAGGACGGACGGGGAACAGGGTTCTACGATTCGCAGGATACGCTACTGAAAGCGTGGAAAGACAACCGCGCAGGAACGTTGAGCGAAGCGGGCGAGCGAGAACCGAGAACCGAGAACGGAGAACCGAGAACCGAGAACAGCCAAGTAAACTTTGACGAGGGCTTGGCTCTCCTCCGAGCAAACATCTGTGCGCTAAGAAATTTCTATATAAAATAAATTCCGATCCGCGGCCGAGACGTCGAGCCGTTCTCGCGCCCCTTCGGGCAAGAAGAAGGTGCATTTTTCGATGCGCCGCGCCGTTCCATCTACGTGCATAGGTACATTCGTTATTTATACCTGTTGGTCGGATTCTTCGGAACTTCGCGGAGAGCACGATTCGCGTAGATCGCTTAGATCGCGTCGATCGCCGGTGGGAGAAGAAGCGCGGATCGATCCGGTTGCAGTTCCCTAGCGCGTTAATGGATTCGGGAACGGTTGACACGGTCGCGAGAACGAATGGCGCGTCGAGTCAGCGAACGTCAAAGCGGCCAGTTTATTTCGAGCGTTTCCGATTCCTCGAGTCGAGGAGAGCGAGAGACGGCTGGTGTCGGTGCTCCGGGGCTGCGGCCGCGACTCGCAACGAGACTGCGGCCCCGGCCGGGGGCCGAGGCTCTGGGTGCTGGAACGCGCGCATCCGTCGAAACTCGATCGCGGAATGATCGCGCGATCGAGGAACACCGCCGGTCCGCGATTCGGGCCCGCTTCGCTCGGCCGCGATCCGTTCCGTTTCGCTCGCGGCTTCTCGCGGCTCCTCGCGCTACGTTCCGCGTCGGACCGGAGCGAAACGGTAAAAGTTTACGACCGCGCTGCGCTGCGCCGCGAGAAGTTGACAGCGGTCCAAAATATTTTTCTTTTAGCGTGCCGTGTCTGTCACGAAGCCCGTGCACGCGAGCCCGGTAAAATTAGAGGCCGCGCTCCGTCAAGTTATTTTAATGAGAATTCTGGTTCCCGCTGTGTCAAGATCGCGCGATTCTAAGCCGGTGCAGTGCGGCGCGGCGCGGCGAGGCGTGCCGTGCCACGTCGCGCCGCGACGACGACTACGAGACGACGACGACGACGACGACGGCGACGCGTCTGCTCTATGGTCGCTCGGTGCAACACAAAGCTGTCTCCCCCTCTCCCCCCGTTCGCTGAACACCTATTTGGCGACAAAGTCGGTAAACACCGCGCGAAAAAAATGATTCGACGACGAACTCGACTCGCGAGGCGACCACCGTGGAAGTCGAAGCGTGGAGGAGCTATTGGAAACTGTAAACTGGAAACCCGTTTGTTTTGAAGTTCCGCGACGATTGCGATCGCTCGCTGACAATGGCGACCGGGCAAACACGCTCGCAGAGGCGTGTCGATGCGAGCGCCGGGCATTGTTGAGATCGTTCCCCGTTTCCGCGAACCGAGGATCGCTTTCTCTCGGGTTTTCAAAGGTTTTCACGACGCGGCGAGCATTCCTTCGGGCGAAGTCCCGCGGGTTTCGCAACGAACCGATCGAGACCGGATAAGAACGAGGGGGAGGAGGCGAGGCGAGGCGCCTCCGTGATCGTAATTCGTGAGGGGGAGTCGCGACGCGTTTCCAGGTAATATTCTACCGCGAACGAGAGACCCTTGCCTCGTCCTGCCCTGCCTTTCCTCGCCTTCCCTTGCCCTGCGCCTCGCGGCTCGCCGTGGAAAACGCGACCCTCTCCGCCTCTCCTCGGAAAAAGTACGCGTCCGAACGAAATAGCTTTATTCTCCCTTCCCTCTCCCCGGGGCGACTCTGAAAACGCGGTTCTCCTCGGCTCGGAAAAGGTGCGAACTCTTTCCAGTATTTCGCTCAACCCCGTTCACACAGTATTGTCCCGAGCTGGAAACGCCGAGCGCGTTTCTTTTTTTCTTTCGCGATTCTTTCCTCAACTTTCCGCGCGTTTCCACAGAGAAATGTAAATCGGCCGGAGGTTACTAAACGCGCGATCGCGGTGCACTCGCAATTTCTTCATCGCCGAGGTGTGTCCGAACGCTCGTCGGCGTCTTCGCCATTTTACGATCTCGAACGGGACCGTGCGCGCGCGCGATCGCAGAAACGAGAAGCGGCGAAAACGCGAGCGGAGATATACGATAAGGAAATGAAGAAGCACGCTCGCGCGTAGCCGTTTTCCAGGATGTTGCGTCTTTTTGTCGAGCTCGCGACAGGGAACGACGCGAGCACGCCCCACGCGGCGTAAACGTTGCGACAGATGTGTGCTCTTCCTCGAGTTTGTTCGCCGCTCGAAACGCGGCGACGAAACCGATCGAAACACGCGAGCAGCTTCTCCCGGACGCGCGTCGTTCGGTCGGTTCGCAGAGCGGAGTCGATCGGCGCGTCGAGATGAACGCGAAATCGAATTTCGCAGGTCCGAGAACGATTTATTGGCCGGACGATTGCCTCGCGTTTGGTTACAGACGCCTCGAAATCGATTGCCAAAGGAAACAGCCCGAAAATACGAGGGTCTCGCGCTTCGCCTCGCCATTCCGCGCCGGCTCGCGTCGACGGAAGGCCGGACGGACACGCGCGACGTTTCCGGTTTTCCGTGAAACGCGTTCTCTCTCGAGACTCTCGTTTCCTCCGATTCGTGGAAATGCGTTTCGGGCGCCGCGCCGCTTCGTTTCTCGATTCTTGGAAGGCACGTTCCGTTCGATTCCAGAACCGGATGGGTGCTTCCAGACTGCGCCATGGGAAACGGCCACCGATCGATCGTTTACGAAACCACGGATATATCGGAAACTTTGAAGTCGACGAAAGATTCCAGCATCGGAGAGAGATGCTCGCGATCAGAAAATAATTAGAAAATAATTCCAAAAGAGCACGAAATCTTTGAGCGTACATTTGAAACGTATCGAATCCGAACACGAACACTTTGGGCGCTCGGGCTAGCGTTCTTGGACGACGAGGACCCGTTTGCTACCGTCGCTCGAAGGATTCGAGTCTCGGCAGGCAGCGAACGACTACCGACCATCGACTGTCCGGTGTCGAGTTTCCCCCGAATCGCTGAATGATCCTGGACATCGATCCCCATGAATGAGACAATCGAGTTTTATGAGCGTCGGCGGTCGGCGGTCGGCGGTCGGTCGGCGTCGCGACGGATTTCCTTGAGGAAGAAGAGAGAGAAAGGGAGGAAGAGAGAGAGAGAGAGAGAGAAGAAGAGAGAGAGAGAGAGAGACCGGGAGCGGGCAGTTTACGATGACACGAGGGCTCGCCGTCGGCGACGGGCAACAGCGTAGAAATTTCGGGGAACCCACCGGAACGAGTCATTTCCTGACAAAGGGACTCGCTGGGTGGGAGGGGGAAGACAATGGTAGCCCTGCGAGCCCTAGTCCTCCCCCGCGCCGTTCCCCGCAGGTTTCGCAGCCACCTTGCGTTACCTGTTCCCTCGGGCCTTAGGTCGTCGCGTACCTGCAACACCGGCTCTCCTCGCGCCCATTACCTTTATCCGGCATCGGTTTCAAATTTAAGGCGCAATAAAATCATTCGGGACAGGCATCGGTATCGTTCCAGAAGAAAAGAAGCGCGACCGGCTCCTCCGTGATTTACGGCAGTGATTAACCGGACAGGTACGCTTACAGGCGCGCAAACGCGCACGCACACAGAGGCGCTCTGTCTCTCTCTCCCTCTCTCTCTCTTTCTTTCTCTCGCTCTGTCTCTCGAGAACGCCTACGGAGGACAATCGATCACTTATTTGCTAAACCGGCCTTCTCCGGCCGGCGGAATTTGTACATCGTCCGCTTCGTCTCCTACAATCGCAATTTGCCTACGGTTTTCGCGTGTCCGGCGCTGCTGGAAAGATTCGCATTGGTTCGACTCGTCGAATAAGCTTCGTTCGGCGAACGAATGTGTTCGCGAGTCGGAATACGCGTTGCGCGTATTCTCGAGCGCAGCGCGGCGCACGAGAAATGGAATGTGGACACCATATGGCCGGAATGTTACTCCAACCACCCACTCGTGCCCGTCCGGAGCGCGTTCGCGGTGTCCGTTGGTTCCCCTCGGATGTCGTCGCGAACGTCGCGAACGTCGCGCTTTTACGCTTCACGCTCGCGCCGAGGAAAGTTCGTTAGCGATTTCAGTCGTAATTGCACGGCTCGCGGAATGGAAATTTATAGCCGGTGTTACCACATTCGCGTCACGTGAAATCATTCGCCGGCCAGGAATTCCGATTGTGCGTGCGTGCGAGCATACGGTCGACCGATCCAGCGATCCAACGATCCCGGCGAGCTTATTCACGCGAGTCGCCTAAAAGAGTCCATCTCTCGATCGATCTACAACTTTCCGGGCGATTTCATCGAACTTCGACGCGAAAGAATTTCATATCCGAGGTCAAGATCGCCGACGCGTTCGGCGACGGCGTTTTGGAATCTTCGAGGGGATCGAGGCTCCGAGAGAATAAAAAGAAGGGACTACCGGCAGCAGAGTCGTCCACGGAAAAGGAAGGAGAAGACGAAGAAGCGGTATAGAAGATGGGGGAGGAAGAAGGGTATTACGACTGAAAAGGCGCACGGTTGTTAATAACGGGGCAGAGGAGGAGGGTGTGCAAGCCGTTCCGGAGCTCGTCCGAAAAATACAAGGCGACGCGTTGAATATTTTGCGCTGAAAACGGCTGGCTGATTATCCGAACGTGGGCCCAGAGAAATCCGGATATCAAATGCGCGGTCACGTACGCGAGTTTACGTGTTCTCGCTCGCGCGTACGTATAAATACAAGCCCACGCACGGCCGACCCACACTCCGGCGTCCACCGTGGCTTTTTCGCGGCCGTGTCGTCGAATGCCGACCCGGGGTCTGACCCGACGAACCCTTTACGGACCCATCGGGCAGCCGACGAAAACCGATATATCGCTTCTAGGTCGGCCGATTTTTGACAATTGTCGCTTCGAAACCGGGAACCGGACGACGCGACGCGAGTCGAGCACGGAATTTCGAAAAATTCTTGACGAAAGAAGGAAGAATCGACTATACAGTAATGGTCACCCTAATCGACGCCAAGATTGACATAACCTTGATATAAACTCGTTTTTATAGTTATCCATCGTCGACGATTATAAGAACGAGCCGCAAGACTCGAACAATCGTATCCGCTCTTCCGAAATTGTCCATTCTCGTGACCGATCCGAGCGTCGATTAGGCAGACGTTACTGTACATGCACGGGCGTACAACAGGTAATTGTTGCGACATTATGCGTATGGGAGCAGCCAGCGGAGTCGTCGGCGTCGGGGAGGGGAGAGAAAAAAAGTAGCGTTCGACATCGATCTTGCTGGCGTCGCATTCTGAATGAAACCACGTTCGCTCGGACGGCCGCATGGACGCATGGACGCATGGACGAGCGGACGTACGGGCAGATGGACGGTCGAGAGGGTCAACGTTCCCTTCCCTTCAAGGACGGCCAGGGAAAAGTCAAAGAACAGTCGAGGAGGCGTAGGAGCAGGTCGAGCCGCGGATCGGAACGGAGACACGCCGCGTCTCGCGTCCCTCTTCTCTCTCTCTCTCTCTCTCTCTCGCTCTCTCCTCTTTGCTCGCTACTCTCTCTCGACTCTCGAGTCTCGTCTCTCCTCTCTCTTCTCTCTCTTCCCTCGTCTCGCGTCCCGCATCACCCGCCGCACGGAGAAAGAGGATCCGAGAGCTATTTCGGGACCACGAATTTTCACGGGAGTAATAATAGTAGACGAGGCGGAATAGATAGCTCTAGGTATTCCGTGCGTTTCAGTTTCGACCGCGCCAAGCCTTCCCGCCGTGCCGTGGCGCGAAACGGAGCCGAAACGGAGCCAAGCGTACTCCCGGTCGATCGGAAAAATTCGCCAACGTTTAGCCGACATCGCACGGTCTCGAAATTTATTCGTTTCTCGCGTATCGACGGGTCGTTCCCGCGGAAGAATAAACAAATAAAAACGTCGTGATCGACGGGTATTTCGAACAACGCGAGAACGATCGAGTTCGACTCGGAAACGCGGCGAAACCGTCGCCGGTAACATTCCGAACGATTCCGATTACGAAACGACGCGCTTGCGTCGGGTGTTTACGGAACTTTAAACGGAAAGCAATACTCATCGATCTTATTTGCAATTGTCCACGCAGGCGATATCGGCCGGCGTAATCGCGAGTCGAAGAGCCGGTTTCCGGTGTTGCGACGATAACCAAATTCCCGACTTCCTGGACTCGCGATTAGGATTTACGGCGCGATCTTTTCTTCGGCGCGCGCGAGTTGTTTTCGCGAACGTCTCGATTAAGTACACGTTTCCTGCAACGTCATCGCTTCCCGAAAACAAGTCGAAGAACGGAGAGCGCGGCCGAATATCTTTGATCGCTCGAGAGCGTCGCGACGTTCGCCAAAGTTTGCCAATGAACCCCGCGCGGCACGCGAAACGGGACGAGTTTCGCGGGGCGTGCGAACGATGGCCCACGTGCTCGCTCGCGCACAAGAGACACGGAATAAACAATGAAAAAGAGAGACGGAGGGAGAAAAGAAAAGTAGGCGGAAGAGCAAACGGAAAACCGGAGCGGGTACGCGGCCGCGTGGCTCTCTTTCTCGGCTCGACAGAGGTCGCGCGCCTCGATTCCACGATCCAACGATACAATGATTCAACGATGTATCGCCGTCCCTTTATCGGAGCTATTCGTAAAACCGTCGACGAGATAAGCGGCTCTCGGTGAAACCTAGGCCAAGCATGTGGGTCAGAGAGACTGACCGAGACCGCGCGGACACCGCGGAAAAATTCTTTCGTGCTCCGGAGAGCCGAGACTCGCTTTTAAATGCCTCCGAGAAAGAGACATCGACGGAAACGCATCCGATACACGCTGGACACAATGGCTGTGCCGGCAACGGATGTTACACGCCTATAGCTGAAACGAAGCCACGCCCGACGGCATCGCGCAACGGGAGCAAAACGAACGGCCTCTGCTCGTTTCAAAAACGATCGATCCGACGATCGCGATGATTTTCAGACGGTTCTGGAGAAGAGGGTAGACACCGGGGGAATAAAATGGGCGCGGGCTGTCGCGTAGATCGGTCCGCGGTAGCAGAATAGCAGAAGCCTAGCAGCAGCAGCTTGCCGGCAACAAGACCGAAAAGATTACGAGCTGGTTGTTCTGCTCGCGAGCGAGAGAGGAAAGGACGCGGGGAAGCAGGCGGTGGAGGAGGAGGAGAGGGGAACGAAGAGCGATCGAGCAGACCGGATATGACGCGGCGACAGCACATAACGATGATCGTAGATTGCGTTCGGTGCTTGTGCAAAAGGCAGCAGCCGAGCAGGAGCGAGTTGATGAAACGACAGCGAACAGGGGAGGGTAAGAGAGCACGGGTGGACGGAGAGGAGAGGAGAGGAGAGGAGAGCGGGCCGCGCGATCCGTCCGGGATCGAGCGAGACCGACGGAGAGAACGAGAGAGAGAGAGAGAGATAGAGGACCAGCGAGACACGGGAAAGCGTGAGAGGAGATCAAAGACGGACGGAACGAGAGATAACGGGGTTGGCAAACACCGAGATAGCGTAGCGGCGGTGTTCTTGTATTATGAACAAAGAGAAAGAGAGAGAATCGAAGAGCGAGAGTGTCCGAGGAGAAGAGACAGAGAGAAAGAGTGTGGGAGGTGGCGCGACCCAAGCGTTTCGAACCGATTCGATTCTTCTGCTTCGAGAAGCGCTTCGTTCGATTCCGAAACCCGAAATCCGAAATTCCGAAATCCACGGCCGGATCCATGGGTGCTCGCGGCCTGCGACTTGGCACCCGAGGAGACATCTCCGCGGGACACCCGGATCCAAAAGCACTTGCCACCCGAGCTCCCGTGTACGTTCCCGATCTCGTTGGATTTCAACGGGCGAAGCGCGATCCGAAAGAGAATCGACGGCGCTACGTCGCGCTTCGCCTCTTTTTGGGAATTCAGCGTCCGGCCAGGCTGCTCGAGAGTCCGGTGAAATCAACTCGAGAAGACAATCGAGTCGCGTCCCTTATTAGAGATTCGATCGCGACCTTATTACGCGGCTGGAGCGCATCGGGATAGGTCGACGAGCTCGAGCCGTTCGCGATCGTTACCGTGTTACGAATATATCTGTTAGCCAACTCGAACATAAGTACCGCCGATCCGCAGTCTGCTTTCCGTGTTCTCTCTCTCTCTCTCTCTTTCTCTCTCGCTCTCCGATCTTTACAAGGAAACGCCGGAAGCCGATCGCGTTGCAAAATAGAATGTACGCGACAACCATGTTCCGCGGAAGATTCTCGATGGATCTGTTGAAACGCGAGACAGACGGCGAGATCTCGAACTTGTAAGTTCCGCGAAGTCAATGGAAGAACGCGTTCCGCAATGAAATTCTGTGGAGAGTTGCGAGGATGTGGCCGGGAGAGCGAGGATCGCGGATCGAGGAGGAGAAGGATGCGCGAGCGATGCGCAATCGGAATGCCTGGGCGATGAGCGAAACACCGCGCGCGCTGCACCGTGTGCTGCACCGAGCTGCGCCGCGTTGCGCGTCGGCCACTCCTTTCGCGACTCTGCTCATACTCCTTCGATTCATTATTCCGGGCACATGTCGCTCAAGGACACGGGGTGCTCGCGCGAAGACGATCCGCGTGCATTCGCAACGCGTTACCACACATGGGCGAGGCGAACAGAAGAGCGGCGAAGGGAGAGAGGAGAGGAGAGGAGAGGAGAGGAGAGGAGAGGAGAGGAGAGGAGAGGAGAGGAGAGGAGAGGAGAGCAGAAGCGAGGCGAGACGGGACGAGGCGAGGCATTACATAAGAAACGGGCGAGGAGCCGCTCGAAAACGCGCCTTCGATCCCCCGACGTCCTGGGTTCAAAGATTGTAGAACGTGACCAAACGCGGAGCGGAATTTCACGAACGGTCGAGATCCGAACGTCGCGCGTCGGCGACGGTGCGCGTTGTTCCGAGTGCAGCAAGACGAGGCGCGGCGAGAGCCGTCGATAATCGGATAGCTCTTTGCGCAAGAGAACCAAGAGAGGCCCCCCGTTCGATTCGTGAATGAAATCCGCGCGCTATCGAATTCGCGGCGTCGTTTTCGCGGGTTCCCGTAAATTACGTAAATATCGGCTGTTCGGTCCGTAGAAAGCGTCGCGTCGCGACTTCCATTCTCTTTCTTTCTCTCGCGGAGAGAGTAGTAATCTTCCTCGGGAATGCTCTCGAATATATTTATTCGATAACGCGATATCGTGCGCTTCTTTCCTCCGGCCGCGGCCGGTCTCTGTTTGAAAAACAGAAGCGAAGCCGCGGCACGTTGCGCTCATCGATACACTTCGTCCGCGAGATAAACGCGTCGGTATTATCATCGAGAGAAGAGTTACGCCTACCTAGAAAATTCCCACCGGACGATTTCGACGATGGGAGGCCGCGGATTTTCATTTATCGCTACGATCGATTTTCCGGCGGCCAACGGGGACGCGACCGATCGTTCGAAACGCATTGGCTGCCCGTGATCGCGAGCAATCGATGGTTACTTGCTTCGAGGATCTAATTTATAAAGCACAGGCCGTCTCTCGGTAAGATAATCGGACACGGGGATGCGCCCGAATCCGAGCAATTTTCCATTTCGAAGGAAAATCCGATCGCCGCGGTATCGACGGATCTCGTATCGACGTTTATCGGAGGCCCGTATCGTTATCGAATTCAAAAGCAAAACAGACAGCCTGCTCGGCGTTGTCGGACCTTATCCCCCGACGGGATTCCATAGGGCGTCGCTCGAATCCTGACACGGCACGGAGCGAAGCTAGTTTCTCGTAAAATGTCTCGCCGCGGCGATCGCGGTACTTCTCGGTTCGTACCATCGACGAAATATAATGAATATCGCATTGTCGCGTATCTCGGACGCGGCTCGAATTATTCAGCTCTCCGAGGATATATCGGAAAATCACGTTCCTCGTTGCCTTTTACGTCATCGGCTTCGCTCCCGTCCCTTTGCAGGAAATGACGCGCGCAAACAGAATAACAAAACGGAGCGAACGCTGAACGTTGGCCGCCGATATTGCCTCACACCGTCGTCGAACGTTTCCAGTCACGGAAGCCGTAACATTTGGCCGGACATCGAGACGGAAAAATTGATCGAGGAACAAACGATTTCATCCGGGTTAACAACGATTCGCTTCTACGTGTCGGCTGGAATCGCGAAACGTAGGTCAATTCCCAAGTTCAGATGAAAAGTTGCGTCACGCGGAGTGCGTGGGTGTCGCGGAGCACCGAGGCCGATAAAAGGGAACTTCGGAGAGAACGAGAGAGAGAGAGAGAGAGAGACGAATCGATACGAGCCTCCGACGACGCGCCCAGATCGGTCTCGCGCGTTTGCGAAACCGCTGCGGAGCGCCGAGTACAGTAACGTCTCTCTAATCGACGCACAGATCGTCCAGAAAAATGGACAATTTAGGGAGATCCGGTTCATTTTTATAGTCACGAATCGTCGACAAGTATCCCAAATTGTCCATTTTTCTGCAGAATCCGAGCGTCGGTCAGGGAGACGTTACTGCACACCGAGCTCCGGGTGCGGAGAACCGAGCCAGTCGAACCAACGATTTACGAATACAACAGGTGTGATAACGCTTACCGGTCTTCATTGATAGCCGCGCGAGACCGCTGCACTAGCTGAATGAGAGACTTATCGATCGGCGCTCGATCGAGATGCAATCGGGTCGGACAGCTTTCGGTATCGCTGATTCCAAGGCTCCGTGAACCGTTGATAGCGAAATCGCTATCGCGATTGCTTCAACCATTGAGAAACACCAAAGGGGGAAAAAAGTTCGAGTGTCTAACGGCTCCGTCGGTTTTAATTGTCCGCAACCTACTTAACGATCGTATTAAACTTCCTGCTATACCACCGCAACGATTCGATCCGTCCACTCTCTCTCTCTCTCTCTCTCTCTCTCTTTCGCGCACACTTCTCTTACCGTTCCGTTCAATTTTCCGCCGATTCGCTTATCTCAGCCATGCCCCGACCCGTGGACTCGCAACGATGATAAAGTTAAATCAATTTCCAGTCGCGATCAATCTCGACGCCGCGATTTCTCCGCGCGGAGCACGAAAGCGACGAAGCGATCGGAGGGCGAGCAGTCTGCGCGTTCGATCTTTCCCGATCGACGAGCCGCGCTGCGAGCAACGGAACGTCGACGTTCGACTCACCTACCTATGCGCCATGCGTGGAAATCATGGCTTCATTCATGCCAGACCGACCCTGACTCGCGTGCGTGTATCTGTGTCACGATACGCGAACGCAGACGCGTTCGAGCACTCCTTACTCCGCTTAGAAGAGAATGTCGCGCCGCGTCGGAGGATTCTGCGGCTCGCTTGTGCCAACGAACGAACGAACGAACGGCTCTGTTCGTCTTCTCGATTTCTCGCTGCCACGATTCCTCGACGCTGTTCGAGTCGCGGCAAGGTACGCGTAGGTTTCCGATTCGGTTCGCGTAGCCGCGTCGACCGCGCTCGATATCGGTGACTATCTAATCGGCTATCCAGCTATCCGATCGGATATCCAGGTGACGGGCTGTGGATCTCGATTCTCGGTACTCTGAGTAAGCGATTCCGAGTTTGTCGAGATAGTATCGGCAAAGGTCCCCCGATTCATCGGGATACGCGTCAGCGGGCACGCGCGCGCGCGCGCTTGCGTGCTCATCGGATTTCGTGGAAACAGGCTACTCGGCGAGGTCGCGAGTCACACCGATTATTCTCTCTCTCTCTCTCTCTCTCTCTCTCTCTCTCTTTCTTTCTCGCCGTGTCTCGAGCGTAAATCGAATCGGCCTAGTCCGTACGTACGCGATTCCGAGACCGAGACCGAGACAGAGTCGAGAGCGAGTCGGGAGAGAACGGCGGAGGCAAAGTCTGCAGGTACGCGAGACCCGCGATTGGCATTCATTCCTATTGCCGTCGGAGCGAATGACGCGTTCGTGTTGGTGAGGCATTCGAATGCTCGTGCGAGCGCGCGAGCGCATGCGCCCGTACGCGGCCTGTACTCCGCTCGAAGAGAGAGGAGACCGAGAGACCAGCGATGGGACCGATTCGATCGCCGCCGCGCCGTATGGAAATTTTCGAGCGGCGACACACCGCCTGTCGCGCACCGCGTCGCCGCGATTCGCCAACATTTTTAGATCGTCCGATCGCCGATCACCGATCGCTCGTTACGCGTTGCACGGCGAAACCGCGAACCAGTTTCCGGATCCCTCTGTTACGCGAAATGGGACCCAGGCACTTTTCACGGACGCGGCTCCATTGTTTTGGTTCGCTCCAAGATAAGCAGGCTCCGAAGCGATTATTAGAACTAGAACGACGACTTCGGAGCGATCGGTCGATTAGATTTTCATCGAGATCGACGGGAACGGACGCTTTATTGTGCGGAAGACGAGAGATAAAGAGTAAAAAAAATTGTGAAACAGATAGGAAACAAAAGAGCCGGGTAATAATACGGTGCGAAGAAAGAAGGAACAGATTTCGAACGATAATTGAAAAGACGGAGAGAAGGCCGATCGAAAGTCGATCCAAGATTTACCGCGGACAAGACAAAAGGTAGCTCGAGAGCCGACTTCGATGCGACATCTGGCTTTCGTTGATTTCGAAAACGATCTCGCTTCATTTTCCTCGTTTCCTAGAAACTCTGAATGTCACGAGCGAGCATTATCGCGGCGCGGTGTGTGCGCGCCGCGCGATTTCAACCTCGGCATTACCGGGCTGAGAAACGTGGAAACCGGGATCGCGCGGCGATAGGGAATCGATGATGTTATTCGCGCGAGCAAAACTAGTCGACTCGGCTCGACTCGAGCGGAGCGGAGTGCTCCCTCGGAATACCATTCACACCCAGGCGCATTCATAAGCAGTCGGAACAAGGCGAATACTTTCCGCGAAACTATGGACGGGCCCGCCTACGAGGTCGCCGTTCCCCTCGCCGATTGCGAGCTGCGTTCTGCGTTGCTGCGTTTCTGCGAGAGTGGAGAGAGACGGACGAGAGAGAGAGAGAGAGAGAGAGAGAGAGAGAGAGAAACAGAAGAGAGAGGCCGACCCCGAGGATCCGAGGTGGAAAGAAAACGCGGCTACACGCTCGACGACCACGTCGGCGTTGGCGTCCGCGTCCGCCGTGCCGCGCGCGGCTCGGAGCAGAGCGGAGCGGAGCGGAGCGGGCCGAGCCGTCACGAGCGGAAAGGTGGCGACCGTGTCCGGGGGCGACTTTCTCGCGCGCAACTTTCTACACCGGTAAATTTCATTCACTACTCGTCGGCCCGTGCCAGCTCGCAGCTCTATGAAAGCGTAGTGTGACTCAATCCACGCGACGAGTCACGCTCCGTGGATCCTCGATCGCGTTTCCCTTCCGAGAGGCCCGCGAACGAGTCCGTCCGGCGTCGATTAAACGAGGGTTAAATACGCTTTCCTTTCGGTTAACCGGCCGTTTCCGAAACGAACGCGCGTGCAACGGAGGGAACCGGCCGCAGCCTCCGATGTCCCGTGTCCCATGTCCCGTGTCCCATGGGCACACCACCGTGTACCGTGCAACCCTCGAAGCCGTGAAACCTTTTGTACGCGCCTTGCCCCCGACTGGTCTGCGCGCGTATTAGATTCCAGCCGAGACAATGGGGAGAAACCGGAAGCAGCTATACGCGAGCATCGATTCACGAGAAACTGGAAGACCGGTGGTATAATAGGAAACGGTTGGCTCGCGAGCGGATTTCCTAACGTTCAACGGAATTTTACTCTTTTTCTTTCACCGCGCGCGAAGCGACGATCGAAGAACGCGAGATTTGTCTAACAACGGTTCGACAGATTTTACGCGTTCGCATACGAGAGTTGGAAGAATAATTTGAAACCGTCGAGAAAGATAAGGAGAGTTCGCTCTCGCGGCGGAACGTCCGCCGTCGCGGCGATGCGTCCGTGTATACACAGCTGAACCGGAGGCTTTATGAATGGGATCGAGTCTGCGACGTTCGGACCGATCGCCGGCTGTGTTCGCGCAAGCGAAGTGCCACTTGGCGGTAGTTTCGATAAGAGAGCGAGCAGCGCACGGGTACGCGTATCCGGAAGCGCTTTCCTGCGGATAAGTGGAGCGCCGCCCTTTCGGCGGCTACGGTTCCCCGACTACGCGGCAGGGAAGACGAGGAACCGTCGCGCGGAGAACGCGACTTTGCTCGGTCCTCGGCGAACAATGCTTATAACTCGTTCGAAGGAACAACGAATAAATAAATATGTGTACTCACCGTTTCGACTAGGGGGCCGTGGAGGCGCAGGATACTGGGGCGGCGTCAAGGGTGGCGGCTGCGGCGACACTCGCGCAGACGAGGAGGTCGTTGAGCCTCGGAACGCCGGTCTAAGCGTCGTCGACGTGGTAGTCGTCGTAGCCGCCGTCGCTGTCAGCGAGGACGTGGTGGCGGTGGTGGTTGTGGTGGTGTTGCTGTTGGCGATGCGCTGCTGGCCGCTGTACCTCGAGGCGGTGCTGCTCGAGCTGTTCGACGGCCAGGGCGGGCGCCGCGGGGGCACCACCGGGGGCAGCTCGTAGTCCAAGGTATCCACACTTTCGGCACTTCCGGTTCACCTGTACCCTGCCACAGCGAGCTTCCTCTCTCTCCCTCTCTCTCTCTCTCTCTCTCTATCTCTGTCTCGACCGATTCTCCCTTCTCGACCGCTTGCTGATTTTTCCCGCTCACCTGTAGCTCCGGTATACGGGCGCGCACAAATTCATTCAACGTCTGTTCCGACGGATCAACGAGATTCCTCTCGTTCGCGCCCGCGAAACGAGCTTTCCCCACTGATACGTTTCACTGAAGCGATGGCGAAGATAAATCTCTCTCTCTCTCTCTCTTACTCTCTCTCTCTTTTTATCTCTCTCTCTCTCCCCGTCGCTTTTTCTCACTTGGTTCGCACTGGTCACCGGTCACCGGTCACACAACAACACGTAAACACAACGCTCGAGTTGTCGAAGCGTGGCAAGTTGACGCGCGCTTTAGCGAAACGGAACGAAACGGAACCGGCAACTCGTGTATGAACCGAGGAACAAGAAACTCCCGGTGGTCGATAATAATCCTGATGGCGATGCGGAGCACGGAATTTCACGATCGATTTCCGTGGCCGTGGAACGAAAGGCGGCACCCGGAGCAGACGGTGTGGCTCGACTACCGGCCGTGTACGAGAGCCCGGTCGAGAAAAACACGCGGCACGATGCGAGACGAGACGGGAGGACGCGAGGTTAGACGAGGTGAGGCGATGCGAGGCGAGGCAAAGGCAAGGCAAGGCAAGGCGAGGCAAGACGAGGCGAGGCGAGGCGAGGCGAGGCAAGACGGGACGGGTTGGAACGGGACGAGACGAGACGAGATCGGACGAGACGAGACGAGACGAGACAGAAGGACAAGATCGGTGAACACACACCGCGGCTTCTTCTCGCGCACTGGCCACACACGGGGCTCTCTCTCGTCTCGTGGCAACGTATGCTGCTGCTGCTGCTGCTGCTGCCTTGCTTGCCTGCTTGCTTACTCTGTTCCTACTCTGTATATCTCTCTTTCTCTCTCTCACTCTTCTTCCTTTCTCTCTTGCATCCGCTATGGGATGCGTACGACGAGTCAGAGCGAGAAACACGTAGGCTTACCGACGGAGAGAGAGAGGAAACCGAGGACCGAGCCGCGGCGGGAGACCGAGAGAGAGAGAGAGTGAGAGCGCGAGAGAAAGAGAGCCGTCCGAATCTCGCGTAGGCTGTCTGCCAGTAAACAGGCTCCTTCATTCACTGCTTATTTTATACGGGCGGCCCCCTATATGCTCCACAGAAATAGCCACTTCTCGGTCTGTCCTTGTCGCGCGCACATGCCACGACCGGATATATGCTCCCGCTGCTGGTGCCGCCGTCGTCGTCGTCTCCGTCGTCGTTACCGCTGCCGCTGCTGTTGCCGCTGTCGTTGCCGTTGCTCTCCACCGGCGCACGGATCTCCTTCTTCCTCCTCCTTGCCTATCTCTCGGTCCCTCTCTCTCTGTCCCACCGCCTCCTCCTCGTTCGTGGATCCCCTTTCTCTCGCACTCTCGCATTCGTGTCACGCGGCTCGCACCTCCGACAACAGTACTGCCCTCCGTGCAAAACCGAAGAGTAGGAGGCCCACACCGGCGTTCTCCTTCTGGCGCATCCTTCTCTCTCTCTCTCTTTCTCTCGCTCTCTTTCTCTCTCGGTCTCGCTCTCTCTCTCTCTCTCTCACCCCTCTTGGTCCGTCCGTCTGTCTCTGGTGCGTGAACGCGTTCCTCTTGTTCCTTGTTCCTGTTCCTGTTCCTGTTCCCCTTCTTCGGACGTAAACTTTGCAGAACCGGATGCACACGCCTTCTTTCGCTTCTCTCTCCGTTATTTTTCGGAGCGAGACATCTTGCTCTCCCTCTTTCTCGTGTCACTGTCTGCTGCTGCTGCTGCTGCTGCTGCTGCCGCGGCGACACACGCGCACAGCACCGCGAGGAAACAACAGGTGCGTGATCGATAACCGGTGTTGCTGGCTTGCTGCTACCTTCCGCCGTTCGAGTCACCGCATCGGGAGAACACACGCCGACGGCAACTTTCGTTGCGACGGTCGCGTCACCGTCTTGCGGGAATCGCGTTTTCGAAATGTCCCACGCGGCTGGCGCGTAAATACCTCGGCACACACTGGTGAAACCCGAAGAATAAGGCGCTCGATTGTCGTCGGTCGATCCACGGCACGACGATGTTTCTCGATCGATCGGACGCTCGGCACTCCCGCGAACAACGAACGGATCCGTCGTGCGCCCGTGTTTCCAGTTACGCGCCCCGTAGTGCTCTCACTCGAGTTCACTGGTTTTCTCGAATGGCAAGCCTTCGCTCGTTCTCCCCCACCCCCCCGCCACGATCGCTCCGGCGAACACGGCGCAACTCACGTTCGCGACCCGCGCACAACCAACACGTACACACTGTTTTCGTGCACGCACACCGAACGATCTGGGTATTCGTGGCGCGCACGGTCTCTCCTCTCTCGTGTTAAGCGGAAAGAGAGTTGGAACGAGTTGGCTGGAAGCAAGAAAAAAAGAGACGAAACGACGAGACAGCCAGCTGGGGGATACGCAGGGGGATCAGGAGTCGAGGGAGAGGGGCGGAGAGAACAGAGACGGACGGAAGGTGGAGGGGAAGCGTGAACGACGATAGAGGGCGAGAGAGAGGGAGTGAGAGAGCGAGCGAGCGAGCGAATGAGAGAGAGAGAGAGAGAAAAGAAACAGGAAAGAAAAGAGAGAGAGAGGAAGAAAGACGGATAGAGAGGGTGGGAGCAACGATCGTCGTGCGAGAGAGAGAAAGAGGGAGAGAGAGAGGAAGAGAGACGAAAAAGTTCAGCTGGCCTCGGCGGCCATGCCGGTGTAGATCGTGCGAGAGCAGGCCAGGCGCGTACTATCCGAGCAACGGGGCCACCAGTCAATCGGTACGCGTCTTCTTCTTTTTCTTGTCTTTTCCCTCTTCCTCTCTCTCTCTCTCTCTCCTTTTTCCTGTTAAATTCCCTCGTCTCCGGATCACTTGTCTCTTCCTCGACGTATATACTCCCACGGGAGTCACAATAGTATCACCTACACGACACGATCCTCCTGCCGGCAACGGCGTGCGTCTCTCGATCTTGACCCGACGGCCGACGGATGCGATTCTAACCTCTTTCCGTCTCTTTCCCGCTGGTGCGTGCGCGCCGGGCGCCGGTTCGGTTGTCCGTCGCGTTCACGTCGGTGCGTGTCCCTGCGCTGCCGGTCGACGCTCGGAACAATTACGCATCGTGATGTATATCCACCGGTTATCGGCTGTGTTTCGGTCGGCCCAGCCACCGCACACGACCAAAACTACTCTCTCTCTCTCTCGGAGTCTGAATCGGAATCGGAGTCGGAGGCCACGCGTTCAGTTGGCACGAGCGAGTGTCGCGCACATTCGAGACGCGATCGAATGGACGCGTTTCCTCGCGTCTCGGGATAACTGTCTCTGGAGTCTCGATTCTCTCGGCTCTCGGCAGCGAGTCCTCCTTTTTTTCAATTTTTTTAAGCGGCAGAGAGAGAGGGGGCGGGGGCGAGGGGGTGTCCGGATTCCGGAGGATTCGGCGGGGACGGGGGCGACTCCTCTCGTCCTCTCTCGCGTGCGCGTGCGACGGAACAGAAGGAAACCGAGCAACGACGCGCGCGCACTCGTGCACCTCTTTCCTTCCCTGTGTTGTGTATTCTATTCGGCAACGTGTCCGCAGCCCGGCGCTCGTTCTCCTTCGTTCTTTCTTTGCTACCGCGAATACCCGACTCGTATACCGTTCGTTCGTTGCAGCGGGAACGGTTGTGCGGGTCGTCGTATCTCGTCTCTCGTTTCGAGCCGAGACCGGCTGCGCTCACGCTGCTGTGGCGTTCTAGACTCTCCGCTCACCGCTCGTTGTCGTTACAAACAGCAAACAGCGCAGCACGGAGGAGCAGCGGCCTGTCGTATCCGTGGGTGGGGTGCCTCGAACCGCGCATGCGCCCCTCGATCCCTCGACCGCACTCGCGTGTGCGCGCCTACACTCGCGTGCACGCACACACACGGTCGACACCATCCTGCCGTCGCGTCGCGTCGCATCGTATCGCATCGCGTCGCGTCGCATCGCATCGCGTAGCGTAGCGTAGCGTCGAGCTACGGCAAGCACGTAAGTAAATGCGCGGGTGCGACACGGACGAGCTGCGCGCACGCAAACATACGCGACACACGCAAACGACACAGGCAAACCCACGCCGCAACCTCACCGTCACGAAAGCACCATGACGCCTGCTATCTCTCCGCCCAACCCCACCGCCCCTCGGCCTATCGACCGCCGCTCACCGCCTCTCCCCCTCCACGCCTCGCCCTCGTATACCGTACCCCCGCGAGCCAGACGCGATACTTCATTCATGCTCGTATTGTGCGACCAGGGCTGCTTCTGTTTGCTCCGGCCCCACGCGCTTTCCGCAGACTTTCCACCGCGCGACACGCGACATTTTCTCTCTCCGCGCTCTATCGTTTCCTTGGAAAATCTCTGCATTTCTATCCGGCGAAACATCGAAGAAGATTATCTCGCAAGCGACACGAATTTTCTCGTGCGAAACATCGATTTAACGGATTCGTTACGGATAATAAACACGCGGATGACAGCATCGCGGAGTCGAACGTGAACGTCCGGGTGGTCGCGGGGCGGACTCCGCGGAGAGGATATTACGAAAGCAAAAATTTCTGCAAAGGCGGAACGCGTCTCCGCGACGGCGGACAGTTTTGTTCATTGAAGGATGGCGAACGACGGCGACCGCGTTCGCGTTTATGTTCGCGTTCGAGTTCGCGCTCCCTCTTTGCTCCGCTGTTCACGCGGCGCTTGAAAAATCTTCGTTCAGGTGATCGAACGTCGTAAAACCGATACACCCCTCTCTCTGTGTGTGCAGTACGGGCTCTCCCACATGTCGGAGAGACTCGGTTCTCTTCGTAAAGTCCGCCGACTACATCCTCTTTCGTCCTTGTCTCGCCCGCGATCCATACCGTACCTCTCTCCCGGTCCTTCTCTCTCTCTCTCTCTCTCTCACTCTCCTTTCTTTCTCTTTTCCCCCGTTACCACTTCGCGAGTCTCTCTCTGTGTACACACGTTATTTATGCGGCCGTGTGTGCGTGTTCCTCCTCCCACTCCCTGTCGTGAGCGAGACAGTGAGCATAAACCAGGTTGTCCTCGTCGCTTCCAGTCTTTTCTACCATCTCTCTCTCTCTCTCTCTCTCTCTCTCTCTCTCTCTCTCTCTCTCTCTCTCTTTCTGTTTCACATATTCCCCGACACATACGTGAATCGAATCGAGCCGCACCAGTTCGGCTATTAATCGGACACGCAAGTCCTCGGAATCACGAGCGGGATATTGTCGAGATAAATCGACGAGACTCCTGCAAATAAAATTACCATAAATACGCGGTTGGTTGCATCACGTCGTGCTCTTTCCGCCCAACCGGACCCGAGCTTGCTCTCCCGAGCTCCGACGCGTAGCTGTCCCCGAATCGACCCGACCGCGGTTGTATCGTCGACGGTTTCCCGCTCTCCCGATTCTTTGCTATACACGCTGCACACACCCGGATCATCGCCGATGCTCCTAAACCGCAGCCGATTTACTCGAATTTGGGAGATCGGACCAGGCCGTCGATGCAATATTCATCGCTTCGTTACTCTTTTACGCTTCGCGGATCTACAGTTCTCCTCTCATGCTCGTACATACACACGCGGCTCGCTATTTCTCTTTTTTCTTCGTCGACGCACTCCGAAAGCGTTAATTCCACGTGTTACACGCTCGGAAGAGTCGCCCCCACCTCCCGAGATATCGCACCATGCGAACGGGTAACCTTTCAAATACAAAATGGGAATGCTATCTCTTGCACGCACCGGCGGTATCTGATGGATGCGAGTACAATGTAACGTAATGTTTCATAAAAACTACATAGTTTGCAGCAGGCTTCTTGCGCCACCCGACAAGCCGCGTCGCGCCGCGCCACGCCGGCTCTACGTGCACACGTATACGTACTGTACACGCAAGGGTGGTGGTGGACAGTGCATGACTCGATCACCTTGAAGAAATTCTTCGTTTGTGCGGTGCACGAACAATTGTTGTATGAAAAAGTTGCGCGATCGCGAGAGGGGCGCGTTGCACGTTGCGCGCGCGCTCTCTTTTACGGACGAGATATCCGAGGTTTTCGTCAACGTCCCCGATACGTGGCTGTGGAAGGAACAAACGTTGCCGAAAGATAAGCGAGCGAGAAAGAGGAGCTCGCGAAAAATACGCGACGCTCGTAAGAACGCGGGGCGGCGCGCGGCACACGCATCGCACGCGCGTGCAGCGGACGCATCAGGTGTGCCTATAAACGGCGGCCGCTACGAAATAAACGAATGTTCTACGGAAACCTTGAACGTCTGTTCGGCTGGCCGCGTGTATGCACGCGTAGGGAAGGCGGACGATTCGCGGCACCGACGCGTCGCGCGACGGGCCCCGGGGCCGGTCGGTTTTCTGGATCGCGCGCCACCCGCGCTTATCGTTTACCGGTTTTTCCGATCTCTCGCGATTCGCGGGAATATCGTGGCCGTAACGCGAATTTTTTCGAATAATCCAAACGCGCGGTCCGAGGCGTGACGATGCGAATCGCGTGCACCACTTCCCTCGGAAGGATATCCGGTGTGGAAACGCTTCGTCCTACTACTCACTCTCTCTCTCTCCCTCGGCCGGCTCTTTTCCCTCCTACGTTCGACGATCACCTTTCTCAGCGTAGTATTCTCGTTTCGGCGAGCGTAGACTCGTCCCACGATTTTCGCCAGCGCATGCGGGCCCATTAACGGCTCTCGAGGCTTCCTCTTATGGTCGACGGAAACGAGACTCGCGTTCGAGAAACGTAATCGCGGGGACACGATCGGCGGGCACCGGCGAGCATCGGCAGCTCCAAATTTGCCGGAACGGTCGCTAACGAGAACGTGGAGAGAGAGAGAGAGAGAGAGAGAGAGAGAGAGAGAGAGAGACCCAAGGTGCAAGGGGAAAGGGGGTCGTCGGAGCAACAATGTGGAGCGGAGAAAAGCGGAGCAGGGGTGGGAAGAGCGTTGCGAAAACGAGGGTAACTTTCGCCGTCGTGGTTCCACGAGCACGCCCGTGGCTGCTGGCTGGTCGCTCCTCGCGGCCGCTCGACCGCCTTACTTAATTAGACAATTAACCCTTGCTTGCAGCCATTGAAACCGATGGCGCAGAAAACGGCCGAGGCCGGGACGGACCTGCCGGAGCCGGGCGAAGACCGTTCGGGCCGCTTCTTTCGTCCTCCGGAATAATTGGAATTTCAGGTTGCCGGCCACCTTCCTCTATCTCGGTCGTCGCTCGCGAAGGCAGACGCGCGAGTTCGCCTTCCTCCGGCGCGCAGCGGCAAGGTTCAAGTTCAATCGAGACTAATTCTTGTCCCTAGGAAGTTGGGGACTGGCGGCGGCGGGTGCCTTAACCGCGGTTTTCTTCTCACGGTGTCGTTTACAGTTTACGCGGAGGCACCCCGTGCCGAGAACCGAGAACAGAGGATCCGAGAGTGCCGAGCGAAGAGACGCGAAACCGCGACGCGAACAGTCGTCGGCCGGATCTAAATAGGCCGCGTGAAATCGCCACAGGCTGAGAAACACTGGTTTAGCCTATATTTAAACGCGCGGCACGCCGCGTATCTTAAGCGCGTTCATTAATGCGCTTACGTGTGTGCACGCCCGTTTAACCTTACGCCTGTTTACAGTGCTCTCGGTTGGACGATTTGTAACCTACGACATACTGAGACACATTTCTGCCTCTCGTGGCTGGCCTTGATTAAGCTGTTCCGAGCGCGGTTGCTAGAACCGTTCCGTTCGCGGCGGTTTCGCCGATTCTTACGTCGCGGACCGTCCCGCGGGCCCGTTCCGATCGTCGCTCGCTAGAATCGACGACAGAGAGATCTTCCACGGAATCCCGAGGGTGGACCTTTCGTCCTTCGCGCAGATATCGGTCGCGATTTTCGTTGCGTCGCGGCTGATCGCGAGAAGGCGCGGCTCGGCGAGGCTCGATGGAAAGAACGCTCGGAAACCGGGATAGTAGGTGCCAGCCGGACCCAGTGCGAGCGTGTTCTTCTTTCTCGGTTACTTTGTTATTCGCCGATGCGTAACTAAGCCGATAATACTGTTATTACCATGTATGCGAACGATAACGCGGAACGCTCGTGCGAACGCGCCGATCTTACTCCTCGCGAACGCGCGGATCGCAGCTGCGGATTCGCGGTCTTTGCGATGCCAGGGCCAAGCGGGTGAGCCGAGTGTGTGGACAACGATAAGATTCTCCGTTTTGTCAAATACGACGCGGAACGTTTTATCGAGTCGATCGAGCGAGAATCGAGATCGTTGATTCTTCCGCTGTCACGAAAAGTATGCGAATCGCTGGTCGAAGCATCCGAGTGCTACGGGCGGAAATTGATCTCCGTTCCTCTCTCTCTCTCTCTCTCTCTTTCTCGGTTCCATCGGGCTCGGCCTTGACAACGACGACTCGAGGAACGGAAATCGAGCGAAACGGTAATCACCGTGGACGAACGCGCGGAAGAAGATAGAATCATCGTTATCGGTTAGAATCGATCGGAACACGCGATAACAGAACGCCTCGCTCGTCCGCGTTTCCTTTCGCTGCACCGGCCCCCGAACGACCGCGACTTCCTGAAATTGACACGCGCGATTAAGAGTTTAATATTTCATTTCCTGAAACGAACACGCGGCAGATTAACAGCCTAATAATCTACTTCCTCGAAGCGGCGGATCGCCTTACCGCGACCTATCGCGACGACACCGCCGGACAATAAACGGGCAAAGCGTTTCCTTCCGAGCAACATCGTCGCGTCGACGACCGAACGTTTCGCCGACGGCCGCACCGTAGACCGGAAGTAGCTCGGTATCCGAAGCGGAAACGAGGCCGAGCCGCCGATAAGGATAAACCACGACGCGCCGTCTCTCCGATTTCGCGGAGCTCCCAGTTTTCTCGTATCGATTGAAAGAACGCGCGCGCGCAACTCGACGAACACGCGATCCTTTGGGAAAACAAATTACGCAACGGTTTTCATAGGCGACACGTAATCTAGCCGTAGAAGTAATCGAAGAACGAGTCGTTCGATCGACGCGCTGTTACGTATCGGGTATTTTGTAAGTCGCTCGTCGACTCGCCACGGCTCGACGCGGAATATTACAATCGATAGCACGAAATACAACGAAACCACGCCCTCTCCGGGCGGACTTTAATCTCGGAAAAATGGAAAAATGCGTGTTCCGGCGAGCGAGGAAACGGCGGACGGGAATAATTCGCTGTCGGAGAGCGAGCTCGCGTCGCGCGACGAAACGTCGTCGGTGGAGAACAGAGGAAATTCCAGGTGACCGGCACAGGAAGCAGCACTTTTTCCAAGAAAAGCGAGCGCTACGTGGACGTGGACACGATAGCTACCTCGCTTCGCCTCGCCTTGCCTCGTCGCGTCGGGCGGCGCCGCGCCGAGCCGCTTGCGAGGTCATCATTCCCATCGCTAACGCACACGCAGCCACGTGCGTCGCGTATGGACGCGCGAGGACAACCTGCAGATGCATGAATGACTCGAAATGACGTGTGTTCATTGAGCGCGGCTCGGCGTGCCGACTTGCTGCTCTCGGTTGCTCCCAGCAAGGACACGACATATTTTCTGACTCGCGTAGGAAAAGATTCGAGCCGGCGCGGCGCGGCGCGACGCGGCCCGCCGCAAACCGCAACGAATCGCGAGTAGCTCTCTTCTTTCCACGCTTCCGTTCTTCCGTTTCGCCGACCGACCGTTCCGACACGATGGAAACTCCGGAAACGGATCTTCGTCCGGAAGAAAGCGATCGCCGAACCGACGTCCGGGCAACAATTTGACTCGTCTCGGTTTTCGTAGGATCGGATAGAGACTTCTTTCGGTCTCGGTTCCTCGTCGGAGGGTCGATTTCACAGCGACGGACCGGAAGTTGAGCAATTCGGATCGGATGACGGTCGACGCGCTAAAGTAGAGCTACCTGTGAATTACCGGCCGCCTTCGTAACGGAGTTGTATTACCGTCGAGGAGGAGGAGGAGGAGGAGGAGGAGGAGGAGGAGGAAACCAGCTCGCTCGTGGTCCGAGGAATATCTTTTCTTCGCGACGAAGGAGGCACTCGAGCGTGAAATAGAGAGGCCAGCATCCGAGGCGGACAGCGTCCGGCGGAATAAAATCGCGAGAGATCGATTTGTTCGTGCCGGACGTTCGTTTGAACCCTTTGACGAGTGGAACCGGGAAAGTATCGATGACTCGGGAGGGAGGGGCGCGGTGGTATCGGCGGAAGGGGGCCCGAGGGGGATCGTCGAGCCGAAGAGAGAGGAATCGGAGGAAACGAGCGAGTGCTCGCAGTCGCACTCGCGCAGAGGAGCGTGCGAGCGAATATGCGTGTGCGGCGACGGCGAGCGCATCGGTAAACCGATTAAACGACTTACATAAGCGGCGGGGAGGCTACGAAGACGCGCGTGGATTCGGTGGAAAAGGGGCTCGGCGTCTACAAAAACGGGGAAACGGAGAGAAAGAAAGCGAGAGAGAGAGAGAGAGAGAGGGGGGGGAGAGTAGAGAGAGAGGAGAGACAAGAGAGAGAGAGAGAGAGAGAGTGAGAGAGCGCGCGACGAAGCCGCGGCCAGCCCGGCGAACGAAAGAAAAGGAACGCAGCGAGCGCATCGTGGTCGCCACCGATGCATTTCCTGCGAACTCGAACGCGAACGCTCGTTCGCGAAGCGTCGAGATAGCCTTGTTTCGAGCCACGTCGCTAATTATATTTCAAATTTACCGATCTGCTGCCGAGAGAAGGAAGCGGAACAGTTATACCTACCATTAAAAAGTTAATGAGACATGGTATCTCACCGGGGAATTTTAAGTATTCCGGATTCGGCGGTCGTACTTCGCTTGCCTTCCGGTATTTCATCGCGCGATGCCGAGCCGAGCTCGTTGCCGCGCACGTACACGGTGTCCCGGAAAGCGGGATCGTCGATCGGCTGAGAAAACGCGCGTGTACCGTTTCCTCGAGATACCGATAGCCCCGGATAGGGGCCGATCGTCGATGCCGCGAGGAACGCGATTCGTTTCGATCGCGATCGAGAAGGAAAAGGCTCGATCGCGTCGATCCTCGCGACTTCTCGCGATCGGCGGAAACAAAAACAGGAAGAAGGTTACGCGGATACACTCGAGTGCAAGTGTCCGGCCAGTTCTCGTTTCTTTTCTTCTCTTCTCTTTTCTTTTCTTTTCTTGTGAAACTCTCGTAGTCTTTATTTCGATCGTGATAATTCCCTCGATTATCTTATACAAAGTGGGTACATATACAAAACACATTCGAGGCTCGCGTCTATATATTCGTTCTCTATTTCTCTTTCTGTAACGACGCGATGGAATTCTATTGTACTAATTTTTTAAGTGGACATTTTTCTCTCTTTCTCTCTCTCTCTCTCTCTCTCTCTCTCTCCCTCTCACACTCTCATTTTCTCCTTCTCGCTGATTCATTCGTTATCTTCCTTCTGCTCGAGTATCTACACTTGCGCTTCTCTTTCCCTTCTCGCTCCTTCCCTTCCCCTTTCTCTCCTTCTCCCTCTCCCTTTTTCGTTCGCACGTGGGTTCTCGACGACGACGACGAAACCGGAAACACGTTGGAGACTTTATGCGAGACACGCATCTGCTTCCACGAACCGATCCTGCCCGAGGCCGACACCCGGACGAGTTTATCCGTCCTGGCTCGCCCGGTTCGCCACGCGCGATTCCGTAAAATTCGTCGCGAGCAGCAACCCTTTCGTTCCGTCGGACCCGTCGCCGAAGGCCGTCGTAATCGGCGTCGGATTATCGCGTTCCGAGGCCTCGAAACTTCGTTCCCGCGTTCGGCATTCGGCGAGACCCGAATCGGACTCGGTCCGCTCCGCGGTCGGCTTTCGGAACGAAAGGGTTGCCGACAGATCGATCGATCGTTCGCCGGTGTTCGCGCTTGGCGAAGATCGTTTTTCCCCGATTTTCCGCTCGCCGAGCCGGCCAGCGAGCTCTCTCGCGATCGGTACGACCGAGAGCAGCGGCGCGTCTCGCACAGGAACCGGAGACGACGAGACTCGAGACACCTGCGATCTGGGACACCGATAGCACAGGTGTCGGAGGCTTGTGTCCCGGCTCCCAAGAGTCGAGCCTGCTCGTTACCCACGAGCGACATTCTCCGCGTTTTACGAAAGCTCGTTAGAGAGAGAGGACCGCGCTCCTCCCGGGAGAACTTCCCGAGCCGAAGGCATTGTCGCGCGCTCTCGTCTGTGCGCGCGTTGCATCGAGATCGAAAACGCACCGATCTTAAAAGAATTCGTCCTCGACGAGGTCGCGAGCGCGAAGGGTCGACGAGGAGGTGTCCTGGTCTAGTAATAGCTCGGTTTCGTTTCTTTCCGCCGGAACTTCGCGATCGAACCTTCGATAGCGTAAACTAAAATATCTGTTCGATACTAGTTTCTGTAAATTGGTCCGTAGAAATCTATGCTTGCACCGCGCGCATCCGCGGTGTCCGGTTATCGTGCAGGACTATCGTACGAGGCACGGTTGAACCAATCGCAAGGACACGTGCAACGAAGAAGAAAAGAACGAAGCGTGTTACAACGTGACGAAGATCGTCCACCGCGTACTTTCGTATTACAGTTGAAACGTCCGAAACCGAACGAACGATCGAACGTTGTTCCTCGAAGGGAAATGAAATTGCACCGGTGCGTTTCGACGTGCGCCAAGAGAGACGGATCGTCGCTTCCGTTTCAGCGGTGCAGCGCGACGTCGGCTGTCAGGGCGCGGCGTCGGAAACGGCTCCGGTTCCGACGTCGCGGCCTGCGACGCGCGCAAGGTGTCCGCGAACGATCGATATTCCCATTTCGGAAATAAGAATCGTAAAACCGTGCTTAAAATCGTCCGCCGCCAGTGGGTGGTCGCGAATCGAAACGAGAGCGTCGGCGTGCGACGACGAAACGCTTTCCGGTTCGACGACGATCGAACGACGGCGCTTCCGTTTCGACGCGTCGTCCGTAATCGGATCCGGGTACGGTGGTCGTTCGCGGACACCTTCTACATCGAATCGTTTCGTAGGATGCTAGAAAGTTTCGTAGAAATCAGGATGCTCGGACTCGGAGCCGCGCCGCGAAAGCGCTGCGAACGCGAACGCGAACGCGAAGCTCTGAAAACGCTGCCAACGGAAAGCTGCTCTTCGCTCGCGATCGCGCGATTCCTTTTAAGTCCCGTGCGTAGCGATTAGAAAAAATAATTTGTCGACGAGGCATCGGCGTCGTTGATCGACAAGAAGCAGCGACCCGCGTCGTCGATTCCTTCGTCCGGAATTCCCACGGGGAATTTGTTCGAAGCCCTCCGATCCTAAAATTTTCATCCTAATTCCGATCCTCGAGAGCGGCCTCTGTCTATCGTACATCTTTAAACTATCAATTATTCAACATGCGTAGATCAACTGTCACGGGCGAATTCTTCGCCGACTTGGAGCGCCTCCGATATTGCAAAGGAAAAATTCGTTTTCGGCCCCGTGGTTGTAATTGCAACAAATTGCGCCGGAAGACGATTTCATAAATTGTCGCGCGACCGAGAAAAAGGAGCGCGGCATCGACGCGGGACCGGCGAACCGGTTCTGGTTCTAATCGTGGGCCGCGAGAGCCGCGAGTCGCGAGTCGCTTCGTAAGAATCGGGTTTCCGTGGCGAACGAAACGACGAAAGAACGAACGAAGGAACTCGACGAAGAGGGATGGAACAGAGTCGAACGCCGAACCGCGAACGGTTCTCGCAGAGTCGCGTCGGCGGGTCGTTCGCCGAGGCCGAATACCCGCGGAACAATGATACCGCGACTAATGCGTGTACCAATTAAAATTACCAATCAACGCGCACCTTAATTTACCTCGGTGCGGAGCAGATCCGCAGAACGGATGCGCATCGACTAATTACCGATGATGGAACGAACCGTATTCGTTCCTCCCGGTTCCTTTTCACGGCCTATAGGCGTACTCGGCTTCTGGGTTGCCGTTTAAGGCCGCTCCGACCTTAACGAGAACCGTCTCGAACGAGCAAACCGCGACGCGATCCAGTCGACTAAACTAAAGATTAAGGATACGAAAAACGATTAGTTTTGTGCTGTTCTCGGCCGAACCGACCGGATCTCTGCTCTCTGCGAGCGCGCGTCCGAGGACGATTTAAGAACGAGACCGCTCGCAGATATCGCCGAATATCGGTGACGAAACGGCGCAGAGATCGGAAAGTTCGACGTACGCATATATTACAAATCGGGTTGTCGAACGATCGACGAGCGTGCTCGTCTCGTTCGCGGATCGTGGTCCACCTAGCCGAGGCTCCATCCGTTGGCCGATCGCGATCGCGATCGCGATCGATTCGCCACGCCGCGCCGCTGAATCCTCACGGTACCCACGCGACAACCGATCCTAGAGTATCTGGAAGAGCTTCTTTAGTTCCACCATCAGCTGCCAGTCCGTTTTCACCAGGTCATCCCGGAAGTACTCCTTGCACGCGTCTATGCTCTGTCTGCTGATCTGTAACAGAACAACCATAACCATGGAACAACGCCCCTTTCGATTACCTCCGCGTCTCTTAGCCGAGAGACGCGAGACTTTGGAAGCAACGTAAACGGCCGAGTATCGCGATCGCGAAAGCAACGAGGAATCGTCTTCGGCGGATCCGTCGGTCCGCGAAATTTCGCGGACAGAGGCGAATTGTCAGCGCGCCAGGTCTCGGAGGCGAGAGAGGCTGCCTCTCGTACATCGATCGTCGTCGCCGTCGTCGTCGTCGTCGTCGTCGTGATCGTCGTCGTCCTCGTCTAGGAATAATTTCCTTGAATCGGTTTTTGCGAGGACAGGCACATGCTCGCGCACACGGTCCATTCACTAACGTAACGCTTTACAACTGTTTCCGCCCCCACTCCCGGCCGGAAGTCCCGTTTCATTCATGGATCGGTCACAATGGTGGTTTTACGCGGCTATTGAGGACGCCTGCCTCCCGCCACGCCCCTGCTGCTTCTCTCTCTCTCTCTCTCTCTCTTTCCTTCCTTCTCCTCCTCGTTCCCTTCCTCCCGATCTTTCTCTCTCTCCCGCTCTCCTCTCTGTTACACGTGCACACGCGCACAGAGCGACTTATATTAACGATATATACCGACTTTAAGAAGCCTTTCGACTCTGTCCGCCACGCCATACCAATGGCTAAAATTAGCTGGATATGGAGAATCGCAGGGTGTCTTTTCCTCGTACGATTTCGGGGCTTCGTCTCTAATAGATTTCGTACTATTAAGTTTGTACGATTCGAGTTATAGTAAGTTACTATATTTCTCTCGAACGCTCGTGGTTCTCACCTCGGCTCTCTGCATTTAAATCTTTTCGTTATCGGCGTATCTGCTTTCGTTATCGTCTCTCGTTCCTCTTTACGCCGACGATCGTCAGGGTCGGTGCGGCGTCCGGTAGTTTCAAAGGACCGCTTTTCTCGATCGAGGGCGAGCCGTTCGCTCGACGAACACAGAAGCCTGTTCGCTCGAAAACAGTGGCCGTCGTCTAAAGTTAGGCTAGCGGAAAGCCGCGTCCCAGAATCCAAGAAGGAAGGGAAAGGAAAAGGGAGAGGAAACGGCGAGGCGGGGCGAGGCGGTGAGACGGCTGTTCGCGGGGTACGCGCGAAATCGTCGCTCCACAAATCATCGTGGGAACAAGGTGATTCCGGAGAATCGATTCCACGAAGCAAACGGTAACGACGACTTCCGGTCGCAACGAGCCGAGCCGAGCCGAGCCGAGTCGGCAGTGTCGGCGTCGTCGACGGCGTCGGCACAGAAATCCGCCGTCGCGAACGCGGACCTATCGGTAGCGATGGGATCGAGTTAAACGCGTTCTCGCGAGTCCGTGCCGATCTCGACGATCGAGTCGGTTGCTACAATTTATTGTCGGCGACGTTGGAAAAGGCTTCGCACGTTCGACGAACGAACGAAGATAGAGCCACCGATAACGATCGAAATGAAATCGAACGACGGGCCTCAATTTTTCGCGCGGACGAACGCGTATGGAATCGATCGATTCGCAACCGATATCCGAAGCGAAAGACGGAAAAGAAAGAAACGATGCGAAGGGCAACTCGAGCTACGGCGCGTTGCGGAGCGGCGCGGAACGGGACGGAGCGGGACGGAGCGGGACGGAGCGGGCCGGTGCGGCGAAGAGGAAAGGAAGAGGAGCAAGAGGAGGGGGAGGAGAAGGAGGAGGAGGAGGAGGAGGAGGAGGAGGAGAAGGAGTGGCAAGAAAGGAACGGAGGTTCTGCGAAGAGCGGAAGTCGATGGTGGACGGCTGATCGCTGCCGGATGTGCATCTTCCTTTTTCGACCAGAGTCTCGCATACTAATAAGGATCGTTTCCGTCTCGCTCCCCACTGATTTTGATGAAATTCCAAAGTTATGCGAAAGAATCGAGCGAAAGAAACCGAAAACCGAGGCACACCGAGAGGCTCGCCGTTCTTTGCTGGAATTTCGTCAAAGTCCGCCGGGACCACCTGTCGATCGGATTCCTTCGGCGCAGCTGCTTCTTCCAACGGAACTCTCCGTACCCTGTCGCTCCCCTTCTTCCTTTCCTCCCTCTCCCCTCGGCCCGGCGACCCTCTGGCGCCCTTTTATTTCGCGCTCGAACGGCTTTATCGCGCGCCGAGTCGATTCGAACGTGCCCGATCGCGGGGAGACGGTTTACCTAGAAGTCCGATTCGGTCGCCTCGGGCAGTCGTTCGTTCCACGGCGAGGAAATCACATCGGCGCGTTGCGAACGTTCGTTAACAAGTTCCGGAAAATACGATCTTACCTTGCTGATGACGAAGTCCTTCTCGTCGAAGTGACGGCCGTACATCTTCGGCGCCTCTCCCGGAATCGGCTCGATCTTCACGCAGACCTCCTGACCCTTCCTCGCCGACTCGACGGGCTTGTGATTGTATTCTATGCTCGTGACCATGCCCAATTCGAGGAACTGCAACAACGAAACGACGCGAAATTAGCCAGCGTTCCCGTGGCTTCTCGTTGGCCCGGTCCCAGTTCTCAGGCTGTTCGGTGTACTCGCGTTCGATCCCAGCGGGGATCGACCGCCGCCGAAAGCAGGACAAAATAGGGAGCTTTCGCGATAGAATTCCCATGGGGTAGAATCGGTCTCGCAGCGATCGGAGCGCCTCGTCGCGTGGGCACAGCTCCGCCTATGCATTCCTTTCCGCGACCGGAAGTCGAGAGAAAACCGCGTGCCCGAGCATTGCGCGTCGCCAGACCCCGACGCGGACGCATAGGTGGCATATAATGCGTTTTCGTCGCGAATATCGGTGCGGCGCCGGGAATCGGTGAACCGAGAGTAGGCAGACGCGCGCGACCGCGACCGCGAGCTCCGCGTAGGCCGGTGGATCCTGTGGGCCCCGGAACGTGGGCCTTTTTCTCGATCGCCTCGGAAAGTCGAAGCCGATTCCACGCTTTCGCGTGGAAAAGGGGAAACCTTCGTACCGTCGCAGTCGCGCTGGGACCGAAAGATTCTCGAGAGACCGGCGAGCGTAGCCGGAAGGCGGTCGGCCGCGCAAAAACCGCTCCGGTCCGCTCCGCGGCGATCGATGGACAATGACCGGTCGAATATGCCGGGCCCCTGGCCGAAACCCACGCCGAAAGAGCAATATGCCCACACGCGGCCGATCCTTCTCGCTCCGAGCCCTGTTCCGCTCTCTCGCCCTCCCATCGCGCTTTTCTCGACGCTGGGCCGCCGTTCCGCGCCGCTCCTCGTCGCGAGGCCACGACGATCACCGATTTTCGACGTCGAGCCAATATTTCTCGAGCAAAATGTCCCATCGATCGCCGCGAGCCGCGTTTTCTCTCGCTACCCGGCCGCGTTATCTCCGCTCTCGAGCGAGCATTGTGTGCACGGTGTGTCGCGCGAGCTGATACGCAGCACCGTTAGCGAACTGCGCCGCTGATTAATACCGACGTTTGTCGCCCGATATATCCGGTGATTAGCGGCGCACTTCCCGTCCGGAAGCGATCGCTCCACAGGGCGCAGAAACATATTCGCTTCCTGCGATTTAATTAGTCTGCTCGGGGAATTTTATGAAGGGGACTACTAGCCTGGTCGTGCTGCCCTGTCTACGGTCGCGAAAATGAATTTTCGAGGCGGTAACGAGCCACGAACGCGACCGAGTAGAAGATCGAGCGATCGGAGCGATCGGAGCGATCGAGCAGCAGCCGGTGACGAGAGATGGACCGTGACGAGCCCGTAACGGGGATCTCCGTTCGGTCGAGCTCTCCTCGATGGAGACGGTTTTTACCGCGATCGTCCAGAGGTACGCGGGGAACGGAGCAGAGCCTCGGTCATCGGTGCGATTGTTCGAGAAGCGTGGCGCATCGTTCGCGCGGCACCCCAGCACCCCGGCGACCGGGGCCCGCGTCGGTTTCACCCGAGGGTGGTAGCTGCGACGAGGGAAGGTGGTACGCAGGGTGCGCTCGAATCGGCGAGCCACGCCGACGACACCGACGGTTCGCCGTTAGCCGCTCGGGCTCGTACAAACTATAAAGCTTTCTAAATCGGTGCGCCTCACGAAAATAGACTTCCGGTTCCCGTCTCGCGCGTTTGCTCGCCGCGCCACGCGTCTGCTACCGAGTATGCCAACACCCCGACCCGACCCGGCTCGGCCCGGCCCGACCGACCCTCTCCTTTCCTCCCCCTTTTCACTATTTTTCTTTGTTCGTTCTTCCACGGAAATCCGTCCTGTTCGAACGAGGGACGCGACCAACTCTCCGCTTCGACGTCTTCGTCGGAGACGCGAACGATCGAAAAATCGGAAACGACGATAAATCGCCCGATATCGGGCGATCGCCCCCTCGATCTTCCTAAGATTGGAAGCATCTTGGAACGAGAACCGAAGCAAGCGGTCGCGAATCGGCAATCGACTAAAAAGCGAACGCGCTTCGAACACGAGCGTCCTTCGTTTCGGATCGTTTCTTCCTCGAGGACGTTATCGCTTAATCAACGCGTCGGAAAAACTTTTCGTAAACAAATAACAACAACGATAAATAATAATCGGGAACAACCGGTTTGCCAGCGGACAGACGTTGCGATACCGTCGGCAGTCGGGAGAGCTCGACGCGAACAGGGAAGAGAGAGAGAGAGAGAGGGAGAGCGAGAGAGCAGTAATTGACGAGGCTCGCGTACAACCGAAGGCAATCACAGTTTTTTGTCATCCGCAGCCGATCGGATCAATAAGATCGAGATAACTTGTTTAGCGGTCGCCAACGATCCGCCGGAGATTGTTGCGCGTATCGGACCACGATATCGAGCCACGGCATCGAGGTTAATCGCTAATGGTCGGTCGAGGGCTGTGCACGCCCCGCCGAAGAAACAAAGTCGCACACTGCCAATTAGCTTTCTACTGTTCCGATTCTACGAGTTTCGATATCCACGGAAACACTGATCGATCGAGAAAACGTTCGCGCGTTAGAATTTGTTCTCTCTCTCTCTCTTTATCGTAGTTCCGAATGGAATCCGCGTCGAAGAAAGGGTCGCGGATAAGAGAGCAAAGTGAACGCATTCGAGGGGTGCAACGTGCAATAGGGACGCGAGCGAGAAGAATTTCAGGATTTTGAAATATTCTCGATCCACTGTTCCCGCGAGTCCCGTGTGTCCAGCGGCGTATCCGATTCGTCACGGTTTGATTTCGTGGACCGGAAGCGGAGGAACGCCCCCCGATAAGCATTCCTTCGCCGACGCGTTTAAGCGTTTATCGTCGGCATTCGTTGTTGGCGAAATGAATCGCGAGCCCGGGTAAAGCGATCTACTCGACATTGGAAACTCGACATCCGGTCGGCACGCTTTTCTCTCTCTCTTTCTCCCCCCTCCCCCTCTCTCTCCCACCACCCTTCGACTCTCTCGTACACGTTCTTTCCTCCGGCCTCTTTATCTCTCTTATCCTTCGTTCTCTCTTTCCCAAGCTATTTCTCCTCTTTTTTTCGTTCGTTCGCTACGATAGCAACGTTAACCAGCTGCCTACTTAGAGAAACACCGACGAGGCCGAGAGAGAGAGAGAGAGAGAGGAGAGAGACCGAGTTAGAGGCTGCGGCGGCGCGTCGGGGAGGGGGTTCCAGAGAAATAGAGGAAGAGAGAGAGGAACAGATAGAAGGAGGTGGAAAGGGAGAACGAGAGGGAGAGAGAACACGTTTGCACACCAACACGTGGACGCGGACGCGGACGTCACTTACTCGGCAGTCGCCAACCACATCCCGTCTTTCGGCCTTCCGGCTCGCCTGCAACTTTCGTGGAAACGCCTCTGGCTTCCTTCCGGTCGGTTATCGCTCGTTAGACGCTCGAAACGGAGACACGCGCTGTCTCCCGTATCCTTTCCCACCCCTGCCAACCCTTCGGATACTCTCCCCGCCCCGTCGATACCGCGAATACCGAGTCTCGTCTCGGCGTTATGGCTTCGCGCTCGACGACCTTGCTGCGCGACGATTATCCGCGTATCATCGGGCAAGGATGCCTCGGTGTTGTCTATGCGATCGCGAGGGTGCGAGATCGGGAGCAAAGAAGGAAAAAAGAAGTCGCGCGAACTCGTTTCCTGTTTTTGGACTGGATCCTCTCTCTCTCTCTCACCGGACCGAGGATCGTCCGGCCACTCTCCGGTGCCCTTCCTGCCTCCAGTTTTCGACCTTTTCTCTAATATTAGCCATCCGGTCGGTCGTCGGAAGGTTGTCCCGCCGCCGCGCTTCGGTCTCTCGGAAGTCTCGAAGGCTCGGAAGCTCGAAAGCTCGAAAAATTCGGACGGTTCCGTTCGCTCGCGCGTCTATTCGAGGACACGCGATCGGATTGCGCACGCGTTCTGGCCGCGCCTCCGCCTCCGCCTCTGGCCCAAAAGCCCGAAAACCGGAAAGCCCGGAATTCTCTCGATGAAAAAGTTTCACGGCTCGGCCGTTATCGTGGCCCGATCGCAGTGCGCGAACAGGTATCGCGTTCCGTTCACGTGCTCGTTAATTAGCTTCCCTCGCGGGAGAGCTGCCGCTCGAACCATCCTCCTCCTCCTCCGCCTCCTCGTTCTCCTCGTCCTCTTCATCCTCCTCCCCCTCCGCCACCGCCACCTCCTCCTCCTCCTCCTCTACTCGTCGACGTTTTAATTTTCTGCTCCCGATCGGCAAATTCACGAACAACCTCTGCCTTTCCCCTCGCGATGGTCGAACAAAGAAGGAAAATCGGGCCGGCAAGGGGAGATACAAAGTAGAAGGAAGAAAGAGAACGCGGAGGCGGAGGCGGAGGCGGAGGAGAGGCAGGAGAGGAAGAACGTTACGAGCGGCCTTCCGCCGGAAGAGGACTCATACACACCACGGAGTTTCTAGTTCCTGTCACTCGGGAGCACCGACGATGCGGTGCGGAGCGGAGCGGTGCCGAGCGAAGCGGCGATGTAACTCGTGGCGATTTCGCTCGAAAATCTCTCTCGTTCGCGTTTCCTTGATATAATTATCGCCGTACGTCGAACCGACGCGACGACCGGAAGCCGCGTTTAAATCTGTAACGCCGCCGCGCCGGTTCCGCTAATTATGCTCTCCGCGTTCCCCATTATCGCGTTGAAATAATACGACCAGCTCTCCGTCGATGGATTCGACGACTCCGTCGCGCGAGAATCGTCGCGCGTCCGCGTCCAAAATATTTCGCAGCGGTGCGTGCGCGTGTGTGTATAACGCAGAATATAACGCGGCAAGCCGGAAGCTACAGCGGAAGCTGAATTTCTTATCTCGTTTCCGCGATCGGATGAAATATTTAACAGCGTTCGCTGGCCGTTCGCGTTGCCGAGAGAGCAGCTTGCCAGAAAGCGGAGACCGAGCGGAGAACCCAACGGGGCGTTCCCTCTCCCATCGAGACGTTTGCCAAAGTAATCGACGATTTCTTCGTATCCCCGCGTTACCGGTTAATCGCGTCGATTGTCGCGCGGCCGATGGAAATGGAAGGTGGTGGCACCGATGGGGAATCGAGCGATCTCCTCGAGACCGGTGTCGTTATCGGGCGTGTACGGCTCCGTTGCGCAATGGCCTCGATAGGCGCTTTAACGTCGAGCGGAAATCCGGCGGATTCTTTTAGCCTGCCGTTTTCTTGCCGTTCCACCGTTCGTTCTCTTCGTCTTATCCCTTCGCCTCTTTCTCTACTCGGCTCGGTCTCGGTACAGCTCGGGCTCGGGCTCGGCGCAGTGGCCGGCGCGTTGCCTGCTAACCGCTCGATCATCCAAGAGAGCCTATGCCTCGTTCGAGAAACGCTCGACCGTTTTCCACGGCCGCTCTCGTGCGTCGGATCGATTGTCCAAACACGTCGAACCTGCTCTCTTAATTAACGCTTTCCGCGCGCAGCCTGTCCGGAGCCATCGATCGACCCTGTCGCGGCCGACGATCGGATCGCGCGTTCGAATTAATGCCTCGAGATCGACGCAGAAGCGATACGTTCGACGAAGAGAACGATTCCTCGGGCTTCTCGGCTCGTCGGTCGGGGATCGATTCGCGCTCGCGATAAAGAACGGTCGAGAAGAAAATCGAGCGTCGATTCGCGTCCTCGTTCCTAATCGACGACGCTCGCCGTCCCGATCGCCGAACGAAATTCGCCGGCCGATTGCGGAATCACGTAGAACGCGGCGTAACCCCGGCCTCCCTTTTCCGACCGGGTTCCCGTCGCTCGTCTTTCTTTCGCGAGCGCTCCTATCTCGCGCGGTCTACGCCTGACCTAAGCCAACTAGGTTTCGTGATACGCGACATCCGGTCCGGATCATCGTTTGCCAATAAAAAG
This sequence comes from Megalopta genalis, assembly GCF_051020955.1. Classification (NCBI taxonomy): domain Eukaryota; kingdom Metazoa; phylum Arthropoda; class Insecta; order Hymenoptera; family Halictidae; genus Megalopta; species Megalopta genalis. The sequence goes on from NC_135017.1 coordinate 17,093,483, forward strand.
GCGCCGTCGCGCGACAACAGATACCGTCGTCGGCTTCGCCATTCAACGACGATCCGATCCGATCCGATTCGACTCGACCCGACCCGATTCTTTCTTGCGTAACACCAGTCGCCCGTATCGCGCGTCGAACGGCTTTCAACGTTACAGATTTCAGAGCATTCGTCGCGCCGCGCTGGTCGTTGAATTTTATCGAGCGATCCAGGCATATCCGGGTGGCCGAAAACTTCGAGAGAATCGACCGCGGACGATTCGTTCCGCGCGACCGTCGATTTATTTCGGAACGACGAGCCGTTCGCGAGGCGATAGCGGCGTGAAAAACGGCTATCCGGCCACTTTCTACCGGCGGAATTTCCGTCGAATTCCAAGAAAGGCCAAAATGCACCGACGAAGCAGGGTAGGGCCGAGAGGAGTGTGTGCACGCGCGGCGCGGCGCGGCGCGGCGCGGAGCGGAGCGAAGCGCGTGGGCCAACAACGTGGTCGGAGCTGCTTTCTACGCGCGGGCGAGAAATCCTCGATCGCGCACGCAGCCGAACACACCGTGGATACACCATGCAACGATCCAATCCGGACCGATTCCAATTTTACACGCGTCGTCTACGATCACCCACATGCGGCTCCGGCATTATTTAATCGCGTTATTTATCGGCGAGCACTCGCCTCTGGACGCGACCGTTCCGACCGAAAACGGCTCCGCCGAGACCGGACGCGTTTCGCGGCCCGTTTTTTCTCCCGCCTTTCCCTTCCTGCTCGCGCGTTGCACCGTGAATTAGTCGGACTCTCGTAACTTTGCTCTCGGTGGTTCGACGCCGAAAACAACCGCGAGCGACGCCCACCGTCGCCTTCGCCGATTCTTCACCGCGCCTCGGTCCCTTTTCTTCCTTTTCCATCGATTTCGTCGGCATCGGAGAGATACGCGCGCAACGGGCCTGCGAAGAACACGTGCGAATTCCTATCCGATCCGCGAAAACGATCCGCGAATGGGCAACAGGTGTGCCGCTCTACCCGTCCGACGAGTCCTTCGATCGGACGCCCACCGTTCCTCGCCCTGTCGCGAAACCACGGAAAGGAAAACGATTGGCCGCGACAGGCAGCCTCCGGTGGACAGAGGCGGATAGACAAACGGCGAACGGACGGATAGGACGGATAGACGAGCGGGGCGCGCGAGTTTGACGATGTAATTGAACGCTGTCGAGCGAAATCGCCGGCCCTCCGACGAGACTTCCCGATAAATCAACCGCGCGTTCCCACGCGCGCTACGAAAATCTTCTTGGATCTTGCGCAAATAACGCGACCATTCGGGGGCGAGCCATTTGCCTGGTAAATCATCTCCGGAGCTGGACTCCGGCGGAGGGAAGAGAAGGAGAGCGCGAGAGGAGAGGAGAAGGCTAGGTCCTCGGCGCGTGGGCGTCTTTCACGAGAGCGTACCCGGATGGAATTTTTGTTTACCGGGGAATTTGCGGGCTGCTAATGGCATCGCGACGCCTACGAATCCCGGGCTAGGCAACCTGTAGCTGTCCGCGTGCTACCGCGTAAGGCGAGGCTGCAAAGAACCGCTCTGCCCACCAGTTTACTCCTACGAGAAAGAGAACGAGAACCGAGAAACGTGCGCCGACGCCACCGACACGCCGCCGTTGCTTCGAATTTTCCAAAGAACGATCGGTTCGACGCGTCCGATTGCACCGCGATTTACAGAGCGATCCGCGAGTTTCCGCGGCGACGCGCTCGCGGTCGGCGTTCGAGACGCGTCGCGAGACGTCGAGGAGCGCGTTCGAAATCGCGAGACGAAAGCGTGTAAAATCGATGCGAAAGATACCGAAAGAGAAAGAGAAAGGGAAAGACGCTGGAAGAAATCGAAGAGCTTGGTCCGAGCGATTTTCTACGCGTTCGTCGGGTCTCTCGGTCGCTCGATCGGGAGGTGATCGATCGCAGGCCAACTGGATCGCCGCTGTTTCCCCGCGAACGAGTTCACCTACGCGTCGACGAGTCGACGGCTGGACCGAGTGGATTACCCGAGGAGAATTCTCCGATCGAAAACTACCCGATCACCGTTCTTTCGATCCGTGGCACGCGAAAGCCACCGTCGCCGCTTTCCAAGCGAAATTTCGGTAGCGATCGAGAAAGCAGCCGAGACCGATTCCGGGGCCAGGGTTCGAAAGATGGGAATCGTGCAGCGATCGCTCGGTACGAGGCGGCACCGCCTACCTCGCCGGATAGGCTGTCGCGAGAAAACGAGAACATTCGAAAATACTCACGTCTTTGCTGGGCACGCAGAGAGGAGTTCCTTCCTTAACGATTCCCGCCTCGACCATCACGCCCATCACGATAGGATCGCGAGAGTTGAAGATGTGCTGAAATCGGGGCCAGTGGTCGTTTAAACGGGTTAAAGAAGAGCGCCGAAGCGGAGTCTCGCGAAGCGGAAACGCTGTCGCTCGATTCCCGCGTTCGAACGATAATCGATTCGGGCGACCGTACCTGCGGCAAGATGCGAAGCTTGCACGGGAACACGGCGATGTGCTTGTGCTCGTCCCGCTTGCGCTGCTTCAGTTCCTCCCTGTACGCGGTGAACTTGTCGAAGAGGTGGTAAATGATGTCCGCCTGGAATATCTTCACCCCGAGGGTGTCCGCCAGCTCCTGGGCGTCTCTCTCGATCTTCACGTCGAACGCGAGGATCGTGGCGTACCTGCGAATCGAGAACGTCTCCTAGGAATACCCTTTTTATAATCGCTGGTTCCTTTTAAGCTGAGCTTTCGCTGCTTTCGAGGAAAGTATCGAAACTTTCGATGCGTGTATGTACTCACTGGCTGTCATGTTCCAGCATGATCGAAGCCTTCATCACGTCTTTCTTGACAACGGGGCCGATACGGATTCCCGCGTACTGTAACAGAGAACGAACGCTCTTCGTTAATTATCCGTTGGAAGGATAAGCGCGCGACGGACACGAATTGCCAGGTTTTTCCGTGATTTTTGACGATCGGCGAGACCGCCTCGATATCGGGCTCGAATCGAACACCCGCGATTAGGCGAGCGTGTCGCGTCGCGTTCGCGTCGCGGCGGTCGGTTGTAGGTGCGTTTATTTCTACGTGTCGCGTCTCGTTGCACCGGGCTGGCCGAATCCGGACAGCATGCGTCACTAGTTATTTTCGCGGCGAAACTGACACACACGCTCGCGCGCATACCGTTCCCCGTGTATTTATGTTACGGTGACAGTGGTTTATGTTTTATCTTAATATTTTGTTTTCCTTCCGACTACGGAACTACGTCGCGCTCGTACGCGAACGCGGTCCCGTTCGAACGCCGCGGCGGCTTCTTTCGCGGCACGCGGCACGCGGCACGCGGACGCGTTCGCGGAGTCGCGCGTCCTCCGTTCGCATTGCCCATTTTTTTTCGAGCTCGCGCTTTCTCGCGAAACACGTTCGGCATAGATATTCGATGATCCATAGATCGAAACCGAAATGGAACGGGCTCTGAAAAATAAACCTTCCTCCGACCGTCTACTCTCCTCGGAGACGACGACGACCGCTGTAAATCGTTAGTTCGATTGCTTTCTTTTTAAATAACCCTGCACTCGCGAAGCGACGAGTGCGAGGCTCGAGGACGCGCACGGGGAATCAAGGAAATTATATAAGGAGACTCGTAAGTTCGTGAAATCCGGGGTTGCGAGAACCGTGGTTTCGACGGGTCGCTGTGAACGTATCTCCGAGACGAATACGAGACCGCCTGGATAAAACGGACGCGAGGCTAATTCCCGAGGCGAAACAGTCGGTGATACAAAAGAGGACGGTGGAGGGAGGGGGGGAAGCGAGTTCCCGAGCATTTTCGGAGATAAAGCTGGTTTTTAAGACTTCCGGTTCGGTCGACTGCCGGCGCATTCGGATATTAGAACAAGATACGAGACCGGTCCGTGGTTTTTTACTCGGACCACCGTAAAACACCCTTCCGACGCGCAACACCGTACACGTGTCCCGCCCTTTTTCTTCTCCCCGACGAAACTTATTAGGATAATCGACCCTTCCCTTCCAGTCCGAAACGTTTTCTCCCTTTCGAACTGCGTTCACAGAAAAGTTCTTGCTCCCGAGCGTTTCTATCGTCTGAAAACGATCGCGAAAGTCGCGCTCGCATCGTTAGGCATCGTTCGTCGTCGTCGGGCGCGAACCCGGTGAAACTCTCCCGCGACCTTTACGTAACGAATGAACGAATGAATGAAGAACCGGTGCGACGCGGCGAGGTACGGCGCGGCGATGAACGGCGGAGGAAAAAGGAAAGAAAAACGGGGGAGCCAATTAGAAGGCACCGGCGCTCGATAAAACGAGCCTACTCACCGAAACACCGACGGAGAGCTAGTCATGTTTCATTGATGAACGGCGAACCGTTCCGCTACCGCGCCGCACCGCACCGCACCGTGCGATACCATTTGCTGGAAAAAGGTAAGAGGACGCCGCGCGCCGGTCGACCGGATCAATGAAAAAGAGAGAACGTAAAAAGGGTGCAGCGTGGGAGGAGACCGGTCAAAGCGAACGAGGGAACGCTGACCGAACCGGCCGAACCGTAGGCACGGCCGGGCGGCGGATCGACGTTCTTCGTCGTCGACTGCGCGCGGTTCGCGTCCCGCGGATCGCCGAAGTCCGATCTTTCGATGAAGCGACAAGAGACCTTGTCGCGGATCGGAAGGAGTCGGTCAAAGTTCGAATCTGCTCGCGAAATGCACGAGGTCGTCCCTGGCAGGCGTCGAAGGGTGGAGGGGGCGGAAAATAGAAAAGAAGAAAAAGCGGCCGGATAAAAGGGCTGCTGCGTGGAAACGGGGAGGAGAAAGCGAAGGGAAAGAGACGGAGATTCCCCGGAGAAAAGACGAACGACAGATGTTGCCAGCGAAAGAAATGCTGGTACAAATGGGAGAGGAAGTCGAGAGAGCAACGGAGAGAGAGAGAGAGAGAGAGAGGCGGAGGGGACCCTCGGAGAGAGAGGGACGCTTCCGGCATTAAAAACCGGCCCGCGGGGCACGGATCCTCTTCGGCCTCTCGTGTCATAAACCGCGGAGCATTTTGTAGAACGATTTTGTAGACCACCCTGTGCATCGAACGCGACGAACAGCGACGCGGATCTCCCACGATTCTTCTTCGGTCGTCGCGTATCGTCGCGTATCGTCGCGAACGCTGTTGACGGATCGCCGAGAGGTAGCAAAAGCGCGTCGGATCGAAGGAGAATTTGGCACGCGGGGATTTCTCGTCCGTCCCCGAAGAGTCGAGGCTCGGTTCTGGTGCATCGTGGCATTCGTGGCTCGTGACGGCCGGACGTACGAACGGGACGGATGGACGGACGGACGGACGGACGGATGGACGGACGGAGGTGCAGCTCGCTCCTCTTCTGCAGCAGGAAAAGATGGCTCGTTTCCTCGCATTGTTTTTAACCGCGGTATATAAGCAGCTATACCGGGACATGGGAGCGGATATGCGGAGCGCGGACACGCGAGTATACGCTCTGTCGGCCCTGTGCTGCCGGCATCCGACGATTCTACGCGAGCGTTTCCACCGACAGCGAGAGAACCCGCTTCTCCGGCTGCGAAGTCGACGCGAATCCTCGTCGATCGGTTCGCCTTCCCCGGTAAATAGGCGCAAAGATGGCCGCGAGCGGAGAATCGTTTCGAAAAAACAGGTCGGATATCGAGTACGTTGCAAAAGCTTTCTCTCTCTCTCTCTCTCTCTCTCTTATTCTGTCCGGCTCCGTGTTCCCCGGCGCCGAACAAGACCGAAACGTTGCTCCGTACGTGGCATTACTACGAAAACGGCCGCGGTTAATTGTTAATCGATACGCGTGGCCCCCGGCTCGTTCCGAGAAGAATAGCGCGTGTCCCGGTTAAACTATTTGTTCCGATCTCGCTCGCCTAAACAGGACGAGGACAGGAAGACGCTCGGCGAGAATCTTCGATTCGCCGACGCCATCATAATCGAGCGAATATGCGCGCGTACGCGGTTCGGAGCCGAAGCGAAGCGAAGCAGCTCGCTTCGCAAATACTAAGCGCGGTCCCCCGCGCTTCCGACGACGATCGGATCCACCGGCCCCGCATAATCACCGAACGCGACCAGGCTGCTCGATCCGCTCGCGATCGAAACGATTTAACCATGGTCGAGAGCGACTGTCGCGAACCTCGGGTCGCCGAGGACCCGCGACGGATTTCGCGAAGGGGCCCGGTCCTTCCGAAAAGAACCGTGCGCTCGTTTCGACCAACGTCGATCTTTTTAGGGACGCGTCGAGCACGGCCCGCGCCTGTCTCGCGCATCCGGTGGATTTCGATTTCGGGTACCGAGGCACGACCGTGAACGGCCAAGCGAAGAAACGGGGACTATCCGAAAAGGAATCGCGAGCAATCGCGTCGGTTGGAACGAGGCCACGAGCCGACGCGCGACGCGTGCTGGTTCGATCGAACGGGACCGAGGTATCGATAGCCGGTCGGCCTCCGCCGCCCACGCTCCGCCGAAAAAAGAGACCGAGAGAGAGAGAGAGAAAGAGAGACAAGTCGATCTTCGACGAGGCATTCCTGCTCGGGAGTCGGGTGCTGGGTGCTCGCGAGCTCGGGAGGCCGGTGCACGGCCGCGCAGCACTCGCAGCACTCGCAGCTCGTCCGCGTGGCGCAATCATGCTCGCACGCCTTATGGACACGAGGACGCGCGCCGAGCCGAGCGGAGCCGAGCTGCTCAGGGCTACGGGATCGCGTCGGATCGGGTACGTCCGCCCGTTCGTCGATCCGTCCGTCCACCCACGCCGCTTTTGCTCCGAGTGTGGGCAGTTTCCTGTACGTTGGTCACGTATTCCTTTTTCCAGCCCACACGCGTCCGTGTGCAAGCGTCGCTCCGTGTCGCCCGCGTTCGCGAATGTCCGCAAACGTTTGCAACCGCGGACGATCGGGCCGCTTCGCCGAGAAGCCGCGAGATTCGCGAGCTACCGAAATCTATCTCGGCGAATCCGGGTCCGCGCGCCGCGCCGCTCTTCTCCGTGACGCTTCCAGACCCACATTTTTCTTCTTTCGCGCGAATCTAGGCCCACGTGGAACACGGTTCTAGGCCCATCGGTCGGATTTGCGAGTCGCGAAGAGGCGGGGGCGAGCACGGGAGCTCGGAGGATCGCGGAGAATCGGCGAGCGAAGATAGGAGAGAAAGAGCGAACGAGAGGAGAGCCACCGTCTCCAGACTTCCCTCGCCTCTCCTGCGAGTTCGCTCTCTTCTCTCCGTGCACTCCCTCCTGTGTGCCGTATGTAAAACGCATAGCCGCGATGCGGTGCGGTGCGGTGCGGTGCGGTGCGGCGCGGTGCGGCGCGGCGATGCGGCGGAGGGACCATACTTACGGCCGACTGCGTGCGTGCGTGCTCGCTTGCTTTTGCTCGGTTGCTTGCATGCGTGCGTGCGTGCGTGCGTGCGTGCGTGTGTCGCGTATGCCAGCGATAAAACCTGACGTCACGAGCCACGTGATCGTACGATACGGTGGGGGCAGCCCATTCATAATCCGAGGAAGGACAGGCTTAAGGCCGTTTCGGACGTTACCTCGAACCGAACGACGTACCACCTTTTTTTCCTCTTTCTTCGCCTTTTTCTTTCCGTTTCTCTTTGTCTCCCTTTTTCACTCGATGGTTCTTCGACCACGGCTGATGCACCACCGACAGCTTCGAACACCGTCGAGCCGTCGAGGCGGGATAATGCTCGTCGTTGCGAACCCGCGCGACCAACCGCGGTCGTCTCTCGGAACTCTCCCGAGAATTGTGCCGAATGCTTCCTTCCCTAAGACCTAAAATTTCGCGCAGGAGTCCCGGTCGTCGTCTCGTCTCTTTCGCTTCCGATCCTCGAACGTCTCCGAAATCTTTCGATTTCGCCGCGGAGAAAGTTCTCCGCGTACGCGCGCATCGAGCAACGCGTCGCGAGAGTGCCTATCGTTGTTACGCGCGTATCGTTCGTTCGTATTACAATAATGTCTCCGTAACCGGCGCTCAGATTATGCACCAAATTGTCCAATTTCATGGAGAATCCGAGCGTCGATTAGAGAGACGTTACCGTGTACCGTGGTATGCCTGCTTCGCGCGAGCGACCGATCGTTCGAAGAATCGAAACCCGTTCCGACCGATGTTTCGCGTTCGGCCAGCTTTCCCCGGAGGAGAGCATCGAAAAAGGGAAAAGCTTGGGCGACCAGAACTTTAATTGTTCGCTGCTCGACGAACGCGCCGCGACTCGCATTTCGCCGAGGCCCTCGAACGTCTCCCGCTCCGCGCGCGGAGGCCACTTATCCGTCCTCTTTGCTTCGCCAATCTTTGCCAAGTGACGAAAGATCGTAGAGGAACTACCATTCATTCGCAAGGCTATCTCTCGTACACAATTTAACGTGGACTATTTTCAACAGACCTCTTTCAAAATTTCATTGTTTACCGTTTCCTCCGGATTTCCTGTTTGGCTCGGCCACCAATGACACACCGCCGTACACGCCGCTCGTTTTCCGTTAACAACGGAACGTAACGCGTAGAACCGGAGAAAATGTTCGCGCGTTTCGTAAATCGTAATCTTTCGTGCTTCCGAATCGTCCGGTGAGTCTGGTTCACCGCGTGATCGAACGCAATGTCATCTGTATGTCGCATTTCTTAAGCTCTTTTACGGATCTACCGATTGTTTCGAGTCGTTTGGACGAGCCGCATCTTTCGGGCCCGATTTCGACGACATCGATGAGAAAGGGTAGACGCGAAATATTTCGGAGAGTTCTACGGCGTCGTGTTCGTTGCGAGGAATCATTTTCGTGGAGAGAAGTTTCCGAGCGTGAAAGATCTCGCGACATGCAAGACACCCTGTGGAAACGTGCAAGACGTGCAAGGCGTGCAAGGCGTGCCCACGGATGCACAACACGACTGATAGCTCGATGGATCACAACCACAAGCACCGTATGCTACCAATGAGTCGTATCCTGCTAAACTGTTAAGAAGGAAGTGGTTCGTTGCTGCCTCTTCTCTCTCGCTCGCCCTCCCGTTCCACACCTCGCCGGTCTCTCTTCGGCGAGGCTCGCCTCCTCTCCTCTCCTCTCCTCTCCTCTCCTCTCCTCTCATCTCCTCTCCTCTCGTCCAGCCTCCCTTTCTCTATCCGCCTCTCCCTTTCTATCTCCTTTGCTGTCTATCTTTCTGCCGATCGTACTATTCGCTCCCGCGGTTACGCTTCGTTCGAGATGCTCCGCGGTGGTCCATCATTGAACGTAAAGATCGCGCGAAAGATCGACGATGGAACCGTCGACGACGGCCGATCGAACGCGTGGCCGCAAGCCTTTTCGAGGACCTGTCCTTCCGTCGTCGATTACCGTGCATCGTTCCCTTTCCGGTTGTCCGAAAGGACAATCGCTCGCCCGATTGTGCGGATAACAATCGTGTCGCAAACATTGCTGGTGTCTACTTTAACTTTCAGTTCGGTATCCATGATACCACGATGAAATGCGAGACTCACCGGTATTTTGCTGCTCTTCAAGAAGTCCAATAACGCCTCCAACGCGCCCAAGGTCGACGCCTGCACGTAGACGCCGCGTTCCGCGAGACGTATATTGCCTAAAGCGCTGCTCAGCTCTTTCGCGATCTCCTCCTTCAATATCTCCACTTCGTCGGGCTTCTGGGCCACTTGAAGATTCAGCCCTGTCCAGAAAATATGAAATCGTACGATTATTGCACCCGTTACATTCCTTACCGTGGAAGGAGGTCGCGACAGAAAGTACTCTTACCTGCGATCGCCTTCTCCAAGTCTTTCGCGGCGATCTTCACTCCCTGAGCCGCTTGAACTTCCCTATGTTCGATGTAAGCGCTCTGCGAATAGCGATAAAAGACCAGTTTTCGTTTACACTTATTCGAATAGAGAGAAAAAGAGAGAGAGAGAGAGAGAGATTTCATAGAAACTATTGCATCGTCTCCGGTCGATTACCTTGACTCTAAGCTCCTTCAACGGCTGCGGCATAAGGAGCGATCGTATTTGAGTGACTATAGGACCGTCGGTACCGGCAACTATCATCGTCTCGCCTTCCCTTAACATTCCATTGACTAGAATACAATCTATCGTAGTACCCAAACCCGGTAGCGCTTTCACTTCCAAAACCGTCGCTTGGAGCTCGTCGCTGTACATGAGTCTCTTAGCTAGCGGACCTTGGCAGGCGTCCACTATCAATGACAACAGGTTACCCATGCCCTCGCCTGGACGAGAAAAGTTCCTTTATTTTTCATTGAGAAAGATGCGACGCGATACCTTGTCGGCCGTCGACGCGTCTAACATATTCGTTTACCTGTGATGGCGCTGGTAGGAACGAGGGAGACGTAACCTCTGGGATCGGGATTCTCGTAGAACAAGGCGGAATTCAGTCCCTGTTCCGCAAATTGCACAATTACTTCCTTCGAACGCTTCTCAAATTCGCGTTGCGTATTGGGAGCTTGACTTTTTACAATATCTTGTATATCCTTCCGGTTCATCGTTTGCCAATCGTACAATCTACGAACATTCTCGATTAGCGATGCTGCCCGACAAAAGTTTCCATTCTAGAAGCGCGATCGCGCATAGATTTACGATACTTTACCTATCTATCTTATTTAAAGCGACGATGAACGGACATTTCTTCAATTTCAGTAGATTTATACTTTCGATAGTCTGTGGCTCTAGTCCGTGCATAATGTCTACTACTAATATCGCTATATCACAAAGAGAAGATCCTCTGTTTCTTAAATTACTAAAAGATTCGTGGCCAGGCGTGTCTATGATCAGGAGTCCGGGAATTTTGAATATTTTATCGGCAAACTGAAAGAAGAATTCGTAATGTCGGTCGTGCGACAGTATACATCGAAGCGATTGAAAAACCGAAACTTACTCCTTTAACGTGTCTCGTTGATTCTTGAATGGCATCGATGGGTACGTTCGTTGCACCGATTTGCTGTGTAATACCTCCTGCTTCGCCGTCCTGTACGTTCGTTCTTCTCAACTTGTCCAAAATCTTGGTTTTACCTGTGTCGACGTGACCCAACACGCAAACTACGGCAGCCCTGAGATTCTCCAGCGACTTCCTTTTCTCCGCTTCTATCCTCCGACATTGTATCCGTACTTTGGCTCGCTCCTTCTTCCTCACCGCGTCCGACACTTTGTCTTCCAATCCGCTGTCATCTTCGCTCTCTTCGGAGTCCGCTTCGCTAGCACTCTCGCTCTCCGATTCGCTTTCCGAAGATTCTTTATTGATTTCCTCGGTTCGTTTCGTCTTTCCAGCTGGGAGAATCGTCTCTGTTGCCTTGTCCGGTGTTTTCGGTACGTCGTCCGACTTATCTAATAAACGATATGCATTTTATTTTTAAAAATTCTAAAAACATTGCTCAAATATTGCTACAACTACGATATACCTTCTTCTTGTTCTTCTTCGCTGCTCTCAGCATCCCACGAATCTTTAACATCCTCGATCTTCTCCTCCGAATCTTTCATCTGTTGATCTACAATTTCTACTTCAACTTTATCCGCATCCGTCATGCTGTCGTCCACTTTATCGTCATCCTTTTCGTCGACACTCGCTTGTTGTTTCAATTTATTCGGCCTTATACGCGTTCCTGAATCAAAATCCTGTTTTAGACGATTTTCGAACTCGACTAGATCCTATATTACGCAGATTATTATCGATTACCTGGCCTAGGCTTCTTTTCTCCTACTTCCGGCAAATCCAAACCTTGAGCTTTAAGCGCGGCGATCATGGCTTGCGCTCTCGCTCTGTCCTGCTTTTGTTTCGTCGTTAAAAGCTTTCCTTCCGCCTTCAGTCTCTCCTTTCTTTGCTTTTCCTTCAGTTTCTTCCTTTCTTTACGTTCCTGTTCGAGTCGTATCTGCTCCAGTCGTTGCTGTTCCCGTAACTCTTCTTGCTTCAGTTTTTCCTCCTGTTCACGCTTCATCCTTTCCTCCTCCTCCTTCACTTTTTTCAATGCTTCCTGCATCGCAGCGATGGTCTTCTTTCCAGGGCCTTTGCCTATTGCACATATCTAATTATACTAAATGTGGACGCAAGTTAATATTGTATCACGACGAATCCATAGCTCGTACTGTATTTACAGTATCGATAGAATTTTACCAAATTATGCGCTACCTTTATCCTTGTCTTTAATCTCCGCATCTTTCGCTCCTTTCTTCTTTTTCTTTTTTCCATCCTCGCCTTCGAGTAGAACGCCATCCGTTTCGGCAGCTTCTGGTATCTTCACCTCCGGTTCTTTGTTCGATTCCTTCTTCGCTTCTTTTTTTGTTTCCTTTTTCGCTTCCATCTTGTTTTCATTGGTCGAAGGTTCCTCGTCGTTCTTTTCATTGTATTCTCCCTTCTTTATTATTTCCTGTTACAATTAAAATTGGATACAATAAATTTCATTTTCTCTTCGATATGTAAAAAAGGCACCAGAAGATGAATTACGTACCGCTTTCTTTTGGGCTAATTTCTTTTGCTTTTCCCTCTCTTTCTTCTCTTTCTTCTTTTGAGCAGCCGTTTTTACGGTGCTAACTTCGATCTCGTCGTCCATATCGTTCTCTTCTAGACCCTCCGAGGTCTTTAGCTCTTCTTTAATATCGATAACTTCAGTCTTTTCCTTTTTCTTACCTTTCTTTTCCTTTTTCTTTTTATCCTCTTCAGCGTCGCTGTGTTGCTCGACTGGTTCGTTCGGTACTTCTTTCTTTTGTCCAGAGTACTCCAATTCCAATTCAGCCAATACTTTGTCGATATCCTCGTCGCTATCATTGCGCTTTCTTCTTGCTGATAGAGAATAAGAAACTCAGAATTTACAGAAAACAATTTACGTTGAAAATGTTTTACTAAGAATGTTTATATAATTATTACGAATACAAGTAGAGAGAATACATACGAGAAGTTACGATATGAAAATAAAAATGTAACATGCAGATTAAATAAAAGCATATTTATTTATAAAATTAAGACATAGGTAGTAATGTCAATTTATTTATTATCGAATAAATTTCATTCTGTTATGTAATAACAATGTTGCAATCATGTGCAAGCAGAAAATTAACACTTGACTCATTGGATTATTTCAATTAAACTGAGTTCCAACGTGACATTAAATTTTATACAAGTTATGAAATCACCCCCTGTCACTCATGGTACATACTTTCACTATCTGGTTCACAACTGGGCAACTTTCACTTTCCACTAGTTTTGACAATGCAACAGTATATAATTGTCAAATGTATATACGTCGTAACGTTAAATGCACGGATTAGAGTGTCAGAAATTTATTTGTATACCATAAAGAAGAATATCTTGTAAATGTCTACTCCGAACACGTACAGTACGTATTCGAAAACCAAAGTACAATTATAGAAATTGTCAAGCTGCAACGGGGAATTTAATGGTGTTCGACATTGTGGAAGAGAGCGAACAATTCGCACTTTCGCTGGACACACTGCGAACGCAATGGGTCAATTAAAAATACATTATTATGTTTTCCGTATGCATCGATGTAGTGGTTAAGTTTAGGTTATGTTAAAGCAGACGACATTTATCGTGTGAGAAAAAATCGTGAAAAGTGTTTCAGAAGTAATAAAGTTAGAACAAATAAATTTGAAATCGGACTGTTTTCTTCTTGTGCTGCGATCCTGAAGATAAAAATGTGACGAAAGTACTGCTGTTTCCTTACCTTTCTTGCCTCTCTTCGGTTGAGCTTCCTGCATCTTGATCCGCTTTTGAGAATTTCCTTTCGTACGTTCAGCTTTTCAGTGATATTGTTACCGTGGCACCAGCAAAATTCTTTTCTCAAAACAATAATTGTGCTTTTCTCTTTAACTGCGGATAGGTTCGAATGTAGTCCACGTAAGTCACATGAAATCTTGAAATTCCTGTCTCTCCCTTTGACCCGGTCTGCACGACTATGTGCACAATTTAACCACATATCCTAATATTTCAAGATGCGCAAAATCATTGCCTCTACTGCGTATTATCCCTAGACAGTTCCTACAGCGACCTCTAACTTCTGTCACGCGGGAAATATGCGAACTAATAAACAGAAATTAGTATATACCAACAAGAATCAGTTCGAATATCAGTTCGATTAAGAATACAATATCTTAATCGAACTGATAATAAAGAAAGAAATGGAGATCTCTCTTCCATGGGCAATATTACCAGCTGATCTTGACTAATTGATGCTCTATAGATCCCTAAACAGAGCTTTGAAGTTTTGCCATATGAAGCGCCATTATCAATCGTCTATGCAAAAATCATTCAAAAATTGGAATACATATGTTAGTTCGTTCGAATACAACCTTACTTTCTCCTTATGATTTTTCAGTGGTTTAGGACTCAAATTAAAGCTGAAAGAATGCATTTACACGTTCGACATACAACGGAGCAAATAATAAATACGAGGACATATATATTGAAAAATTAAGTTTTCCTATTCCTGAACGCATGCGCATCAGAAATTAGATACCAAAAAGCGCTGGAGTTTTGCTTCTGTAAGAATTAAGAATGCCCAGTGGCCTCTGAAAAAATCCTGTGTCCCTGTGTAATTTCTTGCATACACATAGTGAAATCTCAAATCAGGCAATATACATACTTGTAATTCTAGATACTTATTGACCTCAATCATCGTCTTCGGATCGCTTTAAGATCCATTGGTTCAGACTGCGGACTGTCACAATCACGGAAATTCAGGTTGAGAATGACAATGAGACCAAGACCGTGTTCGTCAGGATTCTAAAGCGCGACCGTATGATATTCGAATCCTGCGTTCTGCGCATTGTTTCATTATTTCCGAACGCCGCGGATAATTTCATTTCGAACTTCTCTCGTTTTAATGTCACAAAATTAATGTCTATTTTTCAAATTCCTTTATTTCGATGCTAATCAAATTATCATATACAATATACAGATAATAATTCTAGGAAAGGAAGTGTCATTTAATGTTATGTAATAAGATAGCCGACTCATGTACACGAAAGAAACTTGATATGTGCAGTTCGAATCTACAAATAGTTCGGAATCTACTTCGTTATGCATTAGCCACCATATAGACTCTTTTAAAATGATAATCATGGGAACCGCGTGGAACCATATCGTAGACAAAATATTACGCATCAGATCGAGTATATTGGTCGTCCGATTTATATTATCCGCCTATGACATTGTAATTTGTAAGTAATAATAGAGCCAGCTGACAACGTAGAAAATCTCCTTTCTTACATGCTTTCCCACGAGAGATTGGACGAAGGTCACTTATTACAATTTTGGCGCAATTAAATGTTTCTATAAAATTCTTTTTTATAGCTTCGTTAATGCCGTAATCGCTGCAGTAATTATGTTATCCTATGCATACACCTGCACGATGAACCGCCTAACTATTTTCTTCTCTCTTTCGTCGTATGGTACTTTTGCGATCGTGGAAGGAATGTAACGGAGTTTTACATATGTTTCGTATGATAAATCAAACCGAGTATAGGTGATAAGAGAATTTATATATGGTAATAACTTTGAACATTAATACTGTGCACTGCACGCTTTCCTACACGACAAAACGAATCTAATTCAAGTTCAAGCGTGTCCTTCTAATCAATTTAGTCGTTAAAAAGTGCATCCGATCGTTTAACATTGAAATTATGCGCGAGGAAAAATGTCCATGCAACCAACTCATGCTTTTCGGCTCAACGTTATTAATCTTAGTATATATTCCTCATATAATTCATATGCTTATTCTGGCGAGACTGAAATTAACGCGTTGAGCGCCGCATGTACTATAGTTTGCGAGCGGATACTTTTTGAAATCATCGGAAACTTGTACAGTATAACTAAATATTTTAGTTGAAAAAAGGAAAAAAAGAGACTGAGCGATGCACAAGTGATATACGCGATTGAATTTTGCCGTTACGCTCAACGTGTTAAGGCTCAACGATTCATATACTTTCCTCATTATCTACATTCTATATTTAAGGAGGTTTCAGTGTCACAACTGTTTCTGGCAAAATCATCGCGCCATAGTCAACATTTCAATTTGTAATCGCACCATTATAAATAGTGGCATAAATAACACGGCAAAATTTGAATTAGCATTCAAATTGCACCAGCATTTATAAAATTATAGAGAATACTTTAAAAATCACGTTTGCCCATTCGATTATCAACAATTCGGCTGCTTTTTTCTTGTACAACTATAACGAGACGTGAACGCTGATAATATTATGAGTAAATGAATTTTGCCATGTCCATATTATCATATTATGCCCTTCAATCTTATTGTAGCTTGAAGTCACGCCTACATTCGGTAAAATAAAATATTAATAATTCATACTTCTTGCTCGGATCCGTCGTACACGTTACACGCGATCGATACAGTATGAAATAATTTACAGTTCTGAGTATAGGACAAACAATTGAAGTGGTCCGTATAAAAATTTCATAGGGGACCAAGACTGTTATCGTTCACAAATTTGGATGCGAAGAAACACAATGTATATAGTCTCATATAATATGCGCGATGCTCTTCGATTCATCCAATAATAACTACACACGTGTAAATATAATATACACCTATCTACAACAAAGTTCTATTCAATTATGTAGTGTTGCTATGCTCTTTGCATTTCTTGTACTTTCTTACAGGAGGGTGTATCGTAATTTTTAGCTCTTAGAAATAATTCATCGTCTTCAAAGTTCCTTGCCTTCCATAATAGCGTTTCTCCTAAACATTAAAAGCCATTTATGTGGAATATCTAATGGTATACTATTTTTCAGGAACTATAAATATCATTTTTTTATTTTTGCCTTATGAAAGGTTGAATAATACCGAGTAAAACGTATATACTTACTATAACTTCTCTCTCTATAACAGGCGTGTCGCAAATTATTCAGGTACTCTTCTTCAACAGAAATTTCTAGCCTACGTAAGCTGCCTTGATATTCAGTGTGAAAGTTTTCTTTGACATAGTATGGCACCTTTAATCCTTGAGTTGTTCTCGGTACAGAATATTTTCTGCGCACAAATTAAAATGTGCATATAATCACTCTCGCACAAGTCATTTAATAAATTTAACGTTTAGTATATACCCGGAGGTTACAGCCAAGAAAGTAAAGCACAAGCAGTAAAATTGAAACATTCCATGAAAGTATTAATTAAAACTAATTTATTTGCCATTATACGTCATAAATACTGTGGCGTATGGAGACACTTACGCGTTAGAATGCAAGCTATATACAGGATCTGATATAAAGAAACTGCTCATCATAGTTAATAATATTAATAACAGTACAGGCAACATCTGAAGGAATGTGGTATATCCATTTGCTTGCTGCAAATACAAGGTTTTTTTAAACATTATTAACCGTTGTATATGGTACTTAATGTATTTGATATGTATATGTCATGGTTATGGATTATTATTATACCTGAGAATGAGTGTGTTGAGCTTGCACATCTTGTTGTCTCATCCATCGTCCACCGGAACGTCTCATGTAAAATTCTTGTTGTTGGAACCCACCACCAAAGAACATACTGAACAATTCTTCCGCAGTGATATCGGCTACGAAAATTTATTAAAAAGTTTGGTTAACAAAAAGTTTATTAACAATAATATCCACTAATAGTCTAATGAAAATATCAATTATATATATTATAATATTACTTTCAAATCCTCTTGTATAGTTGTAATGAGCATGATTTTGACGACCTGGTACATTATGGCTTATTTCCTCTTCAGGGCCGTACATATCATATTGTTTCCTCTTTTCAACATCGGTGAGGATAGCAACAGCATTTCCAATAGCTACGAACAACATGTAGTATGCGTTACGTTATAAATTTTTACTTTCAAATACGACTGTAGATGTAGTACAACGATCGATGCTCACCTTTAAAGGCTTCTGCAGCACCTGGAGCTTTATTTTTATCTGGGTGTAACTGAAGTGCTAATTTTTTGTATGATTTTTTTATATCGCTATCAGTAGCATCTTTGGTTACGCCCAAAATTTCATAATAATCCTTGCATTTCTTAATCCTGTAATTAAATACATTAAGATTATCGTAACAATCTCATTTTCCAAAAACAATATACCTGTTCCCTGAAACTTTTCACTCAAAATACATAAAAACATAGAACCTTGTTTACATTTTCTTATCGTAAACTTCTAAAATACATACGTTAAAATGTTTTACATACTTTTATTTACATAATAAATATTTAAAATCATATATAAGATTAGTCCATTGACTTTCATGTAAATAGCTCTAATACTTTGTGGAGCTTGATCGTGTCTTATACCTTTTAACATGTTCGAGTTGATCCTTTGTATACTCGGTGGAGGTTTGAGTGAACGTAGCTTCCTTGGGTGCGGTTTGACGTTTTCTAACAGTAGGTTCGGACTCAGACTTTTGATTTTGTTTTGTAAGCATTGTCACTTTTGCTAACACATCTGTGAATATAAGTTAATTACGTCAAAGTGTTCCACAATTTCACGCGACATCGTGCGATTTCGTTTTTTCTAGATTTTCATACGGATTCATGTTTTTTCGAAAGAAACTCAACAACGTTTGGCGAGAAATTTCAAGTCTATATGCGAATAGAAAGTGTATGTTACTACAAAAAAATGTAATTATGCGTGTCAAAATTATTTCCTCGAAAGTGAACGGCAGACCTGATTAGCTTGAAGTACTACCAATCGTATGCAAAACGACGAATTATATTTAACAGCGATCACAACTTGGAGGATCAACGATCGCGTGTACATGGAACGAGATATAAACGAAAATTGACTAACTAGTCACGCATAGAACACTGACGTGGACTTTCGGTTCGCTTACCTTCTGCCTTCTTCGTTGGATAAAGTTTTTGTGCTTTACGTACAAACTTTTCGGCCTCCTCGTATTTCTTTTCGCGGAGATATCGTTCTACGAGTTCCATGCATCGTTCCGCTTCATCTTTATTGCTGTCCATGGCTTGTTACCGGAGGCCGAACGAAACTTTATCCCAACAGAATGACGGGGCAGAATAGTAAATAAATTCAATCACTCAACTCTTAATTCTCCGCCATAGCAATTTAATAAGTTACGTCATGAACGTACTGCATTGTAGAGCATGCTTCCACGAACGTAGGGTATATGCAAGTTTGTGCATTGTGAACGTAGCAACAAATATAATATGTATGTATTAGCATCTGAACACGTTCATTTTTAATTACACGCACATACAATGTATATATGTACAAAATTAATCAATTCTGATGGATTATTGATTTTATTATTTCTTTCACCGAGCACAGAATTGTTCAGAACAAACTACTACATCGATATCATGTGTAAAAAGCAAGTGACAACATTACAATATGTATATTGTATTGAATTAACATAATAGTTAATTAAACTTCAAAAAGCAATTAATTATGTTTCACAATGTTGATGTTTGTTTTTTTTATATAACATCGATGCAGTGAATTCTGCTGAACAATTCTGTGCTTTCGGTTTTGTTTTTTATGCCCTAATTTTGACATAATTATTGTTTTTCAGCGAACCTGCATTTGACAAATGGGTGTGACAGTGGCGCCTCTTTCGGAAAAAAAGATGAAGCTCCGAACGAGGTCCGTACAGCGCCAATTAGTAAATGGCAAAACGCTCAAACTGCTAGCCAAACAGTGGCGCCATCTGCGGCGAAATCTGGAAGTTTTGTTTTGGCTAGCAGTTTCAGCGTTTTGTGTGTGTGTGCCACCTACTAATTGGCGCTTCACAGATACCGAATGGAGCTTCATTTTTTCTCCACAAGAGGCGCTACTAACGCTCGCATGTGAATAATAACTTTTGTTTACATATATGAACAGTAAAGCATATTACAATAAACAAATTAAATTACGTTTCTACATGCAAAATCAATACATTTGAATTGTTTAATAGTTATATCTGCCAGCTAGTTTTAATCGTGTATTTCTTCGCTACAGTGCACAAATAAGTCGATTTGTGTATTCATTGTGTATTCATCATCTGAAATAACTTAAGTAATTAACAAATTACGTTAAATGAATTATTATTTAATATTTTAGTTATCAATTTAATTTATATTTCTCATAGAAGATGCAGTGTTCAAGACAGGGTATGCAATTGATATCGCATCAGTTTTCTGGTGTAAATATTTCAAATTGTTTATCTGGTATGCTAAAGCCATTAATTGCCATTTCGTCTCGTAATATACATGGATTTTCTCCTATATTATGCGGTATTGGCAAAATACCTGAAGAATTCACAAACTACAATAAAAAAATTTTTCCTCCACAAAAACCAGGTGAAGAAAGAAGACCCGGTGTAAGTTTCCTTTAAGAATGTTATACTTACACAGTAGGATTTCATGTTGACTGCTCCTATGTATGTTTACAGTACGTATGCCACGTGAAAACAAATATAAAATATAGCCCACTGAAAATGTGGTATGCGGCTTGTTTCGTGAGAGGAATGACTATAGACGAAGCTATAAAACAGTGCAGCTTCATACCACAGAAGGGTGGAGCTATTATAAAAGAAACATTACTAGAAGCACAACGTATGGCTGTAGAAGAACATAACATTGAATATAAGTCCAATCTATGGGTTGGTGAGTATATAAACTATTATTAGGATTCGAACAATTATGTTTATCCAAAAGCTTGTCTTCGATACTTTTCTTTTGTAGCTGAGTCTTTTTCATCGAAAAGTATAGTGATTAAAGGCATACGCCGACATGCTAGAGGACGTGCAGGGGAAGTACGTTACAAATATTGTCACTACTTTGTACGATTAGAAGAAGGGAAACCACCGAAAAATTATTACCTGAAGAATCCTCCAAGCGGTGAGGAATTGTTGGAAGAATGGATGACAAAAATGAAACAACGTAAAGTGTATAATTCATTGTAGTGCAATAGTTTTATGAGATAATAAAATATTGAATTTGTGATTTGTTTGAATGAAAAACTCGGTTACATGTGTATCTCGAATTTATTTAAGTTGATTAAAACATGGTAAGAAAATTAAAGCAAACAAATTAGAATTAATTTACAGCTTCAACTTAGTCCTCCTCCAATGGCGTCTCTTAGCATTGTACCTGCAACGGAGAAAACAGATTATTATTTAATGATTTCCCGATTATTATGAAACGATTAAAAAATATCCCATTCGAATAAAAAACACACAGACTTAATATGCAATATATTAATGAATTCACGTAATTAAGATATAAAAACGGTTAAATATTTCGTTACTTACCGAATTGTGTTGCCAGTACGCATTCTAACCCATTGAGGAATTGGTCTGTTCTGCTTCAACTTTTTGGCAAGCTTTCGCTTAATAATAAACGTTTTGTGAGCCGACTGAAACAGATAATAAAATTTGTAAATACTTTAAAACTAATTTTCTGAAGATCACTTTGTTGTAATAGTTAGGATGTCAAAGAATTTGTCAGATTTCGTATTATAACCTAAACATTACCATCTCGCTGGAGTTGCAATCCGCGAAGTGAACGACTAACTCACTAGGTGTTGTTTCCTGTACAAAAATGTCACTAGAATGCGTACCGAAAAAACAATATTACTAAATCTTTGAATTCCCTAATTACTTTACATATGTATTTAACATTTTTTTTTATTAAAAATCACGTCGTGTTAACGATGAAATAATATAATATTATATACCATATTATTATTTTTCTTGTATCAATATTTGTATTCGTATCCTTTAAAAGATGTTTTACACCTTTTATAAAATACTCTTATAATGTAGTATGAATATGTATGCATTTATTTAAAAAAAATAATGCATCACTTTTTATAACATGTGTGTACATACATATTTCATCATATGTAGTATCAATCTATTCCACATCAAATATTACACCTCTATAAAGTAATAAATGGAAGGACTTTGAACTCTTTAGATAAGGATACATTTTATTTCGTTATTTAGGAACTGATTAAGATATAGTCTTCTGAAGTTACAATTTTACAAAATGTTTGCTACGTGTATAAAAACATTGCGTGTTAATAATAAAGTGAGTATCGAATATTTCGATTTTTTTTCTTGATCTTCATCTGTTTTATGTACTAACCAATCTACTTGACATTTACAACCTATTTTAATCGAAATATTTTGACGTATTATATTGTTAACCATATTATTCTGTTAATCATACTAATTCTTATTGATGTGACAAATAAACATTTGTTAAAAAATACTAACATTACATAGAATATATGTTTCTTTTTATTTCTACAAAGAGAGATAGAGAGAGTTGAAAGTAAAGCTTAATTTAATCACAATTACAATTTATAGTTTGGTATTCTAACACGTTATGAATCCACATTGGTCATCGCAGAGCATAACAATGAAGTATTGTCATCTGTTACCTGCAATGCACTAAGTGCTGCAAAAAAGATTGGTGGTGACATAACTGTATTGGTTGCTGGCACAAAATGTGATGCAGTCGTGCAAGCTGTTAGCAAAGCAAATGGTGTTTCCAGGGTTCTGGTTGCAGAAAATGAATCGTTCAAAGGGTTTCTTCCCGAGTCATTGACTCCTCTTATTATTGCAACCCAAAATGAACACAAATTTACTCATATCATGGCTGGGGCTACAGCTTTTGGTAAAGCATTACTGCCAAGAGTAAATACATTTATTTAAATATTTTACGCGAATGTACTTATTGAATTCATATATAATAATAACATTAGATTGTTTTTTGAAGGTTGCAGCTAAGCTAGACGTGTCTCCAATAAGTGATATTATCGGCATCAAATCACCGGATACATTTGTTCGTACTATTTATGCAGGTAATGCGATTCAAACATTAAAAAGCAAAGACAACGTGAAAGTAATATCGATAAGAGGAACATCGTTTGAACTATCATCTTTGGAGGGAGGCAGTGCTAAATGTGATCCTGCACCGACTGGTGACTATAAGACAAGCCTAACAGAGTTCGTTAAACAGGAATTGGTCAAATCTGATAGACCAGAACTAACATCTGCAAAGGTTGTTGTTTCGGGAGGAAGGGGTATGAAGTCTGGAGATAATTTCAAATTATTATACGCGCTGGCTGATAAGCTTAATGCGGCTGTTGGTGCATCTCGAGCCGCGGTCGACGCTGGCTTCGTGCCCAATGACTTGCAAGTTGGACAAACTGGAAAAATTGTTGCACCTGTAAATAAATTTGCTTTCGTATTTCTGCATTTTTCAAATGTTTTACATTGTAATATACATTTTTTAGGATTTGTACATTGCCGTGGGTATATCCGGAGCAATTCAACATCTTGCTGGCATGAAAGACTCAAAAACGATCGTCGCAATTAACAAAGACCCGGAAGCGCCGATCTTCCAAGTAACCGATTATGGTCTTGTTGCTGATCTATTTAAGGCTGTGCCTGAACTTACGGAAAAATTGTAAATCTGAAAAATATTTTTATCATATTTTTGTAAAACTTATACATACATATACATGAAGAGTTTATTGAAAACACAAAATTTTTACATAATTAAACACTGATATTCCATTTATAATCATCATTTGTATAATGATATATGTGTTCATGTAAATTAGTTATATACAGAGTGTCTCATTTGAAGTCCCGCATACAGTTATCTACAGGATTATTCGTTATTAAGAAATACCTATATTTAAAAAATCAAGATCACAAGATAATGTAATAATTTCAGGTATTTTCATTCTGTTTGATTTTTCAATGCGTGTTATACACGCGATACTAGTAATTCGCTTCCTGAATTTGAAAAGGAGGAACCAGTATCATTTATCGCGTCGACTTCAGCGCCATCAAGCACCACGGGACAAACGGTTTATTCAATTGTTTCGAAGCGTACAGTCACTGGCATATATCTCGTACATATACACATGGAATGGCTGCCATCTTTGTTGTTCCTTGGCGTGGTGCATAGCCGGCTAGAATTCGGATTTTTAAGTACATGATCGTATTTATGTGTTTTGTGTCTTTGAGTGTTGAGATTACATAAAAAGTTGAACATGAGCACGGACAGTATTGAGAAGTTATATAAAAATTTTGGTATTCTTGCTGACGCCAAAGATAAAATGGCAGAGGTAATGTACAAACATGGTTATACGCAATAACCACGTTTAGTTCGTTGGAGGCGCGATATATGCTCGCATAGACAAATTAGATGTTTTGTTTATTAAATTTCTGAAATTTCAAATAGTCACAAGTCCGTCGATATGTAGCGCTAGGTTTATATTTTACAATTAATTTAATAGCTTACATGTATAATTACACGGAGAAAGTTATAAATTGTGTACATATGCGTTTGTATACTGATCTAAAGTTTGGTTTTTTTTATTACAGCATGAAAAGGAATACCTGGAAATTCTTACAGCAGTGAAAGGTTCGCCCAAGGAGAAGCGATTAGCCTCACAATTTATAGCAAGGTTCTTTAAATATTTTCCAAAATTGGCCGATCAAGCTATAGATGCTCATTTAGATCTCTGTGAAGA
Organism: Megalopta genalis; assembly: GCF_051020955.1. Taxonomy (NCBI): domain Eukaryota; kingdom Metazoa; phylum Arthropoda; class Insecta; order Hymenoptera; family Halictidae; genus Megalopta; species Megalopta genalis. The sequence goes on from NC_135017.1 coordinate 17,117,951, forward strand.
TGAAGACATGGCTGTAAGTTTCACTGGTTTGTTTTTGTGCGATGCAATTGTCATAGGTTATTTGTAGAATTTTGTATGATGTATATGGGCAAAACATAGGCATTGTACCCAATGTGCACATACATACAATAATGCAAATATATGTAATTTGTGTATAGATTAGAAAACAAGCTATTAAAGACCTTCCCGCGTTATGCAAGGATAACAAAGAGCATACGGCAAGAATTTCAGACATTTTAGCTCAATTGCTCCAAGCTCAGGATCCATCGGAATTAGCTGTAGTTCATAATAGTGTTATGTCACTTATGAAATCAGATCCAAAAGGTATACAAAAATATTATGTCTTTACTAACTAATATTCGCTATACGCATTCATCGAATTTATATATGTATATACATATACATATACATATAGATAATCAATATTATAATATATTTTTAGGTACGATAAGTGGATTTTTCAATCAAATTATTAATGGTGATGATGGAACACGTGAGCGTTGCATTAAATTTTTAGCAACAAAACTGAAAGCAATAGGTCATGATGTTATTACCAAGGAACCAGAAGACCTATTGATTTCAGAATGCAAGAAAGTATTACAAGTAGGATTGACAGAATTATATGCAATTAGAATAAGGATGTTTCATTGTTTCTTTTTATGTATGAATACTAATTGAATTATTACCTCTGCAGGATGTGACTGCTGACGAGTTCCATAGTATTATGGAAATTCTTGCCTGGACTAGATTAGGTTCGACGGTAAATGGGCAACAGGAATTAGTAGACATTACGGTCGAACAAGCCGAATTATCTGAACCATTTAAACATACTAATGTTGAACAATGGAACAGGCTTGTACAATGTATTAAACATGCACTTCCATTTTTTAGCGTGAGTATCATCGATGCGTATCTTTTAACGGAAAATTCGTTTCTTTTTAGACATATAATGTGCATTTACTTTATTGTTATAGTCTCAAATAGATTCATCGCGTTTCGTCTCCTATATATGTGTACAAGTTCTACCGCATCTCTCTTTGATCACTGCGCCGGATGGTAGAGATGTTCAATTGGAATTATTAAAGCTGCTTGCCGAGCTAGCTGTATTTTGTGGTACAATTGATAAACCGGATGAGAAAGTGCAACAACTTTATAATACACTTATAGTGAGTTACAAATGTTTTTGCAGGTACACGCTTGAACTTCTCTCGTGGCAGATAATAATTATAATTTATTATTTTTAGACGTATATGCCACTTCCACCGGCCACTGAAATAACAGAGGTACCAAAATTGCAATTCAGTCATGTTGAGTGTCTTATGTATGCCTTTCATAAATTATGCAAACAAACGCCCGAATTTTTAATAAAAGATCCGGAACAGCTCAAAGAATTCAGACTAAGGCTACAATACTTTGCACGTGGTATTCAAGGTTACATAAAAAAGTTAAGGGAAGCGATTAGCGGAAAGTCAGAGGAGGAATTGAAATCGGAGGAAAACCAATTGAAAGTTGTCGCGTTGAAAACAACCAATAACATTAATACTTTAATTAAAGATCTATTTCATTCACCACCTAGCTTTAAGAGTGTTATACATCTCTCGTGGAAGACGTCTGTCGCCGATAAAAAGGTATCCACAAATTTCATTTTCAATCTCTTGAGCATACAGTAGTATATACGCAGTATATAGTTTATTAAATTCATCGTATTCTCCCTTTAGAATGAGAAGAACTCATCTGCCCAGAAGAGACATACTCCGATCACATTTGGCAACGACAGTAATTCGAATAAGCGTAGTAAAGAAGACAAAAGTAAGAGAGAAATCTATACTCCACCTAGTGGCAAATACAGTTCAAACATATCATCAAATTATGGTATTTAAAAGGATCAATTAACATTAGATGATACGTTGCTTGGTGTGCCGTCAACGTGATTCTCGTTTTTGTTACAGGTCGAGGTAGATTTAGAGGAAACAGGTCAGGCGGTCGTGGCGGCTACAGGCCTAGAGGTCGCGGTACATGGAGAAAGAACTTTTACTAACCATCCAACTGGCTACGTTGTAAGCACAAAATGGCAAGAGCTGCAATAACAAGAAAGACTGTACCAGGTAAAACCATTGTAAAATGTACATACATACAAATGATGATTGTAAAAGTGATTATTTACAAAGAGTGCTTTTAAGGGAACTGACGAAGAAAGTATACTTTTTTTCGTTCTATAAACGTAACGTAAAGGAAGCGTTCGTCCGTGCCGGTTGACCGTTGTGTAGATTTACTATGGTGTCGCAGGTTTGTTGGTGAAGATAAGGGTTCCATGGATCCATGCTTTTCCTTTAGAGCTGGCCAACGAATGATTAAACAAATGTACCGAATTGTCAAGTGATCTAGTAACTACAGTACGGATTTTCCACGTCTTGGGGTTAGTGGAATACAAAGCATCGTAAAAATAAATATGCGATTTCTTCGTCGTCGAGGCAGTAAGTCTAACATACTGTAGTAGCAGTAACATGGTTTTCTCTGTAGGTTCAGTGTCACCGATTAGAGTATCGTAGTATCGGTAACATGGTTTCTCTAGTCAGAAAGTCACCTCTTAGGGTTTAAATTTGATTATCGTTCTTGATTACTAGCTTACAATTTACATTATATATTTACATAGTATGCAGTCGTGTTGTAGTTTCTTCCTATTATTAAATTGACTCGTTTCCCTAATAAGAGTCGTGCTTCTTGTGTGTCTTGCACATGGCGTTCTTAGTCTTTCATCTTTGATAAAAATTTCTCTTGCTCTCTTTACACAAGATGTGAAAAATATTTCTATAATTTCAGCTGTGCGTTTCCTCCTCTAAAAGAAAAGTTCTTCACAAAGTATTCATTATAATTCCAAGTGATCCCTTGCCGAAGAAACTTCGTCCGAGACAATTGAAACATTATTTTCTTTAATATTATCGTTCCTCAGCATGTGTGAAATGTCTGCAAAAGTTGGATAGGCTGTATGATGAATGAAACCTCTATTCTTACATTATCAGAAAAACTTTCCAACTCTCGATTTAGTATCGTGGATCTGGTAGTTACTATTAAGTAGCAGTAGAATATAATCAAGTAAGAAGAATGGAGAGAACGGGGAGATTAAGGTGATTTTATTTTATCAAAAATTGTGGCACTGTTTGTTGTAACATCTAATGCATCTTTGCACACTTTTGTCTTTGTTATTTTACTTTTTGTCATTAATATATAGTTTACGAAATTCACTGCATTGCATTTGCATCTTATTTCGTTTTTGTTCACTTTCAATAAGTGTGTCCTAATCTTATGTTTTAGTAACGTGTACAACAACTTTTCTTGTAACACCATGTGTGTATTATGTCACACGAACGCTTTCTTCTTCCAGTGTGTAAGTGATCTTCGCTATGTTAGTTGAACAACTGACCTTGTGTATCACATAAAACTTGTACATGTGCTTGAAGCTTTTACAAAAACACTAAAATATAAAGTGCAAGCTGATAAGTAAGCAGTAGTCCAACTTGAATCTTGCGACTTATTGACTAGAGAAACCATGTCTTCGCTTTAAGGGTACTCTAGTCGAGACTATCGAAGCTGCAGTGTAACCGTGTCGCCATCGCTATGGTACACTGGATCCATTACCTCGACTACAGAGAACTGTGTAATTACCGTTACGGTATTCTCTGTTTCACCTATCTCGAGACGTGGAGAAACTATGCGGTAGTCGTTAGGTCATTTGATAATTTAGTGCAATCAGTTGATTGTTCTACGTTCATCTTTTAAAACGAAACATGGAGCCTTCAGGATCCTTTGAACGACATCAAGGAATCCGCGACATCATAGTAAAACGTACGCGACGGTCGATTGGCACGGACGAACGCTAGTGTCCTTTTCCTATCCACCATCAAACAAAAATTTTGTAACAATAATAATTCATAAATATATTATCATTTAACTTAATAAATATCACTATTGCATAATACACGTTGTATTTTTTATGCCCGATAATATGAGAATAATTTTACATGCAAGTCATTTTTCAGTTTGTGAGAACAATCTTATAGTATCTACTAATTCGTACATGTTGCAAGCCGGTATTTAAACACAGATAGTTTGTAACGTTTACTTGTCGATTGTGGAGCGATGTGGAAGCATGCTCGTGTATATTAATGTACTGTAACTTTTGGAAAATAATGTTGTCAATTACTATATCGTTCCAAACATGTAAACATTACTTTATTAGATTCAATACAAATATAGCTAATCGAATAAAGATTATTTATCAGAAATATATTGTGTTTCTTCTGTACGTGTAATATTAATATCTTGAAAATCATAAAAATGATTTTACTTTGTATCGTTTAATAAATAAAACTAGCAATATTTATATAGAACTATTATCATTACAGTGTATCTTACATTTATAATTACAGCGTCTTTTTTTACAAGATAACATAGAAAGTAGATCTCTATCGATACTTTAAAATAGTCCATTCGATGAAATCATATCGTCGATTACTTTACACATAATACGATCGCTCGGACTGCACGGATCCGATGTTTGTTGTTCAGATCCTAAGTTATCGATCGATTCCATAGCATCTGTGTTTATTGCTAGCTTGGAATCCAATTCTGACGTGTCTGGTAACATTTGTAACGCGTGTTGTAAAATTTCTTGAACCTGAAATGGAATTCAAGAATATAATCGTAATTCTTCCACTTCGAATATCTATAGAAGATCGCTAGTACCATACCTTCTCTAAATGCTTCTGAAACCTAAGCGCAGTTTCAATGCGTTGTCTGCGCTGAAGCTCCATCATGACTCGTAATGTTTCTCTAGCTTGGTGAGGTCTGAATTCGTTTAGCAAATGGTGAATATGAATAAAGAGAAGACTAAGATCTTCTACCTACGGATAGTAAGAAAAAAAGGAGAAAACAAACGTTTAGAATTATTCTTACAGACACACGCATGGCAATCAAGTACTCACTTTCTCGGCACGTCTCGGACTTTCAGGACATTGCACAAGAAGATCTATTAGATCCAGGAAATTGACGAGCAACGAGTGATTAAGTTTCTTCAATTCCCGTCGACGATCGAAGTGTTGGGGATACAATCTCTTGATGCCTTGGGCCTCGAGTGGTCGGATAATTGTGTCGTCCGCGTTAAATACGTTTCCAAACATTGAGTAAGTGTCGTGTATCGGCGGCGGCGGCCGTGGTGCTCTCCCTCGACGAACATTTTCGTCCGTGTACACATTAATATACTGTACCGGTGGCAACGGCAACGAACTAACTTGTATCGCCTCGGGAGCAGCCATATCTAATATTCAGAAACACAATTACAGAAACACAGGGAACAATGTCACTCGAGGCGTGATACACTACTGCTACTGGCCGAAGCATGCAGCAGGTTATGTTCGACGTTCGACAACGCTGGCAATGCTGTTGTCGTTGTCAAACTGATCGGAGCGCTGGATTGTACATACTGCGCAGACGCGTACTTTCGCGCTCATCCGTCACTTTTTCTTCTCGTTAGGAATTTACACTCAGCTTATCGGAGAATGCGTACTCGGGTCTAAATCGAATGAGTATTCAAGTACTCGGATACAAATGGTAATTGAAAACATAAACATTTAATATTGCTCTTGCCTGCTATCTGCCGTTTACATTGTTATCTTTTGTTCTCGGTCGATCGTTTTGGACAATCCATTGTTTGCACGCTCGATTCATATATATATGTATATACATACGTATAAACAGTTTAAAGAATTTCGAAATTGGTTAAAAACAGAATGAGAAGATATTGGACTATCTAGAGAACGATCAGAGCATAGCAAGGAGCTTTCCGCTTAGTTTTACCTGCTACTATTTTGGATCTCAAACCTAACCTATTCCAACGTGACCCAACCTTTTCTGTTATCTCAGATATTTACCCACCACTGTGTACATACTTCAGAGTTAGGTTTCGATAGAAATATTTTTGAGTAACAACAAAGTGGCGGGCATAGAACAGGATTAGGTTAGGTTCGAACCATTGTTCCGAAATAGTGGTTGGTAGAGAACAGGATACGTAGAGATAAAGTGGCGAGCAGATAACAGTAAAGACCCCATAAACGCATTGTATTATTAGAACAGTCGTGTTCGTGCGTTTGAACATCGAACCGTGTACGTAATTCCGTCTTGCAACGAGAGCGCCTAGGTTATATCGATTCGATTCTTTCAACGATCACGACACGTCCGTTATTTGTTTACTCGACAATATATGTACTTCGGCCGGTGACGTTCCCTCCGGAATCGTGTAATAGTTATCACTGTGTGTTTAAGAGAAGCAAACGCTGTCCGTGCAAAAGCAAAACAACATGCAAGAGGCAGCCTGCGAGACCGCCATCTTGTTTTTTTAAAATGAGTCAACAGGTATTCCCTGTCGGCCAAGTTAACGCGTTAACGCTGCCAGGACGTCGAACTCCGGCCGGGAATTTTCGTTGTTCGCCGAATAAATCGTGGCCATTGAGACGCCGAAAGTGTCGCTCGATTTTACAGTACGAACCGCTAGAAGGGCGCGCGACGTTTCGGGATAAACGCTCTACTAACGTAGTGAGGTATTTCCTGCTATCTCGTGAGTTTCCAACGTCTTCGTTTGACAGATTGTCGGTGTGTGTATGCGTTCCGTTCCACGTGAATTCTTTGTTTGGGCACCGGTCATGTTTCTGACAAGCATTAAAACTGCGGCGTGGTAGCGGCGAGCTCGTACATGGTGAGTTTCATTCTTTCTTTCGTTTTGCCATCGTGATCCCGTTGTTCTCGCGAGAATCGTCCTTGCACGAACAGAATCGCGCCGACACGAGTGTCAGGATAACCACAAACTAGCCGCGTAATTGTCGGTCTCGTTGTCGCTAGTATTTTTTCTACGATCACGATTTTAATACGTTCGCTGCCCCCGTGACGCATACACCAGTCGTCTAAGTCGCTCTTAAGAATTTCAAAATTTAATCGTTCTTCGCTGCTAGATCGAACGTGCTAACCGAATTTGGTTAGGATCTACGAGCTACCGACAAATCTTAACAACCACGATCAATTTTGAATTCTCGGTTCTCGTTTACGCGTTCAATCGTTCAATAATTCTCTTCGATTTTATGGTATTTTTCTTTCAACACGTTAAGTCAATTCTTGGCGCTTCCTTTTGGTTTTCCCTGGTCACGATTACGCAGAAACTCGCTTAATGCGTTGTTGAAAATGCGATATCTGCTTATTGTTTGCTATTTCAAGGTCAAGACAGTATTGTCAAAAATTGTACGATAATATAAATTAATTACTCACACGTTTTTGTTTTTATACTTTTCAAAAAGCAATGGTACTTAGGTTCATGATATTTTTCCTCCATCATTTTTTTTTTAAATTTCCTGTCAATTAGTAAACGCGTGACAATCGTTTATAAAATCGGTATAAAATGTATAGAGGAGACACGTATCGAATGTCAACATATTTATTATTCTGTTAAGATTTTTTAGAATGTCCATTCCAGCGAAATCAGATGTACGTGTATAGTCTCGAATGTAATATCTTACGTGTTTTATTTCACCGACACATCTTTAGTACGGTTAAGGAAAACTATGTTCAATATATTTTTAACTATCAAGGACAGCTTAGTGCAATTTTATGCATTTTGTTGTATCGGCGCATCGATATCGATGCAAGTGTGAGAAGATGAAAGCGCTTTCTATGGTTTCACGTAGCTTCGGCACGTGTTTTTATCGAGTCACCATAGTTTACCATAGGATATAAAAACCTACAGTTCGTTGTAAAATATTCTAAGCTTCTCAATCGACGCTATACTCGTTTCATGGATCGTTAAATAGTTCAAGTTTCGAAAGAGATTACATGTTCTCGATAACAGATGCATTTAATTACATTTATACGCGGTAGAAACAATGGAATAAACCATTTGATTAGCAACTACGCGCATTTACAATTTGTTCAAATCAATTTCATAATTTTCAATCAAATCATAATTTACTTCTGCTCGCTTATGTTACTGTTCTCGATAGATTGTATCCTAATCATTTTAACAAGCTTATATATATATCTAAATTTATTATCTAGTTTGAACATTTGATTACGCTAATTGCTATGAAAATTGCGACAGTAGGATTGTCTAGAAATATGTAATTGTTTAATATATAAAAATGAAAAACACAATGCGACGAATTCTTATATTCGGTAGATTTATAATTAATTGAGAACGTCTCGAAAGTTTTACGTGGTGAATGGGAACGTTTTATGTTGTTGCCTTCTGTAGTTAAAAGATAGAATTCATTGTCACCGAATGGTTCGAATAAGAACGATTAGTATCGGTAGGTCAAGTGGAAGAGGTTCTCGAGGGCGTGGCCTAAGCGAGTTAGTCATCCTCGATTTTCCATTACCCTTTTCCAACGATCCACCTTTTGCCGATCGCCTATTTTTTAAGCGGTCGACCATTTATACGAGACAATAGTCGTCGGTTCGTTCCTCCGTTAATCGATCCTTTCGCGTATAATTTCTTCGATTCGCAGCTTTCTCAAAAGCTCTTGAACGTTCTTCTCGGAAGAACTTGCGAGGCTACGATGAGCGCGGTCGATCGGTAACGGGGAAGGTGTGCAAAATGTTTTGCGACTCGCTGTACACTTCGACGGGGATTCCCGATACTTCCGGAAGCTGAACCGGAAGGAACGTGGCGCGGGCACGTGACCGTGCACGCAGCTAACGCAATTTTCTCTGTGGTCGCGTGTGCGTATGAGTGGCGCGACCGCATCTGCGTTACATCCGTTCTAGCTTCGAAACCATGATAGAGAGTTAGCTCCGCCGTATTAAACGGTCGCCGCTATTTACTCGATTTATTTACAGCCGTAATTTTACGCCAGATGTTATACACCCTCCCACGCGTTCTCCGCTCCGTCCCGTCCTCGCCAAAATTAGGGGCCGCGAACGAAGCGATCCTCGCGAATTTTTCCGTTGCCGCGGCTCTTTTTATCGTCGAGCTCGCGAAACGTTCGTCGGATACAACGTCGTCGATTATCCCCCAACAAAACCCAATGACGAGTCAAACTTGTAATCTCGTTCAGTGTCTAAGAACAAATCTCATTTAAATCGTTTCATTAACCGCTCAACCGGCGCGATGGTTTTTCCGTCGCATTCTTCTCTCGGAAGCAACGCCGCGAACGTACGATCTCGCGGTGGGTTTATTCAGATATTCTCGACTACGGATTCGCCGCGATAATAAGCTGTTTTTTCTTCGAAGAATCTCGCGAGAATCAGCGGGAGAGGCGGTTCGAACCGATATCCTACCGGGGATTCGATCCGGTAGGATAATTGGAAGTTCATCGGGGAAGTTGCGTAATTGGCTTTTAATAAAGTTTCCGTTCTCGAAGAAAAGCTCGGGCTTGTTCGAAAGAATCCGGAAAGCAAACGATGTCGATCGGTCGGAAACAGTTAATGGAACTCTCCGCTTTGGAAATTGATCGTGGAACGATACGGGACACGACTTTCGGAATTTCTTTCTTCTTTTTTTTTTTCTCGAACGAAACCAAGAAACGGGTCGACTGGAAAGTTTTCGGACAAATCTGCCGTAGTTCGGAGAACGGCGAGAAAATAATTGCACGCGAAAATAAGTAGAATTCCGTGGTCAGCGTCGCGCTCGCGACTCCGTCAGCGTTTTGCTGACGCGCGAGTCTCGCCGATAAGATACGTTACCGATAGGTTTTCGAACGAGACGCGACGATAACGGATTTATTGTTCCAGGGTGGCCCACCGTCGGTGATGGCGGGGAAAGATGGGAAGCTGGAGCCGAAAAGCGGGGACGTGGTGAGGCAGGGGTTCATGGTGAAACGGTCTCAGAACAAGAAACGTTTCACGCCCGTCAACTACAAGCAACGCTGGTTCGTTCTGACCAGGCGCTACCTCGTTTATTACGACGGCGATGGAGAGGTACGTGCTCTTCCCATTGTCTCATTAACGCTTCCGCTACACTCTGCCGCGAATCGACCGCAGCGTTTCGCGATCGAAACGCAACGAATTCCGCTGCGCCTTTCGAGGCGCGACGAAACTTTGATAACAAAAAAATCGTACCTCGAGTTTCACGGGTTCGTCGTAAAGAGCGGACACCGCTGCTCCTCGATGCGACGGCAGTTTCGCTCGCTCGCGAGAACATAGTACCTCCATTTCATACGATTTCTCTCCTTCGACGCGTACCAAATCTAGACGCAAGTTGCACCCCTTGAAACGCGATCCGAAATAACCGATTAGTCAGGGACCAGCGTGGACGAGCGCGATCGAAGTTCCCCTGGCGAACGCTTCGAGTCGTAGGTACGCGTTGCACGGAATGTTCACGATAATCGAACGCGACCATTGGCCATCCGGTTCGGCAAACAGCCCGGCATTCCCGTGAATTAGAAGCCTAAGGATGCTCGCGACCGTAGCCGGTCGGATGGTCGTTAAACGGGCTCGATTACCGTCCGAAGCGTCCCAAGATATAACGTCGACACGGTTCCTCCCCCGAATCCTCCCTCGCGACCTCTCCGCGGACCCTCCATCTTTCTCCGTTGATTCGTAGTCGGATTCGGTGGTAGTCGGCTGCGTAGCTACTACGCGGAGAGCTCGTCGAGCCCCGCGGACCGGCCAGTTTCGGGGTGAGTAGTGGGTGGCAGGCTGCGCTCGCCAGGCTGGACGAGAGGAGAGACGAGGGTGGTGTTTCGGGTGGGACGCGGGGGTGGTGGTCGGGTATAACGTGCTCGTAGACCATGTGTAAAATTGGTAGCGCAGGCGCCCGGGGCCGCCACCGACCGCCACCGACCGCCACCTTCTCTTCATCCTTTCTTCCGCTGGCTCCGTCGCGAGTTCCTGATGCTCCGCGGCTCAGTCGGTGGTGATCGTCGTCGGGGTCGCACTCTCGCCGTGAATCGCGTGCATCGCGTACACTCTCAGCCCACCTTCGATCCCCGCGTACAGCCAGCAACCTTGGCCGCATCTTCGCGAGTGACACCTTCGAGCGAGACCCGTCCGCGAGAAACGAGAGAAATCGAACGCGCGACCGCCTCGATCGCTCCCCAGCACCCAGCTGCCAGCTCCGGCCCTGTCCGGATCGATCGATCCCGATCGCGATCCCGAGCTCGGTCTTCGATCCACCGTGTCTATACGCGATCGTCTCTCCTGCGAGGACCTTCGAAGACTCGTTCTCTCCGGGAGAACTCGCGTCTCGATATAATATTCCGGATCGTTTAGGGAAACGTTCGGGACCGAATGGTTCGGATCGTCTGCCCAGCAAGTTCCGCGGCGCCGAGTCCTTTTAATTAAATCCGCGCCCGCCTCTGTCTATCCGAGCTTGTCGGAACTTGCCGAATCGTTATTCGACGGAAAGTTCGTGACCGCCGAGTCCTTCCGGAGAGTTGCGCCGAGGGATCGCCAAGAATCCATCGGCAAGAATCGCGGTCGGCAGGCCGCAGAGCCTGCTGGTCCCCTGTGCAAGGAAGCATCCTCGCGTCCTCCAAAGCGTTCCTCCACGTGGGGAGGATCCAGTTCACCGTTCTCGGCCCGTCGCAGCCGCAAAACATTTCCTGCTTCCGGCCCCCAACGTGCAACGTGGAGGTAAGACCCGTAGTTTCTCCTCCGAGCACCCGACAAATCGCTTTTCACCCGGCGACCATTCCGCGAATCGTTTCGCGCACTCCAAGGGGCCGAGACGTTGCGACGATCCGGAAAGTAGGTTTATTCTCGGATCGAGCTTCTTCCGGATATTTCTCGCCGATACGTGCCGCGTTCGGCGTACGCTCGATCGAAAAGAATCGGCTTTTTAATCGGTTCAAAATTGGCTCGAGCAATCCGTCGACGTTCTCTTTCCGATGAGCCGCTTCAAATCCTTCTACGATTGTAGTGTCAATTTTCCAAGTCTCCTAACGCGTCTCAACGCTTTATCGACCGGAAGCCCGCTAATCGGCTTTTTGTTGGCAACGTTTATCGACCGGCAGAGCCTAAAGCCGCGTCTTCACCGGCACTCTCCGTTCGCGTTCTTCTCGGTATTTTCGCGTTTGCTGTGGTTTATACACGATAAAAATCCACGAATCGAATTAGCCTCGTAAAATCAATTCCCATCCAGAGGAATTGTTCTGGGAACGCGGAAACGACAAAGGTTGCTCTCGCCCCCCGCGGAGCTCTGCTCCAGCTTCCTCGAAATCGCGAAACAACGAGACCACGCCAATCGGGAAGAATCCGTACAGAGGGAGAACATGAAATAGACGGTTCTCGTCGCTGTTGGTTGCGAATTCGCAACTCCTGGAGCTTTTGTCGGCGGATGACTCGTCGGAGATTAGAAAAAAAAAAAATCTGTTCGACTCGTTATCCGGCTGGAATGTCCCGAATAGGCGTGGTTTTCTCGCTCTCGGCTCTTTGCTCGGGCTCCCGCGAGCTCTCCGACTCGAAATGATCAATCCACAACGGTTTCAATTCCGCGCCCGTAAAGAACAGGCAGCCCCGGGCGTTCTCGTTCAAAGGGTCCACCCCGTAGATCCGGGCTACAATCAATTTCACGCGTACAACGGTTTCAAAGAGTCGGACTACGAGGTTCCAGAGGCAACGGAACACGCTCGAGCGAGATCGAGGCATTCTGTTCTCGCGAATATCCGAGAGTGGCCTCTCTTCGGGCGCAGTGGCCGTTATCGTACCCCTCCGATCGGAAGAGGAACAACGGATCGGGACCGATCCCCTCTCGATCATATTTCCGCTCCGAAAACCACCGTCCGCGGCTTCGATCGGTTCCTCGAGACGGTGGTCGTCCGTCGTCCGTCGACGTCCGAAAAAGAGCGTTCCGGCGAAAAGGGCACGGCATTTAATCAAAGCCAGCCTCATTATTCGTTGTTACCACCCCTCCCTCGCGAGTTGAAAGGAGCCGAGTCGAGCCGACCAGCCGCGAACCGACCGGCCGATTCAACGGGAATTTCAGCACGAAAGCGGATTCAAGTGGCATCCCGAGGAAACCGAGGCAAAAAAACGGTTTTTCCTTTTCTAGATTTTTTCCGACGCTCTCCCGGGATCGTTAGGTCGCTCCGTCGGATATTTTTCTTTTCTCGTTTCTTTTCCGCCCCCTCTTTCGTGTTTTTCCTCTCGCGATTATTATTTGCATCCATCGAGTTGTCGAAACTTCGATTTTCCTTCCTCGCCTATGCTTCTACATTTCGCGAGAACTCTTCGCGCGTAGAACGCGTCTGCTCTATTCCATCGAGAACAGTTCGATTTAAAAATTGCTCGGGGAAATGTACGAGAAACTCCAGAATTAAATAGCCCTTCGATCGGAAGGTTGCCACCTTCGCTTCGAAAGCTTCCTGGCTCCGATGGAATGTGCGGGTTTGAGAAAACGTTCGAGACAGCTTCGAGATCCTCCTTTGATTTCTCCTTCGAAAGTCGAACGTCTCGAGAGCCCTGGGCGCCGAGCAAAACGATGTTCGAATTCGTACTCGTCGCGCACCGGTCCGCGAGAGTATTTCGACGGCGTAATTATTTATCGAGCACGAAACCCGTCGCGACGGTCTTTCGGACGGAGCTTTCGGTACGCGACGCGACAGCCATGCGAAGTGCCGGCAAGAATGACGCCAGTAACGAAGAGAGCAGGCACCGGTAGTCGGCGAATCTAATAAAGACGTCGTCGCACAGGAGACCGCTCGCGAAAGCCTAAATGAAATTTCCTCCGTTGCGGCGGCGTTCTTTCCGCGCGGCCGCTGTTCCGGCACCGGCTCCGGCTCCGGTTCCGGCCAAATAACGAACGCCGGTGCTTCTTTCCTCCGAGCTTATTCCTGCCGGAGGAATCGGGGCCCGGGCTGTCTTCCGATATCGATCGATCCACCGCCCCGCCATCGTTTTCAGCCTCTTTCTCAGCTCGAATCGCGGAAAATTCGACGATACTCGTCCTCGACGGCCGTGTACAACTATAAAACATCTTCGAGATACGGTTCAGACATCTACGGATCTCGGAGTACAGTAATGTCTCTCTAATCGACGCTCCGATTGTCCAGAAAAATGGACAATTTTGGAAGAGGAGATACGATTGTTCGAGCCTTGTGGCTCGTTTTTAATGGTTATCGATTGTCGACAACTGTAAAAACGAGCCGCAAGGCTCGAACAATCGTATCTCCGCTTCCCAAATTGTCCATTTTTCTGCACAATCCGAGCGTCGATTAGGGAGACATTACTGTATTTGTTCGCGGACAATTTCGAAAGCTAGGCTGGCTTGAAATTCGCCGGAAAATTATTCGATATAAATTTGAAGAGGGTCGTAAAGGGGATAAATGCGAACAATTCGCGCGCGGCATTCCCGTCGGGGGATCGCGGAAACGTCTGTACGCGAAAGGAAAAAGCTAGTTCCGAAACGCGGGGAACGCGGATAGGGAAACGAACTGGACAGATGGGGGATAACGGTGTACGTATCGCTCGGAAACTGAAAAATAAAAACAACAACGGAGCCCCTATTAAAGGGATGGGAGCACGGTTCTCGCGCGCCGTCGCGCAAAATTCCCCGGTCGTTCTCTCGTCACTGAATTTATTATTCAACGAAAATATCCGACGCTTTACACCGTTGCCCCTTGTTGTTTTTCGTTTCCGTGCCGGATAATTTCCGTCACCTGTTCCCACGGCACGGCGGCGCTGCAAACGTACTTTTTAATCCCGGCTAATGGCATTAAGGGGGCAACGGTGAAACGCGCGACGCGATTTCGCCGAGCACCGAAGAACGACCGATAACCTGTTGAGAGAGCCACGATATCGGTTGCTACACCGCGTTTTCCTCGCAAACGACACCCAAAAGGCTATTCTTCGTCTCCCGAAACAGCCCGCAACTTGTAATTGCCGCGCGAGAAGGGAAGAAGGGCGAACCACCGCGTCTTACGAAAGAGGTCTTACGAAATCGATGAGGTAGTTTTTAGCAGTTTTAGCAGGGCGCGACGATTACAGTAACGTCTCTCTAATCGACGCTCGGATCGTCCACAGAAATGGACAATTTGGGAAGAGGAATGGTCGCGTCTCTTCTTCCCAAATCGTCCATTTTTGTGCGCAATCTCAGCGTCGATAAGGGAAACATTACTGTACACGGTCGACGATGCTACTGTTTCAAGTGGAATAGCCTCGCGATGGACAGACGCTATCGATAAGTAGAAGATCGCCGAATCGAATCGTATCGAGGAATGATAGGGACCACCGCCGGGATAAACGGTGCTCCGTGTACACCAATATCCTTCCGACGGTCCGAGGAAACTCGATTTGTCTGGCCGGATTTCCGGCATTCGAAAGGAGCCACCCTCGGCCATATCACCGGTTACGCCCGCACACGCCATCGTTTGCGCGCCGAGGCGAGGCAACCCCCATCCAGGTTTTCCAATAACAGCCACGAGGGCTAGACGTTGTTGAATTTGTCGCGCGCGTGGGTGTAGACCGAGCCGTGATTTGTCTCGGCCGTGTCGGCGAGCTGCTCGAGACGCTTGACACACTCCTCTCGAGTATCATGGTGCTTATGGTGGCTACCCTCGGCCACCATCGGCCTGGTCGACGAAAGAAACGGCTGGCTCCTCGGATCTAGACATCCCTTCGTTTCTCACGGTCCTCCCATTGTCGCGGCTCTCTTCGCGCGCTCCAGACTCGAACTCGCGCGAGCCCTTTCGAAGCAGTCTCCTCGTCGTCCCTAAAGAAATAAGCGAAGTTAAACGGCGGCGGAACGATAAAATGTGCCGGGTGTGTTCCGACTCGGAAGTCCGAGTTGGTTTTACCAAATGAAATACGTATCGTAGCTTTCGATTCGATATCCTGGGGACGTCGGATGTTCCCAAGATTCGCCATTCTTATTAGAGAGCGGAGCATGGTCCTTCTCCATCGTATTCCTCCTCTCGAACCCTTTTCTTTTCTCGGAAAGATCTTTTTACTTTTCCGTAAAATCGCGGCCCGCTTCGCCTTCGTTCGTCAGAGCTCGGTCTTTCGTTTCACGGTTTCTCTATTAATTCCCCTCGTCTTCCCTAAGTGCTTTCCTTCGTTCGCTGTCTCTGGTTCCGCGCGCCGCGCAGGCCCTGCCTTCCCTCTTCCGTTTCCATCGATGACAAGAGCCGGAGAAAGGGGATTTGAATCCTTTGACCTCGTTACGTCTTCGCGGCGAACACGGTACACACATCCTTCCCGGGATTTTCGAATTTCATCCTCGTTGATGGCTCGAAACAAGGGTGAATTAACTACTCCGAGGAATCCTCGCCGGACCAACCGTGAACTGGCGAACGCGAGAATCGCGTTGCCGAAGATACGGTCGGACGTCGGCGGTGTTTGTCTAGACGTCCGCGTCTCGAGGAGTAAATTAACACCCTCTCGGTTCTCGTTCGGTTCGGTGAAACCTGGCAATTTCATTCGAATAGAAAAGTCGGGTAAAAGTTCCCCGATCGATCGAAGGGAACGCGTCCACCGTCGCATTCGCTGATTCGAATTTCGCTCGCCCATTCTCGTCGCAAACGCGTCAAATCCGCAGTCCGACGATAACGGTCCGAAAAAATGGCACGCCGCTGCAATAACTTCAGCGTCCGGTTCCGCCGAGCACCTCTAGAGATCGTCCTCGAAAAAGTCGTCGGTCGAGCGCGACGGAGGTGGCGCAAAAACCTGTAAAAAATTACAAATTGCAGCGATATTATATCACTTTAACTGCGACCCGTCACTGTCCCGGATCGGGCCGGCGCGGGCGCGTTTTCGCGTCCTCGAGCTTCGGTCGGCTCGTAAATCATTCGGGGCTCGGTTCGGGCTAGCTTCGGAAAAAGCCCGGGTCCCTCCTGCGAGGCGATATCGCGCCGTTGAAACGCGTTTTTATCGAGGCGGCGGAACCACCGCACTGGCACGGCGACGAAATAATGAAGAACAACTGTAGTCGTAGATTCGACGCGGCCGGTTTATCGCGGCGGGACACGGCGTTTCATGGGACGCTAAATCGCGGCTAAGAGGACACCCGTGTCTCTCGGTTTCCCGCCGGGGAAACTCGTACCCTTTTCCATCCCCGGCATCCACCGCCGAGTGGTTCTCGCCATTACTCTTGCCCTCGGCGTCGTTTTTCTCCTTTAATTCTGTCGGAGAGAGCCCGCCTTCCGTTCCTTCGGGGACATCTGGTCAAACAGACGGGGCTCTGTTCGCCGGTTTCGAAACGGGAGATTCGTCTCTACGCGACGAACAACGTGTTCGCAACGACGTTCGGCTCGTCCAGGTTGTTCGCGGGCTCGGAGAACGCGATTCGCTCGCGCCGCAAATCGTTGTTCAACCGACGCGATTCCTCTTCGATCTTCTCGAGCATCGAGATGGAAAATTTCTGCATCGGTTCTTCGACGACGTCTCTCTTTCTGCAACTATTTGAACGAGCGGACGCTCGTCCAATCGTCCGTTCGAAACGGCAGCAACTCGTTGTTCCGATAAACGCGCATAAAATCCGCGGTCGACCGATGACGAAAACGATGCCCCCGTGTCTCCGCACCAAAGTCAACTTATTTATCTCGAGTACGCCGTAGCGCAAACACCGTTCCTCGAATCGAAATGTTGGGAGTTGTAGTGGAAGCGGGCCGCGACGTCCCACGGCGCATCAGCGAGCCCTTTCTATTTCAAATTTCCGTGAATCCCGACTATCCCAAACACTCTATTATCCAGCGTGTGTTCCTTGGAGCAGATCCCCGTCTCGGCGGGCGCGATCCTGACACGCGCGTCGAGAAAGGTGTATCTCGGGGATCGAGGCAAATATTAGCCGAGAGGGGACGGGGCCGGAAGGGATCCTAAGCACCGGCTGCATTCCGTTTAGCCAAACAATGGGTCCGTGGCTCTCGGGGTTGCCTCGGAATTGGATCCGCCGTGTAATCTTGATCCGCAGTTTCGATAACGCGGACGCAACGTGACGGGAGCCGAGCCACGTTTCTCTCGCAGCCACCCTCTCGCGTCCCGTTTTCCCCGACGTATCGGATGTAGGCGAAAAAAAACAACACAAAAAAAGAGCGAAACGGAAAAGAAATCGAATGGCGCTGTCAATCAGCGCGTCGACGACGCAACGCGGCCGACACGCAAAACCGGCTGACAAGCTTGCGCAAAAGTGTAAATATCCCGCGGGATCGTCGGCCGGACGGCGTCCGCGTGAATTTTCGTCGTCGAACCGACGCCTTTATCGATATTTTATTTTTCCGGCGATACGCGAACGTTATTTTTGTTCTCGCCGATAATTGCGTTAGACTCGTCGACGTTGATTGGCGGCTGTCCCGCCGGTGGTTCATCTCCGGGGCTTGTAATCGCTCTGGCCCGATTTTTATAAAGCTCCGACTTCTCGTTTTAATCGAGAACAATTTCCACGCGACGTTTGACCCGCTCCGCGACTTTGCGCACGCAAAATCGATCTTCCCGGGCTCGCTTTGGAAAGTCGAAGCCTCGATTTTCGCTTCGTCGACTTGCCGTTTTTTTTTTTTTTTTTGGAAAAAACGCATCGACGTCTCGCGTCCTCGCGTAATCGATGGTTCTATCGATGCTCTCTCGATTGTCGCGCGAGGTATCCTCTGCACCGTCCCGTCGGCGGCATTCTCGAGGGCGGAGGGCGCGGAGAGGGCGCCGGAAACCGTTTCAAGAGCCATCGCGCGGTGACTAAAATCGAGTGATAACGCAAAGAGCAAAGTCCCTCCTTTCAGCTTCGACTGAAAAAAGGAAAAGGTGAAACCGGGGAGAGAAATGACGAGAGCGAGAGAGAGAGAGAGAGCGCAGGAAAAAGCGGAAAGAAAGCGCAGGTATAAAACGTATAAACGTTTTCCGGCGGAGACGAAAGGCGGCGCGGAGCGCCGGTCGCGCTTATATCCGGGCCCGCTTTCCGGCCACGTCTCGGCTTCTGGTCCCGTTTTTCATTTCTTTTCACTCTTTTTCTCTCCACTCGTTGGCCGTACACGATAACGAGTCGGGACGCGGTTGTTCTCCATCTTGGCGGCACAACGAACGAGCTGGAATCTCGGTCGATTCCAAACCACCGTGGAATTCAAAGACTTCTTCCTCCCCCCTTTATAACCAGCCCATCAAACTCGGCGCGCGATCTCTCGAAAAGGGGATCTTTCCCACTTGCTCGTTACCTTTCGCGAAGGCGACCCGGATAAAAGACAATTTCGGAGGACGAAAGTGCGGGTTTTCATCCCTTGAACGAGTCCCGGCAGATCGTCGTCCATTATTTTGTCTCGGAAAATTATTTCTCGAGAAAGCTATTCGCGAGTCGAACGCGACGGCCGAAGCGAAGGCAAAAGCGAAGGGGCGAACGCGAACGTCCAAAAGGCGCGGCCATCGCGCCCTTCGAACATCGGAATCGTCTTTCCGTTGTTTCCTCCTCGAGAAAGACGTTCGAAAGCACGCCGACGAGAATTTCTCGGCGCAGAGGGGCTCGAACGAATGGCACTAAACTCGCAATAAAGGATTAATTGGATGGAAGAAGGCCGCGTCTCGGGCCGTGGTCCCGTTTCATTTGTTCCCACTGTGTTTTCTCTGCCTGGCACTCGTTGCCCGGACAGGGGACGTACAAGATAACGAACCGGAGTTTGTTCTCTCTGTCGCAGCGGCGCAAGGAACGAGGTAGAATCGCGGTCGAGAGCGTCCACGTGGTTGAAACGGCGAGCCTCGGGAGCAACGCCGGCGGCGGCGGCGGCGGAGGCGGCGTCGGTGGCGGCGGCGGCGGCGGCGTCGGCAGCGAGATGGCCGGCAGCGAGGCAGGTACCGGCGGAAGCGGAGGCGGCGGAATACCACCTGGGCTACCCTTTCAGGTGGGCTATCGAGAGGCCGGCCAAGAGTACACGCTCTACCTCCTAGCCGCCCGCGAGCAGGACCGCGCCGAGTGGATTCGTGCGATCCGTGCTGGTGAGTTACCCTCTATTCTCTCTCTCAATTATCTTGTCTCCGCGTCCACGGCTCTCGCGACTGCGATTCGTTACCGAACCGTTCGGGAATCGACGAGCTTCAATTTTGCTTCGCTACGCGAAATTCTTCGAATATTCGTTCCGTGCCAAAATTGCCGGCCGCCATTTATTTCCGCGAAACGATAAACGACTCGGATCAGAGCGCTCTCCGAATATTGCGAAGTCGTCGCGCGCGCGTCAGCTGCGAATCAGTGCTCGCTATTTGTCCGATCTGTCTCTGGAGAACGCGCGGAGGGTGTCCGCTCGCAGCCGACGTGGAAATCGCGCTCGGCTCGCTCGCGAAGCGTTAATAAAGACGCGCTGCTCTCTTCCTTTTTCGCGCCGTCGTGAACGCGAGCATTAGTTTTATCCCTCCCGTCCACTATTTTCAGCGTGGCCGATCCCTGAACAAAGATGTCACGGTGAATTTTCGTGCGCGTCGAGTTTCCCCGTGTTCGCTGTTCGGAGCTCTTTTTTTATTCGTGCAACGACGAGGCCAGCCAGCCGGTCGGCTGGCTGGCTGGCTGGCTGGCTGGTCGTTTTCGGGTCTCGCTCTCGCGAAATTTATTTGAACGGAGAGACTACGGCCGCGACGCGGCCGAGTTTCGCGCACACCGGTGCTCGCGTGCCACCCCCCGCCAAAGTGTGCCGGACAATATTAAATATTCGCCGAATCGAAGAGCCGTGCGGGAACTGGGTTAAAACGATATACAAGCCGTGTTTCGCGGTTTCTATTTCGCTGGGACGCGTTGCGCCCGTTTATCGGACGGCTGTCAATCTTTTTTGCAGCCGCAAATATCCTGTAACACTGAAAACGCTAACGCGCGCGCTGTATATTCTGTTTGTCGCGCTTCATGGATACGTAGCCAAATGCGATTCGCCGGCCATTTCACTTTTGTCAACGGAGGAAATTCCGACGATAACGTTTTGGCTGCTCGCGACGGCGTGAAGCGAATCGGACAAGTTCGTCGCGTTTAAGACGACGGAGGAGATCTCGCGCGCCAGCTCTGCTCGTCGCATGAAAATTCGAAGGACGAGCCGGGGATCCTTGTAATCGTCGGATGAGGCGTTAACTTTGTTTCTTAAGTACTCGGCGAAATCGAGGAGGACCACCCGGCCGGCGCGCGTCTTTTCGTCGGCGATTGTTCCGACGGACAAAGTTTTCCCGGCAACGACGTCGTCCGCGTCGCGACGCGAGACGACGCGAGGCGACGCAGGAAATTGCGTCGAGCGAAACTTCGAGAAATTACACTGCGAGAAGCATCGAGTTTCAGAGGCTTTCCCCGGCTGGCTTTTGTCCATGATACGTCTACTGTACGCGCTCGGATACCCTATTCATCAACTTCGAAGTCCCGTCGAACTTGCGATCGTGCTATTCTTACGGCAGGGCTGCTCGCAGGGGCTTCGATCGTCCGGCAATTACCGCGTCTTTGCTTGTCCTCGTTACGCGCGAGGCGTCCCGTGCAATTTTACAACGCGAACAATACCTTTGTGGAAGAAATAATATTACGCGGTCGAACGTTTTATCGAACGTTGTCCTTCGCCGTCTTCGTTCGATCGACATCGACGCCGATTTAATCAAGATTTTCGCCCGAACGATTTTCGTCTGCGGAGCAGCGGAGATTCGCGAAGCTCCGAGCAATTGTTCCGCCAGAAATGCAGCCGCGATCGCGGGATTCGTGGCGAAACTTCTGAGCGTGCTCGCGCTGGTTCCTCGGATTCGCGCTCGGAAATCGCGCGAATCGATCGCCGATATCGCCGACGTATCGCGATCGGTGATGGATTTGTCGTTGCGGAGGGACGCTCGAACTTTTAACGAGTTTCCAAAGAATCTCGTCCTGGGTGATCGGTTATTATTCGCGGCCGCGCGGCACCAGCCGGAAATGGAATCCTCGACTTCTGCCCGCGTCTGCCGCTTCCAGTTTCGCCTTTTATACGCATCCGCGAAACTTGTTCCGTCTCGAGCACTTTTCTTCGCTTTCCTAGACAGTTTTCTCCACCGTTCTGCATCCTCGTTCGATATTTTTTCAACTCGATTCCTGCGGTGTCGAGATTAGTTTATTCGAAACTGCCGACGAGCCGCGTCGGACTTGCTTCCGACAAATTGACACGCCCCTACGGAAGATAACGAATATTTTTACGCGGCTCGAACGAACGCGGATCTCGAGATCGAACTTTCCTCTTTCCAACGAGCTCTCGAACTTCGGTGTATATTTTCCGGACGTTTCGTCGCACTCTGAACGCGAACCGAGCTCATCGGCGGAAGATCGTCCTCGGTTTTTCAGCGCTGTACCAACTTGCAGAAATTCCACCGATAAAAGACGATCTTCGGGGTCGAAAGCGGAGGTGTCGCCGTTTAAAACGAGTCCGGATAGATCGTCGTTCGTCTTTTTTCCGCGAAGTTACCGCTCGCGGGAAGCTCGGCCATGACGTTCGAGAGCGGAACTCGCGCGATCGCCGACCTCGAAGCGCTCCGACGATTCCTTCCTCGGGCTTGGGAAACAATTAGGCGAGAAAATACGAAGCGTGAGAAAGTAATCCTCTCTTGACGTCGCGGTAATCTTTTCGAAAACCGTGCGTTTCATTATTCGAGCCGTCTCTCGTTCGAGCAGACGTGCCCCAGCAGTTTAAACACACCGCCCGCGCCCGCGCAGTCTTTCATTTTCCTGGCCCTTGATCTGTTCTCCAATTTCCCGTCGCGCGTGCCGTCCGCAATTCTTCCAAAGAAATAAATTCTCATTTCCCTAGGACCCGCTGGTTCTCTCTGGAACGGTTTCCCCTAGGAATATCCCACCGTCCGATTACATTATTCCAGCGGAAATTCTCGAAGACCACGATCTTTTTTTCGAAGTTTCCCCCAACTGCTCTTCGTTCTTCCCTGCGGGGCGAAACAACCGCCGAACATTTTGGAAAACCGTGAAATCGCTTCGCGCGAAATCGGAATTCTCTACCGGCCACGAATGAATTTTTTTCGGCGAGAAGTTCGACGCATCGATTCGAGGAACTTGCTCGATCGAAGTCCGCGCGCCCGGTCGACTGTCGGGACAATAGCCGCGACAATAGCCGCAAATTCTTGATGTTCAGCGGAACATCGTTCGTGGGCGGTGCTGTAGAGCCGGTGGCATCGGCTGAAGCCTCTGACCCGTAGACGTGTTCGGGGCTGGAGGGGCGTTTTACATCCGAGCTTGAGAACGAGAAGTGGTTGCTCCTCGGAACACGTGAAAGGCTATTCAAGCTTCTTGCGCGCGGCAATGATCATCTTCGCGAGAACACTGCGGCAACATTTGAAATGTATGCGAGCTTGGCTTCTCTCGCATGAATCGCCTCTCTCGCTCTCTCGCGCTCTCTCTATCTCTCTCGCTCGCACTTCGGTCCCTCTTCTTTTTTTTCCGGCCGCTTCCTCGCGGAATTGACGTCGCTCGTCGTCAAAGAGACGGAATAACCGTGCCTCCCGCGGCCCGCGGAAACAACTCGTGGCGTCTCGCTTCGATAATTGGATCTTCCGGTGACAGTCATCGGCCAGAGAGTTTCCAGAGCCGCTCAACCTAAAGACACACGGAACAGTCCGGGAAATTTGTTGAACGCGTTCTGTTCATCGGTTTCTCTCCGGCTGTTCTCTCTCTCTCGCGACCGTTGCTATCTACCGAACTTTGTCGGACGAAATCGTAATTTCTGGGTCGCGTTTACGGCTTTCCCGACCGACGAAAGGTTCGCGATCGACGCACGGTCTTCGGCTTCGACGACCGCTGTCGACGCGCCGTACCGATTATTGTTCTTTTCCACGATTAACGGAGCGGTATTAACGGGGTGTTTGATCGCGTCTCGAAATTCAGCCCCTACGCGTTATGAATTTCGTAATTGCGTTCATAATGAGCTATGTTAATGAGCGCGCGACGATTTATTCGAAAGTCCATGCTCGCTAATACGCGATCCATCCCCGGGTTCCATCGAACCGCGATTATCTTTAATTATTCGCAGCCATTACCGCTGTACCGGACTTAAAAGCATATTATTGACACATGCTAGGTTAATTAATTTGGAAATTTACGGGAACCTGAGGGAAGGACCCTGGTGAACCGTGCCGGATCCACGTGGAAGCTTTCGAGAAAATACGTTCTTCCTTGGCCTTTGCGTAATCGAGAAACAGTCGAGTGTTTGTCGCAGGTGTTCAAGGGGTCGTTCGCGCGTTTCTACGGGGATCCACGAGTTGTCAAGGGTTAACAGAACCTTGCGGACGATCTTTGTGGCTCTCGAGATTTCAAGGGAAAGGGTTCTCGAGATCCGTCAGGAGTTTGCTTAGAAGTCCTGTCTAAATCAAAGATCCTCGGACGCTTCCCAAAAGGTCTTGGATTGGCCCGAGGTGGTCCCGAGGTTCTTTGAGATCCCAAAGGAAATTCTTCGAAGTCATTGCGAAGGCTCCTCGAGCGGTCGAGGAGCCATCGGCAGGCCATCGAGAGTACGTTGTCTTCCTCGGAGGGACACGATGCCGTTTAGATAATTTCTAAAGAAGCCGAAAGATCTTTCGAGGATCCCGATGGCCCCTCGACTCCGCGGAGGACCCTGGGAAGCTTCTTGAAAAATCAAGAAGTCGTCGGTAGTCGTTAGCGCTCGTCGATAGCGGAAACGCTATTTCGGTCATTTCGGAAGAAGCTTTACCTTCGAGCTAAAACGTCGCCGCCTTCGTCGGAAGTTCCGGCAAGAATTCAACAGGATTTTCGGATGTTTTTTACATAGCGCCAGCTCGTTTCGCTGGAAGTCCTGCAAAGGCTCCCGCGAAGAGAAATTACGAGGGGAAAAAAACTGGCGAGAGGAAGCGTAACTACCGGTCCGTTTACATGATCTTTATTATCCCCGACTTCCGAGCGAAAAGTCTCGAGGCTTCTGCATATGGATTCGCCCGGTAAAAAGTACCAGCACCGGTTTAAAAGGTTCCGCGATCGATACCGGCCCTCGAGCAATTTGTCGGGGAGACAATATCGATGAGACCTATTGTGCATGACGGCTCCCGCGCAACCTCTCCCAAACGAAAGTGCAAAGTAGTCTGGTTCAGCTTATTTCTCTTTATCAGGCCGGTTCTTTAATTATCCGCCTCGTCTCGCCTCGCGCTCCGTCTCTCGCCTCGACTATTTTCGCCTCGTCTTATCTCGTCTCGTCTCGTCGAGCTCGAACAGGGAACAACGCGGTTAATCGTCTCATTATCGTTCGGGGGTCAGTGAATTCCCGTGCCGCAACCCTCGCAGCCCTTGTTCCGCCATTGTCGGAGACCCGTCCTCGCGACTTCCCGTCGATTTTTCGTTGCGGAACACCCACAGCCACCCACAGAAGCCCGCACGAAACGCCTGGAAAACTTGCAAAGTACTTCGATGAAAAGAAATAATGTCTATTTAATATAAACAATATCGAGGCTAATTAAAAAACGCGTCAACTCCATCTTTAAATGTATGCGACCGTCGCCGTAAGGATCTCGTTCTCCATGTATAATGTAATATATACAACAGTATTCATAATTGGACTTGTAACGGAACAATTTGTTTCCCGTCGATCGATCGAATGAAATAAATGAAATGGCGCAGGATACGTACGAACGAAAAATAGATGAATTCGCGATTCGAAGCAAAGATACCGTGGCAGCGATTTAACGGGATAACGAAGAAATTGATCGAATATTAAACGTGCTTTAATTCCGGCGAGATATTCGATCTCGCTGATTTTCCGAGCGACGGCGAAATTTCCATCGCATCCGTCAAATGAAATCCCCGATCATTTTTTCAAGCGATATTTGCCGGGCGCAAGTTGTTGCAACAGGAGGTGCAGACTCGCGTGCTGTATCGGCGCCGTTATATTTGCGCGATATAAATACGTAACAGGAACATGTTTTCTTTACAAACGCGTAAATAACTCGGGGAATGCGGGCAAACGTCCGCCTCGCCGGTGCAGCGCCGGTGCAGCGGTGTATAGGTAATTGATTGCTTGTAACTGCGTTCGCGGGATCGAAATGTCCGTGCCCGAAATTGAATAATTCTCGACACCGGCGAATATATTGTTTCGAGATCGGAAACGAAGCTCGCGTCTTCCTTGTTCGATCGCCGAATAGCTGGTCGAAGGGACCGCGATTAACGCGTCGGTCGGAAACTCTAATTGGCCGAGCCGAGTCGAGCCGAGCCGAGCCGATCCGAAATTAATGGATTTAATTAGGTCCCAACTAGAATCTAATTCGGGACTCGCGTGCTGCGAGTAGATCCGGTTCGAATATAACCGAAACTTGTCTTCGGTTCTATGAATCGCTGGTAGATTTAATTAGAATCCGGTTCTAAACCGGGCGGAACGTAACCCGGATAACATTTAAAACTCCCAAATTGCATCTGATTTAATACCAGGCCAATATTAAGGTACAGACAATATTGACCGTGCGCCAGCGAATCCGAGCGCGGCGCAAAGTTTATTCGAAGCTAGCAACTGCCGAATAACTGATAAGATCCATATTTGATGTTTCGACTCGCGGCGAGAGTAATTTACTTACAATTAAATACGGAGCAGCGAGAATCGATTAAACGCGCGAGCTCTGAGCGACGCGACTCGCGCGCGCGTTCTACTCGCAGCGGCCGACGCGATGCGCGATCGAACTACTTGCAGCGATGCAGTTCGCGCTCGCCGCTCGAGTCCTCGATCCGTTCCAAGCAATATCCCGAAAAGAAGACCAAAATAAATAGCGATTCTGCAGGCTGCACAATTATTGCCTCCTCCCTCGGATCGCATTTTAACGAGCCACTCGGATTAATTAATTTTTAGCCCTCCGCCAAGGGGCTATCGTCCCTCTTGACCCGCTATTTCTTGGACGAAATTGGGCTGGGCTTTCTCCGCGAATCGTTCGTTCACGATCTTGGAATATCGCTGCCAGAATTCGCGGATTTCGTAGGGATCTCGTCCTCCGGTTTGTTAAGACCGCGCGAAATCCACCGTCGGAAAAGGAAACAACGAACCGGTTCGACAAATATCTTAAGAGAGCCTGAAAACTTTTATCGCCTGTATCGAATTTTAGCTTCAGCCGTTTTCTCGTACCGTCGAATATTTTATAGCTCGGTTTCCACTTTATCGAATATTCGGTCTTTTCAAGTTGCAGCCGGGGTGCTTATCGATCGGCCTTTTATTTCGCATTCGGCAAACGATGCTCGAAAGATTGTCCATTTTTTCTTTTTTCTTCTTTTTTCGTGGGCGGTACAATTATTCGAACAATGGGGACGGGGCAGAGCGAATTGTTCGAATTCCGGAAAAATTTCCTTTCCGAGCAACTTGCCGCGAACAAAAGAACCACTTTCGCGATTGTTTTAAAATCAGTGTCTCCCGCCATCCGACGGCAGATCCGACACGATCCTTGAGTTTTAAGCGCCCGGAGGAATCGCGCGTATTTATCCAAGCTGTATTCAGTTTCACGGTTTCCGAGTGAATTCCCGAAGAAATCCGGGGACGTGTCCGGCCTGCGTTTCCCAGAAAAATGGCGAGAAAGATGCGGAAAGCGAGAGAGAAAGAGAGAGAGAGAGAGAGAGAGAGAGAGAGAGAGAGAGAGAGAGAGAAACGCCGGCAAGCGTAGAGAAAAACGCTCGCCGCGGAAACCCAGTTTCTCGCGTCTCCTTAACCGCGTCGCGTGCCGTGGACGCGTTATTTCGCGACACCGATACTTTACGTGCAAGGTCACGAATGAGATGTCTCGCGACGAAATAGCGCGATGCCACTATTGTTGTATCTCGCGACGCAATAGTGCGATACCACGAACGTAGTATCTCGCGACGCAATACTATTCGCGCGGTTAAATCAGTGCCGCGGCGACGAGTAAACACGCGCGCCTGTTTTTGCTCCGTCTCCGTCGCTCAGCTCGCTTCCGCGGCGCGTCAATGGAACCAAACTTTATTTCGTATTATAGCTCTTAATCCGTGAACGTAGTACGTCGTGTTTACGCGTCTGCTAATATAATCGGGGATTTCGTAGATCGACGTCATCGAGGACGTGTACGGGGGTAATTATTGTGGTGGTTTTAATGGTGGGGGCCTGTTTGCCGACAGTGTGCAGCGAGAATCCGGGGCTGAGCGGTCGTTATCACGCCGGACTCTGGAGTGGAAAGCGCTGGTCCTGCTGCCGGTTGTCGACACGCTCCGCGGAGGGCTGCGATACTTGCAGCTCCTGGTCCTCCAAGCCGTTAAATACAACGAACCCGTCCTCCACGTCCACTTCGAGCTTCAACTCCGCCGCCGGGACCACCGTCGCCACCTCCACCACCACCGCCGCCATCACCGATCGACCGCAGACGACAAACTCCGAGGCCAATAACAACCCCATCGTTCACTCCCAGGCTCGCTCGACAATCGGTTCGTACACGGTTTCACATTATTTTATTGCTTTGCTTTTATTTGCTTCGCTTTGCTATACTCTTCTTTGCTTCGCACGTGCCTCCACTCTGCAGCAAACCGGTCGCGCGTCTCGATCTCGCTTTCGGCGAACACTCGCACCGCTGCACTTGTCTTTGCGCGCAGCTGCACCTTCCTTCGATTTTTCTTTCCTTCAATATGTCAGCGAAATATTTTGTGACGGCTGAAACGATCTTTCAGCAGATCCGACGCGAACCAACGACTCGTCGACGGTTATTATTTTGAAGGAGCGGCATTCTTTTTAGCTCGTTAATAGGACGGTCGTTGAGAACTCGGTTAATAAGCTCGCAGTACTTAACGCGTTAATACAACGCAGATATACCGTTGCCGTAGCGTTGCCTCGGCCTTAGTTACTTTCTTTTAAGACGCGGCAGGGGTTGAAAACGGCTCATTACTCGCTGCGCGAGGGTTAATTAATCCCCGAGCGTGCTAGTTGCCGCGAGTTTTACGCTCGATCCGCGTGCCCGTACTTCTCTTACTTCGTCGGCCGGACTTTGCGTCGTATTTCCTGCTTAACAGCTGAATCTCGGAAACCGCCAGCGTAATCTCAAGATGCAGTCTCTTTCTCTCTCTTCCTCTCTATCTGTGTCTTTTACGCGTACACACGTATCTCTGTTTTATAAACGTCGCGGTACATAGCACAGAAGTTCGTCAGGCTTCCGGCAACGGCTTTGAAAGTTCGATCGGTTTCCAATCGGCGAGTCGCACTTGGTCCGAACCGACCGCTTCGGCAGCTGTTGGCGAGTCGCTTCTCGGCCGAGAAAATGTTGGGGCTCTCGCGTCGGCAATCCTTTGCCAACCTGTCGAGGCCGACGACAAAACGATCGAGCACCCTTCGCAGGGACGGCGAGACATCGATTCTCTGTCGCGTCTCTCTTTGAAAATTTGCAACACGCCGAACCCTTCGATCGCCGGTCAAATCTTTCGCGCATTATTTCTCGAGTAAGTTAGCTCCTTGAAAGTTGCTGTGTTCGGTTTCACGAGTTGGTTCTCGGTCGATTCTCGAAAACAAAGAGTAAACGAACGCGTGGTGTCTTAAAAAACGATCACAGTTTCTCTCGAAGCGTCGGTTTAAAATGATTCGCCAGGCTAATGAAAACAACGGCTCGGAAAGCGGTTGCCAAGTGGAAAGTTGCTCGGAACTTTTTAAGGACGATCGAACGGATATTTTGGAGAGAGTAAACCGTGCACACAGTATTGTTACGACTCGATCGGAGCCGAACGCAGTATATTCGCCGGGTAGTTTTCGAGATTCGACAGCGTCGATTCGAAATTCTCGTTTCTCTCTCCGGCACCGGTATAGACACGGACGTAAAGATAAATTGTTGTCGAATTGACGCAGCGTCGTCGATACGGGGGGGCCATGCGCGTTCTAGAGGAACACGATATATTTCCAGAAAAAGAGAACGATATTTGCGAAAAATTCAGCTGTTTTTTTCGCCGTTCATCTAGATCTAGATCTGCGTAGCAAGCGCGGATAATATTTGCGCAGAGTCACGCGGGATTCGTCGACGGCAGATAGACTGCGCGAACGTTTGTTTATGACGCGTCCGCCGGTTCGAAACGGTTCAGGCAAAATCCCTCGACGCTTCAGAGTTCGGATCGCAGAGGCCGATGCGAAAATTGTAAATTTCGAGCGACGAAAATTCCGCGATTTAGCGAACGGTGTGAAACGACGCGACGGATCGATTCGAAGTCTTCCATAGCTGCGATCGGTTAAATCGGTAAAAAGGGAGCGAATTTCGAGTATCGTTTCGAACGACGTTTCTGCAAGAAACTAGGGGGACGCTGCAGGGGGGCCGTTCGCGTGCCAATTCGATAAGGGAGAAGCAATGGGCGCGTTTGGCGAACAGAAGATGATAGGACACGCGGACGGTGCGGCGCGCTGCTCCGCGCTGGTGCCGGCGGGTAATTAACCGACTGTCGTTTTACCTCGTTAAACATATAGCGGTCCGTGATAATGAACCCATCCTCTTCAGAGCCGATCGATATCCTGTTTGCCGTCGCATTTGTCTCTCGCATTGACCGCGAATGGGACCGGCTCTCTCTTTCCTGGAATCTGGTCAACGACGCGATTGTCGCGCGAGCCGGCTAAAATCGATCCCTTAACTCGATAATCCCGCGCCGCGATAACTTCTGGCCGATGCAGACTCCGTCTATGACCGCGGAAAGGATTCGCGTTGCTCCGGAATCGAGATCTCCGTTGCCCTCGTTCCAGAGATCGATCGTTCGTCTTTCTCCCCTTCGACTCGTCGAGCCCGTTCGACGATCGCTAAATTCGTTATCACCGATCGGAAAGCGGTGCATCGAAGTCGATCGGAGGATGCAACACGGATGCGTTCGAGCACGATCGACGCGTTACGCGGACGTCTTCTTAGAATATTCCGGCTATCGATCGTCGAACGGTCTCTCACGGTCCGTCGGCCGCGAGAGAGAGAGACTCTCTCTCTGTCTGTCATTTTCTGGAAAGCGTTTTTCCACGGCGCGTTGTCGGTTCCCAAATAGACAGTCTCGATGGGAAATACGAGGGAGCAGCAACGCGTCGTCGCTCCCGGCTGTTTCCCATCGATTTGCGAACGAGGCTTCGAACGAACGAACGAGCGCGGGATTCTCCTCAGCTTCGCTTCCGGTGGATGTTAATTATTAAACGCGGTCGAAGGAACAAAGCCGGAGAAAAATAAGCCGGCGAGACGCGCGAGCTACGTCGGCAATTCGGTTCGCCCGTTTTCGAGCATTGTTCGCGGGATTTTGCTCCGATGAGCAACCGTGTAATCAGTGCTCGCTAATCGAATTTCCCCTCGCGAAATATTAACGATCCTCTAGCGGCTTTGATCCTGCGTTCGTCTTTGTTCGTCGGCGATATTTTATCGTTGCAACGATCGTAACGCGGAGTTTGACCGCGTCCGGCGCGGATTTCGAAAGCTCCGCTCGCGAAGAAGCGGCGTTCGACTCCGAGCGGATCGAAATATCGCGTGCAAGAGAGCACACCGTGTCTTCCGGCGATATTCGAACACCGGTATTTATTTGGTTAAGCAAGTACGTACTTAGGAGCTCGGGCAACTCGAGTTCAATGTCGGAGGAGTAATTCATTCGATTACTTTCCACAGTTGCCTTCTCAAATAGGCGGTCTATTTGCCCGTAGCGGTTAGGCAGAGTTTCTGCCTCGGAAGTTGGCTAGCTTCCTGCGAGCGACGCTCCGCACGGTCTGGTCTAACCGAATTAACACGGGGTTTAGCGTATTTCAAAACTTTGTCCGCGCGTCGACGTGCACCGCGAAGTATTCGTTCCCGTAACCGAATCAACCTGCTATTCAATTCCCCTATAGTCTCGACGCTTCCGCGACTCGCGTCGATACGGTCGCGAAACGCGAAAATCGGTGGAACCGAGTTGCTTCTTCTCGCCGTCGATCGAGACGCGGCCAGAAATTCTTATCGACGTCGTTCAACGAAACGTTCCAGCATATAGGATAACTATCTTAATTGCGGATCGATTTCTCCTGGTTCCGATGTTCGGACCTCGCGAACGCGTCCGACTTAAATTCTCGGATTTTCGAGTCGTTCGACCGCGGTCCGGCGAATCTCTCGATCGCTCGATTCGGCTTCGCGAATTTCCCACTCGTGTGTCCCGGCTCTCAGGATCTTCTGGCCGGCCAACTCGGATCTCTGTGCCCTCTAATCGTCCGATTCGATTCTCGCGACAGACCGGCTCGGCTCCATCGTGCACCCTAATCTTCCGAATCGATCGATTCTATAAACGTCTAATTTTCGCAAAGACGCGACAGACCAACTTGGCTCCATCGTGCACCCTAATCTTCCGAATCGATCGACTCTACAAACGTCTAATTTTCGCGAAGACGCGACGAGATGCTTGGGGACTCGTCGAACGGACGGACGAGGAGACGGTCGAAAGGGACAGAAGCTCGAAAGTAGCAACGGAAGTTTTCGGTATTATCTATCCGTCGCATCGGCGAGAACTAAATGAAACGCTTCTTCTCGGCCTACTTCTTGCCGGGGGGATCCGAAAGTCTTCGGATCCTCTTTTCGGCGGCGGCGGATGTACGCGGAAACGATCGACAAGCGGTGTTTAAACGAAGAAGTTTCTAACGGGGTTCGAGGAGAACTCTCGATGGCTGCACGATGGAAAAAGTTGAAACGGACGTGCAGCACGCCTCTATTGCGAGCTCCAGTTCTCGAGTATTTGATACACGGTCCCGTCTCTCGTTTCTGCTATTTCTTTCTCGGCCGGGTCCCACCCCGCGCCTCCTCCGCGCGCCCTGGCATCGTCGCTGCCGCGCCGCCATGCCGCCCGGAACTTCCATATTTGCGGATAGAAGCCGGGAAAACCCGGTAGATTTGCCTTTCGAGCGTGTATATTCGTCGGGGCAAATATGGCGGCGCAGCGAGCGCCGTGAAAGTTGTTCAATTTTGTAGGATCCCGGGGCGAAGGGGAGGCCAGCCGTGACCTAGCCTCGAACGCGCTCGAAAACCACCCCCGCGAGATCTCTCGAGAGATCCGCCGCTCTTCTGGCCACGGCCGCTGCGCTTTAATTCTCGTGCCGTGATTGCTGGATCATCGCGATACAATTGCCGCTGTTTCCGCGTTTATCGGACCGGCGAACAAGTTTGATCGCGTTTTTCAAGAATCCTCCGCGAGAGCCTGCGGGCCACCGCTTTCTCGAATCAAAATTTTATCGAATCGCCGCGCCGCGCGTTTCTCGCGCGAGCTTTGCATAGAACGTGTCGAATTTTCCTCGCGACCGCGACAATTTTTTCCTAGTTACTCCCTGCGACGCTTACAGGTTCTACAGATATTTCGTGAATTTTTCTCCAGCCTCTAAATTCGGCGTCGGCGTTCCTCCGAGCGCCGTTCTCCGAAACGGCTGACGAATAGGGCGGCTCTAGATTCCCCGTTGCCGTGAAATTTAAGGGGCGCAGGATTGGAACTGTGACAGGGTAGTTAAGGCTCGCTCGCGCTACGTTTAAATGGTAATCGATTCCCTCGGAACGGGCCGAAGGTTGATTTACAGCGGCGATCCTGCTTCCGTCGCGTCGAGCCGCGCCGCGTGTTCGCTCGCGTCCGTGTGCCTCCGCGCGCGGGTCTCCCGCTTGTCGGTGAGCGTTCGAGTCTTATTCGATTCTCTTGGTACGGGCCGTAGCTTATTCTACAGCGACGATGTGTATTCACGGTACAGTTACGATTCAATAAACCATTCAGCTTTCCCTGAATGGGACAAAGCCTTCCTTACGCCGGAGTTATTACGTCGTTGAAATATAAACGATGGCGAAGCGAATAGAGATTTCGCTCGGACTCCGAAGATCCTCCGTTCTGTTCTTCTCTCTTTTCTCCGCGATCCTGTTCGAGGATAGAGTCCTCTCTCTCTCTCGATTTTTCTATCGGCACAGCTATCGGGCCGGCGATCGTTTCGAGAACGACACGCTTCGACGCGAGACATTTATTTATTTCGCGAAACCACCGAGAGATCGTTCTCCGACTAAATCGCTGTCCCGGGAATTTGGGCACGGATTAGACAAAAAGGGGGGAAAACGTTTCTATTTTTCACAGTACTTTTCGGAGTACTGTACCGGAAACCGTTTGTCTTTTCGGCGACAAAAGTAACGGAAGAATTTTCGCGCGCGGATTACCGAGAGGATAACGAGAGGAAAACGGCGAAACGATTTTCGCAACAATCTTCCCGGAGAAGGTTCCGACGTTAGGAAGCGTTTATCTTCTTATTAGAAGATGTCGACGCCATTATCGACGAAGATTACAGCCAAATTGCCGTCGCAACGTCCGCGTAAATTCCCGATAATTGGTCGGCGGCGTATCGCTCGTAACGACAAGCGATCGCGGCGAGCAAACGACTCGAGTGTTTGTCATTCGGCTTCCTCGACATTGAAATTCCTCGGGATACGACCGACTCGTTCGAGTTTGCTCTCGTCGAGCCTGGCACGGGATCGGGACGGACCGAAAACGAGCTGGCCGCGGCCGATTTTGCCCCGGTGCTCGGACGTTTTATCCGCGCAGATAACGGCGAATCGATATTCGTCGGCCAGTAACTCTTTAACCGACGGCATAAAACGCCGATAAGACTTTATGCAATCTAATAAACCTTGAAAGGGCCGCGATAGATTTTTCGCAGGGGCGGCGGGGAACTTAATGGCGCGACGAGCCGCAGCGAAACCTTTATCGTCCTCCATTCTATTTAATCGCGCGACACTCTATCTACCCTTATCGTTTTCGGTGCAATCTCGTCCGGCCGATATCTCGAATCGTCGCTCGAAGCTATCTTTGGAAATTCGTTTCGAAGGTCTCGACGTATTCGATTAAAAATCGATTACGATTTACTTTGTCGTTGCCGCGTCCAAGATATTGCTAATTGTAATCGCTCGGGAATGGAGGGACTCGAGGGGCTCGCTGTCCTTTCGGCTCGAAAAATCAGCCGTCGAGCAGAGTCGGCTTCCGATCGTCGATATCCCTAACGAAGATGAGTTTGCACGAGCCGTGTTCGATCGACGCTAAACACGCGATGGATGGGAGCGCGAGCGAACAGTGGATGGGCGTCGGGGCTCGGGGTCAGGGTGCGCCGAGAGAGGCGTTCGCGATGTAGAAGTGTCCGTCTAATTGGGTACACGCCGACGGGTCAGCACGCACCATATCACGTTCCCCGATTCGAGCTCAAAGGTATCGAATACGTCGTTGATTGGTCACGAGGATCGATCGAGAGCTCTATCGGCGCGAAAACTGTCGCCGCGCGCGATCCACCGCCTTTCGATGTTTCTACGCAACTTCATCCACTCCGAAAACGCTTTGCCAATTTCCGTCGCTGCCTCTGTAACCTAAAATCGGAAATTTCGATTTTTCAAGGGTACCGTACGCGTCTACGAGTACGATATACAGCAATGTCTCCTAACCGACGCTCGGATTGTCCAGAAAAATGGACAATTTTGGAAGAGGAGACACGATTGTTCGAGCCTCGCAGCTTGTTTTTATAACTGTTGAAAATCGGTGACTATAAAAACGAGTTGCAAGGATCGATTTCGCAAGGCTCCTCTTCCCAAATTGTCCATTTTTCTGGACGATCCGAGCGTCGATTAGGCAGACATTCCATCAAGGGATCGACCGGTGCCTCGACGCATAATGTCACAAGTGCGGCACAGCGAAATCGTCGGTAGAAAAACGGAACGAAACGGGGCGAAAGAAACGTCCTAAATCTCTCTCTCCCCGTATTTATTAGAACGTATGCTCGTATTCGGAGATCGATTCAACCATTTGCCACGAAATGGGTCGTTTCCGACCGGCGCGGTGGAGATTCGGCGTTGAAGGATTAACTCGTGTTTCAGCGAACGTATGGTCGTTGGCGCGGCACAGATGTAGAATTGTCAGGAGGAAGACGGATGATAGGAGAACAAATTCGGAAGAATCCGCGACGGTTGAAAGGGTTCGCCGAGCAATCGCGCCGTAGGCATCAAAGCCGTTACCCGGAACGAATCCGGTCCGTCGGTATCATCCTAATTGCTATCGAGCGCCTCCGTTAATCCATTAGCGGGTGCGCGGATGGCCTAGATCAGGCCACGTTGCTTTGGTTCGTCCCACGGCAACACTTCCTGTTCTTCGGAAATCTTTTCCCGGTCGTATCCGGGCTCGCCGCGCCGCGCCGCGTCGCGAGAACCGAGGCTACCTCCCGGATATCCCGGGGAATTAGAAACGCGAGATCGATCGAATTTCTCTGGGCACGCCGACGTCGTCGGATCACCGATCCGTTAAAAATTCCTAACCGATGCTTCGATATTCAACGGTTTAATCTTGTTCTCGCGATCGTTAATTCGCCCCGGGAATGCAATCTTTTCGGACAGGCCGATGGCGGGATCAGAGCTACGACGTCGTAAATCTCTCTCGATTTTAATATGGGCCAGCCCGCTCTCTCTCTCTCTCTCTCGTTTCTCTCCAATTTTTAACTCGTATCGCCGCGCAGTTCCGTAGGAAAATAATGGCGTTAGCCGTTCTCGGGGACGCGTATTGTTCGCCGAGGGAAATATCGACCCTTCGCGCTCGGAGATCCGTTAACGCCAGCCGGTTCTTCCGATCGAGAATCTTTCCTTACTTCACAATTTTTCTGCTTTTCTACGTTGGCAGCTCATCGAGTACCGATCCGTGTTTGTCGGACCCACGCGTCGATCGCCTGTACTCGACGATCGTAAAAGCTCCGATGCGGTCGAAACGATTTATTCGATAAAACGAAGACTGGGTTGTAAAAAGACCGACTCGCGCACGATTTGCATACGCGGCGAGGGGTTAAGAAAAATTCTTGGCAACAGCCGGGCACTGGGAAAGAAAGCGAGAATCGGTGCGAGATAACAAGGTCTCGGTTGTATCGGAAGACTCTCCGGGTCCGTTCGCGTCGGTTTGCGGGGGCGATCTCTCGCCCTCGCCCTCGTCGCGTCGGTCAAAGGAAAGGAGAGCCGCGCGTGGACAGGTTAATCTTCGCCCCGGGTGATACGGTGTCCTGTCTCACAGTTTGCTTTCACCGCTGGCCGCAATTAGTTGGTCGGCGAGAAGGAGCCGAGGCGAGCCGAAAGACAGCCGGGATAGTCCTTGATCACAGAGAGCTCGTCGACGACAAAGAGAAAAAGACGGGAAGAAATCGGGGAAAGAGAGTCTCGGTCACCTGTAATCGAGCCGCTGTCTCCTCTCTTCCGGTCGCCTCCCATTCGCCGCGATCAAATATTTAAGGAATGCGATTCACCTGTTAATTACGAGCATCGTCTTCCCGGGATTAAAAGCGCGAGCGTTTCGCGCGTTCGCTTCCGAAACGATTGGTCCCCCTTGTTCGCGCCGGGCCCCATTAGCATACGCGTCGATACCTCTCGATGTCGCATCCCACGTGCGGCAACGACGCCGCAGAGTTACCCCATAATTCACCGCAACCCCCGTGGGACGCGGGAATCCGCCGCTAAATAGAATTTACCGGCCGACTCGATGACTGACGCGTTTCACGCGTTTCTTGCGATCCCGCCGTGCCTTGCAGTTTTATCGCGTCGATCTTATCGTTCCGTCGACTGCGATACACTGCGCTGATTATATTATTCGTACGTATCGATCAACGAGCGCGTACCGATTTTCTAGGATCGGCGGTGAACACGTTAAATTCCTCCGACGCGTTCAACGTTTCCCGTTTCATCGGAAAACCGTCGAGTTATTTAATTACGGCACCGAGAAATGATTCTCCTTTGCCAGTCGGCGACTCGCGTACAATCAGCTGTAATAGGAAGCCGCGGCTCGCATTGTCTTCCAACAAACCAGACATGCATTTATGTATGCAATACCCTGGTCGGATCTCGGTGCTTCCGACGCCGCAGACGCGGCCGCGGTCGCTGCCGCGGCCGTTGCCGCAGCCGCTGCCGCAGCCGCAGCATCGCGACGCCCTAATACACCGTTATAATTTATAGCGCAATGCGGCTTCCCCTACGGTTTTAGATACATCATCGGGCCCGGCCCGCGCAATATTGATCACGCCGAAAATGAACGGCGCCGGGGATCGATGCCGCGTTATCCAAGACGCGGCGCGAGAAAAATCCTCGCGCGATCCTTCTTCCGTTATTAAAACCGCTGCTGTAACGCCCTACGGCTTCCGAAATTCAATTATAAACAGAATCGGCCCTTGTACGCGAAGGTCATACATTTTTATAACCCGCGTTTTGCAAGCATAACGCGTTCTCGGGAATTCGGAATAGGAAAAGCCCCGGCGAAACGTTGGTCGAGGAATCAACCCTTCCACAGAGTGCGGTAAAATTACGAATTCTGGTCCAAAAAATGTCTAGTCTTTTCGCGTTTAAAGTAATCTTAGAAAACAGAGGAAGAAAGCGTCGATCATCGAGTGTCTCGATAGGTTCACCGCGGGCCGCGTTGTCTCTCTCGAACTCGAATTTCGCAGCCATTATCCTCGCGTCCTGGAGCTGCTGCTTCATCGAGGATACCACCGTTTGCTCGGGTGCGATCGCGGCCGGATAGTCCGCGAGCCGAGCCCCGAGGGAAATAGACGGCGAAGGAGGAGAGAAGGAGAGTAGAGAGAAGAGAGTTTTTCATCGATGGAATCAAAGTTCCATCTGGCCCTTTTTACCTCGATCCGACGACGGTCTTCGAACAAACTTAGTTTCTAAACACCTCGACATCGAATCCTCCCGGCGACTGTCTTCTCTCGGCTGTTCGAATCCGGGCGGATGAAAAATCCCACCGGTGAATGATCGAGCCGTTCGATTCCTCCTCTCGACTTATAATCGAGCGAAACGGGAGCCGAGAACCAGCAGAAATTCTCTGTTTACGTTTATCTCGAGTGCCTTAATAAATAGTTTAGGGCTCGTCGACAGCGTTAAGAGGAGAGCTTTGCGAAATTCGGGAGCGACTTTTCGCGGAAAATAGCCGCGAATCGGAGCGACTTTTTGCGGAAAATAGCTGCGAATCGGCGCGACTTTTCGCAGAAAATAACGGCGAATCGGAGCGACCGTGCCGAGGCCACAGGGCGCGATTTACAATCAACGCGTCCACCGGGTTTTCACGGCGCCGAGTAAAAATCGGTGCGCAAACAGCAGCTCCCCGTGCAATCCGCGCGTCAGCGAAATGGAGGCCGCGAAAGAGCTCGGCCCTCGGCGAGCACTCGGACACGTGGAACGAGACAACAATCGACGCGGCGGGTCAGCCAGAAATTGCTTTGAATTCCAGCCGGCACTCCCCGGGGGTGGCTGGAGGCCGGCCAGAGGGACGAGGGTGGAAGCGTTTAACGACGAGGCTCGACAAACACCGGCCGCGATTCATCCGGCAAGGACGACGAGGCTCGAGAAAAGGGCGGGCCCGGAGGATGTTGCTCGCCGCGACTCGTTAGAATTCGGCCGCGCGCGCTCGCTCGCTGCCGGCTGTCGCGCTTCGTCGGCGTCGCTCAAACACGCGGACTCGTTAATTGCATCCCACCTCCGTTAATACCGTGCGCAACTGTGTCGGAGAACGATATCGCCCGTCGAGGGCGAAAAGTTAAAGGGACTGCGGAGGAACCGGCAGGTTGGCTGGGCCCCCCTTCGACCCTTCGACCCTTCGACCCTTCGAAATCGTCGAGCTCTAAAATTTCGGAAAAAACTCGAGACTCGAGAATTTATGAATATTAACGAAGGAGGGCGCGATCCGAACGCCCCCGAAGTCTTTCCAGGAAAACCCGCGAGTCGAGAATTTGCTGGAATGTTAACGAAGCGGACTAGGATAGGTGCCAGCGTTCAGAACGATGCTCGCGGCGAGGGAGAAATTGGCGAGGTCGCGAGCCCGTCGTATCTCGCGCGCGACGTTTCACCCTCGAGCAGCCAAATCGAATAAACGTTATTACGATCGCGGAAATAACGATCTTTTCTTTTCCGAGCGTCGTCGCATAGAGCGTCGCGAGACGACGCGAACGCGAGAAAGACAGCGGTCTTTCAAGCCTTTGACGACAGGCAGGATCTGAAAGTTTCATCGGCGTAGCCCGTTTTTCCTCGGCAGACAAGAGGAGGTGAAAATCGCCGGCGCCGTGTTTGCCCGTATCATTTCCAGAGGTCCGTCTCATTTCAGACGTCTTTGAGTAGTTTTCCTTCCAGTCTGGAAACGAGTCTTGAAGAGGTCCTACCGTCACTGTGTAGCGCCTGGGCTCAGAGAGGAAGCAGGTCAGCTTAATAGGCTGCCAGCCGCACGACGGAACCGTTTCCCGCTTCCTGTGTCGCTTATTTGCTTGCGAAATGCAGCGGCGTGCTCGCGATTTCTCGATTTCGCGACATCTCCCGATTTTACGAATTCACACGGTTGCCTCGGCTAGAGATCCTCGACCGTGCGAGCCGCGTCGCCGTTGGAATCTCCCCGCGAGGAAATCGTTCGTAGGTTCGCGGAGACTGGAACGGTTCGTTTATCCGGGAGGGACGGAACGACGGTCGGGGTTGTTAATTAGGCGCGAAGCGTTCGATGGAGCGGCGTTCCACCGAGGCTTCCGCTCGGCGATTTCGATCGGTGAACGCCGAACGCGCCTGGGAGAAGTAGGGTGGTTTCGGTAAATAGCGGTGCCGGATAAAACGTTCCAGAAAAGAGTTGTTCAAAAAGATGTCAAGGTACTTCTGGAACGCGGGAAACTCTGGCGAAATGTCACGCGTCGAACTGGGTCACGGTGCACGCACCAATGTCATAAATAACTCCTAATAACCTGCCTCGCTGAAACTCTACCGGAAGTACAAAAGAAGGCCATCCCGTTCCCTGGCAAACATATTTCGTCTCGTTAAAAAATATTCGAGTTCCGACTTTCGCGAGCAATTCGGCAACGCTTTTTTAACAAGCCTCTCCCCCCGCCGACCGTTTCGATTCGGCAACTTTGCACCGCTCGGACCGCTTCTTCGTCCGCGAGATCGTCGTCGTCGTCGGACGCGACCACCGAAATATCCGTTTCCCGGAAGCCCTGCCCAACCTGATCGCACAGCCCCGGATCTCGTCGGTTTCTCTATGCAGCGATTTCTCGAAAATCTCCCCGTCCTCCGAAGTTTCTCCCGGCTTCTCCGAAAAATTCCGTTCTTCCGAACGGCTTTACCCCTGAAACTCTTTGGAAGTTCTCTCAAAGGAATTTCTCTCTCCGGCCTCCTACGGCAAACTCGAGATTCCCGAATCCCCCGAATCTATAAATTTGCTCCGTCTATCCGGAAAGTCCGATCAGCCGGATTACGAGGCGGCGCAACATCCTTTGTCGAGCCGCCGCCGCCGCAGACATTCGTCGTCGCGCGGAACTCGCAGCCGCGACACCCCGCGGAATTTTAATATCGCGCCGGTGCCGCCGATCAGAATTCACGGGGCGGTTACGCGCGCAGTCTCGGCCGGATATTAATCAGAAATTTCTCAGGCGCTCGAGTCCAGCAATTTGCCGCGGCATTCAACGTCGTCGGCGCAAATTGCTATTGTCTATGGTAGCGCGACCGCCTCGCCGCGTCGCGCCGGTGAATTCACCGCGCCGCCGCCTCGCTGATTCTGGAATAATAAAGAGGCTGGCTTCTAAGCTCTCTCTCTCTCTCTCTCTCTCTCTCTCTCTCTCTTTCTCCGGTTCTCTTTTTCGTCGCGTCCTGCCTTAGATTTTCTCGCATCGCCGTCATAATTCTTCGGATTTGCCCGACGCGGTCGTTTGAAAAGCGGCCGGCGAGAATCCGCGAGCACGTTCCTCCCGGATCCCCCTCGATCCTCCTTGGCCGCCCAAGAAAATCCTTTAAATTGTCGCGATTCACCGGCCACGTTTTATTATTCGTGTCGGGGCTATCTTAATAATCGCGACTGGTCGGGTCTCGGTGTAAGCGTCTCCAACGGCTCCGACGTATCCGTTCCGAGCACTCGAGGAACGAGTCGCATCTTAATCGCCGAGCCAGCCGGAAAATAAACGCGAGGCGGCTGGACGAGGCGCGAGGCAAACGATAAAGAATTATACATTCCCCGGCTTCCGCTCGACGCCGCTCGGAATTAGCCGCCGCGATCGCCGTCGCGATCTCGCGGAATTGAGCCGCCACGATGTCACTCGCTCGACAGATTGCACCTGTTCGCGTCGCGGAATCCGCGGTTCGGCTCGCTGACAGAGCACCTTTCGTTTGGAATTCGACCGCGTCGATCGTCATTTTCTCTCAGAGACTTTTCTCCGATAATCCCGGAACGGTGTCTTTTCTAGACGATATTCGCGAGTCGGTTCTCCCCGATAAATCGTTCAGTTGCACCCAACGTTCGCACGATTGATCCATAAAGATCCAGCCTCGCATCTATTTACAGTCGGA
This sequence comes from Megalopta genalis, assembly GCF_051020955.1. Taxonomy (NCBI): domain Eukaryota; kingdom Metazoa; phylum Arthropoda; class Insecta; order Hymenoptera; family Halictidae; genus Megalopta; species Megalopta genalis. Next base: position 17,160,089 of record NC_135017.1, read on the forward strand.
AGCTCTATCCGGGAGGCGGAACGATAACCGAGCATCGAAGGAGGGCCTCTCATCAATTTCTGGCGCAACCATAACCCTTGTACGATTAATCCAAGGTTCGGCGTTTATCGTTCGCCCGGCCTCTGCGGCTCTGCGGCCCCGAAGTTCATCTCCATGCACGTGTGTACGGGACACACGAGCACGCTGGCGCGCTAATATTAAATTACCGGCGAAATTATGCACGGTCCACCGGCTTACACCGTGTTCCTCGACGCAGCGGGCGAGAGCCGCATATCAGCTACCCGAGTTTTTCGTCGAAACTCTGGGTGCCAATCTTGCGTTATTGCATCCTGGGCACCGAGACCGAATGATTTTTCCGCCGACCGAGCAACAACATCCGACGGCTCTATGCTCCACGCTCTATCTATGCCGCGTTCGGCAAACAAACGTGTGCAGGCTCGCAAAGCCACTCGTGCCATCATCCGCGTTTCTCTCTCTCTCTCTCTCTCTCTCGCTCTCCCTTTCTCTCGGTTTTCCCTTCGCTGCGAACAATGCCGAATCGGTTCTCGAACCGCATAGTCGCGAGGAAATTCGAGAATCCCGGGTCGCAGCGATCGATGAAATCTGAAAATGATCCGAATTTGTGGTCCGATCCGATCGGAGAGATCCGCGTCTACACCTGGAGGTGAAAATCGCGCGGAACAGCGGTGTCGCTCGCGGCGATTCCGCGCGGAAACTAAGAACGGAATCGAACAAAAGGGTAACGGGCCTCGGCCCGTGAGGAGTCCAATAGTCGTTTTCGGCGCCCGTTTCATATTGGATGGCTTTCAATTGGCCGCCTTATTGTTGCCGATTCTCATTCCGCCTCTTCGTCCCTCTTTCTCTCTCTCTCTCTATATATATATACTCTCTCGCCGTGTCCCGAAGTCACCGGATAATAAAACCGAAAAAAAGGAACAGCACGGATATAAAGCTCCGAACATAACTTTTCGCGATACCTCTCGCCCATTTTCCGAACCCGTTGCTTTCTTTTATTCGGCCTGGCCCCGGTCGAAAGGTTCGCTGCGCATTCGCGGCCGGAAGTGCCGGATTCTTAATGGAAACGAGAAATACGCGCCGAATCGAGTCGAGTCGACTCGACTCGACTCGAGACGGTCTCGTTCCCGATTACGGGCTCGTTAGCACGCGCGCGGGTCCTCGAGAAAGTTACGTAACTTTTCGGGGCCTCGACTTTGTGCAACATCAATTACGGAAATGAACCGCTCCGGTCCGCCCTCGCCGTCCTACTCCGCGTCCGCTTCCGCTTCCGGTTCCGCCTCGAGATGCTCGAGCGCGAAATCGTCGAGTCGATGCAGCGCGCGTTTCGACATCGTGTTCTCCCTATTTCTTCGCGATTTTATTTTCGGGAAAGCACGGGTCGGTACTTTTCGAAATTTTCCGGATCATTTGTCGCGCGTTCGAGGAGCGCGTGCCAATATTTTGGCGAAGAAACATCCGACGGAAACGGAAATAACGACGTCGACGTTTCGAACGCCGCGGCGGCGGCCACCTGTTCGGTGGTCGAGGACAATCGGGAGCCGCTGTCAGCGTCGCCGTCGGACGGCTTTCAAAGCGGGAAAATTGTCGGAAAATGAGTTCAGGAGATCGGAGGGTTAATTTAGTTTCTAACAGGATTCCGAAACGAAACATCGAAGTAAGCGCGCGAGCAGCCAGTTAGCGGCGTCGGATTTAGCCGACGGGGATAATTATTCGCGCTCCCTCGCGATGAATCTAATCAAACTCCAGCGTCGACTCCGGACCCCGCCGCCTTTCCTCCTAGCCCTGATTCCCATTAAAATTCTTCCCGAACAATGCCCGGGATATCGAACGATCCGATCGACTCTGCGCGATATCCGAATCGTCCCGATGCTCGAACAGAGAAACGTTTGCTCGACGATACAATCCGGCGTGAGTTTGCTCGGATCTCCTTCGGATATCGGTCCTCCGGTAACTTAATCTCGGGGAAATTAGGTTGGCTACGAGCGATTCCGTTCCGGTTGGATCATCCGTCGAGCTCTCGATCCTTGGCAGATAAGTAGGCAAACTCTGGAGTCAATCTCTGCAGGTAATTTCGATGCAACCTAAAACCTGTTGGCGACACGGGTTTAGGATCAATTTTCTTCCGATTTCGAGTCAGGCTCGACTCGATCCGATCCGAACCCGAAGGTCCTGGAGAACGTGGTCGGCAAGATCCGGTCAGCTCCGATCGCGCAGAATTAAATCTACGTTAATATCCGATCTAGGGTCGAACTTATTCTAGAGTCGATGCAGTTCCAGTTAGACTCGACGAATCCCATTTAGATAAAGCTAGACCCTCGTCAAGATCCGACACGGATCTCGCTTAGCGGTGATCCACTGATCTATACTTTCTCTGGAATTCTACTTGCTCCAGACTCGGTCGGACCCGACCCGGACCCGCAATTTCCCCACGGAAATACGCCGGCGCGAAATCGCCCAACTTCTCCCCTTCGTCTCCGAAATAGAGTCGAGTAGAATATACGTTTACGCAAACTTTGTCATCGTTTCCAGTTCCCGAGTCTACCTTCCGATAACCATAATGCCCCATAAGTCATCCGCATCGCGCTATCCTAACAAATTCTGCCGAGTCGATTGCCTCGCGTTGCCCATTCGACAGGGTCCATCGAGTCGAGTTTATTCGCTAAACACCGTTCAAACTTTTCACATCTTGTCTACGGGGAGTTCGACGATGGCGCGATCGATTCGATCTCGGGAATCTTAGGCTCTCTCGTCCCGAACACTGGAAAAGAACGCGCGTAGGTGTGTACGTCCGAGCCGGACCCAATTCCTAATACAGCGATGTCTCTCTCTAATCGACGCTCGGATTGCCCACAAAAATGGACGATTTTGGAAGAGGAGATACGATTGTTCGAGCCTTGTGACTCGTTTTTTATGGTTATCGATCGTCGACAACTATAAAAACGAGCCGCAAAGCTCGAGCAATCGTATCTCCGCTTCCCAAATTGTCCATTTTTCTGCACAATCTGAGCGTCGATTAGGGAGAGACGTTACTGTATCTCCGAGACCGTGCTGGAAGCAAAGTCAGCCGAGAAACCATCGACCAACCCTCTCGGTCTAATAACGACGAGAACGATCCATTCGCGATCTACTCGCGGTCCGAGACTACTAAAAGCGTAAGGGTCCTCGCGATCCCGGTCTCATTACCTCGAGCCGCGACGAGTGTCCTTAATCTCGAGGTTACTGGATCACGTTGCCGGGTTCGATATCCGCCGGAGAACATCCCGTGCGAGGGAAACGCGACGTTGGACGTCGAGGCGACGGGACGACCGTCTCGCGGAACGGCTTTTCTTTGGGACCCTCTTGAACGGCGTTTCGGGGCCGACGACGACGACGTCGAGGAAAAGTTTTTCAGCAAATTGTACGGCGGTAAATCACGGTATAGCGCGCAGTTGCAACGGCCGACTAGCTCGTTGGGAAGATAATGATTCGGGACGAGACGAGTCCCGTTTTATGGCATCGTTATCCACGGAATCGGTCGGAACGGCGAAATCGCGCGGCAATTCTACCCGGCGATGGCTCCTTCGTTCGCCGTTTACTTCCGAAATCCCCCCACGCTCGAATTGACGCATGCCTCTCTTCTTTACGGTCAATTGCAACTACCAACTCCGAACTTCTGCAGGCAATGGCACTTGTTATTTCGGACCGGCCCGGCCCGGCCCGGCCCGGCGATCGCCACTTCGGCTCGAATCGTGCCACTCGGCGGCATTAAGCTTTAACGGGGATCCGAGCGAATTTTTTTTCCATAGAAACGGACGGTTCCTGGCCGAGCATTTTTTTATGGAGCTCGCGGCGACTCTCGGACGCGTCGTCTGGAAAATTCTGGCTCGCGGAAATTAGTACTTTTCGAGCGATCTCGGTTTAGAATAGACGCGCCAGATATCAAATGTTGCGGGAGCATCTTCTCGTTGGTACGAAGCGGAGAAATTTGTAAATCTGCTGTGGGAAAGTTTCGTTGCGAGCACGAGCATTAAAGAGAGCAGGGTTCTTCTGCTCGCATAAAAATCCTGTAATCCCAGCTGCCACATAAACTCAATCTTCACTCCAGTCTTGGCGAATGAAGTTCCGTTCGAAGCACCGTCGATTGCGGGATCTCGAAAAAAATGTCGGTCGAACTTGAAAAATAATGGTTCTTGGAGAAATGACGAGCACAACTCGGTCGATGTTCGGTATTAGCCGCGATCGAGACGGATAAAATAAATACCTAATTCCAGCGGGAAAGTTTCCGCGAAGCTTCGGTCGCCGAGTCTCCCTGGTCCGGCGCGGGTCGGAAAACTTCGCGACGTATCGCGTGTTCCGGGCCGATTTTCCGGTAACGTTGCCGGCGCAAAGCAGCCAATGTATATTTCAGAATATCGGGGCACGGGTGTAGCGAGGAAACTTTCGAGCTTGGGAACTTTTCAGCCCTCGCCTCGCCTCGCCTAGCCTCGCGCATAAGCGCGCGAGATATGCGAGGCTCCTTCGGGCTCTCGCGTCGCTGACCAATCGCGAAATATATTGTCCCGAACTTTGAACGGATATGGAGCCGAGAGAGAGCAGTTCGTTTGAATTTTCTTTAAAGAAGACGCCGGCGTGCCTCCGAACTTTTTAACGGGTTTTCTAATATTTCCGCGTGTCCGATCAATTTCAGTTCGATACCATTTGTATCCGGCGCGTCCGGAGCTAGTTGCAGCAATTCGACAGAAATTACCCGCGGGTCGTCGAGCGGATGCCGCGTATACGCGGCGCTCGGCGCGAAAGGGTTAAGTAGAAAAGCCCGGCGATGGTCCGGCATGCCGCTGTACGCGTTCGCTCCGTACAATCGCTGGTACACGTAATCTGCTAATTTCGGGAAGGTGAAATTTCCCCTGGTAACATCTGTTGCTCGCAATGGATATTCGAACGGTGCAATTTGTCGGTCGAGCTGCTAAAACTGATTCTCGCGAATTAACTAGACAATAGCCGGGCTACCGTGTTACCGTGTAGCCAACAATTGCCGGCAACGGAACCGGGCGCTTCGTAACCGATAAATCAAACGAGACTTAGAAATTGCGAGCGCGGAACGGCTCCTCTAATAAAAGCACAATTTCGAATACTCCCGAACGAGCAAACGGTTCCCGAATTATCCACTTAACCGTCCGATTGCCGGGAACGTTAGAGAATTCATTGTTCCCTCGGAGCCGCGTAAACAGCGGCCGGAAATCCCTCGCATAATGACTTTAAGCAGACTGCATTAAATTACGGCGGCGCAACGGTTAGCCCGGAATCTGGGAAATTTCATTTTGAACGCGGACCCCGCCGGAAAAGTTAATAACGTCTCTCGGTTGGAAAACGCAAAAAGATGTCCGAAAAAAGAACGGGAAAGGGCGGGGCAGAGACAGAGACAGAGACGAAAAGATAGCGAAGAAACGGAAAAGGAGAAAATTGAAACCGCTGGTTGGCGCGAAGTTTAATTCGATGCCGACCGCGCACGCCGTTGACGCCGCAATCCGTGCCGACGGAGGAACGTTCTGCTTGGAATTCCGCTGCGGGAGTATCCCACGCAATCTCTCGGAAGATGAAACGCGTTGCCGAGAGTCCTTGTTCTTCGTTCTTGTCCCGGCATCGTCGCGAGCAGCCAATTTTCCTTTGGATCTCCGCCGACGAGCTCGTTCCCTTATTTGTCTCGCGCGAACCATTAAGGACCGAGAACAGCCGATGTTGCGCTAATGCGACAGTTCCGTCGACGCTCGATTCTCCAAACTCTGTCGTCGATTTGGATATTTCCGCATCGTGCGCGTTCCTGTTGCAATTTTAACGACCAAAATCTCGCGATATTTTCGACGATGCGTACGAACGCAAGCGCGAATCGTGTCACGTCGCACCCTCGTCTCTATTCCGAAGCAAAAGCAAAAGCTCTCTTCGTAGAAACGGCGTTAAGATACTTTGTAATCGGTTCGTCGAATCGTGAGATGCTTGTGCGAAGACGGAGCAAGAAGAATGTCTCGGGTGCGCTCCGTTTCGAGGGTGTCAACCGCGAGAGATGTTCGCGCGGGGTTGGAATACCGCGACGAAAAATATTATTCGCCGGATAATTCAGCGGAAAATAAACCGAAGCGGTTTGAACGCGTCTCGAAGGGGACCGGCACCGCGGCGAATAATTTCGCTCGCGGAACACGCGCGCGATTATTCGCTCGATGGGAACGGGAACACGCGCGCGGCGGGCGCCGCCTCCTCGTCCCGCAAGACTGTTTTACATTTAAATCAAACCGGCTGTCTCGGAATCAATTCGCCGAGATACACCAGATTGGACTGTTTTGCAATTTAAATCGCCGCCCCGAGCAAATAAAAAGAAACACGATCGTAAAGCGACCATTAAGTTCCGAGTTAAGTCGCGCCCCCTTCTCCGCGACGATAAACTTCCCTTGTCCCGATTATCTCGTCCCATTGGCTCTCCGGGCTCGTTTCCGCGTGCAGAACCGTTTTACGCGTGTTTCGATCCATTTTCTACCGTTTCGAGAGACCGTACGTCGACCCAACTTTCGCTCTCGAACGTCGTCGATCGCGATCGATGTTCGCGCGAGATTTCCTTCGAAACGTATTCCTGCGGGAATTTTCGAACCCGATTAGGCTCTCGATTCGGAGCATTCGTCGAACTCGATCGTTCTCGAATCGAAGCCGAAAGGTAGCCGCTTTAAGACGGAAGTATTCCGGAATAAAACGCGAGATCTCCCGTTGACGGATCTCTGGATCCGTAGCTCGGTAAAATCCCGATTGGCTTTTAAGAGGTAATCGAGTAGTTTGGAAAGCCGGCTGCAGGCAGGAGCTCTCTCTCTCTCTCTCTCTCTCTCTCTCTCTCTCTCTCTCTCTCTCTCTCTCTGTTTATTAGCGCACGACTCGACGGTAACTTGGAGTGGTCATAAGTCTCGAGTAGTTGCCCGTTAGCGACATAATGATGGGGTTGGGGCGGAAGGGGGTGGCTGGAGGAACGATGCGCGCACGAGCGGCTTGTCCGTAATTTATTTCTTCTTGTTTCTCAACCCTGTGCTCCGCGTGCAATTTGCGCTCTGTTATTATCCGTGCGCGTTCGATACCGACTATGAATTGTGTGCAAATAGCCATTAAACGAGCCTGCATTATCGAAAAGCACGCAAACGGGACACCGGCTGGGAACCGCGCGAACAGAGATAGAGATAGAGATAGAGAGAGTGCACCACTTACATCACAATTGCACGCTCGTTCGCGTCCGCGATTTCAAATGGCAATTTCAACGGCGCGGAAGGACATTATCTTGCGTGGACAATGATTTTCGAGCTTCGATTCGCAACCGTTACCGTCGCGTCTCCGATACGCCCGATTAACCCCTTGCCAGGTAATATCGACCCTCGCGAACTACCGTACCACTTCTCTACTTACGAATCCCGTTTCAACTCGTTCGAAATCGATACGAACACCAAGACTCTCCTCGAAGCATTTTTGTAGCGACGAAAAATCGTAGGACAAGGGTTTGGAGAATGTCTTAGGATGATATAGCGTCGATATTCCAACCGTGCACGCGTCGCACCCTTGGAACCGTCCAGCAGCACCCAGTGGGCTATAACCATCGGGAAAACCGTGGACGACGAGGGCTCGAGGACCGTTGTCCTTGGCAAGAAACGTCTGAAATTCCGTTTTCGGCGTCTTTGTGTCTGCGAAGTGCCCATCCGGCCGCGTGTCCGAACACTGGGGACCTCGTTAAAACTTGATACCCCGTTCCACGGTCGGCCCTGGCCTCTTCTCGTCCTCCCGACACCCTCTGCCCTCTCGGCCCCTCGCTCCTCCGGCATTATGCCTTTTCGCTTCCGTCGATGTCACGACTCGATGTCGCTTCGCGCCGGTCGCGCGCCTACTGGTAAAAGGTGATAAAAGGAAACTCTCTCGTCTCCTCGCTCTCTTCCGCACTCTTCGGCTCTCCCGGCGACGGACCGACGCGATGCTACGACGAGGATAGATAAACGCGTTTTCAATCCTTCCCACGTCCACGCCCCGGCCCGCCCCTCGGCCGCCTTCGCCGCCCATCGACTCGCCGGTTAAGTACCCGGCCTATTTTGGAACTTTCTTCTCGGCCCTCGTTTCCTCCCCCATCGGGGTCCTTTTCACACGGATTTCGTTCTCGAGTCGCGCGATCGGGATCGGCGCTTCTTTTTTCGGCGACTCTGTTCTCTCCCCTTCTCGGCCTTTTTCTTCTCCCGCGCGGCGCCGCGAAAGTTTGATTGGCTGGTTAATAGTCCGATGGATTCTCCAGCGAGTTCAGGATGCTTCTTGGAGAGTTCGCGAACGAGATGTTAATGCCGAAGATTCTGTTCGACGGTGTCTGTGTGCGCCCGCGAGAATAGCTCACCGATGCTGCAACGTTACAAAAACTGTTCGAAATCGAACCGATATTCGGTTCGCGAGGAATCAACGAGACGAATAGCGTGTAGGAAAGAGAAATTAGCACTTCGCACCGGAGAAGCCAAACCCGAGTTTCGACCCTCTCTTCCCGGCGTCGGCGCCCCTGACAAACGTAAACCGAGTTGAAAAAGGCCTTCTAAAATTCCTTCGTTTCTGTTTCGACGCTGAATGGCCTCGGCGCATAAAAGCTGCACAAATTTCGTAGTCTACTCGGCCAATCCACTGCTAGGCAACGTACGCGCTCGGAACTAAGAACGGCGCCGCGGCGGCTCGCGATTCATTTGATAAAAAGCGTTTGGGTAACGAGCGACGGAAAAGCATTAACGACATTCATTTCTGGACGGAAGATCCTCGTAAAATCCATTACAGTCTCTCGTTCCGGGAGGAAAAAGACCACCACGGCCAGGAAGAGGGGGGACGAACAAAGCCGAAAAAATGAAAACGAGGAAAGAAAAGGAAGAAACATAGACGCGCGCGCGCGCGCGGACCGATGGACAAACGGACGGACGACCGACAGGTGGAGAGGCGAAATATACGAAATGAAAAGCGCGCATTACACGAAATACCGCTCTCTCGCTCTCTCTCTCGCTCTCTCTCTCTCTCTCTCTATTTTAACGAACGGCACACGGAACTTTTTTAATGCGTGCTCGCGGCGCTCGTCGACAAAATCGTCGCGTTGTTAACCCGTCAAACCGTACCCGTCCCCTGTTCCCCGGCTCCCCGTTCGCCATCCGCCATCGCGACATTTATTCTAAACGAAAATCCCATCGGCAAACATGCTGCGCTCCCGTGGACTTTGTTCTTCTTTTTCGCTCTTTTCTCCCTTGCATTGCTTACTCGCGCGCTCTCTCTCTCTTTATCGCTCTCTTTATCGCTCTCTTTCTCGCGGTTCTGGCTCCCGTTTGTTCGGTGCCTCGACAACGAAGGCGCGGTTCGATCGGACAGTCATAAATAAGCTAGAAGAACGCGCGGCAAATTGTTTTTAATAAAATTCGCTGTTTCGAAGCGGCTTGCCGCCGCGGTCCGAGCAAAGCTTCCCTCCTCGGCTTTTCTTCTTGCTTCGCAGTCGCGCATTACCCTGAAAGCTTCAATTTTAATACATTTACATTCGTTTTCTGTTCCAGGTGAGTACCCATCGGGGCAAATCGAGTTACACGGCAACGGGTGAGTGGTTTCCCGAGCTCGTTCCGCTCTTCTGATAAACCCGCGCGCGCGCGCGTCAATTGTTTCGTAGAACCATAGATACGGGCTTTGTTTCTGTTAAGCGGAACGCGATCGTAGAAATTCCGCTCCGAGTCGCCGGAAACTACGAGGAAAAGCGGAGAAGAATTGTTGGCAAACCGATGTCGTTGTAGGCAATCTTACGCGCATCGCGCAAAATATCAGAGATATCCGTCATAAGCCATCGTCGTTCGTTCTACGCGATAAGATACCGAATTCTTGGATAGAAAATTTCGTTTGTTTACGATTCGCCGCCAGAACTTGGAATCGGGAAACGGATATTATTTCCCCGACGGTCCGAGGGAGATCGATTCGACAAATATCAGCGGCGCTAGCTCTAAAAAGTTTAATTAGCATCGTTACGAGCCCCGCGAGCAAATAATTCTCGTTCAGAATTGCTGCTCGCTTCCACCGGGCAACTTTCAAAGCCCGAACCATGCCCGATACTCGTTTCTCTCGTTAAAGGCAGCGGACAGCATTAAAATATGTCGTTGCAGCTTACTCGGCGCTGCGACAGCCGCGAAATCGGACCGCGCGAAAAAACTATAAATTCTCTCGATCCTGGACGAGACGATGCGAGTCCTGTGCAACGCGCGGCGCTCGGAACGATAGATGCCGTTCGCATTTTGCCAAACGGAAAGTTAATCGAGCTCCGGCGCGTTAATGTTCGCGCCGCGGCAAATATTTAGCCGATGGCTGGACGCGCTCTAATTTGAGAAATGTCCTCAAATATTTATCCGAACGGCGCACAGCGATTGCAAGCACGCGGCATCTTCGCGCTCCGTCACCCTCGCCTCGAGTCTCTTCGCTCTCTGCCGAAATCGAGGGAACCGGTTTAACCCCCTCGCCCTCGAGAATCTAATTGTTATCGTCATTGGTTGCGTCGTTGAACCGTCGTCGAACCGTCGTTGGTTCGCAGTTCGTTCGAACGATCGACGAAAGCGCCGGCGGTCGCGAGAAACGTCGAGGAGAGCGATCCGGTTTTTCGAAGATCATTTTTCCTATCGGCGTTTTTCAGCCAACGTATTTTGGATTTTCGCGGAACGATCGAACGCGCGAGGCATTAAACGGGAGTGCCGCGCGACGCTCGACGCTCGAGTGGCGAAGAATTCGGTGATACGGTGATATTGTGCGAGATTCGGTGATTCGCAGCCGGCTCGAGTTATTCGCGTGCAGTGCGACGGCCAAGTGTAATTGGACGCGTGTTGCCGTTGAAGCGGCACTGCGGCAACCAAAGCGGGAACAGCCTCCGCAAACGGTAAGTGTGTTTAGTAATTTTTTAATGGAGTGGACGATGTGTTGGGGCTCTAATTGTGAAGGGAGAACAGCCTCGCCCGGCGGAACCGGGTCGAGAGAAGCTTTTTCATTTATTCAACTTTTTACGCGACTAGCGCGGCGTTTGTTGGATCTTTTGTCGGCGATTTTTCGTTTATTTTCGGCCGCTGCCGGATGAGATTGCGGGGCCGTTCTTTCGAACGGAATTCCGCGAGCTCCGGGAATTCTCGATGTTTCGCCTTTAATCGCGAACATTCGGTTTCCTTTAATTCGCTTCGGCCACCCTTTGTCGCGCGAACGATCGAACCTGTAATTTCCAGAACGCTAAGACCGTAATTCGGGCAATCGAACGGCGATCAAAGCGTAATCGGAACACGATCCACGCTCGAATATTCCGGGAAATTATATACGCGTGCCGGATGCCTAATAATTCCGCGGGGAAGTGCTCGTGTGCCACGGTGATCGTGTTTTTTTTTTCTGTTTTCATCGACGGCAGGTTGCACTCTCGCGGTGCACCGGTGTTTAATATCGGGTCGCGAGGGAGCTCCGCGACCGGGGAACCGCGCGGTGTCTGTAATTCGCTTTGAAATCGGATCGTTAAGCCCGGCAGTATCGAAAAACTGTGCGGAACAAATAATTTCGCCGGCGACGTAAATCCCGCGGATTGTAAATCCGCAGCCGGTGATCGATCCGCGAATAATAGGTCGTCGGATTGCTCGCGACGCTTCTAACCGGATTTTTCGCGAATAATTCTGCTGCCTCGAGAACTCTCGATCGCGCAACGATCGCGGCGATCGCTGCCGCTGCTCCAGCCTGGCACCCTCCGCTAAACCGACGGGTTTAATCGACTTCCGAGATCGATCGGCGAATAGACCGCGCGTTAATAGTTGATTACACGAGGATTATGCGCGCCGAGATCATTTGTTGCGACGTTTACACGGATCGTACGTCCCGAGTCCTGCGCGTTGTGATCTATGGACGGGGCCAGGGGTCTTTGGACGATTAATCCTCGAGTACACACGGATTATGGATCCCCGGACTATTTATCGTCACCTAGAGCCGAGTGCCACGGCTCGGGGGCTGTTTATCATCCGGACGGATCGCGCATCTCGGGGGTCGTTTATCGCACAACCCGCGGACGGATCGCGCATCTCGGGACCCGTTTCCCGTTGAAACGTGGATCACGCGCTCGATCGCGGATCCTTCGTAGCGACCCATTGATTTCGGACGCGATTAACGCGACCCGTACGCGACTCGCAGTTCCCGCGATCGTTTGTCTTCATTTCCGCGTAGATCGACGACTCGGGCGACAGCTGATCGCAATCTACGCGCGTGGGACGTGATCGAAATCTTGCGACGATTTCTCGGATCGCGCCGTGGGAACCGAGACGCCGATACGGCGGAATTTAAACATTAGGCAATTTGAGATCTTCTAGAAGAAGATCTCTCGCGCGGTCTCCGATTATTTGTTCTTCGTCGAATAAGAATCGACCAAGGAACGGATATTCGAAGAGGTTCCTCGGTTTTGCGGACGACCGAGGAAAAAGGGGCGCCGCTTCCGGGCTCGCTCGCAGCCAAGAGACGGCTCCCGGGCGAAATAAATCGCGGCCCGAACGAATTATACCGCGTTGCCGCGCGACACCTTTCCCGCGTCAAATTGCCGCGATTATTTCGGCTTACGGCAATTAATCGGGGACGTAAACGGGTCGCAGGCTGCGGAGGAAGAGGAGGCGGAGGCGGAGCCGGAGCAACGCGGTTTGATGCACGAGTCGCAGCCGATCGTCGCTTCTCTGAAAACGGGCCCGCCTAATGCCGCCGATTAATCACTGCTATCCGGTTCAACCAACTAATTGCTCGGTGCTCGCAGCGTTTCCCTCGATTGTTGGGTACACGAATAGCGGAAGGGAAAGAGAGAAAGAGCAGAAGCGGGAAATAAAGAGAGAGAGAGAGAGAGAGAGAGAGAGAGAGAGAGAGAGAGAGAGAGAGAGAGAGAGAGAGAGAGAGAAAGTCCAACGAGCCGGGCACGATAAAAAAGGGGCGAAAAAAGGGAAGAGAAGTCTGGTCCGCCTGCACCGCGTCGATAAGTCCGATATCAAAGCCGCGTTCATTTACTTCTCCTGATAACTCGATCGGTTACGTTCGTCTGACCCGGAGCGTCGCGTTAATCCGCGCCTGTTGATGCATCGATGGCGTTTGTATCTCTGGCTTTCCACGATTCTCGTTTCGCCGCGTGGGTGGCATCTTTTTGCTCGAACCAGTCGACCCTCGATTCGCGATGTCTCCCGTTGCTCTCCCGACCGACCTCTTCTCTCGACTGAACCAAATAATCGAATAACAATATATTTATACCGTGAGTCCCAATTGGCCCCGCGAGTCCGCGTTTGGCGCCCTCTCGGAGCAATCGTTATGTTCTCCAAGAGTTCCCTCGGTTCTTTAAGACTCCGTTTCATAGTTGGCAGTAGGGTTTTCGACGCGAGAGGATGAAAATGTTTGGAACAGGGTTCGGAGAAGCAAGAATTATTTCAACGTAAAATCGTCGGATGCGAATTCCGGCGACGCGACGCGTCGGTTCCGCTGTAAATCGGCGCGAGAACCGAGAGCTCTCCGCTCTGCTCTGCTTTACATTTCGCGAGCGAGGATTCTTGCCGGTTATTCGGTAATGCACCGGTGACAGCCGAGATCGATATCGTCCGCTCGGTTTGCTCGAGGATTTCGACACAGTTGGCCCCCCGTATTTGTAGGAAAATCGTCGCGCGGCAGCCGCGCCGATTGATTTTATTCATGACCTTCGCCGGGGAGAAAAGTACTTTGGATGCGCGGCGAACGCGCGGGCCCCGCGGAGGAAAAATACCGGAATGTGTTTTCCATTTCAGATGGCGCGCCGATAAAAACCGGCACGTAGAAACGCGACGTGCCTGATCGACGCGTCTTCCCTCCGGGAACCATCAATTTCTTGTCAACCGCTTCTCCCTCTCTCTCTCTCTCTCTCTCTCTCTCTCTCTCTCTCTATCTCTCTCTCTCGTTCGAAATCGTTTACTAGATTCCGTTGAAAGGCTTCGGAAGAGGCGGACGAAGGAGATGCCAGCTCCTTCGCTCCCCGGCGAATTCGGCACTTTCTTAACAAACAGGATCGATGGCGCACAGTTAAGTTAATTGCGCATGCCATGCGCGCAGTTTATTAACGTCCCGGTCGACGAAATTCGAGTTCGCGAAACGACGAAACAGCGGGGCGAGAATTAATTTGCAATGGGTTCGATCGCCGTCGACGTCGAACGCGAATTCCGCTACGGAACGCGAAACGAAGCGGTGTTCGAAATACATCGACGAGAAATTTCTATGCTCGGTGCATTTCACCGATGCTGCACGGCGCGACGAGAGGCGACGGATCGAGGCTGTCCGGGGATGGAATATTTCAGACGTGACGTATCGCATCGCCGTGTACTAAAAATAAAGGGGAACATCCGGCTCTGTATCGCGGATGCGCCGCCGACAAGTACGTCTGGCGAATGCACTTTCGCTGCTTCCATTTTTAAGGAAAATTCGCTCGGCTCCGTGAAAGGGCTTCGCCTAGCAGCACCAGAGACAGAGAAAGAGAGAGAGAGAGAGAGAGAGAGAGAGAGAGAGAGAGAGAGAGAGAGAGCGTTGTCCGCGAATACGCGAATCGCTCCAGCCGAATGTGAAACATGGCGGGCGCACTGCATATGCACGTACATATACACGTACATATGCGCGTATAATTCTCATACTTCTTCGCGTCGCCAGTATTTTCGTGACTCGTTTACCATTTTCAATGGTGAAGCATTTTTATTGTTCGGCTGTTTTTCAACAGACATTCGCGCGCCGAGTGCTCTTCGCTGGAAAGCTTCCAAGATGAAATGCTACGTTCGAAAGTGGCGGGAATACCGTTTGGATTTGTGCGCTTCCAAGATATTTTCGAGTTTGTTTCTTCTGTACCTATCACACGAGAGCGGCGAGTGTCCGATCTTCGGATCGGCGAGCGCAAATTGGCGTTAGCTCGATCGGTTAGCATCGCGTCCGAGGGATTTCGTTCCAAAGCCGGCGTTCCCGGGGATTCGGCGTCGCAAAGATGCACGGTTCTTCTCGAAAGCATGAAACATCTGCGAAGGGTCGACAGCGGCCGAAGAAAGCACCCGAGAAAAGCAAGGGGTCGCAATGCCGCGGAGGCACTTTGGTATGCAGCCCTTGGGGTGTCCAACGGAGTTCGGTCGAGCATCCACCGGCTCGCAGAAATTGATGGCCGGTGGTTCGCCAGGGTGTCGAATCCGTCGCATTTCGAATTCCGGTTGGATCCGAGGTCCGCGCTGGTGGAGGATACCGCGTGTTCGGGGATGCGGTTTAAAAAACGCGGAGGGACGGCACGGCACGTCGCGACACGGCAGACCGGCTGCGGAATTGCAGCGTATCTCGGGGCCGACGCGGTGATCTCGCGGGATCGATGGCGGCACCGAAACTGCGCTCGACGAGGCTGCCCGTCGAGTGCAACTTATTGAAAACGCTCGGATGCACCCGACGCCGTGCGTTTCAGGACTCGGGCTCTGCTAACCCTGATCGCTCCTCGGTTTTCGTCCGGCGCGCGGTCACGTAGCTCGGGCTCGTTCCATGCAGCCGGAAATATCGGCCGGCTACCGATCCGCCATTGTATTTTATGTCCCCGCGGTGTTTCACGGATCCGAGGATCGTTCCTCGCGTGCTCTTTCCTCGGGACTCGTTCGGGCCACCTGCTTCTCATCGATCCGCGTCGCCGATTTCGCGGGTCGAAGCAAACAAGAGGACGGAAACGAGCGCATAAACGGCCGATCCCACGGAATCTCCGGCTCGTCCGACACGCCATTATCAATCGGTGGATTAATCCGCGGTGGGCTCGATTCCTCGTTGTCACGCGATCCTTTTTTTCCTCCGAAGCGACGAGGAGCGATTCCGACGAGCGGGGAACATCGAGCGGGCCGTTGAACGAGCCGTTGAACGGGCCGGCATTAGGGTAACGGCGCACGTCCGCCTGTCTCCGTATTATGCAAATGCTGGGTTAGATTCGCGGCCGGTTACGTTCTACCTCGGCAAATGGTTAATAATACGTCTGCCGGTAATGGGCTGCGCCAGTTCCCGTTGACTTAGTTGGCGGGCGCGCGGTGTCACGGCAGATTAAGACCCCTGGAAGCAGCCGGGGACACGGCTGATAGCTTCGGTTTTCTTCCCCCGGCAACCTCGAGCCGAGGCTCGAGCTCTCCCCGAAGGCCCGGCTAGTCTGTTTGACTATGCATCGGGTCTGATTGCGTTCGTTCTCATCCCTGGAACACTCCCACGCTCGGAATCTCGTATCCCGTACCTGGCAACCGAACGACGGTCCTCCGTAGAATAATTTCCCGCCGACTCGTTCGACTCTCTCGAATTCTGCTTTCCCCCCATCGACCGTGTCTAATAGCTCGATCCCTCGGCTATCCAATTCTCTCGCTAACCAGGTCGGTGCGATCCTTTTTTGTATCCGTGCCAGAAACAATGCCCGCCGTTGCATCGGCGGCGCGGAGTTCGCCCGCGCAAGTGGTCGGATTTCATCGGGAGGCTCGCTTCGATTCGAAATCGGAGAACACACGCTATCGTAGCGAATGAACGCGTCGGTCGGTGCGTCGTTGTTCGTGGAAGGGCACGGAAGAGGATTCGTCGAGCCAACGGGAGAGACGATGGACGGTCCGACGAAATCGCGTGGCTCGCAGAACGAGCGAGCGAGCGAGCGAATCGTCGCCGTTGTTGCAGAAATTCGATAGGAACGATCCCGCCCCGTCCCGCTGCCAATAAACCGTATTGCAGTCGGTATCCAGCGGGCCGAGCCATTAGCCTGTCGAATGGTAATGCCGAGTGGGATTATTAAGATAGCCAGCAGCGGATTTCGAACGTAATGGATCCTCCGCGATGCAGTCGTCCGACTGCCCCGCCGGATTTCTGAATATCGCAACCCTCCTGCGCCTTAGGGATATACGGTTTCCTTTTGTTTGCGTTCACGGTTAATCCTTTTCGTTCCATTATATTCCACGATATATCCTCGGAGAACAATGCGCGCGCGCGCGGATCCCGGATCCTGATCCTCGGATCCGAAAGCAAAGTGAAACTACGGCGCCGGTTAACGAGAAGACTGGAACGGCGACGATCGATCGTTTCGACCGGAACAAACTTGCTATCCCGCGAGCAGATTGGGACCCGAGGTTCGTCGGACTAATAGATCGAGCTCGGAATTTCACTGAGAAAATTGTGTTCCGCGTTCGATTGTAGCCGCGCGTTTATCGAACGCTGAAAGCGCGGCGGAGAAACGACGATCGAGTAGTCCCGGACGCTTTGTGGCGAGATCGTTGTCTTTTGCTTTCGCAGGAAAAGATAAAAAAGATAAAAGACAATTTAGCATTCGTTATTGTTATTATCATCGCTATTAGGCGTTTCGGTATCTTTGATATCGCGCGGAACAGCCGAAAAAGTACGGCGCAACGATTCAACGATTGTTTCGCCAACCGCGTCCGCGCGATGCCTCTGAAATACAAAAAACGGCATTTCCAGGCGACGATGCAACTCTGTTCGGTGTTTGCCCCGGCGAAGACAGTTCCAGCAACGTTTCCGAAGCGATGCATCAATCGCGATCCCGGTCCGTTCGCGCGGGCTCATAATCTGCTTGTTACTCCGGCGGCAATCGATCACGCCTCTTACGCCGACCGCCGTTATCAATCATTCCGGTTCGACAAACGAACCACGCTCCGCTGAAAGGGGCTCGGACGATGCTCCATCTATTTCTCTAATCACCGTAAGTTTCTTGTCCGATCACGGAGATCCCCGATCTACTTACCGCCGCTCCCTCCGTTCATCCATATTCCGCGCGGCTAATCAGCCCCGACTTCCTGTCACCCAATTAAGCCCTCGCGCGTCCTCTCGAGATGCCGTCGCGGCGTTTCGCGAATTAATTACGATATCGAAGAGAAGCCATTCGGCGGACAGCCTCGCGATCCCGCGAGCGGCGCGTCCGCCAGATTCCCTTCGATCGTTGGAAACTAAAACGTTCGATCATCGCGCGTGTTCCGTCCGCGAACGAACGCGGTTGCAATCCTAATTTTCAACGCCGTCGTTCGTTTCTACCGCCGCGAGTTTTTGGGACGTCCGTCTTCGCAACAAAGCCATCCGTCTTGCCGTTCGTTTCGATATCCGTTCGATTCGCTTTCCGCTGGCACGATCGAGACGTCGCTGTCGTTCGGTCTACCAGAGGACGATCCGTTCGGTTCCAGGAACGGAACGAAACGGAACGAAACGGAACGGAACAAAAAGAACGTTGGCCGCGAAGCGTTCCGTTCGACGATTACCGTCCTTTCAACTCGCAACGCTTTTGACGATTATCGCGGTTCCCGCTCGCAACGCTTCTACGTTTATCAGCGCGTCCTTCCCGTAACCCTTTGACGATTATCGCGCTCTCTACTCGCGCCGTTTCTACGCTTATCAACTCGCTCCTTTCCGCGTCTGCTTCTACCTTCGCGTTTCCAACTCTTTCACATTCGTCGCGGTCGCGGTCGCGTCGCCGAGATAATCATCGTCTTCTTCTCGTTCGCAACTTTTCTCCGAAACTCTCTCGCGACGATTCCACGCTGTTCGCGATAATCGCCGGCGAGCGGCGTTCCAGCTTCGCGCGACGAATCCGCAAAGTTTGTTCGGTCTTTCCGGCGATATGTTAACGCGAGGATCTTAAGAGACCCCGCAGAAGCGATTAATCGAGCTGAAACCGGAGGAACGACGGTGCCGCGGCCTTTGAAATATTCCTCGTTATTGTTCCGCGAAGGGTGTACGTTCTTCCTTGCGCGCGGGTTAATCGTCGAACGATTAAACGGTGACGAGAAGAAACGGCGAACGAATCGCGGGCCGCGTCGCAAATTCTGTGGAAACCGATTTGTCCCCTAAAAGGGACGCTCGTTGAACGATCCTCGGAGCGTCTGGCTGCGTAAAGATACGATTCACACTTGGAACGGATGCGGGACCCGCAGGGATTCCATCGTTTTCAGTTCGTTTGCCGTGTTCCCGCCTCGACGGTCGACGAGGCTCGTCGGTGCTCTCGACTCGTCGGTGCTCGGGTCAACGATTTCGGTAAATTAATGCCGACGGTGTCGCCGCGGTCGTGCCGAGCCATTCCGGCGAACGAGCTTCTACCGAAGGACCGTTCTTTGATCGTTCCGCTTCTCGCGATCGGCCAAACATTCGCCACCGAACTTTTCGGACCTCTCGCAACGATCTCGCTGCTCTCTCGGTTATTTCGGACAACCGTGCCGACACCAAACTCCTCTTGTCACCCGCTCGCTTGGGTGACGCTCGTCTCGACGAAACGCGTTTGTCCGAACAAACTTTCTCGCCGATTCGAACGATCTTTTCCTGGCAGAAATCACGATTCGTCTCTTCGGAGAACGTTCTTCGTTCGCTCCGCGTTCCGCTGAAATACGTTTCGTCGATCGAGCAATCCGCCGAACTCGTCGGAGAAATGTGTCTCGATTAGGATTACAGTTCACGCGGACCTCGTGCTACTTCGCCGTTTCCGATCGTTTGGGCAATCTCGAGTCCAGGAGGGACAATTTTTCCAGATGCCAAGATCGCAACAACGGCGGCCAATTAATCAACCATGCCGCGCCGGAATTAGCCGTTTCCTGCGCCGTTCGGAATAATGTTACGATTCGGACAGTTCGCGGTGCCATTGTTGCCGCCTAGCATACAATGTAGCCGTCGGGACAAACGCATGACACAATGGTAACGTCTGTAGATCGATGATTTCGCTTAGCCGGTAATGAGCGGACAATTACCTCCTGCGAACTGCCAACCTATGCACTGCCGAAATTACTCTGGAATTAATATCTTGACGCTGTCTCTATCGTCGCGCGTAGAATTTGATGTTCCTTGCTGGAACGTTGTTCCTTCGATTCGACGTTCCTCGGGGAACGAGAACTCGCGTGCACCGTTCGCTTCCAAGGGCAGCTTCTTTTTCCGACCATATTCTCGACTCGAATATATCTCGCGTCCTTATTCATCGTTGCGATCGGCCACGGTGCTGGATCGAATCTTGATCGATTTACGGCAACGTATCGCGTCGTCGCACGCGGATTGCCGCAGATGGAATCGTGGTTGGCCCGGCAGGTTCGGGGATCGGACATCGGAGACAATTCCGAACGAGTTTTAAGAGCCGACAGGGAGAGGAACGAGCAGCACGGGAATCGTCTCGCGGAAATTTCTGATGCGTCGAGCGGAATCCCCTTTGGATTACCCGGCCTGGTTACAACCCGAACCGGGGGTGGCGGCTGGAGGATGGCATAGGAGGGTTGGCTCGGCGCAGGGAAGGGAGGAAAACGCGGGGCGCTTTCCAGAGGAAATTGTGGTTCCGTGAATGCCGTTTGGATTACGGAAGAGCGTCCAACCGATGGCTGATTTCGGCGCCGAGCATTGCGGAGCGCGGTTCCGAGCGAGTTTCGAGCCAGTTCGAAACGGGTTCGTTCGTTCGCACGCTCTCTCTCTCTCTCTCTCTCTCTCTCTCTCTCTCTCTCTCTTTGGCATTCCGTCTCGTTTGAACGGCCGCTCGGAACGAAGGAGAGACCGCCGCCCTCGAGGCTCGGATGGAACTCTTTAGCGGCGCGGCATGGCGGCGATGGCCCTCTTCGAACTCCGCGATTAATCTCTCTTAACCGGCGCAGCGTTGCCCGTTAGTTGAATATCGGCGAATTAAACGGGGATCGTTCGCGGTCTACCTTGGCTCGCGATACTCCGCGGGATCCGCGGGGAGGACTGCCGGTCGAGTGCCGTGTCCGCGATCGCTGCGCGATTTCTCCGCGGAGCGGATGGATCGGCGTTCGAGTGGCTGGATATTGCGCGAACCGGGATTTTCCCCAGGAATGTTTCGTCGATCCGCCGCCTTATCGGAAATCATTTGTGCCCGATAATCGTTTCCGCGAAACGCCGCGGAGCAGTAATTCTCGCGGCAAGGTGCTCCGTCTCTCCGCCGTGGCTACACTTATATTTGTCCATCGGGTTTCCCGCGGCTCCCGACGCGCGTCGTCCTCGGTGCAATCAAAATCGGAGAATCGCGTCCCCGTGCATGCTTTCATCTTACGAAACCACCCTCTCGGCTGAGACGTTCGTCCGGCTTTGTGCTTGGCAAAACCCAACACGTTCCACTCCGTCTTTCGCTCTAAGACGTTGATCGCGCGCGCTCCCAGCTCGAGCCGCTCGACATTCATCGCGCTCTCGGCTCGCGGCTCCGAGACGTTCGTCGCTCTTTCCGCTCGCTTAAGGATGAAATCAAGGCCCCGGAGAGCCCTCGACGCTCCCCGGAAACCCATCCGAGCCCATCCGAGCCCATCCGCCGAATGCTACCGGGTGTTATCGCGAAATTTCTGATGCACCCGGCGAGAATCCCTCGAGGATTACCCGGCCGGCCTGGTTATGGAAGGCGCGCCTAGAGCAGGCTGCAGTCGAAACGGTCGATAACGGAATAACGATTGACCGGAGGACGGCCGAAAGTTACTCTCCCGTGATGTCGTTCGAAATTTTCATATCGAGACGAACCAGCGAGGAGACGCGAGCGACGAGCGACGTCGAACAACGGAGCAAAGGTATCGCCCGATCGATGCCAGGCACAAGCGATACGCGGGAATCACGATGGAATACTTTTAAGTGACTCTGAAAACGGTGCAGCATCGATTCGAAAGAGATTCGACGAACCGATAAGGATAGCGAGGGGCGCCACGGGGAGCGAAGATTCGTCTGCTCGCCTAATTCTCTGCGGATTCGTCGCGCCGCGTCCCGTCGCGCTTCATCGATTCCGTTTCATCTCGGAAGCATCTCGGATCGTCTGTCAGCCGAATCCGTTTGCAGGATTTTATCTGGTTCCCGTTCAATTTCTTCGTACACGTCCGGGCCACTTTTATCCCGAACGTAACCAACTTTATATTCTCTTTGTCTGTGCCCTCCCCGCTCCGCCCCATCCCCGACCGGGGGTGTCTCCGGATGCGATTCCGAGCCGAGGCACCGCCATATTCCGGTGAAACTGGCGTTGCACCTCCTTCTCTCCCTTTCCTTCTCCTTGTTCCACGTTATCGGCGTCGCGCCGTATCCCTGATCGGGGACGGTAATATCCGCTTGAGGGATCACCGAGGAAATACAGGCTGCTCCTTGTTTCTCGTTCGTCCGCGAAGACGTGTCCGATTCTACTTTCGATCGAATATTCCTTCTACCGCCGTCGTCGTCGCCGCTCTATCGGCCATTTGGCTCCGAAACAGGGTCGAAAGCCCTTCCACCGAAGCGATCCTTGGCCATCGAAACGTTCCCGAACCGAACGTCTCGGTACGTTGGAAAAATTACCGTTCGATTTCTGCATCGAAAGCCTGATCACGGGACATAGAAGCGTCGAGGAAACTTATACAACTCGTTCGGCGATAGCTCTCGGGGGAATACCGATCGTTTCGCGCGATGCTCTTAATCACCGGCTGTTGTTCTTCGGTTAACACGTGACCGAGTCGAATTAAAATGCGCGCGAAGATGTTGCAGAATTCGATCGTCGATTACATTGTGCCGCGATCGAGTCGGTTCGGCCAGGGAATTCCAGGGATTTAACGCGTCAACAAGAGAACGCGACGGAATATCGTAACAGACGCCGTCAAAGGTCAACAGATAGGCGTCATCCGACGCAGAGGATCAGTGGTCCAAAAAGCTCCGCGAAGCGTGCTATCGAAAACTACTCTGCTCGAATGCAATTACACGTGGTCGAACCGGCTCGGGAAAGTTTGCGAAAACATTGCGTAACGTTATCCAGAAGACAATGATATCTGCGTGCCGGCGCCCGCTCGCGATCGACCGGCTGCGAAAGGTCGGCGTTTAATGAAATCTGGAGGAGGAGGTCAAGGGTGAATATAAATGGCAGAAGTGTAACGGATCGCGCTCGTCGCAACCGACGTCCGTAGTTCAGTCTCGAGCGTCTCGATGCGGATCGCGTTCGATGCTTCCGTTGCACGTTCGACGAGTCCGAGATAATTAATCGGCGAGGATCAGCGAGGATCGGAGACCGTTCAACGTCGGATCCGACAGCCGGCAATCGCGAGCGTTCGAACGACGAAACACGCGCGATCGACGACTCGACAAACGATTCGGACAATCGAGGTGACAGAAGAAACCGGAAATGAAGAGCGTCTCGTCGCCGTTCGTCGCTCTCGCGATCACGGCGCATTTCGTTTTCGGGTTCCAAGACGTCGCGGCGTTCGACGAGGAAGACGTAAAGAATTTAGAGTTCGCCAAGGCAAACAATCGGAGCGTCACTCTCGGAGGTGAATATTATTCTTGTTTCGAGAATCGGTCATTTCTCTCGCGCAACGTTCTCGATTAGACTTTGCGTGCAAAGTTTTTCGCGGTGCAAAAGCTCCGAATATCGGCGCGATTAGAACTGTAGGACGCTCTCGGTTGCAGAATGCACGGCCGAAAAAGTCACGCTGAACGGCGGAAACAATTATCACGCCACACAACAGGTATTTTATATTAACGCGAACCCGCAGACGGTATTCCAAGGACCGAGGGGCTATTGCGTGACCACTTTGGACAGGAACGATTATATTCCGAGACCGAGAATAGGGGCCCAGAAGCTTTTCAAGCACAAGGTCGTGTGGAACGAAGCTCGAGAGATCTGCATGGCGGAAGGAGGTAATTGAACGAATCTTTTCCGCTCGCGAGAGCTTCGCGTCTCGCGCCTCGCGTCTCGGAAGCTCGATCGTCGGTGAACTTGCTCGACGGAATCGAGTTTATCGGGAACGGCCGGGTCACCGTTTAACGCCGATATCGAAACAATTAGATAGCCGAATATCGCTTATATTGCGCGAACGCGAAACGTGTTATCGAGCGAAGCCGAAAAAGAGTCGCGAGCCGATTCTTGTTTTCGATCGAAATTGCGAAAGCGGGGGACGAGAGATAAACGAGGACGATCGTCTTGCAGGCCAGTTAGCCGTGATAGACTCGGCGGAGAAAGAGGCGGTGTTTCGAAACTGGATGACCAACGAGACGATCGACGGCATCTGGATAGGCATTCACGATTTCTTCGAGCAAGGGTCGTGGCTCGATCTGGCCGGCGAACGGATCGCCTCGACGAGCTATTATCCGTGGGCCAAGCACCAGCCGAGCAGCGAGGACAATCATCGCTGCGGCATTCTCTGGCGAACGCGAACGACCGCAGGAATCAGCAACGCCCGGTGCGATATCAGGGAGTCGTTCATCTGCGAGATCAGCTTGTGCGATGCTTCGAGGCTCGTCGGTTCGCTCGAAAAATATACGACGCTGTCGTAAGGCGGAACAACGATTACAGCAATGTCTCTCTAATCGACGCACAGATTGTCCAGAAAAATGGACAATTTAGGGAGAAGAGAGACGATTGTTCGATCCTTGCGGTTACATCGCGAATCGTCAACAACTATAAAAACGAGTTGCAAGAATAATGGCATCTCCTCTTGCCGAATCGTCCATTTGTCTGCACAGTCTGAGCGTCGGTTAGGGAGACGTTACTGTACTTTTCGATTATTTATTACAACGGCGTGCTCGCGATCGAGCGTACGCTATAAGATCCTGTAGATTACTCTGTATTTCATGTAGCAAAACCGTTGCGATCCCGTTCGCGTCTCTTTCGTTCGAGCGGGCACCGTTTTCACGAACGTTGTAGCTCTTATGGAGTTTGTAAAACCCGCGCGAGAGTGTTCCGAGTGGGTTGCGCACGTTTTCGCGATGAAAACGAGCACCGACGCGACCCCGTTCGGATCGGGTCGAATCGCTGGTGCATCGGTCGATGCACTTCCGTACTCGAGAAAGTAATAGGTTCGTTGGGCTAGAAAGACCCGAGGAAGAGCGGTGCTCGAGCTCTTCCAGTCTTTTTTCGGGGGGGACTTTGAAGATACAGCGCTTTAAACATTTTTCTTATCTTTCATCGTTCCCTATATCGTTCTCCTTCCGCAATAAAAATTATCTGGGATCGTTCTCCGTCGCAATTACAATCGCTCCCTGTGGCCAGGATTAACGATGCCATTATGCGGATGGTGTTTCCCTTATCTTTTATCGCTCCCTATCGTTTTTCTTCCGTAATCAAAATATTATCCGTTCGCCGTTGCGTTTACGATCGCGCGTTCGAATTAGCCTGCCTCGTTTAACGGCCAGTTTCAGTGGCTCGTTAATTCGGAAGGAAAAACGATATAAGAAGCCGCGCGAGAAATCTAACAGTGCAACAACAGTCGGTGTCGCGATCGACGCGCGTCCGCCGAATTCGATTCAACGGGAACGTTTAACCGAGCCGACGGAAGAATCTCGCGGACTTCGTCTTATCGTCCGCGGAAGATGCAGAAGTTCTCGCTGCCGTTCCTGGCTTTTGCCATCGTCGTCGCGTTCTTCCCGTCCGCCGAGGCCGACGGTTCGGTAAGGGGCGGCGAGTGTTCCAAGAGGAAAGGTGATTACAATGTTACGGTCGTTTCGCGAACGTTGCCGGTCTATCGGGGATTCGGGATACTCACCTTGGTAGCTCTCGATTCTAGTATGTTCGTTGTCGGACGTCAGCTTGGACGACGACGAGCTCGGCAAGCGAATGTACGTGATCTCCACGTCCGTGAAAAACGCCGGCAAAATCTCGTGCGCACCCTCTTTGAAGAGGAACGATTACGTTGTCACGCGAGGCTTGGGCGCCCACAAGCTGCAGAGGGACAAGGTGTCCTGGAACGAAGCGCGAAAGGCTTGCATGATGGAAGGAGGTACGACGCGCCGAGGTCGCGCGCAACGGCATGCGTTTTTTTTCGAATCGGGGAAACGGGGTAAAAAGAACGTTTGCGTTTCCAGCTAACTTGGCCCTGTTAGATTCCGCGGAAAAAGAAGCCCTGTTCAGAGGCTGGATGGACAAAGAGTCGTTGGCGGGTCTCTGGTTAGGCTTCCACGATCTGTACGAGGAAGGCTCCTGGACCACCGTGACCGGCGAGATGGTCGACGGGTTCGCCTATTACCCGTGGGCCAAGGGCGAGCCCGACAATTGGAACAGACAGGAACATTGCGCCATCCTCTGGGCGCCGCGTATCAACGAATTCGGGGCGGACGACTACACGTGCAATCACAAGGCCGCGTTCGTCTGCGAAATCAATTTGTGCGATTCCTTGGGCCCCCTTGGCCTTTCCGCCGCTAATTCGACCCTGCCGTCAAGGCCCGATTCGCATTTAAGCGTGTCTCGCGATCCCACGAGTCCCGATACCAACGATGATAATTCGTTCGGGTAAGAATTTTCGAGTCGCGTCAAGATTTTATGCACTCGGTATCAATTTTCGATAATCATACTTCAGGAATCGATGCTTACTTTGATACTTCAGAGATGGTACATCGATACCTCTGTAATACCTTACGGAGACATCGATGCCCGTTCGATAGCTCTGCGTAAGCATCGATACAGTAATGTCTCCCTAACCGACGCTCGGATTGTGCAGAAAAATGGACAATTTCGGAAGAGGAGATACGATTGTTCGAGCCCCGCGACTCGTTCTTATAAGTCGTTGATATATTTCGTAACTATAAAAACGAACCCCGCAAGGCTCGAACAATCGTATCTCCTCCTCCCGAATTGTCCAGTTCTGCGGACAATCCGAGCGTCGATTAGAGAGACGTTACTGTACCTGTATTTGTGATACCTTACAAAAAGTATCGATACCAGTTTCAGAGACTTTTACGAGAATTTCGATATCCGTTTCGCATCTTTCGAGATGTTCGATACCTATTTGACGTTTCGTTAAAACCATCTATATTTATCTGATATTCAAAGTTATTCAAATAATAACAGCAATAACATTAAACTGATGTAATCGTTTTCATTCTTCGCGTTCGCCGGCCGTGCTCGTAGCATCGCCAGCGATTACCGCAACGATTTCGCACTCTATCCTCTATTTTACAGATTCTCCGTGTAAATGATTCGATATCGTCGTAGATACGACGACTAAAAAGTTATGAGATTGCAATCGGTTGCAACACCGTTTTAAGAGGCGCGCTCGAATACTATCGCGACTCGCGGTACGTTCTTTTCGCGTCGCAGACGGAATCGGAGGCTATGAAAAAATTACGCTACGTCCAAAGACGGTACTCGAATCGAAGAGGCCTCCTATCTTTCCTCGTCGTATCGTTCTCCGATCGAAGCTATCCGCCTTTTTCGTTCGCAATCACGCGGAATCGACGATTACCCGTTTCTATAAATGCGTCGTCGATTCGAGAACAAGAAGTATAAGAGAGCGTCTTCGCCCAGCGGCGATTAGTTCATTTCGAAATCAAGATCCAAATCGATAGGACCACGATCGAACAGATTAGATCGCGGCTCGTCGCATCGCGCGGTCAAAATGCGGAAGCTTTCGCAGTCGTTCCTGGCTTTGGCCGTCGTCGTACTTTTTCTCGGGGAATTCCCGCGCGGCGAGGCGAACGGCGCGGAAATCTTAGGATCGTCCAAGGACGCGAGAACCGAAGGTGAATAATATGCTCGTTTCTAGAATCGCTTTGTTATCGGTCGATTATCCTCGATAGCCGAGACCGACGAGTCCGGAGAACCCAGCGACGGAGCCTGTCGTTGTCCCGCTTCCGAAAAGGACGATTACGTTGTTACGAAGGGCGCGGAAACTTTCGAGTATCGTAAACTTCCGATGCCCGGGGACGAACCGCAAAAGTCTGGCGCGATCGACGAAGGTATGACGTGGCCGTGTTGCTAATCGAGGGAAGAAGGTAAAGGGCGTTCGTCTCGCGGGTCGGGTGGCTGTGTTAAACTCCACGGAGACGGAAGCCCTCTTCGAAAGCTGGTTAACCAGAAAAAAGACCTGTCCGCATCTCGTCACGATCTGTTGGAAAAAATGATGATCGCCAGCCACGACGAACAGAGCACTGTGGAAACCCCTCCGGTGGACCCTCCGAGTGCAGTAGCACGAAATAAATAATAATAATTTCTTTTGTTTCTATTCAAAGTAAAATCGACGATAAATAACAACGATAAAGATATAATTTTTTGGGTGCGTCGTCCGTGAAATCGCGCTCCAATAAATAATATACGGCGCATTATGGATTTTCCGCATTTCGTTCTTCCACGATTAGAATTATTTACGTGATTTCCCCGCGACGCACGGGAGGTCGGCCGCGCGTCAAAGGTCAACGTCGCGACGATTTATAGCGCGTAATTTTTAAGCGGAATTATCAATTCCCGGAGAACGAGAGAGATTCGTGCTCGAAGAGAAACATCGACGGTAGAACTATAAAAACAGCGTGCGACTGCTATCAAACTCGTCAACCGGTTCAGTTCGAGATCCGGCATCGCGGTCGACGCGTCCGTCATCCGAGAAAATTAGTCGACGATCGGCGAGAATCGGGCTAGTCATTCCGAGATAAAGAAGCGTTCGGATTGTCAACATGCAGAAGTTTCCGCTGCTCGCGTTCACCATTGGCGCGTTTTTCGTCGCGCAGTTCCCGAGCGGTCGGAGCGGCGAAAGATTTCTTTTACCAGGTTTATTAGAATTGCCCAAGAACAACAACAACACGGAAAACACAGGTGAATATTACAACTCCGATCGGGAATCGGCGGAACGCGCGAATCGTCGCGAGATTCTTATCGGGAAGCTCCGAATTCCAGACGATCCGCAGTCGTGTCGACTCGCCATGGCCAAGACCAGCTGCGCGACCTCTTTGGATAGGTGCGATTACGCGATCACGCCGGGCATAGGAGCCCACAAGCTCCATAAACGCAAGATGACGTGGAACGAAGCTCGAAAGATCTGCATAATGGAAGGAGGTACGCCGAGATCGCCGCCGGGTTCGCGGATAAGGGAGGAGAATAAGGGACGGTTCGTCTTGCAGGTCACTTGCCCCTGTTAAATTCCGCGAAGAAGGAAGCCCTGTTCAAAAGTTTGATGGCTAAGAACTCGTTGAACGCCGTCTGGATAGGTTTTCACGATCTGTTCGAGGAAGGCTCCTGGACCACCGTGACGGGCGAATTGGTGGACACGATGAGCTATCATCCGTGGGCCAACGACGAGCCAGACAATTGGAACAACGAACAACACTGCGGGATCCTCTGGGAAAAGTTCAAGGACGGCGGGGTCGACGATTACAAATGCAGCAACACGGTCCCGTTTATCTGCGAAATCGATTTGTGTCCTCCTTCGAATAACCTTATTTTTCCCAACGAAGGCGTGGTAGAGCTGCATTAACGAGACGCGTTTAAAGCACGATCGCGTTCGTTTTGTAATAAAGATAGTATTTTTCTAATAAAAATAGGTAGTAATAAAAATATTCAGACGCGATAGCGATGTTTCGTTCGTCTGCGAAATCGACTCGTGCATTCGTTGGAAGAAGTTCCTCCCATACTGTTCCCAATAAAAAGTCGTCGAAACGGCATCGATAAGAAGTCGCCTTTGAAGCACGACTATCGTACTGTACCCAGTATCTTCGCGATACTTCCGATTCCGATTCTTTAACGTGTATTTCGAATAAACGTTCTTCGGCGCGATGATAATAAGAAGCTCGCTGCATTCGCGCAGGAGCATTTCAAGGTTATGTCAACCGAACTGCGCGTATTCTAGCGAAGAGAACGAGTACCAACACGACCGCATTCGCGGCGCTTTTCGATCTCGAGCGCATCGATCGAAGCGCTTTTTTACTTGACGCGATCGCGCGATCGAACGACAAAGAGGCCCGAACGGGGCCGTGTCGGGACTCGTTTTTCTCAGGAGAAGCTTGCGATTCCGTTGGTAATGGTATTGCGGAGCTACGGCCGAGATCGATCAAGAACGATCGAGACGCAATCTCGAGGTCGCGGAGAAGAGATCGGCGATATCGTAGCGCCGGTCGCGCGACTCGGCGAGATTTTCTCGCGTTATCGATCACGCTGATCCCCGACCTCCGATCGACGCCGTTTCGTTGTTCGTCGAACGAACCGCGCGAAGGTTACGCGGTAATCGCCCGGGGAATTTCAGTTTGCGCGGAGCGTCGGTCGAAGGATAACAGGAAAAATTCGCGTCGCGAACGATGCAGAAGAGGTGCCGACGAAATGCAGTGGAGGGGTATGGCGAACGACGGGGACACGGATGCACGGAGGAAGGATGCCGATGGAAAGAGAGGAGCCGGGCGTTCGCTGCGAGCGCTCGGCTCGGCTCCGCTCGGCTCAGTCGGGCCTCGTGTACCACGCGCGTTGCATCCGTCGCGAAAATTAGTCGGCGAGAGAGTCGAAAAAGCCGTCGTACGCGTCGAAGCACACCCCGATGGTGTCGCGAACCGTGGCCAATTGATCCGATTGGCCGATTGAACGTCGACAGCGTAAACGCGACGCGGAAAGACAGCGGTGCGACCACAGGCTTCTTTCGAATTATTCCTTCCCTCGAGATCGAATTGTTCGAAGAGTCGTTCGATCGTCCCGCGCCGCAGAAATGTGCGACTACTCGTCGATCGCCGTGCTCGTTTTCGCGTCCTTCGCGAGCATCCTCGCCGAAGGAGAAACGATCGGCGACGCGACGTTCGAATCGTTGTTGAGATATCCGAGGGCCTTAAACCTGAGCAGCCGGAATCAAGGTGATCGTCGTTCTCGTTCCGAGATCCGAGCGGTTCGTCGAGATGGAGCGCAACAAACGTTCGAATCCGATGACCGAGAATCGGAACGTTCACGACGATAACGGAGGGCACCGATGTCTCATTGGTGAATCGTTTGTCTTCAGGTTCGCCGCAGCTAGTCAATATGAACGGCAATTTCAATTATCAAGCCGCGCAACAGGTGTTTTTTGTAACCGGGGCATCGCTGGCGCGCGATTTGTTGTCGAGCAAAGGGCCGAAGGGCTGCGCGACCTTCCTCGACAGGGACGATTACGTTCTGAAACCGGGCATAGGAGCGTACAAGCTGCACAGGCGCAAGATCCGGTGGAATCACGCTCGGAAGTCTTGCGTCGACGAAGGAGGTAAAACGCGCGAGTTTCTCGAATGCGAGAAGAAACTCTCGCGCGACCGGTTTTTAGCAGCCGCCGGAATAAACGAGGATTGTCCCCTAGGTAATTTGGCGGTGTTGAACAACGCGGAGGAGGAGAAATTCCTCGCGGAGTGGCTGCGGAGAGAGAGCGTCGACCGTGCCTTCTTAGGTGTCCACGATCAGTTCGAGGAGGGCGATTGGGTGACGTACAACGGGGAGTCGCTCGACAGCGTCGGCTTCGAGAAATGGGCCACCGAGCCGTTCCCGAATCAGCCGGACAATTACGGCGGCGAGCAGAACTGCGGGGTCCTCAACAAGGAAGGCGGAATGGACGACGTCCAGTGCTTCCACCTGCATCCCTATTTATGCGAGATCACCTTCTGCTAAACGTCTCCGTTTCGCCGCCGATAAACGATCGTCGAGTCTCGAACGATCGTATCGTTCGTCGTGGAAGATCGCGACACGATTACAGTAATGTCTCTCCAATCGACGCTCGGATCGTCCACGCAACTGGACAATTTGGGAAGAGGAGTTCGAGCCTCGCGACTCGTTTTCGGATAATCGTGTCTCCTGTTCTCAAACTGTCTCTTTTCGTTTCGAAGCCGAGCGTCAATTAGGGAGAATTCATTGTACTTCGAAGTCTTCCATCGTTTCGACCGAAACAAGTTCCTACAGAGAGTCGCCGCGTCGTCGCGCGACGAAACGGGTTCCGCTTTCGTCGAACTTCGTTTTAATCTCGAGAGGATTTCGCGATATTCGCTGACAGCGGAGCGGCGCCAAGATCCAGCGAATCGATGCGCGAGAAAACCGGGTCCCGCGTATCTCGAAACGCGATCCGAAGGTCGCGAAGAAGAGACAGCGGCGCGTCGAAGCGAAGGTCGCGTGAGTCATTCGATTATTCTCGCGCTATCGACGACGATGACTCCGAGCTCCGTCTTTTTTTCTTTCATCTTCTTTTTGCACCGCGCGACGGCGAGAGAGAGAGAGAGAGAGAGAGAGCCCGTTGTCCGTCGAGCGAACCCAATCCACGAAAAATAATCTCGTCGCGGCCAGACAATTCGCAGGCCGTGCCGCGATCGTGCCGGGAATTCCAGTTTGTCCGGAGTTGCTGGCCGACCGGCAAGAGAAAAAAGCGTGCTGCGAGCATCGCGGTTGGCTCGGCGGCTCGCGAGGGGATACGGAGGAAGGACGCCGACGGAAAGAGAGGAGCCACGCGCTCGCGACGAGCGCGCTCAGTTCTGCCTCGTGTACCACGGCCGTAGCGTCCGTCGCGAAAATTAACCTGCGACCGGCAACGATCGGAGACCGTTGTTCTTACGTGTCGGATCTTTTCCGACGGTGTCGCGAGTCGTCGCCGTTCGATCCGCGTTGGTTACCGTCGCGGCCGCGTCCCGGAAAGGGTAGAGTGCGTTTGGACGGAAGGGCTCTCCTCTCCCGAGGAACCCGCCCAGATAGTTGACAAAGGCTTCGGCGAGCTCTGGGTAGATCCGATCGGGCACGAAGAGAAAATCGTTCGCTGCGTCGCACCCATCGTCGCAGAAATGCGCGCCCACTCGTCGATCGCCGTACTCGTTTCCGCGGCCTTTTGCGCCCTGGCCACCCTGGCTCGAGGACAAACGGTCAGCGACGAGACGCTCGAATCGGTGTTCAGGTATCCTAGGCTCAACCGGACCAGCCCCAATCAAGGTGACTATCATTTTCGTTCCGAGATTCGTCGGACCGATAGAGCGCGTTCGCGACGGTGGACAACGGCTGGCCGGTTGAATGCGATTTCATTGACCGGCGGTTCAAAGGTTCACCGTGCCCGCGATAGCGATCGAACGTGAATCTCGAACGACGGTCCGCGTCGTTTCTTTTCCGCGTTTCATACCGTATTCGACGGATCGTTCCCGACGATCCCCGACGACGTGCACCCTTATTGCATTTGAACGATCGACGGAACAACCGGAGATCGCAGCGACGTATTTTATTTGTTACAGTAATATTTTTGTTTATAGTTGGCAAACAATAAACACGCCTCGTTCGTGAAAAACGTGTGTATTTTAATTGCGATGTAATATAACAGCTTTTAGATCGTTGGGTTTCATTGGAGAGCGCGACAGAGAGAGAGAGAGAGAGAGAGAGAGAGAGAGAGAGAGAGAGAGAGAGAGAGAGAGAGAGAGAGAGAGAGAGAGAGAGAACGAAAAAGAAAAGAATGCGTTACACGATGTAAGATCGCTGGGGGGCAAGATAGAGGAATTGTACGCAACGTAAATTTTACGTACGCAAATTTCAAAGATGCAAGGCTGAAATAAACATAAGAACGAGCTTACGTTCTGGCTACGCGACGCGACACGATAGACCCTCCTTCCACGAGTTTCAAACGCCCAGGCGCTGCTTCCTTTTGTTCTATCCGATAGAATTATTCCATCCACGCGCACTAGAGCGATCTACGGAGATCGTCGAATCGCATCGTATCGTTGACCGAACCTTAGATCGAAACGCGACACGGACGCTCGCTCGAGATTCACGTTCGTAAGTTCGGCGATCGCGAGAAAGGCTCGGTCGTCTGATTTGGAAGCGTTTGTCTCCAGGTTCGTCCCAGGCGATCAATATGAACGGTAATTACAATTACCAAGCCGCGCAACAGGTGTTTTTTATAACCGGCGCATCGCTGGGAAGTAATTCGTTGTCGAACAAAGGGCCGAATGGCTGCGTGACATTCCTCGAGAGGGACGATTACGTTCTGAAACCGGGCATAGGAGCGTACAAGCTGCACAGGCGCAAGATCCGGTGGAACCACGCTCGGAAGTCTTGCGTCGACGAAGGAGGTAATCGGAAGTTTCGCATTCCGCGAAAATAAAGAACCGCGAACGGCGGGGGAGGGCGGGGACGGTTTCTGTAAGGAGCTGGAATGAACGAGGATTGTCCCATAGGTAATTTGGCGATTCTGAACAACGCGGAGGAGGAGAGATATCTCGCGGATTGGCTGCGAAAAGAGCGCGTGGACCGTGCCTTCTTAGGTGTCCACGATCAGTTCGAGGAGGGCGATTGGGTGACGTACAACGGGGAGTCGCTCGACAGCGTCGGCTTCGAGAAATGGGCCACCGAGCCGTGGCCGAACCAGCCCGACAATGCCGACGGTGTGCAGAATTGCGGGGTCCTCAACAAGGAAGGCGGAATGGACGACGTCCAGTGCTTCCATCTGCATCCCTATTTATGCGAGATTACTCTCTGCTAATCGTACCCGTATCCTCCCGTCGTTGCCGCTAAACGATCGTCGAGTCGCGAATTTCGTCGAAAAAGGTGGCTCGGTTGTCGCCGCAACCGCGCTATCGTTTCTCAATAAAGATCTCTGCACGCTCATTCTCCGTCTTCCATTATTTGCCGCGTCGGCGCGATACGCGCGAGCGAACGTCGTCGTCGAATTCCGACTGTTCGCGCGACGAGGACGAGCACCCTCGAGAGGTCGTCTCCTTCGGGCCAGTTTTAGCCTCTCGAGCGCATCTCGGGCCCAAAAGCGTTTCCCTACTAGTGCTAACAAATTTGTCCGAACGGTGTCCGCGTTCGGGCACTCGTTTTTCTCGTCGGAGCGTCGTCGTTCGACGTCGCTGGAACAACGGCGTAATTTTTCCTCGCCGACAGAGCGGGGCCCAGACTTTCGAACCACCGGATCCACTTGGAAATTGCTGCGACACGCGTCGCCCGAACGTGTCGAACGCTATCTTATCTTGACGTCCGAAGTCGCGACAACGCGACTTCAAACACGCGCGACAACAAAACTCGTATATTTTCCCGCAGCGACCGGTATTTCCTGTATATTCGCTCGATTCGGCGGCGGAGAAAAACCATGTCGTTGTTCCGCGGTGTCACGATATCGCGACCTCCGCTTATCGCAACCAGGAAAGTCGTCTTTCCGAAGTTTCGCTACGAAGAAATCGTGCGACAACTCTTTCCCAGTACCGAGGAACGATCCAGTGGCAGCGAAGATCGCTAGAGCAGTCTCGGTCTCGACCGCGTTCCGCCAAATTTATCGAAACCGTCGGGAAATTCTCGGAGGAAATTGCGTTCGCCGATTCGGGGAACGGCGAAACAGGGCAGAAATTTCGGGATTCGAGGATCGTCGCGTCCGCGGTCGCGGAGACGGCGATGCTTGGTATCGTCGAACCGGGTTCTTGCAAAAAAACGACGGTTTCCTCCGCGGGAACGCCGCGAGGAGAATACGCGATCGCAATTATCGCTCGATAACACGTGATTTAGCCAGCGTCTGCCGGTGCGGCGACGATGAATGTGGAAACGCGTCGATATCGCGTGCCAAAAAACGCGATCCGACGACGCGTTTCCAAACGAAATTCTCTCGCGGACGACGGCGAAGCGAACGAAACGATCGAGCGCTTTATCGCACGGTCCGCGACCCGTTTCTCGATCCGTTCGATCGAAATCGACTCCGACATCTTCCTTGGTCGTTCGAACGCTCGCTCGACGAGCATCGGCCGGTGGGGCGCGTCGGGTCGTCGGATTCAAGGTCGTCGGTCGTCGGAGAAGGAGTCGAAGGCGGCCGTTGCGGAATGCTGGATTTCCAGTTTGGTGGGATCGTTCCGCGGAAAGAAGCAACAACCGCAGCGGTAGAAGGGCGGTATCGATATTAAGACGAACAGGGGGCGTTGCACAGACGATTCCCCGTCGAGGCGGTCCGCGGTTTGCAGTGCTTCCACGACGGTGCATTCGAGCGAGTCGATCGTTACGGATCGCAGTGATCGCAGCGAACAACGCCGCATCGGCGTTCCCGTCGTCGTTTACCGCACCGCGCACGCACATAGAGGTATCTATCGACGCAGTTGTGTTCTCTAGAATTATTATGCGCGATGAGTCACCGAACCTGGCGGCCTTTTTATCCTTCCTGCGGAAAACCGCGCGATCCGGACGAGTCAGCGATCGAAGACGCGCGGAACGCGCAACGAGAGCCGGTAGAAATCGCGCGATCGTTTCCTTAGCGTCGCGCGTGACTCGAGCCAAGTATCGTCGATCGACGAAATCGATTTCAAGATCAGCCGCGCTGAAAAGTCGTTCGTTCTTCCGAAGGTCGTCGGGTTCTTCTTTCCAGTTCGCGCGGCCGAGCTCGTTTCGGCGCGAGCCGAACGAACGAACGAACGAACGAACTAACTCGATTCTCGAGAACGCTGTTAAATTGTTTTTGTTTTTCTTTCCCTCGACATTTTCCTCGACAGATCGCTGGTGAATGTTTCGTGGCTGAGATGAACAAGGGCGTGCTAATTCTCCTCGCTCTCGCCGGCGTACTGTTTCAGTTGTCAAGTAAGTACCACCCAGTCGTCGAAATGGAGTTTCGAGTTGGTACACGACGCAGCGCGTAAGCGACGCCGCGAAATTTCAGGAGTTTTCCGTGAACTTCGCTGGGAAAACGCGTCGACGGAAAGCACGGGCGCGCGTATTCCAGGCCGAGGGTGCGGGATAGAATTGTTTGTTCGCGTTTCGCCTCTCGGAGATTCGAGTATTCATCTGGAATCTTTGGTAGTCGAGACCGTTTCTCGAGATCTGCCGAGATTAATTTACCGAGATCGATCGACGATCGTTTCGAACGAATCCGAGAAGAAGATCTTTCCTCGCGACGTTGTTTCTCGGCATCTTGTAATTTCGCGGCATTATTTAATCGATCTAGATCGCGCAATCGCTCGACGTTGGAACAGGCACCGACGAATTTTCGTTTGCAGGCGAGGCGCGAGCCGACTCGGCGAAATGTCAGACCAGCTACGACGCTGAGACGCAGTTGTTTTACATAAACGGGCAAAAAATCGAGAACAACAATGCCGCGCGGCTGAAGGAGGGATACGTGGTCACGGCCGGCGTCGGCGCTCACAAGCTGTATCCGAGGAAGATCCCGTGGAACACCGCCCGCAAGGCTTGCATAAAGGACGGAGGTGAATTCAAGATCAATTTTCTCGATCGCGAGCTAATCTCTCGAGCTAATCTCCCTCTCTCGAGCGATTCTCTCGAACGATCGTTACGCTTCGCGTAATTCACCGCGATCGCCGCGGAAACGGTTCGCTCGTGTTCTAACGATCGCTGTCCGACAGGTCACCTGGCCATCGTGAACTCCATCGCCGAGGAAAGGATTCTGGTGAACCTGCTGCAGTCGGCGAACATGGTCGAGGCGTGGGTGGGCATTCACGACCAGTACGAGGAAGGCGATTGGATCACCCTGACCGGCGAGTCGATCGAGAAGGCCGGCTACGACGTGTGGTCGACGTTGTGGCCGAACGAGCCGGACAATTTAGGCGGAAGCCAGAACTGCGGGGTGTTCAGGAAGGAGGGTGCATACGACGACGTGGTGTGCGTCCTGCACCATCCGTACATCTGCGAGATCGACGTCTACTAAGCGATTCGCAGGCGTCGCGCCGAATCGACGATCGATTCGCTCTCTAGCGCTAATATTAATGTTGTATCAATGCGTCGTTCATTAAAGCCTCTGTCGGGACAGCTCGTTGTTTCTTCTCCGAACAGAGCTCCAACGTGTACGGCGATGTCTCTCGGATCGTGCAGAAAAATGGAGAATTTGGGAAGAGGAGATACGATTGTTCGCGCCTCGCGTAACCTTGACGTAATCTTGACGATTCGTGGATATAAAAACGAACCGCGAGTCTCGAACAGTCGTATCTCCTCTTGCAAAAATTGTCCATTTTTGTGGACAATCCGAGCGTCGATTGGAGAGACGTTACTCTATTTCGATATGGAAGTTGTGCGACCAGCAACGAGGAACGAACGATAATATTTTAATCGAAGCGAATAGGACGGAGGGATGCGATTGTATCGGCGCGTCCCAAAAGAGAGAGAACAAATTAATCCGTCGACGATGAATCGCGGAGAACGATCGCGCGTCGGCAGACTTTTCGCCGTTTCGCAACGAGTTCTCTGAATTTCTCGGATCCCGATCCGCGTCTCGGAGAAACGAAACGGACTCGAGAAACGGCGCAAGCCTTGCCTCGAACGGCGAATCGAAGCCGTCGGTAAAATGGGAAAAGAGTTAGGTGCAGGTCGGAGGGAAATTCGGCGTTTCGTCGGACATCGTCGTTCCGCCGTTCTCGATTCCGAGGTTTCCACGGCCGCGCGCGGGGTTCGCACGGTTCAAAGTCAACAGGGACGCTCGATTTTTGAAACGCGCGCATAATGCATGCGGATACGTAGGTGGTTGCCAATTTGCCGAGGGTTTTGCGTTCGGCGTCGCTGTTATCCCATCGGGAGCCGACATCGGCCGTCGTTCCGTAAAAATTGTCCGGTCCCGTGCCGCGGGAAAGCCGCAAAACCGACAGCACGAATTTCACCGAGTTCAGCAGTTCCGGGCCGGGGGACCTCTGAGAACCCCGAACGCTCGTGGATTTCGTGGATTTCGTGGATTCCGTGGATTTCCTGGATTTCGTTCTCGTTGGATTGTGTTCCGGGTCGATTCCTTTTTAAGAGGGCCAGCTTTTTCGTCCCTATTGGCTCCGCCGTACGTTTTTACGCCCCCGATACCCTCCCCGCGTGCCACCCCTCTTCCCCTATTCCCGTTCCGTTTCCCTCGCCACCCTCCGTCGCGCTTTTTCTGTTTCACCGAATCGAACGTCGCGTTGTCCACGTGCTCTCCGCGCGCAGCTCGTACAATTTTTACGAGCACCGCGGCGCTCGATTCGCCGATATTTGTACAGGCATTCGATTATTTTAATGCAGAGGGAACGAGCCGCGCGTTCCGCAGCGGCGCCGGTAAATATTTCAAACGGCTCTTCGCAGATCCGATGGAATTTTTACGCTCGCGAGGGAAATTATTAAACCGTGCCAGGCAGAACTGGCAGAGTCGGCTCGCGGATGAAATTACTGTCGCCGTTGAACAATTTATTCGGAATTACTCGTTGTGTCCGCAACCGTGCGCCGTTCGTCCAGTTTGTAGTAATCTCGTAGGTGAACGATGGAGAAGCGGTGGCTAATCGAACTCGGTACCCAGCTGGTTCGTAAGTAACGCGAATTTCCTCTCGTATTTTTCGAAAGGTGAAACGGCGACGGGTTCTCTCTCGTATTTTCCCAAGTTTTCGTTGCTTATGCCATTGCTCGCGCCGGACGTATTTATAGCGTCCTCTATTTAGCGGAGAAGCGTGGGCCGATGATCGATACTCTGTGTATTACTTTGTACTTTTTTTGTTTTGTTTTTTATATACCACCTAACACACGACCCCGCTGCAAAGCATCGTCGAATCTGTCCTTTTTTCGGCGGAATAGAATGTGGGTCAATGATCGATACCTTTTTTCTTTTTTCCATTCACGGTCCCACGCGTCGCTCCGAAATGTTCATCGTATCTTCGCTTTTCGATGAAACAGAATATGGGACGGTGAATCGATACTTTCCATGATTTTTTCAAATGCATGATTCTTTCCGGCGCTCTCTCTCTCTCTCTCTCTCCATCCCATTTTGCGCGCATCAGCCAATTACGAAGCCGAACGGTACCGGGTGTGCTCGATATTCGCGGAAACAGTCTCCGATCCGGTTACTCGAAAAAACTATAAAATGTTCGCGCGGTCGTCGCACCGTCGACCAATTCGACGAGGAGAACGAAATAGCTGAAACCGCGGAGCGAAAGGGTTTCGGGTGGGACGAACGTTCTAAAAAAGCGCGCTCGATCGAGCGAGACGGATGATGGCTAAGCTAGCCGCGCGACCCTCGCGGCATCGTTTAACCATGGGTTACTCCGAACTTGTCGACTCGTTTGTTAACGCGACGTTTAATTGTGTCAACGAGAGCGAGACTCTCTCTCTCTCGCGCGCGCGAGAAAACGTCGTCGGTTCTCGTCGTCCGAACGATCAATTTTTCCGCCGAGGGTCTCGACCAAGTTCCGCGGCGAGTTTCGTACGAAACCGGCGACGGCCGCCGCGTTCCATTTACTTTCATCTCGAACAACCGCTCCTTCGTCCCGTCGTCGCGGCAAAAAGTTATTTGCGCGGAAGTTGCCGCTTTTTCCCGGGTACCGTCGACGATTCGCAACGACGGAGGGGCAACCGCGTTTCGCCGGGAAACGACCGCTCGGCCGTGCCAGCTAGAAGCGTTAGGGTTTAACCGTTGTTTGCCCGGTTCACTGGATAACGCGCGATTCGTGCCCTCTACGGCTTCGAAGCGACGCGGACGCCGCTTTCCGGCCGCGATATTCGCGACGAAAACCGTGCCAGGCGATCGATCGACCCGCCGTTCGACTAAAATAATTAATTGTTACGCGTCGATGGATCCCCGTCGGAGCAGGATGGCTCGATCGGCGAGATTCTCGCGAGGAGAACGAGCCCGAAGGCGGCTCGCCTCCGACGTTTTCGGCGAGACAACGCGGAGGCGTTCCGAAGGCTGTCCGAGCGATCGAAACTCGTCGGGACCGTTTCGCGCACGAACGATCGAGATCTTCGAATCGCGTCGTCCCGATTCGTCCCGGGAATTCGAAAGTCGACCTACGGCTTCCCCCGGACGGTTCGATATCTCGATTTTTCGAGCGTCGCCGGCGAATACATCGGCCATCCGGCTCTCCGCTTCGGGCTCGGCCCGGCGATAGCGCGGCCCAGGGGATTCGCGACCGCGCGCACCGCAAATGGAAAAGCCCCGTAAAAAGCGGCGCGACCCGGTTCCCCGGTCTCGCGAGCGCGATCGTTCGCGGCCGGGGAATCCATTTTTCTTCCCATTCGCGCGGTCGACCCTTCCGCGCGGCTGTTGTCTTCGCGCGTGTCTCGATCCCGCGGAAGCGATTGAAACGCGCGCGACGAGCCGCGTCGAAACGCGTCGTCCCTCTCCGTCGGCGTCGCGACGGTAAAATACTTTGCTCGACTTCGCTGCGAACGCTTCGCGGAACGAAGTTTGAAATTTTTCCGTTTCTCGTCGCCGGAAGACGGGGCGCGCGATCTCGAAAAGCGGCGAGCAAAAAGAGACCGATTCTCGCGCGCGCTTTTTCCTCTTCCCTCGGCGGTGGAACTTCTTTCCGATTTTAATAGGATCTCCGCCAGATTCGCTTTCGTCGCTGATCCACTCTCGGAGTCCGTTTCTCGACGGTCGAGACCTTTTTACCGCGTCGCGGTGACGGATGATGAATTACGGCGAGGAAAAAAAGCCAGCCCGAACCATTAACGACGCGGCCGGAAATTTTTGCATAAAAAAGCAAGTGCTCCGCATTCGACGGGACAGAGAGGCGAGCGGCCATCCATCGCGAGCACCCGCGTCGTCTCGGGGAAAAGGAGCGCGATTTTCTGGAAATACCGAGATCGTTTACCCGGCGCGTGTCGGAGCTGTTCCACCGGTGGAAACTCCACGGACTCGCCAGCGTCTTCTTTCTCCTTTTCTTTCCACGGGCCAAAGCGTTCGAAACGACGATCGATGCCTCCGCGCGCGGCGTGCAACGTTCGATACGCGTCTTCGGCATTTCCGGCGCGTTCGCGATATCGTCGCGCCTCCAAAATTCGATGCAAGAATTCGGCTTCTACAAGGCGTAGTTTGCTCGGCCGATTAATTACGCTCGAATAGATCGCCGATCGATCGAAAGCTGTGCACGCGGAATATTGACCTTTTAGGCACGACGCGCCGCTATAGTGGCTTTCGCAGACGTCGTCTCTCTGAACGACGCATCGCTATAGCGGCTTACTCTAATAGCTCGCTCGGTCGTCGTTTGAATGAAACAATCGTCTTCGTACGCATCGTTTCACGCTTCTTTCGTCTTCGCATCGATTTACAACAGTCTTAACAATATATAGAATACATATACAGAAAGAAAACATATACATATGCAGAATATACAGACAATCTGTACAGTAGATATCAGACTCTGCCGTCCAGAGAAATAGCCTCACGCAGAATTCAGCCGTACCTAAAAAGGTTAAATCGATGATTCGAGCCGCGCGAATCGCCTTGGCCGGGCGAAACGATTCGGGGATCCCTGTGTCCGTCGGCCGATCCGGGATCCAAAGTTCCGCAGCTGGGCGGCCGTTAAACCGGCGTTAAATGAAGCGGCAGCGTTCAACGCGCCGCTCCGCGGCGGAACAATTCCCGGATAAACGACGGGCCGACGCGTCGCGACGCGTCCATCCCGACTTTGCGAGCTACAATTTCCTCTAATATCGTTCCGGTTGTCGCGCGGCGCGTTCGCCGCGTTGCTTCGTTACACCGTGTCGACGAGCCCCTAACGCGACGACCCCCTTTAACCGTCGTTCGCGAGTCGCGAAATTCGATCGACGGCCGCGGCTGTCGGATTTTTTCCAATCGACGCGTCGCACGCTTCGCTTCGCCGGCGAACGAACGATGCCCGCGTCGAATAGCTTTGCGAGAAAAAAGCGGCGGTTCGAGCCGAAATCCGGCGTACATTTCCTAGGAGGAGCTCGCGTCGGAAGGGTTGGCGCTCTCGAGAAAACGTTTAACAACGCGGAGACGGTCGCAAAGATGGGCGGATACGTTGGACGCGAATCGAACCCCTCGCCGGGGCACGTATCGGGGACGCGACAATAGGCGCGAAGCCCGCTCGACATCGGTAATTAGAGAAAAGAGGGGAAGGAAGGTGAAAAGAAACGGCAAAAGGCTCGGGGCTCGCCGATCCGAACGGTCTCTATTTAATGAACTCTCGAGAAGCGGAGGGGGAGTGGGCCGAAGAAACAGGGTGGAAGAGGGCCGCTGGATGGATAGAGAGACGCGCGCGTTCGGTAACGAGTGCGCTCCGCGAAATCTGGGCCTCTCTCTCTCT
Source organism: Megalopta genalis (assembly GCF_051020955.1). Classification (NCBI taxonomy): domain Eukaryota; kingdom Metazoa; phylum Arthropoda; class Insecta; order Hymenoptera; family Halictidae; genus Megalopta; species Megalopta genalis. Next base: position 17,202,740 of record NC_135017.1, read on the forward strand.
CTCTCTCTCTCTCTCTCTCCGCTCCTCTCTGTTCCGGGCCTCGCGTAATGAGGAATTCCTCCTAGGGACATTTGGTCGGGCGCGCATCCTACGCGGCTTTGTGCCGCGCGTGTCGGGGCTCTATCGTCGCTTTGAGCTCGCACGAGCTCGCGCGCGCAACGGTTCCTAATTAGGCCAGGCAACTCGCGCCTCGCCGCGACCAGGTTTACATGCCGCTTTCTTCGACGACACGGTTACGGTTTCCGCGGCGGAGACGGTCTCGACGACGACGGCGGCCGCGTTTCGCGGACTCGGCTCGCCGCGACACGCGCCCGTCTTCCTTCCAGCAAGCTCGCCGAGGGGCGGAGCAAGGAGGGGGTGGACGTTGCTCGCGAATGAAAAGACCGAGGATCGCGTCGAAACGCTCCAGGCGTTTTTCAATTACCGTCTCGTTGCGAGCACGGCCCGAAACCAGCGCTCGTTCTCTGCCGAACGGAGGAACTGGGCGAGCGAGATCGAGTCGAAAATCTGGCCGCCGTCGAAGAAAGTTGCTCCGATCCGTTGGATCGCTCTCGCGTTGGATCGTTGTTTCCGCTCGCGAAGGTCGCGCGACCGTCTTCGGAACCTCTTCGCGACCCGTTGCGACGGAATCGCCGAGACTTCGCGTTTCCCCGCGATGATTTTTGAACGCGGCGCAGGAACGAGGATCCGCGCCTCGACGAATATATTCTGTCCTCGACGCCGGGGGGGATTCTTCCCCCGCGAGACACGGGGGATTGCGGCGGTTCGAAAAATAGGTCGGACGAGATCGGTTAAAAATTTGCTGAGTCGGTGTGCCACCGGAAGGAGGAGGGGGCGTGTGACACCCGGCCGCCGCCGATTCCCGTCAGTGTTATCGGCGCTGGGAGAGGGGCGCGGAGTGGGCTAACTGGGTCACCAGGCCAGAGGTCCGGTATAATGAGGATGACCGTAATTTCAAAGGATAAGCTACCTTTCCACTCCGGCTGGAGCCACCCACTCGGCGATTCTGATTCTACTTTGAGACCGGTTTCTCTCTCGCGCTTTCTCTCTCTCTCTCTCTCTCTCTCTCTCTCTTTCCGGGCGTCCATTAAAATTCTACCGGATAAGGGGAAGCTCGAGCCGATCGGCGATAGCCCGAGCCTCTTCCCGGCGCGGAACGGAGCGGAACGGAGCGGAACGGCGCGCGGAATGGCTTTAATCCAATTTCGATTGCGCGGAACAACGGATGTTTAGCTAAGATCCGCGGAGTCGGCTGCTCTCTCGGGATAAGTAGGTTAAGGGTCCGCCTCGGTTCTCTCTCGGCTGCCCCCGGGTGTCCCCGGAGCCGACCGAGGCGGCGGCAGCAGCTACGCGGACGTCGGAGCCGTCGACGGATCGCGCGTATTGCGACGACACGTACCGGCCTAGAGCTTGCGAGGGCTCGCGAGGGTGCGCGCGGATCCGCGCCCTCTCTTCCCCTTTTTACAGTGGAAACGCGCCATCGGCGGCGTCGATGTCATCTTTTCGCGTCGCCAGCCGTTCCTCGACCTCTGCGGTTCTCTCCGCTGGAAAACGCTTCCTTCTCCGCCGAAACAAAGGCCGCTGTTCGGAGCACGCGGCATCGAATCGTTCAGGACCACCGATTCGCTCAGGACCGATTCGCTTTTCATAATTCTCCGGCGATTCCTCGAGCGTTGTTTCGGCGTCCACGTTTCCGCGGAAACTCGAGGCGCGGGCGTGTTCGAAACGGCAGCGCGGCCGAGAGAGTTGCTCGGCTCGGGATCTTTGCGCAGGTGTTCCGGGCCAGAAATCTCGTCGCAGCGACCCGCTAAATCTCCTGTTAATGGACCCATTAATTCGGAGAGCTCGTTCGCATATTACCAAATCGATCGTTGCAACGTCTGCGGTCGGCCGGTGTCGGCAAACGGAGCGGCTCCCGGCGCGACGGCGAGCTCGCCGGCTAATCGAGCCGAGCCGAGCCGGAAGTTAGGACGCGCGAGTCTCGCTTCCGTCGGCGTTTACGGTAATCCAGCCCTAAATTCGCCGTCGGTTTATGGCGCACCGACGACGACGATCGCGACCGCGACACCGCAACCGCGTCGGACCGCGTCGTTGGCAACGCGTTCAACCCATCGATCGGCGACGCATCTTTCGTTGTCGCGACGACTCGCGTTGCCGACTACCGTACCGTACTGTAAGGGATCGTGCTCCAGTTACGGGATCGATCGAACCCGTGCGCGGCCAGCAGATCGCTGTACGGCTGTCCACCGTCGGACGGATCGCCGTCGACGAGATCTCCGCGGCGTTGATATCCGGGAACGAGATCGCGCTCGAATCGCGGAGGTGGCTGAGAGAAAAAAGCAGCGACGAAAGAAAGAAGAGAGGAAGAGAGAGGGAGAGTCGGCCGCGCTTTAAATTCCTTTCACAAGCGGACACTCTTCCGAGCCGTTTGTCGCGCGGGTTAGAGACAACTTTGCTCGTAGAACGCCTCGGAATATAAAACTCGGATCGTTTCGGAGCCTCCCCGGCGAACTTTCGAACTTTAAACTCACCCGTCGCGGCTGCGTCCTGTTTTTAATTAAGCCATCCCCGCGACGCGGATAATATCTCTTCCGATCCCGTCTCTCCGTTCGACTCGGCTTCGGTGTCGGCTTCGATCCGCTTCCTGTCGCGACGCGCGCGCAAAAATTCCCCGCTTTGTCGAGGGAATTCAATGGGACAACAAATAAAACCGCCTTCGTTAAGGCTTCCTTTCTCGCTTCGATCGGGAAGTTTGATCCGCGATTTCGTTTCCTTTTTCTCTCTTTCTTCCTATTTTTCGGCGAAACTTGCTCGGCGAAGTTCCTTCGGCCGCTGCGCTAATTAAAACGCCGCGCGAAATGACCGTAGCCCGGGCTCTCGTCCTCAGGCTTTCTACGATCCGCTGCAACGATTTAGATCTTCTACAACGAGATCGTTGCGCTTCCTGTTTCGTCGTACTTTCGATCGCGCGACGAATGCTTCGCCCTCGCGGTCGTGTTACGTCGCGATACTCTTCACAAAGTATGAACAACGGTACAACGTCGTAATCGAGATATCTCGCGACGTAATTCCGCTCGCGATATCGTGCCAGGTTCGCGTTATTCCGCGACGCAGTTTCGGTCGCGCCGTGTCGCAGAAACGAGCAAACACGCGCTCCCGTTTCTGCTCCGTTTTTGCGGCCGCTTAGCTCGCTTTCGCGTCGCGTCGATGGAAGCAAACTTCTTTCGAATCGAAGCTCTTATTCCGAGAACGAAGTACGCGCCTTTACTCGTCTGCTGCGACGCAGCGCGAACGGTATCGCGTCGAGACACAACGCGTTCCCGACATCGCGCGAGTAGCATCACGCGGAGCGTCGCTGATAATTCAACACCGTCGCGTTAAATTCGAGTCCCGACGACGACCGAATTTATTGCGAAATCTCTGGTGCTTCCTTCGCCGGGCAATCGGCCGGGTATTTCCGATCGACGTCGTCGAACTCGCGTTTCATCGAAACGCAGGCGTCTCGGAGAGCCGAGCGCGCGAACTCCGCGCGCAGACGAGTCGCTCGCTTCGCAAGCTCGATCGTTTCGGGCGAGCAATTCTGGCGACTGATCGAGCAACCGAGAGAGAGAGAGAGAGAGAGAGAGAGAGAGAGAGAGAGAGAGAGAGAGAGCCGTCCTATAAACCTAACGCGCTCGCAGAAATTGGAACGTTCCGCTAATTTCGTTCCGCCTCCGCGGGCTCTTTTCCCGGCGAAACGACGCGTTCCGCGGGCGGTTTGCATAACTGCATAACCGCGTAAAGAAGCTCCCGGGCCGAAAATAGTTTCGGGACGCGCTCGTGGCGAGTAAACGCGCCTCGTTCGCGCGCGGACTTTTCGCATCGGTCGGCTCTCTTAATAATGAATCGTCGCTCGCGGTCCGGCTGGTTAGAAGCCGCGGGCCAACGGAATCCTATTTTTCGCGCGAAAGTCGCCCGACGCCCGCCGAAGCCGTTCTTCGTCGCCTGGACGTCCTCCGTCGCCCCCCTCTCGTCGCGAATTGTCCATTTTCGTGGACAATCCGAACGTCGATCGGAGAGACGTTACCGTATATTCGAACGATAATGATTTCAGACGACCTATTCTACACGCAGGATCGCTGTAACGCGGTTTTCGCATTTCTTCCGTCGCTTCTTGTTTCGTCAAATTCGTGTTTGTTGAAGCAAGAAGTAATTTCTCGAGTCTTGGAAAGCCTCCACATCCTGAAATGCAGGCTTTCCATATACCCGAGGAGAGTTACACAGGTATAAAAACATGCGTTGTCGGCCCAGGCCTCTGAGGTTCTTCCGTACTCTCATACTTCGCGCTTCTTCACCGCGTATTTCCTTCGCTTCTTTCTTAAATATAGTTATTTACGCGCGTCTCGTTCTACACCTTTTTATTTCAAATAACCCCCTCAACGGTGTTAATCAACGACTTTGTAATTACAAAGCGTCCGCGCGACCAGAGTGCGGTCCTAGTTTCGGTTTCGGTTAAATCGCGCGTGGAACGCGTGTCCGCATCGGCCGCGGCTTTGCGACGCGCTGCTCGCATTGCGCGAGAAAAACGAACGACGGGAGGACGAGAAGAGCAGAGCAGAGAGAGAGAGAAAGAGAGAGAGAGAGAGAGAGAGAGAAAGAGGGAGGGAGGCCGGATAAAAGCGGCCGGGGCAAGGGTCTTTGTCGGGTCTTGGGCATTGTCGCGGGCGCAACTGGCGTCGAGAGGGCAGATAACGAACAGACCGAGCTCTTCCCGGAGCATTGTCGCCGGCGAGCTTGCATCGCGTAAATACGATGCGCCGGGCATCGAATAGAAAATGCAAGACGCGTGGGCGCGGCAGCCCCGCGAGATAGGCTGTTAAACAACGAAGAGGCGTCCGTGCGTCTCGGAGGAGTTTATCGCGGAGAGCTCGGCCCCTCGGCCTCCGTTTGTCGTTCCAGCAACGGACTCCGACCGGTCGCTTCGACTGCTCGCGCCTTCTTTCTCGAGGTGCTGCTCGAACTTCCTCCACGGCTGCCTTCGCCGGGACCTTGTTGTCCCGGTTAATAAATTCGCATTATAAATTCGCGCGCGCGACAAAGGAGTTTCCCGCTCGTCGCGCGTCCGAGTCGGCCGTTGCGATCGTCGATGTTTCGAGCCGATCGCGAGGGAAAGGAGCGATTGCCCGCGTTTGCTATTAACCCTTTCGCTATGTGCGCCGGATATATCCGGCATCCGTCCGACGACCGATATGGACGAGTGCTGTAGGCCCTTTACAGAATGTTTACGGGAAACGTTTAAAGAAAGATTTAGAAACGGATCGAGCACGGTCGTCGCTTAACGCTTAAGAAAATCTTCGTACGAAAGTGGACCGACCCTGCGTTGCGTGCGCATTTTCGGCGCGGCGGCACCCCGTACAGTGGGAGTGTCACGGCGGACAACGCGCTCGTACCGAAAGGGTTGAGTGAACGCGGCGACGTCAAAGGCGAGGCGGCTAGCACCGGCGTGCGTCGAACGGGGCAGATCGAATTAGGCGCACGCTGCGCGTGTCGCAGCGATCGTCGGCAGCGAAGGAATTAATAACGGGGCAAGATTAATTGCAGGTCGCGCGTATAATCGATGACCGATGTCCGAGCGCGTCTTACGCATGTCGCCGATTTAATTAGCGGGGACCGTGTTCTCCCGTGTCCGATTATCGTAACGACGAGGAGTGGCCGCGGTAAATTATCTCGGCGAGGTACCGGCCCGCGCACACCTCCGGCGAATAATTCGACGGGACGCGCCATCGATCGCTGTTTCATTCGTCGAAGCTGGAAATTCTTCGGCGTTCCTCGGACGCATCAAGATTTATAATCGCAGCGGTCTCCGAGGAAGAATAAGCAGCCGCATTCCCGACGTCGCGGCCGAGAGACGAAGTTGGAAAATAATCGTGGACGAAGGACGAGCGGAAATTACGAGACGGCGTGGCGCTGCCGAGGAAAACATGAATATTCCCGGAATAATGTACGCGCGAACGGAGAGAGTTATGAATACAAAATTCTGATGCTCCAATTAACCCTTTAAATGCAAGGAACACGCAGACGCGGCGAATGAATCGTACACCGGGCTCCGCCTTTGTAAGACGAACCGCGTAACCCTGGATCTCATGCATAAATCGCGCGTCCCGTAATCCTTACACGAGGTGTCGTGTAATCCCGCGATTTCATTCGGCCGGTGCCCACTGGTAACGCGATTTTACGTAAGAGCATTCCGATCGATAAATTCGACAATTTCGACGCGTTTTCAGCGGTCTTTGCGAAAGTCGACGGAATCTTCTCGTTCGAAAATTGTCGCCAGATCCCGCAGGGTTTCGAGGGCAGCTTTCCCGAATTACCCGAGGCGCTGACTCGTTCAACGTATGGAGCATTATTGCGTTAGCTTCGCTTGTTCGCGTCTCGTTTTTGGCTCCGGCACAGTATGGTGGTCCTTGCTCGCAGTCTCTTGCTTAAGTCCGAACGCATCTCGATGTTCGGCGAGTCGTTCTCCTGGAAAGGGTCTCCCTTCGCTGTTTTAACCAGTCGGAGCCTTCTCCTCCGATTCCCTTCCGGTCTACGATACTTTCTCGACATGTACCGCGTGCGTGTGTGCGTGTGCGTGTGCGCTTGTGTGCATTTTATCGTTAGCTAAGTAAGTCCTCGTTGTAAGAAAGGGAGTCACACACCGAATACCAGCTTCGCTGCTCTGACTCCCTTTCGTTATTATAAAATGATTGTAAAATAGAATAAGAACTGTAATATGTTTAAATAAAAGTACTATAAAACATAATCAAACTGCCTCTTCATTTATTTATTCATTAAACCCTTTCATGTCACCCACTCACACACCCATTCTCATAGTTTTATCTGACTTTCCATTGACTTAAACTACTTGCTAATTGTATCAGGAGAACATGATACTCCTCGAAGAGGTATCTCGAAATTCTTTCTCTGGCTTGTGATTGACTCGTACTACTGAAATTTCGACAAAACGAAATACCTCCTCCTATGTCATGTGCTCCTGATAGAAATTTTCGAAATTTTCCGGAATATTTCTGAAAATTTTCGGGAAAAGTAGTACGAGTCAACGTCAGGCCAGACATTCGAAAGAATACCTCCTCGCATATTATATGCTCCTGATACAAATTTCGGAAAAAGCAGTACAAGTCAACGTCAGGCCAGACATAGAATTTCGGAAATTTTCTGAAAAATTTCGGATTTTGTATCAGGAGCACATGATGTGCGAGGAGGTATTCTTTCGAATGTCTGGCCCGACGTTGACTCGTACTACTTTTCCCGAAAATTTTCAGAAATTTGTCGGAAAATTTCGAAAATTTGTATCAGGAGCACATGATATAGGAGGAGGTATTTCGTTTTGTCGAAATTTCAGTAGTACAAGTCAATCACAAGCCAGACGAAGAATTTCGAGATACCTCTTCGAGGAGTATCATGTTCTCCTGATACAATTAGCAAGTAGTTTAAGTCAATGGAAAGTCAGATAAAACGGTCGTCGAGATACGTAAAGGATTGCGTCGGGGTAGCGATAGGGATAGGGATAAAAGGTTTTGAGAAATGTATAAATGAGAAGACGTTTGGATTAAGTTTAAATATATTTTTATTTTCACATATGGTACAATACAAGCATGGTACAATAAAATCATTGCTTTACTACCGCAGCGATGAAGAAACGATGTCGTGGAGTAACGTAGAAGAAGTATGAAGAAAGTCGTCGTGCATCTGTCCTAAACAGAAAGATAGAAATTATTACTTTACGATATGGCAAATTAGATTATGTGTAATATCGGGAACGCATGGAAATATTAAAAGCACCGGAATCGTGACAAAAATGAAAAATCGAGAAGAACACTGCGAATGGAAGGGGAAATTCGAATGCATTTTATACTATGTTCCCGATGGGCTATGATGATGCACATGTGCTGAAACGATAGCTGGAAGTGTCTAGTTTAACACGTCCTAAAGTATGTTAGATGACAATCGCGATAACCCTTTGAAAAATTAGGAAAGACTGAACCATGACGAAAATGAAAAAACCTGCGAATGGAAGGGGAAATTCGAATGCACTTTGCGCAATGTTCCCGATGGGCTATGACGATGCATTTGTGCTTAAATGAAAGCTGGAAGTGTCTAATTTGTCATATGGTAGGTTGGTTGGAAGATGAATAGGTAGGTAGATGAAAATATATACACGTAAAAATTAAATATGCATATGATAAATGAATATCATTATAATAGTCCGACGACGATGCAGCGTGGAAATCCATGTTCACCGAAATTCGAATTTTCCTGCTAGGTATCGTCGTTACAACGCACTTAACATCGCATCGAATCGATCGATTGCGGCACCGTGTTCATCCATCGTGTAGACATTTGTCGGGAACAATCGAACGTCTCGTGTCTGATATATGCCGGACCTAATCCTCTGCGGCCAGGATATTCTGTGATCTACCGCTTGGGAAAACGACCGCAAAATTCCCCGAATCGTCTTCCGATAACGCGTCGTAACAACGTTAAAACAGAATTCTCGAAAGCGTAGATTTCATTTCATCGAGAACTTGCAGCAATATTTCCTAATATGATACTATCCGTGTTATGAATTTTTCTGGACTTCGCGATCGCGTTGTATTAATTTTCAAATGTTTCGAAGCTTCTTAGAAAACGATCGATCTTACTATAGTATGCGATCGAAATTGCAGCGTTCAACGATCGATAATCGTTGTCGCAGAACTTGCGATAAAGTACGGTCTAGCCGCGAAGAACATTTATCTCCATTACGAATTCAACGAATAGCTGCACGCGGAGGAGCAGAAAAAGTTGCGCCGCCGTCAACCTCTTGACAAAGCAAGAAAATTAACGTTTCTTACAGGCTTGCTAACCATGTAGACGAAGAAACGCGTGACCATTTATCTTGCCCTGTACGTTTACGAAAAGAAGACGATATATCCTCGCTGCTTTAAGCGGGCATTAGCTCCGAGTCTGTTCTATGGCAGTTCTAATCCCCTGCGTCCGAGATATCATACGGACATTCTACTCGAGAGAACGATTTATGAAGCGATTTACAGCTCGCTCGTTTTCCAACCACGGTCGGTTTTTCGTTGAATTTTTCAACGAACGTGTGTGTTGTCCATCGGCGATTAAATCTCGACCGGTGCATTAAAAATGCGGGACGTTCCGTCTCCGTCCGACCGTGGCCGGTCCGATCTCCTGCGCGCGAGATATTATCGAAAGGCTACGAAATTACGATACGAATCACATTTTGTTGGAATCGAACGAGCGACAGACTCGCTGTGAAAAAAATTGCAACAAGAGAAAAATCCTGCGAATGCAAGGGAAAATTCGAATGCATTTTAAGTTATGTTGCCGAAGGGCTATAATGATGCACATGTGCTTAAATGAAAGCTAGAAGTGTCTACTTTAACATGTCCTAAAGCATATTAAACGACAATCGCAAGAACACTTTGAAAAATTACGAAAGCCTGAACCACGACGAAAGTGAAAAATCGAGAAAAATCCTGCGAATGGAAGGAGAAGTTCGAATGCGCTTTAAACTATGTTCCCGATGGACTATGACGATGCACATGTGCTTAAACGATAGCTGGAAGTCGGACTCGCTGCGAAAAAAAAATTGCAACAACATTCTACGATCGTGGAAAAGTTGCGGAGATAGCGAAAGAGAAGAGTATATCCGGATCGCGACAGCACCGACATTCTACTGTTCGCAGGATCGCGTGCAGCGGGATCCGAGGGAAAAAATTGGAAGTAACATCCGTCGCTTGGTTGTCCAGGAAGTTCCCCGCGAAACGGGGCAAGAATCGTGCAAGACTCTCCGACTTAGTTTCGGCCGAAGGGTCGCAGCTCTTCGCGAGTCGCGGTCGGTATCGGGAAGAGGAACGTTCAATTTCCTTAAAACCATCGAGAAAATTGCGAGCCGGATTGCGAACAAACCATGATAGTGGTGGGCCAAAATAATAAATGAAGCGATTCGTTTGGATCGACGAGCCGGGCGGAGCGATACACTCGATCCAATCATGCTAACGCCGCGCGGAGCCGAGCCGCGCCGCGATCTTTCGCGCGCCGAGGATTGCATCGGTGTGCATCGGGCCTGGGCCGGCGAGCGACCGTCTCTTTAATTCGCAAATGAAACTGGAGGAACTGGGTCAGAGCCGATTCCGTCTCCCTCTTCTCCCCTCCTTGCGACTCCCTTTTCCGCCCCGCGAAATCGCAGGAAGGATCTTCGACGGAGGAGGTAATTTTAATACGATCCCGATCGAAGGGCGCGTTCCCGATCCTCCGCGTCTCCCTCTCTCTATCTCTCGCTTCCTCTCTCTCTCTCTCTCAGTCTCTCCTTTCTCGCCGGCTTTCTATCGGCTCCGAGCTATCGAGACGAATCGTCCGCCCCTGTTCCGACCGGTAATGGATGTCTAGCCGATTCGATTTAATCGAGCCACGGATTGATCGTAATGTCTCCCGATACCGCGCGCGACCCTCGTTAATCTGATTTAATTCGCGATCCCAGATAAGCCTTTTATCGTCCGATTCCCGGTTAATTCGATGACGCGGCTCTGTCCGATCCGAACAAATAGCCTGGTCCGCGTGCGAGGCCGCTTTATAGAGCCGGCCCGATTCGCGATACCGCCGAAAGAATCCCGATCCGCGCAAATTCCACCGAAAATAACGCGGAGAGCTCGGCGATCGTTCGCGGATTTACCGGCCAGAAAAAAAAAATGCGGCAGCGGCGGCGGTTTCCAGCTTCGCGATTATTTTTCAGCGAGAAAACGTTCGATTTCGAAGCGTTTCGATGCCCGGATTTTCAACCGGTCGTTTGATTTTTTTTTTTTTTTTTTTATTAAGAACGTTAACTTCGGAACGCTTAACCCCATTATTTCGGCCGCGACACATACCGGCGCGCTGTGTGTACCGGAGGAGGAGCAATTCTTTGCCGCTGTCTCGCGCCTCCGCCGGCAAGAATTTAATTACCGGAGAGCGAACGGTTGAATAAATTTCAGCGTAAGGCTAGCGCGCCGAGAGACGTTCGTTCGAATTCTCCGCTTTAATGGCGCATCGGGGCGCCCGGAATTTCTGCCCTAATTTTCTTCATCCGCCGCTAGATTTTGGTTTCGAACCGCGCCGAGGACGCTCGCGTTCATTCAACGTTTCGGCAGGCATTTTTGTGACCCGGAAAGCCGGACATTTTCAAAGCTTTTCAGCTTCGCGAGCGCCGGCGCGCGCGGCACCTGTATGAAAAACGTGCGGGCTTTTTTTCGATTACATTCTCGATTCTTCGGAGCACGCGAACGGATACCTCGAACGCGAACGCGCGTTTTCTTTGTGCTGGCACGGTTTAACGAGCGTATCAGACGCGAGTAGAAGACAACGGGAAGAATTTAAACTCGATAAATTGTTTATCGTTCTCGACGAGGTCCCTCGTGCGCGACCACAGTCTTCCGAAAGCTTAGGAAGCGTTCGGAAAATATTCCGAGGATATTCTTCGACCGAAAATAAGAATAACGGCAAACGAAAGTTCGAATGCATTTTAAGCTATGTTCCCGATGAGCTATGACGATGCACACGTGCTTAAATGAAAGCTGGAAGTGTCTACTTTAACATGCCCTAAAGTATATGAGATGGTAATCGCGATAACCCTTTGAAAAGTTAGGAAAGCCTGAACCATGACGAAAATGAAGAATCCTGCGAATGGAAAGGGAAATTCGAATGCGCTTTAAACTATGTTCCCGATGGGCTATGACGATGCATTTGTGCTTAAATGAAAGCTAGAAGTGTCTGGTTTAACACGTCCTAAAGTGGATTAGATGACAATCGCGAGAACACTTTGGAAAATTAGAAGAGCCTGAAGCATGCCGAAAATGAAGAATCAAGAATAATCCTGCGATGGAAGGAGAAGTTCGAATGCGCTTTAAGCTATGTTTTCGATGAGTCATGATGATGCACATGTGCTTAAATGATAACTGGAAGTGTCTACTTTCACATGTCCTAAAGTGTGTTGGATGACAATAGCGAGAACACTTTGAAAAATTAGGAAAGCCTCAACCATGACAAAAATGAAAAATCCTGCGGATTTAAGGGGAAATTCGAATGCGCTTTAAGCTATGTTCTCGATGGGCTATGACGATGCTCATCTTCGGAAAATATTCCGAGGATATTCTTCGACCGAATATAAGAATAATAACAAACAGAAATCGTCTAAATTCGCGATTCGTCGATGCGCCGGATAATTCTCGAAGGTTTCGCGGCGCAGCTCGGGGAGCTGGTCCGTCCCGAATAATTCAAGACGAGAGTTTCCGTCGGTTTGCTTTCCGGTTATCGGACCGAAGGAAATCACGGTGTACCACGATCTCCCTTCCGAGGCAAACCCGAGCCCTGATATCCTCGTGATAGATTCACGAGCATCTGGAATACGCGATCCGGCGGATCGCCGCATCGAAAACAGAGTCGCGATCCCGATCGCGCGCGCTATCCCGGCGGCGATATGCTGGCATCGTCCCATCGACGAGCGTCGGAAAACGCGGTTAATATTTAACGCTCGGGGACACGCGTCGGTCCGATCCTGTTAATAACGTAGTGATACATTCCCGGTATGGTTGCGCGCGATCGTTTCGCCAAGAACCCGTAATCCCGATACGGGCTGCTGCTTCCGATCGCTCGTTCCTCCTTTGTTCGTCGCAGCTCCGATGAAAACCTTCCGTCGCGACGACAGCAACGAACCGTCGTTCGCTTATGCTACTTTCGATCGGTCGTTGAAAATCCGTTGAAACTTAATAGCACGAATCCGGAGACAATTGCTACGGGAAAACCGGCGGCAGCCGCCGCGTCGGGGTCGGCGACGGTGTCCTACTTGCGACGAGAAGCGACGAGAGTAAATTCTGGTGGGACTTTCTTTTCCAAACGAACGGTCCGACCGACTAACGAGAAAATTACGTTTAATTCCGACGTAATGGCGCTCTCCGCGATTCGCGTCCTACACCGAAAATTAATCCTCGCGGCTGAAACGGCTGCGCGAGGAAGACGACTTCGGAGGGCGAAGCGATCGATTTTGCGACCGGACCGATTAACTCTTTCCGGTTGGAAAATGTTTTCGACGCGGCGTCGAAGCGGCCGTCGATAGAAAAGCAGCCAACTGGACGGTCTCGAAGGAGATTAGGAGATTATTGGCCGGTTTCCGGCGACGCGAACGCGAAGATTACAGATACTCGCGCCGCGCGCGTTCGATCGTAGCTCGCGCGCGTCCATATCGGAAGCTGACGTTCCGTTGAAATCGTAAAACGTTCCCGGCGATAAGACCCGGGCTCCGCTGCAGCCGCGGTTTTACGGTTTCCACGGTTTCCAGCGAAACGCGGCTCTAATTTGACCGCGCGTCGCCGTGCAACGCTTTCCGCGACGAATCTTGTAACGCGCGCGCCGTTCTCCCAACGCCCGTGAAATTCTCGGATTTTTCTGCCGGCGCGTCTCGACTGCAATTCCGACGGAAACGCGGCGCGGAGCTGCGAAAAGAGATGGAACGAAGAAAGGTGTCCGCGATGCTTCTCGCCGGCCGGCGGAACTATTTTAAAGAGAAAATTGCGTTTCTAATAGGAAAACGCGGCATTTCGCCGCACGCGGGAGACGAACGTCGTCCTCGAAATTGACCGATATAATTGTTGACTCGTAATCGCGTTCGCGGTTTCGCGAGAAGTTGTTAAAAAATTTCGTTATTTTTCTGTTACAGGTGAGTACAATGCGGCATCGCGGCTCGTCGGACCGGGAACAAGTAAGTCGATCGAGTCCCGAACGGGGTTCGTTCCGATTGGCTCGAAGATAATTTCATTCGTAAACTTGGCCGAGGACCGAGACCGATTACAGTAATGTCTCCCTAATCGACGCTCAGATTCTGCATAAAACGACTCGTTTCTATAGTTACCGATTTCCAACAATTATAGAAACGAGTCGCAAGGCTCGAACAATCGTATCTCCTCTTCTCAAATCGTCCATCTTTATAGACAATCCGAGCGGACAATCTCAGCGTCGATTAGGGAGACATTACTGTAATTCGATTCGCGACCGTCTAGAAGCTCTAAACCCGGAGCGAAACGCGTCGACGAAACGGCCGGGCAAAGAATCGATTAAAAGGCGACCGATGGATCGGCGATTCTCGCGATCACGGCCGCCCAACGATTTCGAGCCCGATGGCTCGAGGCTCGGCAACGGGGAACCGGTCTCCGCACGGTCGTCCCTCGTCTCGCGCCTCTCGTCGCCGCCTGATAAAGACATTATCGATTCCGTCGCGCTCTGTCCACTCCCGTCCATTCTCGTCCGTCGTCGTTAAGAAGTCCGCGCGCATTCTTGATCGGTCCCGTACTCGAGACACGCCGGATTATCGATCGAGAGTCTCGTTTTTCACGCGACGGAATCGCCGTCTCCCGCTTCGCTCGGTCGTCCGAGCGGAGGAACGGAGAAGCCTTCGACCCGGCCCTGAAGAGCTTGTCGTTATTTATTCGATGTTTATTCCGCGGGATAAAGGAATAAGCGAGCTCCTCGTCTCTGCTCGTCGAGGACCCGATCTCCCGATCGAAGGAGAAACATTGTTCGCCGTCCGAGAAACCGGGGACAACCGGAAATCTGTCTACGAGGCGCGTCGGCATTTAACGACGGAGACGCGGTTGAAAAGAACAAGTTGCTGCGTATATGGAGAGCTTTGTAATAGTAGCAAGGAATTATTCGTTTCTCTTCGATATCTCGAACTCGACGTTTCCGGTAGCCTGTGATTGTACGCTGACATTATTCTCGCGCTCCCTGCTCGATCAGGCTCTGCGGCTCTGTTCGAAACGGCCACCCAAATCTCTACTCTAAACAGCCTGTGCTCCAACCAGATTCGCGTCCCTCAGCTTCGACCGCCATCTTCTCTTTCTTTTTTGAGAAGAACCTGCGGTTGCAACGACGGCGCGAGCGAACGTCGATGTTCGACGTTCTTCGAATTTTTGCACGAGGTGCTTCGTCCCTTGTGTCTCGAAGAAAGCCTAAACTTTACGCTCTGAAACACCCTATTTTATACCGGCCCCACGGTCGTAAAAGTTCCAATGGGAGAGAGAGGGAGAGAGAGAGAGAGAGCGGTGCGAAGCATTTTTCATGGGATTCCTTCCGATCGATCTTTGCGCAAACGACGAGCCAATTTACGGTCGCGACCGCGACCTTTGAGCGAAGATGCCGCGTCGTTATCCGAGAATTTGCAAAAGCGTGTAGCTGCGCTCCGAAGACTCGGAAGAAGCAGCTCCGGCTCGAGGCAAGAGATGCGCGCATCGTTGTCGCGCTCTCGGTGCAGGGCGCAGGGTGCGAGGCGCGGAATGCGCACAGAGAGAGGGTGCAGGACTCGCGCACTCGCGCACGCGTGCACACGGCCATCATCGACTCTCACTCGGTCTGGTCTCTCTTCGCGTACGAGCCACACAAATAGCTCATTATGACCGAAGCGTGGTACTCGGACCCGTCGTGCGCACTACGTAATTGGGGTTAATGATCGTGTGTACGTTCGTGCCCGTGCCCCTGCTCTCTCTTGCTCTCGCTCTTGCTCTTGCTCTTGCTCTTGCTAGTTCGCGAAGCAGTAGGTACTCGACAACTTGGCCCGGACCAGGCATGCCACTCTCCGCCCATTAGCGAATGTAATGCCAGTCATGGCAACACCTTGCTTTTCCTCCGGCCATCCCCCGAACTCCCCCGACCACCCACGCCCTCCGCCAACCACCTCCTCCTTTTCCCATTCGTTCCATCCACTGCGCGCTTTGCCGCTCGTCGCTCTCCCGACTACTTTGCCGGCTTAATCCTGCGGGATCGATGCTCTGACCCTGGCACAGGCAACGATGCCCCGGGAGCACCGGCGGGCTCTAAGAACTCTGGAGAAAAGAGCTCGAGTACGCCCGAGTACGGTAATATCTCCCTAATCGTCGCCCAAATTTTGACAGCACTAAAAATAGACAATTTGGGAAGAGGAGGCTCGAACAATCGTATCTCTTCTTCACAAATTGTCCATCTTTGTGGACAATCCGAGTGGACAATTCGAGCGTCGATCAGGGAGACATTACTGTGTATCGTTGAACCGACTCTCGGAAGATCGCGAGGCGTCCTTCGATCGAGAGACGACGCAATTAAAAGAAATCTTTCCTCGAGTCGCGTATCGAGTTTTATGAAATCGAGGACGCTCGATGTCGGAGCAAGTATCGCCGGACTTATTAAGCGGACGTGTCCGCGAGAATGACGTCGAATGGGGGAGCTTCTCGTCTCGACGGGAAATGCCCGAGGGATTTTTCAAAGTTTGCCGCGAGAGGTGGCAGCGGCGATACTTAATCCTGGTCCTAGTTTCATGGATCTGCTTAGCTGTAACGAACTCGAAGAAATTTCTTGCTCGCAAATTGGTGTTCGCGACGCCAAGGTGCGCTCGTCCTTCTCCCGTATCGGTCGATCGTTTAACGGGTGAAGCATACGCGCGGCAAGCTGTACAACGATGTCTCTCTAATCGACGCTCGGATCGCGACGCTCAAAAATGGACAATTTAGAAAGAGTAGATACGATTGTCCGATCCATGCGGTTCATTTTTATAGTCACGAATATTATAATTATATAAAAACGAGCTGCAAGCCTCGAACAATCGATACAACATAAGAGACATTGCTGTAGATCGGCAATTCGACGAGACCCGGGCGCGAAGGGAAATATTCGAGGTCGAGAGCAAAATTCGGGATGAAAAATGTCTCGGCGCGAGGAGAGAAGCACGGGGGAAAAACGTGTTTGCAGTTTTTTGGTAAACCGTTTCTCCGCGTCGCGCTGATCAACCCTTCTGCAAATTCGGTGGATCGACGTTCGTCGCTTTTTTTCCGCGCGCGGATCGGGATTCCTTTGACAGCGACACCGGCGGAAAAAACTGTTCGCGCTAACGAGGCCGTTCGAGATTAGATCACCGAAGCCCGATAGTCGGACGAAATTCGCTATGGGATCGACGTCGTTCGAATAATAAATAAGATTCGATTTGTCGATAATGCAGCCGACGCGCTGCTGCCGCCGCGTTGGAATTCAATGGATGACGTTTTCATTACAGGATTTTAAGCGAAACACTTTCCACTTCAATTTCCTTTGTGACCGTTCTCTCTCTCTCTCTGTCTCTCTCTGCGCTGTAACCGGGCCGGGCTCCCGTTCCGTTTTTCCCGTCGATCTCTATTTCGTTACGCTCTAACCGAGGTAGAAATCGACGAGATCGATTATCAATTTCAGACGTTCGGTCATCGCTTCGCTGCCCGATTTATCTTCTTTGCTACGATTAATTATCTTTATTCGTTTCACGGCTAGAGTACATTATATTAATAATTTCGCTCGGCTCATTAGTCGGCCGCCACACGTTCGTTTCATCTCATTCTGTCCCCCTCCGGTTTTAATTAATTTCTCCGGTGTATTTTTTAACGAACGCGTTCATAGATTAATTAAACGAACGCGCCGCGCGAACCTTCCGTCACGGATTTTTAACTAATTTTTCCGGATTCGAACGCGTCCGCGGTTTCGAAACGAAACGAAACGAAACGAAAAGCTGCGGAATATTTAATTCGAGCTAGCGATTACAGAGAACGCGCGGAAACGACTGCTCGAGCGTAACAAAAAAAACTGTGCGTTGTCCGCTTCAGAAAATTGCCAGATCTCTCGTCGGCCGTCGGCCGTCGACCGACCCGATCGTCGACCGAAACACCGTCTGTGTTTCGCGAAACCGTCGTCGATCATCGAGCAGAATTACGCAACGTTTCGCCACCGGTTGCAAATCGACGCGTTTCCACGTAAAATGTTTCTTCCCTGGTCCGTCCTGTTTCTTTTCGATAACGCAACAATGTTAACGAGCGCGCGCGCGCGCGGCAATAATTAACGACACCTGTATAATTAACGAGGACGCTCGCGCTCGTTAGCCTCAAGTAATTAGTTCCTGATCACGGTGTCGCGTCGTTCGCGGGACCGCCGGAATAATCGTCGTAAAACAATTTCTTTGTAATTCGACTTCGCGCTCGGTTTGTCCGTTCTTTTCGAATTTTTAATTCCGCGCCAGATGAGCTCGCGAACGCTCGCGAGCGCGCGTGCACGAGCGAGACGCCTCGCGAGCAATTACCGTGCCGTTAATTAGCGGGTGATTAACGACAATATAGATCGGCGTGCCCCGCTACCATTATTGCCGGCAACGATCGATTATCGATCGCGGTTCTTACCCGAGGAATTATCCACCGTAAACCGGATTCTTTGATGCGCTTTTTTATCGTCCCTTTTGTTTACTGTTTCGGCGTTATCGGGCAGAAAAAAAAGGGAGCCGGGATCCGTCGTTGACGGACGATAATTAATAATGATAAGCCACCGCATCGGTTCCACGGTTACCGTGTTTTGTTAATGATCGGCCGCTAATTAGCGCCGCCCGCGACGCATCGCTCGTTTCTCTGGCTGTATCCACTGCTCCCCGAGTACAGCGGAAGAGAATTTTCTAATTAAAGAACACTCGAATCATCGATTAATCGACGATCCCGATTCTACGCGTTCGCGGAGCGTTCTTACAGCCGCGCGAGACAAATAATTTATAGGAGCAATTCAATTCGCGATTGCGTTGCTTTCTATAATAGTTTACATCGGCTCGTTGCTGCGATGGACAATTAATTCGTCTTAATATCTAGCGATCGTTCGGCTGCGCTCGATCCTCGCTCCTTTGCGTCCGCTTGCAACGTTCCCTTCCCGAAAGAACGAAGCTCTAAACGAGAAGCGAATCTACGAGTTCCGCGTTGAAGAACGCGAGCGCGAATTTATTTATTAACACGAATGTACGAACGAGACTGGTCCTCTTCCTCAACTATTTCCGAGCAGCAATTCTGGGAGTTTTCTTCTCCGAAAATTGTGCCGAGATTTTGGCAAACGAAAGCAGAGAGAGAGAGAGAGAGACCTCGGCGACGAGAAGACGCCGACGAAAATTAATAGATCTCGATTTACGGAGTCGCGAATTAGCCGCGAACGAGAAAGTGGTTCGAGCGCGGCCGAATAAATAAACTAACGGCCAAACACCGGGGTTCGTTTGCGCGGTCGGACGGGGCGGGGAGGAAGGGTAAAAAGGTGGAAGGGCGGCACGTTAAATCCAAACAAGAACTATCGATTAGACCCGAGGCACGCGGTTATAGCGTTTTCGACGGGCCGCGATTCGATTCGATTCGATTCGATTCGACTCGACAACGGGCTTAATCGTAAATTCCTAAACCCGAGGCTCGGCGATACACGCGGCCTGGATGAAACGAACCTCGGTCTACCTGGACCGACGCTCTCGCCAAGTGCAATCTAATGTTAATCGAACGACGTCTCTGATACGTAAACCGCGTGTGCACCGTTTAGAAGGGTTGCTCGTTTCACGGGGGAACTATCGGTCTTCGGTGCTCGACGAGCTCGGCGACCGCTTTTAGGTTGCTGACGGAGGACGGACGTCGATTGTTCTTGCGGATCCTAAGACTCGGGTGAACTTGCGTCGACGTTGTTGCTTCGTTAGGTGGTCCGAGGATCGACGTCGACGGTCCGTAGATACCAAGAAGTCTTCTCCAGGTTCTTCTGCAAAGTAAACATTTCAGTGCGTTAATTGAAAGAAAAACTTTGTTCTTTCTTCGATCGTTTGAACGGTCTTTCGCGACCGGGAAATCTAATGATCCGCGAGAGTACAGCAATGTCTCTCTAATCGACGCTCGGATTGTCCACAGAAACGGACAATTTGGGAAGAGGAGATGCGATTGTGTCGAGCATTTGCAGCTTGTTTTTATAGTTCTCGACACGATTCGTAATTATAAAAACGAACCGCAAGGCGCGAATAATCGCATCTCCTCTTTCCAAATTCTCCATTTTTGTGCCGAATCTGAGCGTGGGTTAGGGAGACGTTACTGTACCCGGTTCGAGAGCATTTATTCGTTGGTCGCCGTGCTGGGACATCGGCGACTCGGTCGGACGATAGCGCGGAACAATTTCTATTTGGGAAGTTTCTATCGGGCCGGGCTTTCATTCGGTAAGTTTATCGCGTTAGAGCAGACAGCGTTGTGCCGGTGATTAAAATGCCGTTCGACTGCACTCGATTTTGGCGGAACAATCGCGGCGGTCCGCATCGGTCGGGCTTTTCGGAAGTATAAACAATGAGGGGCGGGGTTTCTGCGGCCCGTTACGCCGACCCCGCGCCGTTCGAATATCAGGGAGGACACAGAACGTTGCCTCTCTCGCATTCCGCGGCCGCCAGCTCATTTTCCAGCCGTGTGTCGATATTTCTATCTCGAAAGCGGATTCTCGGTCGCATCTTATCGTGGTTTCGCCGTCGCGCGGTGCCGAGCCGAGCCGAGCCCGAACCGAGGCGAGCGGAGCGGAGCAGAGCAGAGCGAAGCGGAGCGAAGCCGCGGCCGCGATGCTCCGTAATTGAATATCGATTCTCGTCGGGGCTTTCCACCGATCTTCGCCGTGCGATACGATAAATTGTTTGCTAATGATCACCGGGGAACTCGAGGAACAACGTCTCCGAGGCCGAGACGCCTGCTTACAATGCTCCCGCTTTTGCTCTCGCTTTTGGACCCGCTTCTGGCCTCGCTTTTGCCAGCGATGCAGCTGCTCCTGCTGCTTCTGCTGTTACCGTCGCGTTCCGATATGCTTAAGGGCTTCGTTAGTCTCTTCCGTGCGTTACGTGTACTCGCAACAGAGAAGTTACTTCGCGGAGGACGCGTCGCGAAACGTTCGTTCGACGGTACACGCTGCCGCGGCGTTTACTCTGCGAGCCCAACTCGTCGGCGCAGTTGTAAATTCTGGCCAAACTTTCCGGTGAATAGGCCGCGTTATTCTATCTTCTTCTGCTCGCGAATCAAAGTTTCGGACGGACCGCCGGCATTGGTCTAAAAATCCTTGTCGTCGATCGTCCAAGCGAACGGCCGGCTTTCGCTTTGCTCGCGAAAACGTTGTCACCCGGATTCGAAGAATTGGGAGCTCGGGGTGCCGAAGGGAGCTCGGAGAATCGAAAGCGCGAAGCTTCGGAAGCTTCGTTCGTCGACCGGTCCGAGGAGTCGGCAGCTCGCGCTATTGAAAAGTTGAAAAATTCGGTTCTCGACGAATGCGAAGCTTGAAAAATTGCAGGCATCGATAAGCGATCGCCGGATACTTCTTTGCTGCTGCCTCGGGTGCGATTTCCGGCGAAGAAAAAGACCCGTCTTTTCCCGTTCCGCGCGCGTTGTTTCGGGCTACCTAGAAATTCGTCTCCGAACGCCCGGAACACCTGCCGCGGTAATTTATCGAGCCTCTTTAACGCGAGTTTCGCTCGCGAAACTGGAAAATCTCTCTCTTTCTCTCTCTGCGAAAATTGAACCGTGATATGGACGACGCCACGTCGTTCCTGTTCGCAGCCGATTGCCTCGTTTCTCCTGTTCGGCTCCGACCGACGGTCTCCACCGCGCGCGAGGAACAAAGCCAGCGATTTTCTTTTCTTTTCGCTCGCGGGTCAAGGAACAACGCCTACGCGAACGCGGCCGGGCCAAGGTATCGACGCGCTTATCGAACGCGAAGTCAATTTGCGGAGAAACTTCTCCTCGGCGCACTAAAGTCTCCGATGGATGTTGGCCCCGAAAGCTGTCGGAGCTCCGCGTCGACGAGAAGAAACTTAGCAGCTCCGCGGTGTTTACCGTGCGCCGACCGTTTCTTACCGAAAATCTCGACTCTCCTCTTTGGCCGGGCTGTCTCGAGAATTTTCGGAACTCGCGAGGACAGTTTTCTGACACGCGGCCGGATTAAAAGTGCAATTCCGTGCTTCGCAGCTTTCAACTTCTTTTCGCGTTCGAAAAACGAGGAGGAAACCGGGCGTCGCGAAAGTCGAACGTTGCTCCAATCTCTCTTGACCGGCCTTTCTCGAAATGACGCTTCTTACCCCCCCCCCCCCCCCCCGGGGGAAGAGAGCCGGGGCAACGCGATAGAGCGATAGGGCGATTTATAAAACGTCGATATACTCGTGGAATACCTGAAGTTTATTAGCGTGGAAAACGGATCCGCTGATTCGTTTGTTTTTAATAACCCTTCGACCGCCTCGGAGAGACTCTACTCTACTAGACCGAGGTTTCTGCTGGCCAAGCAATTTTTATTAAACGAGCCCCGCGACGTGCGAGCAAGAGAGTACATTGTTTGTCGCGAGGACTACCACTTCGCCCCCCTATCGAGGTAAAGTAGTTCGCGAACCCTAGCTATGAAACCGTCCGCGTCCGCCGCCCCTGGATATCGCAACTGCTGACTAACACCGTGTCGACGAAACTACATTTTTCGCCGCGAACCATTCGTCGAAATTCTTTCAACGACGTTCTGGTGCTTTTTTTCTCCAGAAAATGCAGTCCAGTGGGCTCGAGCCCATAATATATTTATATCTAGTATAAAGATGAAATACGAGCGATAAACAAATTCATGCGCGAAATATCGCGGAAATCGTTGTCCCGTCGCAGCAAAAATCGCTGGCTCTCGAACCGGTGGACACCGAGCGGAGGATCGGGCCGATTAAAGGCGTCCAGATTTGAATAAATCGCGCTAATTCCAAGCGCCGCGATAGCGGCCACCTAGAGCGAGCGCCGTGGAAAAAAGGAAAAGGGTTAGAGGAAAGAAAAAAAAGGGGGGAAACCACCGAGAGCAGCAGACTCGTCGCGGATGTCCTATTTGGCGGTAGAATAGAATAGCGGTGTTCCAAGCCGAAGGGGGTTTTCGGAAGCGTGCGAGCGTGCGAACGAGCGAGCGAGAAAAAGGGCAAACCGCGTGTACCGGGCACGCCGGCCGCTTTTGTTGTCGTTTCTCACGGCGTAATTAAAATTCTACAGAGGCGGCCGGAAGTTTGGACCGGTTCCAAAAATCCTGCGACGGCTCCGACGAATCCAGAGCCAATCCGACGCCGGCGCCGACGCCGACGCCGACATTGTTCGGCCGTTGGAGACGCGGCCAACGAAAGAGCCGTCGAAAATCTCTCCAACGCGTCTCTATGTACTTATCTTTGAGCGACCTGGCAGGGTTCGCTACACCGCGAATCCGAATCGCGTTTAAATTGCGAACTCGACGGAATTTTACGGAACGGTAGAGACGGGACGGAAAATTAGCTGGACTTTCTCGACGTTTCGAAATCGAAACGGATCGAACGCGGATGGACGCTGGATATCTCGAAGCATCGGAAAACACCGGCGTCGAAACGAATTTCCCGGCGCGCCGTTGCAAGGCATTAATTTTCCACCCCCTTGTTTCCTTCGTTGTCGAAGTAATTAATTCCCGTCTGCTCTCTCGGAGCGTTTAAATACATGTCCGACGACTGGATGGCGGAGGATGGAATGCATTCCTGGAAACACAGGATCCGCGAACACGGCGCGCGAAACTCGTCCGGAGAGAGAGAACCGCGGGCAAGCGTCGCCGAAAACTCCGCGGACTATTTCCTGCGGCGCTTCGAATCCTCCGATTCGCCGTGCGAGAGGAAGAAACAGTCGGCAAATTTAATTGGACGTTGACGATGCATTATTCCGCTTCCGCTGCGCCGAGTCGAAACGCGCCGCGCCGGTACGAGCCGAGTCGAGCCGGGCGTTCCATCGGCCACCGCTCCCGCGGAAATATTCCTCGATTTACTCCCCGCGCGCGTCGCCCCCCTTTCCGTCGCTCTCCGCCCTCGATCTCCCTCGATCTCCCTTCGTCACCCTCCGAGAGTGGCATCTTTGAATTTCAATTAAACCGAGTGAAATATTCGCCTGGATCGCTCCGCGATCTGTGATTGCACCCGCGAGCGATATCTCCTTAAGTACATCTTCCGAACTGCCGACAGAATGATCTAATTCAGCCTAATGCACGCGGAGGGACCGGAATTACCGAGTCGCTCGATTCGAGCGGGTTACCTCGATCCGGAAACCCGCACAGCGAGCCGCTGCGACGGATTTCCACGGTTCTTTTTCTTTTCGATCGAGCGCGCGACGCGATCGCGCTGTCAACGGCAGACACAACGGGACGGTCGAATTCGGCTGCAAATTTTCTGCCCACGGTCCGCCGTGCACAAGCGTCGACTCTAATAAACGATAAAGCGGATCGCGTTACAGCGTTGTTAACGCGCGCGCGCGCGCGCCGGTCGACGAATAAAAGATGCGGCGAACGCGATTAATTCCGGCGAATCGAGTTCTCGTTGAACGCGGCCGAACGACGGGAGCGAGAATTTTCGGTCCGCCGATCGCTCGAGCGGAATCGGCGCGTCGTTTCGACTGAAAAAAAATGCGAAGCAAACACCGCGCCGCGCCGGCAAAAAGCACGATACCAGTTCCGCGCGATCCGGAATGCAAAGACCGCGGCCGGAACAAAAAAGTCGATTGACTCCGACAAAGGGTGGAGCGGAGAGAGAGAGGAGAGGAGAGAACAGAGAGAGAGAGAAGAGGATCTGGTCCATTGTTGCGTTTCTCCTGCGCCGCGGAATCGGGCGAACGAATCTCTCCTGATCCGAAATCAATGTCCTTTTGTCCCCTCGAGGAACGCTCTTCCGCCGGAAACGACCGGAAGAAGAGCCGCCGAGGACACGGTCGACCGGATATGTCCTGGAACCAGATTACGGGATCGAGTTAGGCTCCTTCGAAACCCAGTTCTACTTTTTCTTACCGAGAACAACGTCGGACCTTGCGCGAGCTCTCTCCGTTCGTTTCTGTCAAATTGCTGTGGAAAACGTTGATGTTTCTATATTACAGGTCCAACGATAATTAACCCTTTGCAGTCGGAGCTATTTCAATTCGAAATCCAAAAGATGTTTTCTGATCTGCAGTATTTTCGTTTTATATGATTCAGTGCAATTTATGCATCCGAAATTGTGCCTATTGGCAAGTACAATAATTGCAATTTTAACAGTTCTTTAAATACAACAAATCGGGTACTGTTACAATTATTCCATGAAAAATGGTGTAACAATTTTTAGTGGCGCCTCAGACTCGCCGCTCGAGTGCAAAGGGTTAATTTACCGAAATCAGAGCCGACGCTGAAGTTGTCGTAATCGGAATAATCTTCGAGCGCGGAACAAACTTTTGATCTGTTGAATCGAATGAAACCGGCACCCTCGTCTTCAGGGTTCCGTCGATTTCACTCGCGGGAATTGTTCTCGAGAGAAACGAATTTATCCGTCTGTCCGAGGATCGCGGAACGTTTCGCTGGACGGGGATGAATCGGTCGCTCGATTGGCCGTCGACTTAATTCGCGAGACACCGGTATAGCAATTTCCCGAACGAAGACGTTTTCCCGAAGAAGGAAAAGTTCTCGAACGGGAGAGGGAGACGTTCGGCCGAACCTCTCTCGCCTTCGCCGAGGTCGCCGGTCACCGTACGACCTCGGCACGGTTAATTGGACGTTGATGAGAGCGGAGAAGATAGGTGGTGCTCTCAAAGTGCTGAGTTCACGAGACCGTCCTCGATGAGTCGGTCTGAGAAACGTCGCCGGCCATTTTCCCGGCAGCCTTGGAACTTCCATTCGACGCGATCGTCGAGTGTCGATGTCGGTTCCACCGGGAAGGGCCGAGAGACGGGCACCGAGAACTCGAAAGCCATTTTGTCGGATCTTTTCTTCGTCCAAGATATTTCTTACACGGCAAACCTATCGACGGGACTGTCGCGCGCGTTGAAGATAAATTCCGAGGAAAATCTGGCATGTCGCGATTTCAAGCAACTCGTAGAGTTGCGCGAGCGGTGCTCGACTTTCCGCGGCGAGAAAAAGCAACAAAGGAGAGCCCAAAGTATCGATGACTCTCCGCGAAAGCGTCCTACTAATTTCGATATCGGTCGAGTAATCGAATTCGCTGCTTCTCGGCGGCTTCGGCGTCGATCCGAGAAATGCGGCAGCATTTAATATCTTCGATTCCGACGGCTCGAACGAACGCGGGGAACGCGTGGAATTCCGTCGGCTACTGTTCAGAATGCGAAAGAAAAAAACTCGGCGGTGACACGCGTATCTTAAACTCGAACGAAGCGCGGCGAGTGTCGCGTTTAGAGGCGGAAACGCGGACAGACCGGGTCTCATTCGTCGAGGAGATCGAAAAGCGAGGAAACACGGGCCGGGCCGGGCCGGAGACCGTTCGTGCCCCGAGATCATAATCCCCGGACGAAAACGTTACACGAAAGCGTCGCCCCGTCAGCCTCATGAAATTCATGCGGAACCGGAGCTGAGCGGAGAACAGCGAAGCGGCGAGGAGCGGAGCGGAGAGCACGCGAGTATTCATCGGGTTCCGAGCGAGCGACGCGCATCCGTTTTCAAAGGAAATATTCAAGAATCGTATCGATAAGCGCCGAGCAGGATAAAAGCTACCCGGCCATGAGAAAACAAAGAGGGTCTGCCGGAGTTTCCCCGCACAAAGGCAGAAAGATTCGAAGGCGTAGCCAATCTTCCTTGAAAGGCTGTTACCTCGCGCTTAGGTTCGACTCACGGTCCACGATAGTTACCGACTAGAATTCGCGTGGACCTTTGGTCACGGTCTTTTCTCCGATAACGTAAAAATCTACGTAGCTTCTAACGGAAAATCTGCGCGGACTCCGAACACGGTTCTTCGAGTTCGATGACAGAAAATGGACCCCGGACTCTTTGTTTGCCGGCCCTCTGCAAGTCGAAGGCGCTTCCTTGTTATTTTGAAAAGGGAACGCGAATTGATGACGCTCGAAAAGATCGACGATAAAGAAAACGTCGAAAATATATACGTCGCGGAGAGTTCACGGATTTCGAGACAAACCAAGGAAGTTGGAGGATCCGCCGCGGGGACGTCGCGGCCGAACGGTCGCGATAATAGAAAGAATTGCGTGGCCGACGATCGTTAAGGGAGTTTTTATCGCGGGTAATATACGCGGAGGAAGAATTCTCGGGTCTAATCGTTTTCGAAAAGTTTCCCGAACGCTTTTACGAACCGAAGTTCAACGCCCGAGGGCGCCCGTAGCTCATAATTCCATTTGCGCCGCATGCCTCGCTGCCGTATCGCATTATTCCCCACCCACGCCGCTCCCCGGCAACTTCGCCGAGGTCCGCTGTAGTCCTGGAAAATCGGATAATTGGTCCATCGATCTTCCGCTAATTTTTCTTCGCGAAGATCGAATTTACGGCGGAGGCGGCCGTAGAGAAGAACGAACTTCGGAAAGCAAGCGCGCCGAGCTTTCTCGCGAGAGATTTTTCGGCGAATGATATTTTTAATTCGTCGTTCCGTTGGAGAGATCGTCCGTTCGTCGGAATCTCGTTTAATTGAAATCGCTGGCGCACCGAGTCGAAACGTTAGAGTAAGCGATACGAGGGAACGAGACTAGAGTTTACGCGCCGATGGCGAAGTTTCGAGTTGCACGGGAGGGTGTTCTCGTCGCCGTTTAAACTAATTAAACTGGGACGACGCGCGGACGACGAAGAAATCGAAAGCGTTGAACTTCTCGGAGGTGGAAGAATTCCAAAAGATTCGCAGTTTCGCGGCGATCGGGGACCGAGCGAGCGCGTTCGCGATTTATCGAGGGAGAGAACGCGTCCGATTCCGATCGAATCCGGCCAGAATTTTTACGCGGAATGTGTCCGCCGCTGTTCTCGCCCGGCTCGAGCACTATGTTCCACGTGTTCTTTATCGCCGACACGGGGGCACGGACACGACACAGCGCGCACAGTATCGCGGATTACCGAGCAATAAGAGAAATCGAGCGTCGATTCATACGGACGAAGCAATTCGCGTCGGTTCGTGCTCGGAAAACTTGAAAAGACTATTGAATTTTCAAGTGCGACCACTTTGACGGCGCCGCCAATGCGGTTCGAGCCTCGGAGTGGGGACACCGGGGCCGTCCAATCGCGACAGATCTAGGAAAGTTCTAGAGGCAGAGGAACCCTCTCGGTTTGATTAAGCATCGAATAGCTTTCCCGTTTTTGTGGCTTATTCCTAATAACAATATCGAGTTTACGATCGGCGGTAAAAGACGGGAACGATTGCCCGTCCATGCAAAGTACGGTCGATATGTACGTCGTGGGAAAATTTGACGCGTTGCCCGACGGAAGATCGGAGGCGCGGAGACACCCTCGGCCGGTTTTTCCACCGTTGACCTTTTGATAAATATTTTCGGACCACTCGATTTCGGTAAATTAAATCCTGTCGCAGCGGAACCGCGAGTTCGGTCTAGTTTTTAACGCGTCGACCGACGCAGCGATGCCCATAAAAATCGTGGAAAATCGGATCGACACGTTTCGCGATGCGAGAACTCTCGAACCTTTTTGATCGACTCTGATTTATCCAACGGTTTCCAAGAAAAATTGAGTACGAAATTACGTTGTCCCGTCACCGGAGCGGCGATGGAGCTGTTAAAATATTCGTAGAAACGGTAGTTAGCTTATTCGACGAGCAGGTAGGACTCGATCGGCGATTCCCGGTGTCATCGACTTCCGTAATTGGCCGAATTGGCCGTCGCGGAAGGGCCCTGATTGTCGACGAGGTATTCCCGCAGCCTTCGCAGTTGGAAATTTTGGGGATCCGGCCGGTTTACATAATTCGTTTTGGCCCGTGTCAAAGCGGCTCTCTGGCCGAAGGAACAATGTTCCCGGTGCACCGTCGCCGTGGCTACAGCTCCACGTCAAAGTTATTGTTACACCGAGTTGGTAACAGAGGCTGGCCGAGTCCCGGACAACGTTACAAATCCTTGATGAGCCTGATTGGCCCCGACCAGCAAAGTGTTTGCCTTTACGGTCGGCCGGCGTGTGCGTGAAACTTGATTCGACGTACCGTTTGACCGGAGCGTGGCTCGCAGCGGAACAGGTATCTTATTAGGTCGACGACAGGTACACTCTCGGGCCTCTCCGTTGGACGTCGCGCCGCCGCCTATGTGTCCCCGTGGCGATCGACAGCGAGCAATTTACCTGGAAACGGCAAACGGGAAACTCGCGATATAAACTCCGAAATCTTCGAGCCCGTGATCCGGCTCTAACCAATTCCGTCGCGTTTTATTTTCGTCGCAGCTGGGATCGACCGGACGGACTTTCACGGGCTTTCGTCGCTTCCCTGGCAGAAAGAGACACAATTTTCATTTCTCGCGTGTCTAGATTTACTTCCGTTCTTCGATTTTGAGGCAAGAGTCGATTCTTGTTTAACGCGTCGGTCGCGCATTTGATATTTTCTACGGCAATTTTTCACTTTCCGGTTCCCGTTTCGTCGATTCGACGGGCTTCGATATTTCTCGGCACTCGAGGCGTCGAAAGAAACGAATTCTCGCACCCGGTAGAAATAAAAGAAGCGTGGTTGGGATCGAAAGCAATGGCCCGAGCCGATTACGGAATTCGAACGGATCCCGGCGGTGGCTAACCTTATAAGCCGCGCGACGCCTAATTAACGCAAAATTCCAGCGTTACGGTTTCCGTCGCGATTTTCGTCGAGGTTTTTTCTCCACAGCCTCCCCCCTTGCCCGCGCGTACACGCTCGAAAAGGAAATACCCCGTTTTCGTAAGTATCTATCCGGAACTCTTCGCTCGTCTAATTGCGCGCCAAGCAATTAGCCCTGTTAGAGAGGTGGTTCGTCTGGCGTCCCGTGTGCCTCTCGCAGTTTCGCAAAATAATTTCGACGCGTGCACAAGTTTCAGAGCATCCGCGCGACTTTCGACGAAGTCGCGGAACGCGAAATCCCGCGCCCCGAGCTTCCACGAAACTGTTGAAATTCATTTAGAATCTCCGACGCGGTTGAACGATCGCTGCGCGCGGATCGACGGAAATTGAAAATGTCGAAATTTTATTATATTTGCCGCGAGATTTTATTATATTTGCCAGCGAATGACCGAAGCCTGAACGAGAACCCGTTAGGAATTTAACGAGAACGACTCGGGGAAACATATTTGTCTGCCCGATTACGCTGTTTCGAATCACCGATTCTGTTTCCCACGAATAAATTTCGAAAGATGACCTTCGCGTCCGCGTTTCTCTATCTAGAATCAAATTTCTCATCGCCGCGATGGTTCCCGGAAAGCACCGCGGTTCTTCGGATTCGATCTAGGTCGCTGTACGTAGTTGGGCCAGCTCGCCTGGCAGTCCGATGATCGCGAAGCCATAGGCGTAACGCTCCAGGTCATCCCCCTCTAGCGAAGAAATAGAGTGGATCCGTCGGTGTCCGACACCTACACGCTCAGCGTCGTTCAGCTCCGTCCGACTCGGCTCGGTTCGCTCGCTCGCTCGCTCGCACGCGGGAGCCAACACTTCCGTGAAGGTGAAACTCCGAAGAAGGCCGAGGAAGAAGCAGAAGAGGGGCACAAACCTGGCCAACAGGCTGGCCGACCGGTTGCCGACTGCCTTTCGCGATCTACGCGCTGCCAACTACTTAGTCGTGCCTAGACGACAGTCGCGAGCGTTCCGTATCGTTCCGTTCCGTTCCGTTTCGTTTCGTTTCGTTTCGTTTCGTTCAATTCCGTTCTGTTTCGTGCCGCGTCACGACCAACCGGGATCGAAGATCCAGCGGAGAAAATCGCGGATTCCTCGATCCGAACAACACACGCCTCCTCCGTCCGTTGATATTCTCCCGAGGCGAGTTTCCGCGCGCGGCTCGCAGCCGTCGATCAGCTGGCTCCAACGATCGCCTTTCATGGCCACCTCGATCTCTGGACGATCGGTAAATTTCCGGTGATCGTCCGATTTCGGAAGGAGAAGACGCCGAACAATAGCGATTCCGGCTGCCGCCGTCGAGAGGATTGTGGACGCAGTGAATTGTCTTGTGGGGATCTATCTTGCGATACTCTGTGCGTTTCGATTTTCTCTATCGCCGAGATTGTTCGGCGACTGTGGTCAGTGGGATCCGTCGGTCGTATCGTCGGTCTCCGATCGTCGAGCGAATTTCAAAATGTAAGCTGGCCGTGTCGCGACTCGTTCCGAGAGAGCAGATCAGAGTGGCACGTTCGCGACGACGATGTTCGGATAGTTCGGAGACCGCGATCGATGCACTGAACGATCCGTCCAACGTCCTGTGATATCGGTGATTCAATTGTGATAGAAGACATGATGGTGATAAGCGCGCTGAAGCACGTCGCGAACGCTGCGACGAACGCTGTCCATTCGGCGACGAACAGCACCGCTGGACATGGACACGCGAATTCCGGTAGGTTAAATTCTGGCTTATTACGGTGGCTGGGATCGCGGTGTTCGTGCTCGACACCGTGTCCGCGAGCACGCGATTCGAGATAATGCGAGAATTCTTCGACGATCGTTCGCGGCTTGAAAAGCCGAGACGCGACGCGTTCGCGTCGAGAACGCTGCGCGCGGAGTCGGGAGGATGCAACGTTATTATCAACGTTGTCGAGCTCCGTGCAACATACTGGAACGTAACTCGGAGTTCCTCTAATTACGTAGACGCGTTAATTGGACCGTGGCCGATTCGATTTCTTTTCGTAAGAGCGGTCGGACTCGCGACTTCTTCGGTAATTCGTACGAATTCTCCGGAGGATAGAAGGCAGAAATTCTGTTCGCATGCTTCTCCCTCGGCCTCTTCCCCAGTTCGTTTCTATAGAAAGTGCAGCACCGCCTTTCCAAACAATAGTTTACGCGCTCGGACGATGCGCTCGAATGATTCGTGCCGGCCGGAGCGTGCGTTATTTAGCCGGCGCCGGCACGAATCACCGGGAAATCCCTTTTCCCGTGGCACAATCACGAACCGTAATTATCAACGCCGTTTTCCGCCGTCGGGTTGTAAAATACTGGTAATCGTTCTTGAAAATTGTTTAACAACGCGCGCGTATTATTTCCGAACGACGCGGCGGCGGCGGCGGCGGCGCTCATTTTCCGCGAATAATTCCCGTAGCCGGGGAAAATCTCTCTCTACGCGAAAACCGATTGATCGTTGTATCGGAATCGATTCGCCGGTTACCGTTTCGATTCTACTTGAAATATTCGCACGAATTCCTCTATCAAGGAAATCTGCACGCGAGAGCCGACCGGGGAGGGGCAAAAAGTGTTTAAATAGGTCGTGGAACTGGAATCGCGTAATTAAACGATTAAAATGCACCAGATTCTGCCGTATTGATTGGACACTGTGCGATAGTGAGCGGTGATAAAACTGTCCGAGGCAGTCGTGAAAGGTCAGCTTTCTGTCGCTATTAACAGGAAACGTTACCGCCTGAAATCGAATTTCTTTCATCGCGGTAATTGATCCATAATATCGTTTCATTAAGCTCCCCCCGGATATAACTACGAAAGACGGTTCAGAGTTCTTTCTTTTTTTTTTGCCACGCCGCAGCGCGCTAACGTTCTCGTAATTTCCATTTGTTCCAAGAGCCAGCCGAACACGCGCGTTCGAAGATGAAATTTACTATACCACTGCTAACGCTGCGTGGATTAAATTAATGCGAGTGCGACGCAATAAATGACCAAAAATCGCTGTGACTCCGAAATAAATCACGACGCAAGATGCTCGATCTCGGGAGAGTGTTGCACGCTTCCTGTTTTAACGCCGGATACAATAACCAAACCCGGCGAAATGGCGCGATCGCGGATTCTTTATTTTACAATTATCGATGCAGTAAAGAGATGTCTTTTCGGGTAATCGCCGAACGCGGCTGCATCTCGCGATAAGAATCGTTTCCGAAATAGAACACCGGTCGCTGTTCGAGCTAGGCTGTTCTCGAGCTAGGCCGTTCGAGCTCGGCTGTTGCAGCGTTAAGGATCCGAATCGAGTGGAGATAAAATGTCGGAGCGGAGTCGATAAAACTTGGCGATCGAACGCCGAGAAGAAGGTGGAAGAACGGGACCGGAGGTGGAAAGATTCGTTGATTCAGCGGAGGAAAACAATCGGCGCGGCATGGCGCGGCACGGCGCGGCGGTCCCGTGTTTCGCCTTTTTCGGTTTGCAGCCGTGGGGAAAGCATCCACGGACGGCGATTGTATTCATATTGAAATATCGGGTTGCGCAAAATGGAAAAGGTTACAGCGGACCGGCCGGAGCACGATCGAGCCGCGCAGCCGCTCGGCGATTCGTTTCATAAGAAGACGTTGTTCTCTTCCCCCGGACTCTCGTGCACGTACTCCGAACACTCCGTTTTACTCTCTTACTCGTAACGCTCGTAATGTCAGACCGTGGTAATTGGCATCGATCGACGGGACAACACGTACCACGGCGTCGATGATAAACACCGAGACGGTGACACGGACAGGCGTGACTTCCCTCGAGCAATTATCGAAATCGTACTACTGCCGCGTCTAGAGCGCTCTACGTGCGCACCGACCGCGAGTGAATCGAATTGAATCGAATCGAATCGAATCGAATCGAACGGAAGACATTTTCCATCGACGGGGATCGTGATCCTCGAGGATCGGCGAACGCCGTCGTGTCGCAACGCCGCTGCCACGCCTAATGTCAAGATCGCAATTCCATTGTCTGCGATGACTTTTCAGTCGCCTCTGGTCAACGGTTCACCCGCGATCCTACGGGATTGCCGACGAATTTTGCGTCCGTAAAAATTTGCCGAAGCGCACCTTCGATGTACGATATTGTCGCGAATCGCTCCGTTTCTCTCGCGTCGCGGCATTTTATTTGCAATGAGGAATATAAACTATAATACAACTCGATACAATTATATTTCAGACCTTTCAATTTGAAATGTTGCTCGTCCGATCTCGACTCTTCGATCGTCTATTGGTAACATCCCTATCTTCGATTATTTTTTAAGGAGTTGCTCGCAACAGGGCAGTTTCACGTTACAGCGACTTGATTTGGACAAGTCGCCGTAACAATATAAAGACCGCGATTATAACGGAAATATTCCAAAGAAGCTGAAGCACCTCTGCACTTTATGGAACCGATTCGGCGGCGTTGAAGCGAATCGTTCGAGCATTTAAAATTCAAACAACTAATAGAATTATAATGCGCGAAGGTCGATCGAACGGAGAAAAATCTGTCCTGCCAATGTAGGCCATTCTATGTAGATCGACACGCTGTTTCGCGACGAACGTTCGCCGAGCTGAAAATTCTGTCCGGTAACCGAGGAGACGAATACTATTAAAATTGACCGGAGTCTTCCGTTCTCCTGGATAATTTTCGCGAAGCCGCAGACACATAACATCCGCAATCCACCGATAATCATTACGCAATCGATGAACTTGGTAGCGTAGGAGGCTCCGCGAAACAGATGGTAGATTGCGAGCAGGCTGCGAACAGCTCGCGGACTCGCGCCGAGGAATATTCGCGTTGCGCGCGGAGGCATCGATGAACCGAAGATAAAGTTCGATGGAGATTAATCGATGCCAACGAGGAATGAAATGGGTACACCGTAGAACGACACGGTCCTCGTTTCGTCCGCGAACCTCGCGTACGCGCGACTGTTTTCGATCGCGACGAACAACGGCCGATGGATGCGTTTCATTTTCCTAGCGGAAAACGCGTTATCGTTGAACGCGCGATATTCTAAGGGGTCGCGGGGGCACGGTCCCGCGGAAAATGGATTTTAATTGCGAGCCGCGTAACGGGCTGGCGCTGCTCCCTCCGCGATAACTGTTCCGCGCGCGTTATTATGTTCGCCGCGAAAACGCCGACAACAAATCGTACGCGTGTCGCGCCCAACGGCGCAACTTTTCTCATTTTCGAGACGGCCAGCCTCGATTCAGCTCGGTAAAACTGCGCTCGGACTCGCCGCGGAAACGTTCTCCTATGAAAATGATTTTCTCGAAAGTTCCGGGTCCGCTTCCGGACGGAATTGCGCGCGGAATTGCACGGAATCGGGCGCGCCGGATTCGAGAAAGGTCGGCGAACTCGATGCAATTTCGTTTCTACGGATCGAGTTAAAGACACTCCCGAGTCGGTCAAGCGACCCTGGAGAACGTAACAAGCCTGTAAAGAATCTCCCAACGACTTCCGAGCTCCCTGGAGACCTTTAAAAAAAAGCTCAAGGACTCCCGAGCGTCCCCGACATGGCTCCGGAACGCCGTGAAATGTTTAAGGATTTCTCGACGACTTCACGGCCCGCTGGCAAATTCCGGGAGGGCCCCGAGGACCTCCACAGGACCTCTAGAATATTCGAAAACCATCGTAATTGTTCTACTCGGTGAGCCGACACTGCTGTGAACACTGCCTCAACGTTTCTCCGAGATCCTAGGGTCGGCTAAAATTGTCTTGGAAAAATCTGAAGGTTCGGTCCAGAGGACTCCAAGGACCTGGACTGCGAAATCTCTTGGAATCCTCCTACTGTCCTCGGGGATCGACGGGCCCCATTTTTCCTTCGAAAATATTTGACAGGGTCCTGCGACTGCAAATCCATAGGGTTTCCAGAAAGTCCTTTCGAAACGGAAGCTCCGAACATTAGAATTCGTTAAAGAACGGATCGATGTTCGTTTAGATCGAACAGGTACGAAGGTTGATCAACGTTCACGAGCTGGCGGTTGCTACAAAAAGCAAACAGCGATTCTCGCCGAGCTTTTTCGCGAAAGCGTTTAAAGGATTTTCCTCGGCGCAAAGATGAGCGTCTATCGTTTCCTTCGAGCCTAAAGGAAAAAGAACCGGACGTTCGGCTCGCCGTTATAGGATCGTTCCTGCACAAAGCGGATGGCACCGCGAGGAATCATTTCTGCGAGGGACGTTCTATGAAAGAAACCCCATCGTCGGGTCGATATCCTGCGAGCGAGCGAGAAAGAGAGAGAGAGAGTGAGAGAGAGTTTCTTTTCTAAAAAGAAGTGGTTGATCCGCGGAAGATTACTCTCCTAACTGTGTTTTCAGCGGCGAAGGTAGAGGAGATAGAAAATTCCCGGTAAAAAATTAAATGAGCCGCGATAATGCCGTTGCCGAGCGAGGATTTTGAATATTGAAAGGGGCGAGTGTGAAATTCTGATAAAAAGCTTTTGATAACGCGAACGAGGATCCGAAGGAATTAGCCGCCGCCTGGGGAGTCTCTTGCGGAAGAAATTATCCTCCAATTTTGTAGATAGGATCGCTGGTTCGACGCGGACCGCGTCGATGTCCCACGGCCGTAAAAATTCGCGAAAATTCGGGCACAGTTGTGTAATAGAGAAAATTCGGCAAACAGTTGTATAATACGAAACGTAGCCGGCCGAACACCGGGGCCAAATTCACGCGGAAACTCGGCGGCAAGGTCTAGCTACCGGAATAACCGTCGCTATTTCACGACGGGTGCCATTTCCATTGTGGAGTCGTTCAATTTCTGAGCGTGTCGGCGATTTCTTCGGCGCGGTTCTTGCTTCAAAGTCACACTCCAGTGAATAGTTTCGGCACGGTTTCCCGACGCGAGAGACTGCGGCCTCTCCTCCGATACGCCTCGCGTTTCCTCTCGGAGGCCGGTTTTTTCCTCCCGATTCGTTTCTCGCGGAGGAGCTCGAACGGAATTCGAGCAGAATAATCCCGTCGCTTGCTGGTAAACAGCGAAAAAAATCTGCGCGACCGATGATGGGAGCTTCCGCGAACTCGTTCGAGATCGTGCTCGCC
Organism: Megalopta genalis; assembly: GCF_051020955.1. NCBI lineage: Eukaryota > Metazoa > Arthropoda > Insecta > Hymenoptera > Halictidae > Megalopta > Megalopta genalis. The sequence continues at coordinate 17,239,176 of NC_135017.1, forward strand.
GAGGAAAAAAAAGTGAAAGTCCATCATCGACGATCGCGCGAGAAGAAGAGCAGAGAAGACAAGACAGGAGAAGAGGCGAGAAGAGAAGAGGCATTCCGCTCGAGGAGAACGCTCGGCGACGCGTTACGAGTTACGAGCCGATCGCGCGGAATCGCTTCCGCGTGCTCGCTTGCGAAACACGCTCGCTCGGCTTCGACCTACGAGGCTGCCACGCCATGCCACGCCATGGCGTGCCGCACCGCCATAAGAAACCCAACTGCCTCGTGAATGTCAGAGCCAATGATCGCGCGCGCCGCATGCTCGACGAGCACCGATTGTTCCGCGCGATTTTATTCGGCGGTGCCTCGCAGTCGTTTCTCGCTTCTCGCCGGCTCTGGCAACGATTTTCTTTCGATCGGAGAACCTGAAAAAACGGTCCAAAAATTTGGTGAACCCCCAAGGTTGCACGGAGAACGATGAGAACCGATAGAGTTTTCCAGGAAACCCGCGAACTATCGCGATCATGGTCGCCAACGGAATCGCGGAATCCTTCGGAGGCGAATTTCATTTTCCAGCGGTCCCCCCGAGAGGCCAATAGAATTTTCTAACGACGCCTCGGAGTCCGACGTGATTTTATACCAATCCTTATACGCTAAAAGCATTTTCTGGCGAACATTGTGACCCCTCGAAACCGCTCGGTCGCGCGTCTGCAAGGACGTTTAAAGATCCCCGAGAGTGCGAAATAATTTTCCGGCGAACATCGCTGCGCGGAACTACGCGCGAAAAGTTTCTACGCCATCGAATTATTTTCCAATTACGCTGGCATAATCTTCGGACTGCCACCACCTCACCGTCCCCTTGCCACGGACATCGCGTATTGTTTCGAACGATGCAGCTTCTGCATTGTCCAACGTCGGAGTTACAATTGTAAGTGATACGCGCGCCGAGAGCCCGGCGTATTTCGAAACACGCTATAATACCGAAAAGGTATCGAATGGTTAATTACAGGAGGCTCGCTACGGAGAGCTCGCTACGGAGAAACAATAAACTGTTTGCCACGCGATGAACATCTGTCGCTTTTGCAGCCGGATAACAAGCCTCGGTGTGCGCGTCCTCGCATTACAAACGATATTCGCAAGGCCGGCCACGGGCTTATTACGTGCCCTTCCAGCTCGAAAATGCGCCGATCGAACACAGACGAGGACGCTCGTCGCGAATTACCGAATGAATTTTAATCGGGACGCGCGACAAAAAGAACGTGTCTGTCATTTCGTATCAACCGTCGGCCGCCTAAACGGAGCTTATGCCTCTCGGGCACGATCGAAATACCAACGGAATTATTATCGGCGTCTATTCGATGTGCCTAGTAATTTCAGAGTCGCTGGCTAAGCGCTAAAAATATTGCTCGATTAATAGCGTAAATTCCGACACTCTGATTTCACATCAATTCGGAGAATTTACGAAAATGTTAAGATTCTATTTGCGAGAAGAAATGGGATTACTCTCATCTAGATCGAGTTTGCAAACAGAATTTGCGATTTGCCGAGAGATTTTTGTTTTCGTAGAAGGGATAATCCGATGAATTTGGAGAGAGAAAAAGGTGTTGAACAATAGCTTCGTGGCTGCATAGCCAGCGAGTGGGACGCTCGCAGTCGTTCGATGACCTCGCAGGCGAGAGGAGAATCGCTCTTCTCGGGTTTTCACCGATACCTTAGAAAGTTACTCCGGGTGGGAGTGAACCAGGCAGCCTTGAAAATCGTCCGCGGCGCGCTCGAAAAGATGTCACGGACGATATGCCTCGAATTTCGAATGTAAATCGAAAAATATGGCGGGTGTCGTCGAATATCAATCGCTTCGGGTGCCCGCCGCGAACCGAATCGATCGCGTCGAAAAATTCTCCGTCGTGATTTTCAAAGCGCCTCGGAACTCCAAAAACACCATTATAAATTCGCAAATAATTCGCCGTTCGACCTTTAACATCGTTCGGCACTCGTCCCCTTCCGTCGACGGCTGCCGCAAACCTCGAGATCGATCGAATCCGAATTCTTTTCCGTCGATTCCACTTTCGGAAGCACGGCGGGAAACTTCGTTCTAATTAACGGTCGAGACAAAACTCTCGCTGAAAAATCGCGAATACGATTTCCGATCGCGTCGAGCATTGAATTTTACCCCTTTGATTTCGGCCAATCGGATTTCTAACAAACGAATTCCACCCCGCCGCGGCTTTAAGAACCGCGAAATGCAACGAACACGTAACATTCGAAAGCTTTCGACTCGCTGAAGCCTAACGCTCGCTTCGACAGCGACAGTCAAAGACCGTTGGATCCCTTTTTACGGTGGAAATGGGTTAAACGTTCGGTCACAAAGACACGGGAGAAGTTCTGATGTCTTCGACGCGTGAAAGCCATCGAAGAGCCCTGTTTTGTTTTGTTTCTCGTGGCCGCCCGACGTTTCTCCCCGTTTTCAGTCTCGAATATCCTTCGGGAGACGCGTTTCCCGAGCTTTATTTTCAAACAGCTCTTTTTATACCAACGCAGCACTCGCGTCGTCTTTTTAGAATCGTTTCAGCCCTTTCAAAAATTACTCGGCGACGAGGAAATATTCGTCCGAATCGTTCGATCCGCGTTGCAAAATATTCGAAACACCGGCGTTCTGCTCGGAGATCGTTTTTAACAATCGAGTTACAGTAGCTTCGCGTTACGACGTGCAAAACGATGCAATTTTTTTCCGCTTATGTAGATCGAAGGGATTTCTACGAGACGTTCTCGCGTTTCCCGCAATTTGTCCGAGAAATATTGCATAAATGACCGCGGTGTAGGTACAACGCTGGAACGACTTGGAAACCCGACGGAAGAGACCGAGGCGAGGCGAGACGTTATACAGCGAAGATAACGCCGGGTTAGGTCAGACAGGATGATCCCGCCATAGCAACGATCCGCAAACATCCTCAGGGACCGGAAGCAGCTGGTCCCCGAACGAGTTTCCTCCTCGAAAACGCGTTGCTCGTAAAGCAGAGCCCGTCTTTCGCAGCTTATCGAGCGAATCTGGCGTCTTTAATATCGCCGGCAGCCGAGTCGAAATCGATCGCGCCTCTGGAAGGGCCGCAGAGGGCTGCCCAGCAATATTAGAAACCGTCACGCTAAGAAAATATCTCCGGTATCTACGTATGTATCTCGGCGACAACCGGAAATTTATCGGCGATATTTTTCCCCGTCCAGAGAGAGAGAGAGAGAGAGAGAGAGAGAGAGAGAGAGAGAGAGAGAGAGAGAGAGAGTATCGACCCTCGGTTTTCCATTGGGAGACGCGGTGTCTCGCCCATTTCGCAGCCGTTCCTTTCCACCTTCTTCCGCCGGCACCATTCTCCTCCTTTCTCTTCGGTTCCTTTTAATTTTTCTGCCTCTCGTTCCGCGTCCCTCGCCCCTCCTTCCGCCCATTGTGTTCCGGTTTCCTCTCTCTCTCTCTCTCTCTCTCTCTCTCTCTCTCTCTTTCACTCGGAGTTTCCCTAACTCGAACGCGAAAACGATTTATACCGGTCCCCTTTCTTCCCTTTTCGAGGCGGAGAACGGTCACTCGAATAATTAGCCCTGTTTCGGGGTCACTTAATTACCCGGGAACGACGCGGGCCTCCGGAGAACCTGCTAGGAAAATGGGTCGTTCTCGGAAAACGCGGAGAGGGATCGCAAGTTCAGGGTCGTTGCTTGGTACCTCGAGGAGACCGAGTTAGACGGGGCTGGATCTCTCTCTGCAGTTTTCTCGGTGGGGGCAGGGGAGGGTCGTTCCTTCCACGAGTTTGCCCGCGTTTCTTCCGCGCCGAGTCGAGAGGACGTGTCTACGTTCGAAATGGTTCTGCCATTTGTTCGACGCAAAGCCGACGCGACGACCCGCAAATTCATTCTCGGCTCAGGGGAACCTGGCCTAAACGCGTGTTTGCCTTCGATTCGGCGCCGCGTACGCGTAAGTGCAACGCGAATCCACTTATGGTAAAACTGGACGTGCGAAATATAGAACAGCGAAAACAGAAGAATGCCAGAATCTCGTTAGACTACTTTCGGTCGACCGAGTCTACAAGAGAAGTAGGCGCAGCTTTATTCGACGCAGGCGAGCTTTGTTTAGCGCGAAGGTTCGCAGACAGAGCAACGAGGCGCCGATCGCTTTATCTGGCAGCGGCGGAGCGTAATCGGGCCGAAAAGCGCGGAGGAAAGTTCGGAGCCTGTTATTCCGCTCGAGTTTGCGGCCGCGCGGCCACCTCGACGACGTGTCATCTTTTAGCGCGACACCCGATATTTATTACAAGGACTAGCTCTCGAGACGCGTAGACCCGTTTCATATCGGATCGGATCGGTGCGAGAGCGACGGATACGGTGCCGCGCGACGGTGAAAGTGCGGCTTTTAAGCGATTCGCGCCGAGCGGGACGCGTATATCGTTTCAGAAAGCAGATACTTGTGCGAGTCTCTATCCCAGAAGCGGAGTGCTGAGAGACACTCGGAGCTTGATTTACAATTTACAGAGTCTGCTCGAGACGACGGCCACGATCCTGCGCCGCGGCGCCACGGAATATACCGGCCCTCGTCGACGTCGTCGTCGTCGTTGCATTCGAATGGAACCCGCCGACCGTCGGCGACGCGACGCGACGCCCGGCAACGTGACCCGCAAGCCGAGCGGTTTGCGTTAGGGAATTTGAAAAGCGTGAAATTACTCGGAACTTTGTAAATTACAAGCGCACGAACGGCCCCGCCCACGCCGATGCTGATCGCGGATTATTCGTCGCAGAGAGCGTCGTTTGTCAGGCACAAAAATCACTTTAGCGCGTTCGCCGCTTATGCATTGTCCGGCCGCGTTGTCGAAACGTTTCATTAAATGCGAGTTTTGGAAATTGTTGGATTAACTTTATTGGTAAAAAATATTCTGCTTGAATTTAACCTCGAGCCGCGTAGACGCTTTAGCACACGAAGCGGAAAGGTGCGCGCACAGATTGCTTCGCGATACGCGCTGTCTTCGGCGGTTGCAAGCCGAAAAGTAGGCAACCTTGAGCTACGCGTCGTTTTTTATCGAAACCCCATGAAGTCCTAATGCCTGCGCAGATACCGTCTGGTGTTCGTATCGGTCATGTTATTGTTATCAAGATTGATATTCTTGAGCGCCGGGAGTCCCAAGAACGCGTCAGGGTCCACCTGACCGATCCTGTTGTTGGACAGATCGATCTTCTTCAGCTGGGTCAATCCGGCGAGCCAGCCAGCCTCGACGCGAGTCAATTGATTCTTTCTGAGGTCCAGCTCCTCCAGCTGTCCCAGATCGGCGAAAGCGCCGGCTTCGATGCTGGCGATCCGATTCATCTGTAACTTGAGAATCCTGAGAGCGGTCAGACCCTTGAAGTCCTTCGCGGAGACGCTGGTCAGCTGGTTCTCCTCCAGGAAGAGTCCGTCGAGCTGACGGAGGCCCTTGAAAGTGCCGGGCTGGATGGACGTCAGTCGATTGTTCTCCAGATGAAGGCGTTGCAAGTCGGGCGTGTGGCCGAAGCTGCCGGGCTCTATGTTGGCGATTTTGTTGTCGTTCAGCCAGAGGAAGTACAGGGAAGAGGTCAGCCCGGACAGAGAGTCTTTGGCGATCGCTTCGATGTCGTTGTGGCCGAGGTACAGCCACATCAGGTTCCCCAGGCCGGCGAACGAGTCCTTGGGAACGGAATTGATCTTGTTAAAGATCAAGGACAATGACTTGAGCTGCGTCAGCTCGGCGAACAAGTTCGGCGACAAGGACACCACGTTGCTGTCCATGTCCAGCCGCTCCAACTTCTTCAATCCGGCGAACGACTCCCTCTTCAGCACGGAGATCTTGTTCCCCAGGCCGAAGCTGAGGCGCCGGGTTTTCAGGTTCTTGAAGGCGCCTTCCTTCACCGCCAGAAGGTCCAGGTCGTCGATCTCCAGTCGGTCCTCGGACTCCTGCTGAGTCACGTCGACCAAAACCCCTTTGCGGTGGCAAACCGTGTAGCCGCTCGGATGGACGCAAGTGGGATCCTGATCCGTCGCCCACGAGACGCTCGCGATCGCCAGAACGATCAACGACGATCGAACGATTCCGGACATTTCGAGCACGGTTTCGCTTGTTCTTTACAACGGCTGGCTAAAAACTGAACGATCGCCGGACAGAGCACAGTTTTATACGCGCCGCTGTTGCCGCGGACTCCTCGGCAGTTGATTAGATCGGGGTTGCGACCTTTCACCAGATTATCGACTAACGGGAATTCGCGACTCTCGCGATACCGCGGCTCTCAACATTCTGGAAAATAGTAGCTAGTCGAGGCTAGAACCGAGGCATTTGTGGCAGTCGCTTGTTGAAAGGGTGGAAAGACTTTTTCACGACGTTTCCAGCTTATCGGAGTTGCTAAAGGAAGCACGAATTTTCTGCTCGTTCCCGTTTGTTTAACCCTGGAGCCCTGGATCGACTATGTTCACGAAGAATGTCGTCGACGCGTTTCCGAGAATCGTGCGACCAGCCTTTCCTCGTCGATCCATTTTTTTCCTACGACCGCGTATCTTCGCTCGATTAACGCGATATCTGAAAAAGCTCGGACGTTCGGTAAACAAGACGGCTCGACGAATTGAACGTATCGCGATGTCTTAATCGGATCCGATGGCCCGGAGATCGATTCTAGGAAGCGCGTCACGGTCGAACGAGCGTAATAATTCGCGACAAAGCCCTCGATCTATTAATCCCGGTGCTCTTGTTCGAGAATCAGCGCCGAGTGTCTTACACGCGTGTATGTATACCTCCGGAGCGGAGCGTTAACCGGCCGATGCAGATTTGCTTCGTCGAGCACCGTTTCGTGCGATTAAATCCACCGTCGCCTGTATCTTTCTTTCACCGGTTCAGTGTCCTCTGTCGTAATTCCTTACTTAACCCATTCGCTCGCCGCCGGTTCTCCTTTTTATCCGGCCGCCGGCGACGTTACGAAACGACGCGACCGTCGATCGTCGACCGTCGGGGATGATCTTCGCGTCCTCGATCTTTTTCGTTTTTACACGCGACAATTTCGAAAGTTTCCGGATAGTCGCTCGCTTCGCGCGTGTTCCAGAAAAGTTGAATGCTCTTCCAATTACAGCGTTCTTTCTCGCGAATTTCATTGGCCGGCTTTAAGCGCGCCACGATTTTTGCGTCTATTCGAGAGTTCATTGAGAAACTGAACGATCGTAAAAAGCAGGGACAGAACCACGGATATCGGAGTGCGTCAATAGCAGCATGCCGTTTTATTTGTAGTAACTGTTCTCTGTTCGCAACCTGCCGAACAGGTTGAAAACGAGAGAGAGAGAGAGAGAGAGATCGGCCGGTTCGATTGTCGTTCACGGACCGTTGGTTCGATCGTCTGTTTCGGCGAGCAATCGACACAATCGACGGTGACTCATTATTGGCAGCGGTTTTAATAAGAACGGTGTCAACCCGGCTCTCCCCCCGATTTTTCGCTAATCGTCGACAGAGGTAAAATCGAGCCCGGCCAACGGAACACCGCGAACGAGTTTCCGCGCGGAGACCCTGCAACGCGCGCCGCCGCGTCCATTGCCCGAAGTGGAAAGCAATATTTCCAGTAATGAATCATTTTCGAGGGCCGCGAGAGGCGGCACTCGCGCGTTTTTTAATGAATTTAAACGGAAAGAGTTGCACCGCCCGTAGCGGCTCTCGCGGAATCGCCTCTCTCGGAAGCTTATTAAAGTTTAAACCCGCGAATCGCGCGCCGTGCTTTATCCAATTTGATCCAATTGAAATTAAACAAACACCGCTCGGACCCCGCACTTTGTTGCGGGTTCGGGCTCGAATCGAATACGGTGTAATTCACGGCGGAATGCACCGGCGATCGAAAGTTCCAATCGGCGATCCGGTTTCACAAAAGTTTCACGGCGCTCTGGCTCGCGATTTTATCGCTGATCATTGTACTTCTTTATTTTTCCCGCCGCCCCCCCCCCCCTCCCCTTCTTTCATTATTTATCGCTGAATCGCGGTTCGATTGTTCGGCGTCTCTGGCACCTTTGATATCGTCGCGGAGCGTTCGATATATCGAGATCGTATATTAATATTTATAAATATCGAGTTCGAATATATTCGAATATTTTCGCAAACGTTGTTCCGGATTCTCGACGAATTAAATCGATGTTATCGATTCGAGCTCCGTTGATATAAAGCGTTTCCGTGCAGCCTTCGCTGAATCGTCCGCGTTGCATTTCGCCGGAGCGTGCAGTTTATTATTTCGAACAAAGTCAGGCGTCTATTACAAGCGCATCATGATCCACGCTCTCCGTTTTACGAGGAGGAACACGTATCGCGTGCCGCCCACAGTTTTCGCGTGTAATAAACGAAGAAGGAACAGTGGACGATAGAGAACTACCGTAAATCCTTCTCAAAGGTGGCTCCCAACGTATCTTCCAGGTAGTTTAACACCGTTCTAGACAATTACACGCGTCTCGTAAAACTCGTTCTCGCCGCGGCGATACTAATTTCGAGCTGCCATGTTCCGCCACCGGCCATTCTATCCTCTTTCCTCGACGCGATGCGTGCTATTATACCGTCGAGAACGAATCTCATTGCTCTAATTAGGGCCAGGGATCGCTTCTCGCGCGTGTTCCCGTCTTTCAAAGAAAATTACTGGAAGCTCCGTGCTCTCTCCAAGCTCTCGATAAAGCGACACGACAAAATCGTACGCTGAAGTTCGAGGGTTCGTTGTTACGGGAAAACTTCGATCTACGAATCCACGTGGATGCCGGTCGCGAGAAAAATTGTTCAATGCATTTTACAGACGTCTCGATTCGTAATCTTTTTCCAGCGTTACGCGAGAACGTGTTGGAAGAAAATTAACGACGCCTAGAGCAAAAGTAGAAGTTCCGGGATTTAAAATCGGTTCAGGTTTATCGCGATCCTCTGCTTCGTGATACTAGAGCAGCTTAAATATCGACGAGTTGTCGAAAATCGACGATCAGCGACGATAAATCGCATTCGGCGATCCGAGACGCGTTCGATTCCGAAATAAAAGTATATTAAGCACTCTTCGACGATCGAAAAGAGCAAGTCCTGGAGACAAAGAGAAGAAACAGCAGCGAGTCGACTGGCTGTCGACGCGGCAGCCGATAAAACGAGCGAACGTAAATGGTAATAAAGGTGAGCCGAGCAAGAAGCCGCGATTATTCGAGCAGACGGCGGCTGTTTGTCGCGTGTTTAACCAGCGGTTGCTTCGTCCCCTTTTCCCCTCGTCCCCCTCGTCGCCGCCGACCACCCCCCCCCCCCCGGCTACCCCGCACCGCGAGATGAACGCTCGTTCGCGGGACAAAGGGGATCCGAGGACAAAATAAAGGAAGGATCGGCCAAATAAAGGCCGCCCTTTCCTCCCCCCGACCCCCCGTTGCTCTCCCGTGCACCTTTATTTTCTAATTTTCGACGAGCCCCGTCCTCTGCCCGCCTGTCCGTGCCTGTTCCCTTCTTCTTCGTCTTCTTCTTCTGCTTCTTCTACTACCGCTATTCCGTCGTCTCTTACACCCCCGCAGTCGACTTTTCCAGCCGGAAGTTGTTGGCTGCGCCGTGCATCCATCATCGCGCCACGAACCCGTGTTACCTGGATGTATCCGTGGCCGAGATTGCACGGTAATTTTTCAGGTTTTATTGGCCCGTCACGTCGCCCCGCGCTTCCCAAGAAACATTGCGCCCCTGGCCGGACGTCGACAGAAGCCACTCTACAGGGTGGTTTTTCCGTGGAAACGTTCGGACAGACAATCGTCCGGACAGTTTAATAGATAAAACAATGCACAAAGATTCGCGAGGATTTTTAGTAGCGCGATCGTGGACGTAACTATTATAATTTTTCAAGAAATTAGAATTCGATGGCGGTTGAACTTTCGTTGCAGCTTCGTTCCCATTTATTTTCCACCTTGTGCACGACACCGTGTTTTCTCGAGACGGCGTCGAGAAAGATGCCGCGAACGCTTTATTTTCGCGGATCTGATAGTTCGGACAGTAAATAATAATAATGGTGTTATTCATTGCGCCCCACGGAACGGTAATAATGTCTGCGCGAAAAAAAGCCGGATAAAGGATAACAAAAGGAACGTACAACAGCGCGGCCGTAACAACGTTTCGCGAACGAACGAACGAACGAACGAACGAAACGACGACTAGAGCAATCTAATCTAAACTTTTTAAATAACTCTTAAACTTCGTCTACTCCGCGGCGACTCTAATCCTCGTTCACGGAACATTAAATTGAAATGTGCTCAAATTCGAATTAAATTAATCCCGTTCGTTTAATACGTTTCGTTGAATTGAAATTCATGTACATACATTAAGTTAATGTCATTAAACTTTAATAGATTTAAATTCGATCGATTAAAATGCGGATTGGATTAAAACTTACCGAAATTGAGGTTGATGTTTGGGGGGGGGGGCGCGCGCGCCGTTCGCGTAAATCGTTGCACCACCGGGGTCCTTCTCCCGCGTGAAAATTTCCAGAACCTAAAACAAGAGGAAACGATCGATTTATATAACGTTATACGAAGCATGCATAATAGCTGACGTTATTAAATTTTGAACAAAAACGAATTCAAGCAGAAATCGGAATGCCGAAGTTTCGCGAGCTCCCTGTTTTCCCGAAATCTTTTTCACGCGAACGAGAATAATTGTATCGCAACGTCGAGTGCGAAGCGAAACGCGTGCTCCGAAGATAAAAGATTAATAATGAGAAAGGAGAAACAACGATTGCAACGGTTCTGTGCGAACCGCAGGAAGCGACGGGAGTTCTTCGAAGATAATTCACGTGAAAACGGTCGAGCAACTTCAATAATAAAATGGAGTCCGTCCGGTGAAGGAGCCGGAGAGAAAGATTGCAACAGAGTATCCTGGAACCTTTGTCGGGAGATTCTCCGATAGAGAGAGAACGGAGCATTCATTTTCCACGAGACCTTAAGTACCGAAGACGTCCGATCGAATCGAAGCCCTTCGCGATTTTTCCGCCGGCCTGTCCTCCCACCTCTCCCCCTGCTTCTCCGCTCGCTGTCCATGTCTCAGACATTAAAGTCCCCAAGCAAGCGGAAAATTGTTCGCGATTTCTCGCTCGCGCTGAATTCGCGTTGTCGTTCCAACGGAATCGAATATTACCTCGATTTCAGCTTCAGTATTCCCGGGGGGAAAAAAAAAGGAAACACTCGGAGACTGTGCAAACAGAGTCGGGCCGTGCCGATCGATGGAAATAATTGATTCGCGAGAGACGCGAAGAATTTCGAGAACATTAAATCGGAAACGTAGAAATATTCGTGGAGGGCAACGCGAAACGAATGTTTCCAGAGGCCGAGAATGCCGGGTTCGATCCGAGCAAACGATTCGAACTTGAACGTTGAAACGTTGAACGCTGAAACGATTCGTATTCGCATCCGATCTTCCTGTTAATTATAGAAGCGATAAGTCTAGAATCATCAAGAACGACAAACGCAAGACGTAAACAGAGAAGTGTGTCAATGTTCACGCTGCAGTCGTATCGCGAATTCCACCGAGAGATTAGATACGTCTGACTTCTGACACGAGCTGCTGACACGTCTAATTAATTCATAGAAATCGCTGAAAAGTGGTATACCGGACGAGATTCTCGTTCCTAGACTTTGACGTAACGACCGAGGAAAATTCTCCTGCTCTAATACGGACTTAATTTCCTCGGCGTTCGACGTAATTTTTCCGATTGTCGACGAAAGTGAAGCGAACGCGCATGGCTCGGCTCTCTTTCTTTCTCTCTCTCTCTCTCTCTCTCTCTCTCTCTCTCTCTCTCTCTCTCTACGCGAATTTACGGTAAGACGAAGAAAATAAATGAGAACAATTTGTAAAACGTACTTTGCGATATTTGCGCACTCGCGACAGCCCGAGCGCAGCTTCGATCCTTCTCGTTCGTCTGCCCGTCTCCGTTTTCCACGGATCGTACGCATACACATTCAAAATAGGATACTCGAGAAGTAGATCACCGGAGCGGAGAAAGGAATATGTCGATACATTTTGTAAACGAGAACAGACGATCGCGTGATGTAGATCGGTCGCGATATCGGTTTCACTCGTCTATTTATTGCCGCACAGATGAAGTAATTGTCGTAGGAGAGCGAACCGAAAGGTCCCTGGATATCGTTGATCCCGATCCTGCCTTGGCTTCCCGTACAACATATCGTCGGTGCTCGAAACTGTTCCAGCAATCCTGAAAACGAACAAGTCATCGAGTAACTTATCTAAACGGTTACACGATTTATCAAATTAATCTTCGAATTCATCGAACCGCGTTAATATTATCATTATTATCGTCGTATTCTAGCTAGACGGAGATTTATTTTCGAAACGGAATTTTGTCGTTGATCCTCGCGCGATTAAAACTAATCCGAACGGGGCCGCGTTTCGAGGGTTTTTCATTGAAAAAATTTCGCGGACGTGTTTGGCCACGGTTTAGCATCGTATTCAACGAATTCCAAAGGAGGAGATTACCTGTTACGAATAGAGGAAAATGATTTGGTGTACGCGCGGCGAATATTACCGCCTCCGATATTTTCCGGCACGACCGGAAAATTCATAGAGGCACTAACGAGCCGCTGGAGTGGGTGCCGCGTGATTACTTTAATCAGTTCGCCAAACAGCGATTAATGCGTCCACGTGAAATCAGCTCATTTATGGTGGCCTTTATGCGCGCCCAATTTTAGCGGGACGTGTCAAAGCGATGCATGCAGCCCCCGGACCCGACCTATTAGCTTACCAAATGGTTCATGATTGTTTAGAGGCTGTACAGATTAGTGTTGCAGAGAGCGGTCCCCAAGTTTATCGAACGATCGAAGCCGCTTCGAAAGCGAACGCTTATCTTCTACGTTTTCTCGACGACTGTCGTCTTCCGGTCGCGCCTTCGTCCCCGCTAATTATGTCAAGTTTATTTATACGCGAACGTTTAATCTCTATACAGGCTTCCGTTTTTATCTCTATTTTCATATTTATATTATTCGGAACGCCCGGAATATTTTCAGTCTATCGTTCGAGCTAAGTAACCTCGATTCGGAAAGGGCAGAGTCTTCGAAAAAACAGAGTTTCGTAAACTAGCATAATTCGGAACGGTACTGCGCCGGACGTGTCCGGCATCGTTTTCGAATTCCATTTACATCGGAGCCCGAAAGACCGCCGCGCGCCGCGTTCCGTTTAATTGAGCAACAAAACGCGAAATTACTCGTCACCGAATAGACCAATTAACGTGTCCAATTAATCCGACAACGAAAGTTACACGGGCCGCGCGGGCCAGGGCCGTATCCTCGGTAAATCGTTTCGGTAAACCGATACCGGGATCAATTACGGGCCGAGTAAACGCGGGAATGCGACCGGATGCTAGCCCCGAGGAAACCGGAAACTATTTTCCAAGGGAAGGGTCGACTCTCTTCCGATCCGGGAAAGACAAATGACCGGAGCGGAGCCGAGCGGAGCCGAGCCGAGCCGTGCCGAGTCTCGGCCGCGAATAAACCCGAGGAAAATCGCGTTTCCACGCCTTTCTCCCTGCCTCTCCCTGCCATCGACGATCGATCATCCTGATCGACGCGCCTAATACTGCGTCTCGACGGCCGACCGAATATTTCTTTCGCATCCAATTTACAGACACCGTTGTGTCTCCCTCTCCTTCTCCCTCTCCCCCTCGCTCTCTCTCTCTCTCTCTCTCCCTATCTCTCTCTCTCTCTCTCTCGACTGCAATGCAAACGGTGATAGAACGATCTTAATCGAGCAGCCGTGCAACCTTGTTATTTCTTTATGAACCGGTTTGCTATAATGAAAATACAGACAAAAAAGCTTAGGTATCCGCCAAATCTGTCGTGGCAGAAGAATAGACTATGATTAAAAATTGAAGCGATTCTACGAAATATATTTCGAGTTGTCGATACGCGTAATGTTGGAAAAACAAATATCTCGTGTTGCGTAGAAAAATTGACGACGTTATTATCGCCGGAAAGACGACGAAGATATTCCAGATTCTAGTTCAGCGTGAGACAACGGCTTTGGAAAACACAGTGTCGAGAAAGTCTCGCGAAGGAACGAGCTTCGCGTCTCAGGTGCATTATCATTGCACCGGGGATGCAGATTACTCGGAGACGTTCGGCCGAAATGTGCCAATGGGGGCGCAGCTTTTCACCGGCCACAATAGCGCCCGAGGCTAAAAAGAGGAGGGAATGATTCGAAACTCTGCGCTACGGGCTTGGTTGCGTGTTCTCGCGTGTGCCGAATTCGGGCAGCGAAGGAAACAGAGACGGAGAGAAAGAGAGAGAGAGAGAGAGAGAGAGAGAGAGAGAGAGATGGAGCTAGAGGGAGAGAGAAAGAGTATTAGAACGAACGGGTTACGTGTCGCTTGTTTCCTTAAATCCGTTCATTTCCTATTCGCCGTTCCTTAACAAAGGCACGCGCTGAAATTGATTACAGAACCGAATGAAACATCTTCCGTCGTGCATCAACGTTTCGAATTATGAAATTTCGTTTAATTTTCTCGCCGGAACCTCGATCCATGTTCGAAAATTGAAATTAAATTGCTTTCTCGTCGGCCAGGACTTCATAGGATTTTAATTAAACGTTCGATGCCCGCTTTGAATCAATCTGACGCAAACGGGAGATAAACTGAAACCATGATTAAATTAAATACAGTCTTTCGTTACCTTTCACGGCGGCGGCGGCGGCGGCAGCGGCGGCGAGTTAACGAGGCCATCGATTTAAAAATCATTAGATGCTAGACATCCGTGACGAATTCAAGTTTCGCTCGGAACTATTCGAAAAATGAGATAGGAAAAACGAGCTAAAAAGAAAATTCGAGATCCTCGACGCGAGGAGACTGCGAAACGGTCGATTTTCAGCGGAGTTGCACTTCGCGTGGTTAAACGGTAATGAAGATCGAGCGATAATCGAGGAGCAGGGCGACGAAACGAAGCGATCATAGGGACTCGTCGACCGGTCCTCGGGTCGAATCCGCGGGTTAACGGGTGCACCGCGATACCTGCGACTGCGGGGGCAGGCAGGATAGACAGCCTCGCCTCAATTAGCTGGCTTTATTCGTGCCGGAGGGTCACGTGACGGCAGTGGAAGACAAACGGTGCGGGTGGCCGGCGAAAAGATTTAATTGCGGGGAAAGAGAGTAACTGGAGTGCGCTAAAAGGCTTCCGAAGTGCACGTAACCGCGGCAAACAACCGTGGAATATACGCGCGAGTCGAGCAAAGCAGAGCAGAGCAGACCAGATCGGAGCGGAGCGGAGCAGAGTCGTTCGTTTTATTCCGTTCGTAAACGGAAAAAGAGCTTGGCCAACCGAATGTACAGTTCGGCCCGAAACAATGGCCGACCGGAAATGAATGGCCCGCACAACTGACCCGGTCTCTTTGCCTAGAACCTGTTTGTTCGGTTGCCCTGCCTTGGCGACGACCAACCGAATCCTTTCGACACTTACAATTAGTCAGGCTTCTCCTTCGGAACCGCTTTCTCCTGCTTCTTCGACGCAGTCGTTTTTCTTCCGTAGTCCTCCGACGATAGAATCGAACATGGAACCGACTCGCCGTCGTCGTTGCTTGCTCCTCGAGAAAGATTTTGACACTTTGATCTCGATAGTTGAATATCGCGGAGTTGTTCCGAATATGTTCTGCTCGGAGACACGTCGGATGCGATCGCGAGAGAATTCGACGTCGATCATTGAACTGTGATTTCCTACGATTCGCGAGTCCGTCTTTCGCGAAGGTAAACCGGCGAGGATTTAAGGCGCGGTTAACTCTGATTTATTCCGGCAGTTTGTCTTTAATGACGGGGGCATTAAAGGGCCGAGTATCGGAAACAAATCAATTACCTAAATGGCAATCCTTGACGCTACATTCTCCTGTTCTCATTAATTGTGGTAATTAATTAGTCGCGTATAATTACCGGCGTCGGCATTGATGTTTCGCGGCCGTGTTTCTGGCCTCTTTTAGGCAATTTGATCAATCGATCGTTCAATGTCGATAAGATTGCTCCAACGGCTGACGTCACCGAACATAATGGGATTTTCATGGCAATTAGCCTCGCCGATCGAAGTCTTAGCTTGATAGCCGAATTATGGCGGTGCGAGACCTCCGTCGCTATTATCGCGCGAGCATTCCTCTCGAATATATTCCTCTTGAAAAGTGTTGAAACCGTTCCTCTTGTTATTTTAAATCGCTAAAAAAATAACGAGCAGAACCCGCGAAGATCGGAGCATTTTATTTTGCACGCAATTCCGTTCCTCCGCCGCCGCGCCGGTGAAAAATCAGATATAAAATGGAGGCTGAAACGCCTGCGAAATAAAGTAATTCGAATCGCGGCAAAAAGTACCAAATAATCGAGAAAACGAGTTTAATCGGAAAAAAGCACCGGCGTCGCGGCGGAAGCTATTCTGCATGCAATTTTCCGCTGTAATAAATAAAATAGAAAATCGATGATCACCGGTTCTACAGGATAGGATAATTAAAAAATTCCCTGGAGAGAGGAGAAAGATCGGCGACGTGTTCAATTGAAGTTTTCTTCGGCTTGAAAGGGGCCGGAGCAACGTTCCTCTCCGTCTCGACGTCTCGACGTCGCGTCGCCTCGCCTCGACTTCCGGTTTCGCGATTCCTCGGGCATCGAATAGGCCAAAGGGGAGGAGAAACAGGTTCCGCGAGACCTAATTACCTTGCTCGGGCCGATCGCCGATCCCCCGATGCAAGTTCAATGCTCGCTGATAAACTTTCCGTGGAAAAAGCGCTGCCAGCCAGAGACGCTAATTATCGTTCGTCTCGTTAACATCGAGCTACGCGTCCCGGGAAACGGTTCTTTCGGATAATTCTCGTTCGATTTACGGGCAAATTGTGCCGAGCGGACCGTGCCGGCCGTTTAATTAATCGTTAAACACATTCGTCTGTTCGAACTAATTCGTTCGAAATCATTCGATCGGGACTCATGGTTTCGCGGGGATCGGAATTCGAAAGAATTCCGCGGTGTTCCGGCCGCGGAAGAAGCGAACTTTTTAGCAAGACAATTCTCTCGCGAAGCCGAGACTCGCGCGAAAGCTTTTCGAAAAAGGGCCGCCGCCGCCGCCGCGAAAAAGATCGCGAGGTATTCGAATCGCGAAAGGGCGGGAAATTTTAATCTGTTCTAAATCGCGCGAGCCGGAAGCTGAGAAACGAAGGGAGAGGAGTGGAGAGGAGAGCGCGAGAGCCGGTTTTCTCCGTTGAAAAATCAGAGGGTGTTCCATTCGTGCGGCTTAATACCCGAAGAAGTTGGAACCGATCCAGATTAAGGGGTTCCCGGATTATTATTAAACGTCCGCGGCGCAATTTCCTCGACTGTGCGCCGCCATCGATTGTTTCCCCGCGACGGGAAACTTCTCTTGACGGCGCGGCGCGACTCGGCGCCATTCTTCCCGGCTCCTCGAACAATTGCTGCGACTCCGTCAAGTTGAGGCTGACGGGCTGCGGAATCGGCCGACTGCGAACACGGTCTCGTGGTTCTCGAATTAATCCTGAGTGCGTCCCCCGGACCACCCTTTGCCAAACTTTCGGATTACTTGAATCGCCGTTCCTCGTTTATTCGAACGGTGAGCGAACAGGCGTCTCGGTGGAAAAAGCCGCGTCGCGGGCCAGACGGAAGCGACGACGGTCGTTAACGGATCGTTGCGGCCGCTTCCGGTCGACGCTAATTTCCCGTTGGCTATTGTCGAACCGCGTATACTTTTGTTGAGCGATGCACAGTATTGTGGAATAACGACGAGCACACGAGAGAATCGAACCGAGAATAGACTCTAAAATAGATGCAAAAGCCGCTGCGCGACGCGTGCCTCGGTCGTTAAACGCGCTCGAATTTCGCGGGCAAACCGCGCGGGAGTTTCGAAAGAGCCGGGTTTCACGCTTTCCCTTTCTTCGGGGAATCCCTGAGCGTCTCCAATTTCCTCGGCAAGCGGAATTCGTGGGAGGGCCGCGGCGGAGAAACGGCGCTCGGCCGCGCAATTTAATATTCAACGAATCTGGAACTAATCCAGAGAACTCCCGTGGCATTTTTGCAGAACGTGACACTGCAATTTCCTCCGCGGGCACGATGCCCGAGCGAAAGCGGCGAGCGAGAGAACGAGAGAGAGAGAGAGAGAGGGAGAAGCTAGTCGTCTTACCCCAATTCTCACCCCCGACCAATTCTTGCCGCCTCTCCTCGGAAACGATCTCGCGAGGTGTCTCGGGTCACAGGGTCGATCGATGCCAGACGCATACATTATGCGAGTCTAACGAACAAGCTGCCGTTAGGGGCGCGATCAACCCCTTGCTCGACCGATGCGACGTCGCTCTGGACGTTCGCTTACTTTGTTCGCAACTTTGTTGCCGATCGACTTCGAAGGTGAGCCTGTTGTAATCTTTGCTGAATTGTTTCTCGACTCTTCGACTGACCACCAAAGTCGCGCGCAATCTACGCTCAATTTTGTCGCTTCGGTTTCGTTCTTGATTCAATTGTTTCGAATCTGTTGAACTTTTTGGAGGTTGCCGTTCGTCGAGCTGTCTACCGGCAACGCAGTCGAGCATTTCACTCGCCGAGAACGCTTTCGAACGATTTCGTTGAATGCACAGGATAAATTGCAACGTCCTCTAGACAGCGACTGGGAAGCTAAGAGAGAGCGAGCGAGCGAGCGAGCGAGAGAGAGAGAGAGAGAGAGAGAGAGAGAGAGCAGGCGAGGGCGGGGCGAGTGAGCGAAGGAAAAATAAAATCGAGCCAGTCCAGATGCATTGTCCTGCGGATGCAATTGGGAGTGGTAAGATCGATCCGTGTGCCATAATATCAGCTCGATGCATAACAAGGATGCACCGACGCCGACGTTCGACCCTCTTGATCCACTGTTCGAGATGCGACGAGAGGCTAACCCTCGATCGTTTCTCGAACTCGCAGCCGGCGAGAGACCTACTCCCGGCCGTCGCTGCACCTCCTCACTCGTTTTCCCCGATTTTACCCAGTTTTCTTTTAGTTTCTTTTCGCTTACGCTGCCAACTACGAGCTGCTGCTGGCTGCGCGATTTGTCTCGTCCTCCCAGCATTAGTTCGAAAACAGAACGAAATATCGTTTCGTTTCTTGCTACACGATATTGCAATAATTCGGCAGGAACGATAAATTTTATCGACAGCCTAAAATGACACGGCCCCGTGTGGACCGTCGTGTTTAATGAAACGCCATTTAAACGCATCAGTGTCCAGAATAGTCGAATTCCGGTACACGCGTCCGCGATAATTGTCCGTATAAAAATTCGCTACCATGGTAGCGATTCGATCGTGAAATTCCGAATTTTAATGAACACGATTACGGCCGGTTCTATATCGTATAAAACGCGCGAGATTGGATATTACGCGATAATAAACTAATAGCCGTAGCGTAGGATCAAAGAGGAGCACGTAAATTGTTGCACGTAGTTGCACATCGCTCGACAAGGGGGTTGTTTCTCTATTTACGCGACGCACGAATTGCTTGGTCCCTATGCTGCTGCTTGGCCACGCGCGTCCTCTGTTTGTCGGTTATACGAATTGGGTCTGTTTGTTCTTTACATCGATGTGCCTGTGTTATTGGCTGATTAATGTATACAACCGATAGCCTGTGTTTATGTTTGCGATTGGTTACAGTATGTTTGCCCGGCTATGGGCTTGTGTTCGCGCCATTCCACCCTCCTCCTGACCGGTCAAACTCGAAGAAACTCGACTTCGTCCCACCCTAACGCCGTACATACGTTCATCGTCCGCGTTGGCTCGCGACACCAGAAAAATCTCGAAACAGGATCCTCCTGTGTTTCAAAATTTTTTAGAGAATACTCTGGTATTTGATCGTGATGGCAGCAAGTTCGGAACTCGAAGCGAGAAAGCGCTTTGTTGCATCGCAAAGGGTGCACGAGATTTTTGCATCGACCGAATAAATTCGGTGCGTGGACTGGCAGAGCAGGACAGGACAGGACAAGGCAGCAGGAGTTGTCTAGGAGAATCGGAGCAATTAGCGAGCAGGCGAAACCGTACGGAACCCGAGGATCAAGGATAGCGTGCAGCTTTAAAGCCAGTTTAAGGAAGCGACGATTATACGGGGGAAATCGCGGAAAATTCGGGAGCAAGGGAGAAAGCGACGTCGGGCAGCAGCCAGTCGCTCCGTCGAGAAATTAAAGCCGTAGTCGGCGTAATAACGGGTTCATCGGGGATTCAAACTACAGCCGAGATCCCGGCCGATTCTACTCTGATCTCACGGTAATGCCGACAATTTCGAGGATCCCGCCGAATTCTACTTGAGCCCGACCGGCTCAAATATTCCCCGGCGCGAAATTGCGACGGTTACCAGGCTCCGACCGCCCCTAATCACCCACGCACTAATTAACCCTCGCTCCGCCGCCGACGAGTCCGGCCCGACCCGCCCATCGCGCAACACGCGCCCGAAGAATAATCAAAAATATTTCGTCGACTCTTGGCAGAGATGAAAATCCTTTCCGAGGCCTGTGTTTCGTTAATTATTCGAACGGTAATCGCCGGACAAAATCCTCCACAATCGGTATTCTAAAATATTCTACGAAATATTCTCGACGCAAACTGTTATCGACGTTTCGAGATTCAAATATTAAATCCCGACCGCGATGACCGTAGAAAGTTCGAGCTAATTCCTAAAATACATTATCCGGCCGCGTTATTCCACGATAACCGGACTACTCGACGCGTTAAACAAAAGCCGCTAAACAGGCGATCGATTAGGAGAGATCGCTCGAAATTAATACGAAAGAGGCGAGGTGGTTCTCTCCCGAAAAAATTGGCTCAAGGGTGAACCGCGCTCGGCCGATCGCTTTTAATTAGCCGACGATGACGATCCGGCGCGTTTCGCTCGTTCGTGACCCGCTGCAACGATTCACCGGCGATTCGTCAACGATTCATCCCCGAAACTGATCCTCGAATTTTCACAGGCCTCTCGCAGGCAATCGTATAATCGTCGGGGAAAATTCTCGTTTCGAAAATATCGAATGCAGACGTCGCTTCGCGAAACTCTGGGCCACGGTTTATTAATTTAACCGGAGCTTTCTTACGTCGCCGGGTATTTCCGTCGCGCCGATTCGAATTCCCGAAGAGCCTTCGTCAGCCGAAATTGGACCTTTAACTGTTGAACCAGCTTGCTTTCGCGACTCTGGACGCGAACACTGCTTCTTTACGCAGCACACAGGATGATATCGAGTATCAGTTTGTCGCACGGTTCGAAACGAAGAACCGCATCTTTTGGTTTAACCAGAAACTGTGCGAAGTCTCTTCCTGTGGAAGCTGCAGCGTTCGGACGTTCAAGGAGCAGAATTCATTTTCATCGATTTTATGATAGCGATAGCGCAGGAATGCGGTTCGCAAAGGAGCATCGTCGTATGCATTCGGTGTGCCTGTACATCCATCGAGCGACGAGTATCGATTATCGGCGGCGCGCGTACAAACCGGGTTTGCTTCTCGCCACGACGCGACGGGAGGGTGGTTACGATCCCGAATTCCGGATTTCGAGTCTCGATCGGGAACTTGCCGCTCTCTCTCTGTCTCCTCTGTTTGAACCCTCCAAGTTTAGGGGGAGCGAAGTATTTCTGGTTCCGTGAGTCCACAATGGAGACCGACTCGAGCGGGGGTGGATACACTCGGCTGGTTGGACAGATAGGAGCGTCGCACGGTACACTCGAAACCACCGCGGACAGGATCCGTATCGAACCTCGATTCATTCGCCGGATAAGCCATTTGCAAAAACACGCCTGCTTCTTTCTAACAGTAGCTCGCGAAAGCCGAGGTCAAGATGACGAAAAAATTCCTCGTACCCGAGCAGTTTGGTTTCTCCGATCAAATTACTGCCGAGTTCGAGTTTATCGCCACCGTTTGCTTCTTCGACTGTTTCAGATGGTCGAAAAGCGAAGACGAGTCCCCGGATGCGCGTTTTATATTTCGTTTACGCTCGTGAAAAATTCGAAATAAATATCTTGCGAACCAACGAAGATAAAAGTATCGTATCGAATGAATCGTCGATTAGACGATCCATTCGGATATTTCCAAATGGTGCTTCGAATTTGAATAGATCTTGAAGCTGCCAGTTCGAAATCTGGTTCACGGGATTATCGTGAGAACGGTTATACTCGAGAGATATCAAAGAACAAAATTGGAGAAAACGTGGGAACAGCGTTGCAATTCCATAGACCGGGAAAACATTGCGCGGCGAGACATCGCGACAACGCATTTTCCAGCGGTCCTCTCGAGCAGCTCGATCCGAGACGCGATTACTCTTTCACGAGATTGCATTCCGCGTTTCTGGCGCATCCTTCGCGCAGCAGAAATGAAAAAAACGACAGCCAATGATATTTAATTCTGCGAGAGAACGAGAGAGCAGAGGAAGAGAGAGAGAGAAAGAGAGAGAGAGAGAGAGAGAGAGAGAGAGAGAGAGAAGAGGAGTGTTTTGAAGGGTGCGCGCGGCAGAGAAGCCAAGGTAAAACCCGGCCGACGCGACGGATTCTTTTCATACGAACGGATCTCTCCGGCTGTGTTCGTTAAGCTCGAGCGCACGAAAATTACGAGGAGCCATTTATTTTTCAGCCGGCGCACGGCGCCTGTCCACGCTTTTCAATGTTTCCCGGAGCTCTCCGAAATTCAAAAATTCGCGAACAAACGCGTTGAATCGAATGAGAAATTCTTCGCGACGCGATTCTCTTATTCTCCGTTTCAATCGCGAAAATGATTTTCTGCCCTCGCCGCGGCGAAGACGGCGAAAGCTCTTTCTATCTGCGGGTGGTGCGCGGTAAACGGAGAGGTTTATAGATTGTAAAAGGCTCGATCGAAGAGTCATCGATCATTTTTTCATTGAGAGGTGGCCAAGGGAAGCTCGGCGAGGAGCTTACCCCATTGATCCCTCTCCGGGTCCATTATAGTTTCCGCCTTGCCGCGCCTAGCCTCGCCTCACCTTGCCTCGCCGGTGGAAAAGGCGGCATGTGTACCGCTCGATAAAGGCCCGCTTTCGGGTATCTGGGGCACACAAATCAAAGCATAATGATCTGTCGAGTCGGACTTTCGCAGAGGGCGAAAGGCGCGAAGCTTTCCTTAAGGGAGTCGTTACGAGGCTCGGAAAATGACGGCCGAGCCGCGTCTTCCGACATCTTTCCGAGATATATCGCGGGCTCTTCATCCCGCGCGCGCATTGAATATGCATCGACCCGGGACGGTTTTCAAACATTTACAAAGCAAAACGCTTTCGACTGACCTAATGTCCTCCTCGGAGAATTCCGACGGAGGAAACGACGTCGCCGTCAGCCGTTAGCGAGAATTTATGCGAGATCATAGATCGGTTCTCCGGGATATACCGACTTCGGACACACCTATCCGCGATCACAGCTGTCCACGAGACAATTCCGCAAGACGAATTCGTTTCGTGCACGAAGATCGAATATACGCGGGACAGCCAGTTTCGCGGAAATCTCGCCGGTGATGTTTCATTTCATGTTTTCGGGGGTTTCGTAAACATTCGACCGCGATAGCCGCTCGTTTTGTTTCGCTACGCAAATATTTTACGGCAAATTTCAATTTTCCGGGTTTGTTAAAAATCATACGCCAATATTTGGCGATACAAGTTATGCGGTATTTGCGCTCTGGGAACTGGGAATCCGCGAATTCGACACGATTCTCGGCGCGAGTACAGCTTCGATATCGAACGTGTTCGAGCCGGCCAAAAATTATAGGATTTATGGGATTCGTCGTTGCGTCACGGGGGGATACGGCGGTTGCTAAGATTGAAAGTTTATGAGAAAATTTCGAGCGACGGCGTTTCTCTTCCGTGCAAGAAAATAGTTTAGAGAACAGATTGCAGGCGATTTGTACAGCTTCGCGTAAACGCGGCCACCGCCGGAGAGCGAACGCGTTCCGAGCTGGCAGAATATTGCGGTAGAACAGCGTTTTCCATGAAAAGAAAATTGTCGAAAACAAATTGTAGAGAATTCGTATGACGGGCTTCGTATGGAAATCGTCGTCGGCGAGATTGATCGCAGGTGCGTGGTGAAAAATCATGGACGAGCTCGAATTTTTGCGCTTTCCTACCGAAAAGTCCTTTGGAAATATTTCTCAACGCTTGGGTGATCGAGGCACCTTGCTATTAATTTCCTAAGTTATCGACTCGCTCTATTAGAACTCGGTCAGACGAGAGTCGACCGTCCGATCGTCGATTAAAATCGCTTCGAGCCGTCGGACAGTTTCGAGCGAACAGTCTCCGGTTCGAATCCACGCGAAATCATCGAGGAAACGGGCGAAACGATACGACTAAAATTAAAGCAGCTTGTAATGGGTGATTTTCCAGTGCCGGCCTCGCCGGTATGTGAAATCGCGACGGGAGACCGCGGGAATGGGCGGAAAGAAGGCCGGTCGGCGATATGATAGAAACGCTGAAAATATTCGAATTAATCGAGAGTAAAAGGTGGCCAATGTTCGGATCCGCGTATCCGGTCGCATCGGCTGTGGAAATGACGTATTAAACAATTCGGATTGAGAGTAAACGAGCGGGTAATAACCGGTTTACCCGTGTTCGGGGGCAATCGCGAGACGGGTACGCGTTTTGTCGGCGGCTCTCGAAACAGGTCAGCCGTTTTTCGACGCGCGCGCGCGCGCGAGCGTTCGAACCCGCGCCGATAGAGAGGATGAACTTTGCGTTTCTAGCGAATATTTTGCCACCCGGCCGAGCAATTATCTCGACGACTCTATCGGCCGTGTTTAATTCTTTTGTTTGGTTCACGGCCGAGCTGCGCCGAGGAGAAAGCAACCGTCGCGGCGCGGCGCAGCGGGAGGAAACCCGCGCTCCGCTGTCGCTGAATCTTTTCGGCTTGAATCGCGGTTCATCAATTTATCAGACCGATGCACCCGGCTTTCAGACTCTTCTTTTTAGCGCGGTCGTTTCGCGGGGACCGATGTCTGGAGCTGGGACGAGCGCAGAACCGGAAAGCGACAGTGAAACAGAAATGGAGGCGCGAAGCGAGACGAGAGGACGGAACAAGAGAATCAATTTAAAAAACAGCTGGTATCGGAGCAAGAGAAACGCGAAACTTTGATCGTTCCTTTCTTTCTTCGCTCGAAGAAAGCCCCAGCCGAAGAACGCATCTCGCGAGTAAAGCCGCTGTTTGTCTCGAAAGTTCGAGCAAGCGAAGAACAGCGAGGGAAAATACGGGATCTCGCAGAAAATTAGTTAACGGAGAAGATACAGCGGAGGAAGGCTGGAGGAAATATGAAAAACGTTCGAAGGAAGCGAAACAGCGGCGCGAACTCGTGCACGGAACGGTCAGAACTAACGAGATTCTACTATCGGGGATCGTCCATTGATATCGACGTTCTACAGATGGTGCAGCGGCATGCGTTGCGCGATACGAGCCCATTCTACTTTCCATAAATCTAGAGAACAGAAAATGGCGATCGATAATTGCGGAGGTGGCTGCGCCCGTATTTCACCGCGCTGCAACGCGATTTCACCGAAACGTTTCCCGAAACGGCCACTGAAATATTGATATAATTAGCTCTCCCCGTTAAATCCGTAATTTACGAGGGGTTTCTTATTTAATCGGTCGAGAATCGATAACGACCGTGGTAATTGGGATCGTTCGAATCGCGTACCGATCGGTAGGAAAGAAATTGGAAACGCCTACTTCGTTTCGCGGGAAGAGAAAGAAAGAAAAAATGGCTCGGCGTTCGCAAACTCTTTTGTCTCTCCGGTTAAAAAGCAGTCGGAATCGATGGCGAGTTAGTCGGTGGAACTGTCTCTAACAGACTCCGCCGACATAGTCGTCGTTTATGCCCGGTGGAGCAACGGTACGTGTCAACGTAAGAGTTTCGCTCCGGAGAGTTGCTTTAGGGGATGAAAGTCATTACGGGATAGAGGCTGGAGAGAGTAAGAGAGAGAGAGAGAGAGAGAGAGAGAGAGAAAATCTTTGAAAGATTACTTTCAGTGTCGTAGTTTATAGTCTACCGGCGCGGCGTAACGGTGCATCTCCACTGGAGGGTTTAATTTTCGAAAATTGCTTTGTGAACCGGAGAGTCTCGGGGCTGCTTTAGCGCGAAGAGAGCCCAGGCTGCTGCTACAGTGCGAGAGAAAGATCTCTCTAGGAACCTGGCATTTCGTTTCCGAATCGGAAGGGTTTCGAAATTCGTTTCGAAAGCCGTCGAATGAAAGCCGCGACGCGACGCGACGCGTCGGCGTCGGGCAATTTTTTCTCGCCGGACGCGCCGTGTTTATTAGCGCAATATGCCGGGACGTATTTACGCATTCAATTTAAAGCAGAGAGGCGCGAGGGCCAGGAAAAATATGAAAGTTCTCGGTGGATCGTGCTAACGAGGATCTCGGGTCAGGTGGTAACGTGCCGGCGCGGCGCTATGTTTTCCAGACAGCATTTTTAATTAGAGCCGCGCCATTATTTTCCGTACATCTTACCGTTCCGACGGCCTTCGATACAAGATACCTTTCGCTGCTAAGGGTGTCCTCTTCGAGATAATTTCTTCTCAACGTTCGAACAACGTTCATCGATCGTTCTCTGTTTTCCTGTTCTGTCTTTTGCCCGTTTCCCTCGACGAAGTCCTCTCGATCCGAAAAAACTCGGTGCACAACCCCTAATTAAATAAATAATTTTACATCGGTCTGGGACACTTACGGTTGATCGTGCCGTAGAATCGGCGCGGCACCGGAGCAGAACAAGAGGAAGAAAGCTGCGGGTTTCGAGTAAGAAGACGCGTGTATCCATCCTCGGCGAACTTAGCATGCACTCGAGCGCCGGGGACGGTTGCGGGCGGTCGGCGGCGGTCGGGGATGGTCGGGGGTGAAGCAGAGACTGCTTCCGGTAATGAAACTCGACGTCGACCGAGCCGACCGAGCCGAGCCGACCGGCTCGATGGAGAGGGACAGCGCTCGATTTCGGACGAGGAGAGGAGAGAAGAGAGACGCGGAGAAGAGGCGCGACGAGACGAAAGAGAGGAAAAGATAGAGATAGAGGGACGCGCGGCCAGGGCCAGGCACGCACGTGGGGACGTTGAACGGTCTAAGGGATGCTGGAGGGGATGCAGGAGGTTGAGGTCGCATTGATTTTGTCTAGACAGGGTGGAGACTAGCTCTGTGGTATCGTCCTTCGCTCACCGTTGATATTCCGGCAGCCAGTGCGCTCTCGGTGCACGCACCAGCTTGCACCGGCTTGCACCAAGCTTGCATCCGCTCGCGACTGCACTACGCCTCGGCCGCGACCTCGACCGTTGCAACCGTCCTCGCGAAATCTCCACCATTTTTCCCTCGAATTTTCGATTTTTTACTTTTCCTTCTTCTTTCTCTCTCTCTCTCTCTCTCTCTCTCTCTCTCTCTCTCTCTCCCTCTCTTCGTTTCAATTCTGCTTTTACTCGCCGGTTTTCCTCTCGTGTATTTTACGGCGTCGACGCAGCGCGAAAATTCGATCGACCATAATCGCGAGTGAAAGCCGTGCGCGTGCGAAACGATACACCGGTGCGTGCCCGCGAGCACTTTCACTCCGCGTTCCCGATAACATCTTCGGAAAAGTGCAACTGTGAGACGTCCGAGACGTGTGTCCGATGGTTCTTCGAGTTTTCGATTTCTCTCGGAGCTCTCCGATGGGTCGGCCCGACGCGCAACGACTGCGCGACCTGCGTGGCTAGGTCTAAATCGATGGTACGTTCTACTTAATAAACATTGCAAGGGCGGCTTTGTTCGGGCCTGACGTCGTGACATTTGTCGTAACAGAGGGGTGGAGAAAGCGAGAGGGGCGGAAGGGAAATGAGAGAGAGAGAGAGAGAGAGAGACGGAGCGATGGAAAGCCGAAAAAAAGGAGAACGACGTTTATTGCGACGGAGACGGTGAAAGAAAGAAAAAAAGCCGACGAAAAAGCGAACCGCGGAGAAGCGACGTTTATTGTGACATTAAAAGGAAAAGAGAGAGAGGAGAAGAGAAAGATCCCAAATTCGAGAGAGAGAAAAATGGAGGAGCGCGACATTTATCGTGGAACGCTCCGAAATAATTGAACTCGTTCACGAAAATGGAATATCAATGCGCCTATCGTTCTCCGTCGAATAATTCCAAGATTAATACCAGCACGGATGTAGGACTTCGTTGATAATTCATCATTATCGGGATAATATGCGCCGTTGTGATAAAATTGCTCCGCGTATTATTTGTAAACCGAACGAAATACCGCCGCGCGTTTGATTACGTTTTCGGTCAATTAATTCGCGGGTATCTGTAATTACGTGAACATCCTATTAACGAGAGATGGTTCGAGAGAGGAGAGGAGAGGAAAGGAAAGGGGGGAACATTTGACGAGCTTCGGATATAAAGGCAATCGATGTCGAAAAGTTTGCGTGCGCCTCTGCAGAAGCTCGCGGACCGGAGCACAATGGCAGCCTTAAACGCGAGCAGAGCCGGGAAAAGCCGAGAAAACCGAGAAATCCGCTACGAAAAGGGCGAAGGGATAATTAAAACGGGAAATCGGGCTTTCCTCGTGGCGAGATCTCGAAATGAAATGTACTTTATCAACGAATCGGCTGGCTAACGAGCTTCGGCGTTGTTCGCTCGTTACACCGCACCGTCGCGTTAATTGAGAACACAAAGAATCGGATGCTGCTTCGAGTAAATGAAAAAACAAATGCGGCGAGACGGAGAGGCGAGGAGAGAGAGAGAGAGAGAGAGAGAGTGGGGAGGGGGAGTCCTGACGAAACAGGAGAATAATATTTCTAGCTGTGCATTAATGCAAATTGGAATTATGAGAACGTCGGGGAATAAAATGCGACCGGTAATGGTATCGAGGAGAGAATAGAGGTTCGATGTAAGCTGAACCAACTACAGTCCGTCGCAAGATTATCATTTCTCATCCCGCAAGCTTCACTTTTTTCGCGATTTCGTTCGTCTTTCTCGAGTCAAACGAATTCGATGCACGTTCGAGATTACGCGAGCAGCTCCTTGGCTTTCGTTCGCCGAATCGTTCGAATATTCGACAAACCAGGTAGAGACCGTACGCAACGAAACATTATGTTGTAATTCATAGCTTCGGTTCGCCAAATTGTTTTAATATTCGACAAACGAGCTACGCGGCACCGAACGGAACAGTTCGACAATGGAGGGCGGCGGGGGAGGGGGACAGCGAACGCGTTAATATTTCACGACGTAACTTTTTGTTGCCCGAGGTTAATAAAAAGTCTTCCATCATTTACGTCGCGTCGCTGCGAATTAAAAGTTCAAGCATGATCGAGTAGAAAATTAGACGGTGAGATCGTCGAACGAAATTCTGCCGTGCGCGAGTTTCGCCCGAGAGATAAAAAGACGCGAATATTTCCGCGTAAGCGGGAGGAAACGCGGATAGATTCGTTGCTGCGAAATCGCGCGAGCTTTTCGCCGGACGAGGCATCTTTTTGTCGCGGAGTGTAGACGAGATCGAGAACCGAGGGACTCTCGGATTCGATCAGTCTCGCGAGGGACTCATTCGCTCCGTGAATTTCAGAGAAACAGAAGAGAATTACTAGCAGACTGGGAATCGTAATATCTGCAGCGACACTTTGATTCAACCTTTTTTACTCTCTTCCCCGGACCCGCGACAGAGTATGTTCAACAGGAAATCCTCGTGCTCGTTTCGTTCCCCCTGTTTCGCCGCGGAAACGTCTCGAGAAATTCGAACGCGCAGAAATGCCGGGCGGTTTTTAATTATCGCGCGCGCATCGATAAGTAATTTCATCGAAATTTCTCTGTCGCGAATTCGTACGAATATTTCCGGGAATCGTCGTCGAGCCGCGATATGGTTTTCGACGATCGAATCGTTTCGCGATTAATTGCAGCGCCGGGAAGGAAGAATCGCCGACGCGAGAAAAATCCCGAAAATTCTCTGTTCGACGAAAGCCGCTCCGCGATCCGAAAATTAAGGAATTTTTCACTGTCCCCGCTGACTCGTCCGCGGAAGGGTGCAGGGGGAGGAACGGAGGAAAACGAACGTTTCGAGGCACATAATCCCCGATAAAGCTCGATCCCCGCGCGGCAGGCAGTCTCGCTTTAAAATCTCCATTGTCGCGGCGTACTTGACAAGAAATGAAAACGATACGCGGAGTGCTGCCCGTCTAAGGGATACTCGAGCGCAGTCGCCGGAGAATATTCGCACAGCGTTCGTCGCGATGCATTCGTCGGGTTCGGGGGGATGCATTCGTCGGGTTCGGGATCGGGATACCGCCGACGTCAAGGTAAATCGTTCTCTCTAGCGGATAGCAAAATATTCGCTTGATAAATAGTCGCGCTTCGGTTCCGCGATTTTTGCGAGCCGGAGAACACTGCCGAGCGCACCGTGAATATGGGAACGAGAACAATGCGCCGGGTTGATTAATAGATAAACCCCCGAGTATCCTCCGCTTAACGAAAATGCGTTTCTAAAGGAAACGTTCGAGCATGTGCGTTCGAATTTTAAGATCGATTCTTTGCAAGAACGGTCTCCGAAAGAACGTTCTACTTCGGCTCGCTTTAAACGGTAGAACCGGTCTACCCTAAACTGTCCTATTTTCGTGGAAGCTTCCGCTCTGAAAAGCAGACGGCAAAGCGAAGAGCGAAAGACGACGATGTCGTCGGTATCGATTAAAAATGTCCGAAGCTCGAATTCGCCTACGAACACGGAAACGATTCGATAGGCGTCCCGAACCACCGCGGATTTCGAG
Source organism: Megalopta genalis (assembly GCF_051020955.1). Lineage (NCBI taxonomy): Eukaryota > Metazoa > Arthropoda > Insecta > Hymenoptera > Halictidae > Megalopta > Megalopta genalis. The sequence continues at coordinate 17,269,846 of NC_135017.1, forward strand.
ATTAAAGTCTCCCCTTTGGATCGAGTTAACAGAAATTGATGTACGATCTTTTTGTTGCTGGTCGATTTGTCACGCTTCGTTCGCGGCCGGCAGAGAAAAGCTGGACGACGTGGAAGATTGAAAAATTTCGAGTAAATCAAATATTGTATTATCGTTACGCCATTCCTGCGGTTCTCTTCCGTGTCGAGCGAGATCCTCCTTGCTCGTTGCGGTTGCGCAAGTGCCAAGAAAAAGAACAAGAAAACGTTCGACCGGAGAGCTTCCGACGGTCCACAAATTAATTCATTGTTCCTTTACTTTATTTCTCCTCCCAAGACTGCGGTCCGAGCTCGCGAGGCAAACGGAACGATTACTTTTAATCCTTGTTTAATTACGGGCCGTTGAATGGCGGTGACGGTTAATTGGTACCGCTCGCTGACAAAGTCGGCTTTAATTCCTGACCGGACCACTGTTTCGAACTTGATCGGTACGGTGTCGATAATTCTGTTCGTTAAAACCCGAGATCTTTTCGGCCGCGTGCGCCGACTATCGTAAAAATCATCGCGATCGACTGCGACGATCGGAAACGTCCTCCCCTTCGCTCGCTCTTCCATTGTCCCGATCCTTAAGGGATGCTCGGGTAAAGGTTGAAATCACGAGTGCCGGCTCGGAGAGTCGAAATTGAAGGGGAATTTCATCCGAGTCTGTTTCCTTTGCAACGGCTCCGTAATTTTTCAAATTAGAAACACTCTGCCGGAGCCCGCTTCGTCGCGAACACGACCAATGGACTTCGTCTTAAAAAGCCTTGTCGCCGCGGCCGCGGATTCAATTTCGCGCAAAAATTGCCGGGGTTCGTTAGTATTCATTAAAACATTGTGGGAAGCGTAAGCTCGTTAAAATAGAAGTTACGAGGCTTTTTCCTCGAAGGCGAACTTTCTTCTTCGGCTCGCCGGCGTATTCAATAATTATCGCGATGGAGGAGAAAAAAAATATATATATATATATATATATATAAGAGGCCGTTTCTTTTCAGCGAAAATTCTGATAACCCTTTGGTGTTTCGCAGACACGACGACGGAGAAGAGCGCGGCGCTGCCGTTTAATTCTACGAAAAAATCAACGCGTAACCGGTGCCCGGCCGTGTGCTGTCTTTCTTTCGGTCTTTATTTCTTTCTTTATTTCGTGCTCTTCCTTGGAGCTTTTTTTTTATCTCCCTGGTCGTTTTCACGGACGCGCTCGCTTCGAAAGCACGCCGACTTACAAAGTTATTCACGGACAGCCTGTCGAATTTATTTTAGTAAACCACCTACGGAATCGCGGATTTTAAATTAAAAGCGGGAAATATTCATCGCGGCTGCGAAACATGTCGAGCCGGCTAAAAAAAAAGAAAGTCCTTCTCCCCTTTCCGCTTTCACGGTGCCAAAATGAACGGCAGAGAGAAATAAATACGCTGAAATATAACTGAAACTAGCGTTACAAAGGTGACCGACGTAAAGTTACGAGCGTGCAACGCGCGCGCGTTTTTAGTTCGCTGTAAATAAAAAAATCGGAATAAATAAATAGTAACCGAGTGCGATGGGATCGCGTGTGCCCGTGCACCGTGTACGCGATAAATAAACGTTACGGCGGCTTAACGGCGAGCTTCGATGCCGGAGCTCGAATAAAAAGCGCGATTATAATTAATAAGGCCGGGACTTCTAATCCAACTTAACGAAGGCTTTCATGATTTCTTTTTATTTTTCCAGGAACCCCCTCGACTCCCATAATGCCGGGGGGCACGCCAGGAACTCCGTCTTCTAAAACAAAGGTAAAACAACGATATTCTCTCTCTCTCTCTCTCTCTCTCTCTCTTTCTCTCTCTCTCTCTCTCTCCGGGAATAATACCACGATCCTTCGGGAAATATTTGTTCGCTAGGTTTTTAACAAAGGAAAAAGAATTTAACTTCGAAGGAGAACTAATCGACTAATATATTCGCCGAGTTGCCGTAATCTTTCGCGGCGAGCAAATAATAATTAGAGTTTTAGAAGCACACCTGTGGGAAGAGCACGAGCGTAACACACTCTCTCGCATCGGCTGGAGATTTGAAATCGAGAGCCGCGCGCGGAAACTGGCGGAAAAATGTTATCTCGTTAAAGTTTCCCCGTGTGCAGCTTTCGTTCGTAGCTTTTTGCAGAGACTCCGACCGGCGGGAGCGAGAGAGATTCGTTTAATCCGTTAAAAATATTATGAAGCTCCGCATACATAAAACAATGTTCTCGCTTGAAATTTACGATAGTTTTTACGCCCCTTTTTCTCTCCCATAACCGCGTCAAAGTCCGCGTAGAAATGTTAACGATGGTAATTGTTGAACACGGTGTTTCAGGACAAAATAATGATGAGAACGAAGGTGGTGGTGGCTCTGTACCCTTTTCGAGCGATCGAGGGGGGCGATCTTTCTCTCGAAAAGGTAAGTACTAATTGAATCCGAGGGGTCGAGCCCATTAATAATCGGTCGGTTAACTCGCATGGGGGTCCGTGTGGATCGATCGCGGGGAACGGGGAACGGGGAACCGGGAACACGAGGGTGTTCCGTATGCGATTCGGACGGCGGATGCACAACATAGTTCCGCGATAAAATGCGGCTTTAATTGCATCGCCGGAGGAGATGGAATTGCAGTAATACTTCGCGTTCGAAAACGGGAGAATCTCGATCGTATGAAAGTAAACCGGAATCGATATCCGTTTTTCCCATCGACGCCTCCCACTCGATTGAATTCGGCGCGGCAGCGACATCGAGATCGGCTCGAATCGAAAATCCAAGATCTCTGTGGATATCGCTCGATATTATTCCTTCGCGTTATCTTTCATTCGACGCGATTAGGGATACCATCGAGCAGTGTCGTTCATGCGACGAATACGACGAAGAAAAAAAAGAGGAATCGGAAGAAAATTTCCGTTACTTTCATCGATTCCGCTACTTGCGCGTACCCGTGCGTAATTCGAAGAAATTCTATTCCTCGAAAAGTCGCGCCTAGTATTCCTTGATTAAAAAAGTTCTCGTAAACACCGCGCGAGTCGTGGAACATTTTGGAGCGCGCGCTCGTCGGCGTCACCGAAAACCGTAACGAATTTAAGCGGGAGTTGCTGATCGAGTAACGTCGAAGGAAGCGGTGGGCGGCTCGTCAAGTTTCGAACGCGATTAAAATTATAATCGCGTCGATGATCGACGACTCGCACGGCTGATTCATGCGGCCGGATAACGGACCCGATAATGTTCCGCGTCGATCCCATTATCGGCGAGCCTCGCAGGGTGGAGCATCGTCGGAATTTCGTGGATCCGGTTATCCTCTAATACGCGGAGAAACCATTTCCGGATCCCATTAACACTTGAACATTGCCATTTACGGCGCGGCCGCCGCTTTATCAACCGTTAAATCAACCGCGCGACGTTTTCAAGCTTTTACGCACGCCACCGTACGCGTATGCACCCGCGGAACCAAGCATCGATTCCAACGAGCGAATCGAGCCGAATCTGCAGCGTTATCCCGCGGCACCGGAAAATTTCTAGTCCCGAAGATTTATTCATGAACCGATCGGTGGCGATCGCTTTTCGAAAGCGATCGGTTCCGGCCGCGAGTTTTAATCTCGAACATATTCTTTGCCGATGCATTATCCTAATTATCCTAATCGTTATCCTAACGAACCCTTTCCAACGCTGGAGAACCGAACGCGCTGGATTCGCCCAAACATCGTACGATGTCCACTGGAATGTTTGAAAAATCAGAAACCCCGATCGAAGCGATAAAATCGCTAGGTTTCCCTTGAAATCGGATGATTCGTGAATTTGATGTATAAATAAAATTCAGCATATACGAGAGGAGTGGTCTAGCAGAGAAAAGTGCTAAAAAGCAATTTGGTATCGCGCGTACAGTCGGCACGCGAGCATTCTGACCGGGATTTCCGCGAACAAATCCGCGAGTGGATCGATCGGTCCGCGATATTCTCGCCGGTCGAAGTCCGAGCGATACGCTTCTCCCGTGGCTCGAAGAAATCCGACGGTGTACACAGCCGTTTCCTCCTCTTCAGCGGAAACGTTTCTCGGGTTTTCGCTCAATTTCATCCGAGCTCGATGATACACCGACGCGACGACGCATCGCCGTTCTCCCGATAGGACAGAGACGAAACGGCGAAGAGGAAAAAAAACGGACCGTAGGAGGAGGGAGAGGAGGGGGGGAAAAAAGCAAAAAGAGATAGAAAGAAAGGACGGGAAACTGGGTCGGCCGGGGATACACGGGAAATATAAAAATCTCCGGGAACAAACACGGGCGACGTTGGGAGAACCGGTCCGGGGTATACGGTTTAACAGGGACGACGAAAATCGCGGTTTCCTCCCCCCCGCCGCACCCTTGCTACCGTCATAGTTGCTACCGTCGCCGCACCGGTTGATGTAACGTTATTCGATTTCTCCGGCCGGCCGTAAAAAGCGTTTCGAAAGCTCGTCGGGGATCGCTGAAAGCTTCCGAACCCCGCTGTCTCGTTGCGCCGTGAAACGATCGACTCGTCTACCCGATATCCTACCAAGAAACCTCTATATTTCACGGAGGACTGTACTTTAACGCCGGCCTGAAGAACAGCCCTGCGTGATTTAGAGCGCACGGGCTGTCCCAGGTGGGAAAATGAAGTAATAACCGTAGACATTCTGATCGACGCGTCGGAAATGTTTCGAAGCAATTTGCTGCTTCAACCCTTTGCGCTCCGTGGACACCGCTAAAAATTCTTGTACCACGTTCCAAAATAATTTGTACATCGTCTGTACGTTCTGCGTGTCACTGTTGCAATATATGTACATGAAATGCGGCAAACAAGTCGGACAAAGTGGAAATACCGTTCTTTCTACCGTTTTGTCGGCGGACACAACGTTTTCATTCGCGGCGGCGATTAAACGGCGACTAAATCATACAGTTAATTACGGAAATCGATTTAGCATAAAACAGCGGTACACGCAAGCTTTTCGGTATTATCAACTCTACGAATTAGCGGTCCGAAACAAGATAAACATGCCGGCCACGGCGGCGTAATTAAATTAAATAGTTTAATTAGAGGATCGCGTTGCGAAATTGTAATTCGATGGGAATATTATTGCAAATAACTGTTGAGCTTGGGACTTACCCAGGGCTTGGCGAGTCGGCCGGTTTCGGTCTGCACGCTTATCTGAAACAAAAGATTTTGATTTTTAAGAATCGGATCATTGAATTCTGAACGAGCAAATTTCTACTCGAATAACTGGCATCCTGGGACGCACATCGATGCCGAAACATTAAAAAAAAGAAAAATAGAGGAAGCCTTTGAAAAGGTGGGTCAAGGGATCAGAGCTCTGTCCGAAAGTTAATATTATTCTAAACGAATCCGAGGCTCGCCGATGTTGGTTTTTCCGTTGTAAAAATCTGCCCGTGCAAGCAAGCGTGGGGGTCGTCGTTGCTGGAAAATCAGCGGGTTCGAAGTCTACGGTGCTAATCCATAAACTGTGGGAAAGCTTTTACGGGGACCGCCGCGGAGCTTACGCCCGACCCCTTTATAACGCCCCGGGAGAACACACGGTTCGTCAGAGGTAAATTAACTTGTGTTATTTCAGGGCGCTGAATACGAGGTGCTGGACGATTCTCAGGAGCACTGGTGGAAAGTCAAAGACGAACACGGGTGCGTAAAATCAACGAATACGTATACACGGTGCACGGTGCATGGTGGCATAGTGCAGGGAGATCAACGGAGGCGAGCAGAACGCAGCCGTGCATAAAAATCGCAACGAACCGGGGGAAACAATACGAAGTAATCACGTTGACGCAATTACTCGTGCCCCTCTTTTTTTGCTTTACATAATACAATGAAATAAACTACACGAGCAAATGCGAACGCTGAAGGTCGTTCAACTTTTCTAATTAACGTCGCGGCTCTTCTACGAAGAATTATTCGATTTTATTTCCCCCTCGCGCATTGCTATTTCTGTGCACAGCAATTTCAAGCAAGTTTTCAAACAGTTCGCCCACTCTTTGCCATCGCTCCCATCAAACTGCCGCGAAATATTACGCGCTGCAAAAGTCGACTGACTGCCCAACAACGACTCCCGCAACAACCGATCTCCCTTCTAGAAAGAATCGCCTGTCCCAACACAGTCCACCGACTCGTCCGAGCGCAAACAAAGAACCACGAAGTCAGGCACGTCCCGGTCGAAATCCGAATTAATGCAACCCCATCAGTTATGTAAGCATCGAGATGCAACCCCCGCGGAGACTGGATATTGTTTCCGTTTCAATCCGAAGGGGTATCAAGTCCCCGAGCGCTTTTAAAGGCTTAGTCCGCTGTCGCTTCATATTCCAATAATGACTGCTTAGTATTCCCAAAAGCGGATTATAAGCGGGACGAGCGGGGAGTGGGAAAATCGTGTTGGTAGCGAGCAGAAATGGCCGACGCGCGATGGGAGGACCTTGGCGGGGCACACGCCATATCGCACACCATGCTATACCAGACGCCGTAAGCGTAAGGAAACCGCGGCTCGTGTCAAGGAAACGGTCTCGAGCCAAGGAGAACTGGGACGGGATCCGATGTATTGCTATGCACTTAATCGATGCGCGGACGTGCGTGAAATATTCGAGCCGATCGTTTTCGCGTGTCGAAATTTCGAATAAGAGGGGACCAGCCGACGACACACCGACCGGTGGCTGGCTCGTTATTGGCGACACGTTCGCCCCTCTAACAATGCCGAGTGCCGCGTTCGCTAATTGGTTCTCATTAAAACTTAAGCAACTCGATCTGGAACGGGGATGGGCCCCGGGAACTATACCCGTGGTTGCTACGGAGTCCGACTAATTGATAACTGCGAGTCGAAACGTCTTTCCGCCGAAAGTATCTCGATCACACCTGATTCGAGGCGCACGGTGCTGCACGCGACTTGCCGATAATACATTTTTATTTATCTATAACCGGGTCTCGTTAAAACTCGAGTCGCTCGATCCGAGCCCAATGAGGATGGGCTTCTACGAAGGCTGACCGATTCATATCGGAAGCGAGACGTCCCTTTGACGACTGCCCGAGTGCGAAAGCCTTTATTCCGCGCGTCTCGGCCAAAAGAGACCCTAATTCGATCACGCGACAGGGTCGCGAAAGTATTAAGTCCGAGCGCGAATTGCCTGCTTCTATTCCCTGTCTCTGATTTAACTGATAATTGCACTCGTTCGACCGAGTTAACCGAGGACGATCCTTCGCTCCTCGTAAGCAGGATTTTATTCGGCTGATCTGATCGTAGGCGAGCACGTTCTGCTTATCCAACCATGACTCCTTGTTGCACTCGTCTTTCCGCCGGAGTGAACTTTGACAGAGTTCTACGATAAATCCACGTTTCTTGATACTTTGTTGTAACACATTCAAACGTTCGGTGTCGTCTTTCAGATCCATTGGTTACATCCCCAGCAACTATGTGAAGGAGAAAGAGCTGCTGGGTCTCCAGAAATACGAGTACGTAGTATTCGGAAATGATTTCGAACTGTTCGTCACTGATTCGCGTCCTTCTCGAATTGCAGATGGTACGTGGGCGACATGTCCAGGCAACGCGCGGAATCATTGCTCAAACAGGAAGATAAGGAAGGATGCTTCGTTGTCCGCAATTCTTCTACCAAAGGGCTCTACACGCTTTCCCTCTATACTAAAGTGTGAGTATCTCCTGTACCCGAAACTATTCTATTCCCAGCGTGAAAAAAAGCAATTAACGGAGAGTTTCCTTTGCAGCCCGCATCCTCACGTGAAGCACTATCACATCAAGCAGAACACCAGAGGAGAATTTTATTTGTCCGAGAAACACTGTTGCGGCTCTATACCAGATTTAGTGAACTATCACAAGCACAATAGCGGAGGTTTGGCCAGCAGATTGAAGACCAGCCCTTGCGACCGCCCTGTACCACCTACGGCTGGCCTTAGTCATGGTTCGTAGCCGGAACTTACAACCGGCTTGCGCCTTTACGAATCAGATTTAACTAACAGAATTATCCTGAGATCGGTAAACTACTAATTGTCCCGACTCCGTGCACAGATAAGTGGGAGATCGATCCTGCAGAGCTGCATTTGCTGGAGGAGCTCGGATCCGGACAGTTCGGAGTGGTTCGCAGAGGGAAATGGCGCGGATCCATAGACGTTGCTGTCAAGATGATGAAAGAGGGCACCATGTCCGAAGATGATTTCATCGAGGAAGCTAAAGTGATGACGTGAGTAGCAGCGAACCAGGATCGAACATCTGAAAAAGACGATCGATGAACACATCCGGCGTTTCTTTTTTTTCCAGAAAACTTCAGCATCAGAACTTGGTCCAGCTGTACGGTGTTTGCAGTAAAGACAGGCCGATATACATCGTCACCGAGTACATGCGACACGGATCTCTCCTCAACTACCTCCGTCGCCATGAAGCAACATTAGGAGCGAATGTTGGTCTTCTGTTGGACATGTGCATACAGGTGAACCGATCGTTCGAACTTTAGCAATGGGCACCATTCACAGTTTGCCCGATACCACGATTCTGTTCACAGGTTTGCAAAGGAATGGCTTATTTGGAGAGGCACAACTACATTCACAGAGACCTTGCTGCACGCAACTGTCTGGTTGGCTCCGAAAATGTAGTGAAAGTCGCAGACTTTGGATTGGCAAGGTAAACGCTCGCAACTATCGACAAACATTCGACAGACTATAACGAACGCGTAATTGTGCCAAATTTGTAACTTGTTGATCGATTGATTCTAGGTATGTGTTGGACGATCAGTACACCAGTAGCGGCGGCACCAAGTTCCCAATCAAGTGGGCACCACCGGAAGTCTTGCACTACACTCGCTTCAGTTCAAAATCCGACGTTTGGGCATACGGGGTACTCATGTGGGAAGTATTCACTTGTGGAAAGATGCCTTATGGACGCCTAAAGAACACCGAGGTCGTCGAGAGAGTTCAACGAGGAGTGATCTTGGAGAGACCCAAGGCTTGCTTCAAGGAAGTTTACGAGGTTTGTCTTTTTTGAGAATCGCTAGACCATTTTCAACAACGAGTTATTTCAAATCCTGGACCTAACACCATTGTTCCTAATAGAATTGTTACCGTTGACTCTACACCCACTCTATAGTACTAGAAGGGGATATCGATCGTACGTTGAATAAAAATCGTGTTAAACTTACCACGATGACTCGACGATGGTTGCAGGTGATGCGAAAATGCTGGGCCCATTGCCCCGAGGTGCGACCATCGTTCCGCGTGCTGAAGGAACAGCTGATCAGCGTATCTCAAGGTCTGCTCAATGATTGACTCAACCTTCTACGGTGTATGCGGCTGTCGTCGCCATCGAACCGGTCAATACAGGCGACCAAGTCTCCCTCGTTGGATCGGTCGCCGTCAATACTACCATCCTCGAACTCCTCGTCGTCGTACAATTCGTCGACGCTGCCGTCGTCGCGTAAGAGCCGCGCGCCAGCCTCCCTGCCGCCATCGGTCGATTTTCTACATCTCTCCTCGTCCACGTGTAAATTGAAGAAAGAAGGGTCATCCTCACCGAGTACACCCGGCCACCAACCTAGTCAACCATCCTCAAGCTCGTCGAACGTCTGTGACATTTGCAGTTCCTACGGACACCCGTGGATTGAGATTTGCAAGGCGATACGAGCCACGAAAGGCAAATAAGAATTCTTTTTCTCAAGCGTGCGTCTGTGTGTGTGTATGCATGTATCGAAACATACCTGTGTAAACGCAACTAGAGCTGTTCATTTCTCGAGACACCCGGGTGATGAAGAATTACCCGAACACACGGGCACCTCTCGCGAGTTACCCGACGCATGAAATAGTCGAGGTTTTGCAGGCTGGAAAGGGCGCATCTGAAACGAGAAACAGAAATCTGATAAATGCGTGAAAATTGAATGGAAATGTACATTGTTTTGTATCGTATTGTATAGTGACCTCTCGACTATCTCATGCGTACGGATATCCTGTAGAATACTCGGCTAGCCGAGTAATTTTTACTTGCCCGGATATCCGACGGGTATCCGAGTATCTTGTTAGCTCTAATTGCAATCTTATACGCCGGAAGGATCTTGATGCAACAATTGTTCAGCCTGCAACGCCACGCATCCTCATCCCCTTCTTCCTTCCACGTCCTCGCTCGTCCTTACACGATCTTAGACGTACCAGGTGGCGTGCCTGAAATCGAACAAATCGCATTTCGTATACCGAACCATTTTCTTCCACTTCGAAAAGTTTTCATTTACATAATTTATATGTCTCTGTCGACATTTTTATATTCCCTCTTTTAGCGCTAGCCTCTATCGCCCGCCATCGCGCGATCCTGAAACGGCTTTTTATAGACAGGATGGGGACTGTGCGCGCCACCTGGAATTTTGTTCTCAAACTATTGCGATTTTCCCGCTCGAAAAATAACCCTCCCCCGCTCCCAAATCCCGTATGATTTTCAGTCTCTCGATTCCATACAACGATATGGATGCATTTACGAATAGAACAGTAGTATTTATTGAGTGTCCTCGAACGGATATAACTAGTAAGTTGTGACTCTTCCGTAGGAGCATATACTGGTCTTTTTTGTTATCAACTTTTTAACGGAACACAATAACGTAACTCTACGAACGGAGAACAAACTTTATTTCTGCTTAACGAATGAATTTAATAAATGAATGTTTCACTTCTGTATTATATACTATGACAATTTAATAAAAATAGAATAAAAAAAGGAAGAAAAACACACACGAGGAATCAGCGGAATTATTTATAGGTCTAGAAAACCCAGATAGCGACGCGTACACGTCGACAATTAACGGAATGCTCAAACTGTGACGTCACTAGTCTCGCTCGAAATTTGCTACACCTTCAATAACCGTTTCCTTCGACATTTCGCACAGGAAAATGCCAAGCATTTGTTTGGATCCCTCGGTCGTCGAAAGATACAGGCTGTCCCATTTTAATCTAGTAAACAACACTATAATGCGTTGTCTACCGTGATATCTTGACGATTGTCTGGGCGGTAGTTGACGTGTTAAATTTGTCAAACTTGCCCGATTGAAAGTTATGGAAAAAGTTCAAGATACTACGATTCAATATGGTGGAATAGATTAGTTAGAAATGTGTAGCTAGTAAATTGTATTAAAAATGGCAAATAATTGAACTCTAACCTTTGATTTGAACGCTATTTTCAATTAATAGATTAGAATGCGACAATCCGTATTGAGATAAAAGTATTATGGACTTACTTGTATGGAAAGAAATGGAAACTGCTTCCTCGCAAACGCGTCAGTATTCTTGTTACCACTTATTCACTCGCAAACCTCCGAGATATCGTTGATTATTACGTTAATTAAAACCGCCACTGATGCAACGTGACTCGAATGTTACTTTCGACGTAAGAATTTAAACATAAGACTTTGATTATTTGAACCAGAAAACGTTAATTCTTCACTGCGATATCTACGTCTCAACTCCCGATTCGCGACGCAAGAGGTGCCGACCGTCACTGACAGAGCGCGAATTTTAAACTGCGCATATAAAGTTTCGAGTGGGAGTATCTTATTTCGATGCGCGCGCATCTAGAGGTCATACTGTGTTCGACTCTAGATCGCTTCTAACCTAGTGGACTTCTTTCGAACTCACAAATTTCAAAGCAATTACAATGTATAATTCGAGTATAAGCGTAACTAATAATTTCTATTAACGGTTGTTTTCTCCCTCGAATGAAATGTCATGATAAAATTGATGCGCGGAATTAGTATACGTGTACCATTTTACACTGTTTGATATTTACGAGAGTATTAGGATCTGAAATGTTCATAACTGTAAAGTAAATAAATGATAAGCATGCGATTTGTTATCGGTTTTACTAGTGTCAACCATTGCAGGTAATAATTGTAAAAAGATTACGGTGTATCAAATAAACCATTCAAAGTAAAATCGTTTCGATTTCTACTTATTTACACTACAGGTTCGACTGTCAGTGATCGCTTTATAATACTGATTTTTTTCTTTCTGACAAACATGTGGTTTCAGACTATTCTTTGCAAGACGTCATAGTATCATGGCAAACCCACTGATCGCAGTGTGTCAAATGACATCGACAAATGATAAAGAAATGAATTTGAGAACTGTACGCGAACTTGCTGAGAAAGCTAAAGCTAAATCAGCTTGTGTGAGTATAAAAAGTAAAACTTAACGTTAACCTTTTAATAACTAATCCTATTTTATAGATCGCATTTTTTCCTGAAGCATGCGACTATTTAGCAGACAATAGAAAAGATATAGTAGCTATGGCACAATCATTAGATGGTTCAACAGTTGCATCCTATAAAGAAATTGCAAAGAGTAATAAAATTTGGCTCTCATTAGGTGGAATACACGAAGCGGTAAGACACTTCCCAATGTCTTTAGATATATTTGTTTTTAGCTTAACACTCTATGACAATTGTCCTTATAGTTAAGTAAAGATGAGCAAAGGATAAGTAACTCACACGTTGTTATAAACAGTGATGGTGAAATTGCTGGTACTTATCGAAAAGTTCACTTGTTCGACATGGATAACAAAACTACTGGCGTCAAATTGATGGAGTCAAATTATGTTAAACCAGGAGACAGAATTGAATCGCCTGTGTCCACACCAATTGGTAAATTAGGACTCGGTATTGTATCCTTTGTACAGGCAAACAATGTTCCTGCTCGTATATAAAAAAGTAGAATTGTGAGTACTTAACCAGAAAATTAGTGCTACGATATGCGTTTTCCCGAATTATCCCTAACATTGAGAAACATGGGAGCAGAAATTTTAACATATCCATCAGCATTTACATACCAAACTGGAGCTGCACATTGGGAGATAATATTAAGAGCTCGGGCAATAGAGACACAGTGTTATGTTGTAGCCGCTGCACAAACTGGTACACATAACAAGAAGAGAGTGAGCTGGGGTCATGCTATGGTAAATAATACTGTAAATTTTGAACACATCTGAACAAGTGGTAGATGTATCGTTACGTGTATTAATTAAAAACTTTCTCTAGATTGTAGATCCTTGGGGGACCATAGTTGCCCAGTGCAGTGAGAAAACTGATATAGCAATAGCAGAAATAGATTTGGGTCTTGTTCAACTAGTTCGTGAAAACATGCCGTGCGAAAACCATCGCAGAACGGACTTGTATGCGAAAATGGAATCTTTAAAATGTTAATTCCATAAGCTACAAAATGTGTTGAACGCATTTAATGATTTCATACGAGTAGCTACATAGATATTAAAGGGTTTAAAATGTAGTCATGTTACATTTTTGTAACATACATGTATAAAACAAACATTTATTATAATACATCTTATTGTACATACTGTATAATGATCCATGAATATTAAATATGAATACCTTTGTACCTTAAAAGTGAAGAATAAAGTTAAAATAAGGTGCTCATACAAATAGACATTTTTTGTACATAGTCAATAAAGAATGTAAGAGATTGCCGAAATGTAATCGATACGTTCTAGCAAAACGTGAAACTGTATCTCAGCGGAAATTATACTGTATTATTTGTTGTGCTAATTAAAATAATTTATATTTAATAATTATTTATATATATAAAATTTGAAATATTATTTTTCCAAAATGGCACATGAAATGCATTCTTTTTATTTGCTACCTGTAAAAGATGTATCATAAATATAAAAAAGTCATTGCGATACAAAACCATAATAACATGAGAGAAACATACATACTTTCGCTAGTGTCTGTTCTTTGAGATCCTATAAGATCCGCTTCAACACCCTGCAATGCCCAATTATGTTCGTATATCTCTAGAGCTTCCCACTCAGATTTGAAAGCAGCTTTTGGATCCGGTGGCATGGACATTGCAGCACCAGATACCGCGTCCTGCTGAATTCTAAAAGCATCCGCAGCATTGTTCTCTCCAAGGACAAGTGTGTAAATAGACCGTAATCCAAACACATTAAGGAAGTACCAAGATGCGGACGAAACCCATGCAGCATCAAGGGTAATTAATTCTATTCCACGTTGTAACATTGGTTTGAAACGCAATGTTAATGGAAATGGCACTTTGGCTGAAAGGAAATTATATTTTTAAACCGGCGATCTTGCTGGTGCTCGGATTCAGAATAGTAGGAGAATATTTACTAGTAACAAAACCAGACAGCATCCAATTGATCCAACCTCCTATGAGCACAGTGGGCAACACATTAGTAACATTTCCCTTCAACATGTCTATCATCACATTAGGATCCGTTATTGGATTTTGCGACACAGGAGCACGCTTTTGTGTCTTGAAGTACCCTGTCTCTTCATTATTAAAGAAATGCCTTCTACTGATAAATGCCATCTTTGGAATATATTGACCATTTTCCCTAAGTAATCTGGAGCGTATCATCACTTGACTAGAAGAAATATAATTAACATGTAAGTGACAAGTGAAATGGTACTCGACCGTTCCGAAATGTAAGGCTTCGAACGATTACCTGTCTTGTACTTGATGAAGCTCAACCTTCTTCTGCGAGGCAAGCAGTATCGAAACATAATGACGAATGATACCTACGAGAAAGGTAATTACTACGATAGGCAAGAACACCCAGCCTCGAATGTTTGGATCTAAAAGCAACTCGGCCATGCCACTTGTCGCTGCACCAAAATTTACACGGATCAAAGAAGAAAGGTAAGAAAACCAAACAGACTGAAACACATTTTACGAAGGCAAGGGTACATGCATGTCGATGACGGATGTCGAACACGAAGAGCCCCCTGGAGGAGACAATATAGCAATAATTATTCATATGTACTATGTCGATACTGAAGTTTAATTAAATTTTACGTAAAAATATACCGCTTCGTTCTTTTATTAAAATACATCGATATGCAAGAAACAAAGTGCAAGTTCTTCAAATTACAATGAATATATTTAAACATGTGTACGCGTAGTCAATCTGGGAAACCTATTTTTTGTTTCGTATTTATTTATCAAGCCAAAATATTCATGTAATTAAAGACGAATCTTTTTGCATTTTATGTATATATTACGTTTCAATACTCCGAAATTGAAGTTCAGACTGTTGAGAGATATCGCCATAGACGATGTATCAGAGTAGACTGGACATCGTACACATGTTCTGAAATACCGACATCGTTAAAGATTAGAGATGATTTTGGCAGTCCTCTGCCAAAATGGAATAGTCATTCGGTGAACTCGCCTGTGATATCCCGCCCAAAGGAACGATCACCTACGTTATCGACGATCACCTACGCCTGTCGATACCTTGCTCTATCGAATAGAGTCTATTTATATGCTGTTTAAACAACGGACTCAAGATATATATCAGGGATCTGCGGTTTAACCGTTTAACCGTTGTTAAATCTTTATAAACCTTCTAAAAAAATGTATCATTACATTTAGAACAATTCACAGCATCGTACTAGGCAAGAAACGTTCTTACAGTTCGTACGATTTAAACAGGCCGAATTTTAGAAGTTGAAACCCGGAGTTTTCTGAATGAATTTTCTTAAAAATCTGAAAATAATTATTCAGGACCGCCGGTATTTCAGTCCGCGTAACGGGAAACCCCGTATGAGATAAATCTATGTACACGAAACTCCCATAGGTTTCCCGTGGTGGGGTAGAGGGCCGACGGAGGGCAGTGCGGATCGTTCGCATTTGGCGGCGTACCGTTCGTCGAGCCGAGCAGAGCCGAGACACCTACGTGCAACGACAACGACAACCACATACATAGAACGTACGCGATCGCATAATGCGATTCAGTTTCGCTGGCGCTATTACGGGGTGAGATTCGCGTAGTGTGGTCGAGAAAGCATCTCTTTCTCGGAGAGAAAAGTGCGTCGCACGTTGAGTGCGAGGCGTGATATGAAACAGTGAGTCTCCGGAGCCGTGATTCGAATGGACAGGCGAGGCAATCCGCGCGTCATGGGATTGTGAAAGGAATCGGGAGCGTGCACGACGGTGGCAGGAAGTGGGAAAAAGGGCCAGGGATACAACGCTCACGCCCGGTTGTCACGACGCCATGTTTCCCCGAAGTGGTCGACCGATGTCGAGTATTCGTTTGACGGTGCTCTGCTTTTTCGTACTCGTCGTTGCCGGCCATGACGAACCCGGTAAGTTCCGCTGGTCTCCTACGAAACGTTCCGTCGTTTTTCTTAGGCTGACCACAGCTTCTTCGACTGTCTCGCGTCGAACGCCGCGCTTACGACACCGACCGAACACGAACATTGTGCACGAGCAAGGTAGTTTACTCTCGTACACCACCTACTGTCTGTCATTTCCCCGCCTACGTTCTTCCCCTTTCGTCGAATCGCCCTCGCGATCCGGTCCGTCCCGGACAAATATCGGGGCAGCAGACGAAAATCGAACCGACCGACCCACGGGCCAACAGGCGTGCGTGAAATCCCGTGCCGCCGTGCACCATTGATTATGCTCTGTTTTTCTAAAGGAACTCGAGATACATCAACGGTCGTAATAGACGTCCATCGAATTCCTATAACCCGCATATCGTGCGCCGGAAAAAGAATGGACAGCTATTATGACCGTCGACGAACCTCGGATCTCTGTGATTTCGGAAATCAGAAATCCTGCAACAGAGGACAACGAACGTCGCACCGACGGGTCTCGATCGGCTGAATCATTTATCGTTCGATGCACTCGATTCGTTTGTTCATCCGATTCTTAGGTAATCTTTGTTTATATACGTTTGTATTACGGCGCTTCGGTTAGAGCGAAATACATATATAGTATGCAGTATACAGGATCAATTGGCTCCTTGTGTACATACGTGTATGCAGTGTACATACACCGTACGGTATGTTGCATTTGTTATCCGGTGCACGCGAATAGATATGGCGTAACTTGTTGACAACTTTTTCATGTCCGATCAACGAGATTTTCATTGAGCGAGCCGCGTTTGTAACTAGTTTGCCGGTCAATCGATTTCTGTTTCGTTCGACCGCCTCGCAACGCGTTTACAAACGTTATGGGAGGAAGGGAAAATATTGCATTAACTACCTAAGAAATGAGCTGCGCGGGACAGGAACTTCGACTATGTTTTATTCATTCTGAGATATCCTATTCGGAAGCTGCGGTTTTCATTGTCGAGAATATGTGAGAAATAAAAGATGAAAATAAATGTTCGGAAAATTTGTCTGTACGTTAAAATTGATTTAATTATCAGGGATTTCAGATTTTTCTGCGTGTTTATCGTATTATTTTTTCCATTTTCATTTTATCTATTTGTATCGCCGGTGACGATATATCGAGTGTTTAGATCAACATTGTAGGGTGTAACGAACAAGTCTACTATATGTAATTAAAATGAAAAAAAAAAAACAATCGATCGAGAGACCGTACAAAATGCTGACACGCGAAACTCGCGGGAAATAGTAACGATTGTTATTTGAACGAAGATTACAAGATATTTCGTTTCCGAGTAAATATAATCAGATCACATAACTCTGGACATAATGTAGGGACACTTAATACGAGAAAGTGTCACTGCCCATTGAGTCACCGATGCTATCGCTATAATAAGCGTTATGCTTATTAAATAAAGAATTTATGATACACATGCATCGTTCACATGCCACGTATCATAATGATAAAATGAAATATAGGTATGTTAGTGAATTGTTCACAATGACGATGATTTCAAACGTATTTTTTCTAAATTATCTTACGACAAAATTTTTATAATCCAATTATTAAGCGTATTAATTTTAAATTATTTTCCATTTTTCTCAATCGACCAAGCTTTTAAAAAATAGATGAATAATTAATATATGTATAATACACAAGCATTGCAAGTTTTTATACAACAATCGATTAACACTGTAATTGTCGTGTTTCATTAGATAACGATTTAAAACGTAGGAAAAAAATGTTTTTTTTTCTTTGCGGAATGAATTTATTAAAACATACAGAACTTCCCTACTTGTTTGAAATGGGAAGACAAAACTTGGCCAATTTATGTGGCTTCACTGCCACCATCATAATGAATTAACGAGCCAACTACTTGGTTCATTTACACACTGCTCGACAAAAAGTTCTGCTTGTATTTGACATCTTGCAAGATCAACTAGTAGAGGAAACTTCTATCAACTTTCTTCTGTGAACCTCTACTATATCTCTAATATACCAGTAGTAGCAATAATAGTAGTAGTATAATACATTGTCTTTGTTTTATGTACTTTTTATATAGGTCTAGAGAAAATAGAAGCTACCGAACGTACAAATGAAAATCCCTCAGCCCTAGAAATCACAGCATCTCAAGATTTAGAAGGTATAGAGGCTGGTAGCACACCTTCCTTAATATGTAAACTCAATGTACCGGGTCAAATATGGTGGACCAGCAATGGAAAGAATCTTACAACTATTAAGGACTATGATGCTGGAGGACGTTTGGATATTAAACAAGCTAACAGAAATGACACAGGAGATTACAAATGCATGGCACAAACAATGGATGGAAAACTATTGGAGAAGGGCATTCATATCAGAATCATTGGTAAATCAATAGAGTCATCCTAGTAATTACAAGCGAATACAAATGTTTGTACCATTACATCATTTAACAAATAAATATTTCTATTTCAGAGCCAGGTAGAATAACGCCAGAAGACGATATCAGGGCAAAAGTATCAGAATCTACCAACCTGACTTGCCACATGCACGGTTATCCGTTATCCCAGTTCTCTTGGACAAAGAAAAACGATTCAGAAAGCACAGAATACTTAAAAGACTACATGACTGTAACTCAGATAAACGAAACCTACATCATATTGACTTTAGAGTTCACAAACCTGGATCACAAAGATAACGGGACCTATATTTGCAAAGCACGCGATTACAATAGCGAGATCAGCGCGCAAAGACACCTTTTTGTGATCGATGTGCCGCAAGTCAGCATTGATTTTATGAAAGCCGTTGGTGCTGGAAGTGTATTTCTTAATTGGACCGTGAACGACGGAAACGAGCCGATTAGAGCGTATTTCATCAAACACATGAAAAATGGAACCGATCAGGCTCAATATTACCTTGAACAAATCGGGGGTGACATCTCTAGTTACGTTTTAAAAGGATTCCAAAGCGGGACGGCGTATCAATTTGGAATTGAAGCGGCAAACGCTGTTGGTCAATCACAGAGTGGTCTCGATCCACGATGGATCACTACTCTTAAGAAAGGTAATGCGACGAATAGCAACTCGAATTACAGGATGTCCCTTGCCAGTCCTTTAAATAATTAATTATCAAAATTCGTTACACAGATCCTATATTCGTGCCAAAAGTCTCTGTGAACGGTGTCACGGAGAATTCGATTACGTTACGGTGGACCGTACCGCCGCCAGATTTAAGAGAGCACGTGCATTATTATAATTTAATGGTAACACACGAAGAGCAAAAGAAAGAAGCAGTGTACCCAGCAGAATCGTTCGCCGTGTACGCGTTCGTAGATCTTAATCCTGCCACCACGTATAAATTCAAAATTGCTGCATGCAGCGAGTACACGAAAGAGTGCGGGAACTGGAGTGTCGAAGTGAACGGCACTACTCTAGACGGAGGTAAAATAAACAGCAAGTTTGGTAGCACGATCGCTAACCGTGACAAACAATTTTAAAACGATTAATCTGAATTTCAGTGGCTAGCCCGCCTCAGAATCTAACTGTCAACTGCAAGTTCAATAACATAAGTAGCTCTAGTTTCATCTCCATCACATGGTTTCATCCGCAGAAACCAAACGGAGAGATCACTCGTTACAACATCAAATTGGAGGGTACTGCCAGGTTTAAAAATGAAATGGGTCGATCGGATATCCATAATTGGGGCCCGCAGACTTGGAGCGTTTATATGCGGAACAGTACAGATTACAATCAGATTCCAGCCAACACGAATTACACGGTATACAGACATTTTTTTTTTCAACCTCCCTAATGGATATAGACCGAGTGAACCGAGATGATTTCGAGATCTTTAGCCTTTAATTCTTGGCTGAAACCATAAAAGCTATTATTATTATCGCTCAAAAACCGCTTTCATTAAAAAAATTTCGAAATTTTGTTGCGTGGTTGAATTGTAAAATTAAGAGGAGAGCCTTTGAGATGGGTGAAAATGTTGTATAGTACTATAAAGAATAAATATTTGTAGGTTTACGTGCATGGTGTGACAAGGTCTCGTACGCCGGGAAAGGACGCTGTGGGTAATTGCACGACACCGGTTACCATTCCGGACAAAGATAGCCTGAACATGCGATCTTGGCGAAAGATCGAGAATGAGGGTAAGCAGCTGTTCAAGCTGCACCTCCCGCGCATTAGCGAGAGAAACGGTCCCATATGTTGCTATCGAGTCTATCTAGTTAAATTGGCGCCGCAGAAAAGTGTGTCAGACTTACCGCCCCCCGAGGAAATCGGCGTGTATTCGTACCAGTATGCCCACAGCTCGCCTTCCGGTGGCGCTTACATTGCCGAAACGTTTGACAGCGATCGATTGGTATCCGAGATCTTCCTTGGTGATGGCGAATCGTACAATCGTAGCTCTATGTGCGACAAGTGCATTGGACTGCGGCCAAAAGCTGCTCCACCGGTATTGCAGTTTGTCCCTGAAGATCAGACAACTATATCGTCGGTTAACACAACCCCAGTGGCAACCACAACACCGGTGACAACGACTACGACAGCGTCAACCACTACCACCACAACTTCTACCACAACCACAACTACTACCACTGCTCCTACGACTACTACCACCACCACCACGACCACCTCCACCACAACTACAACCGCCGCTCCGACTACAACTATTGTACCTACAAAAATAGAGACAACTACGCCAACTATAGAGAACAAGAACCGAACAGAAAACATAGCAAGGAGGAAAAGAGACAATGTGGTCACTCAAAGAACAAAGACTGTCGATGGAGCAACTGAAGTACAATTTCTTACTCCACAGGATGGCTTTCTGGACGAGGAGGCTAATTACACCGGATTCGTTGAAGTCATCGGTATGGCTACTACGTCACTGAGATCTGCAACAATTTTATTTGACAGTGTATCTATAAATGCTCGATCTCCGGTATGACCTGATAAATATTTTTGTTATAGTGTTTGGGAATAAGGAGAATCAATTTCTGCCAGCCTACAGCAACTACTTCACTCTTCTTTACGGAGGGCTGGATCCCAGAGCCGCGGATTCATCGGAAGTGAACACTCTCAGCGTGATTCTACAAATCTCTGTCGCGCTCATGCTAATCATCATCATCCTTCTCATCGCGCTTTGTATATTACATAGGTATACGAAGCGGGCGCAACAGAGAGGCGAAGAGATAATCACGCTGAGAAATAGTTTCAGGTAAACAAGCGTTAAACCTCGGAGCGAGAACGTTGAATTTTAGTAAATTAAAAAGAAAACGATTAAACGTCTTCATTCACACACACGCACACACACACACACACACAATTGATGTACATATAAGATCCTGTACGTAATAAGTGCCATCTTTGGCAGGCATCTGTGCAGGAGTCTTAGGGGAAGGCATCAACTCGTCGCTGCAAGTCCACCAGATATGCCACCGATTCCCAAAAGCGAGCTTCTCCAGGCTTACCTCGAGCGACACCGTGATTCCGACTATGATTTTCTCGAAGAATTCCAATTACTACCGGACGAGTTCACCGACCGTACCACCAGGGCTTCCGAGGCTCGCGAGAATCTGTACAAGAATCGTTATCCGGACATTAAATGTTACGATCAGACCAGGGTGCGTCTGGCGCAAGTGGACGGCATCGCTGGGTCCGACTACATTAATGCCAACTTCGTACTCGGCTACAAAGAGCGCAAGAAATTCATCTGTGCTCAGGGTCCGATGGAGAACACTGTCTGCGATTACTGGAGAATGATCTGGGAGCAGCATTTGGAGCTAATACTCATGTTAACGAACTTGGAAGAATATTCGAAAACGAAATGTGCCAAATACTGGCCAGACAAAGGCGAGACCAAGAACTTTGGAGATATCACGGTCGAACACATTAGAGAAAGGGCTTACTCCGATTACGTTGTCAGAGAGTTAAAGATGACGCGACTGGGTGAACGGGATGCTCGCACTATCGTTCAGTATCATTTCTTGGTCTGGAAGGATTTCACGGCTCCGGAACACCCGCATGCGGTGTTGAGGTTCATAAAAAGAGTGAACGAGGCCTACTCTCTGGAAAAGGGACCGATTTTGGTGCACTGCAGTGCTGGTGTAGGACGAACTGGGACACTAGTAGCGCTGGATTCTCTATTACAGCAGCTGGCTGAGGAGGGTCAAGTGTCGATATTCAACACAGTGTGCGACCTTAGACATCAGAGGAATTTCTTAGTGCAATCGCTGAAACAGTATATTTTCATTTACCGTGCATTAATGGAGATGGCTCAATATGGGGACACCGAGATTCCGACTTCGCAGCTGAAGGCTACCATCGCTAAACTACGACAGAGGGACAATGGCAAAGAGAAATGTAGAATGGAGGAGGAGTACGATGTAAGTAAACTGTTTCTGTTCGCGTATCGATTCTTTCAGGATATTTCTTCCAATAGATTGCGAATATTATATTATTATTTGCAGAAAATCAATTCCATGTTGGAGGACAGAAAATCCTTTTCTGTGGGTGGCGGAGAAGAGAACAAGAGCAAGAACAGGAGCGAGCTGATAATACCATACGATAGAAACAGAGTGATTCTGACGCCTGTTCCTGGTAGAGAGCACTCAACGTACATAAACGCCTCGTTCATCGAAGGCTATGACAATTCAGAGTCGTTTGTCATCACTCAGGACCCACTGGAGACCACCATAGCAGACTTCTGGCGTATGATTTCTGAACAGTGCATTTCCACGATAGTTATGCTGTCCGATGTGAGTGTTCCGATAGCTAAACTATTAATTTAATCGAACTTATTAGTTGCTTCCGTTTAAGTGTTGCGTAGTAACGCGCATATGGCACGCAACTCATTAGTATTCGAAATTATTGCTTCCACAAGCTAAAATTGCATGATTTTAATATTAGCAGAATTTTATAGGAAGTCTAATACGTATAATAGTTGGGTGATAAATATCTTTGTGCCTCCGACTATAGGCAACAGTAAGTAAACTCACGAAGACCGCGTACGCAAGGCTCGTTCGAGGTTGAATTTGTTGTTCGTTCTTCCGATGGGATTCTAACAGATCGAACGTGTTTTGCAGTTGAACGAGGGTCCTCGAAAGTGTCCACGATACTGGCCAGACGACGACGCAGTCTACGACCACATAAGAGTCAGATACATCCAGAGCGAGAGCTGTCCCTATTACACTCGTCGCGAGTTCTGCGTTTCTAACACCAAGACCGACGAGAACGTGGTCGTGACACAGTACCAGTACCATGGATGGCCGACAGTCGAGGGAGAAGTACCTGAAGTCACCCGCGGTCTCATAGAATTGGTGAACCAGACTCTGACGAGCGACACAGAGTCGAGCGGATCGTTGGTCGTTCATTGTAGCTTCGGATCCGACAGGAGTTCCATGTTCGTCGCTCTTAGCATATTGGTGCAGCAGCTGCGGACCGAGAAACGCGTGGACATCTTCACGACGACGAAGAAGCTGCGCTCGCAGAGACACGGCATGATCAGCACTTTCGTAAGTGATTTGGTCGTTGTAACAACAACGCAACCAACAAAGAAACAAATACGGTTCGACGAATGAATTTATTGTTTCAGGCACAATACGAGTTTCTCCATCGTGCTATAGTGAACTACTCGGATCTGCACAATCTGGCTGACGACGAGCCAGCGTCTTAATACCGCAAGTCAACGTGAGAGGCCGGAAGACCTGAATCATGATCGGTGAACGTGTGTGCAGAGAAACATTTCGCGTACAATAAGTGTTTTGGGAACGTATAAGAATGCTCAAGGAAACGTATATTGGGCCAACCAAAGAAATCGCTAATGTATTGGTGACTATGATTATAGAACCTCCACCGAGCTAGACTGACCTTGTACACATTCACGCAAGAGACTGCAAAACCTTCGATTTAGGTATGTGTGCCGGAAGAGACACTTTGCGTACGATACGGAATAAGCCGTAAAGAGACCGCACATTATCAAGCTCGTACGATCAAAGCTGACCGCGCAACATGGGTCGACGATGGTCTATGGATTAACCAAGATTTTAATTGGTTGCTCCTATAGTGCGGCGCAGTGATGACTCTCGTGATACCACGGTCGGGACAGCTGTTGTAAAGCTGTTCGAATAACTTGTTTTTATTATGCTGACGGAGAGAGTGTGTTAGGATTTTTGTGACCGGGATGGAACGTTGGAGACAGCACTGGCGCAAGTAGAAAAAGTGCTTCTCCGTTTTAAATTAACGAGTATGAATATTCGGTGCACTAGTGAAACAAATCGAACATATTTGTATGACGTACGAATAATCCGACGTGTGGACCATACAGCTTCGCCGGTTCAATGTCCAGTAGTGTCCTCGTATCGCGTGTACAATACCGAGACTTATACCAATTAAATGAAAAGTCCATTGAGGCTGTAATCCATAAAAGTCGAGAAACTTTTATGAATTGTAATATTGAAACGCGCGCGCGCGCGCGCGCGATCTGTGAACGCGATCAAACACGGAACGGCGAAGCTCGATGTGGGTTTAAGGCTGAACTTGAGCTCCCCTTGTATTCTTCCAAGCTCGACAACAAGGAGAGATCAGACGCTACTACGATCTATCTTATATTACGATATTACACTAACAATATCACGCACCCAATGTGTGTTAGTTTTGTCTGTAAGATACAGTGTCATATACATAGGAAGCGTGTGCACACGCGTTTAGCGGCGGCGCTAACCTTTCTTGTCTAAAAGAGAAGACTGATGTAATCGTATTCAGTTTCGACAAGCACGAAAAAAGTGTTAACGAAGGCCTGGAAAACGGTGTCCGGACTGCTGTGAATCGTAACGCACGGAGAATCATTTTTTTACTTTTACAGAACGCAAGAGAATTTGAAAAGATATGTCTGTACTCTGTGTGTGTGGATGTACAGCACGATTAGGAGATAGGCTCTCGGTTAGGCATTGGTAGACACTGGCAGTTCTTGGTTCTTGTTAATAGCGACCAGAAAACTAATGTATAGTAGTACCGTTTAACCGTTGATTTTCACGTTTCACGAGGACGAAAAAGAACAATTGTCCGCAAATGTATTACTCCTCTTAATCATTTGTATAAGTTATAGGTAACATAGATTCCTAGTAAATTAATAGCTCGTCAATTGCCCGATGAATTTGTATTATTTGAAACTGGAGAGCTGTCCGTCTGTGCCAGTGTTCCGTTTGGCAGTCGACGACGTTGAAACGGAAAAAGAAATGAAACTATGAGATTAATGTGAATAAGGAAAGACACAAAAATTAGAAATTTCGTAAACCCAGCATAGATTGCATTCGGTTCGCACCCTCGTTCATTTCTAGTCAAGCGATGTTAACTCCGGCACGCGCGCTGCTGAGCTATTCACTTATGGCAGGGGACAATCACATTGATGTTCTTTTTTTGGTTTCGTGAACCACGTCGGTCGTCAAATGTGTTACTTTTCTTTTCCGTGTATTGTTCCTTTTCTCTCATCTTTCTTCCGATAAATCAATCTCCATTCCATTCCGTGCTAATTATTAACACACGTTCCCCGCTCGATGTACATGTGTGTATAACAGGGCCCATTACTCGAGAATTAATTAAGTTTGCTAGTTCGCGCTTCGATTACGTTGTAATCGATAGATAAATCTAATAAGAAGATCGCGTTTATTATTCGCCTGTAATTATACCGTTACTACTCGCCTGTCGCCTGTTGCTTACGTATTAACGACATAATCATGACAATATTTTCGTGTTTATACCCATGACACGCTTGTCAGACGTACAAATGTACAAGGTGTTGGACCACCCATAAGTGGTGTGAATTTCCTTTTATGTTTTTGGAGATGATTAAAATTATCTATGAAATTCTTTCCCAATAAATTGCAAGGAAATATTTATCCTCGTTTTCCATAACTTACAGATCGGAGACTAACAATATCGATTATGTTTTCGTATTTTATATCCAAAAAAATAAGAAAGGAAGTCTGCTTTATTTATGGGGCTATCCCGAGGCAAGCCAATTTCTGTTCATTCTGATGCGAGCATCGTCGCAGATAAAAGAGTTCAGAAATGATTTGAATCGGTTACGAATACGCGAAACGGTCAAGAAGTCACTCTACGCAGAAATTTTCATACTCAAATCGATTCCATGCTACATACTTCTGTTTAGATTTTTATATTTGTACATAGATATTTATATGTGTATATTTCACTAGAATTTTGTGATAATACAATGCTTTCTAATATCACGTCATTATTTTGTTTACGGTACATTTTTATGTCGGACACAGCCAATCCTCGCATAACATGATCATCATCTTCCAACACAATTACCGTATTACGCAATACGCTGGAAGTTGCTCCAGAAATTGTCAAATCTGGCGCGTTTGTACCAATTTACAATTTTAGCTTCTTTTTATCGATATAATATTGGAGTAAAAATACGACGCTGTTATTTTGAATTTTACTACGATTTTTATTATCGTTTATAATTATGATAAACTTTTTTACGAATGTACAGATACTCTTATGCAGATTTTTTCGACCGTGTTGTGCGGGAATTATCTGTTCCACAATTGCGACAAGTAATTTTGAAAGATTTTGTACGACTCGACAGAGAGGTTTTGTAAGAGAGAGCTAAAACAATACGCACAACAAACGGATACAAAGGTCTAGCGAATAATTCGATATTGCATATGACGTAGACATATCGTTGAACGCAGAGAAGCCGAGATGTTTTTTTTTTCATTGTACAACTAATCCAAGATTCTCTGGATTTCTTTTTTCTTCTTCTGTAGCCGAAATTGCGTTCGCTCGCAAAATCGAAACCGTCTCT
Source organism: Megalopta genalis (assembly GCF_051020955.1). Classification (NCBI taxonomy): domain Eukaryota; kingdom Metazoa; phylum Arthropoda; class Insecta; order Hymenoptera; family Halictidae; genus Megalopta; species Megalopta genalis. Next base: position 17,296,820 of record NC_135017.1, read on the forward strand.
ACACCTTTTATTTTCTGTATTGTTACGTTACACTATCAGTGAGAAAACAAGCGATGTTTAAGTACAGAACAATAACTGTGTTATTTATGGAGTCTGCGATTTTATTATTTAATAAGGACTACACGCTCGATGGTGGAACGTACTTTTACGTGCATACACGGCGAGAAATGCATAACACAGAACGATAATTGTGACCGAAAAAAAAAAGAAAAGAAGAACTGTTCTTTAGGTAGAATTAAGAGATTCGTAGCCTCGTAATTTAAGTTACATGTATTGTTCTTGTTATGCATGCTGATTTTATAATAGTATGTGTATAAAGAAAAGCATCGACATTTTTACAGCCAGTGTACGAATTAAAAGGATTAAAAAGCATTGTTGTAAATTGACGCATACGATCTTCATTTTATCATTGTCTTTTTTAAGTCGATCAGGATCGGTACGCGTTTTTCTATGATTTCCAGTCGCGTCGACGATTAGAGCAGAGACTTTGTTATTTTCTAAGGCAACATGTACATTGAACAATGTAAGCATGCTATTGCGAACGTACCATCTTGCATAAGTTGAAGCTAGCGACAGCGTTCAGGTGTCATTTCGAGGTAAATGGCAGGAATACGATAACCAGGAACACAAATATACTGCGAGATTATAATTAAATTGCGGCTGTTTACGCGGAACTATTATTTTTGCAAATTGACTTACAAATTTGAGCAAAAGTTGAAAAGAAGTTTCATTTCGATTCGACCGAGGATAGGAATTTTATTAGAACTTTTATCTAACGTTCTCCGTATCTCGGTCATGCCATAAGTGCATAAACACCTGCAGTCTGATTATAATGGAGCATGTCCTGTGAGAACGTGTGTACGATGTTTGTAAATTGTGGCTACTCGATGAATTACGATACTGCGAATACGAGATTGCGGCGCGACCGAAAAACGATTCCAACGAACGAAAATGAATTTGTTAACGGATGGGAATCGTTATTTTCAAGGAAACATCTGCCGACACGTCTCACCGATTCACCGCGCTCTCGTAAAGGTGTTTCGCAAAGCATAATAGAAAGCTGTCGGAAGCTGATAGCCGATTAATTGCACGGTAATGTGTTCTATTCCGGTCGGATGTCAAAATACTTGTGACAAAGCAGTTTTTACGATTTTTGATACACGAAACGAATTTTGAAACGGCATCGGAGATAAGATATTATCGTCAAGGGCATTCGATATGCTTGGATATCATTTTTCATAGTTCTTTAATCGCTGTTTGTACTTTTCGATTCGTAGACACTTGTTCGGGAAGACGACAACGTGGCACGCCGTTCCGTTGCGGAGACGATGCGATGCATCTGTTTGTCGTTTCACGAAAACTTCGAACAATTTTGATATAAACACATTTTTCATTGTCCCCGCGACTAGACATACGCTAGGTACAATTTTATAAATCGATATTTCGAACAGCTCTTTATTGCGAAGTCCCAGAGATATTGTACTTTTTCTGGTCTGCACTGCGTTGTCTCATTAAAAACGACCGCCGATCGTACTGTTACTCGCGTTTACAGTTCAAACGAAAGAATTGAATCGTTCTTTTTCAATTATTCTGTGTTCGCTTGTCGTGTCGAGTCACAGAATATCGATTCTAAAAAACATTCTCTCGCTTTGTTATAGCAAAATACTCAAAGTATCGCTCTCTATTTTCTCAAAATTGTTGCACCAACTTGAAAGACCTCTCGCGACAAAATAGTTATTAATTTCTTTGGAGTTTTCGTACATCGAACAACAAACAAATTCGCTTCTCTGACCCGGCACGCGAGACTTGAAACACGTACACGAGCACAGATACGTTCTCTTTCTAATATACAGGGTGTCCCCCGTTCGCCGTTATCACCAGTATTTTGGCCGCACGAGATGAAACAAATCGATAGCCGCCTACAGAAAACTATCCGATGACAATATCAAAGCGACGAAACACTGTGTTGTAAAGCGACGATTCGATCGGGACACTTTGCGTATAGAAAACCAGTGGCACTTGCTAACGTTCCTGTGATATTCTATGCGACTGACGCGTTCAAAGTGTGAAGGATCGCATTAATTTTTGTACAACCGGCGATCGATGGTCGCCGGTTTTCTATACGATCGATCTTGTACTTTTGTAACACGTAACTTTTCGTTCGAATTTACGAGATCTCTCGGGAACCGTTTACCAATTTGATACGATTCGATATACTTCGATTTTTAAGGACCTTTTATCAGGATACTCTCTCGCGGGTGTTAGGCGAATGTAGCTGCGCGTTTTGCGAACAATCCTTGCAGAAAATGTTGCCGAAGCAGTTGTTATTAATTAGCGTTCTTCAACGATACGATCAGAAAGAAAGAGGCGAATCACGTTTCCTCCGAGACACCTTGTACACGGATCGCTTCGTTTTCGCGTATCGCACAATATTTGATCGTTACCGTCGAGTCGTCGAACGATCCTAATTTTATTTATCGACGAAACAAAAAAACGATACACCTGTATATCTTCGATATCGATTATACATTTTCCACGATTGTCAGCGATTCTATTGCCACTGATCGGGTAGCTCGATTACGACGAATCGTTAGGACTATGAAAAACGCGTCGTTACGCTTTGTTCGCCAAGATGGAAATCGTTTACTATTCGACCCTAATACTTTCTCAATCGTTTCCAGTAACGTTTCCGGTATAGTTCGGTCGAGAAAAGCGTAGAATGGAAAATGGAACGTTCTGTGTACATTCTGTTCGTTGAGACATGATTTTCTACGACCGAAGGTCTTCTCGCATTTATCGGTTTTTACGAACGAGACTGCTTATCCCGTAGACGTAGCAATAAACTAATTTACATAGCTTACGATTAGATATCTCTGTATAGGCGTTGTTATACCGTAATTTAGATCGCGGCGTGTTTGATCTTCGTTTGACGATGGCCGAGCGATGATTGCACAGGCTGAATCACGACGCGCGCAAAGCGAACTTCAACGTCTCGCTCGTTATCGACGATAGTCAACAGCGTCGACGATACATGTTACAGCGAGCAAGACATATTTCCGGAGATCCCAGAAGGTCGTTGGAACGGTCTACCACACAATGTTCTCCCCCGAGATTTTCTCTCTGCAGGGTGTTCCGTCATTGCGTTAACGCCTGGAAAGCGGCGATTCCTGAGGTCGTTCGAAGTAACTTCTTCCTCGGCGAAAATGCAGTCCGCGGCTTCGTTTACGAGTTATCGATGAAAAACGCTGTCCAATGAGAGGCGAGCTTGACCGGAGCTAGGCGGAACCGGGATTCGACGGCTCGTCGGCTCGACCCGCCTCCCGCCAGCCGAGCTCGCTTCTCATTGGCCACTGTTTTTCGTTAATAACTCGTAAACGAATCCGCGGATTGTATTTTCGCCAAGGAAAAAGTTACTCGAAATCACCTCAGGAATCGTCATTTTTTGGACGTTGACATAATTATGCGACAACCTGTTCTGTCAAGGGCAAGCGAGATATCCGAGGTGATCGAGTCGTTCACCCTGTACAATTTGTTGACGCGAAATAGCGTGCCAGGCGAATGTTACGTTTTTGACGAGCCATCGAGGTGCATCGATGCTTTGTTGTTTAGTTGTAGCCCTCCGCGACGACTAAATTTCTCCTCCATCGAAGACGGTTACCGCGTTCGTTGAACAGTCCTCCGCTTCCGGCCGCGTCTCGAATCTCCCGCTCGTGCCGATTCTCGTCGGATGGAAAAAACGCATTTCGGCCTATTTTTTCACCAAAAATTTCAATAGAAGATCGCCGGAATCTCCAGGCTACGATACCGTCGACCGCGCGTAAATCGGGGACGAATCTCGCGGCGTTTCTGTCTCGGAAGTTCCTTGGAAATTGCCGTTTCGAATCGCGATATATCCTGCGAAAATCGAAGACAAGATAATAGAGAATTTCTCGATGAATTCTACGGTCGTCTCGAAACAAATTATCAGGATTTCCGTAAGGTGGAAAATCCGAAAAAGGATCGAAACGTTGAAAACCGAGCGTCCGGCAATGAAAATATCCTGGGCAACTTTTCCGGTACGGAATTCTCCGCGATATCCATAAATCTCGGAGGGCAGGGATCGCGTTCGCACAGCGGAACGGCGATTAGGTGAACCGTGATCCAATGGTTTCGCACTTGGAGCCTCGAGGTCGAACGGTGCCGAGCGACCGGAAGCGGAAGAATCAGCGACACGCGACCAAGTTCAAATCGATTTGGCGGCGATCCTCGTTCCGTCTCGACCGGAACGACGTATCTCCACGTTTTTTGTACCTTTCGAGGAAAACAGGAAGAAAACCAAGAAAAAAAGGGGAACGAGAACATAGAGAGAGAGAGAGAGAGAAGACGAAGATAAATTAGGGCCTACCACCGCCGTCACCGTGAAACACGATTCGTCGTCTCGCGATTTTTGTAAATTAGGAACCGTACCCGCGTGATACTGCCAAGGATCGACGCGAATTTGAAAACGTCGCCGCGTATCCCCTCGTCGGACTGCGGAAAATCGCGTGCGTTTCGTCGCGTTCGAGTCACCGTAGAGAAAAAAAAACACCGCGAAAAAACGATCGGCTTCTCTTTGATGCGCGCGACTGTTCGCGTGGAAAAAGACCGAGCTAAAATCGACGCGCTAAAATTGTTGAGAATAGCATCGTTGGAAAACGAAATAACGAGGCTACGTTTTACACACTTTTTCGAAGAAAATGCATCGCGTCGAAGGGAGACGCGAATTCGCGTTCTCGGTCTCGAAGGAAAGTATTAAAGAAAAACAGCACCGTACTCTCGCGCGTTTAGGTAAATTTGTATTCCGATAGATTCTACGAGGATGGTCCCGTCTTTCCTGATAATCTGGAGACGATAATCCGTGCTGAACTCTACGAGACCGCGAAACCGTGAAATATAAAGATTGGACGATTCGTTCTCCGACCGTCGATTTTCGCATACTTCGCGAACACGCGAACGTCCGCAGTCCATTGCCGTGAATTTTCGTTGGATTTCGTTCGAATATTTAAACGGAGGAATTAAGGTTAAAATTACGTGTAGCCTTAGATTTTGTATGATACTACTCATCTTCGATGAGAAGGATTAAGACGCTAAAAAGATAAAGAAAATATATTATATATATATATTATATATATATATTGTATCTATGAAATGTACGTGTAACGGATAAAAAAAAGAACAAAATGTTGTCGTTCGTCGATCACAAAGCACGGCGCGTCGTGTCGCGATTGACGAACGTCACAGGGAATGATGTAGCGGCGTCGATCATCGAATCATCCTTTTTGTATGAAATTCGAAAACGGTGGAAAAAAAGAGCGAAACGAAATGAATGAAGAGCGAGAGAGAGAGAGAGAGAGAGGGGACGATGAAGAATTGTAAAGCGATATCGGTAACGGTGCACTCGATGTGAAAGGAAATACACGACACAATAATGAGCCATACACGCGATTTCAGTTTTCCAGTTCCTCCACGTCTCTCCGCCTTTCGATCCCGGCTTACGGTACGCCGATCTAACGTGCCAGTCCTCCCCGCCATTTTCTTAATGTTTTAATCAATTTTCCGCGCCCGCGATTCCATCGAGATCTCTGCTTCTCCTCTTTATCCTCTCTTTTTCTCCGTCTCGCTCGTTGCGGAGGTCGAAAAGTCCGACGATCCCGACGCATAACGTCACGTTTCAACGAGGTGCGAAACCTGGAATTCCAAGGTGCCGACTGCTCGGCCGAATATCGGAGTAAATCGTTTCACCTTCGATAAATTGGTACACTTTCTGCGAAGCCGTCGATTTCGGATGCAACCGCGACGATGAGATTTCCGTTCAAAATTCAATTGATCGCGCATCGCGCCGTATAAGCATCGAGGTATAATAAATTCTCCCTAATTTTCCTGCAGCTTGTAAACCGAAACGGACAATTTGGGGAAGAGGAGAAACGATCGTCGAAGCCTCGCGGCTCATTTCTACAATCGCCGATCGTCGACGATTACGAAAACCGAGTCTCGCGGCGCTCGAATAATCGTACCACCTCCTCCGAAATTCTCCATTTTCGTATGCAATCTCAGGAAAATTAGGGAGAACCGTGTACCGCTCGGAACCGATCGCAGCTACGAATGATAGAGTCGATTTGTTGGCAGTCGGCGTAATGACAAGCATTTCGAGAAGTACCGTCCGATCGAGTGGCGGGTACGCGTGAACATTATTTTCAGTTCGACGATGGAACTAACAATTTTCGAGTGCACGCGGGTCGCTGTACCGTTAACCGTGCGCCGACGATTACGATATTATTAGCGGCATTGTTCCCCGTAACGAGGATGACGATCGGCGGACCCCTTCGACGGAGGAAGAAACCGCCCGAATCTCGAAGACGTTGGTTTTGGGCGGAGGTCCGCGGAACCATCGACGAAACAAAGTAGTCTGCTGCCGTCCGACCGAATGATAATAGCGGGACAATGACGGACGGACGGGTATAATTAAAGAAAATCGTGGGTTGTCGTCTAACGGCTCTCCACCACCGCGGGACCACCGAGCGAGTCGCAGAACCGTGGGTTCGTATCGAACGTTCTGTTTCTTTTTCTTTTCGAACGACTTTATCGCAGAAAATTACGGTATCCCTCGTCCAGCAAAAGACCGAGATTTCCGATAATTATAGGAAACGCGACGATAGACGGGGCGTTACATCTTGTTCGAAGACGCCGCCGTACGTTTCACGGTGTAACTCGATTTCGACGACAGCCACGCGTTTTTCATCGCGGTAACAAGAAATCGCGAACGGACGCGCGTTCGTGCTTCGCTGTACAGTTAAAATAGTTACGCGTAAACGAGCGAAAAAACGATGAATCGACGAAGATATATCGACTTTCTCCGTTTCCGTAGACCGGGAACGAAGGACGATCGCCGGAACGAGATGTCGGCGCGTATTCGGTGTCGACTTTGTCATCGAATTGTTTCTCGAAACGATTCCACCCGTTCCCCCCTCGGGATAATTGGGAGAAGCGCGCGCGGGTCGCGGAACGAATCGAGCAATCGAGAACGAAGGGAATACCGTACATTTAATATCCGAGCGTCCCCGGTGGGGAGCGCGTAATTTCTATTCCCCAATTACTCCGGGCAACGCATTTTTAGTACAGTTACAGGTAACGCCGAAGCCCGGCGAGAATGCAACGCGCCGTGGCTCGTTCGTCGCGCAAGTTTCCTTTTAACGACTGGCAACCGGAACCGAAGAAACCGAGGCGCCTGTCGGAACAACGGAGATCCAGGTTTCTGGCGCAGGCTTCGATTAAACGAAATCAACGGCTGCCCCGCGATCGTATCTTTGTACGTATTTCCGTGATTTTCTTCGAACTTGGAGCAAAAGAGGCTTCTTTTTAGCAAAACTTTTCGACTCGTTTCGCGGACGGGACGATTCTCGACGGGAGAAGATCGCGAAACGACATTCCGGAAAAGCTGACAGAGCGCAAAGACAGCGAAACGGGAGCATCGTTGTCTCGCGGCGACGTTTATCGTTCGCCGCGAAGACGCGCTTTGGTGATTTCGATGACTGGAGAAAGACGCTGTCAACCGACGCTCGTCGGGCTCCTCGGATGTTTCGCACGCGTTGCATCTAGAGCGCGAATTTCCGAGATTTCGCAGATTTCACCAGTCCACGTTGTCGCGGAACGACGGGTCGAGCTGCAGAAAATTGAAAGATCGCGGCCAGTCGAGTACGGGATGCGTTCGGCGACCACAAAAATATCGCTGAAAGAAAGACAAAATTTTAATACAACCGACACGGAAAGAAACCCGTTCGTCTACGGACGGAGCAGGTTCGACGAGGTGTCCGTCGAGAGTATCGAAGCGATTTTTAGCCCGTCCAGTTTCTAAGAGATTTCTGCGAGACGAAGATAATTGAGAAAACCCGCGGTTCGTTCGCGGAATACGGTAATGTCTCTCTAATCGACGCTCGGATTGTTACGGCTCGTTTTTATAGTTCCGAATTGTCAACAACTATAAAAACGAGCCGCAACGCTCGAACAATCGTATCCGCTCTTCCCAAATTGTCCATTTTCGCGTACGATCCGAGCCTCGGTTAGGAAGACGTTACTGTAGCGGGATCCCCGATGCTCGGATAGACGAACGCGGGCGGCTCCTGCAGGTTAATTAACGGAGAATTCGAGGTCCGTTCGATTCCGTTACGGATCAGCTTGCACCTGCAGGGTTGGACGACGGCGAAACGCTCGATTCGCGATTCAAGCGCGTAACGGATGTGCCCAAAACCGCGTCCTCCGCTCTGTACGTGCGTTCGTCGGCCACCGGATAATCAGGTTTTCGTGTACGCGATACTTTGGGGACATCTTAGCCGGGCTAAGAAGCCGGCTCGCTCCTTATTTCGTATTCCGCGTCTGTTCCGACGCGTCCGTTCTTTCCGACGAAGACTTTGTTGCCGGACCAAAGTCCGATTATTATTCTTCGTCGCTGTCCTTGATCTCCGTCAACCCGGTCGACTCGTTTTTCATCGATTAAAATCGAGTTCCGGGTTGATAACGGTGCCGGTCGTTCCTCGGACCCCGTCTGCTCCTGCGTTTTTCCATTATAAATTTTCGGTACATTTAACGTCGACGCTCTCGTTCGATTTCTTTTTCTTCCGCTCTTGCGTCCAGTTGCATCGCGACGTTGCTGTCGCGAAATCTCGTTTCGCTTCGCAGCGAACAACGGTGTTTCTTATATCGGAGAAGTTGCGTATCGATTCGGCGAGCCTCCGCGATTTCGGTACGAGAATCGCGCGAAAATTGTCGGCCGTCCGAAGGCAAAAAAGATCGGACGCCTCGCGCGAACATATGGCGAGTCTCTCGGTGGATGATGTTCTCCTCCACATACGAGCCGGAGAATTCTTCGATGACTTGGTGGGGAACAAACCGACCGAGGATCTTCTTGCAGTTCATCCCCGTTAGTGTAAACGCGAATATGCTCGCCGCGAGTGCTCCACGCGTGCACACGTGACTCCGCGACTTTTTGCCAAGAGGACGAGCGAACGCTTCGCGCCGGAACTTTTACCGGACTTTCGTTGTAAAAATAAACCTTCGATCGTGACGAAAAACGCGCGGTTAATTTCGCGATTCGAACGCGGTGCGCGGTCTCGTTCCAGCGTTCTCGAGACCTTCCGGGAATTAGAAATTCGCGAGCTCGACATAAATAGCAAATGCGCGGGCAATATTAATGGATCCAAGATGGATATCGCGAGGAGAATGAATCTGATTTGTCTCGCTTTGGTGATGTTGAAACTTGTTCGCGCGAGAATGCAGGGAATCGAGTCCAGCGGCGAGTATCTGCAGAAGGCGATGATGCAGCTGCAAGAGTTCAACGTTCCTCCCCCCGTAAATGTTTACGAACGGCTCGCCTCGGGCAACGGCTACAACAATTTGGCCACCGATGAGAAACAGGCTCATCGAGTCCAGAGGATCAACATGCATCCGCGACACAAGTATAAAAACCAGAGCCATCATGTTCTGCTGGCCGAGAGGGCGGACGCGCTTCGTTACGACGCGGAAAGTCTTCCCAGTCGTTATCAGGTGAGCGAACATTTTTAATTGCTCGTTATTCTATCTTAAAGATGCTCCACTTCCCTGAAACAGGAAAAAACGATTCGAGTATTCGCGCCTCGGTCGAACACCGTCGAAGCGAGAGCTAAAATTCTCCCCAATTTTCCTTCGGCTCGTAAACGAAGCTCGTTTTTATCGATAGGTAATTACTAAAATTAACCGCGAGACTCGAGAATAATCGTGTCTCTCCTCTTCCCAAATTGTCCATTTTTGTTTACAAACTGTGCGTCAATTGAAGAGAATTTACCGCACTTGCGATTAGTATTCCGCATAATTTTGCTAAAAATATCTTAAATATTCGTTGCGTACTCGATCACATTGCTCGCTGGTAGGACCATTGGTCGCGTAATTTATTTGTCAATGATCTAAGAAGGAATTCGCTTCAGCTCTTATTATAATCGGCGGCCTCGACGCGGTGCTCCGCTTCCGGTGGACGTTCGAACGGAAAGAGTATAGTTTTTCTATATCTTTGCAGCCCTATAGCTCCGCCATGACCAAAGTACAAGAACCGGAATTGCTGGGGTTCACGCGGGCCGAGCTGGCGTCCATGTACAAAAATGCGTTGGAAAGAGGATCGGCGGTGAATTTGCAATCGTTGACCAACGCGCTTTCCACTGGAGAATTACCTAACGTGCCGCAGACTCCCGTGGAGTTTCCGGTCAAATCTCCTAGTTACCAATATTATTTTTTCCCATTGAAGAGCTTCATGTCCGAATTCAAGAAAGACCACGGCTACAAAACGATAGTAAGTACACGACTGCTCCTCGGCTTCTGTTTCAAACGAAAAAGAAAAAGTAACTGTTCTCGACGGTAAAATTTGGAGAATATTTAAAAATTATAATCCGTCAATTTGAACGAATTTCCAATGTATTGTCTACCGTGGCAATTATCGGTGTCGTCCAGTTTCGAAGATAACTCGACAAGTTCCTCCGACCGAGGAAGCAGCTTTCACGCTGACCGGCCAGTTACGCGTTACAAAAGTGTGACACGCGAATGATCAATTTTAGATACAGCGCGACAGCGAATTCTGGAACGGCGGAAAGGAAAATATTTGAATCTGTTCGCAGCCTCCAGCTGTATTTAATAGTTCTCCGGCTCCATTGTCCACTCAATCGCTGTTAACGTCGAGCCCTCTCTTCGTCGCCATAAGCACCTTCGTTACCATGGCGGTTCTGTTCATGATGAGCGTTTTATTTCTACCGAGACTGCCTGCGATCGAAGCTCTGCTGCAATCACGGGAGATTCAGGACGATTTTCTTCATTTGTCGAGCGCTATTGTGAACGCCATCGATCGGTACAATCTTCTGGAGAGCTTCAAAGGACAGCGCGTCGAGTACATGAGATAGCTCGTTTACAATTACATTCGGTATTTCCTCTCTGCAGCGGTCCCGCTTCCCCACTGCTCGCGAAACAAAAATGAATCTTTAATACAACTTCAGAAAGATCAACCGTAGCTTGTAATTAATTCGTGGACTCCTTCGACCAAGTTTTAATTGGACCGCGGATCTTTACGCGATACGAAATATGAAAATATCGTTCGACCACTCTCTTAACGAGCTTGCGAATGCCATAAACGGATAAAAGCTGCAGTCTATTATTCACGATAAATGCAATTAAGATTAATTCGTCGGTAATTACTTATCGTTGTTTACGATACCGATCGTTGGATCAACGTGTGTAAGGTATAATGATGAAGTCAAACGAGACCTGTATTTGTAAGATATATTTCATTGTAACATTAATTATATAGCTTCTAGTAAAATCTTTACAAAAAACAACGACGAGGTAAACAAAACAATTTTTATTCGATAACATCGTTATATGCTACACTGTACTCTTAAAAAAAAAAAAAAGAAACGTGTAATGTTATTACAAATCTTTTCCTTCTGTTTTGTACATAAATATTAATAAAATCGTGTGAAAGTTAATAACTAGAGATATGCTCGAAATAATACAACACTAAACGGTACTATGAACACCTACAAGTATTGTGCATCTTTGTAACTATATAATATATATTTATAATATGTATAATATATTACGATAGAGAAAAATAGGGATGAGTTATGCATTTGATCTGTCTCGGGAATGTATTTATCCGATAATCGTTTAAATTTGTAATAAAGAAGTTAAGGTACTCTTTAAACATTGCTGTACGTAGGTTTATACTTTGTAAAAGTCTAACTAGATAAATGTGGTCTGTACAAATACGAAGAATATAAAGGAAGGCACACTTTGGGAGTAATACCTGTAAGCTCGTTACATATTACTCGTATTACAAGCTATTTCTTTTTCTTCTAATCAGTCTGTCCGATTAGCAGGAGAAGCAGCTTGTTCCGCTTTGCGTTTCAGCACTTGACGTTGATGCTCGTACTCGAAGTCTTCTTCGGACAGATTCAACTTCCGGATCTGAATGATCGTAGTTGCATGTTAATGATACGCGTTTCACCATGAAAATAATTATCGCTCCTCTGCTTTACCTGATAGACCAGAGCCTCCTCCTCCATAATATGCTGCGGAGGATTTCTTAATACTTCCAGCGTTTCGTAAACCGCCGGACAACGTTTAACTAACGATGCACGTCCCAAGCTGCCTTTTAACAATACTAATCCTACTTTAAATATAACTTTAACTCCCTCGCAGAGAAACATATCCCACACTCGCAAGATACTTTCCCATGGCAGTGTTCGCGTATAAACACACAAGAACCATTCAGTCATGTACATTATCGGCTCCATCTTTTGTTTCTTCTAAATAGACAAATCGAAAGAAGAGTACGAACGTTTTTATAACATTAGTGGAGAATTCGTGTGCATAGAACGAAACCTATATTTACCAGGTGTTTATAGGCAATAGGAGACACTCTCTTCAGAAGAGCAAACAGGATGTCTCCGTCGCGGAGCAACGTCTCCATTCCTTGGCTATAATACCCGACCAGATATTTATCGCATATCGCAACCAGGCACCAGAACGCTTGTACCGTCGGCATGTGCATCAACAGAAATGCGGCGATGGGCGCATGAGCTTGGCAATAGCCGACCGTACTATTTAAAATGGAATACGCCTTTAGTACTTTGAACAATTCTTCCTGGCCAGGAGCTTCGCCGATGAACATCACATGATGCGGAAATTGTCTATGGAGATCCTTCTTAATGTCGTCTATATATTTAGGGTCGCCGGATCGTTCTACCAGTTCTTCGAATAGATTCGGATACGTGTCCATCAACAGCTGACCGCCGCACAGGTTCAACCATGCTCTGAGTCTCACGGACGGCGGTATGCCCTTCCTGCATCGTTCTCTAACTTTACGATAGTTCGTGTTCATGAAGTGCTTCCAATTGTTAAGCATCTGTATCCATTTCCTTTCTCTCCTCAGCATTACCTCCGGAGGTATTCCCTGTTTCGCGAGGCTAATATTTTGTGCCAACAAAAATGTCATAAACAAAGTCAGTGTCTATAAGTAAACGTCAGAATTAAAGAGTCTACCGCGATCGTGGCTGCGAACCCTTCGATTAAAATATTCCTAAAGGTTTCTTCACCTGTCCGTGCTATAGTTGGAGGAATCCCTTCGAAGGAACCCGTGTCGGTCGATCTTCGAGCCCTCGAACTTATTGCTTTCCGTATCAGCATCCCCATTATGCGATCCTGAGGACGCCATGGCATCTTTTCAATCGTCTGGAACAAACAAACGCAATGAATATCGGCCAGATAGGAGGGAAACGATTCGTATAAGATAACAGGTAGTGCTCTTTGATCGTTGTATCGAGTGGGAACGGTGCAAATGAAAGAATGATCGTTTCAATTAACACAATGTTTTACCGATGCCATTCACGAGCGAAGAAACGCCCCGCGCAAAAGACAGCGAGCCAACTATTTCGAAACTAAGGTGTACGCGTCATAGAGTGCCTCTGTCATTCGATGATAAACATCGTAGATCAAACATTGAAAACTCGGCTGCGCGATAGCAACGTTTCCGTATACATAAACAAACGATGACGAACGCGCGAGTCTGCGGGAGGGCGTTTAGCTCACTTACAACATTAATGTCGTTAAAAGAAACGGCGCGGCCGGAGTGCCTACGTTAGATCTCCGATTGACAGTTGACAGTTAACCGCCAACGGGGTCCGGAACATAACACGCTCATAATTGCTTCGATACCGACGGTTCACAGAATCATGCGATAAACCGCTGTCCCGCAACGCCCGTAAAGAATCGTCCAACGAAACACGATCATTTGTACGTGTCGGAGGAGGCCAGAGCACTCTCTCGTCTCCACGCAGATAACTAACATTCGCGCACCGCCTGTGTACGTATTCGGGCAATTATTTACTTTCACATTGTTACATTAACAAACGAGTGGGCGTACCATGAGAAGCAACCGTACCACCTACCATCGATGACACGCAGAACCTTCGTTCGGCAAACTGAAACATGCGATAGCCTCGCCGCGCATCTCCTGGCGCTTAGAATGTTTCCCTACTGTCACGCGAAGCAAAGCCACGCGAAGCGACTAATACTGCGGGCACGTACAGAGACGGAACAGAAGTTAAAATTCATCGGCCTGCTTCGGCACATAACGGAGGTTTTTTTTATTTCCGTATATGCTCGACACACGCACGTATGTACAAGTTAGTTCGCCAAGACCGCGGCGTTAATTGGACGGTTCCGTTCGATCATTGTGTTTGTCCAATGATGACGCGGAGTTAAAAGTAGAACCAAGTACATTCCTTAAACGGCTTAAACGGATGTAATGAACGCGCAGTACATATGTATTTGTTGGCTCGAGGCTCGAAGTCTCGCGAATCCCGACCAGAGGGGAGAGTAATAAATAGAAGAGTATAAGAACAACGATTAACAGATTTTTCAGTAAACTAACGTTTAACGAGTCGCTGAAATAGAGAAAGATTTATTCGTGCTTTTCCCAAAGGTTGACGCAATGGTAAGAAAAAATGATCGCACATCCCGGAACTTTTTATCAAGCGTTAATAATACCGACTGTGAGTTAATAGTTATTTATATCGGATTATTCAACGAGAATTTATCTTCCGCGCGTTAGCTGATAAGGATAGGTTCCGGTGACTAAATCGAAACTAATTGCTAGATAGTAAACGTTCTAATATTTGCCAACCTTCCATTGTAAATATTGCCTGCGTACGTAATCTGTATTATATCGATATGAATTTAATAAAGAATATTGTCCACTATGCGGTGCGTTCTACAATTTAATTGAACCATGCAGTAAACATTAGTACATTTTTAATGTCGCATTTTAATCGCAACGCAGCTCATTACAATGCAATATTATTCATGTTGCATTTAATTACATTCATATTACCGCGCTTTTTTCTCATAGTGCTGCCTCTTGCGGAGAAAAACTGAAGCTCCTTTCGGGGTTCGTACAGCGCCAATTAGTCCGGTGGCAAAACGCTCAAACTGTTAGCCAAACAGTGACGCCACTTGCGGTGAAATTTGGAAGTTCTGTTTTGGCTAACAGTTTGAGCGTTTTGCCACGGGACTAATTGGCGCTGTACGGACCTCGAAAGGAGCTTCCAGCTTCTGCCGCAAGAGGCGCCACTGTTTGGCTAACAGTTTGAGCGTTTTGCCACCCGACTAATTGGCGCTGTACGGAGGCCGTAAAAAAGCGCGGGAATATTTAAATCGTTACATATCGTTTTAAGATATTATTACTAACGCGACGCGAACAATTTAGTACAATTAATTGCAGTATTTAAATGAATTGAATAGAACGCATTGCACGTGTCTTTACTACTTTGTCAAAGAGAATAGCATTTTAAAAGATGAACTAAATGCCTCGACTGTTATTTAGACGTTAGAAAAACGTTTTGATAGCAAAAATTGTATTTGCTTAAAATGGCGTAAACGAATAAAAAGTTTACGTTGTTGAACCTTCTCGTCCGAGCCTCTAATTTAACCAAATACTTACCTCATACTTACGTGTTCCAACGAAAAATCGTCGATTCGAGTTCGATTCGGTCGACGCGACGAATAGCCTGCCTGGGGAAACGGTTCCGCTTCGGTCGATTCACGAACTGGTCGAACATTTTCATTCTCCATACTTACCCGGTCGGTCCGTAATGCGATTCTCGTGTTCGATCAGATATTATACACGCATCCATACATACGTACCTATGGCAGTTTCCCAAGCCCGAATCCGCGCGAAGCCACGTGTTCCCGTTCAACTATTTCCGTCGATTATTATTATTATTATTACCGAAATGTTCGTTGTAATAATAATTATTATTATTACCGAAATGTTCGTTGTAATAATAATTATTATTATTACCGAAATGTTCGTTGTAATAATAATTATTATTATTACCGAAATGTTCGTTGTAATAATAATAATTATTATTACCGAAATGTTCGTTGTAACGCGAAGTCTGTCGAGCATAAATCTTCTCGAGACATCGATACAATTCTTCGATCCGTTTCGCGCCGTACGAAATAGAGATCCTCCCTCTCCGCAGGACAGAGAAGCGGGAGTTTGGTGATCGATCGCTCCAGGGAAAGGAGTCTCGAACGAACAACTTAATTGGCCTCGTAATTAAAGCATTCCGTGCAAAGTCAAAGTCTCGGTTTATTCCATCCATCCACCTTCGCCCGTGATTTCGAGCGAACCGGAACGGTGCTAATGAAAATTTCCTTTTCACAGTATTGTTCTATATAGAAGGGAACAATGGAGAGCGCCGAGCGGCGTTGAATTCGTGTCGCGTCGGGTCCCGTTGATTCTCGTTGCGTCGCGAGTCGCGACAGGTTCGAGTGCCGGCGGTTCAGTTTCACGGGAAACCCGGAACAAACGACTTAAGCCGCGTGCTCCCGCGCCCTTTGTGCAAAGGAACGATAAGAGCCGACAAGGCGAATCGAACGCGCCGCCTCCTCGCACCCCCGCGGCTCTTCGAACCTCTCCGCGCGCTGTCACCGGCGAGACATCCGAGAAACCACGAAAGACTCTTCCCGCCGCATCGGAGTTGGCCGATACCGTGCCAGCGAAAAGACGCACGACCAAATCTAGAGACAGCTTGTTCCGTCGTTCGACTTTCGCGAGCCGGATGCTTTCGGCTATTTTACGATATCCGTGGCTTTCTCGCGCGCTCTTCGATCCATCTTTCCGAGATCGACGCCGATCCTGCCATCGGACTCGATAGAGAAATATTGGGTTGTAATAAGTTGTACTAAGTAATTGCCGATTTCAGTTATAGACGTCTCTCACTCCCATTTTTGTGATATCCGTAAATGTTATATCATAAAATTATTATTATTATTATTATTATTATTATGTTATTTTTTATTATCCGCGAATGTTAGCAACTGGACAAATTGAATGCAGCGGTCAAGGAAAAGCGACCAGAATCCGTCGATCGTAAAGGTGTCATTTTCCAGCAGGACAATGCTAGGCCGCACACGTCTTTGTCCACTCGGCAAAAATTCATGGATATTGGTTGGGAATCGATGTTACACCCACCGTATAGCCCTGATCTCGCGCCATCGGATTACCACTTATTTCGATCCCTGGACAACTCCCTTCGTGGTAAAACTTTTAACGACGACGACGCTGTAAAATCTCACTTAACTCAGTTTTCGGCCGAAAAGGATCAGACTTTCTACGAGCGTGGAATTTTCAAGTTGTCGGAGAGATGGCAAAAGGTCGTCGAACAAAATGGAAAATATATTACAGATTAAACTTCGTTCCAAGTAAAAAAAATTTTTTATTTCATTGAACGAATCGGCGATTACTTCGTTGCCAACCCAATACAATAATGTCTCTCTAATCGACGCTCGGATTGTCCACGAAAAATGGACAATTTAGGGAGAGGAGATACGATTCATCCTTACGGTTCATATTTATAGTCACGAGTAATAATCGCGAATAGTAATCGAATAATAATCGCATCTGCTCTTCCCAAATTGTCCATTTTTGCGCGCGATCCAAGCGTCGATTAGGGAGACATTACCAGGAGCGTCTACGGATTACCGCAGCCTCGAGCCGACGACGTCGAGGACGTCGTCTCCGCGCGCTCGTAAACGGATCGATGCGCAAGGGCTCCAGACGTCCGGGCTCCGGAAGGCATTTTTTCGTTTTCCAGAGAGACCGGGAGACACGGTGGTGCGCGCCCAGTGCCTTTCGATCTTCCAAAACATGTTTTCCTCGGGCGAAAAGTTACGGGAGCGTTTGGGACACCGGACTCCGTTCGCTTCTCTCGAAGTCAGCCGGGACCGATGTTCCATTCGTTGCCGATGTCCATCACGAATTCCCGCGGCGCCTCGCGGTGTCGTGCTTCGCGACGGTCGCGTTCCGCCACGGCGTTTCGCGCGATCGCGAGCGCGAGCGCGAAGTTAACGAGCGTTAAGCGAAAACTTTCCGAGCGATAACGCGACCAAGAAGAGACAGTTCTCCGCGGCAATTTCGTTCCACGCGGCTCGTTCCCGGGAACGACGTTAACGGCTCGCGCGAACAAGTTTCGGCGGGAACACCGTCCTCCTCCTCCTCCTCCTCCTCCGTGCAGATGGCACACGCCGTGAACTTTTCGCTGTCGGAATTCATTCGCGCCGCGGCGGAAAATAAACGTCTTTCGTTATTACCTCAGACACCATTTATCAGACCGGACGGCCGCGCGCCGCGTTCGACCTACGCCGGCAGAGAAAAACAGCGACTCGACGACACCCCCACCCGGGGGTTGGAGGCTCGAAAAAGCCTTGAACCGACTCGACGCAGGGCTATAGACGCGGCTAAAGTCGTTCGATGAAATCGGAACGGGTCGCGACTTCTACGGAACACAATTGCGGTTTCGAGCACGATGTTCGTTCGATCGCCGTTGCTCTCTCTCGGTTAATCTTGCCGGCACGTTTGTCCGACAAGGGAGGCCGTTCGCGAGCAAAGAGAATAAACGGGCGCGGCTGGTTGGCCGACTCCACCCGTCCCGGTGCTTCTCGATAATTAAATGTCAGGATCCCCGTACGACGGCACGAGATGACACGGACGTTTCAGCCGCCGGCCGAAGGACGTTCGCGTCGGGCCTACGATTCTCTTCCTCCGGCTGTTCCCTTGTCGCGCGTGTCTCGTCTCGTTTCATTTCGTTTCGTCCCGTCGCGTCTGATAACGTCGTGTCCGATATCGTCGTGTCTGATATCGTCGTGTCTGATATCGTCGCGTCTGATCTCGACGCATCTGATATCGTCGGGTTTGATCGCATCGCGTCTGATATCGACGCATCTGATATCGTCGCATCCGATATCGACGCATTTGATATCGTCGCGTCTGATCGCGTCGCATCTCGCCGTCGCATCGCGTCGCGTCGCGACGAACGATCGAGCCGCCGGCTTTAGCGATGAAAGCGCTCGTTAAGCGACACAAAGTCGACCGGATAACGAAGCGATTCTGAGGGAACGTGCTCCCGGAAGTCGTCGCAGAAGCGATTGTCGCCGCGTCGCGGACGAGCGTACGTTCGTAAGTCGCGGAGCGTTAATAAGCCGTTCGAGGCGGTCGTAACGAAGCGGCGGAATTACCGTGCGACGAAATAATCGTGAATCGACGGGAACGATATACAACGAAGCTCGGCGTCGGTCGCCGTTCAGAAAGTTGCGGGAACGGTTGGAAAAAGTTCCGGGCGCGTTATCGAGATAGAAAGAGTTTCGATCGTGGGCGAGGGACGCCGCGCGACGCGGATTCTTCGGTAAGCCCGACGAAGTCTCGCAATCTCGTCTTACGTATCGCCGTGGCATTAAATCGGATCGGCATCGCCGATAATTACGCGTCCAGCTGTACGTTTTCTCGGTCGGTCCCCGAGCCCGCCTCTCGGCTAATCGTTTTTACGATTCCCGATGCGCGTTCCAATTTCGCCGGGCCGATATTTCGCCGCGCGAGTTTTCTCGTCCAATAATTCTCCGCCGATGGCTCGAAACTGTTTGTTCGTTACCTGAGGGAATACTCGGTTATCGGCGTAACGCCGCGCCGGGCGACCTCGTGTAAATGAATTGTTCTCGCAATTAGAGTGGCAACGCCCACTGATTTCGAGATCCAGCCGGGAAATTCGATTACGGGGCTCGGGAAGCCGCGGCCTCGGAATATCGGCGACCGGTGCAGCGGCGGCGGCGGCGGCGGCGGCCCGACGGCGGCCCGGTGGGATGGGAAATTCGTGGACAACGGCCAAGGGGACACACGCTCGGAGAGATCCTCGACTACAGGACTTCAAAATATTTATTATTTCGTCGTAATTACATGCGCTTACATTTACGGAGTGCCGGTGGTTACGCGTGCCGATGCGATCGCATAGGTCATTACCGAGTGTTAATTGCATCGCGGCGGAATGTCGGCCGCATAAACCGCGGGGAACGCGCGCAAATACAAAGCGGCTAGATTCCTTCCTCGCTAGATCGATACCCAGCCGTGTTCCATTCCCGGTTTCCCGCGTCTCGTTTCTCGTTCGCCAGCGAACCACCCGGAGAAGCCAGATCGTTCTTTCGTTTCGTCGCTGCGTCCTCGGGATTCGAAGGCGTCGCCGTGCTATCTCTTTCCGCGCGAGCGGAATCTCTCGACGACCGCGCGAACGCGCTTCGCGGCCGTTTCTCCCAAAGTTCAGCGTTCGAAACGCGTTTTTGCGAACGAAATGGACGCGTTCTATAATCTCGAAAGCGATCGCCGTCGTTTCCTCCGCGCGTTTACCGCGCGATCTCGAATAAAACTCGGCCACCGACGCATCTTCCGGAACCGAGACGCGGCGAGACGACGCTTCCGGTCCGACGCGAATAGAAAAATATACCACGAGCCCGTGACGGATGGCAAAAGGCGTCGAAGCGAGCTGGAAATCGGCGGAGAACGAACGAAGATATGTCAGAAACTGCTCTCGCGCGATCGATTCGGATCGCGGATCGCGCGGCGAGATCCGCGATATTTGCGACGATATGTTGCGCCGATCTCGAGTCCCGTGGTCTCGTTACGCTCGTTCCGAACGAACGGCGTCGGTTTTGCGCCGGTATAGGCGCGCAAACGATCCCCCATCGTTTACGTTCCGCGGGTAACCGAGTAAATCACGCGGAGGAAACACCTTCGACCTATGGATCGTATATCGTTTGGTCAAGCAGAATAGATGGTTTCGGGGAGGAGTCCTCGTTTCTCCACCCGTATACATTTCCCCCCTCTTCGTTCCTCCGTCTACACTCGCGTCTTTCTCGCAGCTTTTCCTCGACGCGAGCCAGAGTCCGGTTCGCGGTCGCGTTTCTTCGATCGACGAAGCGCGGTTCGAGCCGGATCGAATCGGGTCGGGTCGGGTCGTATCGGATCGAGCATCGCTGGAACGCGGGAAGCGCCGGAAGTCGATGCTCCGGTATTCCTCCGATCGTCGTGCCTCGTCGCCGGGCTGTCCGTCGAATCGATCGCACCCAGAGCGCCCTTCCCGCGAGTCTCCCAAATCTCCGATCGCGGCGGTCGCCCTGATCGGAAACTCCGTGGGGCCCCTTCGTGAAAAAATAGTCGAACTCCTTGGATATGGTGATTCTCTCGGGCAGCTTCCGTCGATCTAGACCGGGTCCGGGGCGGGGGCCAGCAATTGCAAGCTGCTGCTCGATCGCGCGATCTGGAACAACGATTTTCGCGGTTGAATTCGCGTTGGATTCGAGTCGGAATCGGCGGCCGATAGACCGCGGATCTTCCTTGTTCTCGGAGAGATTTTCCCCTCGCGATGATCTGTCTTTTATAGAATAACCCGCGCGCGCGGCAATTTGCATAAAGATTCGCAGTCTAGCATGGCGGGCCCGCGTTCGATCCTCGGAATGCTCGAGCTTCCTGCGGACGGATGGATCGTTCGCTCGAAATTCGATTGTGATTTGTGCGCGTGTGTGAGCGGATCGGTCCATCGAACGATCGAGCGACGATCGATTCGTACCGCTTCACCCGACCGCGTCGGTTCGCTCGAAGCAAGAAAGACGGCTTCCGAAAAGTAGCGTAAGGTCGGCGGAGACGCTAATCTCCGTCGGGATTTTCCTCCGGTACAAATATCTTCTTCGGCTCCGTGGCAGTCGCGAACTCTCGTCGTACATCGATTTATCCAGGAGAAATCCGGCTCGCGGCGATAAAGTCGAACCCGCGCGCGTGTAGTCAATATTGTCGGAGCGGAGAAATTAAACTATGTAAGTTGCAAGGAATCCGGCTTGCGCGAGGAGTCTATCTCCCTCTCTCTCTCTTTGCTCCCTGTCTTTTCTCAAGGAACAGCAGCGACCGGTATCTCGCGGAGCCGCGTGTATCGACATTTTCCGTAAAATCGCGAGGCGGAGAAAGGGTTCGCTCGGCTAATAAATTTGTCGGGGAAACTGGAGCAGCGCCGGACAGAGATTACAGAGGTAAATTACGGGTTGCGCGACCGGCTACGGGAGGGATTCCTCCTTGGTCCAATCGTGAGACAGATAAAGGAAAATTCCGGAGAGGATTCGATCGGAGACGGTTCGATCGTGCACGCGCCTCCTCCTCGCCGCTTCAAGACAGATTTACCTGCTGCTTCGGCTGCCTGTAAGACTTCCTGGCGTAGACCTTCAGGACCCTGCAGTTGCACGCGACGGACAATGCTACGGCCAGACCCTGTCCCGCGATCGATCGCCGAACAAATGGAGGGAGCCGAGCAAATGGAACAAATGGAACAAACAAGCAAACTTATCACCAAATAATCCCGCAGCTGCGACCTGTGCGATTCCGCTAACGTCGTTATCGACTCCTCTCCGTTCGACGGAGCTGCTGCCGCTTCTTCTTCTTCTTCTTATTTGCCGACTTTTAGCGGCCCGTTCTGCTAATTCGTTTACGGTCCGTTACAAGGTAGATAGAAATCGAATAACCGCCTCCGTGTCTACCGTTGCTTCGCGTGCCGATTATTGCGGTTCCGACAACGATATCGTCGAGTTACACCGAAACAAACGTACAGACTCGATTACGGTTTCCGTTCCGTCGCGAAAGTCCGGTTAGTCTACGAAGCCCTAGACCGTACCCGGGCCGAGGATTCCGCTCCAGAACAGCCGCAAAAGCTTCTCGATCTCGACCGAAGCTTTCGTCGTTGCGCGGGGCTGTTTCGCGAGGGCGTTTTTACCCTCGAGACGAGCGCGCCAGGCTTTTCGAATTTCCGGATCTCGAATTTTCTTGTCCCGACGCGACGTTTCGCGACGTTCCGTGACGTTTCGCGACGCTCGAAGGTATGCGCTTCCGTCCAACTCGCTCCGCTTCGCGAAGACGCTCCAGCACGCGGGCAGTCGCGCTCGCCTCGGGCGTAGCAAACTCTTGATAAGCCGACAAACGCGGCTGCAATTACCGCACGAGGATTAGTAGGTGTTCTCGCGCCGTGGCAAGTATCTTCCCTGTGTTGATTTAACCGAACGCAGAGTCGAGGGCCGCGTACCAGTTCCTATCCTCCGAGAGATATATGCCATCGACGTTAACCGCCCTTCAGAACCTACGCTCCGTTCAACGAAACGAGCGTACAATTGATTCGACAAACTGAACGTAGAAGATCGTCGCGGGTCCTTGCTCGGTTAACGGCGTCCCGACGGTCTCAAAAATCTCGCGAAATTCGAGCACCTTGCTCGATGAAAAATTGAGAAGTTCGATCGGCGCGTCGGTTAATTTCTCGATATTCGTAGGTCTCGCGGATATACCGATCGAGTCGAGAAGACGTCGCGGATCGTCGTAAAAATTCGATCATTTCCAAATCTACGCGAATAATCGTGTCGGATCGTCGACGGCTAAGCGAGGATCGAATCGACGGAGGAAAAGGGCGAGTGTCTCACCTGCAGGGAGTGTCCTGTGCAGAAAACGGCCCAAAGGAAGGGAACCTTCCACACTCTGGACGCGACTCCGCAGCCGGCCACCAGGCCCACGATCATACTGACCTTCAGAAAGAGGATCAACTGGAGCGCTCTCCTCCTCTTCATCTTCTCGCGCTGCTTGATCTCCAGCTGCATGCTGCACGTGTACCTGCGCAGAAATCGCGGAGATATTTCGCGTCGAAAAATGGACCGATTGGAATCGTGGAGGACGGCGAAGCGATCGAAGGAAGGACTTCGGAGCGATCGAAGGACGGGCGCTCCGATCCCGGTTCATTCGATGAAACGTACGATACCTGGACACTATTGCAGCCTTGATCAGATAGTAGCACGCGGACAGCAGCAGCAGCACGACCGGCAACCCGTAAGCGTAAATCGTCGGCTTCGTTCCCAGGAACCTGGAACCGCCGAGAATTTCCCTGTTATGAACGGGAACGGAAACGGGAAGCAGCTGGGGTCCCGGCAACATTTTTCCGGTCACCCTCGCCCCCGTAACCGTCGAATTCCAGCGGGACTTTCCCCGCGTATCTCCGGAATCGTTACGGAACACGAGGAGTTAGGGGGGCGAGGGAGGGCAAGAGAGAGAGAGAAGCCGACAAGCGAAACCAAAAGGGAAATACGATTCGGTATCGGGATGCGCCCCGCGAAATTTGCCAGGACCGGAGATAAAAGGACGAGCCCGGAAATACGGGTTCGGCTGGCTCGAAAATATTGGAGAAAGCGACGCGGCCGCGCGGAGATAAGACTTTCCAGCCGGAGGATCATCTCATCCATATTCCCCGCGTAATACCCTATTCCAGCGTGCCCTTGTTCGGCTAGATATACTTTTATTTTATGTACGAAGCCGGTCGCGCGGACCGTTCCACGGCTTTTATCGTAAACTGGAACGGACGTCCGCGTCGCGTACAGGAAACGATGCTAACGAAAGACGTCGTCGACGAAACATTGCCCGCGATTTTTCGCCGGATTTTCGGAAGCCGCGACGGAAAATGCGCGTCGCTGTCGGCGAGACAAGCTCTTCGCGACGACGTTCGCCGAAGTTCCGAGTGTGCAGTGAATCTCCTCCCCAATCTTCCTACAGCTTAGAGACAGAAATGGACAATCTGGGAACAGAGGAGATACGATTATCCGAGCCTTGCGCCTCGTTTTTATAATCGTTGGCAATCGTCGGCTATAAAAATGGGGCTGGAACAATCGTATCTTCTCTTCTCGAATCGTTCATTTGTGTTCGCAAGCCGAAGGAAAATTCGGGAGAAACGCCGTTAAATCCGAGTTTAATTCGACGGCGTGGCGGAAGCGAGGGAAGAGAAAACGCGCGTTTACCAGCAGTTGTACGGCGTGAGGTCCTTGACGTTCCAGATGTCGGAGGCCTCTCGGATCTGCAGAAAGACGGCGACCCCCAGGTTCAGGAAAGGCGCACCCCAGGCGAACAGGCTGTACTTGAGGTAGGTCGGCGGGTCGTCGCGTCGCGGGATCGACGCGACCGTCGCGTACAGGTGATGGCACATCGCCGCCAGCCAGCAGACCACCGTCATCCGAAGGTACTGCAGGCTCAGCCCCAGGGAAATGCACAGCTCCGAGTCCTGAGTGCAATGCGAACATTTCTCCCGTCATGCGTGCAAAATGTCCCCGCCGCTGCGGCGCATTCTTCGGGCAAAGCCGAATGAAAAGCGAAGTCTCCGGATAGAATTCCAGCAAGGAACGAGACAAAAGAGCACGGCCCGAACAAGCGAGTCGTTTTTAAACGGATCCGGAACGATAACTTTTGCTTCGTCGACGCGGTTCTTTGAACCGTACGCGACCGAGCGCGTCTCGCGAGTGCAAGACGCGCGGTGCAGCGGTTCGCGCGTTCGGCGAGCGGATCTGGCCGAAAGAACGAAGCTTTGTCCCTTCTCGCGGTAACGATCGAGCTCGCGACAAAGGGCTTCCATTGTTCGGAAGCCGGCGGAAGACCGAGGAACGAGGGAACCGGTTCGAGAACGGCCGGAAATCCTTCGAACGCGTGTTCCTTCTATTCCCCGAGGCCCGGCTCCGTTCGATTTGCATTCCGCGTCCCGCGCAGCGTATCATCGTCCATCAGTTTTCAGGGACAACGACTCGGTGGCGAGCTCCCTTCTCGCTCGTCCTTCGTCTTTCTCCTTCTGCTCGTTTTTCCGGCTTTCCTCGCGTAATTTCGGAACAGGCTGCGCGGAAAACTCGCTCGTCAGCGGCGAGCCTAACTGCAAACTCGAGGAGCGCGACGTTCAGGATATTCCGGACTTAACGTTGAAACACGATATCCGCGACCTGTCCTCTCTTCCTCTCTCTCTCTCTCTCTCTCTCGGCTTATCTGCTCCGACTCGCCCGGCTCTGTGCTACAGGACACTTACGCGGAAAAGATTATTTCCAGGATCGACGACCAGCCGAGAGCCGGCAGTTTCTTTCGAGCAGAGACACCGGATAAACGCAAACTCGACGAAGCTTGGCTTACGGCACGTTCATCCGGACGTTGCAGCGAGGATTTTCTATCTCGATTGTGAGAAATGGTACAGAAATTTGTTTAATCGGCCTCGATTCTTCTTGGCCAGGGAAACGGTGGGAATCGATCGTGCGACGCTCGAAATACCTCGAGCAAAGGGTCTCCGTCGAACGTTCTCTCGAGATCGTCGTTGAAAGGAAAATGATTAAGATACACTTTTCGATACGGCGGGATCATCGAGAAGTCTTTTAATTCGACGACCTCTCGAAAGCGATCGGAATCGGGAAAGCGGAGACGTTCGAATCGGTTCGCCGAGTCGCGCGACGATCTTTCAATCGCGCGGAAACGTCCGAGGTTTTCGATCGCGTTCGCGATCGCGCGATTACGAGAGGAACGTTAAATGCTCGGGGACTCGAGGCTGAACGTTAATATAACCTTGACATAACCGTACTCGGACCGAATCGCATCGAGTCGCGCTACTCGGTTTTTGACTCCGTTAACCATTCGTATATACCGCCGCCGGATCATCGATTATTTCTCGCGAATCGTGCGCGGCTAATTCCATTTAATTACAGCGTACTCCGGGATTTGCACGGTCGCCCGGACGCGTAATTCGCGTTGCCAGGAATAATTAGCGTTTTTTTATTCTTCCGTCCGAGTCCCGTCCGAGTCCCGTCCGCTCTGTTCGAGTTCGCTCGCTGATTATTTTATTTACAGCCGATGCCGAGCACTAATTGTCGCTGCGAAACGCGCGGCGCTAATTAAGTCTTTGTAATCGATTTCCATCGGCGGCCCCTTTTTCCGCGCATCGGGGAAAAACGATTCCTATCGAGACAATTAACTCGAGCGTCCATCGACATCGCCTCGACAACCGACGGACACCCGGCAATTCCGAGAGTCTTCGATCTATCGGCGAATCGCGGAGACGGTGGACGTCTCGTGGAACGCTCGCTGTTCGAAAGGATCGAATCGAGAGGGGTCCTCGAACTGGCACAGGGCTGTTCGGTTGTCGCAGCAACCGAAATGGCCGATCGATCGGGAATTCGAGGGAAACCGAAGACGCGAGCTTGACTCGGGATATCGGTAACGCGTCGGCCTCTAATTAAGCCAGCTGCTCTGTCCGTCGACGAATGTCGGAGCCTCCGCTGTTGGTTGCGCTTCGCGGACCAATGCGGCGGGCAGCGACGATCCGTCGGAATCTCGAAAAATTGGAACCAGGCAACGAGGGCGAACGCAATTGCAGGGAAATGCAATCTCGGAACGGGGACGCGAGGGCAGGACGGCGGCGCGCGATATTAGGTATGCGTAGCCGGCGCGATATCGCGAAATTGTACTCGCGCTCGGACGGACTCGTATCGAGCGTCAATGTTCGAGGGTTGTTCGCGCAATATCGCGTCAACGTTTCCGAATCGCGCAGCTGCTCCGTCACGTCGGCCATTAATATTCCTCGAAACCTGACGCCCCGTCACGGTGCCCCGTGTTCCGCGCGTTCTTCCGCGCCCTTCTCCGAAGCGGAAGCCGCATCGACACCCCCGCGTTCGCGCTTCGTCTTCGTCGCGATTCATTATTTTCCCAGTGCGACTCGCGTCACGCTGTCAGATCGTCTCGCTCGCGTGTCTAATATATTTGCCGCGTTTCGAGGAGCGAAGAAAAGAGCGGTGAGTCGACGAGTTCGAGGACGGTCCATTCCGCGCGGCGAACAATAACGAAGAGAGATTACTGGTCCCCTCCCCCCTCCATCCACCTGTTCTAAAGAAGAACGACGAGACTTTTGTTCGACCGAAAGTCGCGCGCGCGCGAAAGTCGGGAAGCCGCCGATGATGTATGCCCTCCTCGCGTCCCGTATATTTTTGCGTAATCGCAGTCGTTAGGGAAACGGATGGCGGTTTCGTGGCGTAAAAACGTCGTCGCGGTCGCGCGTTATCGGAACCGCATCGAATTCGCGACTTCGATTCGAATACGGCGCGGCTCCTCTCGCCGATAGCGAGGACACGGTAATGTTCTCCCTTACCGACGCTCGGATTGTCCACTAATAATGGATAATTTGGGAAGAGGAGATACGATTGTACGAGCCTCGCGGCTCGTTTTTATAATTGTGGACATTTTATGACTATAACAATAAACCGCAAGGCTCGAATAATCGTATCTTCTGTTCCCAAATTGTCCATTTTTCTTGACAATCTGAATGTCGGTAAGGGAGACGTTACTGTAGTCCGATCAGGGTTAACGCGTTCTTACCGTTATTCGGGCGTTTAAAAGATAATCCAGTTCTCGGTGGAAAATGTTCTCGGCGTTTCAACAAATCCTCGTTCGCAAAGGGCTCGTTTGGAGAGCAAGGTAGCACGTCCGCCGCGAAACTTTTTCCTACTGTTCGCGAAGTCCGGCGCTGCTGGAACCGTCGAGAACTTCTAATTCCTTTCTTCCGTTCCGGAACTCGGGGCACCGTGGCCGCGCGAAGTCGACGTTGCGAGACTCGTTCCGCGGATAAATCGAATGAAAACACACGGCTCCGTGTCCGAATCGATGGAGAAGAGCGCTAGGTCTCGAGACGGTCCGCGATAAAACTTTCGAAGCTCGCGTCTCGGGATTTATGGAATGCGCGAGCAACCTACGGGAAACCGAAAAGTCGGCTCTCGGAAACTTCCGCGGGAGTACAGTAATGTCTCCTTAACCGACGCTCAGATTGTGCACAAAAACGAACAATTTAGGGAGGAGAAGAGAGACGATTATTCGATCATTGCGGTTCATTTTTGTAGTCGCGAATTGCGTCAAGAATTAGGGAGACATTACTATATCTCCGAATGGAAGCAGAGCCATGAGATCCCCGCCGATCGAACCGCGACGATCGCGGCTCGATTCGACTCGGAATCGTTGCGGAATACGCGACGCGCATTAGCAGCTGTCTTGGGACAACTCGGATAACGTTATTCCAGAAGCGTGCGACGCTTCGCGAATGCCAACAATAAGGGAGAGAGACCGAATCGCGCGTCTCGAACGGCGGATAACGGTAACCCGTTCGTCGAATAATTATACGAAGAAGTCAAAGGAGCACCGAGACGGGTATCGATTTGAAATTCAAAGCAATTAAGAGAGAAGCAAGAAGGAGCGCGCGGACCGACTGCCGAGCGAATGCGAGTAATTGCGTCTGCCCCGGCCGATCGAACAATCGCGTTTCCCATGCAAATTCGTTGCATTGTAAAACAATTATCCCGGCAGCTCTGCTCTCCGCGTTTTTCCTACGGTCGCCGGACGATTGTTCCGGAACGGCTCGCGGCGAGGCGAGGCGAGGCGAGGCGAGGCGAGGCACGACGCTGGAAACGCGGACCCGCGAATCCTCTAGCTCCAAGAAAGTTCGAGCATAATTTGGGTCACGGGTCCGTCAGGTACAACTTTAATTTTCTTGCAAGCTCGGACGAATCGCCCCGAGCCATAATCGATGCGCTCTCTCTCTCTCGCCTTGCCGCGCCGCGTATTCCCGCGAGCACGAAACATGCTCCGCGTTTCGGAGGGACAACCGTGTAAACTATTCGTCCAACTCTTTCTGCTCGTCGATGTTTCTCCGCGCGGAATCGTTGGCATCGATCAGCGTCAGCGACGAGACGAATGTGCGGCCGATACGGAGCCGCCGCGATCGTTAACCGCGACGTTCGAGAGACGAATTGTGCCAGCGCGAGCAGTCTTTCGTTTCTCGGCGGCCCGGGATCCACGATTTCGCGATCGACGGACGTTTATCTCTGCTGCTTCGTTATCGGGACCGATCGGCGATCAACGGCGAAGCTTCCAGACAAAGGCGATACGGCGAGTTATTACGGAAAAGAATGAAAAGGCGAGAAGTTACGAGACGATCGGCAACGTTCGGGAGTATCGAATGTCGGACGGAAATTGCACGGCGCCGTAGTTCGATTAAGGATACGTCGACGCGGCGGGGGTTAATCATTTTCGCGAAGATCCGGGAAGAGCGGGCGCAAAGTGGGAGAGAAGAGAGATGAGCCGAGATAAAACCCGTGACCCGTTAAAAGCAGCACCGTGTACCGGATCGCGGAGCAACAACGGAGTTTTCTCCGGTCGGTTTTTCCAAGTCCCGCGGAAAGGGCAGCGAGCAAAACCGTTGATTAACGTCGGCTTTGATTGCGTTCCCGTTTCCGCTGCTCGCCGAGCGAAAATACGCCGGTCGGGACGGTGCTCCTCTCCGGCACCGAACGCGCTCCTGGAAATTGTCGATCTTCGGTTCTCCGCGACGAGAGCCACTCGGCGCTTCGCAAATATTTGCGCGCTTCGTTGCGGTCACCGCATGCGGAAACGCGTCGCGAGGAAAGGTCCGGGGTCCGGACCTTTTTCGAGAATATCCGTTCTCGGCGCGTTTGAACGCGTGCCAGAACACGGAGGCTGCCAATTGATCGTGCTCGCTAATCCTCTCGCGAACGCGGATCAAACGGCGATTAGATCGGATAGATCGCCGCTTTGTTCGTTTCGAGCCGGCTCGGTCGTCGTCGTCGTCCGCTCTCTCTCTCGCTACCGAATTCGGTAACACGCGACACATCCGTTCAGCCAAAGCCCTCCGTATCTAGATTGGAACGTCCAAGCGGATTAGTCCATTTGACGGCCGTTGAATAACGTTACGAAGCAGCCGAAATTACGTGCCGCAGCTCCGCGCCGCACCGCACCGCGCCGCGGCAAAGCGGCGCGGTGGCCACTTTTGGCCGTCGTTCCGGTTCCTCTCTATCGCCGAAACTATCGGACGGAGAATCCTCTCGAAGCGGCGATAGAATTAGCGCAACTCGACCGTCCCTCTGCCTTTAATCCCCGTGGAATGTCCAGAGGCGATGCGCTTCTTCCGCCGCGGCACGGCACGGTAAACCGACGGAAAACGCGCGAATAATTAACTCGTGCGACGTCTCTACGTCGCGACGGATTCGACGCGAATTTAGGAGCTCGTCGGTCGATTAAAGGCGATAAAGCGGCGGATGGCGGTCCTTGAAAAGGACGCGCCGATAGAAAGCCTGCTCGAGGGATGATCGGTTTTCGGGCGAGAAAACCATGGAAACGGACGGGGACGAGCTTGCGAACGTAAACGCGAGATTATCGATGCACGCCGATTCGAAAAAGAAGCGGAAACGAGACTGTACAAACTACCGGGAGCTCTTTGGCGCGTATCCGTTGCCGCGAATACGAAATTCGCCGGGTTCCAGCGACGCGAAAAACGAGAAGCGAGATGTACCCGTTGCTTCGACGAATCCCGCTTTTCGAGCGACGCGTTGTCTAAAGCGTGAACCACGTTCTCGACGTTCGAACATAGCTTCGCTATGTTTCTAGCATCCTCGCGGATTAATCTCTCCGGTCAGCTGTCGCGCGCGCGACGATTCGGCCCGGAAGACCGAGACGAGACGCGCGGCTTAACAACTCGAGAACGAAAAACTTGTAATTGCCCAAGTTCGGAGAGATTCGACTGGAGGATCTTAAAGCCGCGCGGCTGCCTCGCTGCCGAAAATGATAGAGCGTTGCGGTTTTTATCGAGTTAGCTCGCGGAGCCCTTCGGCGAACTATCCGAGAGTTTCTCCGAGAACCGGCGCGCCGCGGTAACTTTCAACGACGTTTCCGGAGCTCGGTGCCGGGGTTTCGAAAAGAGCACTCGAGGGCTCGTTTCGCTGATTACACGCACGGCTTTCGGAATTTTTCAGGGACCGGAGAGAGCGAGAGAAGCATCGACGAAAGCGGCGGAGAACGAGACGCGGCTCGCCTCGTAAATAATGCATGCGGCCCGAGCCCAAGTTTTCAGCTCGGACAGCTTCGCGAATTTATGCCGGCGTCGGGAGGCTTCGGTCCGCGAAGCTTTTTAGTTAAGCTCGCCAATGTTGCCGTCCGATGTTTTCCCACTTATCCTTGCGTTTACCTCGAAAGTTCGCCGATCCAACGAGGTCACCTCGCGCGAATTACGCCCGAGTCCGTATTCTCGGCCGGAGATCTCGCGTATCAACTGTCGCGGTTTTTAACGGGGCAATCTCGATAATCCTTTCGAGCGTGGAGGAACAGGGGAGGACGGCCACAAGCCAGAAGAACACGACGAAATGCAAACGGAAAGGCCGGCCGCGGCGTGCACGAAGCAGATTAATGCCGAGTTACGACGGAGGGTTACGAGGCGTACAGGCACTCGCGCACCCCCATTAAAATCTTCCGGCGAGGCGTTTACCGACCCTTATCTTCGTGTTCGGGGTACACTGTATAATAACGTTCGCTCGACGACCTCGTAAAGCCAACTTCCGTTAATGCGCCCGCCGATTTATTACATCCACCGGGTCCACTCGTTCGGATGCAGAGCCGCGACCGAATGCACGCGCGGCCGGATTTCCCTCGCGTTTCGAACACGCTTGCCATGAACAGCCGATCGAAACGTTCTCCTCCTATCCGCTGAACGTTTCTCTTTCGTTCACAATTCGCGCGCTACCTCGAATTTAACCGTGGAACTTTCTAGGACCGAGCTGCCGCCGAAGGATCGCGCGGATCGGGAATCGGATCACGAGTTCCGCCGGCTCTGTTGACGTTTTCATCGGAGCAGGCTCCGCGAGGATCCTTATCCGTGCTCTCTGATTAGTTACCGCATTGAAAGCCGCGCAAAACTTTGGAATTGGTTCCGTGAGGATCCACAGGTTACGGATAGTGGGTCGAAAGAGGCCGAGTCGCGGCACGCCGGGTGAGAGGTGCCCGCGAAGTTCGAGCCGGGACGAGGGCTGTTGCGGGTCTCGGAGTCTTAATTAAAAGAGGGTTTCGGCGTGCTCCGAGGGTCGTGCTTCGAGCGAGCAAACAATGGGCCGAAGCGGCACGGCGGCGGAGAAACGCCGAGCAGAAATGCTATCCGGGATTTCGTTGTTCGATCGCACAGCAAAGGAAGCTCCTTTGCCAAGTTACGGCTCGGTCAGCCGCGGAACAAACGACCCGCGAGTTTCCAAGGCAGGAATCTTCCGACAATTGTTTGCCGTCTCGCTGCGTTCGCCGATTCGATCGCTTGGATCCAGAACGGAACGTGCTTCGAAGCGACGGAGGCGAGGCGAGACGCGTTCTCTTTGCGAGACCGAAACGACCGCGGTCTCGAAGCCGGTTCCCAGCGGCTTCGATTCGAGCAATGGCCACGTTCGAGGGCTCCCGGGGGAAATAGATTTTGAAGTCCGCTCGAAGGAACTCCCCCGGTAATCGAAAATGATTTTTCGGTACAGCATATCCGTCGGTGCTCCTCCGACGAGTTCAACGATTCTCGCGGAAAGATGTTCGCGGGCGAAGCAAACGGCGACGATCGTGTTTGGGAACGGGGAGAAGAGCAGAGGTTGTCGCGCGTTCGAGGAGCGGAAAAGCGGCGGGACCCGCGCGTCGACGTATTTAAGAGCCGCGAGTTCGCGGGAGGAACGCGGTTAGCGGAATCCGGCTGCGAAATAGTTTGTTTGTTACCGGTTGAAAAGACTCCGGAACTCGAAACGGGCATTCGAGCCCGCGTCGTCTCCCTCGGTTCCCGGGGTCGAGTGCCGCGGCCCGAGGGAAAGGGGCGGCGCGAAACGGGAGGAAGAAAGGATTTCTCTCCCTCGGGGGAACCTGTCGAAACTTACCTGAACGCCGCCCACTCCAACGATGAAGAGCAGTTGAACCATGAAGAGGGCTGCCAAGAGATTCATAAGGGTCGTGCCCGCCAGGCTCCTCAGGTCCGAGAACAGGCTGGAACACAACGAGCTCTCTCTTATTCCGACTTTCGACGCCGGTACACGGAAGGAGAAACCGGGTAACGGTGTCGCGAGTTAATTATCTCTGCGGCGCGAGGCGAACGGGGCGCTTTCCGGGCGAAAAGGCGCGAAACGATATTCCGCCTGGCGGAAAGCCCGAGGAGACCCGATCTCTTTCGTCGAATCGCGTCGTCCGCGGGGAATAGGAAAATTTTCAATCGTCCGAGGAAAAGAATGCCGAGGGAAACGCGAAATTCGATTTGCGACAGGATTCGCGGACCGGCTCGCACGCTCGCGCGATCCCTCCGTATCGTCCTCGTCCTGCAAACAGTTCCGCGCAGGGAAACAAAGGTTCTCTCTTTCTCTCTCTCCATCAGTTTTTAAACGTATCCATCCGAAGAACATGTTACCCTCGGCGAAATTGGATTTTGCTCTTTGGGACGACAGGTTGATGCTCTTCGAGGACGATAACATGCTGGTTTTATCGGTATTAGCCGTTCGCGTGACGACGCTAGCGAACGGAAACTTTTAAGGAATTTCTTCGAGTCCTTGCGCGCGTTCCTGCCAGCAATTTTCTTGCCGGATAGACCGAGAACCGTGTCGTATGCTCCGGTGAAAAACGGTTGCTGAAACGGCCAAGCTCCGCCTTTAGAAAAATTCGATGCCGCTTCCGTCGACGTTTTAAGCGGCGGCTAATGATGTTAATTGATCGCGTGTCGCTCGTTTTCCCGGATTATTGGACGAGCCAACTACACGGTCGCGAAACGAGTGTAACGCGCACGATACGGAGTCGACGTCGACGCCGACGCCGACGTTGGGAAAGTAGGGGAAGACTTCGCACGAATGGCTTCGCGAGTAATTCGTCGGGGATGAATAATTCATAAATCAAACAGGATGGTCGGGCTTGGTCAAGGTGAAACTGTACGCAGCCGCCCGCCTCTCCCCTTTTGTTTGCCCGACGAGACCTCGATGAAACCGCTGGGCGCGTTTCACGGAACCCTCCCCCAGCGATTTTATTCTCGTCCCGCGAATATAATACACCGGTCGTCGTCTCGGTTCTTTGTAATTCCGCGCGAGCCGCCGTTCTTTCAAATATTTGAAAGAATCCTCCGGCATAGTAATTCGGAGCGTCTCGATGTAGGTATCGGAGCACCGAATATTAGATTATCGGCAACGCGCTCCGAAAGCCGAGGCGTTAAAGTTACCCCGTCGTCGGACGAGAAGCTGGCTCGCCTCGAATGAAAAGCGAGAAGACCCGCGAACGATTACGAATCGTGACTTTTCGGAGCGACATTTTCGGGAAGCTGTGTTCGCGGCTCGGCAAAAAAATTTAAATACGCCGGCTTAGAATTTCATTTGGAGTTGGTCGCGGTCCGTGAAAGGATTGCGCGATATTCCCGGAGAGATATATACACGAAACCCCGTGATCTCCACGCGAAAAGGGACGGAGACGAGCAACGTTTATGAATATTTGAGGAGCAGTCGAACCCCGAACGCCGGAAGTGGGACGAGGGGGGAACTTCTTTAGAGACAATATTTGTCAACCGGCACGAGATATCTCGGTTCCCTGAAATTTCTATCCAGCTATCGGGATCGTAACCCCTTCAACAATGTTTCGCCTCAAAATTGAAACGAAGGAGAGAAAGCTCGACTCTCTCTCTCTCTCTCTCTCTCTCTCTCTGTCTCTCGCCCTCCCTCTACGCGATTCGTTTGATCCCGGATCATTCAATTAAATCTCCGCCGCGAACGTTCGTCGTACAAGAAAGGGAGAACATTCTGCGGCGCGAAGAGAGAATACATATTTGCAGATTACATATTTGCATTTCTTCCATTGTTTCGGCACTCGAACGCAGCGTGTCCCTCCGAAAAAGCCGTTATTTCTAACGAATTCCGTTTCACTTTACCGTTTCCCATATTTCTCGAATCGCGCGGCATGAATATTTTTCATCGGAAATGGGAGAAAAAAGATCGTCGATCATCGGGAATAGGTTCGGAAAAATCCATCTGTCTCGGGCGTTCGCACTGTTTTTATAAATTGTCATCGGCTCTGCGCGCGGGGGCGGATCGATCTCCGAAAACGAGGAGCTTTTTGCACGGGATTGATCCGTCGCGAACGAAAAGCGAGAGAGCCAAGAGTCTCGGGTGATCGTTCCGAGCGCCCAGGTTGCTCGACGAGTACTCAATTTCGCCGTTCAGGCCCAGAAAAAGAGGAAACGGAAACGGGAGCGGAATAAGGGTGCCGCGCGTGCGGCGGTCCCTCGGCGGCGCGTTTCTCTTCTTTCTTTTTTTTTCCGTCGGTGCGACGCGACGCGACGCGGCGTACGTTATTTCGAACACGGTCTGTTTGCGGAATCCGGCGACGTACGAGGCTCGTAGTCGTCGGGAATATCGACAAGCCCGACGTCGACTCGAATTCCACGCGGATATGGCTTTCGCCTGGAAGGAATTTTAATAAAAAGCCTGCCCGTTACCGGTCGATCCGGCCGATCCGCGGCGCCGCTCGCCGGCCTGGCTCTCCTTCGCGGACCCGCTAGTCGCCCTGGCCCTTTGATCATCGCGTCGGCGTCGACTTCATCGAAATAGGAAATGAGTCGGCGAGGTCCTTTTATTCGATCAGAGATCAAAGGGAAGCAAGCAAGCCTCGAGAAACTCCGCGCCACCGCGCCGCTAACAACCCCGTGACACCGATACCGTTGTCTTCCGACTTTCTTCGACCCTCCCACGCCTCTTGCCAGGCCAACGCGGTCTTTCGTAACGAAACAACGTATCTCCGTGTTCCAAAAAGACTCCGCAGAAACTGTACAGAATTATCTGACGGGGCACTCCTAGAATATACGGATCGGGCAGTCGCAAAAAAGGCGACCACCAATTAGTCGGCTGCTGGCGAACGCGTGGGAGGCAGCCCGCACAAATTTATTCGATACAACGAAAGCTGTTTACGGCGGTGTCGCAAAGACTCGGAGTAACATCGTTGATAAAGCGGGGCTCCCTCGGGTGCAGCGTGCAGCGGAGAGCCGGGGGAAGAGAATTGTTTATAGCCAGACGCACTTTGCGGCGCGTGTTCGCCGAAACTTCCGCGCCGCGTCGCGCTGCGGCTGTTTCTTCGAGAACATATCCGGAGCACGTGCATATAAAGTCGCGCCGGGAAATTTTCACGGAAAGTAACCGGCAATATTTGTAAAAGAATCGAACCGAGGATTTTTCGCGGCGAGCGTATTTCATCGTTCGACACGCTGGGAAATTGGAGCTGCGAGAACGTACGTGGCCGAGAGAGCCGACAGGTCTTTACGACACCGGGAACCTTCACGTTTCTTCCCGGTCCGGGGATCCGATCTTCCGAAAAGTCCATCGACGATTTCTCGTTCGACTCGCGTGAATAATTCATCCGTGCGAAGTTTGAACGTCAGGCAGTCGGCGAGCGGGGATCGGGCACGGCGTCGAGATCCCGAAGAAGGATTACCGGCTCCTCCGGTTGTCCGCGAGCAGACAAATTTCGCTTTCGGCGGAAGCTCGGAAGGGAAACCTGCGAAATTTTCCCACGGGAGACAGCTCCGGATTTAACTTGTTGTTTCACCGCGGCGGTCTTCGTCGCCGCGGCGGAAGGTTCCGTCTTCCCGAAGCCAAAGAGAAATTTCGCTGTCGGTGGAAGCTGCGAGAAATCGAGCTGCGACATTTGTCTAGGATCTCGCAGGATGTTTCACTCGGATGTTCCACGCCGGTTCACGCGGTGAGAAAAGGTTCGATCTTCGAACTGGATCGCCAGATTTCGGCGTGGCCACAGAACGCAATTAGAGGGCCGCGATTGCCGGATAGAGGAAAGTCGTGTAAGTCGATCGATCTTTCGATCAACGTCCCTTTCTACGGGTTCCTTGGGTCCTGACAGGACGATAGATCCGGCCGACAAGCTCCTTAAGCGAGCCAGAAAGGAGCAAGACGAAGATCGATCGATCGGCGAACAGCGCTCGGAATCGCGCGTTCCTCGAGGGTTCTTGTTCCCGCGAACAATCCCGGCCCTCCTCCGGGGCCCTACTTCGGGGTAGTAGTAGCTTGCTGAAAAAAAAGTATGCCAACCCCTTGTCCACCTGGCCGGTTGTTTCATCGTCCAGCTTTCAGCGCCTCTTTAATAGGAAGCTGCCCCGCGCACAATGAAAACTTTGAATAACCCGAGACGAATCAAGCTGAAGCGGTCGTGTCTTTTTTACTGGCGCATAAAAGAATCTCGCGCTGGTGCAGCGTGCATTGCAGACTGAACACTTTGTTGTGTTACGACGCGCGCTCTCGCGATATATTAATATCGTAGGAAGCTGCAGCACCAGCACCAGCACCAGCACCAGCACGAGCATAGCAGCGGTTCACATAGGATGCGACGCTTCGACGCGCCCCAACGAGATATCTGCGAGAGAGAGAGACTAGCTCGATCAATTCAAGCAAACACAAAGAGCGCATAAGTGTTTAATATATTCAATATTCGCATTTACCGAATCGCTGAATGGAGATCGATCGTTCGACCGCGGCGTTTCAGGCGCGTGAAATAATTATCGGTTGAAATTTCGACCGGGCCCCGATGCGAGATTCCTTCGTCGAAATTAGACCGGTCGTTAACAGTTTTTTTCTGCGCGAACGTCGCGAGCAGATTCGGCGCGCCTTCATTAAACCGTGCGCTCTGTAACAACCGGACGAATGCCGCGCGGCTAGCTGGATAGAATCGTACAGAGCTTTCCGGAAAGGATCCAATCGAACGCGTTATTGCTCGCGACGCGTGTAACTCGTTCAACGGGGTTGTTACCACCGGACCCGTGCAATCTGTTTCTCGCAAAGCTGGCGCACGCGGGTGCATTCGCGATCCGTAAAGTCCAGCAAATTGAAACCGTACCCGCCGCCGCATCGAGGCGAATCAAGGGACCCGGGTCGAAATCGCGACGACGAAGATAAACCGGCTAGGTATTACGGCCAGTGAATTTGTTCGTTTCCTCTAATACGTTCGGTTAGGTATGATCCGTTTATAAACAAACGAACAGATGAATTGCGCGATCGCGTTTTTACTGGAAAAACGCACGCGGTGTTTTTCGAACGACCCAACGCGTGCCGCGCGAGTCTCTCGCGGAACAAAGAAAATATTTTGCCTGGCTCGGCGTGCTTCGCACCGCGGTCTATCCGTGTGTAATCTTCGAGAGGAGGAGCGTTTATCGGCGGTCCGTGAATCGAGGTTCGATTCGTCGAGTTCTCGGGCCGCTTATCGTCCGGCGACGAGTCATCGGAATACACCGGAAACTTCGGAGAGCTGCGGCCAGAAATGGAGCGACGAACGTGCCCTCCTCCTCCTCCTGCTCCGGCTTGCTCGCCCGGAATCGAATCGAATCGACTGGAATCGAGTAGAATCGACAGGAATCGACTGGAATCGTGTCGACGCGCCTTTCGAACGACAAAGTTTCGGTATCGCGACACGGCAGAGCCGAATCAAGTTGAACCGAGACCGCAACGAACTTCCACGGATCGCGTGCAATCGATCAAAGTAATTTTCTTCGACCTTCCCCGCCCGAGGGCCATTGTGCGGGACGGACAGAAGGCAATCACGACATCCCGGGATCTACCCCGAAAACTCTAATGAAAATTTCTTCGATCGTCCGGCTATCTTTCCGACGCGCGCGCACAGAGTCTAACCAATTATTAACTGGCCGCGGATCCGACGATCGGATGTATCAGGGTGAATTACGGTCGGTCCATTTATTCGCAGGACTCTCGACGCTGGAGGCTCTGTTCGAATTACAGACTCTTTCGCGCGAGAATTCGGAAATGCGGTAAGAAAAATGGTGAGAATTCGTGCTCCGTATCTTTTTGGAGAAAAGTTGAAAAATCTGACGGACAGCTGGCTTCGTCGAAAGTGCGACAAGGAGACGAGAAACGGCCGGGGTGGTTTCGTCGATCGGAGCGGGCCGGAAAGTTCGCGAAATCTTTTAAACAGTTCCTCCGCAGTTCCCCGCGGGGCGATTTAGATACAAACACGCGATATTCTTGTCGACAAAGGGAGTTTCCAACGATACCGAGTCCCCCGGCATCTCTTTGCGTCCGCCGGTATTCTGGCTCGTTCGCCCGTAAGATAAAACCTCGTTAATTATCGTCCCTTTACGCGTCCCTCGCCAGGTTCGCAGAATTTTCTACGTTGCTCGGGGATTTTATAAACGGAACGCCTCGCTGATAATTCCAGCGGGCGACGTTTTTAATTCTCGGTTCAGCGATCCCGTTGCGAAACGAGAGCGCGAACGCGTTTCCATCGAGGAACGACTTACGGAAACGAGCGACCGACAATTATTGTTTCGCCGACACACGATTCGCGCTGTCCGCGGGATCGAGATAGCGAGAGAACGTTTCGTTTGTTCCCTGGAAATCCTTTGCGCCTCGGGAAACGAGCAGATTATTTTCGGTCGCTCGAAAAGTAATCGGAACCGATCGAAAAAAAAGAATCCTAAACCGAAACGAAATTTCTAGTTTCAAAAAAACGATCTCGTCCCTCGTTCGCAAGCTTTTCACGCGAATCGCCGAGGCGTCTCAGAGTTCCTTTCAAATTCCGACGTGGTTCCTGAACGCGACGGAATAGCAGCCGAAAAGAATGGACGTGCGAGGCGCGCCCCGATCGTCATTGTCGCCTTTCAAAGCTGCATTGATTTTGCTGTCTCGTTAGCGGCTTTCGACCGGGGCTGCGACCGCGTCGGTTCCGAAGCGATAAGCGAGTCTTTTCGTTCCCGGGGCCGAGAGAGAAAAAGAGAGAGAGACAGGTAGAAAGCCGGAAAGAAAACGTGGCTGCCGTCAAGAAAACAAAAATGGCATTATCCGTGAAAGAGCATCCATGGAGGCGGAGGCGACGGGTCGGGGAATGGGGCTGCAATTACGATTTCTTCGAAATCTGGGACAACGCGGTCCTTTATAGGAGAGCGGAGTGCAGTCGGATTCGCATTCGCAGTCGCATTCGCAGTTGCAGTTGCAGTCGCAGTCACGGACGCAGTGACCGGGACAATGGAGCCCGGCTCGATCCCGTTCCACGGCGCGCCCCATTCATCGGGAGTATCTTCCGCGATGATTAACACCGACAAAAATCCTCCCGGCCGGCTTGTCTAATTACTTTTCACGATTGCGCCCGCATAGCAGCTTGCGCGGCACCCGTTCCCCTCGCCGACCGGCTCGCAACAATCCGCCTTCGCGCTCTCCGAGGCGCAGCGTAATTCAGACGCGTCTTTCGTCTCGTCGCGTTACAATAAAATACATTTCCATTGCGTTCATTTCAGCGGCGTCTCGTTCCGGTTTCTTTAGGGTCGCAGAATCGACGGAACGCGCCCGAATTAACGAATGTTCCTCGCGCGGCGCGATATGCCGGCCGGATTATTCGAATCGCGGGAAATATATAATGGCGGATCGGGCTCGCGGGCGCAACAAGTATGCAACAATGCAACGGTAACGCGATAATAGGGGCGCGATACGCGCCGATGCGCTATTGTGCGGGAAATTCGAACGCGCGCTCTATCGCGGCAGCGATCGAGTTTACGAAACGAAATCCGGATATCGCCGCGTAGCTTTATACAGACGCCGCGGGGAAACCATAACCATTTTTGCCCGTAGGTTGTCTCTCAAAGCTCGGTCCGCGGCGCGAAAGCCGTGGGAACCGCAAACAGTTTCGCTATAAGCTATGAATTTGCAATGGAGATCGCGCTATCGGACCGCGAACGCGTCAGTCCGCCGGCTTTTTCATTCGCACGGAGATCATCGAGACAGAGAGTGTACGCACGCGTCCCCTCTTTCTGATAAATAATCCTTCCTCCGCATCGTTCCGCGTCCAAACAACATCTGTAATCTTATCGGTACAGACCGAATTTCACGAAACAGAAAAGACAACGTTATCGTCGCGAGGAACGTGGTTTTCATCTTCGATCGACGCTCTCGTCGCTGCGACATGTGCGAGGCTGCGAGGCACGTTTCGTTCCAATGGTCCCCCATTCGAGAGCTTAACAGGCTCGCTAATGGCCTTTGTGGTTGCAATATTTCATCGAACGCGACTCTCCTCGCGATACGTTCCGGAAATTCGATAAAGCACAGCAGACGTGCCGTACAGCGAAAACGATATTTCGCGCTCGCGGTTCTTCGAACTCTGAAACGAAGACTCGCGGTAATTCCATGAAATCGAGTGCCCGCTAGTTTGTACAACGGTTGTACGTATTAATAATTCTTTGGATAATTTACCAGATACGAACGAATTCAGCGAAGCGAGCACTTTGTCCGAGAAAGGCCTACGCGAGGTTTCAGGGTCCCTCGAACGAAAGGCTGCTTCGAAATCGTCTGTTCGACGAAAAGTCGAGGAAACCGGAAACCGTACGATGTCGTAGGTGTCCGTAATGGAGTGGCCGTCGAGCGTAACAGTCGTCCCTTTGTCCCTTTCGAAAGAGCGATTCGGTAACTCGAGAAGAAGACGGGCTGGGCACTCGGAAGGGAAACCGAAAAGAAGTTAGCTCGGGGTCGGAGGGAGGAATCGAGATTGTCGTCGGACAACGCGGAAAGGCCGAGGCATCTGGCCGGTCGGACGTGACCGACGCCGATAAGAGGATGAACAGTGCAATTAACCGAACGCCGTCGGAATAACGACGGAGCCCGGGAAACACGTCGCGTTGGCTAACGGGGTTACGGTCTGCGAGCTAACGCGCCCCGTGGGAGCATTATGGGAAAGCAACAACGTAATACGCCGCCGCGCCGAAAGAAATAAAAAAGGAGACCGGCCCTCGCGCGCTTACAAAGCGACCGAGCTTGCACGCTCGAATCTCGAACGGTCTCGGCTTCGCGGCCCGTTTTATGGCTCGGAACCCGGCGAAAAGCCGAGGGCAATTTATACTTCTCGCTCCCCGACCTGGCACCCTCG
This sequence comes from Megalopta genalis, assembly GCF_051020955.1. Taxonomy (NCBI): domain Eukaryota; kingdom Metazoa; phylum Arthropoda; class Insecta; order Hymenoptera; family Halictidae; genus Megalopta; species Megalopta genalis. Next base: position 17,339,283 of record NC_135017.1, read on the forward strand.
TCGCCTAAACCCTCGATTGGCAAAGCCGGCCCTCGATTCGGTAACCTTCTCGCGGTATCTCCTTTCGTCGATTCTCGTCGACGCCTCGGGAATCGTTGATTCCTATCGACCCTTTGTAATCGCGAGATCGAGTCCCTCGGCCGCAGTTTCTGCTGCGAAGATCGAGCAAGAACATGCTAATACGAAGAGCAGAAGACTCCAGCGGTAAGCTACGCTCTTCTTCTTTTTCTATCCCGGAATCGACTTCGTTGCGCGCACTTTGTGAATTTTCTCGCGCTATCGCATTCGTCGCGAGCCCCGTGGCTTTCTTAGACATCTGGCACAGCGTGTTGCACGGCGTAAAATAATTTGGAAGCAATAATTTGCTACGTCGACGTAGCAGTCGACGAGCCGACGCAATTTTTGGCCGCGGAACGCGGAAGAAAAGGAGTTCGAACGAGGCGCGACATCGCGTTCGAAATCCGGCCGTCCCGTCGCGCCGTCGGTTCGAAAGGAATACACACGAGTTTTTATGGAAATGTCCGTGATACTTTTATGGAAATATTGCTGTTCCCGGTGTGACAGAATGACGTCCCTCTGGCGACGCGTCAGGTTGCGCCAAATGAGATTCGTCCTCTTTCCTCGAGCCTGTTGGTCAGAGCTCGCCGACATCGAGCACATCGAAGGTCGGGGATTAAAGACGAACGCGCCGAATCGTGTGGATTTTAAAGCGCCGAAAGGCGTGGGCGAGCGAGCCGAATAAATTGTGGAGGAACGGGTCGCGTCGCGTCGGTCGTTAAATGTGCGCGACGGGTGAACATTTTCACGGTACATTTTCGCGGGACGTATTAGCGATAAAAGCGAGGGCCTCGGGCGCCATCGGCTTCCGTGGTCGTTGCAATCTTTTTTACTCGAACGGCAACGAATCGCGATATTATATCTTCTCGCGCGGCGCGGAAACAATGCCGACGATCTCGATGAAAAATTAATTTCGCGTCGGCGGCCGCGACAATGCCGCGCGCTGCACGCGGATGTAAGCGGACAGAGAAACAAAGTGCGATGGAAACGAATACGGGTCGTTTCCGTCGACGGAAGTCTTTGCGACGCGACGGTCGACGATAATTGCCTCGATTAATTCGCCTTGCCTTGGACGTTATCGACCTCGACGGAATCGGACCGCCCTTCCCTTCGGTCCCCATCGATTTCTAAGCTCGATAAGATCAATATAATAGTTTGTTCGGAAAGTAATCTTCGCAGAAACGGCTCGTTCGGCATTCTGCCGATAAAGATGAGGAGTTCCGCGAGCCTTCGAGTTCAAAGTTAACAGAAAGATGGCAAAAGGTTATAAGAACGAAGCGCGGTCGGATGCATCGTGCACCCAAAGTGCACCTCGAACCGTCAAAAATCGTCTCCGACGTTCCTTCTTGCAAAAGGAAATTACTTCTCGAACGATCGAACGGATCGCGAGAGTTCCGAAATTTTCAATCTGGCCAGGTCCGTGCCCTGAAATCGTCGAAAGCGTACGCCGCGCGAGGATTAAAAAGTTCGATTGGAAGCGGAGGAAGATAAAACAGCCGCGTCGGGAAACTATAAAACTGCGAAACTATGAACAGCTAGCTATAGCGCGGTCCATCGACGTCGCGGCTCTCTTAAAAAGTCCGATTAAAAATAAAATCGGTAATCTCCTCGGCGCGGCGCCCACGCTGTTATCGCTCGGGCTCAGCACCTCGGAGGCGTGGCAAAGCGAAAAGAAAGATTTCCACGCGGCAGTTCCGCGGAGCGGAGGCGCGCCATATTTCGCAAAGTCGACGGTGCACTTGTCCCGATAATCGCAGGAGCTGTTCACGCGCGCGCGCCCCATGCCACGAAGCTCTCGAACACGGGAGTACCTTGTCCGGTAATTGAATCGCGTGACACGCATCGTTTACGTCCCGGGCCCCGATGAAATTACGGGGTCACCCCCGATCCTATCAAATAATTGGGAAACACTTCTGCCTGTCCGGCCGTCTCTCCCTTCGGATAATGCAGCCGCCTTCCGCCTTCCTTCGTCCGCGCCGTTCCACCCCGTCTTCGTCTCTGGAATCTCCCGATCCCATTACTATCTGCTCGCCCCATTTCTCCCGGCCCTTCTTATCGCCGATTCGAGACAACCGGTGCGTCGAACGGCGCGCAATTTGAATACCGGCCGCGAGGATGGATCGACCGACTCGCCCTTCGCCCGATACGTCCGTCCGACCAACGCGCACTTTAGGATCCTCGAAATCTTCCAACTTCTCGCGAGATCCGCGAACTCCTCAACGGAGAAATTCCCGCAATTAAGAGTCCGACGAGCGAAACCGTGCCGACGGATTCGAGCTGCGACGAAGCACCGTGCACGTCGACGCGCGACGGTTCGTTATCGCCTCGCAGCCGAGACGATTGAACGTTCGAACCGCAGCGCGCCGGGCTGCATTCGTCGCACGTATCTCTTGCGCGCGGACCGATTAACGATTTGCGGTTCCGTCGTGTTCGACGGGTTCCCTCGAAGTATCTCTATCTCGTCGAGCGAAAGAAAACGTTGGGAAACTCGCGATAGCGAGACGGAATTCCCGATTGCGCCGCGGCTGCGAAAACGTTTGAATATTCAACGCTTCTCTCGCTTTGTCGGAATCTCGAGACACGATTCGGCGAACCCCGGACAATCGCTGTTGTTCGGTGAGCATTCAACGAGATTCGAGGCGCTCGTCGCACGAGCTCGTCCCTCTGCCGCATTGTTTCAGGAAGCCACGAGAATTTTCCGGCCACTCGGTCGCGCGCCAATTAATTAACCTGTTGCCCGTCTTATGCTCGCGATCTTATTATCGCGGCAAAATATAAATGTAAATTGAAACGTGTCCGAGCGCTGCCGAGACAACAACGGGAAACCGCTGTTTTGTTTCCCGGTAAACCGAATAGAATCGTGGAGATGCACAGTCGCGTCCGTTCGCGTACAAGTTCTCGTCGAATTTCCGGCCGCGTTTCTTCCGCAAAACGGTTCGCCGTTCGTATGATAATGACGAGAACTCCGGAGGGTGCGATGTTATCGCGTGCTCCTTAAAACTCACCGCCGACGTAATTAATTTCGCTCCGTCGCGTCGCGTCGCGTCGCGCCGGCATCTCGGTTGCCGCAACGCGGAAATTTCACGGCGAACAAGAGAGAACGGGCGCGCTCGGACAAACTACGGTTGTTTATTCTGTCTCATCCGAGGATTGTTATTCTCCCAGGACGTAACGCTTATTACCGTATCCGTTAAATTATAAATGACGCGACGCGGCCCGGTGGAAACGCGGACAATAAGCACGATACGTATTGTCGGTGGACGAGTAAATCGAGTCGCGTGGCATCGAAAGAAACTCCGTCGAAAGCGGTTTACGGTTCGCGCATAAATGCGACGGCGGACGGATGCGGTGTGTGTTCGATGCACTTTCAATTTCAGAGGACGCAGAATCGCGGAGGAGTCGCTTCGATCACTCAACTATTCGACTATTCGACCGCGCGTTCGTGCGACCACTCGGCGGCTCGGCTATTCGAGGAGCCGACAGCAATTTTAATAAAATCGATGCATAGCACAGACCGAGAAAGCTGGACCGATCGTGGCGTTTCCCGAGATCCGTGGCACTCTCCTTCTACTTTCGGGCTAGGCGAGGATTCCTCATTCGCCGGATATTGCGCGTACACGGTTCGCTAACCATCGAGGTTGAAAAGAACCCGGGTGGACAACTTTTTCGAGAAGGCGCGGCTCGGTGTCGCAGACCCTCGGTCGGAAAGCCCAAGTTCAATGAAAGTTCCGCCGGGAGAATTCTGTTCGGGAAACCTTCTCTATCCTTTCCTGAAAAGAGAGACCGAGACCGTCTTCGAGACCGTAGCACGCGAATGGCCAGAGTTTCGAATGTTTCGAACGCGTCGGCGGGACACGAGTAATCCATTAAGCGGAAAAAGGTTTCAAAATCGGCAAACCGTTGCGGCACGTTTTCTAACTGGCCGAAGATAAATTATCGCTTCCCGGTCGCCTCTCGGTGGTTCGCGCGCAATCACCGTCGAAACGGGAGAACGTTTCTTGTAAAACCGTTCCTCCGAACGGAGAGCTTTCATTATTTTCTTAGACCGGCAAATCGATTGGTCGAGGCGGCTGGCATTCTCCTCGACGCGATTGCCGCTGGAGAGATACGAAAAGGCGCGCACGATTCGAAACTTCTCGGATGAGAAGACTTTCGCTCGAACTTTCCCTCCTTCTCCCAAAAATTGTCCGCGGCGCGAGCCCGATTGTTTCCGAGACCGGTCCACTTCTCGAAGAACAAATTGTCCTCGGCAACAAGCTGCTCTCGGAGCAGGGCGGCGAATTTTGTTTGCAGTCCTCGTGCATTTCTCCTAGAATTCTCTGCGTTGGTTCGGCGAGCCGAGTCGTCGAATCGGCGCCGTACGGCTAACGAGTTGTTCGATTCCGCATCGTTCGGCTTGCCGGGTCGCTCGTTAACGGCGTCGATTCCTTCTCGGATGCGAATCGAGGTCGATCCTTGTTTATCCACCGAGAAAAAGCAAACGAGCGCGACGGATAATTCGAGGTAAGTGCGCTCGAAATCGAGACGGATCGTGGCAATTGCGAACCACTCGTGACTTTATCGTCGCCGCTGGGAAATCTTGCGGCTCGTAAATCCACGGAAGCTGTTGCGAATGATATTTTTTTTCTCCCGCGGACGCGGCTCGTCGTTACCGAGCCTTCGATTTATCTCCGCCCTATCCTCGAATCCACGCGGTCGTCGGATTAAAGCGCCCAGCAATTATCGTACCTTTTCACGGTTTTTCGCAAAGCTCGCGAACCGAAACGCTTCGCGTCTTTCCTCCTTTTCCAAGCGTATCCGCGCGATCGCCGACGTTAAACCGATAAACGCGATCTTTACGGATGCTCCGAGATCCGTGGAACCATCCTTCGGTCGCGCACTGACTTTATCAATTTATTCGACGTTTCGTCGGGGCAACGAGCGCGAAACCCGTTTCTCTTTTCCGCCGGAAAATTAGCCCGCGGATATCTCCGTGCATTAATGGCGCGTAGGAATACCGAAAAGCTCGTAAAACTGCGGATTAATTGAGATTCGGTATGCTCTCGTTCCGCGCGCTTCGTCCATCCGGGAACCCGGTTAGCAAAGAGAATAAAATTCTAACACGGTGCTCCGTAAAAATTTGAGTTCGCGCGAGATTCCACGGTAACGATTCCGCCGCGTTCATACACGGCGTCATTGTAATTATAATTAACAGGCGTTCGTGTTCCGTCCGGCGTGCATTTTCACAGGAATATCGCTGTGCACCGAAAGCTTCGCTCCAAGTCAATTTCGAATTTAATCCGCGCTCGAATTCGTTTCCGTTTTCGTTGCCTCGTCGGACGGCTCGAGCACGCTCGAAGGCCCGACCAAATGATTATTGTCATCGAACCGCGTCGCAATTATCGCCGCCCTTCGCGTCGCTCTCCGAGGGACAGAGGTCAGCCATTTCACAGGCTGGGTCGCGCGAAGTGTATTTAAAAACTGCCCGCCCGTTTCGCCTAGCGGCTGTTTTAATTTCCCGGCCGGCGCGGCGCGCCGATGCAAATTGCTTCTCATTTGCCCGGGGTTCGAAATGAAATTACATTTACAGCGCTACCGGAATTCCGCGAATGACTAATAACGAAGGGGAAACCAGAGATCGGGGTGTAACCACCGTAGAATGTTGCTTCGATAACTTCGTTCCGCGCTCCATTCTCTCTCCGAGAACTTTATTCATCGAAATTCTGCTTCTTTTTCTCCCACATCCTCGATCATTCATTCATACCGCCCGCAGAAACTTAGGCTGACCTTAAACCTACGCTGCTGCTGCTGCTGCTCGGAGCTAAGGTCGGAGGAACACGTTCGAGCTTTTTTCGGATGTCTATTTGTAGGTCACAGACGCGCGCAGATAGACACCTTCGAGGCGTCGCGAGTCAGCTATGTAATACTGTTCGAAGCATGGAAGAAATATCGAGACCTAATCGTGGATCGGCCCCCCGAGTGCAAGGTCCGCGATGGATTGCTGGATCTGGGATTAATTAGGTCAGGAGCCAGTCGGTTTAACAATGCGGCCGAACCGGGGCCGGATATCGAGAGCTTTCGAGAGCAAGATCCGAGCCGAAGATCCGGTCGGCCGGGGAGGTATGCGTCGGGAATCGCCTTCAACGGTATCCCCGTGGATGGGGTATCAGGTGCCGTTGTAAGCCACCGAAATCAACTGCGCAAACCCGGTCTGTTTCGAGAACGTTCCCTCGTAACACGAGCACGCGTCGAGTCGACATCGAACCCGATCCCGAACCCGAACCAGCACCCCGGCGAATTTGCCCGAATTCGTCGGAGCCTAACGTCGTCGTCGTCGTCGCCGCCCTGGAACCGACTAACCAGCGCGGAATGGATTCGAAAGAGGCGTCGCGTCGAAATAATTCGGCGATCGGTTTTTCGGGCAAGTTCTCGCGCGCGGCTTTTAGCGCTAAAGCGCATGAGAATTGATACGCGTTTGGTAACTTTGTTCCCGTAGGAGGAGCCCGTAAATTCATTATTAACTGAACCGTAATTAAGCGGGGACCGCGCGTATGGAGCGAAGAGCAATGCAGCCACCGACGCCGTCATCGTCATCGGCTATTAGGGATCACGCGTAAACGCGATTCGCCGGGTTCCGGGGCCAAGGTTCCCTCGGTTTCCCTTTCCCATAGATCTCGCCTACTCTCGAAAGCCCATTAAATCTAGCGTCGCGTTCGTTCCCTCGCGCGTTTATTCTCCGAGATTGATAACACGGCCGCCGATCGATCGACGACATCCGTCGAAAGTTTTCGTGTCCCCGGAGGTTCGCTCGTGTTCTCGCGAGCAACGATCGCTCGTAAAAGTTTAACGCGACACCAGACGGCGATACTCCGTCGACCGTACCTGGCCGCTGTAACGCGGGGAATCGCGAAAAGGCGGAGCGATTCCAGGGCTTTAAACGCGGGCGCGAACGATCGATCGCTCGCGCCTCGGCGACGTTAACGATAATAGACGAAATAATTGTTCGATCGTCTTCCACGCCCCCCGGAAACTATCTCGCAACCGCGGAGGCGTTGGATTCTGTGTTCGAAGCCGCAACGAGAGCACGATCCGGCAAACGAAACCGTTCCTAACGCCGAAAGGATCGACGGAAAGTAAAATTGAACTCGAGCCAGCTTGCAAATCTTCCAAGGCGGAACACCGGTTTCCGTAACGAAGGCTTATCTCGCCCCGGCGAGCTTCGTCGGGGCGAGCACACGAGCTTTAACCGTCGACGCCGGAATAATCATTAACGATGCTGAAATATGCCGGCTTGAAGAGCACCTAAGTCGAGGGCAGACTTTTAACGAGAAAGCCCGGTGAAAAATGAGATCTGTCCTCGCCGGCAGGGAACGCCTCGTAAATATCCTCTTATATGGCCGCACCGGCGATCTTCTTCCGCTCTCATTAATGTGCCCCGGGGAACTCCGGCCGCGATTACGACTTCCAGCGGAACCCCCGGCAATCGTAAAATCGAGCCGCGTTAGGGATAACGCGTCCCCGAAGTTCGAGACTTCTCGCGACTCCGGGACTCTCGGATCGGTTTTCGCCGGGGAAACCGTGCGAGGCCGGGAACTCTGTTCCGTTGTTCCCGATAATCGATGAATTTTTGTTGGCCGGTAGAAGCGATATCGTCGAAATTGCGTCGGGTCGAACGCGGAAGTTCGACGGTGCGAGACGACGGCGACGCGTTAAGCGACGACGATAGAGCGAATCGAGCGAGTGGCCTGCAATTAAGTACGTTCCCCGTAGGCAGAGCGTGTGCCGGCCTCGGCGAGAAGGGGTAAATAGTGAGGGCCGTTTAACTCGATTTTCGCGTTATCCTTAACGAGGTTAAAGTCACTATGACGTCCCATGGACCGGCCAACGTCGTTACGCTCCCGTTACACAACCGATAGATATCGGTCTCGAGCTTACGGAAAATTCGATTTCTTTCCGCGGAGTGTTTATAGCGCGACGCCGAATTCCTGATCGTAAATAACGAGCAATCGGCGTTTGACTAGTTCGATTTCGACGAGAAGAAAATACGCGATTGTCTCGGCCGATGGGGAAAATGGAGAGACCGAGGCTGCTCGATCGGGCGGAAATTGCGAGCGGGAACGCGATCGCGTCGGTCCTGTCACACGCGCGATTTAATTGGCTCGATGATCGATCCCCGGGCCGCGACAATTACAGCGTTGCGTTAATTTCCCTTCTGTTTCCGCGACGCGGCATTCGAATCAGCCGATCTATATTAGTTACGCGATTAATACGGCCGCGGCCCTGGCGAAATGAACGTCCCGTCATCTATCTTGCATTAAGCGACGCGACGCGACGAGATCCCGAGCACAAATATTCCGATCTATCGTGGCGCATCGCGTTCGCCGCGAGATCGATCGTCCCTCTCGATATCGGTTATGGTTGTCCGGCGATGCTCGCCTGCGCGTTCCGCGCGATTAGGCCGACGTTCGTCTTGCCGTTTCCGGAACAGGAGCAGGCGACCCGCTCGCGAGAGTTCCGCCGCGAAAAACGCTCCGCGGAAGTTTTTGTAATTTTTCAACGGGAAACGAGAACCGTCCTGCGAAATACTATCATCGCGCGGCAGAGAACGGAGATTACCGCGGCGATTTTTTCACAAAGTAAGTTCCGGTTTCAAGCGTCTTATTTTGTACTCGCGGCAAAGAGACACGGCGCCGAGTGGAAAAGACGCGGAAGCCGCGCCGTCAAGAGCAAATACACCGACGACCTTTTTGGCCGACGTCGGGGACGCGTTCGCGTTTTAATTGGATCTAATAAGACGAGCCTGGACTTCTCCGCTTTCTGCCACGGACCGCTTAATATCCTCGCGACCATTGTCGGGACCCCGTCGTCCGACCTTGTAATCGCATTTTGCTTCTTAGTCGTCCGATTGCTCGCCGGCCGATTACGCATCCCGTTTCCTTTCGACGGAAACCGTGAAGAATACCTTGGCAATGGGAACATTTCCCAAGGGCTCGCGACCGGCCGACTCTCGTTCTTTTCATCTTCGCTCGCGCCGTTTCCGCGCGCTTCCACCGAGCCATCAACGTCTTCCGAACGAGAGTGCCGACGCTGCTCGCAATTCCGTAGAATCGCATTCTTCCTGCGAGTACAGCACAAATGCTCTTTCTCATTTTCGACGGGCTTTCAGCTTCTTCGGGCATTCAAACTCTTCGACCGGGCCATCCGCGGCGTTTCAACGTTTACGCGGGAAACCGACGTTTTGGAAATCGGACGATCGGCATCGAGCTTACAGGCTTCGCGCGAAGGGTGCCCGCGAACGCGAGGAACGCGACGCTTTCGCAGCGAAAGCGTTCGAACGAGTCGGATTCGCGAAGCTTCGCGCGACCTTTCGCTCCGCGCGATTCGGGCTTTTCCGCTCGTAGATCTTCGGTAACGAGGAGATCGGGCGTCGCGGGGCCCGCGGCGCAGCTGTGCAGTTAATTAAAGAGAAGATTTCATGGGCGGTCTGAAAACGGAGGCAGCGGACGTCCGACGCGATGCGACGCTCCGGTCTTGGGCAATAATAGGGAATTATGGTTATTATATTCGTCCGGGTGTATACATATGTATGCACGCAGGTAGGAAGCGGCTCCGACGAAAATGGTAATTGCTCCCTGTCCGCCGACCCGTAATACATATATTACACGGACAAGCGTTGCCAGGGTCGCTGCCATCCCCTCTGTCATCCCCCGTCGCCCCGCGCCCTCGCCCTCGCAGCCGCCGAGCCCTCTGCGAATTCAATTCGCGCGTTCGTCAAGCATGCAGACGACGTCACGCGGCAACGATAAATTACCGTCGCGCGTCGTGACTTTCATCGCGTCGGTGAGATTAAAATTTCTTCCCCGCGAAAAACCGGCCGACTATTCCGGCCCACCGATGGCGGAGTTATAGTACTCGCGGCACGGGTAAACCGAGCGAACGGTTACCGCGCGCCGGGTAAATCGTTTTCCGATGCCCATCGATCATTCGTCTTTTTCCATTAATTTGTTAGTCGCGGTTCGTTCCCCGACGCGTTCCCGCGAGCATTACGGAATATCGGAGAGCATCGAGTCGGCAAAGGGCCGACTCTTCCGGAACACGGTCCTCGCGAACTCGGTGGTTTCTTGCGGACAGGCGAACTCGTCCCGTTCGAGCAGATTCCCGAAACGGAAAGCTGCGCTCCCTCAGCCAATTATGTCCATTTGGAAATTAGACGTTGCTCGCGCGCAATTAATGGGAGCAGTCCGACGCGACGGTGCGGCAGTTGGACGTCCATGCGACGCGTCGGCTAGGAAATGGACGCGGCGTCGCGATCATTAGACGCCTTTGCGAAACGACGTTTCGGTCTACGAAATAACCGTGCACGGACGTCGGACTCGACTCTCGGACAAGATTTTTGCGAGGCTCGCCGCGTCGACGACTGCCGTTTAGATCCCCTTTTTCGCCGTCTTTTTCCACGTCAAAAGCAGTTAATCGTGACGCGTTAATTGCGCCTCTTTTCGGTAAAAGCCTGTCATCTTTTGCTACCTTCTTTTTTTTTTTTTTAATATGCGCCTCTAACTCCGGAAATCGATACTTCTCCTGTACGCGGCACCTACACCAACAGCTGCATACGTGGACAGCGTGTAGGCGTACGAGCTCCTTCCGATTCGGCCGCGCCAACGGAGATTAAAAATTTCATCGGGTTTCCAGTGGAACGCGGGTCAAAATCGTGACGCGTCGAATCGGCGAGCGTATACGGCGCGCAGGATGCACGACTGCAGGGTGCGCGGCTGCAGGGTTCACGACTGCAGGGTGCACGGCTGCAGGGTGCACTCGGCATCGATAAAATTGGCCGATCGGTGGCCGAATCGTGGCCGCGTTCGTTTACGAGGCGAGGCCACGCGTCGCCGAACGGCCGGAACATTGGCGCCCTTTCAAATTCGCTTGTTCCCCTTTTTCGCGGCATTCGCCGAAGCCCGTATAATCGTCCCGCCGCGGCACTTCGAGATTACAGCCCGGCTCGAAATCAATAATTTCATTCGGTGGGAAGATGGAGCCGCGCGGGACACGTTCCGCGTAATGAGAGCGCGACCGAGCCCGTGAATGCCAACGCATACCGTACACCGTCCCCTCTAATTCCCGGGAATTCCTATTTCGACTTCATTCGAGAAATTCAATACCGCTCTCTGGTCAAGATATTACCGCGGCCGAGGTACACACGTTCGAGTAGACTCGACGTCCGATGTATTATTTTGTCACCGAACCGTTTTGGCACCCTTCGGAAGCCCCGTTACCGTTCCCGTGTCAGCGGTTATCGGTACCGATATTGCACGAATCTAAGCTGCTTAACGAGGAACGAGCATTTCGTATAGATACCTCGATCATATCGCGGCACCGTTTTAGAAGCCGCAAATTTATACGGCGCTTATATTCGAACGACTCTTTTAAATTATGCAGCTAATTAGCAAATTACCCAATGCGGCGGTTTTGGTGTATTATAATCGTTGAACGGCTGGAAATAATGAATTTATCGATAGAATATCTTCGATGCGACGACTCCTCGACACGTTCGTGCTTCAAAGATCGCTCCGTGCGCTCGACTAAATTGATTGTTAATTGCACTTACACGTGGCATCGTTTTGTCCGGTCGAAGGAAGACGAACGTTTAACGCGTGGATCGAGGGTCCGGCGTTGACCAAAGTCGGAAGCGGTTCCGAACAAAGTTCGATGCCATCGACAACGATAGCGACCACCAAGTTGTTGACGTAACGAGCAGTGACAGATGCAATTAGAAACTACAACAGGCGAGGGACGAACGTTACCGCGACCAGAAGTTTGCGTGCGAGCCAATAAACAATTCGGACAGAGAGAGAGAGAGAGAGAGAGAGAGAGAGAGATGTTCGCTGGTAACTGCAGTCTCGCCGTGAATACCGCGTTGTTGTTCCGCGTACGCGGAATCGATTCGAATTGCGCCGTGTCAAAATGAATGATTAAAACGCGCCGACCAATTGCTCGCTGAATTCTTCTCATTCGCGTTAATTGCCGCGACCGGTAATTTCGCAGGAATTTCGGTGAAAGATTAGTTTCGCTCTCGAGCAACGAAGGCGGTCAATTCTCCGACGCGAACGAAGTTATTCGCCTCGTGGAGATCCGTCATACGGTAACGTCTCTCTAATTGGCGCTCGGATTGTCCAGAAAAATGGACAATTCGGGAAGAGAAGATACGATTAATCGAGCCTTGCGGTTCGTTTTCGTAGCTACGAATTATCAAGAACTATAAAAACGAGCTCGAATAATCGTATCTCCTCTTCGCAAATCGTCCATTTTTCTACGCAATCCGAGCGTCAGTTAGGGAGACATTGCCGTATTATGCATAGACATCGAGCCGACGAGTCTCTGTACACATGTCCGCCCGCTCCGACGGTTCTTTCCACTTGTCCGACCGCAACACGTCTTCCTCTACTCGTTCGCCGCGTTCCTAGAGCCGCTGCTGCGTGCGCCCTGGGTGCTTTCGCGTACGCTTTCCGACCGATAAAAACCAGCAAAAGCTTTTAATTCATCGAAAGAAAAACAGTTCTCCTTAATGTCGCATCTGCGGAAGCGAAAACCGGGGCGCAGCCGACGCGTCCGTTCCCTTTGTTTGCGCGGGGTTAGCCGGCCCGTTGTATCGCGGGAGGGTTGCCAAGATGTAAAAATCACACACGGAATTGGCCATCGAAGAGCCCCGTTGAGCCACCGGGTCGATCGATAGGTATCGGAGGTTGGCACGCGCGCTGCGATATCGGATTCGAAACGGTTCGCATCGACGGAGAGAGCGCGCCTAGCCGGTGTGCCTATCGGCGCGGCCGAGCAAAAAGAGTTAGGCTCGGCGTTATGCAAAACGCGGATCAGATCCGGATTACGTTTCAATTAGTTGAACCGTTAGGAGGACAAGAGTGGCGAGAGGACCGGGTCGCGCGCCGACTCGAGCGGAGTCGAGCGAGAGAAGAGGAGCACAGGATGTGGGTCGTGTCAGGTGGATTAGTTTAAAACCCGAAGAAAAACCGTGGCGTCGCGCGACTTGAAAAGCCCAACACCGGAACAAGAAGAGAGCCGAGTCGAGGGCACTTTATCACGCTGCACGCGTCATAGAAATCTGGAACGCGCGGTCGGAACGCGCGCTCGGACGCGCGCTAGCTCGAGCCGGCTCGATCCGAAGGAAAACCGTGGTGAAAAGAAGTTTCGCGATCTTTCTCTGTTGCTCGAGGATCGCCGGCAACCTTTTCTCCTCTCCTCTCGCTTCGTGGACGTGTTCCCTGGTAATCCGGCCGGTCCAAGTTCCGCCTTAACTTCCCGCCGAGTCGCGGATCACCGTGAAAGATATTTTTAATAAGCTCGACGCAGCCCAGCTCCGGTTAATGAAAGCTTCCAGGGGATTATAACGTTGAGCGCGTTAAACGCGGTAACGCCGAGACCTCGTTCGTTTAAAATGAATCGATGGACGGGCTCTGATCTCGTTGGCCGCGCGATCCGAGCCTCCGAGCAGATCGGATCGCGCCGGAGCTTTATCCGACGTCGAAGATCGACGACGGCCAGCCGCGCTGGGGATTCGAGATTAACTGCGAACTCCGTAGAACCGAGGACGAAGCTGCTCGCAAAAATCCAGAGGATCCTGCCGGAGACAGCCTCGAGTGGCCGAGCAGGGCAAGAAAACGCTCGGATCTTCGCGGCGATCTTCGGCTCGAACGCGACGAATCTTCGACTCTGCCGGTTCTATTTGCACCGATCCTTCGAAAACCGACGGCAGAAGATTCTGCCGATCGAAAATCTACCTCCGAGAGCCTACTTTTGTCCCGAAATAGTATCTATGCATAAAACGAGGAAGCCGACCGACGTCGTAACGACAGCTAATTACATAAATCGTTCTCGCGGAGAGAAACTCGCGCTGGTTTACGTTACGAATCATTGTATCCCGTTTATTTGCAAGTATAATGGAGCGCTTCCTACGCCATGAACCGAGGGGAAAAAGCGCGAGAATAAACGAGCAGGGTCGGGGGGGATGAAACCGAATTCGCCGACGCCAACGAGACGCGAAATTTAACGAGTCGAACGACGCGGCATAATTCGGGCCGATTAAAAAGCGAAACCGCGGGTCGGGACTCGCTGTTCGATAATTCTCCGCTCGGTCGATCGACGCGATGTTCCTTGATATTCTACGCGGTCTAACGAGGTCGACGGCCAAGTTGAAAATTATGCGGAATTACGGGGACCGAAGTTCACGGATTTACGAGGACCGCGCTCGCCCCGGGATCGTGCCCTGGATTTTCAAAAGCTTCTCGAGAGGACGCGTCCCCCTCGCCGCCCCGCATCCTCCTTTTCTGGCAGAAGTTCGCGTCGCCTCGCGACGAGACAAGAGAGAGACTTTCGCTTCCGCGATCTTTACCGTGGAAACTTCGACGTTTTCTTCGACGGAAAGTGCCAGCCCTTACTCTTACGTTCCCGCGACACAGATTCATCGATCTCGAGATCGATGGAGAGGAGGCTTCGGTGTTTAACCAGGTTTTATAAAGAACGTTGCTGGGCTTTAGTTAAACTAACGTTTCCTAAATTTAATCTCGCTAGTTTTGGTCTCGTTAATGAAACGACATCAACGTGGGAATTTTTTGCGCCGATATCGGCAAGATTATCCGCGAGGGTTAACGGAAATCGGGAGACTGGTAGGCCAACCGATCGGTGGTTCGACTGTAATCGGCTCTGCAGGACCAGAGCCAGGACGCGGTTTCGATAGAATGGACGGGGCTCTCTCTGTTGTGGAGCGTAGCAGCTGAGCGGGCGATCGAGAGGATTGCAGCCGGCCGCGCGGAATAATGTGGCGGCATGAATTATGCGGCCGGTCGATCGAAAATTTGGCACATTATCAGGCTGGCTCGGCCGATCGCGATTATGCACCGGAGGAGGCGCCGCGCGTAATGGCAACCGAATCGCATCGGACGTAATCAACGTTGCGTTAATATACTTGACGCCGCGACGCATTAATCGAGCACAGTGTTTTCGGAACGAAGGGGCCACGGCAACCATCGTGGGATCCTCCGGCAACAAGTTCGACGTGACACGATCGAGAGAGAGAGAGAGAGAGAGAGAGTGATGGTTCGATCCGTCAAACGTTGGAGCATCGATCGAGATAAGACGCGGACGAAAAGCGATCGGTGCCTGGTTGGAAAGTTAGCTCGACGGTTCGCCGACGATAAGAACTTTCCTGCCGGGTCGTCCCGAAATTCGAGTTGCCCGCCCGATCATACCATTAGTCAATTACATTATTCATGATAGATTACCGCGGCAACGCGGAAACTTGTCGTTCGACGCGTGTCCATAACTCACGCCTGTCGGAATTTCCTTCGACGACCCTGCCGAGCCGATGCCAGCCGTCTCGAAGTTGAAACGAAGCTGAATCTGAAGATTGACTCGAAATCGGTTCCGCGGAAACGCGTGCAGCAAACGGTGCTAATCGACGACAAGCGTCGATTTTTTCCGCGTCGCCGGAAAATTGTTGCAACTTCGGGAACGTTCCTCGCATGAAGCATAAAACGGTCGCGCGGAAATTTCAACGACGCCCACGCCTCGTTCCGTCTCTTTCACGACGGTCGAAACCGTGAAAAACTCTGAAATACGGGCTACGTGCACGGCATA
This sequence comes from Megalopta genalis, assembly GCF_051020955.1. Taxonomy (NCBI): domain Eukaryota; kingdom Metazoa; phylum Arthropoda; class Insecta; order Hymenoptera; family Halictidae; genus Megalopta; species Megalopta genalis. Next base: position 17,354,964 of record NC_135017.1, read on the forward strand.
GCCAGTTCTCGAATCAATAATTCAATGTTTCGGGGTTCGCGCATCCCGGATAATAATTCAAACCCGTCTTCGACGACGTACCGGGCTCGCGCAATTTACAGGTCCCCGTCAAACATTCATGAGAGAAGGATGTGCTGCGCCGGATATGGTAAACGTTACGGGCGTTTTTCTGCGCGAAGCACCGGCCGTTTCCCGGGGACTTCTGTCGCGAAACAGGACGTAACCTTCGTAAAGAGGAAACGCGAGAGCGTCGCATCCGTGCGTAAAAACGTGTCGCGATATGCTGCTCGTGTTTGTCGCGTCGCGAACCGTGCCTGTAACCGCGGATTTCGTCTCTTGGAAATTAGTTCGGGAAAAGCGGCGCGAAACGAGTCCATTGTTTGCCGGTGACCGAACTAAATTATCGGTTGTTTATATCGCGCCGCCGGCCCGACGAGACGCGATAACGTTTAACATCGCTAATTACGTTTAATTCGACGCGACGTTGTAACAAACGGGAGGAAAGGAAAACGTCGAACAGGAAAGTTAACGCGATCGACTGGTTTCGATGTTTGTGAAGGGGTCAATTGAACGCGGCGCGGCGCGGCGCGTCGGGGTGCGGCGAGTCGGGGCGCGGTAACGAATAATCGAGGGGAGCTCATTAACTCGCAATTGTTCCGCGCCTTCCCTGCGCCCCGCACCCCTCTCGGTTCTCTCGTCGCTCTCTGTGCTCGCCGCGTTCAACAATATCAACGGCGCGTTTGCTTTCGCCGAGCGTTTTTCTCGTTACGCGAACCTCGCGCGCGCGTCCCACGCGAGCACACAACTGCCGGCGTCAAACGTTCCGCTCGGAATTGTCCGGTAATTGCGATTGATACGCCGCGGAAATGCGAGTCGCGGCACGGCGACCGTTAAATATCGAAACAACGTCGCGGTCAACCGCGAATTCGGGCGCATCGTTCGAACGAAACCACCCTTTGCTCCGTCCGCGGACAAAGCTGTCGTCGACTCGACGCGCGACCGCGCGATTTCCGCGCTCCGTCGACGAAGGATTCGACGGCGAAACGATTCCGCGCGTGGCTCCTGGATTTTTCGACGGATAATAAATAGTTGGGAATGCTTGCAGCTGCTGCTGCTGCTGCTGCTGCTGCTGCACCGTGTTCGCCTAGCCTCCCGACAACGGACACAGCCTTAATATAGCGCCTTGATATTGAGTCGACGAGGTAGGTATTCCAGGCAAAGAATGCGCCTCGTCCTTGGCATTCCGAGGATACCGTCTCGCGCGCGAGCTTCGCAAAAAAACCCGCCGCGGCCCGGCGCGGTTAATAAAAGGCCAAGGGACGACTTTGACGTTGCGCGCCCGCGGCGGGATTTACCTTGCCGTGGGGCACCTGATTTAATTAAAAATCGATTTCGAGGGAAATTCGTGCGGAACTTTTCCGCGTTTATAGTACGCCCCCGCGACAGTTAATATTCTGCGGACGATGTTGCCCGTTCTTGCCCGGAAGATTGCGCAAAGTCTTCGTATTTTTTTTGTCTTCGCCGGGTGCGTATTAAAAGATCTACGGGAAGCTTAAGCGACGTAGCTTCGCGAGACAGTCGCCGTCGTTTTATCCGACGCTGGAAGCTGTTGCGAATCTCGGCGAAAAATAGAGACAGCTTGAGAGACGTAACTTGCGAGACGTAATCGCGGCGAGAAAGGAAACGCGACAGCTCGTTCCCAGCAATTTTCGAAAGATGAGAAACTGCTGCACAGGTTTCGCCCTCCGATGCGCGGACTCGGACTGCCGGATTCCCCTCGATCCTCGGCGAATAAATTCCTCGTCGCGGAACATCGTTGGTAGAAAAAAAGAAGCTAAATTCATTTGCCGCGGCTAACTCGCCGATCGAACGACTTCCTCGAGCGGAAGCAGAGTCGATTCGCGCGAGTCCCGGCTAATCGTTCGGATTATAGACGTTTTCGCGTCTTTCGCGGACATTTTTCGAGAGTTCGCGAAGCTGTTAACGAAACGGAAGCCGCGACGTATCGCTGCGACGACACGTTCGTTTCCGCGAGTTAGGAAAATGAAATTTGCCAGTCGCGCGGCGTGATAGAGCATCTGTCGCGCTTACGATGCTCTAGCCTAACGGGTGTGCAGGCGTACGCTGCAGGGATGGGAGGTCATTATGCAGATTGAACGCGGGACAACCGACAGAGAGAGAGGGAGAGAGAGAGAATCGTGTGCATGCCTATAGGCGTTTCAGGCCCAGACGCGGCTTACATCGTATAGCGCCGAGCGGAACGCGGCAAGCACCGATATCATAGATATCATAATTTCCGGATCTCTGCCCGTTTGCAGTTATCCAAACGGCTTTCACTCGCAAGCTCCTTAACGGAGAGATTGTTCTGGCTGCGGAAGAATTCGATGGGAGACGAAACAACCGGGAACTGAATTTTTAACTCGGTCCAGATCTCTCGGGGGATGAAGCAACAGTTCCCGAAGCGTGGATCGAGATAAGAAGCTCCGAACGTTTTCTCGCGAGAAAGCGAGCCGCGCTTTAAAACAGATTCGAGGCGTCACAACGAAGACGTTCCCGCTTTTTTTTCGGGGAACGGATCTCTATCGGATTCGCGGAGCGGAAACGATGCGGCGTGCAGATTCTCCGAACGGCGGCCACTAATTGGCCGAAGCGGTCGACGAAAACGGACGCGAGCCCGGAGTTTATCCAATAGCGGATGCCAATTATTGATCTTGCCTAACTCTGTGCTCTCGAATGGGCCAATCGCGACGATCCGATATCGCTGGGCCGGTCCTCTCTCCCCCGTTCGAGGTCCTGCCCGTAAAAGTTCTCCGGGTTTGGACACGCGGCCGGTCGACTATTTGCCGGGGCCTGTAATCGATTCGATTTAACCGTTCGCAAATATCGGGTTATGCAAATTCCGCGGGGAAACGCGCGGCGCTGGCTCGTGCCGGAAAAAAACGACGGTAACTCGGGCAACGGGGTCGGGGCAAGACAAACGTTTGCGAGACCATTTTTATTATGTCCACGGAAACCGAGCGACCAAAAAAACGCCGCTCGTGACCGTCGGATTTATGTAAATCGTTTCTGTTTTGTTGGCCGTTTTGCGTCCCCGTTGGAACGGACGTAATAAAGGCGGCAGAGTTCACCGCGACTCGACGTCGACGTCGACGCAACGCGGACCCCTCCGCGAAAGCAATCCCGGTCCGCCTCTTAAAATCGCGCGCAGATGAAAAACGGCGAGCACGCTCCGCGAGCTGCCTGCCGAACGCCAAGCTGGCAAAATCCCATATTCTCGGAATCGCCGTGTATTCCGTCGCTCGACGATCCATTCCGAAAGGTTTAACTTCGGACACACGGTTCTCGACCGCTCTCCGCGACGAGCGCGAAATAAAGCTGCCGTTCCGAATCGACGTGATCTATGCGCGCCCGCGCGCGCGTAGAAATATCGTCGAAACAGCCACGATCGCTTCGATCTCGCTCCGCTTTCGCGGATGCCTCGCGTATATCTTCTGGTCGATGTAAATTAGCCGAAATTGCGCCAATGAATTTCCTGCTCTCGAATTTTCCCGCGCGAACAATGGCCGAATAAAAAAAAAAAATAAAAAAATTGCAACGCGAACGTTGCAACCCCGACTGTCTTTCCTCGGGCCGAAATCTATCGCCTCGAATAAAATCAAGTTCCCGGCGCGGCGTTCGACCGTAAAAGGCCGCGGTACGTATCCACCGCGCCGGTAGACGACTGAAAGAGAGAGCCTGGCGGAAACTATCGAGGTATCTCGGGGCGTTTTGAATGATTCCGTTGGAAAAGGTTACGGTGGAGGGTTGGCGAGAGCGTAATCTTATATGCTATTTCGAATATGCAATGCGGCTTTCGTGCCACACATTTTCGCTCGTATGCAGCATGCGGGTTGCAGCATGCAGCCAATCTTCGCGGTGGAATTCCGAAGCTTATTGCCGGGTAGAAGCACTCGGCCAAAGCCGTATCGCGATAGTTCCTCGCGGCAGAACTACTTCGAAGTGTCGCCGCGAAAATTAGTTTCGAATTGTTACCGGATTTCGCGGAGCCCGAACACGTCGAATTTAACACCGGAACAATAATAGTTTCGGAAAGAGGAATCGGCGACGCTGGCAGCTGTTTGCTCGCCGATTCGGCGCGAAGGGCTGCGGCTAATACGAACAGCCACTTTTCTCCGCGGTAGCGGATCAAGAATTCCGAAAAAGGATCCATTAGACCGGAGAGCGGAGAGCTCGAGAGCTGTTCGAGCGACTCTCGCGGCGTGGTTCTCGTTTCGCGAATCTGGCAGGAAGCTAGCCGAAGCGACCTCGAAGGTCCTTTACAGGAGCCCTCGACGGACGCCGGGGGATCCGCGAAAGGATTCCGCAAAGGACCGCAGGGATCCGCGAAAGGTTCGGCAAATTCGATTACACGGTGAAAGATTCGCCGGTTAATCCGCAGGCGGTCGTTCTCGGCTCCGAGCGAAATGATCTTCGGTCTCGTCGAGCACGAGCAGTGCAATTTGGGACGCGTATCTGCAACACAGATTATCCGATGCGACGACGATACCCTTTTGGAATTTGCCTTTCAGAGTCGGGTTAACTCCGGCCGGCGGGGATACTCTTGCGAAAAGACCGGTGCGGATGTCGGAATCAGAATTCAAGGGGTAACGGGATCCGCGAGGGAGGTGCGCGCGTTCTCGATACCCTCTCGAAAAGTTCCAAGTTCGTTTCGACGTTGTTACGTGTCTCGCGGAAAAGCAGAGCGTTCCCCGGTCCACCCAAAGGGTCCCTGTTCGTCGCCACCGGCGATAAATACGTCCGGAGGACATCCGATACCCGGTGCGCTCGCGTCAGACCAGTCCTTCAAAGAGCCGTCTCCGGCGAGGTCGAGTCTCGAGACATCGATGCGAGAAGCCTAATTCAATCGCGAGACACTTTACGAGCCGTACAAAGTGTTCCCAGGATGCTGCGACATCGTACTACCCCAGTGGTTCTTCCCTTGGCTCGGAAGATCGTTGATCGTCCATTACGGAGGCCGTTCGAGCCGTCCTCGGCCGAATCATGCGTTTGCGAGTGGCAATAGTTTTTCTGGCGATGATTCCTCGAAGGCATGCTGGCCCATTCTTGTACGAGGAGGTCTTTGTTTCGACCTGGGTCCAATCTTGTAACATATTTCCGAACCTGATCGATCGTTCATCCTGCGAGCAATTTGCAACAATGAGCACGAATCGAATCAGCAGGCGATTAAGAACCACTGGTTGGCCGAATCGGAGCGAACGAGCACGCATACAGGGATGGAAGATGGATAAAGGGAGGATCGGGGAGGGCGGAGGATCGGTGGGAAGTGAATCGCGAGCCGGGTTCTCCCGTGGGAAATCAAAATCGCGTGAAGTCTCGAACGATCGCGATCAGGATCGTAACTTCTTGTCGATTCGCTAGATTTCGTAGGTTCGATTGTGAAAGCGTGCCGGGATTCGATCGGGGTTTTATCTCGAGGCCGCTCTCAATCCCTTCTCTCTCGCTGGCTCTCTCTCTCTCTATCTCTCTTCCTCTCTGTCTCTCCCTGTGGGAGCGTCACCGACAGTCACCCCGCGTCCGCCGCGCTTGTTCGATCCATCAGACACTTGACAGCTTATCGACCGACGTCGAAATTCCATTTTTTCCGTTAGCTCCCTCGGCTTTTCCGTTCCAATCGCCGCGGGCCGCAGCTTCGACTCTTAAACCGAGTGCGATTGACGTACGCCCGCGTTTCCAACTGGAGCATCTCCCCGAGAAAACGACCGACCGTTCCCTTCTTCCTTTCGGCGAAATAACGAACCTAGAGAGACCCCTCTCTCTCTCTCTCTCTCTATCTCTCTTTCTCGCTCGTCTGTTTGCGTTACCTCGAGAGTCGATCTAGCCTATTGCTCGCGGGAACAGAAGCCGGCGACGCGCATGGTTAGCACGCGCTCGAGATAAGACCGCCGCGTCGGAGATAAGCATAATTTTACGATCTCGCCGGGGCGAGACTGCGCGGACGAGATTTAGAGTCGGGGGATTCGGCGTATCGCTTACGGCCGCTCGATGTAAAAAAGAATGGACCACCATGCGGAAGGAGAATGGATTCGATCGTAGTCCGCTGCACGGTGGGCGAAACGATGCTCAGGCTCCGGCCTCGCGAACTTCGGCAGCAGCAACAGCAGCGATTACGATCTTCTCGCAATGTTACACGGTTCGACCGCGTTCAAAAATTCAATTCCCCCGTAACAAGTTTTCGTAAACCGGATTCCATTAAGATTAATCGCCGCGATAAATCGGAACGTTTCCGAGCCGCTAATTAAACCGTTTCGACTCTAAGAGATTCTTCGGTGCAGTTATTCGCCGAGCAATGCGCCAACGGAGCGGCTTTCTTCGCCGTCGTTGTCATCATTGTCTCGTCGTCTTTGTCGCGCGATAATCGAACGCAAACGTTGTCACGCGGACGAAGATATTAGCCTCGACGCGAATTAACGAGACTGGTTGGATCGCGCGCGGATGCGAACAACGAAATCCCGTGTTTCATCGGAATTAGGCTTCCTGTCTCGCAGGAAGCAGACTTCTTTCCAGAGTTAAGACAGGCGGTATTAAGCTACCGCTCTGCCGGCACGGCGGCAGCAGCTCGTTCCCGAATCGAGCAGGTCTTAATTACGAAAGAATGAGAGGCGGTCGGTAATAAAGCTGTCGGGCGGGCGTGTTTCGCTCCTGCAATTTCGCCCTGCGATATTAAAACGACGACTAATACCCTGGATGGCTCGATATTAAGGGGATGACGAAGGTGAATCCCGTCGGAAGGCTGAAACACGGTAGAGAAAGGGCGCCTAAGCCGCTTACGTGTACACGGTTCCCGCGAAACGATGAGAAACGGCGCGAAACGAGGCGATTCGATCTCGCGAACCATCCCCCGCGTTCGTTCGACGAACGCGCTAATATCGCGCAAACCCCGCAAAATCATCCTCCGCGATATTAAAAATACCTCGCGAAATTTGGATCGAACGGCGACGCGCTCGCCGACCGATTGCTATCGCGAGGATTACACGGGTTCCCGAGGAACACCGCTTCGATAATGAAGACAAGAGCGATCGCTGGTTCCCAGTTTTCGTCGAACAGTGTCTCGTGTCGTACGGCATAAATTCCGCCAGTTTAGTCGGTGACTTATTCCACTGAACTTTCGAGTCGGCTTACCGGAACGACTTTCCGTCCCATGTATCGCGAGGGACGGCTCGCAGCTTCGAGCAACTCGAGCGCTTCCGATATCTTCCGCGACCGCGACCACCATAACTGGTTGAACCCAGCTGCTTTTCTCGACTCGCGGAGCACTCGAAATTATTAATCTTTCGCGGAATACGATCCGCCTTCTCGTGGCTTCTCCACGAAAATCCTGCGATGTTCAACGGCGCGGAACGCGCCGTGTTCGAGGACCGGCCCGGTTATATCGCGGTTTCCCAATGTTTTCTCGACCCCGTTCCCGGGACTTCCGTTTCCGCGACACGGTTCGGATAAACGTATCTCCGTTCCGCAGCAGCGAATGGAAGTTTTCAAAGACCCGTTTTTCAACGTTCGAGCGCGATATCGCTCGTGTTCGGATAAGCTGGACGCGTCGAGAATTCGAGAGCCGAGCCGATCGCGGCGAAACGCGGTGTCACGGGGACCGTTCAAACATTCCGCGATCAACGACGATGATCGGGATAGCTTGTTCCCTCGATCCCGAAACGTTCGATCCGGGACTTTTCTGTGACGAATCCACGCGTCCATCTCGTCGCGACGCGTCCCGTCGCCCGGCGTCACCGATATCGCGTCGATTCATCGGCCTGGCTCCGAACGAGTGGATCTCGTCTCATCGTGGACGTCGCTCCTCTCTCGTTCGCGCTAATTTCTCGGTTCCTCGTCGAATCGAGAGGACTCTTCCTGTTCGCAACGGGCAAGCTCCCGAGGGAAAACAATGGCAGCCGAAAGACAAAGTGGTTTTTGAGCGAGCCGGCCGGCAGTGCTGGAAATCCATTAGGAGAATGACGGCGAGGGCAAAGTTTGCGGACGGCAAACGAAGAAGAACCGCGGCCGACACGCCGCGTTAACCTTCAACGGGGCTGGCAACACTTTATATCCGGTATAACGGCCGCCCCCGCGATCGTCCCCGGTCGTCCAAATTGCTCGGGGCTCGCCGTCCCGCTCCCCATCGTGCCATTTTTCTCGCGCGTCCCGCCAGATCCACGGACCGTAAACCGTATCTCCGGATTCCAGGCGCGTCGATCCCGCCCCTCGGAAAAAAACAAGCTGCAGCTTCTCCTCCTCGTTAAGGTCGCGTGATTCGCGCGAAGCGATCCGACACGAGGATTCGGAGATTCCGTCGATCCGTTTTCGCACGCTGTGCAATCGCGCGAAGTGGACCAACTTCCTCCTCGTTTCTCCGCGCCCGCGGAACGTAAATTAAACGCTGCGCATTCCGTTTACTCTGCGGTGTTAGTTTATGGACCAAGTTTTAAGACAATATTTGGCTGCATCTCTCACTCGAGTAACATTGATCGAACTTCGTACAAGGTTCCCCCCGAAGGTTTTCTTATTTCATTCGCGAAAGAACCGTGGAATACAATATCGAGACGCGTTTAGTCCCTGCAAGTTTGTCGCAGAAATTCCAATTCCGGCCGTTCGTTGCTGGCGCGTCGCCCAGACGAGGACTTTCGCTCCGCCGTTCTCCGCAAAAAATTCTGCAGCCGACGAAAAACTATCGATCCGTCGAGATCCGAGAAAGAGGAGGAGGAGACCGGTCGCGGTGTCTCGGATTTTTAATGAAACATCGAGAACACGCGCGTGCGGAGCTCGCACGGCTGGAAACTGTTAAGCCGGGACGGGAGCTTATTAGACGAATGGCGAACCGTGCGGCAAACTGCGCGGCCGGCAGCTAACAGTCAGCAAATAAGGAAACTCCTAACGCGTTACTCCCAAGCCGGCAACTAAAGATCCGGATTTTGCGCGAGCCAGCCCGGGATTAGATCCTAGATTTGGCGCGCGCCCGAGTTATTCCAGCCAAGAAACCCGACCGCTAAAGGGTTCCTGTTTGCCCAACGATAACCGTCGGAAACGGCTCGGTCCCCCTGCCTCGCTATTGCCGCGTTCCCTCGGCTATTCTCTGCTTTCAGCTTCGACGTTCGACACGCTTCTTTCACCGGGGCTGCGGTCTCGAAAGCTCTTTTTTTCTCCCCTCTCTCTCCGCGGACCTTGACTTCAACCGCCTCCGCCCCAGGATCCTTTCAGCCCGGCGGAATTTTCCGTTTTAATAACCTCGTATTTCTCCGTGCTCGCGCCGCTTTAGTCTACTTCCATCCGTTTATGGTCGTTGGTGTCTCGATGCGCAGCCTTAGCCGCGTGTCTTGATCCTCGTTCGCGGTTTTATGCGGCCGCGGTTCGTAAACGGTGTGTACTTTTCGCGCGCGCTAAACTTCCCGCTTCGCTCTTTATCGGTCGTCTTTTTTGTACCGGATGATATCGTTATTATTACCGGCTTCTCCGCTCGATATCTCGATATCTTTCAGCTTGGCAGCTCGGATGCATCGACTGCGATTCGTTTCAGCGACGAAGACGACATCATTGTCGCCTCTATAGACCGGTAACTTTTCGGCTGCCGATAGTATAGCTGGGGCAGGGGGTGCTTTCGGGGCTATTGTCCGCCTTCCCCGACGTTAATGGAAACAATTTGATCGGCGAGGGGCGGCCGTATCGAATACGCGCGGAATACGGAACAGAATATTACGCGGACTTACGGTTCAATCTCCGCGGCTTCCGGGGGATCGTTAAGATCACGGCCGTATGATTGAACGGAGCCGAGGATCCTCCCGGTAAGCTTCTTACTTTATTCGGGAACAAAAATCGGCGCGCAACGGGAGCAGATAACGCGGCGAGCCCGTGATCCTTCCCCTTGAGGTTTTTAAAGCCGTTACTTTCTCTCTCCTTTTTCGTCTCGGCTGGAAAAAGCGACGAAAGCGCGCGCGGCATGCGACGCCCGTGCCAGGGGAATTAAAGCTCCGACAACGGGGAAAAGGAGCGAAAGGAGCGGAAATCAAAAGGAAAGTTTCCCCGAACGGATTCGCCGTTACCGTCCCGTCCCGTCCCGTTCCGTCGCAACTTCTCGAACACGAGGATCACCCTCTTTCGCTCGCAACCCCGAGCCATGATAACTCGAATCTAATTCCAGTTTAGTCTCGTTGCGGCCGACGCGTCGTTGCAACCGCGGCTAATTATCTGCCGCCGTTGCGTCGCCGCGGCTATAGAAGCGCAAAGTTCCGCGAAAGTATGCGAAGAACGTTCCCCACGGGTTTGCTAGAACGTCTCGCGAGGCTTTCCGCTCTTGCTGTTGTTTTTTTCACCAGCGGTCATTTCGGAACTCGAAACGTTCCCGCTATCTCGGCGATAGCTGCGACACGCGATACTCTAACACGGATGAGCTTTTAATACACGGCCGGCGTGTTTTGCCGAGCAGCGCCGCCCTTAATCCGCTTGTCCGAGGAAGTACCGACGAATCCTTTATCGCGTAACGAACTAAATGCTAACTACCGCCGAGTATTATTCGCGTTTCCAGCGAATCTGCGGATTCGCCGAACGCCTTTCTATTCGAAGATGGAACATCGTTTACCTGCTCGAGCTAGAGAGAACATCGTTATCGACCGATTCTCCTGCCCTAACCCTTGCATTTCCTAAACACCTCGGAAATGCCGACACTCCTAGGACTAGCTATGATTGCGCGCTTTTCGCAGGCCAAAAAGATGACGACCGGGCCGGCCTAGAAATCAATTGGTCGCGGTGCCAACAAGATCGAGTGGAGAACCATGGTTCGACGTTCGCCGGTTTAGCTGGCTCAGAATCTGGACGGTGGTTTGCGAATTCAGCGACCGCGACGGGACAAAAGATCGATGGGAAATGAGAATAACGTATCCTTGACCTTCGTTCGATTCGGCCATCGCGTGGATGAACGCCAAACGAATCCGGTTGTCACCGTGACATAGTGAGACGCGTCGAAGGGCTTTTCGTTCGGTCGCGCTTCCCGGCGGAAAGCGAAACCCGTCGAGAACGGTTAATTTTCGGCACAGAATTACGAGCTGGATCGCCTCGGATAATCAACGATTCAGAGGTTTTCGTTAAGAAAGACAGGCGCGTTTCCTAGCGTGCGAAAAAAGACGAAGATGCGACGGGGATTGGCGAATCGAGGAACAGCGAGCGAAAGAAGTTTGCTGCAAAAGGGCACGAGCTCCTGGATCCACCGAATCTATTTATCGAATCGATACCGTGTGCCACCGAGCACGCGCCGCGATATTGTTATGCAATATGGCTCGCGGATGCACGAGCTGCAGCATGCCACGTAAATGCAATATTTGGCCCTTCGCTCTCGCGGCCGTCTCGAACGCGGAAGTCGAAAATTCGATTCGAGTGTTTCTTCGAGGAAGTTTACACACAGGTTGCTCGAGAGAAACTCGAGGATCGATCTAATAAAGCCGGAATAATCCCAGCGAAGTAAAATCGTCGAGCGTCGCGGAGATGTTTTCGCAGTCGATGCGATATCGCCGCGTAAATAAACGCGGACGGCGTCGTTCCGGCTCTAAGCCGCGTTAAAAATTGCCCGCGCGTTGCGGAGCAGGGTCGGGAAAGATTCTTTACCGTATTAGGAGGTGTCATCCGAGGAAAATGGAAAGTGCGGCGGCGTGTTCCGGCCGGGAAAGACCGGACACGTCTTCGGGAGAAAATTGATTTTCCCCGAGGAGAAGCGATCGGTGTTATTCCTTCTGGAATTTCTGGAGCTGGCCGTCGAGCGCTTTCACCGACGGAAGTCGAGAGTCGAGAGTCGCGACCGAGGAAAAAGCGGCTTTATTATCGCAGCCGTCGCGCGAGTGGATTCGAAACGAGCTCGTCGCGGCTTGGAAGAGCTTCCTCGAAGGGAACACCTTCTCCTCTTTACTGTTCCCTTACCGGTGACCGCGACAATTACCCGATCACCGGTGAAAATAGCGGCGGCCGCGACAGCGGGGTGCCATCTCGCGATTTCTATTTCACGCGGCGCGGCGCGGCGTCGCGTCGGGGTGTCGGGGTGTCGGGGAATAACGATGACCAATGCGACGAGCAAAGAAGGAAACCGTGCTTTTCCATTTCCTCTCAATTTCCGGCGAAGAGTGCGCCGTTAGAAAGTTTCCAATCGTTCCCCGCCGTTCGTTATTGGGGACTATCGCGCGTACCTCGCACACGGTCGGGGGCATTAAATCGATCGGTAAGTAATAACTTATTGAATTCGGCGACCGTGGCCGAAGGCACGACGTGCCTCGACTTCCAACGGTTTCAACGACCGGGAACAAAGCGCCGTTCAAAAACCGTTTCCGCGCCTCGTCCGACGACGATTCGCGGACGGTCGCGGCTCGCTGGCGAGAATACGCGAGAAACATTATTTTTCTACCTCGAAGGGGATTAGGTAAGCCACGGACAGACGGACGGCTCGTTCTTCTCGGGAACGCGAGCCGGCGAGAACATATTTTTCGGTTGATTTTTTCGAGGATACTCTTCACGCGCGCACGGTTATGCTAGCCGTAGGTCGACCGCAAAGTTGATTTATCCCGATATAAAGTGTAAACGGTGGAAACCGATGAAAATATTGAATATAAACTTTTAACGGTGCTCGCTGACGGCATTGTGCCGATTGGCCGACCGAATTTGATTCATCCGGCCGTAGCGCAGCGAGCAGAATATACGTATAAAAGGATTAAAAGTACCGTCGAGCGGCGAAGCTCCCGCGCATTACCCGCGTGCTTTATACGGCCGACGCGCGATCGCGATCACCGTCGGAATTCGGGTCGATCGAATCGCGATCGTTTCCCAATCGGGAAATGGATCGACCCCGTCGTTGTCCCCGCCACGGCAAACGGAAAAATCGATGCGGCTCGGGTGATCGCGACGAGGCCTCCGCCTCTGTTTTCCTCGGTAACCGAACGTGAAATATTAAATTCCGCGCGATCCGATATATCCGCGGATATCCCTTTGAGGGAATAAGAAATTACCGGACGGATCGCGACCCTTTAGCAATCCGGGGAACGTCGCGCGACGCGTCGCGTCGGCTCGTTCCGAACGGTTTGCCTCGTCGGTTAAACGGCGTTTACAGGTTAGCAGCCGTTTTAATTGGAATATCGCTCCTGAACCGATACTCTTTATTATTACCTGTTAGGAAATACCGATGCCGGCCTGCTGTTCACGGGAACAGGAATTACCGGCGAACGAAATCGATCGGCACCGAAACGAGGCGAGGCGAGGCGAGGAGCCCCGACTATTTAATCCTCGATCCTTAAAACTATTTAAGAGGAAGAGCCATCGGGCCCATCTTCGCGCGCTCATTAGCCGAGCTAATGGACTTGTCTCCACTTACCTGTAGGTAATGAAGGCGAAGACCAGCGCTACGAGGGACAAGCTTCCGCCTAGGACGACGATGAGACTCAAAACGCCGTCCTGATCGAACGAGCTGGCGATTCCCGTGGAAATTCCATTAGCGAGGCCGCCGTTGGATTGGGGATGCCCGTGGATCGCTCCCGTGTATAGCGTCTCCATTCTCTTCGCTACATTCGCATCTGAAATCGGACAATTAACTGGAATCCTTTCTTGCCCGGTGTTTTCGTTCCGTCGTGGAAACGCCCGCGCCCGAGCGGGCAGCGAGGTGGAAAATTAAATGTTGCACCGTTAACTCTCTCTCTCTCTCTCTCTCTCTCTCTCTCGCAAAACGGAATCTACTCGCGAAATTCCGTGCCGCGTGGTTCGGCGATGCTCGATGTTTGCGCAAATTTAATTATGCAACCGTGTATTTTTGTCCGGAATTTTCGGTGGTCGTCGACGCGCAGGTACTATTTATTGTCGAGGCGTGATAGAAACGGTGAATTAGCCGCGATCGGAAAGTAGGCCAAATCAAGAGCAAACAACAAGCTGTACACGCAAAGCGTTCGAATTATAATCGACGCGGTTGCAATTTTCGCGATTCCAATTCGCGGGGGAATTTGCCGTTCGAATGTTTCACTGTTTTAACCCCTCGCGCGCTCGAACGGCGACTCTGAACAGCATCGATCGAATTTACCATGATTTATTCCGAACGATGTTTACTAAATTTTGTTCTCATTTGATGAACAAAATCGCGAAAGAATAGAAATCTTCGAGATCGACAGAAACGTCCGGAGTTCCGGAATGAAAATATCTTCGTGTGCGAAGGATTAATATTTTGGAAGCAATACAATAATGTCTCTCTAATTGACGCTTAGATTGTCCACGAAAATGAGTAATTCGGGGAGAGGAGATGCGATTATCCGAGCTTTGCGGCTCGTTTTTATAATTTTTGACAATTTATAACTATAAAAACAAACCGAAAGGCTCGAATAATCGCATCTCCTCTTCCCAAATTGTCCATTTTTTGTCACCTTTGGTCGACCTTATTCTCCTCGATTCGCGATTTCCAAGGGAAAGAAACCGCGCGACCGGGAAAATCGCGAGGATAAGTTCGAATCGAAACAGACCGGAACGGATTGGAACGGGACGAGACCGATATTTTTTCGCAGCATGACACCTGGGAAATAATTTCATTCGGAGGGTGGCGGCGGCACGGCGGCACGGTGACAGGGTCGCGCGGGAAGAGCAAATTGAAACAGGCCCGGTAATTTCCTGTAAAGAGGCGAATCAAAATGGCGTCCAGGCACCGCCGGCCGCAAATTGCGGCCTCCCCCGGCCGCCCCTAGCCCCGTCGCAAATTCCCAGTAATGCAGTGCATTTGTAGCTGTCGCGTAATCATCATTACGCCAAGCAAATGCTACGGTTAATTGTCGCGTCGAAGAGCGCGCGCCAACGCGAACGCCAACGTTTTAGCGGAACAGTCCGGCTCGTATTCCGCGAATTTTGCTCCAATTGCCCGGTCAACTGTTGCCGCTCGCGAGCCGTCGATCGCGATTTACGAAGCCGAAAGTTACGCGCGAATTTTCCGCGATTTTTTGTGACGCTGGAATTTGCCCGAAGGGTCGGAACGATTTGCCTCGCGTTCTCTCTCTCTCTCTCTCTTTCTTTCGGTAATGCCGATTCATTTGGAACAATATTTAGCAGACTCTGTACGAGACCTTCGTAATAAGATGCCGTCGAGGATATTCGTTGAACGAGCCGATCCAAGCGTTAAATTCAAAATGGGAGACGGCGCGGCGCGTTGTTCGCGAAACGCGGTTACGCGGCGAGTCGAAATTGCTCGGAGAAAAAATGTAATTGCCTCGAAAGTGGCGTCGCGGGACAGCGAGGGGGGACAGAACAAGCTTCGTCGATACGTGTTCGTGTCGCGCGAGAGAAGTATTTTTCCTCGTATTTCCTCCGACTTAGTTACGAGCGAGAAACTTATCGCGGAAACCTGCGCGCGGACCGGTCGTCCGCGAGCGAACGACTTCTTCCCGGCGGGGGCGGGATACGTCGGAAATCGTAATTCGGCCGTAGCGAATCCGATATAGGATCAACTTTTTATTTTCCTCGAGAACAATAGCGTGCTCGATAAAACTTATCGTATTTTTCGGAGTCAGCTCCGTAAAAGAGACGATCGGGGGGAAAGGCTCGAAAACAATTTTACTCGACTTTCTCCCCGTATCTACCCCCTCGCGCGCGCAAACATTATTTCCCGTGTAATTCGCGACGACAGGAAATCGCTCGTTCTATTACAGGGACGACGGCTCGTACGTGTCCGCGCTCATCCCGGTTTTTACCGTTCTGCAAAAAGATGATCGCCGCTGTTACGTCGCAAAGCGCGAATTCGCGCGGCCGTGTGTAAAACTAAAAAGGATCGACAACCCGAGAGCACCTCTTTTTTGCCGCGCCATTATTTTTGCGAGATAGACGACGAGGCTCTCGCGACAGAATCTCGTCGATCGAGCGACGGAACACGGGTTGTTTTCCTTTTTGTAACCATCGGGCTCGCGCGCTCCGAGTGTAAGTCGAACGATCGACAAACATCCCCGCCGCGCCGATCGGTCCTTCACGTGTGTGGTACGTGTGTTTTTCTATCTGGTTTTGCACATGGATTCGGCACTCGTTAAATATAGTGACCTTATCGCTTCGGTTTCCAGCTCGATTCACGAGAACGCTCGCCGCGGCCCATCGGAAATAAACTGCCGGTGCCGGTGTCGGTGCCTGCGCGTCTGTGTCGGTGTCGGTGTCGGTGTCGGTGTCGGTGTCGATGCACCGAGCCATACCGAGAGCCGGTGCACACTCTTTTCTACTCGTTAATGGTTCCGCTAATGCCCGGCCACTTGCCATTTACCTCCATGAACCACACTCTATCCGAGTTACTTTTCGCATCGAATAGCACCCGAAATGCGCGACGATACCCGGGCCCGGATACGCTATGTCGCAATTTCCATCGATCTTCTCGCGAACTGTGACCAGAATCGTTCTTGGGAATCATTGGCGAACTTCGACAAATGCGCGAGAACTTTAGCGGGTTTTTCTTTCTCGCTGAGAAACACCTTCGATCAAGGGCGTCATCGTCGACGCGCGAGTCCGATAATGTCTCTCTAATTGACGCTTGGATCGTCCACGAAAATGGACAATTTGTGGAGAGGAGATACGATTATTCGAGCCTTGCGGTTTATCGTTATTGTCAACGATTATGTCAGGGTTATGCAAGGCTCGAATAATCGTGTCTCCTCTTCCCAAAATTGTCCATTTTTCTGGGAGACATTACTGTAATTCGATCGAATCGTAACGCGCTTTAATTTAACCCTTTGCCATGAAATATCGAGTCGAACTCGGGCCGAAGATGGCAAGAATTTTCTGGATATGAATTATATTACACTGGAACCACTCCAGATGGGTGTAAACGACTGGTTTCAAATTCTTTTCTTTTACTGTTACCGAAATTATTGAAGCACGTGCAATTAATCTGAACGGAGAAGCGTTAATCGTTGTTACCGTAAAGTCTAGGTGCAGTCTAGGTACCGAAGAACAAGAGAACAATAAAAATAGACCGGAGAACGAAGACATCGTCGAAGAAGAAGAAGAATCGGAAAAAAGTATAATATGTAGAATGAGAAATTGGATGGCAGAACGGAAGACTTGAAAAAGGAGTGGCAACGGGTGTCCCGAATACGAGGCGATAAATCCTACGACATCCAAATCTTGATAACATTTTCTCTTTTCCATAGAAATGTTCCGAGATAACCGGCCAACGAAGCGATCATTGGCCGTGGAATAAATATCGAGGCGCTTAGCTACAATGAACCGGTGATTTCGATGGCCGAAATATATAAACCGTCGAAACCGTAAAATTCTCTCGTAATTCTCGCTCAACGTGTGAACAGAATTTGGGAAGCGGGGACACGATTATTCGAACCTCGCGGCTCGTTTTTATAGCAGCTGATAATCCGCGACTATAAAAACGAGTCGCGAGGCCTGAATAATCGTGTCTCTTCTTCCAAAGTTCTGTTCACACATGAGTGACAATTGGAAAGAATTTACTGTACTTATTTACAAGCGAATGCGTTCAGAGAATTTGCTTATCGCGGATATCAATATCGCGCGGCTCCAAATTGAATTTCCCTAGGTGCGAATTATTATAACTTTTATTTTCCGAAGATACCTGTGGCGCACCGATTACTCGACGTTTATAACAAAAATCAGTAGATCAAATACTAAATACTCGAGACATTTAAAGAGTTTAAAAATGCTATCTCGCGTTGTTTTTAATTCATCCGAATGATTCAGAGACGAGATAAATATACGGCTACTATATCTCGCAAATAGTGCAAGCAATTTTTATTGTAAATGGCGACGGTAATGTAAATGGCCACCATATTGTAAATGGTCTCCATGTTGTAAGTGCGCAGTATAAACGGATACCTGGTTGCCTAAGCAAGGGGTAACGCGTAAATACGCTCGTGCTACTGTTTCAAGATTTAAATAAACCGTCTCGTTATCTATTCTAATCTAAAATTCATATAATTCTAATATAAAATTGATATAATAAGCAAATATGTGTATATGAAAAACTAGGCCCCTCTTGGAGGTTAATCCGAATCCCGCGGTACAGTCGTGCATCGAAATATCGCGAAAAGTCACGTTCATCGAACGAGTACGATCTGAAATATAATATAATATACGGATAACACACGCACAGAAATATAATAGCGACTTACCTCAGCGGGCAACGAGACGCTCGAATGGTCGGCGAATATTCGAAGACCGGCCGACGACTTTGCGAAGCATGCCAGGTTCCCTCGAGAGAACCACGTGCCGGCCGGACACGTGCTCGAAGGCGAGAAAACTCGACGATAAGCTGAAGAGGCCCGAGTCGCGAACGAACGCGAAACCGAAATCGGAACCAAAACAAAGGCCCTGAATAGAACTGTCACTGTCGGTCGCGTTGTTCCTCGTTCCTCGCGTGCACTCTACTACACGCCGCCAACGCCAACATCCTCGTCTCGCGACAGCGTGTTCGCCCCCCCTCTCCCGCGCTCCCACAATCGATCTCGCGACCAAAGCTAACGCGATATGCACGATCGCTTTCGTTTTCGATATAGTTTTCCTTTCCGCTTTAATTAACGCGTTCACGTTTTCCTCTCCGTTACAGACGCTGACGCTCCTCCGCGATTAATGCGCGATCGACTACTCGGTCTACTCCCTCGATATTATCGCTCGATCGACCACTCATCGTGTCCTCTCGCGGCTACCGGTCGCGATCGACTGCTCGCTCTACCCGCTTGAAATTATCGTTCGATCGACCATTCATCGTATCGTTTCGAGATTACCGAAGGCGATCGCTATTAATTTGTTCGTGAGATTGTTCCTCGAGAATATTGCTCGATCTACTACGCTGTCAACGATCTTACCGCCGAAGGTTGAAAAATCGTCGATGCAATTCGAAATCTAACCTCCCGTTTCGGCCGGTTTTTCGTATCCTCGACGATGTCCAACCAACGCAACGGTTGAATGACAGTTCGACGAGATCACGCTCGCTGTCGTTCGATCACCAGTGCCATCGTTTCGGTCGATCCTGGATGACGACGACGACGACGACGACGTTCGACGGGCCCCTTCATTTACGCGTCAATTGCAAAGACGTTCTATTTTTGTTGCACATGTAAGATGTATCAACGAAATGTTTGCAAAGAAGGTGCACTTGGTTGGCTAACGGGCAGTCGCGAGAAATTAGACAGCGCGATAGCGCGGATTCTGATTCGTTGGAGAGTGTCGCACGGAAGGGAAACGACACGTACGAACCAGTCGAGCGACGGCGCCAAACTGCGAGCGACGGTTGTTCGCGCTCAAGATCTCCGCGCACTCCGTCCTGCGCATGTACCCAAACAATTGGACGGCGGAGAGAGGACCGCGTCGTTTCTGATTCGTCGAGAGAAGAACGAGGCGTGGAATGTCGTTACTTTGAATGCTACACAAATAAATACATCAAATGCGTATAAAACTCAACCTTTCTTTTCTCCCGGGTGACTTTGATTTTTGTCGGCATGTATCTAAATGGTAATTCTAGGATTTCCATTACGATGCTGTCGTCCGCGTTTCATTCTGCCGTTTGTTCGCATTCGTGCTCGCGTGCGATCTTTATCCTTATCGATTTCTTATTCGTGCACATGCTTTCCCGGTCCAACATCGATCGTCCGAGTGAAATGAATTTTATCCGATAAGTATTCAAAATTAACTTGTTTAGAACTGCTTGGACTGACAAACTCGAATTCTTGTATCTACAGGAGGAAGACAACAAAGACGTCGCTCACCTAAACAATGAACCTAGGACAGGTATTCGTTAATCGAGGATGTAACGTGACGGAGTCGCGAATCGAGGATCCCATTCGTCTATAGAGCATCATCGATACACATTCGAACAATTGAAATTTTGGTAAGTACATACGTATTCCATTGTATCTCGATCCATAATTTTCTATTCTTTTACATAACACAAATAATTTAATTGATTGTTCCCCAACATTTTAATGTACGCGTGTCGGTTCGATATATTAATTGAGACCGATCACGAAGCGCGTTTCAAACTATTTGAGACGATTCCGCGCGCAAAGGGTGATCCGAAATGTCGTAAATATGAACAAGTCCAGGGGATAAAAATAACGAAACAATTTTTTATACATTCAACTGTCTCGGTATAAAATATAACAAGTAACGAATATCGCCGCGAGGCTATTCAATTTTGGTACAGGAAGTGGAGAGAGCGGAGAAAGTTGGACGTTTGTTTAAAAAACAAATCTTTGTTTATTTCACATTTCGTACATGCATAAAGTTAAAATCTGGTTCTTAGCTAGAAAAAATACGTATTCGATGAAATAAAACCGAAGAGTTTATTTATAGAAACAACTTCAGATCTACGAGCGAGTAGAAACGTTTAGTGCGATTCTTCGCACGGTTCAGATACAAAATTAATGGAATTTTCAACGTTCCAATCCTCTTTCCATAATTAATTCTTCTATATCGACATCCAGGGATGTTGAAACGGTTTTCAATAGATCGCAATTCCTTCTGTCAATTTACATTTACTCAATACAATGTAACGGCAATTCTCAAAAATTAGCTATTTCCGTCTTTAAGTTAGTTAATTTACAAAAATTTACAATTACGATTATCACAACAATTGTATTATTCAGCTCCTACTGACCAAGGCTTGCAGGCGTAAGTCGTGTTCTTTTCGATCATTTAAATTGTCTCAACGTTTCGCTAACACCGATATTACACCACCACGATAAGAAAACATTGAGAACACATTTTCGGAAGGACACGATCTACTCTGTTGGGTTTAAAACCTCGACAAGAGAAACTGTACAATGCCATTAACACTTTATTAACCTGTTAACCGGGCGATTGTCTAAAATAAAACTGAATGAGGCACGTAAATGTAATCTAATTTGTACCATCGTAGACGTTTCGATAAAATCGGGTCCCGAAATTCTGTCAAAGAACCAAAAATAAATGAAAATAAAAACGTTGAGTCATGTATGTACTCTCCCGGTCAACAGATTACTGCGCGATAAAAAATCTATAACCAAGGTCGAACAAAGACGATCAGTCTATAGGGCTATAGTCATTCGGAAATTCTATGTTGTTATATGTTTCTGCTATCCATCCGAGCAAGTATTTCATTTTTTCTGTGGCATCGTCCGAGGCTCTGAAATCCGCGATCGCCTCCGTCAAGCATTTCGAAAGATGTTTCAGTACAGGCTGGAAAGAGAAACGTAGATGTTTTTGTACCGGTCAATCGATTGATAGAATAGAAAGAAAAGAGAATATTTACCACAGGCCAGTCCTGCCTAAACAATGCGACACACTGATCACTGAAGCGGTCAATGTCTAGAACACCCTTTACTATTAATTTCTTAATAAACTTCCCGAAAACTGACCACACGTAATCCTTTTGCGGTTGCGCTAACAACATAACGTTCCGAGGGCAAAATATTCTGTATATAGGAGAATCCAGTTCCAAAGACTTCCAACGATTCATCGACCATATCTTGATGAATTTGTCTTGAATCTTTTCGACGAACAAATCGCTCCGATACGCAACTGTGAATAGAGATTATACGGTATAAAGGTATATGTATGCACACACACACAACGAACGGTACTTCCAAGTTAGTAGACTCGTACTTAACAACAAAGCAAAATCCGTGCTGAGAAAGTACAACACTTTCTCTGCGCCTGCTACGAGATCGGCTCTTTCGGTTAAAGTTTGATACAAGTTGTCCAATGTGGTCGACACTGTTGTCATTGTTAAAGAATCTCCACCATTATCCAGTATGTCCCACATAAGCTCCTAGACAAATAAATTAGATTACAAAGAACACCGTTTCCTAATTTTTTATATAATCCGGAAAGTTTTCACCGCGTATACGTACTCTTAAATCATCCGTAGTGGTGGTCGGACAAACAGCATTTGGATTATGTTTAATCTCTTGAATCTCGCGCAACTGTGAATTATTCTTTAACAATCGATTTAACTCTCCCTCCATATCCTTTAAAAATAGCGAGTCCACTATGTAAGATTGTATCCACTGATGTATGCGTTCAGTGGCCAATCTTGTTGCAATTTTCACGCAAATCTCTTTCACCGATGGCAGAGTGTCCTCCGCTAACAGAGATTCTACAGATTTAACGACACGCGCATCGCAGATCGCCGATGTAGACGATTCGCATTTTTCTTTTAGCTCCTTGGACATGCTTGTGGCCAATGCATTCATTTCATCCGCCACAGCCGCCTGTTGATGGTGAACAGTAGTATTATTGATAGACGAAGCAATACATGTATATTGAATACGTAAAAAATTTGCACATCACCTTAAAATTTATAATTTCGGTTAACTTTTTCTCGGTTTGTTTCTTTTTTAAAATCTTCCCAAAAGTACTCATATTTGCTTCTCTGGCGGTCATCAATAAAGTATTGCATATGTGTTTAACGCAAACCGAGGCAACTCTCTCCGATACAAAGTCAATGGTTTTCCACGTAGACGCTGGTTGCCCGTGAAAAAATGCTTTTTCTAGTTGCAACTATTGATACGTTGAAAATATAATATTGTTTCTGAACTGATTCATATAATCGATGTACTCACCTCTAAATGCCTTACACCCGCACCTCTAGTGGACTTCAATAGTTGACTAGAAACGGGAGTAATATGCTTGTTTGAATTGTAATTCTTTGCGTTTGCCTTGGTGCTTGTTATCGTACTTTGCCCAACCGTGGGACAACATATACGCATTGTTCTGTCATTAATAATATCTATTTTATCCAAATTGCATTTGGTAGACGCCACAGGAACTATCGAATCTCCTAACAATGCATTTTTGTGCACATAGTGTTTGTCGAGTTGCTTCAGATTCTTTAATTCCTCGACTTTGTAAGTCTTTTGCCAAGACGAGTAGAATTCCTTCGGAAAATTTGGCAAGTCGAACAACCAACTTAAAGTAGATTTCAGGAGTATCGCCGTTTGTCTAGACATAGCACTATTCGAGACCTTAAAATCAGAATTATTCACAGCTTTGTAAATGTAGTACAGCAACTCCAACACATGCTTATAATATGGTAATCTCAGAGACACGGTATCCAACATAGCCAAGTATTTTGCTATCCAAGGTATAGTTAATGATAGTTTTCCTAGTACTATTGCATTGTGAAGGCAAAGATGTAGATTTATCGTTGGTAACACCTAGACAAAACACATACATATTATTAGTTTTAATTGTTAATAATAGCATGAACATATTATATTGAAAAGATACAGTTTTATGATCAAGACATTGGTTAGACGAGGATTGAACTTGATGTTACATCGAGTACAGATCTTACCTTACTCCTTACTTCTACTTGGGTTATTAAATCTTTACAATTATTCGACTTTGATTTATATGGTATGGACACAACAAGTCCTAACATTTTCGCGAGAAGTCGTAAACTGGATAAGCAGGTAGTAAAATTTTGTTGCGTTTGTTCGTCGACCATTGTTTCTATTACAAATAAATCATATACAGTTATTAAAGGGCATGGTTTATCGGTACATCGATAATTTAAAAACGTGTCATTACCTGAATCTTCTATTTCACTGCCACTAAACTGAGTATCATTCAATTCCATTATTTCATGAATCAAACAATTTTCTAGGTGAACATAAAAAATCGGATTAAAAGCAAACAAAATAAAATCTTTAAAAAATTCTTGAACTCCTGGGAATGATGGCTCCATATTTTGATTGTTCGAAGGCTGCGGAGTTACTAAACGTTTCTGAAGTTGATTTAATTTCTGAGGATTTACAGATGTTAAAGCTTTCAGAAAACTTAAACTTTTGTCGTCTTCTGCCTCTGACTACAAGAAAATAGGATAAAATTAACTGAGAAAATTATCTATATTTTATGAACGATAGAAACATTTATATGTACCTGTAGCATTTTCTGTACACAAGAAATTAAAAGCTGAGATTTGAACAATCTTGCAAAATGATAATAATTTATAGCATCATTATGCATCGTCAGGATACTTCTTATTTTACTTCCCAGAGCTATCTGAAATGTCCATCCTGGCACAGAATGATTTTCCTCCCATATTCTAAATGTATCATAGAATCCATCTCTTTGTTTTTTGAATGATTGAAATGCGATTACAGATGGAAAGTTTTCACGATTATCTGTATCTATTTGAAAACACACATTTAATTCCCCCATCGTTCCTGATAAGCTGGAAAAAAATAAAATATATTTTTTAAACATAAAAGCATATTTATACAAATATTATGATCACATTTTTATTCAATTTTGTTGATACATATCTGTTTCATCCAAAATGATTTCCTTTGAAATTCAAAATTGTGTTCAATAAAAATAGAACATTAGAAACAAGTTTATGATATAAACTGATATTCTCATTAACAAAATAGCCTTTTTTTAAAAGAGAAATAACATTTCGTAATTCATGTAAATATCAACATATTGTGCTCAAATACGTGCATAATATTTGTTAGAGCCACTTTTCTTAACAATTTATTTGATTTGCAAATATATATTCTTTCATTAAAATTATTAACATACTTGTTTTGCTCAAATTGTCAAATACATGACGTTGGTATCGACAGATGTAAAAAATTTGTAGGTTATATTTACAATGGGTAATGTAATTATTTAATAATAAAATAAAACTTGCACGATATTAATAAGGGCAATTACAAATTTTTGACCGGAAATTATTTTAATTGTAGTAAAATGTCGACTGTCTAGTCTTCGTTAAAGAAAAACGTTAATTATTCGAATTTCGATTATCCAAAGAACCGATTATCGGAACAGAACGAGTGACATTATAGGACCATGAATCCTACAGCACTGTGTAACAGTGTTTACATCTGGTAAAATAAAATTTGGATACGGGATCTAACAAATATTACACTAGGAATAATTATAAAAAAATATACTATCAAAATGAGAAAAATTAAATATTCTTGAAACAAAGTAGTTGGAAAGTCTGTCATTATCACAGTTACCACTAACAAATTCAAACTATTTTAATTTTCAAATTCAGTAACCAAACTAATATTTCATGAGGGGATTTAAAAAATAATACACGGAATTCTTTGCTTTAAACAATTTGAATATTTATAATATACATATATTTATTTTCCTTCATCATATAAATGTGAACTTAGATATAATATATCAAAATATAAATTATCTCTAAGGAATAGAAAGTGTAGTTATTTTGAATAACTCTTAGTCCCTGAAATTACTAATTATCCTTGAGAGTCAACGAGAGGATAGCAGGCAGTAGAAGAGATACCACAGTTGTTCATTTTGTTTCTAGCCATTTTGATGTAACCTTTATCACCCCACGTTGTTCCCCAACTGTTCTTTACCAGCCAGTAATCTGTACCGGATTCATCAGTACCATATCCTATCACTAATACTCCATGATCCAAATCTACCGAAGAACACTGTGGTTCATAGTAGATCCCTATATTGAAACAAAACGATTACAGTATAAATTAATAACAAGCACTTTGAAATAATATTCTTACTAATCGGTAAACTGACCTTCGGAATAGAACTGGAAGCTTTCGTGCGAAGCATCGATAGCAACAGAAATCGGTCCTACAGTAGCAACAGCTGCTTTCAATTTATCTTCATCATTTTCGGGAATCTCTACGAAACCAACATCAGAAGCTCCACTGTCTTTTGGATTATATCTAGAATTAATACAGTATTATATAAAAAATAAAAACAAATGAATATTTCATTCAAGATATTTGCATAGTTAACATGTATTATTGTGCATAATGATTACCTGCATTTGTCGTTTTCTTCTTCATACGGGTACGAGTTCTCCGTATCGATACCATGATTATCTTTAACATATTTGAATGCTGCAGTCATCATTCCACCATTGCATCCATTGTTACCGTATTTTCCGCTGCAATCCACTAAATTTTGTTCGCTTAAAGAAACTAAAACTCCTTTAGCTCGGAAATGTTGTGCTTCCAGAGCTCCAGTCTGCAATTAAAATTTATTATAAGAACTAGAAGCAAGCAATACAGCTTGTGTTGCGGCTATTACTGCCACAATTAAAAGTAGTAAAACTTTCATAGTTCTAAATTTTGCGCCTGTAAAAGTACATACACAATATTAATTTCTAACTTTATATAATAATTAGTTTTTTTATAACATTATAAACAAATGCGACCTTCAAATCTTCGACATAGAAAAATAATAAATGAAGTAGGCGTTCGACAAGATCTAAATGATATATCTCATGCATACGAAAATAATATATTCAACTTGAGTGACAAAGTGAACAGTGTCAGTGGTATTATCGAATACGCAATTACAAAAAAAATGGTCAAGATGTTATATTTTCTAAATCATATGTATAACTAAAAATGACGAGAAATATTTTTAATTTTTCCTTACAAAAAGAACAATAATCGACTGTTCCATTCAATTTATTATCAGCAGTAATTAATGTGACTTAACATAATTAAATTATATAATATATGACGAGGATAATTATTCTTCGGTAATATAACTTACTGATGAGAATGCCCAACACGAACCACAGTGACCTTGGTCTTTAACTGGAGTAACAGCCCCATAATTCCTCCAATCTACAGTATCTGGCATTTGTACATTTGCTGGTTCAAGAAACATGGCTCCGGTAAATTTTGGTCGATTTACATCATTTGCAGACCTGTTAAAACCATTTAATACTTGGACAAATTCATGATGAAGCTAAAAACACGATATAAAATATATTAAAAGTATAATGAATGTACATACATAAATTATACAAACATTACTTACCATGTCTCCATACTTGTTCATCTTTAATTTAAAGGATACATTTTTCTTTTCGTAATTACTGTTATGTTTAGCAATTTTATGTTTATTATCCATGTATATCTTCATTCTAAACTTCTCTTCTATTTCAGAGTTGTATGTTTTAGAATGCTCCAACTGCAAATAATTAATACACATCTATATTAAAATACATGTCATTTTTTACATTTAATTTATTCAATTATAAGTAAACAACAACAATTACAAGTAAAATATTTAATTTTTAATTCCAATGAACAACATTTATTTGCTTTACGAAATCGGTTTATGTACGAACATAAAACTTCTAGTGTTTGACACAAGATAAGCATGACAGAACTTTATCATTGTCACATTGTAAATGATTTATGTACCTTAAACGAAGTCCATTCTTCTTTAACAACTTCATAAAAAGATACAGCTTGTGCTGTGGCTATTACTGCCACAATTAAAAGTAGTAAAACTTTCATAGTTCTAAATTTTGCGCCTGTAAAAATACATACACAATATTAATTTCTAACTTTATATAATAATTAGCTTTTTAATAACATTATAAACAAACGCGACCTTCAAATCTTCGACGTAGAAAAATAATAAATGAAGTAGGCGTTCGACAAGATCTAAATGATATATCTCATGCATACGAAAATAATATATTCAACTTGAGTGACAAAGTGAACAGTGCTAGTGGTATTATCGAATACGCAATTACAAAAAAAATGGTCAAGACGTTATATTTT
This sequence comes from Megalopta genalis, assembly GCF_051020955.1. Lineage (NCBI taxonomy): Eukaryota > Metazoa > Arthropoda > Insecta > Hymenoptera > Halictidae > Megalopta > Megalopta genalis. Next base: position 17,382,527 of record NC_135017.1, read on the forward strand.
TTAAATTATATGTATAACTAAAAATGATGAGAAATATTTTTAATTTAAGAACAATAATCGACTGTTCCATTCAATTAGAAATATTTAATGCATCTACACAAAAAGGTGATATAACGCAATAGATTACCGAACAAAGAAGTTAATAATGTCTTCAGCTGACGACATTAATCTGTGACTCTACTTGATCGTCGACAAAGTAACGTCAATTGACTTTTGTTTTGATTAAAAAAAAAAAAACATCGAACCGCTTCGTATCTGTTCTTCTACAATGGTAAACATATCTCTACATGTTCTGACGACCTCCAAATGCTTCGTTGAGTGAAAGCAAGAGTGGATTTCCTTCATAAAGAAAAAGATATATTTAAGAAGGAAAAATTTGATGGCTACCGGATATGTATAGCGAAGCAGCAGGATGTTTAGAACGGTGATTGTCAGCTTTGTAGAGTTATGTCAAACAATTTAGAGAACACTGAAGGAATAGAAAACAATTATTTGAAATGTTTCGATGTAATTACCAGCAACAACAACAAAATAATCGTTATTACTTACAAAGACTGGACAGGTTAGTGGATGTCTCTCAAAAATCAAACCAGGCCTATAATGTAAATATTTTGAGCCACTTCAAACGTCGGATTTCTATTAACGACTAACGAGACGTTCTTTCTTCTCTACATATACACATTCTATTCCTACCCCTTCTACATATTCTATTCCCACCCCTTCAGCTGCCTTCAATACTACGTGATTCATCGTCGCGTGCTATTGTATACCACAGACCACAGCGTCTCCCAACTTCAGTTCCTGTCACTAAATTTCAACAAAGAAATTCTCAACGAAAGGAATATAATCATCTGTTATTGCAATAAAGATTTGAGCATTGTTATGATTTTGTACACTTGTAAAAATGCACTTGTATTAATGATCGAATGTTGCACTGACGGAATCTCCTGCACTATGAAGTTACATTCCATTACTAATCGTTATCTATCATCCGATGATCATTTTTCGATTGAAAGAATCAGCTATAATTTTTTGATATTGTGATTAACGCTTAATATTTGAAATCCGCGATTAATGATCTACGTTCAAGATTTATAATTTATATTATATTATTATATATATTTATTTGAAGATTAATAATAAATTGATGAATTGGGAGACACTGGCGTAGTAGTATGTATGTCTCATTCATATCTTTTATCTTCGCATGTGTTTCTGGTATTTTGTTACTCGATTTATATTTGATTATATATTATAGTTGTCATGTGATTTTGATAAACGCTTTAGTAATCGAGGATGTCGTCTTATCTCAACCAGTGTGCATATATATACTTCTAAATTGCGTTCTAATCTTTCGATTTTAAATTCTCCTTGTTCCATATATTTAAGTACATAGGTCATTTCCTGCTTTGATCTCCGAATGATTCGTTTAAATATTATATTTTTGTTCAATCTTAGATTTCTTGATTTTGATATTATTGATAGTGATCGATTTTGATTTATTGATATCTGTAAAAATAATTTCAGTTTTGATGAATTATTCGTTATCACCTGTAATCATTAGAAATGTTTTTTTTTAATGAAACAAACGTTAAAATAAAAAATGTATTATCAAGAAAATTGAATCATTCAGAATTTTTAATTGTATAGACATGCTTTCCAACTGAGATCACGATGCTGATGTTACATTTTTGATATTTGATATTTGGTATCCAATTACTCTGATTTAATCACATGAGGAAAATATTCAACTTTATAGGTTGCGAACTTAATAATGATAATATTTAACAAATTTCAAATGCCAGCCATTTTGGAATGGCTTGAACTTGCTTACAGTTACAGAGACATAATTTCTATTGGAACTCGAAACCTTTGTTATTTGTGCCATTGTGACAGACAGCGTTGATATGAATGATATATGAATGCACGGTAATATTTGAAATATAGTACGGTGTAAAATAAAGGATATTCGACGCGTCTCTTAAATACTCTACAATCTTTTATACAATTCTCTAACAGATCTCCAACAATTATAGAACATCATTTTGAGAATTTGTTGATTGTATTCAGTGAGGTATTCTGTCCCTGAGATATGCAAGTATCTCTTCTGTTGACCTGGCCAAAATTGCTTGTCGCGGTTGTTTAAAACAATTTCCGGATAATGACAAGGTTCTGTAGAAAAGAATATCTGTTTTTATCACTTTTTGGAGATATGACATTTATTTATTGTAACTTACCTTATATTCTTTAAATTACCAAGTTCAGGTGGCACATATCCAATATTATTATTAGCTAAATCTAACACCGTAAGTTTTTGCAACTTTCCTAAAGATGACACGTTAATGTCAATTATTCCATTGTTATTTGCTATAAATATTTCCAATGGCTCAATGTCATAAACGGATTGTGGAATTTCTTTGTACCTATGTTATATATTTTTATATAAATATTTATAAACCATTTACAGTCATTCAAATGTATACTGTACCTGTTAAACGAAATATTAATTTCTCGCAAATATTTTAATAAACCAAGGCTGGAAGGAAGTGATTCCAACAAATTTTTACTTAAATCCAAATTTTGCAAGTACTTATATTTTTCGCAAATCCATTCTGGTATATTTGTTAACTGATTAGATGTTAATTTTAAATCACCAACTCTTGCAATTATAGATAATTGATCAGGTAAAACAGACAACATATTTCTGCTCAGATCCACTGTGCTCACATCGGCTTCACATGCGTTCTCTAAAACATCTTGCGGCAACTCATTGAGGTTTTGTCCAGCCAAGCTAAGCAATTTTGTACTTTGCATAGTATATCTAAGATGTTACAGATAGTTAAAAAATTATTTACTATTAATACTTTAACACTTTACAACAAACATTTCCGTAACACATACTTATCTGGATAAATATTTGCGCTGACATCTCCTACCATATATTCTTTTGTACTTAGATTTGTACTGTCGATACTTTGTCGTATATGCTTTAAAATGCGAGGTGTACCGCATCGTATTATATCCGCTCTTATATTTTGTACATTATTTCCTTCGATCGCAAGTTGTTTTAAATTTGGCAATATACCAACATAATTTGGTACTCTATAAAACAATGATTTCTTTAAAAAGTTCGATTACATATAACGGTAATACACATGCGAAGAAACGTACATAGTTAGCTTATTGTAGGATAAATCTAGAATTTCCAAATTTACCAACTTTATTATTTCTTCTGGCATCGAATCAATATTATTATTCCCTAAAGTTAATGTTCTTAATTTGCCTACACCTTCCAAACACAACATGTCGATTTCCTAAAAATAATAAAAATGAGCATAGCAAACTCTTTATAATAATTATCGATACATACTGTAATGTTATTATTAGCCAAGTGCAGTGTTCTGAGCATTGTACAACCAGATAGATCAGGAAACGTTGTCAACTTGTTTATTTGCAACATCAATGTTTGTAGTTTCCTTAATTCACCCAGAGGTGGTAATGTTTCCAACTCGTTATTACTTGCATCCAATTGTAGTAATGCTAATTTCAAAGGAGCATGTAGTATTTTACAAAAAAAAAAGAACGTTTTAAGAAAGGGAAATCTTACCTCTCATATTTGTTAAATCAGGTGGTAATTCTGTCAATATATTATGACTTATATCCAAACAAGTTAATCTTACTAAATATCCCATTCCCACTGGCAATTCGGATAATCTGTTGCATGACAAATCCTACATACAAAATATTTTTTAGATTTGCTAATTGAATCGATTATTTTTCATGCAAAATCAATATTACAATTTACCAAGTGAGATAACATTATTAAGTCCCCAATTGCAGGATCAAGGTCTATTAAGGAATTGTTCTTTAAGGATAGTTCTTGTACTTCGCTTAATTTATAGAATTCATGAGGCAGTTTTTCTATCTTATTGTTTGATAAATTCAGTATTTTTAATTTATTTAAACATCCAATTTCTGGTGGTAAATCTTCTAACGAGTTGTTGTGTAACTAAAATCATAAGATTTTAGTAGGTAAAAATCTATTGGTATATAGATACTATCTATATTATAATTACATTTAAAACATTTCCAATGCTTACAAGTAATGTTGTCAATTCTGACAAACATTCTATTTTTGAAGAAATTGTAGTTAAGCTGTTATAACTTAAATCCAATGTCTTGAGTGGTTCTTGTTCCCACCATCGTTCATTTTCATGTACATAATCAAATTCAAAATGCAGCTGTTTTACCTCTTCCCTTGTTAACGCATTTATATGCCATACTCTACTAGGTACTGTAACAGATGTTATTAATATTAATATAGTATACACATGAATAATTATGTTTTAAAAAAAAAAAGAGTAAAACTTGTATACAGCAAACATATAAGTTTAACAACTAATAGATGCTTACCTTATGACATGTTTGTGATGATCTTGTATGCTTTGATCATAAACATTGTTTAATCTATAACATTTTCCATAGCTTAACATGCAAAGCAATCTATGCGTCGAATGTAAAAAAAATAATATAATTATGAATTTATTCAACATGAAAAACCAGTTAGATGAGAAAACGAAATAAAATAATTAATATATATTAAGATATGTTCACTAATAATTGTAACTGAAATAAAATATTGCCAAAAAGCATAAAGCAAATAGCATATGACACGATATTTTTCTTTTACCCATGTATCGGTAATTATTATAATATAAGCCAGACATCTGAGGTATAAAATACAATTTTATTTCAATTTAGTAACTACAAAACAGTAAAACACTTATTTATCATACTTAAAATAATATTGTAATTCTTTACGTGTACCATATCATATCATTAGTGCTACTAATAGGTAATTTTTATTTGGTAATATAATTATATCAATTAAAAATCTGTCTTCGTAAGACACGTTGAAACGACATGAAAACAATGGAGATAACAATGTAATATGAACATGCAACATTAGCTCATTTACGAGTGCAACATCGGAGTATGTATGTATGTATCAAGCATTTGGCTGATTACCGTAAGGTGTACATATCTAAATTAACATCTAAACAACATTTATTTCGGTTTCAAATGTAGCAAATACCCGTGTATAGCCCTTTCGACGAGAGATTTAGATTCCCAGTGTTTCTTGCGGAGATAATGTTAACCTCGGACAATTCGGCGTTATCGTCATTTTTTGTGCGTTGCTTGAACACTGCTAGATGATTATGTTTTTTCCTAATACCGCTCATGATGCACTGTTATTGCGCACATTATTTACAGATCGACATCCCCAGTGAAGGATGATTTAATGATGAATATTCCCCCACTCTCTGCATAATAACTGCATCGTGCTCGTACCAACCCGTACTATAAGGTACAAGGACGCAAATTTGTGCATATAGTACATACAATGCACTTATGTGTATGCAGTTGTAGAGTTGGAGCATCTATATACCGTTATCTAAAAAATCAGTACGGTTCAACGATTAATCAATGTCTATGCAATTATATGCAATTAGATATTATGTCTTTTTCAAATGTTTGTTTTTTCTGTATGTAATACATTCGAAATTTCGTAGCGTATGCGATTGAATGTACATGTATATACATACTTGTTTATTTTACATGGTCAGAAAATTCTTTTTGTTTCATAATTTGAAACCGCGTATATGGTATAAATATATCGAAAATTGTTTATTATTAATTTTATATTACATTCGCAAAAATATCACAGACTATGTATAGAGTTGCCTGTGGACTACATATGTACGTATGTATGTATGTATGATCTGCATACATAATCATAATGTACATACCGTGAACCGCGATTTCCTTAAGTAGAAATGTAATACCACGTGGAAAACATAAAAGATCTAGTCTTGCAACACAAATTGTAACAAAAATTTGTCATTTTTCTATCACAGTGGAAAAAATATTCGTATTGTATTTTTTATGCGCACGTGTATATGTCTGTAGTTTAACCTAGTACGGTGCATCATGTAACGAGCAAAGACAGTATGTAGTATGCACGAAGGTATTTTATAAGTGTGTGCGAGTATTATATGATTGTACCTCACCGACGTATACAGAAACAATAACATGATTTAAATGCTTCAAATAATTTTTCAATTTCATTTTTTATTCGTGATTTTTCGACGCCGGCACACGTTGGGCCGTAAGTCCTATAAAATCGAAGTCCTACGAAAATATTCATGCTAGCAACAAATGAAATAAATAAAAATTAATAATTACGAAAGGTGATGATTAGCTATACATCTTGATAGCTTTGTAGAAAGTGTATAATGCATACTTTATGATGCAGGTAATAGGAATGTAGTTTTTTATGGTGCAATCAATTTGTAAAATAAATAATTTATTGGACTGAGACAGTGACAAAATAAAAATGACGGAAGAAAGGAAAATATTACCAACAAATTCATTAACGTGAGTTTTTTTTATTGTTCTCTAGTGTTTAATAGATATTAAGATATTCCAAATAGGTACAGGATAATAAAAATAAAGTGTTCAATACTTGAAAGGTTTGTAAGGATTTATAAAGGTTTACTTAGGTTTATTCTAATAATTTGTATATTACAGAGTGGAAGAACTATTACAAAATAAAGGCATTAAATGCAGTGCCTGGGATGAATACGAAAGGTCTGTCAGAACTCTTCCCAAGACTGGTATGAAGCAATTTGAGCCAGACGACTCTTGGTTGCAAAATATGCAAATTGAGAAGGGTCTTAAATCCCGTAAAAATTTAATAGCTGTAGAAAGAGTAGACCGTATTTCGCAATTAGCTAGCGCCGAATGGTTGCCTGCAATGAAAAGAGCTAGAGTGAAAAAGCATTCTGGTCAGGATTGGGGTAATTTTGGTTTGGAAAAGAATTGTGCCTTATATTTGTTGCCAGAAGAAGCACTGTTTCTACTAGAAACTGTATGTTATCATTATAACAAGACTCAGATTGTTTAACACGGTGTAGGGAAAAGTAAGACACTATTTTGTTTTAGAACTGTTTGGAACTTACTTGGAACGATGTACCATTGTCCATTCAACAGGCTCATGAACTTTTAATTGATAATGTTGAGTGTACGCTAGAGGAATACAGAGTTTACAGTCATTTAGCACGTTACGGTTACCGTATACAGCGATTTATTTATGACCCTGACAAGAATATAAAAAATGATGAAAGTAGCAACGCTAAACGTAAGGTCATTGTTGAACCTGAGAATGGTCTTTGGAAACAGACTAATTCTGATACAGATACAAGAAATGAAAAGCCTATTAATGAGCAGGAGAGTACTCCTGCATCTACTAATAGTTTAATAGAAGTTTGTCAAGATCTAAATGAACCTACAGACATGGATGACATACATAATGTCATGAACGATCTTATCACCGCAGTAGAAAATGTTGAAAGCGAAAAGAGAGATACGGAAAATTGTCTATCGCTAGATAATAACGCGTCTCCAGGAAAAAATAATCAGGATAAAAGGAAACGAAATTCTAAAGTCGAGATAATATCGGAAGAAACGTTACTAGGCAGTATTAAAATTGTTACAGATTCGAAAAATAATTGTACACAAGGAAATAATTCGATGGCGGACTGGCGGTCAGCGCGCATACAGCGGAATGTTAAATTATTGCCCAAAAGAACCGAAGTTAGAAAAGTACTTTTACCTACTCCTGATACTTCTATGCTTGATACTAATACCAAAAGTTTAGAGTGCAGTCTGAGAAAACATAAGTCGTCTTCCCCAACTAGGGAGGAGTCTCCGAACAAAAGGTCAAAGCATGAGGTACACCAATTTAAAATAACGTTCGTACTGTTAATATATCAATGCAAAATTAACTAGTATTTTCGGTAATTTTAGGTCATTGAACTTTCCGACGACGAAGTCGAAGAAGTACCGCAGCCTATGTCGCGGATGGAGTTATTGAATTTAATTCCAAATATTGCATGTCAACAAACTGTTGTAGTGAAAATTTCAAGAGCTTACATACCGCACAGTGTGAAGCCTCAAAATAATGTTTACCAGTATAAAAGCGTCGAGTTAAGAAATTTACAGCAAACAGATAGAAAGTTAAAGCAGTCTAGTAGTAATGCGTCGACAAGCAATAACGTTAGAAGGAACACGCATGTTGCTACGTTGAATCGTAATTTAGCAACGAATGTACACAACGTTTTTATGGAAGATTACTTCTCTATGGAACGTGGACAGTACACAAATTTTAATACCAATTATATGTACAATAACAGAATGCCGTTTGCATACAGTCAAAACTCATTCTGGCAGCATAGGAATACTGTATTTCAAAATATATTTATTGAAAATCATAGCGCAGCGATTCAGAACAGGTTTATGCCAAGAAGAATGTATCACCAAAGGATCGTAGCAAATATGTCGTTTCATTATAGCGTAGCCAAGAACATATCGTTACCTGATCCTCGTCAAAGGTATTGGCCACGTAATTACTATAGAAATACTAATAATCATTCGTACCAAAAAGACGAAGTCAATCAAGCATCGTTTAAAGTGCTACCAGGAGCATCTTCCTGGTCAGAATTAAAAACCAAGTGGCGCGAAGAGAAAACGATCACTATCGATGACGAAGATACACACAAAGACGAAGAGCACGATGAGATACAGGTTGTTGGGCGATTAAGAAATCCGCTATGTGGACCGAAGAATGTAAGCACTCTAGAAGAAGTTTTCAGTAAGCTTAAAATAATCAAGTCCATGCCCGAAAAGACTGTAAGAAGAAAAAAGAACAGATACAAGATATCGTATAATATCTATTCAAACACGCAGAGTTACAGGAAAGCGAATCCTGGTCCACCGCTCTACCGAATAGTCGTAATAAAGTAATTAACAATTTTTCTATGAAAATATTCTATAAATTATATTTCTATCGCATAAATCTTCATTTGTTTTTTATTATATCGTAGACAAGATGATCCCTTCGTACAACCAATCGAGTTGCATCGTTTGGTACAAGATGCAAACAACTCACCAATAATGTTAGCCTGTGTTTCCATGTCAATTTCATACATTCAGCCTGGATTTGTATGTATACCTAATTTAACGTAACTTAAATAAAATTTTTAATTCGGTTTATTTACACTTTATAATTGGTTTGTTTCATTTTATGCTATTGCTCTGATCTTTTATCAAGCTAATATATATTTTTATAATAAGCTAGTATTTAAGAACTATATAGTACGAACAATTAATGTTATTAGTACAATAATTTTTATAAATAAATATTACTACAAATAATTAATACAGGATATAGGAAATGCGGGAACGTACAGTACACAAATAATGTGTGTTTCGAACTTTATTATAAACGTTTCAAGTAACATTTCATGTTGTATGAATTCTTTTCGTTTTCTTTTTCTTATATTTTGGTCTTTTTTGTAGTGTCCGTGGAATTATTTCCGATCTATAACCGGTTCTATTGTTTGTCCACCGCAAATCTGACCCCAACCGATCAAACGCCAATGCTTCTCAATACGGCGTGACAACGCGATCTTCTCTTCAATCTCTGTGCAGACGGGGTTCGTTAAACTGATTTTAGCTAAATCGGCACGTGTGGCTATTACCCGACCTCCGGTACTTAGAGATCCGATATTTACCAACAGCACTTCGTTCCTCGATAATTTAGGTACCTATATTCGATCGTATCATTTTACAGTTCCGATAAAAAGGGAAATGCAGTTCATGCAACGAACAATACTCTTACCCTTGCAGCTTTTTTGTCACCCTCCGTTCGAACTCCTAACAATCGTTTAAGCAGGTAGTACGATATCTCAAGTTCAATAAATATTTTTGGTAAAGCCCCGACAGCTCCCAAAATTTGACCGACTAGACGATCCGCCCGACACAATGTTGGCTCAATTTTTGTTCCAACACCTTGAGATCCATTTAAAAAAGAAAATATTATTTGATAAATAAATGTATAAATATACAATATGACTTACCGATCAGGCCACCTGGAACTGCAAATTGAAGTTCATTTTGTTCAGCGAATAATGATACTATTCGTGAAAATATGGGTCGACAAGTCAGCTTTCCATCACTATCTTTTGATACTAATCCAGGCCGTACTTCAATTTCCATGCCCACCTGCGAAGAAGAATATTTTTACCCGCGCGCGCACGCAGGATGGGAATAAAAATGAACAATCATCATACTTTTAATACTCCTCTTAGAATACTTCCTCCAGCTACGCCTCCTTTTAGGTCATCTACTTCGCATCCAGGCTTATTTACGTCGAACGATCGAATTACGATTAATCTCGGTTCCGAAGTGAAATCTCTTAAAGGTACTGGAATCTTCTTCGTGATGTACTCGCATAACACCTCGATGTTGTATTTTAGCTGCGCGGATATTGGTATTACAGGTGCACCCTCAGCCACGGTTCCTAAGCACAGGATAGAAATAACAAATAGAATTTAAAGGATGATTGCAAAACTTATTACAACGTTGACAGTACCTTGCACAAACTTCAAGATTTGTTCATATTGTTCTTTCGCTTGGGCTTCTTTCACCAGATCTATTTTGTTTTGCAGAATCACAATGTGTTTCAGCTTCATGATTTCAATGGCAGCTAAGTGTTCAGATGTTTGAGGCTGAGGACACGATTCGTTGCCAGCTGTAAACGAATGTTTCCATTCTTATATTTCCATCTATCGATTATAACAAGTAATCCATTATCTTGTAAAAACCTGTATACCAATTAGTAGTAAAGCAGCATCCATAACTGCTGCGCCGTTTAGCATAGTTGCCATAAGAATGTCGTGTCCGGGACAATCGACAAAGGACACATGGCGTACAAGCTCAAATCGGCCAGTGCAGATAGGGCGCAAACAGGGAAATGTATCATCTTTGCTCGATCCTCCGGATATGTAGCACCCTGGTCTTGGACATTTTTCATTGTTGCATTTATAAATCTTGGCATTTGCATAGCCTGCAATGAAACAACCAAAATATTCATCGTGTTATATATATATAAAATTTTATATATATAATATATAATATAATATTTGTCTTTCTGTGTTTTGTTTTACAAAATACTTTCCTTAAATTAAGGAATTGTTCAATCAATCTCCTTAAAATAAAAAATTACATTCCATTCAAAACCTTTATCCCCTTGATATTGTGATTTCAATGTTTAATCGATAAATTATATCGTATCGGAGATAGTTGTAATAAAAAGAATAAAATCAAGTATTCATTTAAAAATTTAATATCGATAATAATAGTAATAATTTACATTTTTGTATGAATACCTTATACGTGTATAAAATTAGAGAAACAGTTTTCTTATAAACATATAAAACGTCCATTCCTTATGTTCAATCAAACCTTATAATATGTAACATATAACTGAATTTTAATTTATTAAAAAAAAAAAAAAAAATAGATGAATTTTATTCTGAATTATACAAATTCTGATTTGGATTATACAAATGAGTATAAACTATTTAAGCTTCACCAAAATACGCTTTGATCGACGATAATTAAATCATACTTAAGGGTTTTGACAATATTAATCAGGTTTTCAGATTGATAAACCATATTTTGTTTAGTTATGCTCTACAACTTGTTAATATAATACATTTTATGACTAAATGAATTAAGAGAATTAAATATTGCTTACAATAAAGTAGCATAGTTTCACAGAAACATTAATAGAAAGGAGATGAATTTTAAAGCAAGTAAATTATGTACATTTTACACAACATATCTCTATAATGTATGTAAAACATAAAAAAAATCTGTTTTACTTAGAAACTACATAAAAACAGTAAAAAGAATATGGCATTTTGCAATTTATAACTAAATCTCAAAAATTGAACATGGTATGATGTATAGTACACAGCGAGTCACACAATCGACTCAATATTTTTGAAATGAAAACATTGGCTTGATTAGGTTTTTACTATTTCAATAAGTTTCTTTCTTATTGAGTAATCATCACGTAACAGTTTTCTTACTCAGAACATGAAACATTGATCTCCTTTACTTAAGCATTATTATAATTTATATGGTTGAACTAAACAATTTGTTCATATCGTCAGACATTCTTTTTGTATCAATGTCTGGCCAATTTGAGTCGCGCGAAGAAATATCTACTGTAATGCTTCGATAACTGTTCACTTAACAAGAAATCTACCTTGTCTCTTGGGTCTTCGAATCCTCAATTACCGAATAAGAACTGTTCTCATTCTCTTTCGATAAGCTTCGCTAATTCTTGAGAAATATGAAAAGACCTGCGACAGTTATGGAAGTATCACTAAAAAGGCAGAATGTCGTACTTAGTTTAAGCGTATTTAACCCTTTCGTTACAGTACTTAAATTAGTATATGACAAATTATAATAGTAAATCCAATCATAGTTCTTATTGAATTCACAATTTTGATGTGACTGTAGTTATTGTTAGTAAAGAAAGGGTTTTAACAATTTGGTAAGTGAATGACTTTACATAGAAGTAAACATACATCTAATAGTGTGAGAAATATTTACTTTTACTATAGATTTGTAAACTTTGTTATGCGTCATTGCGTCACATTGAATTGATTTCTCTTTCGTGTTATTACGATTACATCAGAATTGCCTTTAATAAATAGTCATGTGTACAAATAGTGCGTCTAGCATTAGTCAAGTTAAATATCATATCTTACAAATAAATCTGACCAGTTTTTTGAGGCATTCCTTTGATGTAAAATTATAACTTATACAAATAAGCATTATGTTTTGAAATAATTTTTGGCAGAAAATGGCTGCTTAGAACAATTTTCATATTATTACAATAATTATGTAATACTTCATACAAATGTATCTTCTGTGAGATCAGCTTAGATCATAGAACACCGTTTGTGTTGGCACTTATGTGACTACATTGTGAGATAATTTCTTACTTATACAGTGTATAATCTATTCAAGCAGGAATCATAAACAAAAAATAATGATTTTTGACGACGAGTGACTTATTAGATTTTGTAATTTTATACAATGCTTTGACAATACTACAACTGAGGAATCGAAGTCAATGTGCATACAGTATTATACATATAATGAATTTAAAGAACTAATCAAAACAAGTATCGTCGACAATTCTTGGCTCCGCATTTACACAAAGTTTTGGTATAAGATAAGTCGGACTGCGGGGTGTCTGGCCGAATTTCAAGTTCATTTTGAGAATCCTTAGTAGTACCAGTGTTTAGATTATCTTTGTTCGATATGTCTTGCCTAATAGAAGTCTCGCTGTTTCTAGACGTCTGACACGTGTAGTCAAATGTGATTTCTTCGTTCGTCTTAATGTCTCTGGTGGCAAACAAGGCGAGGTTCGGGAGATTTGGATCAAGGCAGTCGATCCAAACAGCATAGACTGCCAAGTTTGGGTCACAAGAATGGTTGATGAAGTGAGAAACATTACCATATACAGCAGCATCAACAGTATAGGGACATTGACCTTCAGTCTCGTTATAATCTAGATCGAACAGGTATGTTCTGCCAGCAGCATCGTATTCTTCACCGCGTTTCTCAGCTTCTTCGCTCGAAATCACCTCACCTACATACTGTGTCACGAAGGATCCTTTTTTGATTAACTGCAGAGATTTTACACCCCAACCTCTTCCATTGGCAGTCCTAAATATGCAAAGTTTCATCGCTGTCCCACGCTGTACCACGCGATTAATGCAATTAATGTCGCATGCGCATCGCTTATTGCACTCGTATATTGGCGTACCGGGTGGAACTCGGATCTTAAATGAAGAATTATAAGGACAGTATGTACCATATTGACCGAAACAACATTTTGCTTTAGAATTGCAAGTAGTGCATTCGCAGCCAATAGGTGGATCATTGGGTATTATTACTCCAGTGCCAGGTCGGTAAACATCTATGTAATAGAAATTTTGAGGTCCTTCTTCCAAGTCTACGAAGTTCTCCACCTTTATCGTTGGTCTACCTTTAGTAACAGTATTCATTTCCTTCCCCCAAAGCAATAATGATTCCAACTGTTTTTTTCTCAGTTCAAAAACCAACATCCTGAGAATTCCATCTTTTATGAATTCAAATTTTGAATCACTAGTTGCATACTTCAAGCTTTTCAAAGCATTAGACAGAATATCATATCTAACTGACAGGGACATTATTGTCTTTTTCCCATATGTAAGTTTGCGTACAAATTGTTCAATATCCTGTCTGTTAGGATAGAAGTTTACTGTTTTCTGTAAGTGATTCAGCAATTCTAATCTGCGTTTCTCGAACTCCTCCAATATATCCGAGCAATTGATTAAATTAGGTTCTGGCTCCCAAGAATTATATTTGTTACTCCAATTCTTCCATTTAATTAAGTATGCCAACTGGCCATTTAGTTCTTTCTTTCCAAGAATGTTTTCTACTTCCCATACATCATTTTCCGAATGCGTTACATTTATTCCATTTTGTTTATCATATTTGATGTCCTTCAATATCACTCTTAATTCCTTTAGCTTAAAATTGTCTAAGTTGTACTTTAGCTGTAATCTTTCGATACTATTACTATTTTTATCTGTGAAATTAACACTGTTGTTAGTATTAAACTTTTTCAGTCTTGTAGTTTCTATTTTAGTACCATTCTTATTTTCAGAATATCTTATGCTTCCTCTTCTATTATTTTTATTTTTGACAGCTTTATTAATATTTGCGTCACCATTGTTTAAGTAATTGTCTACAGTTTCGCTTGTATCTACATCTGCCGAAGAAAAATTGTATTTCTGTTCATATTTCGCTTGTTTAACACAAGGTTGATTGTTCCCTGGAGATGCAGATCTTTTCTCACGTGTCAAGTACATTTCATTCGTGGTATCTTTTTTATATCCACTGATATTCTCCTCTGCATGAACGTCTGTAATGCCAAACGTTTAATATCATTCTCTTTAGTTATATATTTCTACATATCATTTAACTGATATAATTATGCCTCCCCTTTCTTTTAGCATTAGCATATCATTTTCTATTCAAAGATATTTCTCAATCCTCCTACTTTTGGACAATTTGAAATTATCATTTGTTTAAAAATTACATTATAGATTTTTTAAGTTTGTTGCAAATTATAATTAATAATCACTCAGATATACGAATGCTAAATGACCAAAGCATACCTTAATAATGTTCAATGAATATCCTTCTCTATTCTCAACTATTACAACTTAAAAAACCATAAATTTATTTACTCTTTTAACTAGCATACTTTAGTGACTAATATTATATCAAACAATGAATAATTGGATTACTTTGTAATAGTAATTCAAATGTAAATGTATACAATTTTAGTATTTATTTATCTCATACATTAAATGTAATGCTCGTGCTTTCATTGCATCACAAAAAATGATTTCAATAAATTCATGGTACATAAACATAGATTATATAGTATTAAATTGAAAAATTTTAAACATATATAATTATACTTACCTGCATTTGTGGATCTTATAGCTAAATAAAATTATACTTACATACACTGTTATTTGCTTATAGAACACTTTTTATTTAAGTATATTTAGATAATCCTCAGTACTTGTAAAGATTTTTTTATTAAGGTATGCTTTAATCGATCGTGCATGTAGGTCTTGAGATTTGTATAATCAATTATGTGCAGTGCATGTATTGAAACAGTCAATCATTACGAACACTGAAGAGTAACTGTAAACAATAACGAACGAACATAAACCGTAACTTCGTGAGGATAAATTTTGTCTGATTCGAGGAAAACAAAAATAATCTTCATTACATGTTAAACAATTCACGGAATGCAATATTGTCCCGAACATTTGTTTGTTGCCTTATGACAACTTTCAGAATGTAGAAAGTTAAATAAAAAATAATGGAGAGAAATAACGTGATTATATTGTTGGTCTCACCTTAAATTAAATAACATAAAATGCGGGTTTCAAATAAATTTACACGATGTGCCACTTCCATGGTTCTATAAGAACTTAAAGGAATGGAAAATGATCATTGTTGCGCGCGATCCGGAAATACGGATTTATAAGATGGCGTCAAACAAAAACGACGCCACCTTCAGAATTATTCAGTAAACGCTCTTTACCATCTTGTATGCATTCGCTCGAAGCACGCTTGGAAGTAGAGGAAGCTATTTCTTCTTTGTTCTCATTGGCTGACGACGTATCGAGACGGTGCTGCCTTCAACGAGTGCTAATGCCAAGCGAGTGAAAGGCCACACATTAACACGACATTTAAGTGAATGGACACATCACATAGGTTACGTGAACGTTCCCCGTAGCGTCTTTCACTCCGTTATCCCATTTTGTTTCCCCACACACACTCAAGTTCACTAGAGTCGTTTTTCCAAAGAGAGGGCTCAAAATTCACTGGTGGTCACAATAATCGAACAATACACTTCACCTAATTAGTGGAGTGGGCAGCTATTGTAGCGGTAATAGCGGACTTTGTAATTTAGAACTTTGCTTTCGAAAAATATAACGTAATTTAAATTCGCGCTCCGTAAGATCTTGTTTCGCACATTGTTGTAAAAACGTCGAAATACCTCACAAAAATGCGCAATTCTATAGTAGGGTTTCCATTCATATTATTTGACACGTAGTACATTATTTTTTCAGGTATAAAAAAATAACAACTTGTATGAATTACATTGCAAAAGCAATCCATAAGTTTATATAAAATAGAGATAGATGGTAAACACAACATGGAATAACATTATGACCCCATCTAGGGAAAAGTAGTGTAAAAAAATCACTAGATATTTTCCAAGTATCAATCGATGAAACTATATTTCATCATACCAATTCGTTGAACAAAATGTAGCAGATTTTTATTTATACAGAATAGAATTGATCGATATTTTGTTTATCGATACACATTAAACACGCAGTGCTTAATATAAATTAAGAAGAAAGTTGTTTCATATATAAAAAAATCTTTTACACGACCGATGCTGCATGCAAATTTTAGGAAAACACGTAGATCCAAAATAATATAAATGCCTCGATCTACTTACCAAGTTTGATAGTAATGTTCCTTTCTAATTCATTCTTAAAGCGAACAGTCTGTACTCCTGATATAGCTTTTACAATTGTGGATTTTCCATGAGCTACATGACCAATAGTACCTGCATAAAAGTAACATCATACATTATATATATATATACGTTGTATATATGTATTTAACAATGTGTAATTGCTTAAAAAAAAAAACTTTATAGTTACCAATATTGATCGTAGCTTGTCTACTGATGACCTCAGGTGATAACGCAGTTAATTTACTTACATCCTAGGTAATAAAAGATGTTTTAATTTAAAAAGTATATTCGAAATATGTTTATAAAAGTTTGTTTCTTCGCAGACAGAACGATGCAGAAATAACAAAATCGGGTACACTGACACGACGATATGACAGTAACAATTGATAAAACGTTGTAAATGTAATCGTATCACCGTGGATCAAGTGCAGATGTCATTAACGATTGTCATAATTTAAACGGTGACGACTTAACAGAATTTCTCAACAAAGTGGACACTATCTGAACGCGATTTCACTTTCCTTCGTGTATATCGGCGACAATTTTCATTCAAAATAAATGCGATCGGAAAGCATTACAGTATGCCAGCAGCAACAGAAATTGAGGTTATGCGAAGTATGATGAAAGCTTGTCAGACTACTAGGACACATCGGCTTCAATACTACTCACTAGCTTCGATAGGTCTTGTTTATAAAGATTTGGCTGACCGGTAGTCACTCCTAATCGTTCTTCACCGCCCATAATCACTGAGTCAGTATTTGCAATACGCAAACCACGCGAGGAACACTTCAAAAAAGGCAATAGTTCATTTAAAGTTAGTACAAGCACGGGCGACTCCTGAACTGAAAAGAAGCTGAGAGATTGCGAACAGCGCCAAGTGGAGACACTCTGAATTATTATTATACAATATATTGATAGGTATGTGCATGTGCTACGAATTAATCAACGGGAAAATGCGTGTTTAGTAAATTTGTTATCGAATAGAAATTGATTATTTGCTGGACTTGAAAAATTTGTATTGAAATGTTTCATCGAACTGGGCATTCGGACGCGGATTGGTAGATTTGTCTGTAGGTTTTTCTTTGTTATCATTTTGATTAAAATATGATAACTGTTATTATATGTAAATGTTTTGCATCGGTTTCGAGCCAGAAAGGGTTATTTACGCATGCAACGTTGAACATTTTAAAATGCTATTTACGACAAGTGGCGCCGTCGCGGAGAAATTTCGAAGCTTCGTTCGGCGTTCGTACAGCGTCAATTAGTAAACGGCAAAACGCTCAAACCGCTAGCCAAACAGTGGCGCCTCTTGCGTCGAGATCTGTAAGTTCTGTTTTGGCCAACAGTTTGAGCGTTTCGCCACCGGACTAATTGACGCTGTACGAACGCCGAAAGGAGCTTCAGTTTTTCTCCGCAAGAGGCGCTGTTGTCACCTTCGTTATGCATAATGCAGAGTCGCTGAAAAACATTAATTATGGCACAATTAGGACATGAAACAATGAACAAAGGTCACAGTTCCACTCGCGGGAATCTAACTGCATCGATATCGCGTGAAAAAAGAAAACAGGTAACAACATCACAGAGTACAAGTAACTAACATAAAACAGGAAATCAAACTTCAAAAAGCAGTTGGATAATTTCGATGCGTAAAGTCAGCAGAAGTCCAACTTTTAAACCAATTATCCGTTACATTCGATCGTCCGACATTCTCGGAACCGGGACAGTATCTCTGAGAATTCTACCGTATCCGCGAACAGACGTTTTAAAGTTATTTTTAATCGTTCGAGGTCCAATTCTGCTAAATGCTAAACGTATGCAACAACGATCGCTATAAAATAGCTTAATCGAATTGTCTAGCAGTTCGAATAGAAACAAGACAATGATTCTACGTATTCAAAGTTGCATTGTGCCGACGTTAAAACGATCTTCGGAACTAGGATACCGAACATGGGATATACAGAAATGAATTTTCGTCCGGTGTTCCCGATGTTTTTCATTAAGAGGTATCATTCGCAGGTTCGCTCGTGCCACGATTTAGCACGCAGCCGGCATAAAAGCTGGGTCAGGAAAGCGATGCATATATGTATGCTGACTGCACTATCGGGTGCGTGCACCGCCACATCGCGTTAGCCATTCCTTATATCGTAATCTAAGGAGGTGGCTGGCCGCACGGTCACGGGGGTGAGCTTGCATGCTTTCAAACAGAGTAGGTTAGAAGGTTCGTGAATTTCTCATGAAGGAAAATGCACGGCCCGTCGTTGTCGGCCACCTAGCCAGCAACTTTCCCTTCGACAAAGTGATGACCAGTGTCACCGAGGCGCTACGAGACCCGTCCGAGAGACGGTATATCCTCGCGGAGCGAGAGAAAAAGAAAACAAACAGACAAACAAACCGTTGCCGCCGATACCCGCCAGAATTCTCGCCGGTCCGATTTAATTCCGTCGGGGATCATTTGACAGAGGAAATCCAGCGTTCTCGGTCTTATTTAAAATCGCGAGAAGATAACGTTGTTTGCCGATGAATATTCCAGAGTTTAGACGGAGCCTTCGAAATTGGTTTACCATGTTCTCGTGTTGCGCCAGCTAATGTATCAATATTTTCGTACACGATGTCTTCGTGTCTCGGGCAGAGGTGCTACGGTAAACGTAATCAGAATTCTTGTGTAAAACGATAATGGAAAGATGGAATATTCATGAGCATCGTGGAACATAGTTACCCATTGCAAGCCGGGCATTTAATTCTATCCGGTAGCGCACAGTTACGCGAATCGAAAATAATGTCTTTATTTCAACGTTTTTTTTTTTTTTTCGTACAGTTCGACCACCGGCGGCGCAAGAAGAATTCGCGGGGAGCGAACAACGAGGAAACAACGATCGGCGTGGTATTCGGGACCCGGTTGTCACGGTTCGCATGGCTGCACGCTAGAAGTAGGCGCACGGCAAAACGTCGAAAAGCTTCCGTCGAACGAGCCGGTTCCGTGCGTTTTCGGCGCGATGGTCACCGGGGAAAAAAGTCGAGACCCCCGTGTCCCGAGCTCCTCTCTCGGACGCCGGCCGACTAAATCGGGATTAAATTCGTTCGCATTTGCATCTGTTGAATTTTTACAGGCAACGTAAATAATTGTAACACAGTTAATTTTTATTGAAAAAAAAGGAAAGGAAACACACATAAAGCTAATCGATATTACGGGTGATGGTTCCGTAGGCACAACTACGCACCTCGCTCGTCCGTAGGCAACTAAAGAACAAAATTTTTGGCCGTAGGAGCCTCAAGAAAAAAAGAAGAGCAACGCAGACAGTAGACAGTCGTCGCACTCTCTCGCCAGATGCGACGCAGCTCATCGTACAACAATGTAATACCATAATTTAAAATATTATGTCCGTCGTAGGCACAACCTTCAACAGCATCGAGTAATTCGGAGAGCCTTCGCGAATCTCCGTCGGACGGGGGAGAATGATTTTTCGCTCCGAGGATGGTCCGCGACGGCAGCGGGGCTCCCACGAATGCGAGCTACGTTCCGAAGAACTTAGGAAACTTTGTCCAAGCGGAAGTTGTTCCAAGTAGGTGTACCAGAAGTTATCTTGTTGTCGGTAAAACCGTCTGGATAGTTAGTCGTCCGGTATTCAGGTTGAACAGTCGCCCACGCGCGGCATCGACTAAGAAGAACGGTCGACTATCGAGAAGCTTCGGGAGAAAAAGTCAGGATGTTCCGAGGTTGTACAGCGATACAGTCGTGGCAATCCAATCTTCGAAGGCTCGAAATAGTAGCGAGCGTTCGACGGGGCCGCGGGGGGAACGCGAGACAAGCTGTTTCGTGTTGCATGCGGCCGAGGGTGGCGAGCCACGCGGACTATTACGGTGCGCCGCGTTGCTTTTCTGACCACCGCAGGATACTCGGGAAGTCCTGCAATGGAAGGGAAACGAGGTTCTTGCGTGAACAATACCGTGTATACCGGCGACCGTTCCTCGGGGTCGCACCGTGTCAGGAACAGGAGGAGAGGAATCGTGATTTCGCGTACGAGATCCCGCAACGAGAGCGAGCTGCAACGATGTACAACGCGCGGTGGTAAGGTTTCCGTCGAGTATTAAGATCCGTAGAATAGAAGACAATTTTATTTACTATATTATATGTATATTATAGCGAAGCAGAGGGTTTTGATCGGAGCTCGCCGAGACCGCCGAGCTATTTCTTGGTCTTGGGCCGCTTCTTCTTTTTCTCCTCGGGTCGATACGGTCCCAACTTCCGGCGCACCATGACGCCTCGCCACCAGGCTTCGATCCTGATCGCGCTCCGTTGCTCGTGCTCCTTCCGCTCCTTCTCTCTCCGCAGCGCCTCCTTCTCCGCCAGACACGTGTCTATGAATTCCTGCTTATGGCGATACTGAAACGGTTGTTACGTACGGGCTCCGCTTGAATCTTTCCGGGAACATCGATTCGGTGATTAGTGCCGGAGGCGGTCACGGAAACCGGGAGGAAATAAAAGAAGCGGAAAGGAGGAAACCGGGAAACGGGCAAACAGACGGGCAAGAAACGTGACCGTTGTCTTTCGAGTTTAATCGTATTTTTACGGCCGCTCTATCGCGTTGTTATTTACGTTCTCACCGTCGGTCCGCGCCGTGCCGGCGAAGAAAGAGGGGAGGGGGTGGTTTCGGTGTCTGCCGGAATCGAATGAAACGCGGTTGATTAATGGGAGCCGTGCCAATCGAGCCTGACCGGGCGGTCTCGTGTGTTCGTTAAGGGAAAAATCTTTCTTCGGTATCTCTCCGGCCGATCTAATATAACGACGATAAATAACTTCTGTTTAATATCGCGGACGAGATTGCCGAGATATTTTTAATGCAACGGGATCGGCCGGCTCGCGAGGGGAA
Source organism: Megalopta genalis (assembly GCF_051020955.1). Classification (NCBI taxonomy): domain Eukaryota; kingdom Metazoa; phylum Arthropoda; class Insecta; order Hymenoptera; family Halictidae; genus Megalopta; species Megalopta genalis. Next base: position 17,404,445 of record NC_135017.1, read on the forward strand.
TTTTTAAGGGTAATGTTTACGATGTGACCGGAAAGGGCGGAGAGAGTTATGGTATCGCATGATGCGGAACTTCTCCTTTTTTTCTCTCCTCTCCTCTTCTGTTCGCACTCGAGAAATTTCACATGATTTAGAGTGGCCAGAAACAGGTTCTTGACACGAGTTATCGATTTTCCCGGCAGAATATCCGCATTGCACGTAGATTCTAAGCCCACAGGAGCAACCTACAGAGCTCGATTTCCGATACAGGCTCGACGACGTTAATGCCGGTTAATCACCCGATTCGCGGCGAATAGTAAATAATGGGCGGTTATCGCGCGCGGTTTGTTCGCTGTCGCAAACTTTCTCGCAATGCATTTTGTAATACTTCTCGTATTTTGTTCCGTTTGCGCGACGCGGAATCTTCGCAGGATTCGTAGTCTACCAATTAGCAGCTGCGAGTATGCCGGGAAACGTAACTTTAAAGAGATTCCGAGGCAGCACCGCGAAGAATGGCCCTCGAACTCGAACGGCACGGTCGGGGTACGTTCGGAGCGAACAACGTCCAACATCTCGGCAACTCGTGGAACAGGGAGATTAACCGCGGGTATCGGGTCTCGTATCAACAGGTTAAACCTTCGTTTTTCAAAGAGTAATATAACTCGGTCGTCGGGATTTTGCTTAATAAGATTCGCTCGAACGACGCCTGAAACGGAAAAGCGGGAAAGCGAGCGAGCCGCCGAGCTGTTTGCGAAGCTGGTCTACCTCTTCCTCGAGTTCCTTCAATTCTTTTTCCCGAGTCGATATCTCGATGCGTAGCTGACGGATCTCCTTCTCGTACGTTTCCTTCTCCCGGACGTATCGTTCCTCCCATTCCTTCGTCTTCTTCTCGAACGCCTGCGAAAAGGGCTCGAAGAGAAGCGAGGTAATCGTTTGCCGCGGGTCCGATGAAAAACCGTTTCGCGTTTCGCGGAACAGATTCTCCGTCGATAATTGTTACTCTCTCACCTCGGTATCCCGTATCAAGAACTTGGTTCGCTCGTTACGAACGCGCTCCTCGTTTTCCTCGCGAACGCGGCACTCGTTTAATAGCTTCTCCAACTTTTCTATTTCCATGGCAGCGCGCAACGCGTTCTGCTCGTATCTCGCCGCTTCCCAGGCGGTAACATAATCCAGTTCCGCGTCCGCAATTAATTTTCGTTTCTCTGTCTCTCGCCGCTGTGTTTCAAACGCGTGGAATTACTACATGCCCGCGAATTAAAAAACGCTCGCCCGCCGCGCCCATCGCGGAGATACGGCGCGGCGCGGCGCGAGTCGCCGGATCGCTCGGCGAATTTCATTTGCAGCGTTAATCGATAATTAAATCTACTCGCCAAGATGCACCGAGTAATTGGTTCTCGATACAACGGAAGCAATTTGATCGGCGAATCTCGCGGACTGGAATACTTTGCCTCGAATATTTCGGTAAATATTCGACAAACGAGACTGCTCGCCCGGAAGTCGCGGCAACTTCGTTCTCGCGATTTAAGCGTAAGAATAGTTTTCAGTTTGTCGATGCACGTGCTACCTGTACCGCGGTCAGCTCGTTCGGTAACCGCTTCTCCTCCAACCCGTTCGCGATCTTCTCCCGGCCGATCGTTTGCCGCAACTCCTCCGCAAGTTTCTCGAGTCTCTCGCTCTCCTCTCGCATCGGCCCCTCCTCCTCCTCCTCTCTCTCCGCTTTCTCCTGGCCGAGCAATTTTTCGACCTCCCGGGTCAATACCTCGAACGTTCCTTTCTCGCGTATCTCCTCCTTCAGGTCCTCCATAATTTTCCTCGCGTATAGACTGCGAGGACGTTATCGGTTTCAATGGAAACTCACTTTTCACGGCGGCGAAAACGCCGTTTACTTTCCCTATACGTTGACTCAGCGTTTCCCCAAACTCTCTGTACACCGATAAGGTAATTTCTCCCAGAGACGTTCGAAGGTCGGAATCGAAACCGCGGCAGATCCGAGCCGCGATTCTTCGGGCCTCGCGGCGGCTCGTTTTTTTACAGGAATTCGGCGTAAAGAGGCAGCTTTTTCGATTTCTAATCTTCTGCCAATTTTCGAAGACGAATAGAGAGACTTCCGGGAATTCGCGCCGCGTGCCGCATCGACGCGGCAATGAATTGCATATGCGTAGGACCAGCACAGGGTAATTCACAGCAACCCGAAATTTGGCCTTTCCGGGAGAAATTACCGTAGTTGTTCGATCGGTAACAATCGGAAGCGGTGCTTCTTTTAGATCTTGAAGACGGGACTAATCGAAGAAGAAATCCAGCGCGATACCGCGAGAAGGCCAACTTTCCGACCGAACAAAAGCATTTCGGAGTTCGCGAAACGCTGCGTCGAGTCGTCGATTCTCTTCGATCCGAGGAAGGTCGAGAATCGTTCCCGGTTAAATCATATCGACATTTTTATCGCGGTCGAATCTATGGAAGCCAGGAAGCCGTTTTCGATCGGGAAATCCACCGGTTAACAGGTTCGCCGGTGGAAACATCGCGTTCCTCGGCATACCGTAACACTAAGTTGGACCCCTTTTGTGTGCAGCGAAAAAGATCTGAACCGAATCGAGCCGAGCCGAGCGGAGTCGAGCCGAATGGAATCGAAAGGAATTCCCCGGGAAATCGAACACAGCACGTTCCCGGACTCGTCGCAGCTGTCTTCGTAAAGTTTCGCAGACGCAGCTTGTTCTTTCAGTTGCTCGATCCTCGCGAAAGCGAGGACGCGACGTCACCGAAACTGAGCTGCATATCCGACGGTTCCGAGTCACTGCCACGCGGACAGGCATGCTGCATACAGAATCTTATTCTTCCCTCGACTTTTCCTTCACCCTTTTTGTTCTCCGTTCTCGCGTCCGTCGCCGCTCGAACAATCTCTCCGTCGACGCCCTGCCGCGCGGCCGAACAGGTGCAACAAATTTTCCTACGCTTCTCGAGGATCGATCGGATACGTCCGTGGAGCGTGAAATTCGCGTGTCTATTAGTTTCGTTCCAAGAAATTCTCGAACGTCCGATTTTAGCAAGACCGAGCGATCTACAGCAATGTCTCCCTAATCGACGCTCGGGTTGTCCACGAAAATGGACAATTTAGGGAGAAGAGAGACGATTATATTATTGTACAGTAGTGTAATAATATTAGTATTGTAGTAATAATATATTACTGTACAGTAACGTCTCCCTAACCGACGCTAAGATTGTGCAGAAAAATGAACAATTTGGGAACAGGAGATACGATTATTCCGGCTTTGCATCATGTTTCTGTAATCGTTGACTATCGGTAACTATAAAAACGAGTCGCAAGGCTCGAATTCGCGAGGCTCCTCTTCTCAAATTGTCCATTTTCGTGCGCAATCTTGGCGTCAGTTAGGGAGACATTACTGTATTCGGCGCGGCGCGGCCGAGAAAAACGACGCTCCGTTACGTCGACGATAGGAGACGGTCTCCCGAGAATATCGAAAGAATCGGTTGCAGAGAGAAAAAGATTTCAGCTAATTCAGCTAGAAATTCAGCTAAAAGATCCAGCTAATTCCGAACGTCTGTTGCAGGGTCGCAGTCCCCGCCCCCTCCTGACGATGCGGCCATCGGTGCAACGTACTCGGTATCGGAGAGAACGCAGTCCGCGACGTCGTTATCATCTTCCGGTGGCTTTCCCAGAACGTTGCGGTAAATGGCCAGAGCGTTCGTGTACTCTTCGAGCGCGGCTAGAATCGTCGAGCGGTCCTGCGGGGACAATTGCGGGACGACGACGTCGCCGCTCGTTTCGATCGCGGCCATTCGGCCACCGACGAACTTTTTCCACGGTTAAATTCTCACGGCTCCTCCCTGCGGGTTCGACCTTTGACTTAAAATCCGATCGGTTCTGATTCGAAATGAATTCAACCTGTTAACCGGGCGAGACCGTGGCCGAGGCAGTTGGCCGTCGCGCGGCTCTCTGCTCGGTCTCATTGATTTTTCATATTTCCTGTTCATTGAATCGGAGACGCCGCAAACCACAACTTATTCGGGCTTCGTACGCCGAGAAATCGATCGGCCAGTAGTTTCTGCGCTCGGTCAACAGGTTCGAATCGATTCGCGATGAAAATTTTTCAATCGTCCACGGACGGTCGCGGAAGTCGTCGTCGACTCTCTGGTTTCTTCGAAAACGCATTAGCGACCGGCCGTGCTCGGACGCGTCTTAAACGCTGATGAGAGGACTTTTCGACCATTTCGATTCCGGAACGGCGACGATCGAGCGACGATCGAGCGACGAGTTAATCCGACAGTTTACGATTTATAACGCGCGCGTTACCGGCATCCTATTTTATTCGTCGCAGCGATATCCGATCGTTCGCCGGGTCGCGGCCGAGCATTTCGAACTTTACAGATCAATCTTGTTCGGCGTGGGTTCGATTCTCGTGCCGCGATACGCAGATGTTCCTCGGGACGCAGCGGCAGGTGTTTCGCCGCGTCGTCGTGCTCCGAATTCATCCGCGTAAACCCCGGAATTACTATTCCGTATTTTCCTACGCTCGGTTCTATTTTCGGAAATTTTACCTCTTCCCTCGTGTCGTCTCGTAAAGCTTGTAACCCTCGCGCGAGCAAGCGTGTTTGACGAACGAAAAGGCTCGAGAAACGATGTATGGTTCAACGGCAGAACCACCGCCGGAACCGAGATGGTCGACGACGACGACGACGACGACGACTGCTAATCGGTTGGCTTTTGGTTCTCACCTAAAAGTGTTGCGGTCCGAGTCGAAGGCGGCGCGACGGACGGCCCGCGTTGTTTCCGTTTCTAAATCGCGATGCCGGTCATGATTGGAGATAAAAACTGATCGTGATACGGCGTGCTTTGGCAGCGACTAAATGCTGCTCGATAAAGGTGGGCTCGCGGAGCTTTAAAACACGTGATGTGATCCGGTTTGATCCATTGGCCCGCGTTGCCCGTGGAAACGAGCGTCGGGACGCCTACCGGCCCGACCGTATATTTATACCCACTCGTTGTTACGAGGGAATTTCACAGTACTTAGCAATTTCTGCTTCTTTCCTGGGGGAACCGCCGTCGATAACGACCTTCCCCCCTGTTCACGGACCAACATTTTTCTAGCATCGATTCGTAGAACCAACCGCGCCGCTCGCACCTTGGCCAGACAGCTTTCCCGGGACGCGTAAACTTGTACCTCGGTGGAACACCTAATTTCTGGGAATGTTCGTTCGATTGGCCGGAGGAACGTCTCTCCGGGGACTTCGAGGAAAGATGGAATCGTTCTGAAAGTCTGAAGTACGATGGAATTGTTGTAAAAAGTCGGAACAGCGGAGACGAAGAGAAGTATGCGATTCTCGTTGTTGATACGGTAATTTCTCCCGGAAATGCCAAATGTCGGGTTGCCGTGAATTTTCCTGCGCTAGTGCACACGCTGCTGGTACAAGGAAATAAAAAAGTTATGTCATCCTTTTTATTCCAGCATTGTTACGCGTTCGTATTAACGCGCACCGGCGTGCTGGCCGCTGCCTTTCATCGCCGACTGCCCCGAGTTTCTATAAAAACGAGCCGCCCTGTCGGTTTCAATTTCGAGCTCCGATCATTTCTGGCAGAAATTACTGTACTTCGAATCGGCGACCATTGTCCGAGATCTTTCCGGAGACGCGAAAGCGCGGAATACTGGAGGGTGCCCGGGTGTTCGGTGACCCGGCAGTTGAAAAGGATTCCCAGCCGCGACAGCCTGTACAATATATAATATAGAAAGTTTCGAAGCGGCCTGTATAATTAGCTGGTTCCATTTGGAGAGAGGCTCGACCGTTCGGCTCTTATTCTTATTATTAATAATCTTAGCCGCTTCGGTTTTCCGGCAGGGTAGAAGTTTCAAGTATCAAAACCGCGGGGGAAGAACAACGACGGAGAAGGTCGAGCAAAGAACTGTCAAGCAGTCAAGTTATAGGAAAGACGGGCTGCGGCCGCCGCGCCGCGTTAAAGCTCGGCCGAACAATTCCTCGTGGAAGGATATCCTTGTGGACACTGTGGGCGCCTTTCTCCTCGTCCGTCCCACGCCTCGTCGTCGGCTCTCTTTCTCGTTCCAATCGGTCAACGAGGGAAGAAAGCCTCACCGGGGCACGTACCGGTCTGATTGGAAAACTTTTTCGTAGCTCACGGACTTTAATCGAATCTGCATTAACGAAGGGCTTCGTCGTAGGTCGATTCGAAATCGGCTCGCCTCGGGTTCGTTTTTGTATCGCTTCGTCGAGCTCCAGCGACGCGAAAACGCCCACGCCTGCGAGCCCGAGGAGGACACGTAACCGAGCATCGGACTTACGAACAATCCATCGTTTACCACGAAATTAGCGTTCCGTACCCGAGGGGATATCGAAGAACCAGTGGACGTTCCACGCGTGCTCGTTCATTCCTCTCGATTCCGTCGCACGGAAACCGCACGAATTCTGTAAGGAAACAGCTATACCGTTAATTTAATATCGACATTAATTATAAAGTAAACAGAGCAATCGTTGCGCACAGAAAGTCGCGCGATAATCTCCTGTTCCGGTTTTTCCAGGGAGACGATTTACCGTCGCTTTCGCGAATGAAACGATTTTCATAAAGCCGGTGCCGGAAGTGCCTCCGACGAGATAACGCGCGGCAAAGACCGAGCCGGTCATCGCTGCGCGCCAACTTCAAATTACACCTAATTTGCATTCCCGTGGTCGCCGGAGCCCGACGAGGCGTCGTTTTTAAAATCTCTCCGAGAGCTAGATTTCATTTGCGATAAGTCGGTCGCTTTCGACGTGTAACTCGGTCTATCCTCGATCGGAACAAAAAGAGTCGCGGCAACGAATTAAAGCGTTCCGCATTCAAACTCGTCGCGCCTCTTCTTAACGCCGGCTCTTTTTATTTTCTTTCTTGAATTTCGAAGCGGCCACGCTCCTCGGCGGAAACCTGCAAAATGCAGAGCGCAAATTCTAAATATTACTCCGCGTAAAGAAAATGTACTCGGTTTCTCGTAAAAAATGTCTCGCGTGTTTACACCCGTGGCTGTTGTTGTTACAGCTGCTACGAAAATTAGTCTCCGACGTATCGTTGGTGCCCGCAAGCGCGGCCGTCAAATTTCTCTGCATTTCTTTTATGTCCGAGTTCGCGATACGCGGGCGAATTCGACGAGGAATTTTTCTAAAACGATTCCTGAAAATAAAAGGAAACCGTTGTATATTACACGAATCTCGGCGAATCTCGCGAAAGATCTGAAAAAAAGAACGGTGCAGTACCGGATATGTGCGCGCGGCGTGTTTATCGGAACGTGGCGCAGCGAATAGGCCTCTAAACCTTCGGAGCACGAAAGAATTCAGTCTCTCCCGAGAGACGGGTAACTCCGTTAGGTTTTCAGAATCGCTTTATTATGTTTTAACGACGCGATACCTTAGGGTTGGAAATATGAATGTTGCAGAGTAGTTCGGGTAAATTCGCCACGGATCCACCGTGTGCGGTCGTTCGTGGTTCCTCGGGGTGAGGCAGCGCGAGGCGAGACGAGGCGAGGCGCGGCGCGGTACGGCGCAGCGTGGCGGAGCGAGGCGAAGCGAGGCACGGATGCGCACGCGCAGAGTCAAGGCGGCGTCGCGCATGCGCGTTGCCGCGGCGAGTGTGGCGAGGCGCGAGGGCGGTGTCGGTGGTGGAAGCAGGGAAACGTTTTCTACCCTTTGCGAGGTGGTCGCTGGTCGTTGTCATCGTGCGGCCGTCTGTCGTTTCGTTTGCTGGTATCCTCGCGTTGGTTAGTGAGTGTCGTTACCGAGTCGTCGAGGCTTCCGCGAGCTTGTCCCTCGTACGGGCCGCCGTGTCCTAGCCTCTGTCGTCGTCGCTGTCGCCGTCGCCGCTGCCGTCGTCGTAGCCTTCGTCGCCGTCGCCGTGCACCGTTCACCTTTAGTCGCGTATGATACCACGACGTGTCGACCAGTCGAGTGGCAGCCTCGATCACGGTGGAATCGAAGGTTACAAACTGTCATCGTCATCGGCGCCGCCGACGTGGTCGTCGTCAGTCCCGATCAGCTGCCCCGCGGGTGAGTAAACGAACGCACAACATATCCTATCTTTCTCTTTCTCTCTCTCTCTCTCTCTCTCTCTCCCTCTCTCTCTCTCTTTCTCTCTCGCGGCTCTTTCCGTCTCCTCGCGCTCGCGTACGTGTGTGCATGTGCGTTCGTGGCGCGGGTCGCGCGTGCATGTGTGCGTGTCAAAGACACCGTTCCGAGAGCGGACGCTCCAGTTAACCTAGTTGCTGCGAGCCGTTCGAACGCCCTCGTGTTTATGCCGCGAAAACTGCGAAACGTTTGAAACGCCGGCAGGGAAGTAAGTAGCTGCGAAAAGCCGCGCGCGATCGCGATCCTATCGACGCCGAACGTCGACGCGGATACCGATGTCGGTCGCGAGAGGTCGATTACGTCGATTACGTCGATTACGTCGCCGCCGCCGCCACCGTCGCGGTACGCGCGACTCGTTGTTTCTCGATCGTCGCGGAACACCGACGGCCGCGAGATTATCGATCTATCGGTTCCTCGGCGGGCAGCACCGCGTCGCTGATTTAGGAATCCCGTCGGGAATTCCGTACGCCATACCTATCAAGATTAACCTATTTACCAATCTCTTCGTACCGCCCGTCCGATTCTTCCCCCCACCCCCGAAAACCAAGAAGTCTGCGAGAAAGCCTGTCACTGGCATTTCCATATCGGACCTTGAGAATCTGCGTGTGCGAGTAGTCCCTACCGAAATTTATCGCGCGCGTCGACGTTCGTCGTCGTCGCAAGGATTATTCCTCGTCGTCCGTTCTCCCGGTTAATCGCTCGATTTCCGTGCAATTTTTCACGCGATCGTTCCACCCTCCTCCTAACGACCGTGTTCGTTAACGGATATCCCCGCGTTCCTGTAACCTATAAATTCTGCGGCTAATCGAATTTCGA